>NC_138866.1:130744983-133144983 GCF_965194805.1 Balaenoptera borealis | reverse complement strand
GGTTTTCTGTTTTTTAAAAAATCTTTTCCAAAACCTACAAGTAGTTTCGTTGAGCTTTTCTATTTTTCTAGTCTCTATTTCATATATTTCTGCTCTAATCTTTATGATTTCATTTATTTTACTACTTTCGTGTTTCCTTTGTGTTAGGTTGTTTATTTGAGATTTTTCTTATTTCCAGGGGTAAACTTGTATAAATAAATTTTCAGTTTTTTCTTTTCTTGTAGTTGATTTCTAGTCTCATAGTGTTGTGTTTCGAAAAGATGAGATATATATATGTAGCAACGCATTATAAAAAATATCGTAACACCCAGTGACAAAGTGGGGGAAAAGAGGCCACTTGCACACTCTTAATTCATATTAAATCATGGCATGAAATGTGACACTATTTGTTGAAGTAATAAATGTTCATAAATTTTGACTTGTGAATTTGACAGAAATACAGTGCAAGCAAAAAATAAAAATAATAGTAATAAATAAAAACAAAATAGGCACACATAAATGTTTATTGACATGCCATCTTTAGACAACTTGAATAGTAGAAGTTATTATAGGTCATCTGCATTCTTTATTACTACACAACCATTAAAAAATTGAAGTAGCACTATATGTATTGCATTGGAAGGATCCCTACAGCCCTTTAAAAATGCAAGATTCTGAATGACATGTTGAGTATGAGTTTATCTTAGTTAAAAAACAAAACGTGTACCTGTGTATATGTGTGTACTTATGTTTGCCCTAGCAAACATAAATGTATTGGACAAGTACAACGTGTGCCCCCCTGGCTCAGCATTGAGCAAGGATGTAGGTGCCATGAGGAGGAGTTTATTGCTTTTCCTTTACTCTAGACATTTTTTTAGATTATTGCAGCATGCAACTTATCACCAAAAAGTCACCTCGAAATACTGTTTTTGTCTGTCTAATATGAAAAACTAGAAACTAAAAATACATAAAATGAAACGTTCTGAGGAAACTGTGGGCAAAATATTAGCAAAGGTAATATATTTAAGACTTTATTGATTATACTAATATTACAGTATATAATACTCAAATTTATCCAATACTATTATAATAACTAAATTAGCCGAAAAGTCAGTGTTTAGGGCTTCCCTGGTGGTGCAGTGGTTGAGAATCTGCCTGCTGATGCAGGGGACACGGGTTCGAGCCCTGGTCTGGGAAGATCCCACATGCCGAGGAGCTACTGGGCCCCTGAGCCACAACTACTGAGCCTGCGCGTCTGGAGCCTGTGCTCCGCTACAAGAGAGGCCGCGATAGTGAGAGGCCCACTCACCGCGATGAAGAGTGGCCCCCGCTTGCCACAACTAGAGAAAGCCCTCGCACAGAAACGAAGACCCAACACAGCCAAAAATAAATAAATAAATACATAATCTAACCTAGCCCATTTCTGCTGTCTTAAAAAAAAAGTCAGTGTTTAGTTAGTAAGCTCAAATCTTCTTGTATATAGCTGCCACTCCACAGGTATGGTCTCTATTAAGTGATTTTGGGGATCCTTGAGATTCAGCCAGCCGTAGTCATATTTCTGTCACTCCCCACAAATCAGAAATAGCCAATTAGAAATAAATGTAGAAACATGCAAGTGTTTTGTTGTCAGTCTTTGATAATGAAAAATTACACTTACATAGCACGAAATGAGAGAGAAAAACTGAAAAAAGAAAATGCATATGAGTCTGAGAAATTTAATGTTAAATTCAGGGAACATTAATTCTATGCAATTGCAAAGGACTTCCAGAGAGCAATGTTCAAACCATCACCTTAAGTTTTCAAGTTTTATTAAGCTAATTGTAATTTGTTTTATAGTTTCTTTTTTGGAGGATGAAATCTTTTGTTTGACAACACTTTTTGAAGGGGTTTTCCCTTCTTTTTGGAAAGCCCCCACGTTGTCACATGTGTTACATGAAGCACACAGTCTGTCCTTGGCTCACAGATCACATGTGCTCACTTTGATGTTCCAGGAATTCAGCAGATATGACGTTGTGAGACTGGGGCAAAAGGAGAGCAGCCGCTACTCTTTGCGGACTGGCTCTGAAAGTGTCTTTGTCTCACTGAGAGAACAGTATTTTCTGAAAGAAAATGGTTCCCTTTCATATTTTCATATTGATACATTTTCAAAGGCCAATCCATATTACATCTAAAAATTGTTGAAACAGAGAGTAAGGAACAAGAACTTTTGAGGTTCATGAATGTGTGCTTAGAAGGGTGTATGATTGGCACAGAAGGAAAAGAAGCTTTATAGGAGTGGATATGGGTGGACTCGAGCAACGAGAGTGTGGAGAGGATGATATGGGCAATGGGACCAGAAGGGAGGGATAGAAACATTGCGGAGATGGGAGAGTCAAACAAAACGAAGTTCTGGGAAGGTGACACTCACTGCTCTTTCCTGGAGAGCCACTGTCCCATGCTTGAGTGTCTCATGAATCAAAAGCTCCTCTAAAAGACTGTGGGCAGCCTAGATTCTCATCATTGCATACTCTGCTATAGGTTGTATGCAATAATTTGCATCCATTTAACTCACATAGAAATACCTTCTGAGAAAAACAAATACCATATGATCTCACTTACATGTGGAATCTGAAAAACAGAACAAAACCTAGCTAATAGATACAGAGAATGGATTGGTGGCTGCCAGAGGCAGAGAGTAAAGAGTGGAAGAAATGGGTGAAGGGGGTCAAAAACTAAGAAGAAAAAAAAAGAAAGAACTTTTAGGAAATAAGGAAATAAGCTTGGATTATTTTTCTTTTGGTAATTTTTTTTTTTGTCAGATCATAAGAGAGACAGTCCTGCTCAGTTCACACGGACTCCCCTGAGAGGCACATTTTATTGCCACCCTACTTCTGATGTTGATTGCTTCTCAGTCAGATAATGAGATGGTGTTTGCATTTTCTCAAATCATGAGACAGCTGTGAACATCTCTCAAGTCTTGATAAGGATGTGAATGGGAATACAATTTCAGGGAAAGATGATTACATTCCCAGTAACCAAGGCTGTATTAAATCAATTTCCACAATTTCCATTTCAATCAGGGTGAGAATTGGTTACACAAATGCATGTCACTGTCGAAAAGTACTATTATTAAGTGGCCCTGTTGTGCTTTCCTCCAAATTGTAATGGAGATAAACAGCATGAATGTCAATGTGATTCAGGAGGATGAAATATGATCAAATTATGGGCCATTTAGTTGCATTTGAAGAATCGGAGAGGCATCTTTCTTAAAAGCTGCCTTCCAGCGGACTGGCCATGATCTGCATTTTTTTGTCCTTAGGATGATGTCTAGGTCATGTAGACACTTCGGGTACCTCAAGCCAGTGTCTAGCATTTGCCAGCAAAAGATCTGTGACGAAGCACCCATGCTCTTGGAAGTCATTGGTCTTGATGGATACTGGAATGACTTTTTGAAGACTCAGGTGCTCTGCCAGTAGGTAGGTGGCAATACTTTTCAGGGTTAAAGCAAGGTTCTCCAGGAGGTTGCATATACTTTGAATCATCATCCAGAGAGTACGGTGTTTCTCTGATGGTGAGGATTTATAGCTTCAGGAATCAAAGGATGGAGATGGGAGTGGTACCTCATTATTACCCTTAGTTACCCACTAGTGAAATTTTTGCTTCTCATGACTTTATGTTCTGCAGGCCTAGAGATCTTAGTTCTACCAGGAGACACCTATGATTTCATTGAATTGGAGGTTTAGATTAGCCACCCAGCCACTTTGTGTTACCCATGCTTCTGAATCAACAGGCAAGGGAGGAGTTACTGTGGTGGCTGGAGTAATTGATTCTGACTCCTGAGGGGATATTGGATGATATCACTTCAAAGCAGAGTTAAGGAAGTGTATGACGGGAATACAAGACTATGTATGTCAGATCCCTTAGGACATCTCAGTAGTACCATGGTCTGTGGTAGAAGTCAATGGAAAACTGAAACAATCCAACTTAGGTAGGGCTACTAATGTCCCACACACTTCAAGAGAGAAGTCTTGGGTAACCCCACCATCTAAAGAACAGTAACCATATTAAGTACTTGCTGATGGCCGAGGGTATGTGGAATATGCAGTGGAAGAAGGTAGTTATAAATATCAGCTGTCATTACAATTACAGAAAAGAGGGCTGTAATTGTCATGAATATTCGTCCTTATTTTGTTATGTTTGTGTGTGTGAAGCAAATATTTTTCCTTCTCTTATTCCCTTATGTAACATAAGATATATTAACTTTATATCATAGTATTTAAGAGTTAGTAATTTTACATTATAGTACTTAAGTTACCGGACCTCAAGGAGAAGAGTAAAATTATTCAAGGATTTTCTTCGGGGGAAGGAATTATTGTGTTTTCTGTTGTACACAGGATAGTTTTTTCATCTTAGGCAGAATTCTGCCCTTATTATTTTCTTTATTTGGAGATAGTATGTTGAAAGTGGTATGTATATTTCTCAAGTTGTCAAGGGGAAGATTTGTGATGGTTAATATTATGTCAACTTGACTGGGCTAATGCAGGCCCAGAAAGTTGATAAAACATTTCTGGGTGTGTTTATGTTTTTAGATGAGAGAATTTGAATCAGTGGACTCAGTAAAGAAGGTTGCCTTCCTAATAGTGGTGGACAATATCCAATCCCATGAGAGAATGAATAAAATCAAAAAGCAGAGGAAAGCGGAATTTGTTCTTTTTGTGCCTCACTGAATGATCTAGGACATGTCATCTCACCTTCTCCTGCCCTTAAACCAGTTTTGCATCATCAGCTCACCTGGTTCTCAGGCCTTGACTCAGGCTGAATTACACCACCAGTTTTCCTCGATCTTCAACTTGCAGATGGCAGATCATAGGACTTTGCAGCCTCCATAATCACATGAGCTAATATCTATAATAAGTCTCCCTTTTTTTCAATTGACTCTGTTTTCCTAGAGAATTCTGCTTAATACAGACAGAGACTGAGATATAGAGATGTATCATGCGGCAAGAACACTGAAGTGGGGATTTGGGTATAGTTTCTGCACTTTTTTTGCAAGTTCATGAGAGAGGAAAAAGTACCTTGTCACCAGCCTTGCTCCTGCCTCCTCTACCAGGCTGCAACCAATAATGTCGCATGAAGGAGCCCCAGAGCCCCAAATCTTGAAAGCTTTGTGTAATGGTGTAGAATCAAGTTACAGAGCACCTTCAGATTAGGTTAATAGGCACACTCACGCACACGCAGACATACACTGTGCACACTCTCATAGGTGTACCACCCATCCATACACACACACACACACACACCAGATACATACTCTCAAGCATACACAACACATATACATAAAAGAATCTGCTGTAGCTACTTACACTGATTTACTTCTCTAGACTGTCAGCTCTTCATTCTGCCAGCCCAGATAATGGTGATAAACAAAAATATTAGCAGCTTATCACCTATAAGGCCTTTAAAATTAAAATTCTTGTAAGGAAGAATAGCTCCAATGAAAAGCAAATTCTCTTTAGACAGTCTCAGGCTTCAGGCAGAGAGCATTAGTAAATTGATAAAGGAAAATATTTACTGAGCAACCTTAAGATGCTGCAGTAAATGGGAATGATGTCTATGTTTATTGAAGTTAAAGAAGGCACATAAGGGCTAGCTGCTTGCAGGGAGAAAGGAAAGATAAATAATGACCATGTAACATTGCAGGTATTATGGTTTATGTAAGATGTAATATAGAACTGGGTGAACTCATTATTGCTTCCTGCAGGGGTTACTTTTTGCAATTATCCACTTCATCAATATATGTATATGTTTATACCAAAGTTGTTTTGCAAGGACAAAAATGCACGTTTCCAAATGTAAACAAAGATGGTTTGCTAACGACTGACTCACATAAATAGAGGCATGTAATACAGATTGTAACATGACAACCCCTTTGCCACCATGGTCTGAGTGCTCCAGATAAATTAATAACAGAGTCAGAAGTGCGGGTTTCACCTTTCTGTGTTTCCCAACATGAAAGATACACATTTACATCAGCAGCACTGGGTCTTTGCATGGAGGTATCATTATTGAGCCACCAGTAACCTCGTACCCTTGGATCATGTCATTCCCTCTGCTTGAGAAATATTAACACGACTATCACCAATGTGATCAATTACCATTCCACAAAATTCTTCACTTTAAAAGCAAAGTTATTAGAAATACATTACTCAAATATTCTGTATCTTAATACCTGGTATAAACATCCCCAGGAAAGCGTTGCAAATATCTAGGTAAGGCATGTGCTTATGATGCAACATGATATTTCTCTCATTTCTGTACAGGCACAGGGACATATCACAGAATATGTTTATGTGCATGTCATCCCACACATACTAACTTTTCCAAAGTGGTGTGTCATTCTAGTGAAAACATTAAAGGCATAGCCAAAATCCCATCTTAAAGAGAAACACACACTGGAGCTGCATAAGCTAAGGTACATGCCCAAATTGACCCTGTGCAGAATCTTTTTCTTCACACTTGTGTATGAGCTTGTTCATAATGGCAGAGCCACTGTGGAACTATCACTTTCAATGTAGACTTTGAAACAGACTGAAGAACTCGAGCCTAACACAGGACTACAGAGGATAGCACATAGACATATGCAAGAAACAGATGGCACAGTGTAGAAGGAAGAATAGAAAAAAACAGGGATGCAGGCCAAGGGAAGGTGTGGGAAAGGCTAAGGATAAGATCGGTGTTTTTCAAAAAAGGAAATCCAATTTTGTGCTAGAAACGCTTTCTGAAAGTGCTGGATTCGAGAGCTATGAACCCATTAAACTAGAATAAATGCAAAGGAAAAGGGAAAAAGAGTCCCTGGAACTGAAGCCAAAATATCTTCAAGGCTTGCCTGTACACTATTTAATGAGTTTGGACATAAGCAAACACTTGTGAAAGTTATCATCATGATCAAGATGGTGGAGTAGAAAGACATGAGCTCAACTCCTCTCATGAAAACACAGGATCACAATTAACTACTGAACAACTGTTGACCAAAAAGATGCCAAGACCTGGACCACCCAACAGCCCGTAGGCTCCAATGCTGGGACACCTCAGGCCAAACAACCAACAGGGTAAGAACCCAGCCCCACCCATCAGCAGACAGGATATTTAAAGCCTTCCTGAGCCCAAAGCTCCCTCTAAACACAGCCTTTGACACGATCAGACACACGAGAGGGATAAGACCCAGCTCCACTCAACAGTGGGCAGACACCAGTCCCACCAACAAGGAAGACTGCACAAGCCTCTTAGACCAGCTTCGCCTACTGCGGAGCAGAGTTCTACAGCACTACAGCCTGCAGAAAGGAAAACACACAGAAGTTTAGACAAAATGACGTGGCAGAGCTATATGTCTCAGATGAAGGAACAAGATAAAACTCCAGAAGAACAACTAAGTGAAGTGGAGATAGGGAATCTACCTGAAAAAGAATTCAGAGTAATGATAGTAAATATGATCCAAGATCTCGAAAAAAGAATGGAGGCACAGAATGAGATGATACAAGAAATATTTACGATATAGAACTAAAGAACAGAGATGAACAATACAATAAATGAAATGACAGATACACTGGAAGGAATCAATAGAAGAATAACTGAACAGAGGAACTGGTAAGTGACCGGGAAGACAGAATGGTGGAAATCACTGCCACAGAACAGAATAAAGAAAAAATATAATGAAAAGGAGTGACGATAGATTAAGAGACCTCTGGGAAAACATTAAATGCACCAACATTAACATTATAGTGGTTCCAGAAGGAGAAAACAAAGTGAAAGGACCTGAGAAAATATTTGAAGAGATAATAGCTGAAAACTTCCCTAACATGGGAAAGGAAACAGTCACCCAAGTCATGTTCAGACAGTCCCAGGCACATAGTAATCACACTGACAAAAATTAGACACAAGGAAAAAATATTAAAAGCAAAAAGGGAAAAGCAACAAATAACATACAAAGGAATCACCATGAGGTGATCAGCTGATTTCTCAGCAGAAACTCCTCAGGCCAGAAGGGAGTGGCACTACATATTTAAAGTGATGAAAGGGAGAACTTACTTACAAGCAAGAACACTCTACCCAGCATATGTCTCATTCAGATTTGACAGAGAAATCAAGTCTTTACAGACAGGCAAAAGCATAAAGAATTCAGCACCACTGGACCAGCTTTGCCGCAACGGCTGAAGGAATATGTATAGGTGAAAAAGCCCACAACTAGAAATAAAATTATGAATGGAAAAGCTTAGCAGTAAAGGCAAACATACAGTAAAAGTACGAAATAATCTGCACACAAATGATATCAAAACAAGCAATTGTGAGATAAGGAGAAGACAAATGTAGGATATTGGAAAAGCATCTGAAATTAAAAGACCAGCAACTTAAAACCATATATTTTGTTTACAGACTGCTATATCAAAACCTCATGGTAACCACAAACCAAAACTCTACAATAGATACACACACAAAAAAGAAAAAGGAACCCAAACACAACACTAAAGTTAGTTATCAAGTCACAGAAGAACAAAAGAGGGAGGGAAGAAAAACCACCTGCAAATACAAATCCAAAACAATTAAACTAGCAAGAAGAACATACATATTGATAATTACCTTAAATGAAAATGGATTAAATATCCAACCAAAAGATGGCTGAATGGATACAAAAACAAGACCCATATAAATTTTGCCAACAAGAGACCCAATTCCTATCTAGGGAAGAATACAGACTGAAAGATAGGGGACGGAAAATATTCCATGCAAATTAAAATTAAAAAAATCTGTAGTAGCAATACTCACAAAATAAACTTTAAAATAAAGACTGTTACAAAAGACAATGAAGAACATTACATAATGATCAAGGGATCAATACAAGAAGATAAAACAATTGTGAATATATCTTCACCGAAAAAGAGCACCTCAATATATAAAGCAAAATGTAACAGCAATAAAAGAAGAAATCGACAGTAACACAACAGTAGTAGGGGACTTTAACAACCCACACTCATCAATGGACAGATCATCCAGACAGAAAATCAATAAGGAAACACAGGCCGTAAATGACACATTAGACCAGATGGACTTTATTGATATCGTAAAGCATTCCATCTGAAAGAAGCAGAATACACATTGTTTTCAAATGCATTTGGAACATTCTCGGATAAATCACATGCTGTGCCATTAAGAAAGCCTCACTAAATTTAAGAAAACTGAAATCATATCAAGCATCTTTTCCAACCATACTGCTGTGAGAATAGACATTAACTACAAGAAAAAAACCTGTAAAAAACAAACCAATCAGATGGAGACTAAACAATAGGCTAGAAAATAACAAATGGATCACTGAAGAAATCAAATAGGAAATCCAAAAATACCTAAAGATAAATAAAAACGATAATACAGTGATCCAAAACCTATGGGACGGAGCAAAAACAGTTTTAAGAGAGAAGTTTATAGCAATACAGTGTTAGGAAACAAGAAAACTCCCAAGTAATCAAGCTAACCTTATACCTAAAGCAACTACAGAAAGAACAAAAGAAACCCAGAGTTAGCTGAAAGAAATAATTCATAAGGATCAGAGCCGAAATAAATGAAATAGAGACAAAGCAAACAATAGAAATGGCAAAGGAAGCTAAAAGTTGGTTCTTTGAAAAAAACAAAATTGAACTATACCTCAATATAATAAGGGCCATATATGAAAAACCCACTGGTAACATCACAATCAAAAGTGAAAAGCTGAAAGCATTACCTCTAAAATCAGGAACAAACAAGGAACAGATCTCCAATCTGGCCACTATAATTCAACACAGTTTTTGAAGTCCTAGCCATGGCTATCAGAAAAGAAAAAGAAAGGTGATCATCTTGGAAAAGAAGTAAAACTGTCACTTTTTGCAGATAACATGATATTATACATAGAAAATACTAAAGATGCTAACAGGAAATTACTAGAGCGCATCGATGAATTCGGTAAAGTTGTAGGATTCAAAATTAATACACAGAAATCTGTTGCATATCTATACATTTACACTGAAAGAGCAGTAATAAAAAGTAAGAAACCAATTTCATTTACCATAACATCAAAAAGAATAAAATATCTAGGAATATCCTACCTAAGGAGAAAAAAAGACCTGTACTCCAAAAACGATGACACTAATGAAACTGGAGATGACACAGATGGAAAAATATACCACGTTCTTGGATTGGAAGAATCAATATTGTCAAAATGAGTATACTACCCAAGGTAATCTTCAGAATCAGTGCATTCCTTATCAAATTACCAAAGGCATTTTTTTTTTGCAGATCAAGAAGAAACAAACAAAATCCTAAAATTTGTATGGAAACACAAAAGACCTGAATAACCAAAGCACTCTTGAGAAAGAAATATGGAGTGGGAGGTATTAGGTTCTCTGACTTCAAATTACACTATAAAGCTACAGTAATCAAAATAGTATGGTACTGGCACAAAGACAGAGCTATAGATCAGTGGAGCAATATAGAAAGCAGAGATATAAACCCACACACCTATGGTCAATTAATCAATGACAAAAGTGACAAGATAAAATGGAGAAAAGACAATCTCTTCAATAAATGGTGCAGCTACATGTAAGAAAATAAAATTAACTTTCTTTAACACCATACATAAAAATAAATTCAAAATGGATTTAAGACCTGAATATAAGACGAGATACTATAAAATTCCTAGAGGAAAACATAATCATAGCATTCTGACATAAATCACAGCAACATCTTCTGGGCTCCACCTCCTAAAGTAATGAAAATAACATCAAAAATAAACAAATCGGACCTAATTAAACTTAAAAGCTTTTGCACAGCAAAGGAAACCACAAACAAAACTAGAAGACAACACACAGAATGGGAGAAAATACTTGCAAATGATGAAACCAACTAGGGATTAATCTCCAAAATACACAAACAGCTCTTGTAGCTCAATATCAAAAAAAGAAAATAATCCAGTCAAAAACTGGGCAGAAGATCTATAAAGATTTCTCTAAAGAAGACATACAGATGGCCAACAAGCACATGAAAAGTTGCTCAATATGTTAATTATTAGAGAAAAGCAAATCAAACTAAAATGAGGTATCACCTTACACCGGTCAGAATGGCCATTATTAAAAAGTCTACAAAAAGATGATAAAAGAGGGTGTGGAGAAAAGGGAACCTTTCTACACTGTTCATGATAAATGTAATTGCTACAACCAATATGGAGAACAGTATGGAAGTTCCTTTAGAAACTAAAAATAGTGTTGCCATATGATCCAGCAATCCCAGTCTCGGGCATATATTGAGAGAAAGAAAACCATAATTAGAAAAGATACATGGACCCCAATACATATTGCAGCATTATTTACAATTGTCAAGATATGGAAGTAACCTCCATCAACAGAAAACTGGATAAAAAGTCTGTGGTATATATATTTATACAATGGAATACAACTCAGCCATACAAGAATTGAAATTGTGCCACTAGCAACAACATGGATGGACTTGGAGGGCATTATGCTACGAGAAATAAGCCAGATAAAGACAAATATTGTATGATATTACTTACATGTAGAATATAAAAAAGTCAAATTCATAGATGCAAGAGTAGAATGGTGGTTACTAGAGGCTGTTTGGTGGAAATGAGGAGGTTTTGGTCAAAGTGTACAAATTTGCAAAAATAAAAAATTTTGCATCTAAAATGGTTTGAATAATTTTGTGAAATTTCAAACGTTACTGATACGATTATCTATGTTCTACTCTGATGTAAATGAGTAACATACATTTTAATATTTTGAGGCAGTATTATGCAGTGGATTAAAAATTAAGAGAATAACAGGACAGAAAGTTGCAAAAGATACGTTTTTAGTCCAATCTATGAAAATACACTCCCAAATGTATTTGCCAGGAAATAACATGTTCTTGTAGAATAGGTAGAATTTTTCCAGACTCTCCGTTTATGAACCAGCTATCCATTCAGGTTATCTCCACCGGAAAATGCCTGACAGCAGCTTGCAAAATCATGTTTCAAATGTTTTGAGTATTTTAAAGAGACTACATGCAGATAAAGAAAATTACCAAATCATAGCCACCAGCACCTTAAACACGTCAGGAGAGCACCTCACTTTCTACTAAAAGAATCTGGCCAACCTTTGAGGGCATTCAATTCTTTGAACTTTACACAAACTTCAACTTGAGTTGATGATTACAAAGTGACTCCACTAATGCAGGTGTTAAATATTCTGAGTCAACCCCTATATTCATAACCCATGAGACATCGTGTTAGGGGACCTTTTCCCTTACAACTCACACAAATAACCTATCCTCCTAAAGTAGGAGCCCATATAATCCATTATATATATCTCATTTTGTTGTTCAACATTTTAAACCACATAATCTGATTCACCTTGGGGAAAATATAGGAAGCTCAATATAACAAAATTATTTTCTTTCTATCTAAAAACCAGAAAATGTAAACATTTCTAAATTTTTCTATTTTCATGCGATTTACTGTCTTAACTTTTAAAAATTTAATTTTTTAAAAAATACTTTAGATTTCATTATTAAAACCTTGTAGGATGTCTTGGTCCAAATGGGATAAAGTGATAAAGACGTCTTCTGCAGAGCTGCGCTTTATTGCTTGAATTCTGTGTGTTCCTCTAGCTCTCCCCTGAATTACCTGAGGTAAGGAAAGATGCTGAGGAGGTGCCTGGAAGCAGGAGGAGGGCTCCTGCCCCCGAGGTTGAGCATGTCTGGAAGCTGTAGTATTTCCATACGTCTGCAAAGGCAGAGCTTTGTTTGAAAATTAGAGCTCACCACTTGCAGGAGTTCAGGATGAAGCTGAGAGATTAGCATGAAAAGGAAGACGACTGCGTGTCTCACAGATATATTTTGGACAGGGTTCACGTTCCCGCCCTCTTAGAGATGATGACTATATTAGAGGCTCTAAAAGATTAGTATGAAACAAAAGTACTGGATTTTGTTATTCAGGGGTTTCCTGAGTCTATTTGAATTATGAAATAAACATAATTTGAGAAACTGCTGGCCTAAACCTTACATCAGAGTAGCTTCTTTAAGAGAATTCTTATTTGTTTTCTAATAACTTTGTAAGAGTGTGTGCATGAGTACACGTGTGTGTGTGTGTTAGTGTGTGTGTGTGTGTGTGTGTGTGTGTGTGTGTGTGTGTGTGCAGGCACAGGATGCCTATAAGAAGTCTTACCTTTTCTGAAGTTCTGCAGGCTCTTTGAGGTAAATAATTTCAAACAACTAGTGTTTTCTAAATACCACAGTAGAAATTGACCACAGAATAAGAAATGAGAAGAAAAAACTCACATGGAGACTGAACAACATGCTACTAAAAAACGGGTCAAAAATAAAATCAAATTAAAAATTTAAAAAATACTTTGAGGCAAATGACAATGAAAGCACAACCATACAAAGTCTATAAAAATGCAGCAAATCCAGCTCTGAGAGGGACGTTCATAGCAATACAGGCCTTCCTTAAGAAACTAAAAAAAATCTCAAATAAACAACTTAACACACCACTTAAAATAATTAGAATAATAAACAAAACCTAAAGTCAGCAGAAGGAAGAAGATAAACGATCAGAAAAGAAACAAATAAAATAGAGTTAAAAAATTAGGGAAAAAAATCAATGAAACCAATAGCTTGTTCTTTGAAAGGGTAAACAAAATTGACAAACCTGTGGCCAGGTTCAGCAAGTAGAAAATACAGAAGACCCAAATAAATAAAACAAGAAATGAAAGAGAACTCATAACTGACACAGCAGAAATACAAAAAACCGTAAGAGAATACGGTGAACAATTATATGCTAACTAATTTGACCACGTAGAAGAAATGAACAACTTTCTAGAAACACACAGCCCATGAAAACTGAATCAAAATAAAATCTTGAATAGACTGATCAGTAGAAGTGAAATAGAATCTGTAATTAAAGAGAAAAAGAAACAAAAAAACTCCTTACAAACAAAAGTCCAGGGCTGATGGCTTCACAGGCAAATTTTACCAAACATACAAAAAAGAACTTATATCGATCCTTCTGAAACTCTTTCAAAAGACTAAAGAAGAAGGAACACTCCCAAAGTCATTCTATGAAGCCACCATCACCCTGATACTAAAACCAGACAAAGGTACTACCAGAAAAGAAAATTACAGGCCAATATCTTTGATGAATACAGATGTAGAAATTCTCAACAAAATACTAGCAAACTGAATCCAACACATAAAAAAAGAATCATACACCACTACCAATTGGATTCATCCCAGGGTGACGAGGATGGTTCAACATACACAAATCAATCGATGTGTTAAAACACATCCACAAAAAAAAAAAGACAAAAACGACATGATCACATCTCAATAGATGCAGAAAAAGCATTCAATAAAATTCAACATCCATTCATGAAAAAAACGATTACCAAGGTGGGTATAGATAGAACATATCTCAACATAATAAAAGCTATTTATGACAAATGCATAGCCAACACAGCACTCAATGGTGAAAAGCTGAAACACTTCCAGTCAAAATCTGGAATAAGACAAGGATGCCCACTCTCACTACTTCTTCTCAACATACTGGAAGTCCTAGCCACAGCAATCAGACAAGAAAAGGAAATAAAGTGTATTCAAATTGGTAGGGAAGAGGTAAAATTGTATTATATGCAGATGACATGATACTATATATATAGAAAACCCTAAAGACTACAGACGCAAAATACTAGAACTGATAAATGAATGCAGCAAGGCAGAATGAAATAATATTATCATATAGATATTAGTTGTATTCCTCTACAATTACAATGAAATATAAGTAAGGGAAAGTAAACAAAAATCACATAAAAAATAGAATTCTTAAGAATTAACCTGACCAAGGAGGTGAAAGATTTATATTCTGAGAACTACAAAACATTAATAGAGGAAACTGAAGATGATTCAAAGAAATGGAAAGATATCCTAAGCTCTTGGATTGGAAGAATTCCTATTGTTAAAATGGCCATATTACCCAAAGCACCTACATATTTAATGCGATCCTTATCAAATTATCCATGACATTTTCCACAGAACTAGAACAAATAATCCTAAAATTTGTATGGAACCATGAAAGACCCAGAATTGCCAAAGTAATCCTTAGGAAAAAGAACAAAGCAGGAGGCATAACCCTCCCAGACTTCAGACAATACTACAAAGCTACAATAATAAAAACAGCGTGGTATTGGCACAAAAACAGACATATGGTTCAGTGGAACAGAATAGAGAGCCCTGAAATAAACCCCAAATCCTATGATCAATTAATATTCAACAAAGGAGGTGAGAATATGCAATGGGTAAAAGGCAGTCTCTTCAAAAATGGGTGCTGGAGAAGTTAGAGAGCTGCATGTAAATCAATGACGTTAGAACACACCCTCACACCATACACAAAAATAAACTCAAAGTGACTTTAAGACTTAAATATAAGGCATGAAAACTCCTAGAAAAGGACATAAGCAAACCATTCTCTGACATAAATTGTACCAATATTTTCTTAGGTCAGTCTCCCAAGGCAATAGAAATAAAGGCAAAAATAAATGAATGGTACCTAGTCAAACTTATAAGCTTTTGCACAGCAAAGGAAATGAGAAACAAAATGAAAATTCAACCTACGGGCTGGGAGAAAATATTTGCAAATCATGCGACTGACAAGGGCTTACTTTCCAAAATATACGAAGAACTCACAACTCAACAAAAAGACAGACAAACCAATTGGAAAACGGGCAGAAGGCCTAAATAAACATTTCTTCAAAGAAGTCATACAGATGGCCAATAAGTACATGAAAAGATACTCATCATTGCTAATTATTAGAGAAAAGCGAAACAAAATTACAAGGAGGTACGATCTCACACAAACCAGAATGACCATCATGGTCTACAAACAATAAATGTTGGAGAGAAAAGGTAACTCTCCTACACTGTTGGTTGGAATGTAAATTGGTGCAGCCACTATGGAAAAGAGTACGAATTTTCCTGAAAAAACTAAAAATAAACTTACCATATGATCTAGAAATGCCACTCTTATGCATATACCCAGATAAAGCGATAATTTAAAAAGATGCATACCTCCCGATGAGCAAAGCAGCACTATTTACAATAGTAAACAGGCCTGGAAGAGCCTAACAGTCCATTTAGAGATGAAGATAGATATCTAATCTGATATCAGTTTAAACTGAAAGCAGTTTAGATGGATATCTAAACTGTCCATTTAGATAAAGAAGATATGATACACACACACACACACACACACACACACACACACACACACACACACACACACACAAACAAACACAATGGAATATTACTCAGCCATGAAAAATAATGAAATAACACCATCTGCAGCAACATGATGGACCTAGAGATTAACATACTATGTGAAGTAAGTCAAAACGAGGAAGACAAATGCCATATGACATCACTTATATGTGGAATCTAAACTATGACACAAATAAAAATACCTATGAAACAGAAACTGACCGACATAGAAAACAGTCTTTTGGTTGCCAAGGGGGAAGGGGGTGGGGAAGGGAATGATTGGGAGTCTGGGATTAACAAACGAAAACTACTTTATCCATCCATAGGATGGATAAACAACAAGATCCTACTGTATAGCACAGGGAACTATATTCAATATCCTGTGATAAACCATAACCGAAAAGAATATGAAAAAGAATATATATATATAAACTGAATCACTTTGCTGTATAGCAGAACATAACACAACTTTGTAAGTCAACTACAATAAAATATTTTTGAAATTAAAATAAAAGGACTTCCCAATCATGAGGAGAGGCTTGGCTATTCAAGTTCATGAAACTATAAATCGCCTTAAAATTTCAATCCAAAATAGTCTTCTCTTAGATAAATTATAAAAACACAGAGTATTTTAAAAGGAGTAGAAAATAAACATCCTTTTATACAAGGGAAACTCCATAAGGCTGTCAGTGGCTATCTCAGCAGAAAACTTGAAGGCCAGGAGAGAGTGATGAAAGAAAAAACTGCCAACCAAGAATACTTTAACTGACAAAGTTGTCCTTCAGAAATGGTGATATACTTTCCTAAACCAACCGAAGGGAGTTCATCACTGCTAGACCTGCCTTACAAGACATGGTGAAAGTTTTTCGAGCTGAAACGAAAGGACACTAATTAGTAACATAAAAATATACAACACACTGGTAATACTCTAGAATAATACTGGAAATGGTGGTGTGTTAACTATTTAATTCTAGTGTAAAGTTTAAAGGACAAAAGTATTAAAATAGATATAGATACAATAATTTGTTAATGAATAAACAATATAAAAGAAATAAATTGTGACCTGAAAAACATAAAATATGGGGGGATAAAAGTTGTTATCAGCTTATAATTGACTGTTATATGTATATGATATTTTAGTAAACCTCAATGTAACCTCAAAGCAAAAACCTAAGTAGATACATAGAAGAGATAGGGAAGAGAATCATATTATACCACTAAGTGCTCCAATAAAACGGCACAGAGTTGAGTGGATTAAAAAATACCCAGTGATATGCCAACTAGAACAGACTCATTTCGGTGTCAAGGACACACATAGACACAAAGTGAAGTGATGGGGAAACGTACTGCATGCAAATGGAACCAAAGGAGATCATGGGTAGCTACCTATATCAGATAAAATAGACTTTAAGTCAAAACTGTACTAAGAGACAAGAAAGGTCAATTCATCAAAGTGATATAAAAATTGTGAATATACACGTACCCAAAATGGAGCACCTAAATATATTGACCAAACACCGTCCTGATTCAAACTATATAACAGAGCGAACATAATCAAAATATTATGATGCTGGTATAAAAACAAACACATAGAACAATGAAATAGATTACAAAGAATAGAGTGAACTAATATTTGATAAGAGAGCCAAGAATACTCAATGTTTGGAAAAAATTGACCCGTAAATAAGTGGTGCTGGGGAAAATAAGTGGTGTTGCAACAAAAAAAAAATGTAACTTGGCCCCTATCTTATATCACTCACAAAAATTTAATTTACAATTGATTCAGGACTTAAATGTAAGACGTGTAACCATAAAACGCTTAGAAAGTAACTTAAGGAAAAAATCTCTTTGACATGGGTCTTGGCAATGATTTTTTGGCTGTGACACCAAAAGCACAAATGCCAAAAGCAAAAATCAACGTGTGACTATATCAAACTAGAAGCTTCTCTACAGCAAAAGAAATACTCTAGAAAATTAAAAGCAGCCTATGGAATGGGAGAAAATATTTGCAAGCCCTCTATCTGACAAGGGGTTAATATCCAAACTGTATAAAACTCATACAACTTAATGACAATAAATTCCCTGATAATATGACTAAAATTGGGTAAAACATGCACTTATGGTCTATTTGTGACAAGGAGGCAAAAATGCACAATGGAGAAAAGACAGTATCTTTGGTGTTTGGAAAACTGCACAGCAGCATGGAAAAGAATGAAATTAGAAAAATCTTTAACACCATATACAAAAAATAAACTCAAAATGGACTAAAACCAAATGTAAGACCTGAAACCATAAAACTCCTAGAAGAAAACATAGGTAGATCACACTTTTACGTAAATCATGGCAATATTGGTTTTGGATCAGTCCCTTAAAGCAAAGGAAATAAAAGTAAAAAGAAACAAATGAGACGTAATTAAACTTAGTAGATTTTGCACAGCAAAGGAAACTATCGACAAGACGAAAGGACAACCTACTGAATGGGAGAAGATATTTGCAAATGACATGACGGATAAGCGGTTAATATCCAAAATATATAAAGAGCTAATATAACTCAACATTAAAAAAAAAACCTCATTTTAGAAAGGCAGAAGACCTGAATAGACATTTTTACAAAGAAGACATACAGCTGGCTAACAGGCACATGAAAAGATGCTCAACATCATTAATCATTAGAGACATGCAAATTAAAAACACAAGGAGATGTTACCTCACACCCATCAGAATGGTTATCATTAAAATGACCACAAATAACAAGGGATGGCGAAGATGTGGAGAAAAGGGTACTCTTGTACTCTGTTGGTAGGAATTGTTAGTTGGTGGGACCACTGTGGAAACGTGGAGGTTTCTCAAAAAACTAAAAATAGATCTACCATATACCACAGCAATTTGACTCTTGGGTATATCTCTTAAAAAATAAAATAATAATTCAAAGAGATACATGCACTTCAATGTTCATAGCAGCACTATTTACATAAGCCATGATAGGAAAGCAACCTAAATGTCCATCAACAGATGAATAGATAAAGAAGTGTTGGTATATCTGTATATACATATATATGTGTGTATATATAAATATATATAATATATATTTATATAAAATACTACTCAAACATAAAAACAAATTTTGCCATTTGCAACAACATGGATGAACTTGGACGCTATTATGCTAAGTGAAATAAGTCAGACAGAAAAAGACAGATACTGTATGATCTCATTTATATGTGTAATTTGAAAATAAACAGAGATTAAACTGATATTTACAAGGCAGGGTGGGGGAAGTGGGGAGATGTTGATCAAAGAGTACAAACTTTCTGATATAAGATGAATTAATTTTGGGAAGCTGAAGTACAGTATGCTGATTATAGGTCACAATACTGTGTTACATACTTGAAATCCTGTGAATGTAGATTTTAAATGTTCTCACAATAAGAAAAAAAATGGTAATTATGTGAAGGATGTGTCACCTAACCTTATTATGGAAGCATTTTGCAATATATACATTGTATAACTTAAACTTACAAAATACTATATGTTAATTACATTTCAATTAAGGTAGGAAATGAAGTTTGAGAAACTTGCTCCAGGGTTAATAAATACTACCCATGCACACATCACACAGACCTTTTACCCTAACATTCCTCTTGGTTGTGTACCCAAATACACTAATGAGTATGATAAGAAGCTAATCCTAGAGAACACAGCTTTGCTCACATGATGAGACACTTCACAGATCATACCTTGCCACCCAAGAATTTTCATATGAAACACTTGGTGATTTGCAACAACTGGTGATATGTGGAAAGCAGTAATCTTCTGCTCCCAGCAGGGCTGCTTTCACTCACTGGCAAAATCTGTAACTCACACGTAATTATTTTAGGGGCACCAAGAGGTATGCCCCTTTCCTCTACCCCAAATCTTCCTTCAAAAAAAAAGTTCTTTACACTAAGACAGAAATAACTAATCTCAGGCCCTCACTATGGTAAAATCTATTATTTACTCCAAAGTTATACTATTAACATTGTCACTTATCTTCCATTTTTGATAGCTTCAAGTAATTGGATAGTTAGATAAATCAGATTATTATGGTCTATTTTTAACCATGTTAGATTTATATTTCCTTTAAGGAGTAATTCTAGGTCCACCTCTTGGACAAAATGATAACTCTCATCTCTGCTTCCTTAACGGTAAAATGGAGACTAAATATTAAAAATACCTACTTATTGTGTCTGGTGTGTTGTGTGCTTTATAGTGTCTGGCACAGGAAAAGCTCTGACCAACATCAGTTTTTTTTTTTTAAAGTCTTACTCATATTTATATTTTATTTATTTATTTATTTTAAACATCTTTATTGAAGTATAATTGCCTTACAATGGTGTGTTAGCGTCTGCTTTATAACAAAGTGAATCAGTTATACATATACAATATGTTCCCATTTCTCTTCCCTCTTGCATCTCCTTCCCTCCCACCCTCCCCATCCCACCCCTCTAGGTGGTCACAAAGCACCGAGCTGATCTCCCTGTGCTATGCGGCTGCTTCCCACTAGTTATCTATTTTACATTTGGTAGTGTATATATGTCCATGACACTCTCTTACCCTGTCACATCTCACCCCACCCCCTCCCCATATCCTCAAGTCCATTCTCTAGTAGGTCTGTGTCTTTATTCCCGTCTTGCCACTAGGTTCTTCATGGCCTTTTTTTTTTCAACATCAATTTTTATATTAACACAGATTAACCTGGGTTGTTAATATGCAGCAAAGAGAAGTGACACCGGCAGGTGGATTTTGATACTCCTGATGGAATCAAGTACCTTACAGTGCAAGTGGCATAGCTAGGGATGAGTATTGCTGAAAAGGAATCATTTTTTAGCCAGAAGGCAAGAACTGTTCACCAATATTTCCAGCTTGGTGGAGAAAAAATCCATGCACTAATGAAAACCTCAAAAGTACACACGTGAATACCAGAGGCCATAAAAATATTGCCTAGACAGGTACAGATTCTTGAAAACAAAGGACCAAAATGGCTGAAAAATATCTTCCACTACTTATTTATTGCTATTTATAATGCTGAAAGGTGTTTCGGGCTTCGTTTTTCAGAAGAGACATTGTATTACCCTTCCAGGGAAAGCCAAAAGATCTTGAGAGATTGTAGGACATGGGAAAAAGGATGGGCAGAGCAAGTGTCTGAAAAGAACTGCAGTTTGAAGCACTACAGCATGCCGATGACCAGGATGGGGTGAGGATTCTGAGAAAAGTGCAGGGAGGAGACACTTCAGTTACAAAGTTCACTATTTAGTGATGTGCACACAGACCACAGACATGGGTAATTCATATATAGCCAAAATTTCACATGTATGCTATCACCACACAGGGGGAAATGTAAAAATGTGGGATATGAAATAAGGTCCCTGGTGTCAATTGTTATCAATTTGGAAATAAGATTATGCCCTGGTCGTTAAACCGGTGCAATGTACACCTAAATGATGAGATTTATCTCCTGAAGAAATAACCCAGTGATCAGTCTGTAACTAATAACTAAGAGACTCCGACCCAGACTGCAATCTGGGAGAAGAATGGAATGGGATGGCAACTATGGAGCCTGAGAACGTGTTGTGTGTTGCCTACTCGTTTAGGAAGACAAGCTGAAACTTTACAGTCGGTGGAAGGTCTGGGTCCTAGATCCTCTGCCTTTGCCCACTCAGCACTGCCCAGCCTCTGAGATAATCATAAGCCACAAGTCTGAGCATCTAGCTCAGCGGTAATCACCATTTTATCATAAAAACACATTATTCTGGTATACACAGACCAGAAATACTGTCTGGAATGCTGTGAGAGTAGTGTTTGGCTCAGTGGGAGAGGTTATATACTTCAATTTGTAGTTAGATGATCTACATTTGAATTTCTTATTTCAAACTGTACATCATCTACTGGAAAACAACAGTGTATTCTTTAGCCAAATTTAATCACATAACAGTGTTTTCAATCATACTTTACCACCACCAACCTGCCCTCATCTGTTCCTTGTCTAGCTTTACTTAACTACAAATGCAATTTTCTTCTGACTGTCACGAGCCTGTCCTCTCTATCCGCTTCACACCCTGCGGACCCTGATAAGAACAGGATTTTGCTTCATCCATCCCCTATTTGAATGCACCTGTGTTAGAACCTAGATCAGTTGAGAGGAAATGGAAACAGCAATGGCTGGTACTGACCGTGGAGGAGGCCACTTTATTGGGTGGTGCTGGGAAGAGGAGAGAGTTGATAAGTATAAATGAAGCTTTTCGTGTTTGCCTTCTCCTCCAGTGTGTTTGATCTTCCAGGGTGTCCTGTCACTTCCTCAATGTGTCCTGGGCACTCAGCTGGCGACTGCAGTGTGGGTGGCCACCAGAGAGAAGACACAGGAATGCTGCTGGGTGAACTGAGCTATCTAGAAGCCTTGTTGTGTGTCATGGTCGACTAGTTATAGAAAACTAACAGGATAATGATAATTTTTAAAGTTCCGTAGTGAATATCTTGAAGATATATGTAAGTTTCTGCATTCTATGGTGATTCATCTTCTGAATGTTGCTCATCAGGCAGTAAAATGTATTTCCAAGGCACCGGACCACTTGGAGTGAGCAGGAGATGGCTCCTTTGGTAGACTCCTGCTCCAAGGATGACTTTCTTGTGTAAGGAGACGTGTCTTCACGAATGTGGACCTTGGGCAGGCGGTGGTGCTCCATGTGCATTCTACCAGAGGCGCAGGGTGATTGCTCCAAAGTTGAACACATTTCATTGGATTCCCTTGTACTTTGAAGTAGGCAATGCCAGCCTTAAACATTGTCTTTAGAAAGTAAGTTCCAGACTTCAAAGTATTGTTTTATAAAACGTCTTCATATAAATGTGAAATACAATTAATATTATTAAAAAGCAGCTTTACATTTAGCTAAGCTATTGAGTGCATAGTTCTCTGGTGAGTGAATAATAAGGAAATGAAATAACGTTTACTAAAAGTAAACACTCAAATGTCACTTAAACAACCACACCATTATCTTCAGGTCATAGAATCTGGATAGCTTTTGAACTAAGGTACTGAGGGCAAAATGTCCTTTTAGTGCATGAGGGTTGTCTCCTTCAGCTGTCCATCTTGGATCCACGGAACTACTCCCTCCTTGCTCCTCTGACCCAGTGGACACGCCCACCGCAGACACATCAGCACTCAGACTTATTTCCTGCTCTTCTCTCAGATTGTGCCACTTCCAAAGAGACATCCCCTAAGGCCAATTTCCTAAGGCAGAGCCTCAGTTTGAATGTAGCATGTGCACCCTGCTCTGTTAGGCATGCATACCGTTTTCATTTCTGTTTTCCCTTCAGGACAGCAAGCTTCACTGGGAGTCAGCCACATCTGCTTTTCTTCACTGCATGTCAAGTTTTTGTTAAGGGCTTAGACAGAGTGGGTGCTCTATATGTATTAGGAGAACGATTGAATGAGTGGAAGAAAATACCTACACTCGAGTTAAATCTAGGTTGGAATAGAGGGCAGTTGAAAGTAGGAAAAGATAGGCAAAAAAAGCCACTTTTCCATTCTTGGTCAGGTAGAATTCAAACTAAATTATTTCCCAGATAATAAATAAAATTTCTGTTTCTGCTAAAACTCCAATATGAAACACATTCAGTTATATTCCTTTTATTAACCAAAAACACAGAGTTTCTCTGTTCAGTAACTCTAAAACAAAATGTTTCGCCTTATATGCTGCATAAAATACACCCTGTTGGAAGATCAGCCTGAAGAATTTTGATCCTTTTTTCATTCTTCCTAAGCAGCTGCAATTTTTAGATCTGTCTGGCATGTGTGTGACAAATTAAAAATGTTTGATGATAATAAGAATTATAAGCAAATACAAAGTGGAAATGAATAAGTATCATTGCTAATGTTTTGTGAGGTTGTGGGCTGCTCCCTGACTTTTCCTTGCAACTCCCTGGGTGATCTCCATTTGCTTTGCATTTCTTTTCCCTTTCTAGCCAGTAAATGCTAGGAACCCAGCCCTCCATCCTGAACCCTAATATCTACACTTTTTCTCTAGGTGGCTGTATTCAGTACCATGGTGTTAAATACCAAGGACCTGTGAAGGACTGTCATATTTTTATCTCTCATCTAGACTTTACTGTCCTAAAATCACATCTTCCAAGTGAGTTACTCAGAATCTCCACTTGTAAGTCTAACAGGAATCATAATCACATCGTTCCATCTCCAACATACTTCAGATAGCCCTCAAACCTATTCCCTATATCAGTGAATGGTAAACTTACTGGCCCAGCGTTTTAGGTATTTTATACCTAGAAACAATGACAATGAAAGCACTACGACTCAAAACTTTTGGGATGCAAGAAAAGCAGTTCTAAAGTGACGTTTATAACAATACAATCCTAACTCAAGAAACAAGAAACATCAATCTTACACCTAAAGCAGAGAAAAAAAGAAGACCCAAAAATCCACCACAGTTAGCAAAAGGGAAGAAACCATAAAGATCAGATCAGAAGTAAATGATAAAGAAATAATAGCAAAGATCATTAAAACGAAAAGCTGAATCTTTGAGAAGATAAACAAAATTGGTAAACCCTTAGCCAGACTCATCAAGAAAAAATGGAGAAAACTCAAATCAATAGACTTCGAAATGAAAAAGGAGAAATAACAGCTGACCCTTCAGAAATACAAAGGATCATGAGAGATAAATACGAGCAGCTATACGCTAATAAAATGGGCAACTGGGAAGAAATGGGCAAATTCTTAGAAAAGCACAACCGTCTGAGTCTGAACCAGGTAGAAATAAAAAATATAAACAGACCAATTGCAGGCACTGAAATTGAGACTGTGATTAAAAATTTTCCAACACACAGAAACCCAAGACCAGATGGCATCACAGGAGAATTCTATCAAACATTTACAGAAGTCCTAACCTAACCTTCTCAAACTCTTCCAAACTCTAGCAGACGAAGGAACACTCTGAAACTCATTCCACGAGGCCACCGTCACCCTGATACGAAAACCAGACAAAGATGTCACAAAGAAAGAAAACTACAGGCCAGTATCACTGAAGAACATAGATGCAAAAATCCTGAACAAAATACTAGTAAAACAGAATCAAACAGCACATTAAAAGGATGATAAACCATGATCAAGTGGGGTTTACCTCAGGAATGCAAGGATTCTTCAATATATGCAAATCAATCAATCAATGGAATAAACCATACAAACAAATTAGAGAAAATATGAAAAATCTCAATAGATGCCAAAAAAGTTTTTAACAAAATTCAACACCCATTTATGATACTACCCAGAAAGTGGGCATAGAGGGAACTTACCTCAACATAATAAAGGCCATACATGACAAACCCACAACCAGTATGATAATGGTGAAAAACTGAAAGCATTTCTTCTAAGATCAGGAACAAGAAAAGGATACCCACTCTTGCCACTCTTATTCAACATAATTTTGGAATTTTTAGCCACAGCAATCAGAAAAGAAAAAGAAATAAAAGGAATACAAAGTGTAAAGAAGACATAAAACTGTCACTGTTTGCAGATGATATGATACCATACATAGAAAATCCTAAAGATGCCACCAGAAAACTACTAACTAATCAATGAATTTGATATGGTTGCAGGATTCAAAAATGAATGGAATTCTCTGGAATTCCTATACATCAACAACGAAAAATCAGGAAGAGAAATTAAGATAACACGCATTCACCACTGCAACAAAAAGAGTAAAATACCTAAGAATAAATCTGGCTAAGGAGTTGAAAGGGTACTCAAAAAGCTATAAAATACCGATGAAAGAACTCTAAGATGATATACACAGGTGCAGAAATATACCATATTCTTTGATTGGAAGAATCAATATTGTGAAAACGACTACACTACCCAAAGCAATCTACAGATAAAAAGCAATCCATATTAATTACCAATGGCATTCTTCACATAATTAGGACAAAATATTTAAATATTCATATGGGAACACAAAAGACCCTGAATAGCCAAAGCAATCTTGAGAAAGAAAAACGGAGTTGGAGGAATCAAGCTGGGATAACTGGACAGTTACATGTGAAAGAAAGAAATTAGAACACTCCCTAACACCATACACAAAAATAAACTCTAAATGGATTAAACACTTAAATGTAAGATCAGACAATGTAAAATTCTTTCTTTTTATAGAAAAACATAGGAAAAACACTCTTTGACATAAACCACAGCAAGATCCTTTTTGACCACCTCCTAGAGTAACGGAAATATAACAAGTATAAACCAAAGGGAACTAATTAAACTTAAAAGCTTTTGCACAACAAAGGAAACCATAAACATGACAAAAAGACAACATTCAGAATGGGAGAAAATATTTGCACATGAAACAACAGAGGACTAATCTCCAAAATATACAAACAGCTAATGGAGTACAATATCAAAAAAGCAAATAATCTAGTTAAAAAAATGGGCAGAAGACCTAAATAGACATTTCACTAAAGATGACATACAGATGACAAAGAGGCACGTGAAAAGATGCTCAACAGCACAAATTATCACAGAAGTGAATTCAAAACTACAATGAGGTGTCACCTCACACCAGTCAGAATGGCCATCATCAGAAAATGTACAAACAATAAATGCTGGAGAAGGTGTGGAGAAAAGGGAACCCTCTTGCACTGTTGGTGGGAATGCAAATTGGTACAACCAATATGGAAAACAGTATGGAAGTTCCTTAAAAAACTAAAACTAGACCCACCATACGACCCAGCAATCCCACTACTGGGCATATACTGTGAGAATCATGTACCACAATATACACTGCAGCACTAGTACAATAACCAGTACATGGAACCAACCTAAATGTCCATCGACAGACGAACGGATAAAGAATATTTGGCAAATATATACAGTGGAATATTACTCAGCCATAGAAAGAAACGAAATTGAGTTATTTGTAGTGAGATGGATGGACCTAGTGTCTGTCATACAGAGTGAAGTAAGTCAGAAAGAAAAAACAAATACAGTATGCTAACATATATATATGGAATCTAAAAAAAAAATGTACTGATGAACGTAGGGGCAGGACAGGAATAAAGACGAAGACGTTTAGAACGGCTTTGGGGACACAGGGAGGGGCAAGGGTAAGCTGGGACAAAGTGAGAGAGTAGCATTGACATATATACTCTACCAAATATAAAATAGCTTGTGGGAAGGAGCCACATAGCACACAGACATCAGCTTGGTGCTTTGTGACCTTCTGGAGGGGTGGGATAAGGAAGGTGGGAGGGAGACACAAGAGGGATGAGATACGGGGATATGGGGATATATGTATATGTATAGCTGATTCACTTTATTATACAGCAGAAAACAACACAACATTGTAAAGCAATTATACGTCAATAAAAATGTTTATATATATATAGCTCATACAATTTAATATCAAAAAAATTATTATTTATTTTTGACTGTGTTGGGTCTTCGTTTCTGTGCGAGGGCTTTCTCTAGTTGTGGCAAGCGGGGGCCACTCTTCATCGCGGTGCGCGGGCCTCTCACTGTCGCGGCCTCTCTTGTTGCGGAGCACAGGCTCCAGATGCGCAGGCTCAGTAGTTGTGGCTCATGGGTCTAGTTGCTCCGCGGCATGTGGGATCTTCCCAGACCAGGGCTCGAACCCGTGTCCCCTGCATTAGCAGGCAGATTCTCAACCACTGCGCCACCAGGGAAGCCCGGAAAAAAACATAATTTTTTTAAATGAGCAGAAGACCTGAATAGAAGTTTTTACCAAGAAGAGATACAGATAACGAGCATAAGAAAATGCTCAACATCACTAATCATCAGAGAAATGCAAATGAAAAACCACAGTGAGATATCATCTGACAGCTGCCACAATGGCTATTACCAAAAAGATCACAAATAAATTTTGGTGAGTATGTGGAGTAAAGGGAACACTTGTACACTATTGTTAGGAATGTAAATTGGTGCAGTCACTGTGGAAAACAGTAGACCGTTTCTTCAAAAAACTAAAAATAGAACTACCATATATCCAGCAATTCCATTATTGAGCATATATTCAAAGAAAATTAAAACAATAGTTCTAGAAGAAACATGCACTCCAAGGGCGACATGTTCACATTTAGAGTGGAAACTGGGAGACAGCAAACAGAGCAGGGTATTGAAATACAGAATTGAGTCCACCTATTGGTTGACAGAACATTGTCCATCACAGCTTAGCAAAGATCATAATACCAACTAGGGATCATTGATTGCTGCCATTCCTGAGGTCACTATTGTATTTCAAAATTGAGGAAGACGTTAACCTGCTCTGACAACATTTGGAGAGGAAGGGTTATGGCACCAGAAGACAATGGCAGACAGCCTTCAAACCATGATAACCTCGTCACATTACCAAGGTAGCTAGGTCAAAGGGCATAGTTTTAAAGTTGGGGTAAAAGTCACAGAATTGTGGAGTTTGTAGCTATCATAAGGTAATCTAAAATATGGAAGTAAAAAATCAGATTAACAAATTATTTGCTTGTAATACAGGTTTATTTGTTTTTAATTTGTCTTGACTCAATTTTAGCTAGAGGCTCGTCAGTTCCTTCTCTTGAGCAGCTGATTAAGTCCATACTACAACTCGCTTATCAGAATCTCACACTCAGAGCACTATGCACCAGCCGTCATTGTCCTCAGGTACCAGACAACTGAGGACAGCGTCTATGAGAGCAGAAGTAATTACTCAGCCAATCTACAGGGAGCCCATGATACCAAGCTAACCCCAGCCCACTTGCCATGCGCAAGCTGCCCCCTAGAGCTCCAGCTTGCTGTGACCCTGCCCCAGTTGTAACCCCTCATTTGAGCATGCGAGGCAGCCTTCTCTTGTCTGGGACTGCAAGTTATAAAAATGTTCTCTCTTCCTACTGTCACTGTGCTGCGTCCCACAATCAAAAGAATCTTTAAAACTATAAAATGTGGGCAATAATTGAAAACATGATGGGGGCTCTTCAAGAGTGTTCACACTTAAGGAGAGAAGAGCCCCCAGCTGGGGCACCAGCAGCTCCAGGAGAGGAAGAGAAAGAAGCTAAGAAGGATACACTGAAGCAGTACGTGCAGTGGGTGACAGACAACACAGAGAGTTGATCTGGAAGCCAAGAAAAAAAAATTAGAAGATGGGGAGAGTGAATTTTGCCTGATGTTGCAGACAGAAAGAATGTTTGGGGAGGCTGATTTGGAAAAGTTCTTATTTTGTGGAAATTCATTTAATTGTCTTAATATTTTAAAAGTGGTTTCTGAAAAGCTGTATAACATATTGCACAAGACGATTTATGGAACCTTAAAATATATTAAAACTTGACCATGGGGGGAAAAATCATTGCACAACTCAAGGTCTCAAAGTGCATTACCAAAACAAGTTAAAAAGAAAACAATGATTCCAACTGCCTGTTTGAGTTGAGTATCTTATTCTATGTGGAGGTAAATAGACTTCATGACATCTGAAAGTCAGAAAGCAATTAGAGCCCAGCAGGTACTATGATGAGGAGAAATGCCCTCTGCAGCCATCCGGGAGTAGAATAACACCATACCGGAATTGTAGGAAACAGTAAAATATGTGGCAAGCACTGTGGCTTTCACAGCTGTGACTGCTTCATTTTGTACCTTCCCATCTGCCTTGGCTAAATCTTTGGTCCAACACCAAAGATTGGTCCAATTATCAATTCTGCAGTTACTTAGCCAGCCCTGAGATCAAATACATCGTCTCCGCTTACTGCTTACAAAACACAACTTCTCTACAATAAATGCACATTGAACAAACCGTAGAATGAAGTAAAAGACAATACTATCGAAATTTAGGGAAAAAGTTTTCTTTAAGCCAGATGGTTTCTTCTCAGTCTTATAAGCTCATCTTGGACTTGGAACACTCCAAGTGCAACTATTTTGAAAGAGAACAAAATCTGCACATTCTTATCTAATGTTGAGGAATAATGGCGTTATAAAGTTACTTAGAATTCTGGATTTGTTTGACCCACATTGTTTAGTTCTAGGAAAATCAAGTGCTTCCTTAATTAACATTTAAAACAAGTAAACCAACATGTGAATGGAAGGAAAATAAAGTGAAAGGAACTAATCAATTATTATTATACAAAAATATAAAATATATTATCTCAGCAATGTATAAGGAAGGCAACATTATTTGTTACTTTAAGACAGTATTTTAAAGGAGACAAATTAATTGGAAAAAATCCTAAATCATTGCAGAATATTTGGCGAAAAAAAATACAAATGGGAAGTATGTTAAAAAATCTTAAATAGGAAAATCAAAATAAACGTATGTGTTTCCATTATATAGTTTAAGGCGGAAGATCTGAATTTTTAAAAAAATATGATGAGACATATTTGCTTTTAAAAATTGTTTGATGACAAAATGGTAAATTATCTAAATTTATTTGTAACTTTGAAAATATGAAATAAAAATAAAAATAAGCATGCAATAAACATAGGTTTTAATTATGTATACTATAATATATATGTAACTGCTTAAACTTCACCTGGAAGCAAGACCAAATATTTCTCTTCTTTGCATGAGTACTCAAAGTGCATGTTAGCAAAATGGAGATATTTAACTTCTGACTCAGCTCTGACCTTTTCTGTCTTTGTGTGAAGATCTGGGTCTACTGTCATCTCTCAGGAAATAACTTTAATAGTCTTGAGGCAGAAAATTGAAGACATTTTAACAAAATGGACTAGACTCTCAGAGTCAGCTATTCAAGTAACAAGCACATATGTTTTAAGTTGAATCTAAAATAAAATACTCTCCCCCACTAAGGGTCCTGAGGTCAAGCACAGGAGTGAGTCTCTAGAAAAAATACTTCCAAGTCAAAGGTTTTTACAAATGTCATAACTTAAGCCTTTTGATATACTAATTGAAAATGCCCTAGGGTTAGAACAAAGGTTACTAGGTATGTCTAGGGGAAGAAAAGGGATTACAAAGAAACCGTTGCTCTGTAGCTAAATAAGAAACTTGAATATTGATAACTGCAGGATTGGAAGCCATCATTAAACATCTTAAGCACAGGTTTGAGTACAGCAAAAGAGCATTTTTTTCCACCCAGGCAGCAATTAGAGGGCCCTTTCTCTCCTGTTTCAATGTACAGTACTGACACCCTGTTCATAGGTCCATTTTTGGCCTAAACCTACTCACAATGCAGAAAACAGATTCCTGCCCTGCCTCCCTGTGTCCAAACGTGCCCCACACTTGCATTCTAACCACATTTTTATTTTGTATTATATACAATGGTCCTTCAAGATAATTGGTTCCAGGACCCTTCGCAGATACCAAAATTCATGGATGCTCTAGTCCCTTACATAAAATGGCCTAAGGGACCATTTTGGCCATCTGTATCTGCAAATGTGGGAATCCGCCGATATCGAGGGCAGACTCTACTACTTTCCCTGCTTGAATTGCCTTTCCTGTGTACAGATAAAATACAGATTTTATCTGTAGTTCAAGGACTACTTTGTTCTATCATCTGAAAAAATATCATTATATAGTTGGGTCCTTGCTGGCTTCTCAGCAAGACTTTTTCTGAACTCAAGATGATTTAGTTATACAATGCCTTCCATTGTGTTGTGATCAGGTTTTGTGTGTGTGTGTGTGTGTGTGTGTGTGTGTGTGTGTGTGTGTGTGTGTGGTGTGTGTGTGTGAATATTTTTCATTTCCTAGAAGTGGGAATGCTCATAATAATGTGGTAGGTGCATGTATAGCTTTATGTAAACCAATAAACTTTTCTAAGGGAGCTGTAACCATGTTGTTTTCCAGAGGAAATGCATGTGTTCTCGTTGCTCTACATTCTCACCAGCACTTTGTATGTCATTTTATAAAACGATAATTTACAAGATACGTAACCATATTTCAATGTAATTTTAATTTAAAATTTTCTAAAGATTAATGATGTAGAACATCTTTCACATGCATATTTGAAGCATATACCTTTATAAGGTGAAGTGTTTGTTTTAAATACTTTACTTATTTTTATTGGGTTTTTTGTTTTCCTATTGTTGACTTTTGAGTGTTCTTCATACATTCTGGATATCAACCCTTTGTTCAGATGTAATTTGAAAATATTTTCTCTCCGTTTGTGGCTTGTCTTACTCTCTTAGCAGTGTCCAAGTGCAGAGTAAAATGTTTTAAATTTAATAATTCAAATTTGTCAAATTTAAAAAATTTTACAGGTTATGTTTTTGATGTAATAGCTAAGAAACTCTTGGCTAACCCCAAATAAAGGAAAAGTTCTCCATGTTTTCTTTTAGAAATACTCAAATTTTATATTTTACATTTATGTCAGTAACCTATTTTAGTTACTTTTTGTGTAAGGTGTTAGGTGTGTGTCTAGGTTCATCTTCTTGCCTATGGATGACCAATTTTTCCAGCACTATTTATTGAAAATATTAGTTTTTCTCTTATACTTTTGTCAAAATTCAGTTGGCTATGTTAATGTGGGTTTATTTCTAGAGTGTCAATTATGTAGATCTGTGTAGATATTTCTCACAATAGCATTGTTGGCTGCTTTAACTTTATAGTCACGTATGATATGAGGTAACGTAAGTTTTCAAACTTTTCTTTTTTTCCAAAATGGTTTAGATATTATTGTTACTTTCCTTTCCCATCTAAATTTTAAAATTAGCTTATAAATATCTACAATCCCTTAAGTTTCACCAAATATAGAATAACAATAAAGGAATGGAAATTACATATACGAACCAAGTAAACGTTCTGGGATAGAAAAGTACAATAAGTAAAACAAAAAATATACAAAGCGTGTTCAACAGCAGGTTTGAGCTGAAAAAGGAAAGAGCCAGGAAACTTTAGGATAGGTCAATTGAGATTATTCAGTCTGAGGAGCTGAAAAGAAAAAGAATGAAGAGAAATGAACAGAGCCTCAGAGATGATATGCCATCAGTGTGTCAATATTTGTGTAATGGAAGCTCCAGAAGGAAAGGGGAGAGAGAAAGGAACAAAAAGCTAATTTGAAGAAATACTTTCCGCAGATTCCCCAAATATAATGTAAAATATTAAGCTCTCTATATAAGAAGCTCAATAAATTCCAAGCAGACTAAACAATGATTTTCCACACCTAAATTCATCATAGTCAAACGTACAAGGGATCAACAAGAGTAAAGCTGACTTCTCATGAGAATTAATGGACGTCAGAACGCACTGGGACGACATATTTGACATTGTCATAGGAAATATATTGTCAACCAACAACTCTATAGTAAGCAAAACTCTCCTTCAAGAATTAAGAAGAAACAAAGATATTCCAAGATTTTAAAAATTGAGAGGATCAGTCATTAGCACACCTACCTCTCAGGAAATTCCAAAGGGCTTTCAGGCTGAAATGAAAAGACAAAGTAACAACAAGCCAAACAAACAAGTAAAGCGCCATGGTAAATGTAACTATATAGGTAAATGTAAATGAGAATATCAATGTATTTTCATAAAATCTGTCAACTCCCTTATGATTTGAAAAAGAGCTACATAAATCAAAAGTTATTAAATTGTGTTCATGAGCTTATAATGAATAAAGATGACAATAATTATATAATAATAATAATGAGGGGGAAAGAAAGGAGCTTTATATTACAGAAACTGCGATGTAAAATTTCTGTAAAGGATTTAAATTAAGTTAGTATTAATTTAAACTAGATTGTTAGTTAAGATGCTAACTGTATAATAATTTCCAGGAAAACACTAACATTTAACACTGCCTTTTAAAATGCAGAAAAGAGGGGAATTAGAGTGATACACTAGAATATGCATATTTAAAACAAAAGATGGCAGTATGGAGAAACAGGAAAAAAATGACATTATATGTATAGGAAAAAAGTAGAAAATGCCAGTTGTAAATCTTACCAAATTTACCTTATTTAATTACATTATTAAAACTGTACCTTATTTAATTACATCAAATGTAAAATCAATTAAAGTTCCAGTTAAAAGGCAAATATTGGCAGAATGAGAGAGGGGGAAAATAATCCAACAATTTGCTGTCTATAAGAGTCACACGGGTTTCACTGGGCTGAAATCAAGGTATGGCTAGGGCTCTATCTATTCCATCTTCCTAGACAGAAGACCTCCTACCTCGATGTATACCCAACAGAAAAAAATGCATTTATGAACAAAAGGATATTCAAGAAGGTGATGTAGCTTTATTGGTAATATCCATAAGTTGGAAATAATTCAACTGTACATAAAAATATAGTGAATTAAAATATTATAGTATATTTACATTGTAATCTTTAACAGCAATAAAAAAATGAACAACTTGTACACAATGGATGAATCTCATACACAAAATGGTGAATGAGACCAAATATCAGAAACGGTTACATACAAAAATGACACAATTTATAGGAACTTTAAAAAGAAGTAAAGGGGGCTTCCCTGGTGGCGCAGTGGTTGAGAATCTGCCTGCTAATGCAGGGGACACGGGTTCGAGCCCTGGTCTGGGAAGATCCCACATGCCGCGGAGCAACTGGGCCCGTGAGCCACAATTACTGAGCCTGCGCATCTGGAGCCTGTGCTCCGCAACGAGAGGCCACGATGGTGAGAGGCCCGCGCACCGCGATGAAGAGTGGCCCCCGCTTGCCACAACTAGAGAAAGCCCTCGCACAGAAACGAAGACCCAACACAGCCATAAATAAATAAAAATAAATAAATTAAAAAAAAAAAAGAAGTAAAAATAATCAGCAAAAATAGAATTCAGAGGGCCAGTTACTTTTGTTTGAAGGTTGGTGTGCAAATGGACAGCATTGACTGGAAAAGGTACAATGGAGCCCTCTGGAATGCTGGAAGGGCTTTACATGTTGATCTGAGTGGCAGTTACGTGGGTGAATATATGATGGAAATTCATTAACTTTTCACTTTACTGTATTGTGCCTCAATATAACATTTTAATATTAAAAAATGTACTCAGACTCTCATCTATTCTTTCACTTTTAGTGAATCAAATGTGGTTTCGGTTTGCTTTGTTAATAACTGCCTTAGGGCTTCCCTGGTGGTGCAGTGGTTAAGAATCCGCCTGCCAGTGCAGGGGACATGGGTTCAATCCCTGCTCCGGGCAGATCCCACATGCCGCGGAGCAACTAAGCTCGTGTGCCACAACTACTGAGCCTGTGCTCTATAGCCCGTGAGCCACAACTACTGAGCCCGCGTGCCGCAACTACTGAAGCCCACGCGCCTAGAGCCCATGCTCCACAATGAGAGAAGCCACTGCAATGAGAAGCCCACACACCACAACGAAGAGTAGCCCCAGCTCGCCGCAACTAGAGAAAGCCCGCGTGCAGCAACGAACACCCAACACAGCCAAAAATAAATAAATAAATTAAATAATTTTTTTTTAAAAAAGCGCTAAATTCTTAAAAAGAAAAAAAAACTGCCTTACATTCACATCTCTTCATCAGTGTTGAATTTTTATTTCAAAAACACACAAAAAGAAAGCTACTGAGCGGAGTAAGTTAAAATTATCCTTCTTATAGTAGCTGGCGTTAGTCAAGGAAGAGTCCTAGGAATCCAGACCAAGCCTGTATGCTATAGAAGTGGATCTTGTAAAATTAAAAAATCTGCATACTATTTTAGAAAACATTCTTTCTGTTTCCATGAAAATGGCTGATATAATATTTGGAAAACTATTTGGCAACAGATTAAAATACATTCATTGGTCAGTATATGTTGCTTTACTTAGGAAACATTGCCCAAGGTTTTGAGAAACAGTTATTAGAACAAATTTCTCTGTGGGAGCTTTGCCCCGCAGTTGCATGATAATACAGCTTTCAGCTCATGATATTTTCAAGCTATTTTTTGAGAACCACAAAATAAAATGGGCATCTGAGAAGAAATGTACTCAGCAAATTACATTCTTATCATAAGGAAAATTTGATACAATTTCTACATGGCGTTACATGTAGTATAACATGGGAAATTCATTTGTACAACAGTTTTAAAAGTTGTTGAAGCCACAGTTATACAAAGTATTAGAAGAAGTCAACTCTGTGGTTAGCCCTCTGAAACTTAAACAGTAATAGAAATTTAAAATACTTGCATTGAGATGAAAGGTAAACAGTAAAACCCTGATTTTTTAATGTGTTGTACATTTTTATTGAAACAAAAGACATTCCTTGGATCACATTTGTATGCTATCTAAAAGATCTTTCCAGTGAATACTACTTGTTCATACATTACTTTCTGAAGTTATTTAACTTTTTATAATTTGCATAATCAGTACACACTTTTTTGTGTCTGGCTTCTTAATGACTTAATGTCTGAGAGCTTCATCATGTTGGTGCATATGTCAATAGTTTAGTCTTTGTTTTATTTCTGAGAGGTATTTAATTATATAAAGGTAACACAGTTGATGGACATTTGGGAATTTTATAAGCCAAGCTGCAGTGCATATCCTTGAACTTTCTTGGTGAGTATTTGCATTCATTTCTCTTGAATATATGCCACGAGTGAAATTGCTGGATGATAGGGTAGTTTTATATTTAAATTTAGGAGATTGTGTCAGTTTCCTAATATAGTTGAGATATTCAGTTGTATTAGAGCCACTGACAGCAAAACTAAAATTCAAATTGTTCAAATGAATTTTAGGCCAAACATAGGAAACTTAAATGCTTTCAATAAAACTCCTCAGTTGGTACGCTCCAGAAGTATGGTTAATGAACATGAAAGTCAGCACAACTTCAATCCAGCCCAGTGATATATTCTGAAGCCTAAGCAAGAGTTTCTCCCTGTCTCTTAATTTTATATCTCAACAAATCTATGTATCTCTATCCTTAATTTTGGAGAATTATAATCATGCATGCCGAAAATAATGTTTTCCTGTATTAATTTACGTTAATTCTTCTAAATAGTTTATCAGTTTTGGTTTTTGCTGTTGTTGTTTGATACACAGTAATGCAAAATTCTTCAGACCTAAAGAGGCATGTCAAACAGTACTCCTTGTAAAACTAATGTCATCGTTCCAGGAAGACAAGTCATGTTATAAGAGTGGTTTAGGGCATTTTATGTGTGGAACCCCATTACCTTTTTTATTGACAAACAAAACACGATAGTTACAAACCTAAAATATTTCATTAAACATTAGGTTCTCCCTTGGGTGATTAGTTTTTTGATCCTGTGCCCCACCACAGCCCCCGCCCCTGCAATACATCCCCCAACTCTAGAGATCCCAGAAATTTAGACAGAAAAATCACACGACAGGGGTGTCATATGCTGGGGATAACATCTTCCCAGAGAAAAGTAAGAAAATCCAGGCCACTCATTGCTTCATTTTACCCTATGGTGTATTCTCCATAGACATATCCATATGTCTAGACGTCTCCATAGTCCATATCCATGGACTAATAAAATAGTTTTCTCCTTAAAAAATAGAAAGAAATGAAACAAACACATCTGGTTATGGTCCTAAACACACATATAATAGAAGAAATCTGCAGTTTTGTCGCATTTGAAACAATATTCACATTTGAAACACACTATCATGCTAGCTTCTATTTTTCTGACTGAATATCATTGAATTGTTTTTAACTCTCTGTTTTTAATAAGTGTAAAAATATGAAAAATAAAAATCAAGGCTATCTTTCTGTAGGAAAGTCCCATCAAAGTTTAGTCTTTTTATTTACTCTGAGCAACACTTTTTTTTCTGTGTAAAACTATTAGGGGTATTTGAGGTGTGTGTGATGGGAGAGAATATAGAGAAAAGTTTCAGTTGCTTGGAGAGCAGCAAAAGGACATCTCCATCTCACTCTCTGCCCAGCCACATTTCCCCAGTTAAAAGGCCAGCCCATTAAATGCCCCATCTGAAGAAGGGCTGTGTCTACAATTGCCCATCTCAGGGACCTTCTTATAGTGGCTGGTGTCCACATTCTTACCCAGGGTTAGCACAAGAAATGTGCACATCTCCCTCCCCCTTTACATACCCATGGAGACGAAGTGTCTTTTGGGAATGTGAATATATTCTGGCCAAATATATTAATGTACTAATATGAAAATTCATTCCAGGCATCTTTGTTTTAAACATGATGGCTCTGGGTTTAATCAAACTAGGAGGTATGTACCAAGTCACTGTTTAAAACATGTCTTTTCTAAACACCACCTCCCTATCAGACACCTAAAATGATACAGGTTAAAGTCCTTCTTATTGGCCCGGCTAATGAAAGGAGCATGTTTAATCATGTATCTCCTTTTATCTTGTCTTTTGATTGATGCACAGTATTCATGCAGAAAATGAATGCAGTGTTATCTTCTGTCATCTATTTGTTGGTGGTGGTCATTAACATGCCTGTCCTCATCCAGCTGTGGAGCATGCAGTTTAGAGGCAGTTTGCATGGGGATTGAGAGTAAAGACCCTAGAGCTATATAAATACAATTTTTACTTCAAAAACAAACCCTGTAACATAAGGAAATTACTTTACCTTAAATATTAAGGGTTGTGCTCCAATATATAAAGAACTTGTAATTTTTCACTTCAGGTCATACAACAGGAAAAAGCAGGACTAACTGAAAAATGTTTGGATTCATGCAAGGACTAAAATTGCTAGGCAAACCACCACCCTGAAATCTGGAGAGACAGGTACATCCAGGATAAACAGCTAAGTTTACCTGGAGCAGAAGTTGCTAGAACCATAGGTGGTAGGAACACTTAAATAGGTGATTTTGATGAAGTGCTGGAAGCTGAGTCTAGATTATAATGAGTCATGGAGCCGACCATAAGGGGATTCCCACACTTTGTAGGGTTTACCTAAATGACCCTGCAAGCTTTTCACAAGTGAAGATCCAAGAAAGGTCCCCTCTAGGCTTTGGGACAGAGAGTATGGAGTCAGGGGTAAAGTAGTGTGTAGTAATGACTGTGAAATTTGCTCAGTCTTCTTCATAACAAAAAGACCAACTCTACAGGGCAAAAGGTGTTGCCAGAGCCTTATCCTGGTTGGGGAAAGGGAATACCTCCCACTCTAGCTACCTCTAGCTCTCTTGTCAGAAGACATGGAAGACAGTCAACAAGGTCAGGGCTTCAGGGAGTAGATGGGGAACACTGTTGCTGAGGAGGGAATGTGATGAGATGGCAAAAAGTCTATTCCAACATTTGTGAATGTCACAGTCCTGAGTCACAGACCCACTGAAATGCCAAGATTTAGTCAGAAGAGTATGAAGCCTTCTTCACCCACATTGTGCCACCTCACAAAAATAACTCTAGTGTAACAAGAGTGGATTCAGCTGCAAGAAACAGACTGTCTCTCAGGAGCAGTAATTAGGGGAGCCCAGAGTCAATACAAGGGGTAAATAAGACTGATTCAGGGATTTGCTTCTGGCCCCTGTAGCTACAATAGCACTAAACACAGCCCAGCTTGTAGTGGGAGTAACAAAGAAGTCATACCAAAGCATAGTTAGCCCTGTGCCTATGAGCCCATACAACATGTTCGGCGTTCCAAAAAAATTTTACAAGGCAAGCCAAAGGGCAAGAAAGAAAGAAAATCTGAAGAGAAAAAGAGCATCTCAACCAGATTCAGATATGACAGATGTTGGAATCATCAGACATGAAATTTAAAGTAACTATAATTAATATGTTAAGGCATCTAACTTTTAAAAACTAGAAAACATGTAAGAACAGATGGGTAATATTAGTAAAGAGATGGAAACCCTAAGAAAGTATCCAAAGGAATGCTAGAAGTCAAAACCATTGTAACATAAATGAAGAATGCCTTCTTTGTGTTCATCAGTAAAAAAAGAATCAGTAAGCTTGAAGGTAAGTCAATAGACACTTGTCAAACTGAAATGCAAAGAGCAAAAAGAATTTAAATATAAACATAAGAGAACATCCAAGAGCTATGAGACAATTTCAAAAGGTCTTAGATGTAACTGCAGTATACTAGGAAAAGATGAGAGGACAAAGCAGAAGATATACTTGAAGTGATAATGGCTGAGAACTTTCTATTTATTGAGAGATAAAAAAACAATAGATTCAGGAAACTCAGACGATATAGTGGAGGATAAATATTGTAAAAATCAAAAACAGAAAGGAAACCCCACCATATTCAAACTGCAGATAATCAAAGTAAGAGAGAAAATCTTGAAAGAAGCTTGGGGTGTGGGGACATTTTACCTACAGAGGAACAAGGAGAATATTTACAGCAGATAAGCTATGCAAACAATGACAGTGGAGAAAAATAAACTATTAGAAGAAAAAGCAACTTAGAATTCTATGTACAGAGAAATTATCTCTCATAATTGAAGAATAAATGAAGATTTTTCTCAGATGAACAAAAACCAAGGGATTTCATCACCATAAGACCTGGTTTGCAAGAAATATATTTTAAAAGTTCTTCAGGGAGAAGGAAACTCGGTAGAGGTCAGAAACATGGATCTACAAAGTGGAAAAGAAGAGCATTTGTGTAAGAATAAATGAAAGTAATATAAAATATTTTTTTCCTTATTCTTAACATTCTAAAAGTTTGTACAGTAATAATAGTAACTATTCACTGGGTGGTTATAATGTATAGATAAGTGAGGTGAATGAGAGCCATCTCAAACGGATGAAACTGTAACACGCGCTTGAAACAGTGTACGTTTATTTGAAGGTGTATTTAGTTTAGTTAAAATTGTACATTGCCATTAGAATTTTTAGAGGTATAATGGTATACAAAGAGAACAGATTAATATGGACTCATATAAATTGCTAAATTAAAGCCAGAAGTAGAAAATGAGGATGGGAGAGTAAAAAAAATACATGCATTGAAAACAGAACTGTTACAATGTTTTAAATATTAATCAAACTATATCAATAATCACTTTATCAGTGAGTGGTCTAAATGCATCAAATATAGAGACTGTCAGAGTAGAAAAAGAAACGTACTTTGAATATAAAGATTCAGGTTAAAAGCAAAGGGATGCGGCAATATATAACATGATAAGAGTAACAAAAAAAAGAGTAACAAAAAAAATATATTTATATTTACTGATATCAGAAAAATCATATTTCAGAAGAAATTGACAGCAATAGAGAGGCTTTACATAGTGATAAAGAGATGAATTCTCCAATAAAACATGAGTATCCTAAACATGATGCACCTTCAAAGAGAGCATCAAGTTACACGAGGCAAAAACTGCTGGAAATGAAAGAAGAAATAGAAATATCTTCTAATATATTTGGTGACTTTAAAACCCCCTCTATTAGTAATTGATAGATCAGGCATGCTACCAGCACTTAAACTTTTATAGCAGCTTAATCATAATTGCCCCAAACTGGAAACAACCAAGATATCTTTCAGTAGTTTAATCATTAAAAAATGGTACATCCATACTGTAGAATATTTTCAGTGACAGAATGAACTATCAAGCCTCAAAAAGGCATAGATGAATCTTAAATGCATACTGCTAAATCAAAGCTCATCTAAAAAAAAGGTAACTTACTGAGAAATTCCATTTTATAAGACATTCCGGAAAAAGAACAGACTATAGAGATGTAAAGAGGTTCAGTGATTGCCAAATGTTCAGGGGGAATGAGGAGTTAAATAAGTGAAGGGCAGGTTATTATCCTGGGAGGTGAAACTATCCTGTATGATACTGTAGAATCGATACATAATAATATGTGTCTGATAACCCATAGAACTTTATAATTATAAATAAACCTTAACGTCTACAAATTTTTTAAACTTAGGAAGTTAGGGGATCCCAGAAAAGAACATAGAATGTGACAAAAGAATCTGTCTTACAAGTGTATAAAATAACCTCACTGAAGGGGATGGGGGATAAATGTGTTGACTTAAGAAACATTTGAAATGATTGGAGTCTGTAAGTCTAAAAGAAAAAGGAACTGCACGTGAGTACTGTACTCTAGTTAATAAAGTTTCCATGTAGGTATAAGTTATCAATTCTGAAACCACTATACCTGTGCACTGGAATTGAATAATTAAGCAGCTGAATGGTGGATTAATTAAACAAATAGAAGCCAGGATTTTAACTACTGAAATGAGAGTTTACAGATAAGCAAGGGGAAAATGCTAGAATGATGCATGTTTTAATTGATTAGAACTGGAGACGTCAATAAGGACTCTTGTTTAGCCATGTACATTTACAGTTACATAGTTATATATATATAAATATGCATAGATATGTGTATTACATTCTCCAGAGTGTCATAAAATGGAATCACAAAATTTGTAGATGAACTTCACAGACTTAGTAATATGCATTTGAAATGCATCTAATCATCTGATTATCATACATACTTTTTTTGTTTTGTTTTGTCATCTGAGAGGACTTAGAAATGACACTTTAGTAGAAATGACTGTACCTCATACCCAGATCTTGATTTCTCTAATGAAAGTGGAACAATGGTTAGTTCTAGGACTGGGGCAATAAATATACAAAATGAGCCTGGACTATCTTGTAGTATCAGAGAGTAAGAAAGAGTTTTAAAAAAATAATAATATTGCATATGTCAAAGGGACAAAAGAGATAACTGAAAGAAATCTCAATGGCCAAAGCTTGAAAAATTTAAGTAGCAAAGTAAAGTAGATTTGGGTAATAAACCAAAGTATAAAATAAATATTCATAAATTTATGCTGATGTAAATGAATTAATAAATATCAGGAAGAATAGACAAATATCCATTTAGGAGAATTCCAGATAATTTACATAGATACTCTGCCCTCAAGGAAGTATAGCTTAACTTCATACTCTTTATGTGTGAGCTGTACACGGTGACTTCCTCCCAGAGAACAAGGTACTGTATAAAAAGTGGGTAAAATAACTTCACAATGGAGAACGTTACCTACAGTGGAGGGCCCCACCTCAGCCAGGTGATCAAGGTTAACATTAACAGTGAAAAGCCATGTTGAAAATATGATGATGATGGGAATTGTACTTTACCTCTGTGGTCTTACTCTTAAAAACCCATAATCCCAGTCTAATTGTGAGAAAAACATACAGTTCCCAAATGAGAACATTCAAAAAAATAACCAATACTCCTCCAAAATGTAAAGATCATCAAAAACAAAGTCTGAGAAATCTGTCATAGCCGAGAGGAACTTAAGGAGACATGACAACTATATGTAATATGGTGTTCTAGATGGACTCATAGAACAGAGCGAATAGTAGGTGGGTAAAAACTAAGGAAATGTTGAGTAAAGCTTGGACATTAGTTAATAAAAATATATCAATATTGGTTTGTTAATTTTGATATATGTGTAATGTTAATAGTAGGGACACTGGGGGCTGGGTATGTGGGGACTCTACTATTTTATTTTCACAATTTTTCCTATAAATATTAAGCTATCTCAAAATAAGAAGCTTATTTTAAAGAAATCAAAAGACAATGGTTACTGCTTATGCAGTGGTACTGGAAATTAATTGTTATACCAGATTTCAACATATATTTTCATCTGAGCTTCTATTGTTATGTGGATCAAATACTTGGACAATGTTTGTCCCTTGCCTGTTCTTTACTTGGGTTCGTTCTGGTCTAGCTACATGGTTAATGAACAACACAGCCAAGTGAATGGGCTGAGATTGTATCAACACATTTTAAACAAAGATTTTAAAACAATGCCTGTGTGCATGAAAAGGGGCCCATTTTTCTCTTTTTCAAAGGCTCCTGAGAAGACGTGTAACTATTTGGTCTCCACTCTGTGTTAAGTGTAGTTTGCTACCTGAGGAAGAATACCGAGAAGTGGTCAGAGTATCCCTCAAACAGACACTAAAGTCCTGACAAAAGATTTCTTTCACAATTCTTCTTGGCTTAGCTAGAGTGGACCACTAGTTGTGACCAGACTCACTGTGGGACACCAACAGTGATGAGCAGGGACAGAGTACAGACACAGGTGTCTCTGGGTCACCAGGGCTCACTGAGGCCAGCACAAGACCATGAGGAGGAGACTCCTCTCCTTAGCTGGTCCATGAACTTTATTTGTATTTGGGGCCCTGTGGATTTATTTGGACACTGTAGTGTGTAACATGCTAATAAATACTAATCTAGTAAACTCATGTTTATGACATCAAAACAAGTAAAATCATGAAAACAGTTTGAAGTCTAGTCTTTCAAAAGAGAAAAACTACCAATTTTACTTTTTGGTTTGTTCATTCTTAACTTGTATCAATAGATTATAAATTACAACGTGTTCACAGTTTCTAATCAATTTCTAGTCAAGTCAGATCTAATTTTCACAGAGCAAGTAATGGGAACAATACACAATAGTGGGTTTTTCTCCCAGTTTCAGTGGGGTAGCATATCAAAGAAATGAAACCAACTTGAGGTTTTATTAAAGAATTTACTGCTCAAGTTTTCTACCTGATTTTACCACAAAGTATATTTGATTTTTTAAAGGTTAAAGCATAAAAATAGCAAAAACCTCATTTGGAAAATTATCTGAAATTTATAGCTCTAACATTGACATTTACATTTTTATACATTCTTTAGCTGATTTCCAGCACACAATTAGCATAAGACGAGCGATAGGTTACATTATTTGTATTTGACTATTATCTATTTCCTTAACTTTATGAACATTTTTGCACCCTCCTAGCAGGAAGATACATTACAACATGTTCTTTAAGTTTCTTAAAATGTTTGCTAAAGGAAAAGAGGGAAACTAAATATTTGTTTGTTAAGCATTTTAGCAAAGTAAATTTGATTTTTTTAGCTTGAGAGATCATTTGAACAACTTGCTCTGTGTAGGTGTGATTGGTAAGTTTTCTATAGTTTGCCATTATAATCCGTATATTTTACCAATCAGAGTTAGATTGTGCGCTGGATTGCAAGCAAGAAGACATCACTTTAAAAGGTTAGAAATATCTGTTAAGTGATGAAATGTAGGCAGTGGACACCACTGTTCTGAGGAAAAAAATTACACCAACACTACATATTATTTATCAATATTATCCACGTGTCTTGAAACCATTTGACCTCAGTTAGTGTTTTCACTGGCAAAAATTTAGCTGAATGAGCTTTTAACTTATATGAGCATCTGTTCTGTTCTCTGTGGTACAAGGAGTATTCTCCCACTTAGAAGTGAGATTGCAGGTTTAAATAAAACTTGCATTGAATGCCAAGTTACTTTCAAGATGACTGTGTTGATTTGTGTTATTATAAAACTGCCTGTTTCCACACACTGGTGGACACTTTCAAGGGTTTAATTTTTGCTAATCTCATAGTTTAAACTGGTAACACATTGTTTTCATTTATACTTTCTCTTTTAGTGATATGGAACTTATTTTTGTGTTAAATTTCTATTTCCAACTTTTTTCTGTATGAATTTCCTTTTTGTATTATAGGCAAATCTTCCTGTTGCTTGTGTGTTTTATTTATTTATCTGAAAAAAATCTTTGCTGGAGTATAATTGCTTTATAATATTGTGTTAGTTTCTGCGGTGAAACACAGTGAATCAGCTATATGCATATGTATATCCCCATCCCCTCCGTCTTGTGTATCCTTCCCACAGTCCTTATCCTACCCCTATAGGTGGTCGCAAACAACCGAGCTGATCTCCCTGTGCTATGCGGCTTTTTCCCACTAGCTACCAATTTTACATTTTACCTATTTTACATTTAGTAGTGTATATATGTCAAAGTTACTCTCTCACTTTGTCCCAGCTTACCCTTCCCTTTCCCTGTGTCCTCTCTACCTCTGTGCATTTATTCCTTTCCTGCCCCCAATTCATCAGAACCATGTTTTAAATTCCATATATATGTGTTAGCATATGGTACTTGTTTTTCTCTTTCTGACTTACTTCACTCTGTATGACAGTCTCTAAGTCCATCCACTTCACTACACATAAATCAATTTCTTTTCTTTTTATGTCTGAGTAATATTCCATTGTATATATATGCCCCATCTTCTTTATCCATTCATCTGCTGTTGGACAGTTAGGTTGATTCCATCTCCTGGCTATTGTAAATAGAGCTGCAGTGACTATTGTGGTACATGACTCTTTTTGAATTATAATTTTCTCAGGGTATCTGCCTAGTAGTGGAACTGCTGGGCCATATGGCAGTTCTATTTATAGTTTTTTAAGCAACCTCCATACTGTTCTCCATAGTGGCCGTATCAATTTACATTCCCACCAACAGTGCAAGAGGGTTCCCTTTTCTCCACACCCTCTCTAGCATTTATTGTTTGTAGATTTTTGGATGATGGCCATTCTGAGTGGTGTGAGGGGATACCTCATTGTAACGTTGATTTGCATTTCCCTAATGATTAGTGATGCTGAACATCTTTTCATGTGTTTGTTGGCAATCTGCGTATCTACTTTCGAGAAATGTCCATTTAGGTATCCTGCTCGTTTTTAGATTGAGTTTTTTGGTTTTTTTTGATACCGAGCTGCATGAGCTCTTTGTGTATTTTGGAGATTAATCCTTTGTCAGTTGCTTCATTTGCAAATATTTTCTCCCATTCTGAGGGTTGTCTTTTACTCTTGTTTATGGTTTCCTTTGCTGTGCAAAAGCTTTTCAGTTTAATTAGGTTCCATTTATATATTTTTGTTCTTAATTCCATTTCTCTAGGAGGTGGGTCAAAAAGGATCTTGCTCTGATTTATGTCATAGAATGTTCTGTCTGTTATCCTGTAAGAATTTAACAGTGTCTGGCCTTACATTTACGTGTTTAATCCATTTTGAGTTTATTTTTGTGTATGGTGTCAGGGAATGTTCTAAATTCGTTCTTTTACATGTACCTGTCCAGTTTTCCCAGAACCACTTATAAACAGGCTGCTACTTCTCTATTGCATACTCTTGTCTCCTTTATCAAAGCCAAGGTGACCATATTTGCATGGGTTAATATCGGGGCTTTCTATCCTGTTCCATTTATCTATATTTCTGTTTTTGTGCCAGTACCATACTGACTTGATCACTGTAGCTTTGTAATATAGTCTGAAGTTAGGGAGCCCGATTCCCCCAGCTGCATTTTTCGTTCTCAAGATTGCTTTGGCTATTCGAGGTCTTTTGTGTTTCCATACAAATTGTGAAATTTTTTGTTCTAGTTCTGTGAAAAATGCCAGTGGTAGTTTGATAGGGATTGCATTGAATCTGTACATTGCTTTGGGTAGTATAATCTTTTCACAATGTTGATTCCTGCAATCCAAGACCATGGTATATCTCTCTGTTTGTATCATCTTTAATTTCTTTCATCAGTGTGTCATAGTTTTCTGCATATAGGTCTTTTGTCTCCCTAGGTAGATTTATTCCTATTTTATTCTTTTCGTTGCAATGGTAAATGGGGGTGTTTCCTTAATTTCACTTTCAGTTTTTCATCATTGGTGTATAAGAATGCAAGAGATTTCTGTGCATTAATTTTGTATCCGGTTACTTTACCAAATTAATTGATTAGTTCTAGTAGTTTTCAGGTGGCATCTTTATGATTCTCTATGAATAGTATCATGTCTTCTGCAAATAGTGACTGCTTTACTTCTTTTCCAATTTAGATTCCTTTTATTTCTTATTCTTCTCTGATTGCTGTGGCTAAAACTTCCAGAACTATGTAGAAAAATAGTGGTGAGAGTGGACAACCTTGTCTTGTTCCGGATCTTGGTGGAAATGCTTTCAGTTTTTCACCATTGAGGATGATGTTGGCTATGGGTTTGTCATATATGGCCTTTATTATGTTGAGGTAAGTTCCCTCTAACCCTACTTTCTGGGAGGTTTTTATCATAAATGGGTGTTGGATTTTGTGAAAAGCTTTTTCTGCATCTACTGAGATGATCATATGGTTTTTCTCCTTCAATTTGTTAATATCATTTATCACATTGATTGATTTGCATAAATGAAGAATCCTTGCATTCCTGGGAGAAACCTCACTTGATCATAATGTATGATCCTTTTAACGTGCTGTTGGATTCTGTTTGCTAGCATTTTGTTGAAGATTTTTGCATCTATGTTCATCACTGATATTGGCCTAAAGTTTTCTTTCTCTGTGACATCTTTTACTGGTTTTGGTATCAGGGTGATGGTGGCCTTGTAGAATGAGTTTGGGAGTTTTCCTCCCTCTGCAATATTTTGGAAGGGTCTGAAAAGGGTAGGTTTCAGCTTTCTTTAAATGTTTGAGAGAATTCACCTGTGAATCCATCTAATCCTGGGCTTTGTTCATGGAAGGTGTTTAATCACAGTTTCAATTTCAGTGCTTGTGATTGGTCTGATTATATTTTCTATTTTTCCTGGTTCAGTCTCTGAAGGTTGTGCTTTTCTTAGTATTTGTCCATTTCTTGCAGGTTGTCCATTGTATTGGCATATAGTTGCCTGTAGTAATGTCTCATGATCCTTTGTATTTCTGCAGTGTCAGTCGTTACTTCTCCTTTTTCATTTCTAATTCTATTGATCTGAGTCTTCTCCCTTTTTTTCTTGATGAGTTTGGCAAATGGTTTACCAATTATGTTTATCTTCTCAACGAAGCAGCTGTTAGTTTTATTGATCTTTGCTATTGTTTTCTTCATTACTTTTTCCTTTATTTCTGATCTGTTCTTTATGATTTCTTTCCTTCTGCTAACTTTGGGGTTTTTTAGTTCCTCTTTCTCTAATTGTTTAGGTGTAAGTTTAGGTTGTTTATTTGAGATGTTTCTTGTTTCCTGAGGTAGGATTGTATTGCTATAAACGTCCCTCTTAGAACTGCTTTTCCTCCATCTCATAGGTTTTGCGTCATCGTGTTTCATTGTTATTTGTTTCTAGGTATTATTTGATTTCCTCTTTGATTTCTTCAGTGAGCTCTTGCTTGTTTACTAGTGTATTCTTCAGCTTGGGTGTGTTTTTATTTATTTTCCTGTAATTGATATATAGTTTCATAATATTGTCGTCGGAAAAGATACGTTATGTGATTTCAATTTTCTGAAATTTACCAAGGCTTGATTTGTGACCCAAGTTATAATCTATCCTGGAGAATATTCCATGAGCACTTGATAATAAAGTACATTCTCTTGTTTTGCGTGGAATATCCTATCTATCAACATCTTATCTAATGGGTCATTTAAAGCTTGTGTTTCCTCATTTATTTTCATTTTGGATGCTCTGTCCTTGGGTGAAAGTGGGGTGTCAAAGTCCCCTATCATGATTGTGTTACTGTCGATTTTCCCTTTAATGGCTGTTAGCATTTGCCTTATGTATTGAGGTACTCCTATGTTGGGTGCATAAATATTTACAACTGTTATATCTTCTTCTTGGATTGATCCTTGATCATTACGTAGTGTCCTTCTTTGTTTCTTGTAATAGTCTTTACAGTCTATTTTGTCTGATATGAGAATTGTCACTCCCGCTTTATTTTGATTTCCATTTGCATGCAATATCTTTTTCCATCCCCTCACTTTCAGTCTGTATATGTCCCTAGGTCTGAAGTTGGGCTCCTGTAGACAGCATATATATGGGTCTTTTTTTTGTATCCATTCGGCTACTCTAAGTCTTTTGGTTGGTGTGCTTAATCCATTTATATTTAATGTAATTATTGATATGTATATTCCTATTACCATTTTCTTCATTGTTTTGTGTTGGGTGTAGTAGTTGTTTTCCTTCTCTTGTCTTTCCTGCCTAGATAATTTCCTTTAGCATTTGTTGTAAAGCTCTTTTGGTTATGCTGAATTCTCCTAGCTTTTGATTGTCTGTAAACCTTTGGACTTCTCCATCGAAACTTCATGAGATCCTTGCTGGGTAATCTTGGTTGTAGTGTTTTCCCTTTCATCACTTAAATATGTCCTGCCTCTCCCTTCTGGCTTGTAGAGTTTCTGCTGCAAGATCAGCTGTTTACCTTATGGGGATTCCCTTGAATGGTATTTGTTGCTTTTCCTTTGTTGCTTTTAATATTTTTCTTTGTGTTTAATTTTTGATAGTTTGATTAATATGTGTTTTGGCATGTTTCTCTTTGGATTTATGCAGTATGGGACTCTCTGCACTTCCTGGACTTGATTATTTCCTTTTCCATATTAGTGAAGTTTTCAACTATAATGTCTTCAAATATTTTCTCAGGGCCTTTCTTTTTCTCTTCTTCTGGGACCCCTATAATTCGAATGTTGATGCATTTACAATTGTCCCAGAGGTGTCTAACACTGTCCTCAATTATTTTCTTCTTTTTTATTCTCTGCAGTAGTTACGTCCACTATTTTGCCTTCAGTGTCACATATCCGTTCTTCTGCCTCAATTATTCTGCTATTGATTCCTTGTAGAGAATTTTAAATTTCATTTTTGTGTTGTTCATTATTGTTTGTTTGCTCTTTAATTCTTCTAGGTCCTTTTTAAATGTTTCTTGTATTTTTTCCATTCTATTTCAAAGATTTTGTATCATCTTTACTATCATTACTCTGAATTCTCTTTAGGTAAACTACCTATTTCCTCTTCATTTGTTAGGTCTGGTGGGTTTTTACCTTGCTCCTTCAACTGCTGTATTGTCCTCTGTCTTCTCATTTTGCTTAACTTAATGTGTTTGGGGTCTCCTTTTCACAGGCTGCAAGTTCGTAGTTCCCCTTGTTTTTGGTATCTGCCCCCAGTGACTAAGGTTGGTTCAGTGGGTTGTGTAGGTTTCCTGGTGGAGGAGACTGGTGCCTGTGTTCTGGTGGATGTGGCTGGATCTTGTCTTTCTGGTGGCAGGACCGCATCCAGTGTTGTGTATCGGGGTGTCTGTGACTTTTTATGATTTTAGGCAACCTCTCTGCTAATGCGTGGGGTTGTGTTCCTGTTTTGCTAGTTGTTTGGCATAGGGTGTCCAGGACTGTATCTTACTGGTTGTTCAGTGGAGCTGGATCTTATTGTTGATATGGAGATATCTGGGAGAGCTTTTGTCGTTTGATGTTACATGGATCCAGGAGATCTCTGATGGACCAGTATCCTGAATTCGGCCTTCCCACCTTAGAAGCACAGGCCTGACCCCCGGCCGGAGCACTAAAACCCTATCAGCCACACGGCTCAGAAGAAAAGGGAGAAGAAAAGGAAAGAAAAAATAAAATAATTACAGTAAAAAATAATTATTAACATAAAAATATAAAAAGTTAAAAAAAGGAAAAAAAGAAAAAGAGAAACCGAACTAGAAAACACCTCTTGATGTCTATTCAAGAATGAAGGGTACATGTCCCTCCCTTCCCTGCTTTTTCTTTGACTATAAAAGTGTAGCCCACTAAGTTCTTGGGTGGTAAACCTTTGCCCACTTACTTTCGTCCTATTCTAATCACTTCTTATCTATCACTTTGCCTCTGGCTAATTCTTTCTGCACTGAACCATAAAGAACCTGAGCTTCTCAGAGCCTCCTGAGACACATTTCTGCAGTTTCACTTTTACCATTGTTACCTTGCTGAACACACTTGGGTTATCTAGAATTTTCTGCTAATTGCTACTCTTCACTTCTAGTGTAATGCTGCCTGATGTGAGATAAAATGACCTCTGAGGCTTTATAAAATTTAGAAAACCTTTGAATCATCAATATAAAGTTAAGTTGTTCAGTGCACTTTTAGTATTATGCAAAAGTAAGGTAAAATACAATTAAAATACAAAAATACTACAGGGGCTATCAAACTTATTAAACCTTTCAAAATAATGAAAGAAAAAAATGTGAATTAAAGTCAAGTCTTAGAAAACGTAAATAATTTATTATCTGAACCTTGCAAACCTATTCAAGATCATTTCAAGATGTTGGGCTCCTTCAACTTTGCACTTCATCAGTAGAGACCTTAGTTCCCCAAATATCAAGGCTTTCCTTCGTGCTGGCTTTGGTAATGTCCTTCTTTCCCTTCCTTTTCCCCTACTGCCTTTCCTCTGTTGACTGAAAAAAATGCACAACCTAAAAGTTGAGAATAATGTTTAATCAGCAGACTGAGGACTTAAACCCAGGAGGCAGCCTCTCAGATAGCTCTGAGGGACTGCCCTGAAGAGGTAAGGAAGGAGGTAGGATTATATGAGTTTTGGAAAACAAACAAGCAAAAACAGCTGGTCGGAACATCAAAACATTAATGTTAATTAAAGAAAAATCAGATATCTCAAGTTATTGACTTCAGCACTTTTCTTTGTATGGGAAGATGCAACAGTCTGGGCAGTCTCCCTCCTGAATCCCCTCAGGGTACACCACTGTGGCTGCTGGCTTGATGGCTGGAATATCCTTTGTTTACTGAAATGACAGGCAGCATTCTTCGTCCACACCTCCTGTAACCTTCAAGTCTCCATTTACTGTGTCTCTACTGTCTCTCAGACTCCTAAGCAGATGTATATGTTCCTTCTCCAGTGTTTCTATTCCTCATTTTCAGTAACTGAGTGGGTATGTGTCAGTTTCAGAGTGTGCCTGAGTTTAACCCCCTATGTCCTGCGGTGAGTAACTGTACATCCTGAGTTACAGCCTACATGCCTGCCTTGGCATCCTGTAAAATTGGAGGTATTGATAACAGAATTGATAACATATGTGCTGTGAGTGGTAAATGAGGCACTGTGGTACAGCATGAAGGCAGTGACCTCAGGACAGTGTCAGTGACACTATGCACATCAGGTAAGATTACTATTATTGTTATTGATATATGTGTTTTCCAGGAGAGACAGTAGGTAGTATGAGGTCACTCCCATGTCCTTTTTCTTATTCTTCATATCTAGACCTAACATATGCCAACATTTTTGACCAACTACCTTAGCATAATGTCTGTGTTGTGTGTGTGTGTGTGTGTGTGTGTGTGTGTGTGTGTGTGTGTGTGTGTGTGTGTGTGCGCGTGTGTGTGTATTTGTCCATGAACTTTGGCCCTCACAGCTCCATAAGGTTTTCTGGTGGTAAGTCCTAAGAATGAGTTTACAACCTAGACCAAAATGTTTGTCCTGGTCTCAGTTCCTTGAAACTCACAATATAGTCTTAGGCATTAAATTTTGAACTTCTTCCACTGTGGAAAGAACTAAAAGAAGAAAAGAAAGAGTACTTCTCTCAAAGACCTAAAGCTGAGTTGTCTATCCCATTTCTGACCATTCCAGAGCCTCATGAGGTGGTAGGGTTCCCAATCTAAAAGTACCCACATGACAGCAGAAATGACAGCATGCTCAGAAAAGGGATAGAGAGACATCTAAGAGAAGGACCTGCATTCTCCCTGATCTCTTTCCACTTCTTCTGTGAAAACTTTCCTTATTACATGGGTCTGATTCTGCTTATCCTACACCTGGAATCCTTTTCCTGGGTAAACAAAAAGTAGGGCAACCCATGAAGGTTAATCAGTGAGGAGAGTATGGCATAGAGTAGGTATTGCAATTAATGCATGATCAGGTGACTAAATACACTTTTCCCTTCAATTTATGCTTTCTATCATAGTAGACTGTAATTTGTCATGATACCTGTTTCTGTACCCCCAGCAGAATATATGACTTGGAAAAGTTACACAGCTTCTGAGCCTCTGATTTTTTATTTTTAATGAGAGTAAGAATTTCATCCTCACAGAAATATTTTGCAGACAGCCTACATAGGAATAATTAATTACGGAGAGAAAAATAGCTTTATAGCAAGCAAATCTGGTGACCTGTCTTAAAAAGTAATCAAAGTGAACCTAACTAGTTAGGGACAGGGGACACAATGCCAACGCCTCTTTTGTGGTGCACCTGCCCAAATGCATAACACAACTTTAACCACAAAGAGCACACATACCCCAATGAACGGAGGTTCTGCAAAATGACTTGTCCACCTGTTACAGTAATGCCACTGTCTTAAGAAGGCTGAATAACCAGCCCAGATTAAAGGAGACTAAAATGACAAAAAGGGAAAATACAGCTTGTTATCATAGACTGAGTCTTGAACTGCGAGGAAGGAAGGTTAGTGTGTGTGTGTGTGTGTGTGTGTGTGTGTGTGTGTGTGTGTGTGTGTGTGTGTGTGTGTTCTTTAGCTATAAATATCATTATTAGGAGAACTGATGAAATTTAAACAAAGTTTGTAAATTAGATAGTAGTATTGTATCAATGCAATGCCCTGATTATTATAAATGTAATCTGATTATATAAAAGTATATCTCGGTGTTTAGGAACTACATTTTAACTTATTTAGGGGTAAAAAGGCAATATACCTGTAACTAGATCTCAAATGGATCGGCAAAAGAAAACAAAACAAAACAAAACAAAAAGTTGTCTGTGTTTATAGAAAAAGAGACAGAATAAATAAATGTGGTAAATTTTCAACATTTGGGGAATGTAACTGAAGAGTATCAAAAATTATTTTTCCAATTCTTGCAACTTTCCTGTAATACTGAAATTATTTCAAAATAAAAAGGCAAAGAAGGTGATAATATATATGTAATTTGTAGCAATACTGCATATCATATTTCATGCTATTTGCATTACTATGTAATGGTTACCTTCAAGTAGATTGGTAAAGAGTCTGGATATGTGCTACAAGATCATGATGTAGCCAAGTTATAAAGAAGTTTTTTTTTTTTTTAACAATGTTTTCTAAGCCGATCATACTCCAGGAAAACTGACAAAAAAAATAGTTCTGGGAAAGGCCATACTCTCCTCCCATCCACTGCTGTCTGGGAACTTCTAAGGAAAGAATTTTCAGTGTCACTGTAGAACAGCACGCTCATCTACTCACAGCAGTAATGTGTGTGCACCTTTCTCTTAGCTAAGCCAGGCCTCTCCAATGATACTTGGACAGTATCTCCATTGACAGCCACATCACAAGGTGCCACACCTGCTAGATCCTCCATGAACAAACACTTTTTCCTCCTGTGATTGAAGCACTTTGTAGGGTCGCAAAACTTGCCACCCCAAAATGTCTCTGGCATTTGAATTATTTTAAACTGAAAGCAATGAAGTCCTAAACACTCAGGAAAAACCAACGAGCCTCCCTGTAACTGCCTGGAGAATTTAGATAGAGAGCCTCTTACAAGAATAGAGTGATTAACAGAGATGTCTGCAAAGAATATGGGCTATACTGGCAGGGAAACTCTCTGAGATCAGAGTCCACTCTGTGTCCCACTGTCTCTGCTGGCCCAGCAAACATTTATTTACCAAACATTTGCTTTTCTATCTTCATCTGAATTGCCTGACTTCCCTTTGAAGTCCCAAACCTCTATTCCCAATATCTTCTTTTGTCTTTAGCTGAATTAAGGTGAGGATTTCAGCCATTTGGGGAGTTACTCTGTTTTGCTGGGTCTTGCTCATGCATACATGCTATTAAACTTTGTTTGATTTTCTTCTGCTAATCTGTTTCATGTCATTTGAATTCTTAGACCAGCCAGAAGAAGTTGGAAGGGTAGAGGAACATTTTTTCCTCCCAGACAACCTGTTGTCCAGGCAACATCATAGTTCCCATTATTACTCAGATGCAAACTGTGGCTGCCTCCAGACATATAGAGGTACAACCTGCCTTAGGAGATCATATCAATACCCAAAAAGGCACATCCACATGGTGCCTGCATATAATTGAGCCATGTGACTGCCACACAAACTGAATACTAGAGACAACAGCAGATCCCTATAATTAGAAGCAGACTATTTAGTTTTTCTCTTGAAATGTATAAAACCAAAAGGAGCTTTTCATAATACAAACAATGTAATGACAGAAATCCAGTTCTTTAAATGTTTCCTGAGGTCCCTCTGAATATGGTTTTCATACACACTGATGTGCCCACACCAAGGTACCTGTGCTTAGGTAGTGACCATTCTGTGTCATTACTCCTTTCTTTTTGGTACAAACATTAGTTCCTTGCTCTTCTAAAGGAAGGTTCATTTTGGTCATTTAGACCCAATACATGTACACATCAGATCCCACAGCCATGTGCCCAAATAGAAAGGCTCCAGAACACAGGCTGACCATCGGGTCAGCCCATGTGGTCAGTCTTCTGGTGAGATTTTCAGTCACCATGGCAGCCATGTTGGCCTCCTCTCCATTTTCTCTCATCTGAAACTTCACAGGTTGTTCAAATCCTTTCATGTAAGTCTAAGTCAGAGCTTTTTTTTTTTTTTTAATTAATTAATTTATTTATTTATTTTTGGCTCTGTTGGGTCTTCATTTCTGTGTGAGGGCTTTCTCTAGTTGGGGCGAGCGGGGTCCACTCTTCATCGCGATGCATGGGCCTCTCACTATCGCGGCCTCTCTTGTTGCGGGGTACAGGCTCCAAGACGTGCAGGCTCAGTAGTTATGGCTCACGAGCCTTGTTGCTCCGCGGCAAGTGAGATCTTCCCAGACCAGGGCTCGAACCCGTGTTCCCTGCATGGCAGGCAGACTCTCAACCACTGCGCCACCAGAGAAGGCCCTAAGTCAGAGCTTTAATAGCTGAAATCCTTTACAAGAACGAATGATAACACATATTGTAACTGGTTTGATTGTTGGCTAAGTCCATAAATGGCAGAGGGGGAGGAGTAAATGCCCGTCATTGTGGGAAATCAGTGGAGAAAAGGAAAATGCAATGCTTCACTGATCGATTGTGGGGGTAAGTCAGACAGAGAAGGAGGTTGCCACTGATCATGAACTTGTCCTCAAAAGACACAGTCCCTATTGTGTGGCCAGGCTCTAACTGATGTGTCCAGCAATGAGAGGCAGTCTCGCTTCAGGGAAGAGAGGCAGGTGTATGCCTTCCTCACCTTGGCACAGAGGAGGCAGCTGCCCTCTAATGGACGACAGACACTGGCTCAGACTTCTGAAAGAACAAACTCAAGTCTTCAGACCTGTTTAGGTCTCCAAGACCAAGTCCTGGAGGGTCAGAAAATGATGTAAAAAATTATTTTACTTCTGATGTGCATCTTGTCTCCAGAGCCCTCCCCCTCTCCAGGCTTTCATGAAATGTCATTTTGGCTTCCTTACTACCTCCCTCGGGTCTCAATCCCCACTCGATACTGCCCTCACAGCATTGTTGCAGAAAACCTCGTTGGCTAGAAAAATGCCCACTAGCGTTACGTTTCCAATTCTTCTTCATTACTGAACAAACTGCAAAAAGAGCACATGACACATCATTGCTTTAGTGATGCCCAACCTCACATTTGCAACCCCAGCCTTTTTTTTTTTTGTCCCTTTGTCTCTAGAGTAAGCCCATAACCTACTTCTCTCCTTGTTTGGGTATCTCTGCTTTTATCCTACAACTTCTTCAAAGTACCGTCCTCATCTGCACCTTAAGTGTCTGCAGTCATTCTCAAAGATACACATTAAAGGCTTCCTAAAATCCCAGATGGAGACTGGGTCCTTATGGGACCCCCCCCGTGAGTAACAATGCTGGCTGCCCTTGGCCATCTTTGATCCAGTTTCCTCCCCTGATTAGACCATCTGCTTCCTCAGAGCCAGTGCCCATAAGGAAAATGGTCCTCCCCCAGGCCCCATCCCAGTCATTACCTTTTGGATCAGCTGATATAGATAAGTAGTCATAGGCCCTAAGAGCAAAGAATGAGCAAGACCTGTGAGTGGCCATCCCTCTCGCACAGACCTGCTTAAGATAAAGGAAATTATATGTGGTGGTACCCAGAGTAAGAACCTAGATCCATCAGTTTAGAGAACATTTATCCCAATTTTACTTGGCTAGTGAGTTTTTTCCTCAGGCAGAACTAGCTCCCTTAAGGTCACCCAACAACTGAGCCAATGATCCTCCATCCAGTGACCTGACAATTTGTCCTATCTCGTCCAGCCCTATAATCTGGAACACTCATCCCCGCGTCTTCACAGAGGTCTTGCTTTCCTAACTCTCAGGTCAGCTCACTTGTCACCCCTCAAAGAAGGCTCCCCTGATTACCAAGTCTTGCACACGCCCACAGAAGACACTATCTAAATTTCTTCAGAAAATTTTTCCTGAAATTTTAATTTTTCTAAACCAATTTTCTCCTGTTTGTCTGATTTCTGGAAGTCTGCCTCCCCTCCCTGGACGGCTGTGATGGTGAGATCACGTTCTGCATCAGCCACACTCACCTCAGCTCCCCCTTGCTGAGAACCTCGATGAATGCATAGCCAGCACTTAACTTTTGTGTGCAGAGAGAGTCCACCCATGTCCTTCATACTGTCTCATCACAGCTTCCACAGTAGATACTTTGTTGCTCCATCCTAGAGCTCTTCAGGATAGATCCACAGGAAGTTCAGCTGCTGAGAATGTCAGATCACAGTTATGCCCCCTCCTCGGGGTCTCCATAGCCAAGACTTGGCCACGTTGCCTCAACTTTGGACCCTTCTGAAGGGCTGTTACAACTCCAGAGTTCACAGTGGCAAACCCAGTATGAGTCAGGTTTTCCCTCCTCCTAATCCCGCTTTCTCTCTTCTTTAAGGGCTAACTGCAGAGAGCATTCCTCAGTTGCTTTTTGTATGGAACTCCCCAGCTCTGACTATTTTCAGGGAACTCAGTGTAACGCAACCCTTTCCCTTTGGTGTACGCTCTTTTTTGCTTCTATTTTTGATCCTGGTAAGTTCTATTTGTCTTATACTCTAGTTTTAAGATTTGGGTGATGTCTTGTGCTCAGCTGGACCTGGAATCCTATTGGGGAGGACTTCCTGGTGGAGGGGACCAGCTTTCCTCCACATTTTCACCTCTTAATATATAGAAATCTTATCAAAGTATATACCAGGAGAAATTCAGGGTACTCTTGCTGATTTCATCGTGCAGGAGGAGGAGATTCCTTCATGCTAGATTGAAATGTGAAGGAAGTCGGAAATGTGGAGATGTGGGGTCCTCTTCCCTCAAATAGAGACAGCCTATGGTGGTTGCCAGAAAGAGTATAAAAAAACTGAAAAGAACACAAAATTTAATGAATTATGTACTAGTTTAGAAGCCATTAAAACTGGAGTTGCTGCAAATGTTTTTATATCTGTAGTAATATACAATTTCATATTATTTTCATAAGGTGAAGCTTATCAAAAATAATTACTTGTTTTACTCTTATGTACTTGCTAGTCCCTGGAAATACAGAAGAACAAAGTGTTATGTTTGGCAGTTTAACAGCTTCTGACACATGATTATTTTGGAGAGATGGTCATTTGAAATACCAATATCTGGCTCTCACATCTGAGATAGAATGGTTAGCCCAAGCTAATTGGAACAGCAACAACAACCTGGAGAAGAACATGATGTTGACATTAATGAAAGTCATCTACTTGAATGTCAAGGCATACAGAGCAATATCCTTTTGTTAAAACTTCCATTTCCTTTACATGGTGAAATCACACAAAGGGAAATATGCTCACCATGAGTCTATTTTTTGTACTTGAAAATAATGGATATAAATGCTGCATCAAAAGGCTCTTAATGTATATTGAAAAATAAAACGACAAAAATGTGACAATTGAAATAGGTATTATTCAGTTTTTACTACTTCTTTGCGAAAACCCAGTCCTTTGAAAACCTCTACTTTTACAGTTATAAGGTCACAACATTTTTAATTTTCATTCTTGATTTCTTTCAGAGAACACCTCAAACTTAAACACCATCTTTAATTTTATGATTTAAACTCATGGATAAATCCTGTTGGGGCACGGGCTGTGTGCAAAAATTCTCTCTTGATGGAACTCACCATCTAGATTTTACATTTTAACCTAATTCTCTCACTGAAGTGAAACCAGCTCGTGGTATTCTTGATAAAGAGCAAGACAGAAAGGTGATAGTAAAAGGTGTCAGTTTGCCACTTATGCTCCTGTGCTTTTTAATATTCTATAAGTACTTTTAATTGAGCCAATCTGAACTCTTCAAAGAAATTCAATAGCTTGGAAGAGCAGCCAATCTAACACTAAATACATGTGATCAAAGAGCAAATCATTTTGCATGATTAACATCTGTGGTCATCATCATTAAATACAAGGAGTCCAAAGCTAGGAAAATGATCTAAGTGTGTGTGTGTCTGTGTGTGTGTAAAATACACATGTGTATATTAATTTTTTAACTTGGTATTTTCTCAAAAGTTAATAAAGTGGGGGTTATAGGAATATCCTCAAAGGGGCTACTGAACGTCAGCTAAATAAATCCTAGTCTTTAAGATGCAAGATAACAATCATTTTGGAAATGTTGAAATAACAGATTGAATGCGAAATTTTGTAATTTGACTTAATTGACACATCGTCTTCAGTTACCGGTCTCCGGCTGATAGCTAGTTTCAGAAACATGACAGAAAGCAAGTAACATTTATATAAGAACAGATTAGCCCGGAAGAGCTGACCTCCCTCTCATCCTTACAGTCTGTTGACCCCTCACACTCATTAAAGGCTAGTGTGCTATGGGAAAATCCCCGCGGACTCTCCACGGGAAGGAGAGGTCTCCTGTCTTCTCCTGCATGAGAGTTAATGAGGGTGAAAAGCAAACCAAACAACTCAGTCCTCTGGTGGTCGCTAAATTCAATTTCATGGAAGTTTACCCAAGGTGCTGAAGGGCAAAGCTTTTCTCATGAAATAGCATTTTTACTTGTAAGAACAACTGGCAGAAAAATGGTGACTTGAGTGTTTGGTACATATTTTCTTGAAAATGATTGAACGGAGTCTGTCACTTCTAGGAAAACAATTGACAATATTTGTTTACAGTACTAAAATTTGAGATTTCAAAGTGGACATTTGAATTTTGGAAAACTTGTATCCAACATCATGAGCCTGACAGTTTCCCAATACTTAAAATAGTATTCTAATGAGATTGGTGAGACTATTAACACAAGTGATCTGTGGGATATTGTGTCAACATTTGGATGATCTGCATAACTCTGTGAACGAATATTTCCCAAAGGACCAATGCATGATGTACAAAAGCACACATGGGTAAAATGTATATTCCAAGTACAATATAGGACTTCTGAATGCAAGGGTAATTTTTACATTGGAGAATATCTCTGTGGAATCCCTTTGAAGTCTAGAAAACTGGATTAATGTTCCACTCTTGAGGATAATTTACTTTTTATAACCTTATGAAAATTTCAAATGTACAAAAAAGTTGACAATATTTTATAATGAATACCCATATATCCATCTAGATTCTACAATTAACATAGCCCTATACTTGCTTATAGACCAATGGAGTGCAAGGTAACAGAGTATGAATAGTTCATTGATACAGTATCAGTTTCCACATTATATTGAAACTCTAATAAATTACAACATGTTAAATTTTATGTGATATCAAAGAAGAATATCCATGATTATCTGAAAAGTCTAACAAAATATTGATCTATTTTTGAACTACAAATCGGTCTTAGCTGGATTATTTTCAATCAGATTTACATGTGACAAAAGATTGAATGCAGGAGCAGATATAAAAATCATCTGCCTTTCATTAAGCCAAACATTATAGAGATTTGCAAAAGTGTAAATCTGTGTCCCTAAATTTCACAAAATCCTTGAATTTTGAATAATATAGATTTTTTAAAATTTGACAATATTTTATAATGAATACCCATATATCCATTAAGATTCTACAATTAACATAGCCTTATACTTGCTTTCACACTTATCTGTATAGATCAAATAAATCCACGTGTTTATAAGGGCTCTGCTGTGGTCCAACTGCATTTCTCAGTCAATAATATATTAGGAAATTCCTTCCACGTCAGTGAATATAAATCCTCAGTATCATGTTCAAACTCTGCAGCCTGTTCTTATATGGACATAACGGAATTTATTTATCTCAGATTATTGAATATCGGGGTTGATTAGACCCTACCTATTTGAGAAAAGTTGAAATGGACACGTTTTTCTATAACAATGATCCTTACTTCCTTTGATAAAGTCCAAGAATTAGTATTCTTCAGTGAATGAACATACACTATTCCAGGGTTTATTGTGTGTATTGTGGCAAGTTATGTCAACATGATTTTTGTTTTGCAAGTTGAGTCCATACACAGATGTTGAAGAAAAGGTAGAGTTTAGTTCGAAGACAAGAAGGATTGAGGGAGCAACTCTAGGTCCTTTCAGATATCCTGCCTCATAGTAGATCCTCAATAAATGGCAAAGAAATGAATAACTAAATGATGAAGCACATTGGGAGCAGATTTATCTCTGGAATCTCTGACTGGAAGAATGAGAATCACAGATAGAGCTGCCGAGAGGTCAAATTTAGTTGCATATTGGGACTTCCCTCCCCACTTCTACTCCCCCACCTAAGTCTTCCCTACTCTCCAGCTACGGACATCTTTTTCAAATTGTCACAGAAATCAAAAGTAAAATATAATTTATTATATAACCGTAAAATTCATTATGGTTAATACTGTTTATAAATCACCGAAATTCTTTTTTAAAAAAACTAACAGCTTTATCAAGCTAAAATTCATATAACATAAAGATTATCCTTTAAGAGTGGACGATTCAGTGGTTTTTAGTATATTCACAAATTGATTACCAATGCATTGGTTATCAATATCTAATTCTAGATCATTTTTTTCACTCCAGTAAGAAACACCTTCTATGCTTTTCAGCTATCACGCATCATTCCTCCCTACCCCCAGCCCCTGGCGTTCACTAAGATACTTTTTGTATCCATGAATTTGTCTATTCTAGGTAATTCATATAAGTGGAATCATACAAATATTTGTCTTTTGTTCCTAGTTTCACTTAGTAAAATGTTTTCGTTTCATTCATATTGTATCGATAGCATACCTCTAGTACTCCATTCCATTTTATTGCTGAATAATAGTCCATTGTGTGGATAAACACATCTTTTATCATCCATTCATCAGTTGGTGAATATTTGGTTTTTTTTCACTTTTTGTATATTATGGATAACTGCTATGAGCATTCATGTGTAAATTTTTGGGTGAACATATATTTTCATTTCTCTTGGATATATACTTAGGAATGGAAATGATGAATCATTTGGTGACTCTATGTTTAGCTGTTTGAGGAACTGCCATACTGTTTTGCAGAGCAGATGCACCATTTTACCTTCTCACCAGCAATGTACAAGGGTTCTAATTTCTCTATATCATTACCAACAGTTGTTATGATATCTTTTGTGATATAGCCACCCTGGTGGGTATGAGGTGGTATCTCATTGTGGTTTTGATTTGCAGTTCCCTAATGATATTAAGCATGTTTTCCTGTACTGATTGGCTATTCGTATATCTTCTGTAGAGAAATGTTTATTCTGTTCCTTTGCTCATCTTTAATTGACCAATTTGTCTTTTAATTGTTGAGTTGTACATGCTCCTAGTCTCATGGTCTTTTCCTTTACACACAGGACACAGACACTACCCCAGGTTACAGACTGACGTTCACTAAGTAGCTGCCATCTGGGGGCAGATTTTGAGACACAAAGAGAGTAGGAGACAAATATGCTAAAACTCACAATGGACATTAATGGAGAGAGATATTCCTTGTTGAAATGGAACCCTGAATACCCTGAATTTTCCTGGCACAGCACAATTCAGTCTTGTTTTTCTCTCAGAATTATCAACAATGCCCTTTCCCTCCCCAAACTGTTCCCATTAGAACAAATCACATAACATACAAGTCTTGGGTATGAACAGAGCTATCAATCAGCAAAAGTGCATTTTAAAAACTCTGTAATATGGGTTGTGCATTACTCGAGCTGCATGCAAGACATGTGGTACTGAAAATATCAGGTGCAGCCACTGACTTCTGGGAGTTTTTATCTAGTCAAAGTCTTCCATAACACCTTGGTAGATATTGAGATTGTGGGAATGGAATCATGTTTAATTTTTTGTGTGTGAGTCAATATTTTTATAGACTGCACTCCACTTAAAGTTGTTACATAATAGTGGCTATATTTCCCTATGCTGCACAATATAGTATAACCTTGCTACATATCTATTTCATGCACAGTAGTTTGTCCCTCTTACTCCCCTTCCCCTGTACTGCCCCTCTCTCCATCACTCTCCCCACTGGTAACCACTAGTTTGTTCTCTCTGTGAGTCTGCTTCTATTTTGTTATATTCATTCGTTTTATTTTTTTAGATTCCACATGTAAGTGATAACATAGACTATTTGTCATTGTCTGACTTACTTCACTAAGCATAATACTCTCTAGGTCCATGCACGTTGTTGTAAATGGCATTATTTCATTCTTTTTTGTAGCTGAGTAATCATGTTTTAAATACATGTGAGACACCCATGTAATGGAACTCTGCAGTGAACCTTAATTAAATGTGAAGTTTCTACAGTAGATTCTTTGGTGGGGCATACTGCTACCATAACCCACAAAATATGAGAAAGTACATCAGCGTTCCTGAAAGTGTCCTCCTGGTGCTTCCCCGCACAGCTAACATCCCTTCCTTCCTCTGGCCTTTGACGAGAGCTGGGCTCTCAGGAACCCCATCCACACACAGGCAGCACCACCCATCGTTAAAGAGTTCTTATCAGGAGTGGGAGGTGTCATCGTGGTTCCACCGAAGTGTGAGGTGTGGCCCAAGACACAATCATTAATCTCAGCCAAAATACTGGAGAAGGATACGCTACTGTTAATTAGAAAAAATTCATGGTCATGGTGATGGTGGCCCTCCACTGAAGTCTAGCCTGCTCTTCTGGGAAGGATGCCAACAGGGACTTGTAAGATTCCTGGGGTGAATAAACTGCAAATGATAACTGGCACCTGCTGTCAGTTTTGTTGTCGCTAGGAGCTAGGCTCACCATTCTACACAAGCTACCTAATTTATCCTCCTATTATTACCTTAATTTTTTGGGCTATGAAACTAAAACTTAGAAATACACAGTAATTGTCCTACATCATCCAGATTAACAGTGCATACTTGGATTTGAGCCAAAATGATCTGACTGCAGAGCTAGCCAGCTACCTCACTTACCATTTCTTCCTTCTTTCCAAAGCACTTTGAGCCCTTCCAAGTACCAGGCACTGACCTAGGACCTAGAGGTGCAGGAGGAGAGACAACAAACTCCTGTGCTCACGGAGTTCACTGAGGTGGGAGAGGCAGTGGACACAGAAACAGGGACACACACATGGTATCTCCGAGAAAATGAAGAGAATTTGAGAGTGTGGCCCTGTTCTGTTATACACGGGGGAATCTGGGAAGGCTCCTTGAATGCAGTGAGCTTTCATACCAACAGCTGAAGAAAGTGAGAAGAAAGTATGCACATGTGTGTGGGCAGAGGCTTCTGCTCGGAGAGAAGAGCTGACGCAGGGCTCTGAGGCGGGCGTGCCCAGTGTTTGCAGGACACAGGTATCTGTTACGGCTGAGCTCCCAGGGCGGCCAGCAGAGTGGCTGGCTGGGAAGTGGAGGAGCTGGGAGCATGGGGAAGACTTGGCCCTTATTCTGAGTGAGGGAGACAGCGAATGCTAGGACACAGCTGACACTTGTGGCTGCTCTGATGAGATGGAGTGTCAGTGCCCAGGTGGTGGCAAGAATCATCTGCCAGTGTCCACAGAGAGACCACCACTGAGCCGGGTGGAAGCTGAGAGTGGATGTAGACACATGGAGGCTGCAGCAGCTGGGTGACAGGGTGAGACAGAATTCAAGGACAACTCTGAGGAATGCAAAGACAGAGTTTTAATTTAATAAATAGGGAAAAGAACTGAAAGGGACACATTGAGGGTGGTTTGTAGATGTTACATTCAGATACCTGAGGGACACCCAACCAGCAGAACACCCACCCCCTTTCAATGCCTCTTTGTCAACAATAGCAAAATTAAACAAGATAATACAGATATCAGTTACTTAATGATCATGTGTGGGGCCCTTCCTGGGTGCGTTACAGAAGAGGTTTCCTTTATTTCATCCCCATGATCCTGTGGGTGAGTTGTTGCTATCTCCATGACTTCTTTGGGCATGGTACTCCACCTGCTTCCATGTCAAGCCTGGGCCAGCAGAGAGGCACAGAGATTTTGCTTGGCCTTGACCCTCAAGCTCAACTATAATGATTAAGGGTTGAAAGCCGATGCTAATGTGTGGCCTTTGGCCTTGAGCAAGTCGCCCTCATCACCTGCTTCCCTGTTGGCCATGCGGAATGACATGACCTCTTGCTTCAGCTCAGTGAAAATAACGTCGGACAGTTCCTGGCCCACAGTGTGCTGTCACTTGTATTCTCCTTCTTAGACTTGTATGTATGACAATATTTTTAGTTCTAATTTGAAGAATATCAATCTGCTCAATTTGTCTTGGATTTATGTCTTGTGCGATTCCCTGGGCCATTTTTTCTAGTTTCAGGAAATGTACAAGAGAAATTAGTACCTCCCCCTTTGAAGTGTATGAGACTAACCACACTCTTCCCTGGTCCTCTCCGCTCACTATCTGGATCGATTTAGAAGGTGAGGGGTGACAGCGAGATGGAGATTAAATGGCTGAGTGGTTTGGCAGAGTCTCCATATGCCATGTAGTCTTAAAAGGATCTAAGATGAAGGAAAGAGCAAAAAAAAAAAAAAACTCACAAGGAAGGACACCTGACTTGTCTAGACCTGTGCATTTCAGCTGCAGAGAAATGTGCAGACGGGTCCTGTGGAAACCTGTTGGGCTCCTGTGTCTTCTCTCTCACTACTCACAAGAGCCCAGCCCAGTTTGTCTGCCAGCTCTAAGGCTCACTTTCTCTACCAACAGGGCTTCTGGGGCTTCCTCCCTGGGCTTTCCTCCCTCTGCTGGGTGGTCACCCCTAGGCTGTCCCTAGTGGTCTGAGCAAACGCCCCAAAACAGGGTAATGTTTTACGTATTTTCATGTCAACCTATATTTAATATTTCTATTTTTATTTATCAATCACTTAGTTTTCAAAAAAGACAAATGCAGGTTGTTGAACTAATTTTGGACTTTACCTCTTGTAATTCGTCCCAACACTGTGTAAAGAAAAGACCACTAGACTAGAAGTCAGAAGCCGTGGTTTCCCATCTTGTATCCACTAAAGGCCAACTGTGCCTGTCAGAAGCACAGCTAATCTCTCTGGGCCTTGTTTCCTCATGAATGGAATGGAAGTCTCAGATGGGATTATCTGTAAAATACCTTCAAGCTGGAAATTTTAAATGCCTCTAATGTAAATGCCTCTAGGATTTCTGGAGAGAAACAGCTGGGTATGTGACTCAGAGAGAAGAAACAACTTGTGACAAGAGTGGTGATTTCTCCAGAGTTTGTTGTTTGTACAAAGGGGAAAATTGCAAACCCAACACACTAACCCTCTGGCTATTGCTTAAATTGCCAAAATTAAGTACTGAAGGGAAATGATTTTTGTTATTGTCACTAAAAGTAAAAAAATTCAAGCAGTAAAGGATGCAGTCAGGTAAGAAGAAAAGAATAAACATGGTCTGTAAGTCATTAGGAAGCCTGAAATTGTATTTCTAGGAGAAAGAATGCAGCTCAGTCTTCCCATTAAAATTCTTTTTACCCCAAAAAGCACCAAGTTCTAAAGGTCTCGCTGTTCTCTCCTCTAATAATCTGATAAATTGTTGGCTGTGGAAAACTTTTCACAAGGATCAGAAAGTGGGAAATATTTTGTTACTCCAGTCAAACGGTAAAGAAATACCCTTAGAAGGGCTGCAAGGAGAGAAAAACAGACCCAGTGTTTGGTCGACGTTTTCCAAAGCTGGAAGATTTCAAAGGTTAACCTCGACAATTTTGTGATGTCCTAGTGGGAGTGGAAGGTGAGGACACAATCCTTTGTTATTTCTACTGTTCCCTTTGAGTTAAATTCTCCTTAGATATTATACTTAATAGAAGTATGTCTCTTCCGAAGAAATGACAGAGCCCTCTTCTGAGGGAGTTACCACAGACAAAACTCCCCTTTTTTCTCTGGCTATTAGAAAATTCGCCCCGCGAACGTTCAAGCCCAGATAATTATAACAACCCAGAAAGCTGGAGTATTTGAGGGATTCTCCTCTAATGGCTCCAATTTCACTTAAAATTCATATTTTCACATATATTACATATATGTGTGTGTATGTGTGTATATATATATATAATATATATATGCACATATATATAAAATTTGGTGTTTAGCAAACTATGGCATCACTATCGAGGTACACAAATGTCAAATGCTAGAGTCATTTCTGATTCCTCCCTTTCCCTGACTGCACACCCCAAACCTCAGGCATCCTCATCAGTCCTGACATTCTGCCCCTTCCCACCTCACAACGCTGCATCCCTTCCCTCTCTCTTCAGCTCTCCCTGTTCTCTGCTACACATTGATTTTCTTCAAACACCTGGGTGACCCTGTCATTTGTTTAATTCAAAAGCTCTAATTCAGAAAACAGTTCAGGACTTCCCTGGTAGTGCAGTGGCTAAGAATCCACCTGCTAATGCAGGGGACACGGATTCGAGCCTTTGTCTGGGAAGATCCTACATGCCAAAGAGCAACAAATCCCGTGCATCACAACTACTAAGCTCTAGAGCCCGTGAGCTACAACTACTAAGCCCAAATGCCATAACTACTGAAGTCTATGTGCCTAGAGCCCCTGTTCCACAACAAGAGACCACCGCAATGGGAAGCCCACACATCGCAACGAAGAGTAGCCCCTGCTCGCTGCAACTAGGGAAAGCCTGCGTGCAGCAATGAAGACCCAACGCAGCCAAATATAAATAAATAAACAAATTTATTTTTAAAAAAAAGAAAGAAGAGTTCAGCTCTCCCAGTCTGATGTTTCATTCCAGGCATCTGTCCCTCTTTTTCACGGAACATTGTTTATGAGTCCCTGGGCCTGACCACCATTTTTTCTGTACCCCAAACTTCTCCTACCACAAGAGCTTGTTAAATCTTAACTTTAACAACTTAAAATGATAACTCTTCCCTGATTTCCTATGGAGGAGTAAGTCCCCTAACTCTGCTACCATGAAATGTCAGAGGAAATTTTACTGCCCTTATTACTGTTTGCCTTATTATGAATTCGTATCAGTATATTATCTGCATATAATTGTTACAGAGAGGTAAAGCACAGTGGTTAAGAGCATGAGATCTGGGGCTTGTTTAAGACTCTTGAGTCATGTGAATTTGAGCAAGTTACTTAAGCATCTTGGGCCTCAGTGTCCTTATCTGGAAAATGAGGAGAACAATGGTATGTATCACATTGGGTTTTCTTAGGGGTTTAATTAATTAATTAATATAGGAATATAGCCGTTAAAACAGTATCTCATACATAGTAGGTGCTCAGTAAATGCTAGCTACTATTTATATCTCCTGGTTAGATACATAACTCTCTCAACATCCTTGAAGACAAGGACCAAGAACACTGAATGCTTCAAGGCAGCAGCATTGAGATTCTCACTGATTCCAACAGTAAATGGAACATATGACATTTATTTAGCTTTGCAATCTTTCATTTCAAATTTCAAAGAGCATATGAAGGGATTCTCAGATTCAGTTCCAACATGAAAAGAGTTTGGAAGTCGTCACATCCATCTTTACCATGAGAAAAGCCTGGACTAACTGAAAGTCACTGACTAGTCTTGGCCCCATTAGAGAACTGATGTCTCAGGGCAATCACCACCCAGAAATCTGCAGAGACAAGGAAACATGGAGAGTCAAGGTGGAGACTGTTTATCTGGAGAAGTTGCTGAAGCCCAAAACTGGCAAAAACACTTAAATAATAAATTTGGTTATTGCTGAAGGCTGTACGAGCTAATATGAGACCAAAAAAACTTGGGCGGCAACTACCTCAAGGGGCCTCCAACACTTTCATGGGCTTTAACCTCCATGAGTCCTGTAAGGCGGTCAAAGTGAAGATCCAAAAAAATCTCTTTTTTTCTCTGGCAGGGGAAGACTAATCATTGTGAAATACACGCTAACATTTGCTAAAACAAAGATCTACTCTAGAAGGGAAAGACTTTACCAGAGCCTTATCCCGTAAGAGAGAAGGGCATCCTTGCACTCCAACCCTCTAGTCTTCCTGTCTCACCTCAGGGGGTAGGACAGAGTCAAGAGGGACTAGCACTTCAAGGAAATAGATTAGGAGAACGGCAGCGGGGCAGGGACTAGGAGTTAGAAGAATACCTATTCCACTGGAGAAAAACTTGGGAACTCACAGCGCAGAAACACAGGTCCACATGAAGACTGAGGTATAATCATAAGTTTATAGAAAGCTCCCCATCCACAACACCTCACTCCAAACCAACAGGGCTCCAGTATAAGAACAGTGAGTTACAGCCAAAGAGCTACAAGACCCAGACCCTCTCCGAGGAGGCATACTCAGGAAGCCCAAATCAAAAAAGAGAAGCAAATGCAAGCCCACTGCAGGAATTTTTAGCCTCTAGAACCTACAACTGCAGCAAACATTACACACAACCCAACTCCAAGCCAGATTAACATAAAGTCTCATTAGAAAAGTGTATTTACAAGAACCTATTAACCAATACAACTGGCCTGGATTTCAACAAAAAAAGCGTAAGGCATGCCAAAAGGCAACAAACAAACACAAAACCATTTGGAGAGGCAAAGTCCTCAAAAGAACTATACTCACAGATGCCACAGATGTTGGAATTACCACACAAGAATTTTTAAATGACTATGATTAATATGTTCATGGTTCTAATGGAAAAAGTGCCACTTTACCTCAATTAACTTCCTTGTTCTCAGGCCAGCTCTGTCTGAAGTTAAATACCTATTCTTTCCTTTGATTAGTGTTAGTATATCTTTCTTCATTCCTTTGATATTAACTTGTGTAAGTCTTTATATTTAAAGTGGGTTTCTCGTAGATGACATACGGGTCTTTTTTAATCCATGCTGACATGTACAGGCGTTAATTCCGCAAGAAGACGAAGCAATCCTAGATCAGTATGTACCTAACAAAAAACATCAGAATATATGAGGAAAGACTACAAGAACTGAAAAATAAATCCACAATTATAGTTAGGGACCTCAACACCCCTTAGTAAATAAAGAAATTTACTTAGCTATTAAATGGCAGATGTAAGAACCAAAATCTAAATAAAAAATGTTTTATCAATTGGTAATTTCTCAATAAATAAACCTATGATCAAAGAAAGCACCAGTTTGTGGCTTGATATTTCCTAATAAATGTTTATGGAATTTTATATAGTGTTCAAAATAAAAATGGTATTGTCTTTCAAAGATCAACAGTATTTAATTCAGCTAAATTGAGAAACTGTTTCAGATACTCAATTCTCTCCTATATTAGCTTTTCACAATGGGGCTTCTTTAACGAAACTTCTTTAGAAAGACCAGTAATGGAATGAGAGCTGTAAGAGAAACACTAAATAGCAAAGCACATCTGTATTGATGCTCAAGGTCTGCATCAGACTTATAAGAATTAAAAGCAAAGCACCACTTCACATTAAGGTATTAAGAAGACTAAGATTTGAAATCCCTCATCTAAACCAGACCTGAGAGTCGGCCCCCATGGCTCCATTACCCCAAGTACACTAACACAAAAATATGCATTATATCAGAACAAGCCTAACAGGTGGAGAGCAGAGTGATGTTCCTCTTTCCCAGTACCCTCCGAATAGATCACATGTTTACAGGTGATGACCTAAAATCCCAGCACGCTAAGTTCAGGGGAAATATGCCACTTGATGTAAGCTATGTGTCAAAAAAAGAACCCTGAAAAGAGGTACTTCCCATTCTCCACAACTATTTTCCTAATTCAAGTTCAAAAAATATGCATTGTCCTCAAAGCTACAAACTCTGCCTGGCTGGCATGGCTCCAATAAAAGGGAAGAAATATATAGTTATCCGATTTTCTCCAGCTCTTAGTCATCCAAGGAGAGGAAATGTATCTAAAAGTAAAGAATGAAAGTCACCTGGCACATTTTAACATTACCCAAGTCGCTCTTTCATGTTTCCACAAAGAATAACTGGATTGTTTTGGCTCTGTTCCCAGATAATGAAAATCAATTAAGAATGTACCAGAACTTTCCTTCCTTCCTTCCTTCCTTCCTTCCTTCCTTCCTTCCTCCTTCCCTCCCTCCCTCTTTCTCCGCCTTCTGATGAGGTGCCACACACCTGCTCCAACAAGCTCCTGTTGTAAATCTTGGGAAGAGGCACTGCTTCCACTTTGCTTCTTCGTTGGAGACTCTCCCTCGGCCCTTGGTTGTTTATATACAGACGTTATTTTTTGGAACAGTTTTAGGTTCACAGCAAAATTGAGCAGAAATTATAGAGATTTCCCATGCCTCTTTTTCTTTGATGGTGTGACTTTGTTGATGGACAAAGTTTTTGACTAGGAACAGCATATGTTCTCATTAATGAACTAATCACCTACTTAGTCAAATGGCATCCCCCAAATGAGGAATTACATGGGCTGCATCATCCTGAGCTATTAACACACATGGTTTGTCTTGGGCAGTCACCTACACAGAATAAAGATCTATTAAGCACCTAATGTGAACAGGTGTGAATAGCTCATAGAAGACATGCTCCCTAAACTACAAAAATCAACAAAACCGAACTTTTTTGAAAATATTGACGAAGTGTATGGAAAGAACACCTTATAACCAAAATGCATTGATAGACTTTCTCTCCAGTTACATTATGGCTTCCCTGGTTCAGCAGGAGAAATTATTTGGTTTACAGATTTCTTTCATCTTTTCCTGCTGTTAAAGCCACAATAAAGCACATATCCCAGACACTTCTGGTTTCATCACTGAAGACAATGATTTTCCTAATAAACAGGTACATCGGTAGACAAGTGGGATGAAGCACAGGCATCTTCTCATAAATATTGGAAAAGCTAAGCTCTCAGACCCCATTTCTCCCTCCTTTTTCATATCAGATAAGCCAGTTACACCAAGCAATACTGCTGTTGGGCAGCTGAGAGGGACAGGGGAGCTCAAAGGGGAAAAGAGACAACTTTTACAGTAGACAAGCAGGGTCTTCAAAATACTTTTGGTAGAAATTCTATGTTCACAGACAATTATTTGTGGTTTATCTATTCGGTGGTTGCTTGTTGAGTGCACCCACATGGACATTGCTCAAATAGTCCTGGAATGGTTCCCACACTCTTGCTGAGATGTGCTCTAACCCTGAATAGAGTGGGGAAAAACGTGAAGCTTCCTAAGAGCCCAGATGACAGGCCAGAAGCAGATGAGTCAGGAGAGTTGTTCTATGTCCAGGGCTTACCTGATTCAGGCAGAAGCCTCTGAATCAGGATCCAGGAGGCAGTCTCCCCTCTCTTGCTTGGTTCACTTAGTGGAAAGGGCAAAGCACTGGGGAGAGATGCTCCAAGAATTCCTAGCATTATATACTAAGCTGGCTCTGAACATGTCCACAATGCTTTGATAAAGAATGTGCCAGGTTTTCTCCCCTGAAAGATGGATGCTTCCCTTAGGAATCCCCCGAGAATTGTAATTTCCATATTCTTTTTGGGGGAGGGAAGCATTAGCTCTGTCATGTCTTGCATGCAGGTACATGTTTTTCAATCATTGATCGAGGAGGCAGTGGTCAGAATACAGATGGAAGTGATATAGAAAAAATATTTCTAGAATGCCGTACAGGGGTTCATTTGCTTTGACATTGGGTCTCTTTAGCTAATAACAGCCCAGATAAAGCCTGGTGTGGTAGAGAAGACCCTGGACTTTTGGAGAAGCAAAAGTGCACCAGTTGTGTGAACTTACACTGCAATCTTTCTCTAAGACTCAGTTTTCTCATCTGTGAAAGGGGCAGGTGGGAATGGAGGGCAGAATGTGCTACATTGCACATTGACAGGAAACACAATCATAAAAGAGAGATGTCACTGTTCTCTGGCCACCCTTCGTGCATCAGCCAGAGAGAATACCAGATGTGTCCTTGGGACTGCTATAACTATGTGGGGGCAGGGTCAACATACGCTGACACAAAGATTTGCTATTATGTTGGGAAAAAGGAGCATTGCCTTTTAAAACCCTGAAAATCAACCAACTTTCTCGGATATTCCAGCATCACTGTAATAGCACAGACATTTTCCTAATAATTTCTCTAGCTCAAGTACAGTTACAGCTGGCACGGGTGTCAAAGATAAAGCGCATAAACGTGGGGGAGCACGTGGCAGAGGAGTAAGACTTCCTCCCCATAAATACATCAAAAATACATCTACACGTGGAACAACTCCTACAGAACACCTACTGAACGCTGGCAGAAGACACAGACTTCCCAAAAGGCAAGAAACTCCCCACGTACCTGGGTAGGGCAAAAGAAAAAAGTAAACACAGAGACAAAAGAATAGGGACGGGAACTGCACCTCTGGGAGGGAGCTATGAAGGAGGAAAAGTTTCCACACACTAGGAAGCCACTTCACTAGAGGAGAGAGGGGTGGGTGGTGGGGGAATCTTTGGAGTGATGGAAATGCAGCAACAGGGGTGGAGAAGACAAAGCGGAGAGATTCCCACACAGAGTATCAGTGCCAACCAGCACTCACCAGCCTGAGAGAATTGTCTGCTCACCCGCCTGGGTGGGTGGGCGCTGGGAGCCGAGGCATGGGCTTCGGAGCTCAGATCCCAGGGAGAGGACTGGGGTTGGCTACGTGAGCACAGCCTGAAGGGGGCTAGTGTGCCACAGCTAGCGAGGAGGGAGTCCGGAAAATAGTCTGGAACTGCCTAAGAGGCAAGAGACCATTGTTTCAGGGTGTGTAAGGAGAGGAGATTCAGAGCAATGCCTAAACGAGTACCAGAGACTGGCATGAGCTGCAGCTGTCATTGCAGATACCAGAGACGGGCATGAAATGCTAAGGCTGCTGCTGCAGCGATCAAGAAGCCTGTGTGCAAGCACAGGTCACTATCCACACCTCCCGTCCTGGGAGCCTGTTCCGCCTGCCACTGCCAGGGTCCCTGATCCAGGGACATCGTCCCCAGAAAAACACATGGCACGCCTCAGGCTGTAGCAATATCAGGCTGGTCTCTGCCTGCAATGTTCACCCTGCATTCTGTACTCCTCCCTCCCACCAGCCTGAGTGAGCCAGAGTCCACAATCAGCAACTCCTTTAACCCCCTCTTGTCTGGGTGAAGAGCAGATGCCAGAGGGCAACCTACACGCACAGGCAGAGCCAAATCCAAAGCTGAACCCCAGGATCTGTGCGCACAAAGACGAGAAAGGGAAATTTCTCCATGTGGCCTCAGGAGAACTGGATTAAATCTCCACAATGAACTGTACCATGTACCGTGCATCTGTGGAATACTTGAATAGACAATGAATCATCCCAAAATTGAGGTGGTGGTTTTTGGAGCAACTGTAGACTTAGGGTTTGCTGTATCTGACTAGTTTCTGATTTTCATGTGTGTCTTAGTATAGTTTTTAGCGCCAGTTGTCATTGGTGGATTTGTTTATTGGTTTGGTTGCTCTCTTCTATTTTTTTATTACATTTTCAATATTTCTATTTTAATAATATTTTTACTTTTTATTTTAATAACTTTGTATTTTACTTTATTTTGTTACTTTTTTTTTCTCCTTTTCTCTGAGCCGTGTGGCTGACAGGGTCTTGGTGCTCCAGCCTGGTGTCAGGTCTGAGCGTCTGGGGTGGGAGAGCTGAGTTCAAGGCATTGGACCATCAGAGGACTCCTGGACACAAGTAATATCAATCAGCGAAAGATCTACCAGAGAACTATGTCTCAATGCAAAGACCCAGCTCTAATCAACGACCAGTAAACTCTAGTGCTTGACACCCTATGCCAAACAACTAGCAAGACAGGAACACAACAATGCTCATTAGCAGAGAGGCTACCTAAAATCATAATAAGGTCACAGATACCCCAAAACGCACCACTGGACGTGGTCCTGTCCCCCAGAAAGACATGATCCAGCCTCATTGACTAGAACACTGGCAGCAGTCCCTCCACCAGGGAGCCTACATAATGCACAGAGGCAACCTTATCCAGTGGGAGCAGACACCAAAAACAACGGGAACTACGAACCAGCAGACTGTGAAAAGGAGACACCAAACACAGCAAGTTAAGCAAATTGAAGACAGAGAAATATGCAGTAGATGAAGGAGTAAAGTAAAAACCCACCAGACCTTACAAATGAAGAGGAAATAGGCAGTCTACCTGAAAAAGAATTCAGAGTAATGATAGTAAACATGATCCCAAATCTTGGAAATAGAATGGAAAAAAAGAAGACAAGAAAAAAAGGACCTAGAAGAACTAAAGAGCAAAAAAAGAATGAGGAACAACAAAATAAATGAAATTTAAAATTCTCGAGAAGGAATCAATAGCAGAAGAACAGAGGCAGAAGAACTAGATAAGTGACCTGGAAGATAAAATAGTGGAACTAACTACCACAGAGCAGAATAAAGAAAAAAAAAAGGAGGACAGTCTCAGAGACATCTAGGGACAAGATTAAACGCACCAACATTCTAATTATAGGGGTCCCAGAAGAAGAGAAAAAGAAAGGGTCTGAGAAAATATTTGAAGAGATTTTAGTTGAAAATTTCCCTAACACGGGAAAGGAAATAGTCAAGTCCATGAAAGGCAGAGGTCCCGTACAGGATAAATCAAAGGAGAAAGAAACTACAGAAGCTACAGCCAAAATTACTTTACCCAGCAAGGATTTCACTTAGATTCACAGAGAAGTTAAAAGGTTTACAGACAAGAAAAAGGTAAGAGAATTCAGCAAAACCAAACCAGCTTTACAACAAATGCTAAAGGGACTTCTCTAGGCAGGAAACAAAAGAGAAGGAAAAGACCTACAAAAAAATCAAAATAATTAAGAAAATGGTAATAGGAACATACATATCGATAATTACCTTAAATGTAAATGGATCAACTGCTCAAACCAAAAAACATAGACTGGCTAAGAGGATACAAAAAAAAACCTGTATATACGCTGTCTACAACAGATGCACTTCAGACCTAGGGACACATAGAGACTGAAAGTGAGGGGATGGAAAAAGATATTCCATGCAAATGGAAATCAAAAGAAAGCTGGAGTAGCAATTCTCATATCAGACAAAATAGACTTTAAAATAAAGACTATTACAAGAGACAAAGAAGGACACTGTATAATGATCAAGGGATAAATCCAAGAAGAAGAAATAACAATTGTAAATATTTATGCACCCAACATAGGAGCACCTCAATACATAAGGCAAATACTAACAGCCATAAAAGGGGAAATCAATGGTATCACAATCATAGTAGGAGAATTTAACACCCCACTTTCACCAAAGGACAGATATCCAAAATGAAAATAAATAAGGAAATACAAGCTTTAAATGATACATTAAACAAGAGGGACTTAAATGATATTTATAAGACATCCCATCCAAAAACAACAGAATAAACTTTCTTCTCATGGAACATTCACCAGGTTTGATCATATCTTGGGTAACAAATCGGGCTTTGTTAAATTTAAGAAAATTGAAATTGTATCAAGTATCTTTTCTGACCACAATGCTATGAGACTACATATTAATTACAGGAAAAAAATGTATAAAATACAAACACATGGAGGGTAAACAACACACTACTAAATGACCAAGAGATCACTGAAGAAATCAAAGAGGAAATCAAAAAATACCAAGAAACGAATGACAATGAAAACACGATGTCCCAAAACCTATGGGATGCAGCAAAAGCAGTCCTAAGAGAGAAGTGTATAGCAATACATTCCTACCTCAAGAAACAAGAAAAACCTCAAATAAACAACCTAACCTTACACTTAAACAATTAGACAAAGAAGAACAAAACCCCCCTAAAGTTAGCAGAAGGAAAGAAATCATAAAGATCAGAAATAAATGAAAAAGAAATGAAGGAAATATCAATAAAACTAAAAGCTGGTTCTTTGAGAAGAGAAACAAAATTGATAAAACAGCCAGACAAATAAGAGAAAAAGGGAGAAGACTCAAATCAACAGAATTAGAAATGAAAAAGGAGAGGTAACAACTGACACTGCAGAAATACAAAGGATCATGAGACATTACTACAAGCAACTATATGCCAATAAAATAGACAACCTGGAAGAAATGGGAATATTCTTAGAAAAGCACAACCTTGCGAGACTGAACCAGGAAGAAATAGAAAATATAAACAGACCAATCACAACCACTGAAATTTAAACTGTGATTAAAAAATCTTCCAACAAACAAAGTCCAGGATAAGATGGATTCACAGGTGAATTCTATCAAACTTTTAGAGACGAGTTAACACCTATCATTCTCAAACTCTTTCAAAATATAGCAGAGTGAAGAACACTCCCAAACTAGTTCTAGGGGGGAACAATAAACCAGATACCAAAGCAGACATAGATGCCAGAAAAAAAGAAAACCATAGGCCAATATCTCTGATGAACATAGATGCCAAAATCCTCAAAAAAATTCTAGTGAACAGAATCTAACAGAACATTAAAAATATCATACACCATGACCAAGTGGGGTTAATCCCAGGAATGCCAGGATTCTCCAATATACGCAAATCAATCAACGTGATAAACCATATTAACAAATTGAGGGAGAAAAACCATATGATCATCTCAATAGATGCGAAAAGGCTTTCGAAAAAATTCAACACCCATTTATGATGAAAACCCTCCAGAAAGTTGGCATAGAGAGAACTTACTTCAACATAATAAAGGCCATATATGACAAACCCAGAGCCAATATCGTCCTCAATGGTGAAAAACTGAAACAATCTCCTCTAAGATCAGGAACAAGACAAGGTTGCCCACTCTCACCACTATTATTCAACATAGTTTTGGAAGTTTTAGCCACAGCAATCAGAGAAGAAAAAGAAACAAAAGGAATCCAAATCTGAAAAGAAGTAAAGCTGTCACTGTTTGCAGATGACATGATACTATACATAGAGAAACATAAAGATGCTACCAGAAAACTACTACAGATAATAAATGAATTTGGTAAATTTGCAGGATACAAAATTAATGCACAGAAATCTCGTTTCCCACACACTAATGATGAAAAATCTGGACGAGAAATTAAGGAAACACTCCCATTTACCATTGCAACAGAAAGAATAAAATACCTAGGAATAAACCTACCTAAGGAGACAAGAGACCTGTATGCGGAAAACTATGACACTGAAGAAAGAAATTAAAGAGGATACAAATAGATGGAGAGATATACTGTGTTCTTGGATTGGAAGAATCAACTTTGTGAAAATGACTCTACTACCCAAAGCAATCTGCAGATTCAATGTAATCCCTATGAAACTACCAATGGCATTTTTCACAGAACTAAAATAATTTCACAATTTGTATGGAAACAGAAAAGAACCCCAATAGCCAATTGTAAGGAAACACAAAAGAGCCCCAATAGCCAAAGCAATCTTTTCCTTTTTATTTTTAAACATCTTTCTTGGCCTATAATTGCTTTACAATGGTGTGTTAGTTTCTTCTTTATAACAAAGTGAATCAGCTGTACATGTACATATATCTCATTATCTCCTCCCTTTTATGTCTCTCTCCCACCCTAGCTATCCCAACCCTCTAAGGGCTCACAGAGCACTGAGCTGATCTCCCGGTTCTATGTGAGTACTTTCCACTATCTATTTTACATTTGGTAGTGTATATATGTCCATTCCCCTCTCTCAAGTCGTCCCAACTTACTTTCCCCTCCCCGTGTCCTCAAGTCCATTCTCTACATGTACATATTTATTCTTGTCGTGGCCCTAGGTTCTTCAGAACATTTTTTTTATTCCATATATATGTGTTAGCGTACGGTATTTGTTTTTCTCTTTCTGACTTATTTCACTGTTTGACAGACTCTAGGTCCACCCACCTCACTACAAGTAATTTCATTTCTTTTAATGGCTGAATAATATTCCAAAGCATATATGTGCCACATCTTCTGTATTCATTCATCCATCGATGAAAACTTAGATTGCCTACATCTCCTGGCTTTGTAAATAGAGCTGCAATGAATATCGTGAAACATGACTCTTTTTGAATTATGGTTTTCTCAGGGTATACGCCCAGTAGTGGGATTGCTGGGTTGTATGGTAGTTTTATATTTAGTTTGAAGAAACCTCCATACTGTTCTCCATAGTGGCTGTATCAACTGACATTCCCACCAACAGTGGAACACGGTTCACTTTTCTCCACACCCTATCAAGCATTTATTGTTTGTAGAGTTTTTGATGATATGGCCATTCGGACTAGTGTGAGGTGATACCACTTTTTCTTTTGATATGATTTTCTCTAATGATTAGTGATGTTCAGAATCCTTTCACGTGTTTGTTGGCAATATGTATATCTTCCTTGGAGAAATGTCTGTTTAGGTCTTCTGCCCATTTTTGGATAGGGTTGTTTGTTTCTTTGATATTGAGCTGCATGAGCTGCTTGTAAATTTTGGAGATTAATCCTTTGTCAGTTGCTTCCTTTGCAAATATTTTCTCCCATTCTGAGGGTTGTCTTTTCGTCCTGTTTATTGTTTCCTTTGTTGTACAAAAGCTTTTAACTTTCGTTAGGTCCCATTTGTTTATTTTTGTTTTTATTTCCATTTCTCTAGGAGGTGGGTCAAAAAGGATCTTGCTGTGATTTATGTCATAGAGTGTTCTGCATATGTTTTCCTCAAGAGTTTTATAGTTTCCTCGAGTTTTATAGTTTCCCAGAAGTCTGAGACTCTCTTCCATTCTTTTCATTTTCTTTTTCTTTATTCTGCTCGGTTATTTCCACTATTTTATCTGCCAGGTCACTTATCCATTCTTCTGCCTGTTATTCTGCTATTGAGTCTTTCTAGAGCATATTTAATTTCATTTATTTTGTTGTTCATCATTGTTTGCTCTTTAGTTCTTCCTCGTCCTTGTTAAACGTTTCTTGTATTTTCTCCATTCTATTTAGAAGATTTGGATCATCTTTACTATCAGTACTCTGAATTCTGTTTCAGGTAGACTGCCTATTATCTTTTCATTTGTTTGTTCTGGCGGGTTTTTACCTTGCTCCTTCATTTGCTCTGTGTTTCTCTGTCTTATTTTGCTCAGCTTACTGTTTTTGCGGTGTCCTTTTCACATGCTGCAGGTTCGTAGTTCTCGTTGTTTTTTGTGTCTGCCCTTAGTGTGTAAGCTTGGTTTAGTGAGTTGTGTAGGCTCTCTGTTGGAGGGAACTGGTGCTTAGTTCTGGTGGATGAGGTTGGATCATGGCTTTCTGGCAGAACTGTGTCAGTGGTTCTTTTTGGGGGTGTCTGTGACCTTATTATGATTTTATGCAGCCTCTCTGCTAATGGGTTGGGTTGTGTTCCTGTTCTGCCAGTTTTTTGGCATAGGGTGTCCAGCACTGTAACTTGCAGGTCTTTGAGTGGAGTTTGGTCTTAGCATTGAGATTGAGATCTATGGGTGAGCTTTCACTGTTTGATATTATTTTGAGCCAGGAAGTCTCTGGTGGACCACTGTCCTGAACTCAGCTCTCCTACCTTAGAGGTACATGCCTGAAACATGGCCAGAGTACTAAGACTGTCAGCCACACAACGCAAACTTAGAGAAAGAAAATATTATAAATTTAATTTATTAAAATAAAATTTTAAAATAATTATTAAGAAAAAAATTTTTAAATAATAAAAAAGTTAAAGAAAGAAGAGAGCAGGGCTTCCCTGGTGGCGCAGTGGTTGAGAATCTGCCTGCCAATGCAGGGGACAAGGGTTCGAGCCCTGGTCTGGGAAGATCCCACATGCCACGGAGCAACTGGGCCCGTGAGCCACAATTACTGAGCCTGCGCGTCTGGAGCCTGTGCTCCGCAACAAGAGAGGCCGCGATGGTGAGAGGCCCGCGCACCGCGATGAAGAGTGGTCCCCACTTGCCGCAACTAGAGAAAGCCCTCACGCAGAAACGAAGACTCAACACAGCCATAAATAAATAAATAAAAGAACGTGAATTTCTTAAAAAAAAAAAAGGAACAACCAAACCAAAAAACCAATCCACCTATGATAACATGCACTAAAATATATACTAAAAAACACAAAACTAAACGAAAAGAACGGACAGACAGAACCCTAGGACAAATGGCAAAAGCAAAGCTATAGAGACAAAATCACACAAAGAAGCATACCCTTATACACTCACAAGAAGAGAAAGAGGAAATAAAAAAATATCTTTTGGGAAGTCTGAGGTCTTTGCCAGCATTCAGTAGTGTTCTGTAGGAGTTGTTCCATATGTAGATGTATTTCTGATGTAATTGTGGTGAGGAAGGTGATTTCCACGTCTGAGTCCTCCACCATCTTGAAGTTTTCTTTATTAAAAAATTGTTACTCTTAAGACCTAGCCATGATTCTTCAAGTCAGTCTCCTCTGCTGAAAAGGCTTTGTGCAAATGATCGAAGTAATGAGTATATAAAAAAATAATGAAAAGGCTATAATCATATTAATGAAACGAAGAAAGGAGGATTTAGCCAGAACGTCGCCCAGGTTTTGAGTAACCACCCAGTGTCATTAACACTAACTCCCAAAGCAATCTTGAGAAAGAAAAACACACAAAAAACAGAAATATAGATCAATGGAACAGTATAGAAAGCCCAGAGATAAACCCATGCACATATGGTGACCTTATATTTGATAAAGGAGACAAGAATATACAATGGAGAAAAAGCCTCTTCAATAAGTTGTGCTGCTAAAACTAGGCCACTACATGTAAAAGAATGAAATTAAAACACTCCCTAGCACCATACAGAAAAATAAACTCAAAATTGATTAAAGACCTAAATGTAAGGCCAGACACTATAAAACTGTTAGAGGAAAACATAAGCAGAACACTCTATGACATAAATCACAGAAAGGTCTTTTTTGACCCACCTCCTAGAGAAATGGAAATAAAAACAAATATAACAAATGGGACCTAATGACACTTAAAAGCTTTTGTACAGCAAAGGAAACAATAAACAAGATGAAAAGACAACCCCCAGAATAGGAAAAAATATTTGCAAATGAAGAAACTGACAAAGGATTTATCTCCAAAATTTACAAGCAGCTCAATATAAAAAACAAGAAACCCGTCCAAGAATAGGCAGAAAACCGAAACAGACATTTCTCCAAGGAAGATATACAGATTGCCAACAAACACATGAAAGGATTCTCAACATCACTAATCATTAGAGAAATACAAATAGAAACTACAGTGAGGTATCTCCTCATACCAGGCAGAATGGCCATCATCAAGAAACTACAAACAAATGCTGGAGAGGGTGTGGAGAAAAGGTTATTCTGTTGCACTTTTGGTAGGAATGTAAATTGATACAAGCACTATGGAGAACAGTATGGAGGTTCTTTAAAAAACTATGACTAGAACTACCATATGACCAGCAATGCCATTACTGGGCCTATACCCTGAGAAAACCATAGTTCAGAAAGAGTCATGTACCACAATGTTCATTGCAGCACTATTTACAATAGCCAGGACATGGAACCAACCTAAGTGTTCATTGACAGAAGAATGAGTTAAGATGTGCAACATATATACAATGGAATATGACTCAGCCATAAAATTAAAAGAAATGGAGTTATTTGTAGTGAGGTGGATGGACCTAGAGTCTGTCATACAGAGTGAAGTAAGTCAGAAAGAGAAAAACAAATACCATTTGCTAACCCATATATATGGAATCTAAAAAATAATGGTTCTGAAGAACATAGGGGCAGGACAGGCATAAGACGCAGACGTAGAGAATGGTGTTGAGGACACGGAGAGGGGAAAGGGTAAGCTGGGATGAAGTGATAGTGTGGCATTGACATATATACTCTACCAAATGTAAAATAGATAGCTAGTGGAAAGCAGCTGCATAGCACAGGGAGATCAGCTTCATGCTTTGTGACTACCTAAAAGGGTGGATAGGGAGTGTGGGAGGGAGACGCAAGAGGGATGGAATATGAGATATATGTATACGTATAGCTGATTCACTTTGTTGTACAGCAGAAACTAACACAACATTGTAAAGCAGTTATACTCCAATAAAGATGTTAAAAGAAAGAGTATAAGTGTGCTTGCTCTGTTGGTTTTCTCACCCTAAATTTTTACTGGGGATAGAGCAAAATTCGTCTCATACCTTGAGGTCTATCTCATTTTGCTCCATCTGCCCTCTTGCAATAGCAATAAAAGTAATAGTGATAGCGCAGACTCAATAGCCATTCTAATTCATTCAAACCCAATTGCCCTTGCTCTCCAAGGGGATGCGGGCAGATGACTTCACTGCCCCATGCTGGGTTTACTTGACTGTGGAAGGCATTGAGAAAAAAAGGGCCTCCCAGGGTCATTATATGTATCAAATGAGCTGATGATTGTAGTTGCTCAGAGCAGTGCCCGGAGCGTAGTAAATGAACCTACTCAAGTTAGAGGGAAAGTGAGGATTCCCAGTTTCCAGCATCAAGCTCTGTGCTCAACACTGAGCCCGATGCCCCCATGCCAGCCTGTAAGTCCAAGCAGGCTGGAGGCTGGCCCAGAGCTTCCTTGACACTCAGTATGGTTCACATGTTTATCATCTTTCAAAAAGCTTTTTAAATTTTATTTTTGTGAATACATGCCTCATATAAAACAGCAGAAACACCAGAGATGCTAGAGATTTCATTATTACTCCCTAAATAATGTTTACTATCAAGACTTTGAGTGGGGGAAACTTTTTAAAGGCAAATAAGATTTTTTTCACGAAATAATGAAAGTGACCATTAAATGTCTCCCCCCATCCCCACCCTATTACTAAGATTAAATTTCCTCTGCAAAGCCACATATAAAAACAGAAACCCTGATCTGTACAGTAAATAGTCAATAGAGTTGTTAACCTAGGCAGTATTTCAGTAAATTAAGCTATTGTTTAGGCATTTTAAAGCTTTCCTCTTCCTTTCTCAATAAAGTGTTCCAGCCATTCTGCTCCCTTTTCCCTTCAAAAACACATCCCAGAGCAGAAATGTTTATATCTCTGAGTCCTCTGAGTCTGTTCCTATGAACTAATTTTCAAAATGAAAATACTGCACAAAGATATGTAACAGAACTATGAAAGACGTAGGGACGGACTCTTCATAGCTAAGGTAGTCTTTGCTTTGCATTGTTTCTTTTGTATACTCTTCAGGGTTTGTATGTCTGCTGCATGAGTAAAACGACACGTGTGGGATTATGTTGGGAAGGGGCACCCTCCTTCCCCCCCAAGGTGTGAGTGTCTACAGCAGTGAGATGGCAGGGACAAGGAAGAGCTGGAGAGGCCAGAGATCCAGGAACATGTGGGAAGATGACCTGGCTAGCAGGGGAAGGGCGAGCACTTAAAGGAGAATGGGGCAGGCAAAGAGACAAGATGGCAAAATCCCCCTCACCCCCTGCACTGGTCTGTCTGGCATGGTCCCTGATCCAGAACCTGCTTCCCAGGGCACTGCCTTGATTCTCACTCTCAGCTCCAGGCTGCTGGACTTTGCCATGTCTCCTGGACATGCCAAAAAACTCCCTTTGGTTACATCCAAAGCAGGTGAACTCAAGTGAAAACAGGAATATTTTGGGAACTTTGGAGTCCACATATTTTTTAGGCTGGAAGTGTGGGAACTTCCCTCCCTGTATTAGGGTTCCCCAAAGAAGCAGAACCAAGAGGATAAATGTTGATGCAGGGATAGATAGAGATAAATATATAAGAGGACATATATTACAGAAATTTGTTCATCAGATTATGGAAGACAAGAAGTTCTACAATCTGTCATCTGCAAGCTGAAGACCCAGGAAAGCTGGTGGTGTAATTCAGTCTGAGTCCAAAGGCCTGAGAATTAAGAGACTGAGGTTTTAAGTCCTGGTCCAAGTCTGAGGCCTGGGAACAAGGAGCATTGATATCTGAGAGCAGAAGATGCACATCCCAGTTCAATCAAAGAGCAAATTCCACCTTTTCTTCTACAGGCAGACCTTGGAGTTATTGCAGCTTCAGTTCCAGTCCATCACAATAAAGCAAACATCAAACAAAGCAAGTCACACAAATTTTTTGGTTTCCCAGAGCATATAAATGTTATGCTTACTCTATGCTACAGCCTATTATTGATAAGTATGCAGTAGCATTACATCTAAAAAACAATGTAAATACCTTAACTAAAAAACAATGCTGTTTGGGAAGGGATGCCATAACTCTCAATTTGTAAAACAAAATGCAGTATCTGTGAAGCACAATAAAGTGAGAGAAGATAAAAGGAAGTATGCCTGTATTTTGTCCCTCAAAAGACTGGATGACGCCCACACACCTTGGTGAGAGCGATCTTCCTTATTCAGGCTACTGACTCAAATGCTGATCTCTCCTGTAGACACCCTCACAGAAACATTCAAAAGTAATGTTTTACGAGCTATCCAGGCATTCCTTAGACCAGGGGCCCCCAACCCCCGGGCCGCGGACTGGTATTGGACCGTGGCCTGTTAGGAACTAGGCCGCACAGCAAGAGGTGAGTAGCAGGTAAGCCAGCCAGCGAAGCTTCATCTTCCTCTCCCCATCGCTTCCATTACCGCCTGAACCCTCTCTCCCCACCCTCTTCCATGGAAAAATTGTCTTCCACGAAACCAGGCCCTGGTGCCAAAAAGTTTGGGGACCTCTGCCTTAGACCAGTCAAGTGATACATAAAATGAACAGTTGCTCTCCCTTTGGAAGAAGGGCTTCCTTTTGGAAGTTTTGTACCTGAGCATTTGCTTCAAAGGACACAGGACCACTGCTGGCATTTCACAGCATCTGCTATTTGGTGATTAACTCATCCAAAAGAGAAAGGACTTTAAAGGAGCTGTGTGTTTTCTTTCCTGCCAAAGCAAAGGTCCCACTTGCCAGGACAGTCCACCTGGCAGAGGGTCCACCTCTTTAATGCACCCGGGAAGCAGGGAGGGAATGGGCAATTTTGTCTCAGTTTATTTTGACACACACCAGTTATGCAGCATTTGGATGAGCCATGAATACTTGGTTCCCTCTTCAGGTCTAAACCCAAGAAGGGTTTAGAATGAAATACATTTGGCTGCAATCTGCATGCTGCACACGGGAAGAAAGGAGGTATTTGTGGCTTCTAAAAATAAACCTTTCTGGTTTGTTCTTCTGCAAGTCCAATCAGATGCTGCTGGAGCTTGATAATGATGAGGCTGAGCTCAGCCTATCTTTCCTACTCAGCCTGCCCTCCTGCCTTAAGGGGATAAAACAACTGACCAAGAGATGCAGATGGTGCCCTCCTTCTAGTCGTATACCTTTTTGAGTTAATGTTTTCATTTTCTTTGGATAAATACACGAAAGTAGAATCGCTGGATCATAAGACAATATTATTTTAAATTTTTTGAGGAATCTCCATATTTTTTTACACAATGGCTGCACCAATTTACATTCCCACCAACAGTTCCAAAGGTTTTCCTTTTCTCCACATCCTCATAAATATTTGTTGTCTTTTGATGACAGCCATTCTGACAGGTGTGAGATGATATCTCATTGTTGTTTTGATTTGCATTTCCCCGATGACTAATGATGTTTAACATCTTTCCATCTACCTGTTGGCCATCTGCATGTCTTCTTTGGAAAAAATATCTTTTTAGATCTTCTGACCATTTTATAATCAAAAAAATTTATCCCTAGGTGAAATTTTGCTTTCTATCTTGTCTTTATTTGAATTTAAAATGAACTGTAAAATGTGTTTATCCAATTTTTCATTTTTGTCTTTTCACTCTAATGTATAGTGAAGAAAGCCACAAAACCTTCTGCCTGAGACTTCATCACATTTGTCATATCCATATGCAATTTTAAAGATAGTCAATGAAGTTAGTTGAATTCTTATGAGTCATACTTAAGTAGTTGTGGTCAATATATTTTAAATGAACCATCATAAATTCTACAGATATATTTCTATATTGACCTTTACTTTAAAACTTTATAAGCAAATAAATTTGATATTTCCTTTTATTTGTAGCCTTGTACTTAGCATTAGATATTATCTTTAAGAATTTGTAAATGATTACTTGTTAGCTCTAGTATCAATCCTATGTAAAATATTGGAAAATGAAATACTATGAAAAATTACATCCTATTATAGTGTAATGAGACAAATATAAATATATTTAAGTAAAAAGTTTATCTTTTTATTATGTAAACAGATCACCTGACTTGAAGATGATCTTAAGCATAAAATTATTGCAAATGAATTCTGTATATGTCCAAATAATTAGCATAAGTGTCTTTGGTAAGTCAACTGTTCATCAATTTCTGTGTTCTTTAATATTATAACAAAATGGTTAAGTTGTTCAAGGATTTATCAAAGCTACCTATTTTATAACATGGGTCATATGTAACAAAGTCTGGAGTGACTATACCCAGGTGGCCAAGACCAAAACCGTTATCCATTTTCTCTGGTTGTATAGTGATGCTATAATCGATCATGTGACTCTTTGCTAGAAATCAGCATAGGCTAGACATTTACACAACAGTTATACCCCAAGTCAGTACTCACAGCTGGAGAATATCAGCGGGCAGGAGTGCTCATCCATGGGGAAGTTGTGCAGCTGCAGCTGGCATTCTGCATTTATGGTGAGCCTGTGGGGGAGCCAAGCATCACTCTTGTGGCCAGCCAGCGACAATCCAACAAAGGCCCTAAGCAAGGGCAGGGGCTGTCACGTTACTACCATGTGGGGAGGAGGGGCTTGGAGTGGCCACATGGAGCTCACTCTTAGTAGGGGACCATCCTTTCAGTATACCATTTGGGTTTTTTTGTGTTGTGTTACTTTGTTTTACTAACTATCAGAAGCAGAGGAAGTTTCCATAAGTAAAATTCCTGACTGTGTCAAGAAATATAAGCCAAGTAAGAGAGGAAACAAATCAAAACAATATGTCCTTGTTTTCATAGGTCTTTGTTTCTTATGTCCTGGTTTTTAATCTGTTTGACTGAATTAATTCTTTCCTCCATTTTTAAAATGGTATATTTGCCTAAATAGGTATAATACCAAGTTCATCCACTTGTAGGGAAGAGTTCATATTTGGCCAACTCCCCTACTTGACTAGGCAGGTGGTGGCTGCACTAAATGTGTGTATTGCATCTTTTCAAAGCAGACATTCCTTGGGTCAGAGTTTCTATAAAGGATCGCAGGACTGGCCATGTCTCTATGCTGGTTTGCTGAAGCTCACCTTCATTTCAGAGTCTCATTTATATTCCTTTAAGAATTGATGAGGAAATAGCTATTACAAACTCCTGTTCTCCAAATGTAACTAACTCATCAGCAGAGTTCCCTGTTGTGGCTTTTATTGTTGTTGCTGTTCCCAAGCTGTCATTATTATTTCCATGAAACTTTAAAATCTTTCATCTTCTGCTTATTTTGATATTAATCTGTGCCTTTGTGCTAAAAATACGTGTTTACCATATGAATTACAGATTTCTCCTTATGGGCACAAATCATTTGCAATTAAAAGCTCCTGATACTGGATGTGGGAGGAGGCAGGTGTGTTCAGGGGCTGGCGGTGGTATTCACTGAGCCAGGAGGACACAGGGGCCTGGTCAGAGGTATTAGAGAAATGACATTCCCCTGCAGCATGCTGAATCAAAATGCCTTTTAGGCTTTCAGGAGGAGATACACACAGTCAGGTGGCTCCTAGAATCTGGTGCCCAGAAGGGAAGTTTGGGGTTGGAAATGAATGTGGGAATGAATCCTCAGCGTGTATATGGCTTTTAAAGTCTTAGGAATGGATGAGCTAAGTCAGCAGGAAAGTGGAAAGAGGGTAAAGTGAGGGGGAATTCCTAAGGCAGGAGGAGCAGAATGAGGACAGGCTGTGTCAGGAGGTGGACAGGAGGTGCAGGAAGCAGCTGTAAAGCAGCAAAGCCAATGAGACAGAGATAATCAGCACAAGGCACTCAGTCCAGTGTTCTGGAGAGGGTTCAGATGCTGGGAGAGCAGGGTCCAGACGTCACTGTCCTGATCCCAACGCTGGGTGGGCAGAAAGACTGGCTTAGGTGGAGGGCTTTCTATGGAATGTTTCAACCATGTGTTCAGTTAGACTCAGATCACCCTAGCGGAGAGACTCTTGAGAGATACAGACCCAGGTTCAAACCCGGGTAACACTAGTTCCCGATGGAGACTTTGGGCAGGCAGGTCTATTCACATCTTTCAAACGCAGCCCCTCTTACTTTGCTGGGTTTCTGTGAGGACAGCCTGGCCCCCAGGAGGACTCATTACAAGGTAGCTGCCTCTTCCATTAGGGATGCATTAGGGAACACCCTCTGTACTCTTTTGTTCCTTGTGGTCTCAAATTTGGCTATAATTACATTTGTCAATTAGTACACCAAGACATCTTTATTTTCTTAGCTGAATGGTCCTGTAGGTTAAACATATTAAAGATAATTTCCACAGCCCACTTACAGCGGAAATGGATTCTGATGAAGGAAGGATTTTATATTCATTGCAGATCATTTGTATTTCTTTATTTTTACACAACATGGGATTAGGAAAAACTTCTTCAAGACCCAGTAGCATGTTGAACATGAGAAGTGATAGAATTTAGCAATGAAAAATAGGGTCCCATTCCTACAGTGATCTAAATTAAAGCCCCCAATATCAGATCATCAGTAGCATCTCACCTTAAAGTGTAAAGGATTTTCCCATCATTCCAAATTCTGAGGAGCTGATTGGGGGTGGTGATCCAGTGAGCCTCTGCAGTTTTGGAATTGCGGAATATCGTATCTGGAATCCATATTAACCCCACCATGTTGCTGTTCAGAGTAAGAATTTTCATTGTGCTGTTGAATCGAAGGCGACTGTCGGTCCAGGTCTGGGCAAAAAATATATCAATTTGGTATTCCTGAAACAGAGCAAAAGGAGGGGCAAGACATTTCTATTAGTGGCTTTTCTGCAGGCTTTGTTTTCTTTCTCAGGAGTATAGTTCTCCTTATGTGTGCATCCTCACCTGCCCACACCTTTCTGTTAGTGCCTAACACTGTGTCTGGATCAACGTGATGGACATTCAATAAAGGTAACTGATATTATTTGTCAACAGTGTGATAACATATGTGAAAATATTCTGTAAATAATAAATTGTAATAAACACATAGAGTGTGGTGCGGGGCCAAGAGGTAGTAGAATACAATTCAGAACATAGATGCAGACCCTCCTATATTCTTAAGCCAAGCTCTGGAAGGTAGCAAAATCTACCATTCTCTAATCTGTAAAGTGAGTAGAATAATAGCGCCTACATCCTAAAGGGGCTATAAGGAAGGAAATAAATAGTTAAATAAAAAGCTCTACTGCCTTCTCAAATAACACAACACAAATCAAAAAGTAAAAAATAAGCAATAACAACAAAAAAAATAGAGCTGATAGACACCCAAGCCGAATGCTGATTCCAAAAAGAGGGCTGATGGCACTCAAATTACTTCTGTAACTGGAAGCAACCCCAGTATTCACAGCATTTAGATACAGGATGAGGCTGATGTCACTGTGAGACGAGAAATGTCTCGAGCCTGGACCACCGCAGAGGCTCCTCCCATAATCACAGTTTAAAGGATTAGTTTTAGGTCCATAGTAAGGAGGATCTAGAGGCAGATTGTTAGTGATTTTAATATCTTTCATAGTTTCTTTACATATTAGATATTAAAAAATGAATTACTTTTACACAGTTCAGTAATTCTCAACAAATCCCATATTTATCCTTTTCACTGAGTTTCTGGTTTAAAGAACTTTTCTGACACAGGTACTTCAACAGACCATATCCAGCCTTTTATTAACTTATCCCCTCATTCATCATCTCTTTGTTGCACAGACTATGTCAGGCCCTGAAAACCATCGAAGGGCCAGAAGTGTGCCAACAGGAAAAACCCATGCCTTCACGGGGCTTATATTCCAGTCAGGGAAAACAGGCCTTAAACAGACAATTAAGGTGAAAAAAACATGACATGTCTGACGTATTGAGTGCTAGTGACTATGCTTGGTAAGTTAACACAAGAAAGAAATTATCTCAGAGGATAATTGGCCAGTTTGAAAGCAGTTATGAAAGTATGAACAGGGACTGTTGCCTGCCATTCCAGTAAGCAAAGAATGTTGCCCCAATTTCCAGTTCTACAAGGACCAAGCCATCAACCCCTGCAGTGGTGTGCCCTGAGGGGAATTCAGGATGGAGAAAAACAGGAAGTATTTTGTGCTTTGGAAACTGACCCTAGATAGTTAAAATGCATATCTAAGGAATAATGTCAATGAACCTAGATTCTTACATACTTAGAAACGCACCAAAATCATTAACTTGAGATATCTGTTCTGTGTAACTAACAGCGATCTTTTGATGTTTGACTACATTTTTTCCAGCAAAAATCTGTGTATCCTGGCTTCTCCCTTAACTCTTCAGAGCAGTTCATCAGAGCTATCTGAGAGGCTGTCTCCCAGGCTTAAGTCCTCAGTAAGATTCCCAAATAATAACTTGCAACTTTTAGTTTGTGTGTTTTTCTTTAGTTGACAAAAGAGAAAGATAAAACAAACACTGATTCTTGTAGGAATGGAAGAAGCAAATGCTTCTCACCCTATCAGTAAATCAAAGACTCAAGAAATGCTTTGACTGTTAAAAGCCTATTGAAACTCACCTTTGCAGAAATAATCTGACCCATTGCTTAAAACCTCTAAATGGGTTGTCATGATGCAAAATCTTTGTGCAAATATGGCTCCAAGGACAAGCGACTAATATATGACTCTTCCACTGAAGACTGATGGGACCAAGGTGTCTGTACTTAATTTAAGAGAAAAAGTAAAGGTGAGAGTGAAAGCAAAGGGTTGGGTAGAGGCAGTGGCATTAAAAACAAAGACATATCATGGATCTTGGAATCGTGTTGACACACGATCTATGCACCTGTTAAACTGGCCTATAAGGTAAGAGGCTGGCTAGGTTTTGAGGGAGTTCTACTGCCAAAGGAACCTCGTCAGGAAAAAATGTCTGTGACTATTTGAGACTTAGATATACTCTTGCATTTCTTTCTGTAATGGGTAGATCGTGGCCTGGAAAAGCTGACTGGACCCCAAAGGAGGCTTATTCTCCAATGTTAACTTTCCCATGGCCAGAACAGTTAATGGAAAAGGAAAACTCCCAGACAATGGAGTCAAGAGCCAACGAGGAGTCCTTGGGAGCCCAACTCTGGGAGGAGAATTAAAACTTAAAAACACTCTCTTCCCAGGGAAAAGAGCCCACTCAGGATCTGCCCACTGGGGTCTCAGAATTGCTGCAAACTAGTGGGTTGATTTTGATTATCCTGGGCTTCTTCATCCTTGTAGCTATACTGTATATGTGGGTGTGGGTTAGACAGCTTTTCTTTTCAGTTTAGAGGTTGGTGGATCAAGGAAAACCATGTGCAAACGATGTGAAGACTAATACACATACAGGTAACCATGACGTAGGGGATGGGACGCGGTGGACCTTTGGGGTTACCTCAATTGAAGAAGTGAGGAGTGTGTCTGTCCTGATGAGGGAGAGACAAACAAAACATTTGGCAGCTAAAGACAGATCATGATGGTCATTGGTACTATTCACCAAGTATTGCAGCATCCCTCCTTGTGGGCACATGATAGATTCACATGCTCCCTTTTTGGGACCTGAGAAACTGTGCCCACATGATCAGTGTCCACATGATTCACACCAGACATGTATTGTAGGTGCAAAAGGTAGAGAGAGTGGGATGCAGGGGCGGGGGCTGCGATCCTCACTGAGAAGGTGACTTAGAACAAGACCTCAGTGAGGTACAAGAGTGAGCTGGGCAGATAGCTGCCTCCCTTGCCAGGGTCCTGAACACAGGAAGTAGGAATGTCAAAGACACTCTTGAGAAGCAGGAACAATGCTGTGGTACAGAGTCAGCCGAATGGGGCAGGGGAGCAGACCCCTCACCTCCTTGGAGGCAAGATTTTAGCCAGTGATGAATGCTGACTATGAAAAAAACTATATTTGCACAGAGAACATGAGAACACACTCAAAACTTTAAATAAATTCAAGATGCGAGAACAGCCGGGACGGCACATATAAGTACCCTTACGAATTACTTCCTTTTTCCCTTTAACATGGTTTACTGGGTAAAGGAATAAGGAGAGAAGATAAAGATGTTCTCCTCAACAGGGTCAAGGCCCACCAATCATGTGGGCAATGATAGCCAGTAAAGACTGTTCTTTGTAAAGGCCCCAAGTGTATTTTGGAAAGATTCTAAAGCCAACCAGATTTTTAAAATCCCTTTATTATATCAGGGATATTGAAACTCAGAAAACTTCAAAAATTTTGCCAAAGTTACCAAAGGACTCCAAGTAAAAATTTCCAAGTGGGTCTTTTTATTGTTTAAAAATGACAAATCAAAAAGTCTCCTGATGACCAAATAGTCCTCCTCTTTACACCCTTTCCCTACTTATCTTCTCTGCTTTCCATCCCCATTTATGTCCCTTCACAGTACGTTTTAAAATGCAGCTCTGAGATGGGTAAATCGTATAGCAAGCTAGGCAGCATTACCTAAAGTCACTCGCACGAGGCACAGATGTTTTTGTACCCACCAGGCACTGACTATTGAGACAGTGGTAATAATGATTTTCTGCTAGGGGGTAAAATAAGGCCTGAGAACTTAAGTAACTTTCATCAAGTCACACAGCTGCTAAGTACCAATTGTGCCAAACTATATAGTCAAAATCTTCTTCCCAGGAAAAAAGGGAATCCTCCTACACTGTTGGTGGGTATGTAAATTGGTGCAGCCACTATGGGGAACAGTATGGAGATTCGTTAAAAATATAAAAATAGAACTACCATTTGATCCAGCAATCCCACTCCTGGGCATGTATCTGGAGAAAACCATAATTCAAAAAGATACATACACCCCAGTGTTCACTGCAGCACTATTTACAATAGACAAGACGTGGAAATAACTTATATATCCAGTGACAAGAGAATGGATAAAGAAGATGTGATGTATGTATACACACACACACACACACACACACACACACACACACACACACACACACACACAAAATGGAATATTACTCAGCCATAAAAAAGAATGAAATAATGCCATTTACAGTAACATAGATGGACCTAGAAACTATCACACTAAGTGAAATAAGCCAGACAGAGAAACACAAATATCATATCATAGCACTTATATGTGGAACCCAAAATGGATACAAATGAACTTATTTACAAAGCAGAAGAGACTCACAGACATAGTGAACAAACATGGTTACCAAAGCAGGCGTGGGGAAGGGATAAATTAGGAGGTTGAGATTAACGTACACACACTACTACATATAAAATAATAAAAAACAAGGACCTACTTTATAACACAGGGAATTATACTCAATATCTTGTAATAACCAATAATGGAAGAGAATGTAAAAAAGAGCATATATATATACACACACATATATATATATACATATATATGTAGCCAAATCACTTTGCCGTACATCTGAAACTAACACAACACTGTCAAAAAAGTTTTTAAAAATCTGCTTTCCTTGATGTGAGTGAGAACAGCTGCAGCAGCTGCAATCTACTTATCAGATATAGGAACCAACACCAGGACGTGCAGAAAGAACCCCAGTGTGGGCATCCAATCCACTTTTGCCCTGTTTACCAACTGTGTGAGATTATTCATCTTCCTTGGCCTTTGATTCTTCCTCTGTAAAATGGGAGAGTTGGGTTAAGTTAAATATAAGAACGCTTCCACCACTAACATTTTATATTTCCGCATCCTTGCTTGGAGTTAGCTTTTCAGTGCTGAAAGTAATTTTTCTGTAAGGGAACTATTTTTCTGTAAGGAAAGGGATCACACCATGATGCCCTGAGGAAGGGTCTGCAGGGTTTGGAGGGATTATCTCTTTATTCTGAAGTCCTGCCAGAAACTCCAACTCAAGAGGGCAGAATGCGGATGGTGCGCGTGGTGCCTGGTGTGGATGTTTTATTGTGTCTACATTTGAGTAAATGTTGGAGAAACACTTCCCACCCACAAAGTAATATTTTTATGTCTCTCATAAACTTTCTTTGTAACTGCATTAATCATCTTTCCTGCAGAGGAAAAAAAATTCATTCTTACAATGTCTATCTAAAACAACATATTATATAATTCATAAATAGCTGTGAAATTAATGTGTCTGAAATACTAATAAATGCAACAGTGAAAAATGTGCAACATTCCCAACTTCATGTTGTGGAGAGCCTATGCCGATAATTTGTTTTAATAATTGGAGGGCTCGATGATTCCTAAAAAGGCCAGCAGCATGTGGAGTATTTTAACAAAACAAAAGAAAAATTATGATTCTTCATTCTATCCCTCCGTAATTTCTAAAACATTAGAAAGTTATTTTCTAAGACTTTTCTCCTTTCCTTTACTAAAGAAGATGGCCATGTGGAAAGATGATAGATTAATAAAGGACAGGGACTTGGAGCCAGGTGGATACAGGAGACAAACACTCCGGGGCACAGGCACTCTCCCTCTGTCCCAGCACGTCAGGACATCGCCTGGAACGTGACAGAAAAATCTTTTAGTATCAGAAGTCACTGGCAGTTTTCTTTATAAAATGGAAATTACAGACCCATGCCGATTAGACTTTGTTCAAATGCGTTAGTTAAAAATGTATAATATGTAATGATAATTAGAATAAAATGATTTTTATTTCTTCATGATCTGGTATAGAAGCATAACAAATATATATTTTTGGTGTTACTTCCTCAAATTCATCATAGGAAACAAGGCTTTACAGCTGGCCTCCATTTCTCCCCCAGAAACCTGCTCTAGCCCTCCCTCAGATCTGCAGTCTCCAGGGGCTGCACCTGCCCTTTTTGCACCCCTGAGTTCCCTGAACATCCTTCCCACCAACCCCAGGCTCCTCCAGTCTTTAGAAGCCTTTCACCGACTCCAACATGTAAGCCCTACTCTGTGCTGGGTATGAGGCTAGGTTTATATAAAGCCAGATGCAATATCCTTGCCTGCAGGAGCTTGGGCCCACAGACTGTGGAGACGGTGTGATGCCCCACCTGGCACCCAGGCAATATGAGCGCAGCTTCCAGGAAGCCAGAGAGGCCCACCCGGGTGGTGCAGAGGGCTCTGCAGGGACCAGGCCTCCCATCTGGTCCTGGAACCACTGGGCAGTATCCATCAGGGAGGACTGTATCAAACCTGAGAGGAGTGAGACCAGTTCAGATAGGGTGGGTTGTGAAAAGTATTTGTTACAAGGATCACACGTAGGAACATCAGAAAACCAGGTAACCTCAAGATGCAAGAGGGAAACATGGTGCCCTCCTGAGCAGGTGCAGGACTTGTCACCTGATACTAATGTAACCTAGGGCCCTTTTTAAGAAAAGGATATATAAATATAAATATAATATTAAATAAAATATATACATTTATTTTGAATGAGAAAATACATAAATACTCAAAAATCGCAAATGCCACAAAAATAACAAAATATGGGAAAAATAGATTTTATTTTTATTTGCTAACTGGCCCACTTTCATCATACAAGTCATATATCTTTTGCTTGCTTGCTCTCTGGTCAAACATTTCTATGACAATGTTTTGTGATGTTAGTTTTTTAGAACGAGAGAATAAAAATTATTACTTACTCTGGTATAATGAAACAAAATGTTTTATTATTAATAGCTTTTTAAAAGTTTACTTCAACTCACAATTCATTATTGGAAATATCATGTGCATATTTGGGATTCTACTAAATGGGGAAAAGCCTCAAGTTTCTTTTATATAAAGTTTGGGGATTCTGCCTTTGAACTTGGGCTCTAGGATTTTCCTCCAAGCCACCCATACTTCGGGAGTCTTGGACTTTGAGAAACAATCACTCTGGGATAGAACTTGGGTCTTGCTCATCCCGTGAACATCACAGTATATGGAAGTTGCAGGGAACCCTAACCCATTAAACACAGCTTGAAAGCTTCCCCAGCCCCACCTCCCCTTAGGGACCACAAGTACCTGCACCCAACAAGAGGAATTTGTAATGGGGGAATCAGAGGAGAAAGAGATAGCAGTATTTAAAATGCTTTGCATTTGCAAATATCACACACTACTATGACCTTCCCTGGGGCCTGGGAAGGAGCTTCTGCAAGGGAGGAGCTCTGCAGCTTAAATTTTGCAAGCATGATGCAAGTTGGGAAGACCCAATGGACCACATGGTGTTCATGGATCTTGGCCAGGATTCGCTTGTGGATGTCAGATGGACACAATCCAGGATGAGCAAGGGTATGGAGGAGACACAGCTGCTGTTGGAGATGATGCTAGCAGTCAAAAGAATAGGAGGGAAATCTCCCTCCCTTCTGTCCTTATCTCCCAAGTGTCTCAGGTTGGCTGAACCCAGCAGGAGGCCAGGTGAACAGGGACCTGGAAAGGCAGGCTTTGGAGTCAGCCCCCTGTGATGGGGAGCAGTGCAGGGGACAGTGGGAAATGGATGGAAGACTAGCAGGGGCATAAGTGGGGTGGAAAGGGCACCCATCGGGAAGCAGGCTTTCCTCTTACACCCTGTGGACATTTTCCACATCCGCCTGCTCGCCTTTTCAACATTCCCTCTCTTGAATAGCTGTCCTTCCTCTGGAATTCAGCTATATATTTACTGCTTTCAGATTAAACTTGTCTTTCAGATTAAAGCATTCCATTGGATGTTATATTCTCCAACTACCACTGCTACTCAAAAGCATACAATGGCTACTCTAAGTCTAAGAATTGAGTTTAAACTCCTTTGCATGATACTTAGGGCTCTTTTCTTTATAACCCAAGCTGACCATCTGATTCCTTGTAAACACACCGCTTACCATAGACATCTGTTCCCGATGTGACGAGATACTCTGCACACACCCTCATCTTCCCCGTTCCACCCGTGCTGTCCCCAAACCTGGAAGCCCTCATCTCATCTCTCCGTCCTCCCATTTCCCAACTCCCTGAGGCATGGCTCCTTAGCTTTATACGTTTGGCTGTAGCCTGCCTTTCTTCATAATATTACTTTCTTCTCCTGATGTGAATGCCTTGTTTCTTTGATTGGAATAGCTCACAGTTGTCTGCATGTTGAGCACATAACACTGTCACGTGGTCCCTCGATCCTTGTCCATAGCACCAAAACTCCCTCCCCGCACCGAGAAAGCAGTATCATTTAAGAGCACTTTCTTGACTACCAGAGAGTTCCACCAATCAGCAAAGATCCGAGGCCTTAATTATAAAGCTGCCAGTTGAAACATGACTATAATTCTGTAGTCTGGGCTCGGAGCTACTGCCACTCACCACATGGAAGAGTGATGTGCTGCCTGCCTGCTGTGTGCTTTTAAGTATGATGTGGTGACTTGTATCTGGGGGCTCAGCCTCCAAATGCCTGTACCCTTTCAGTGAGTGTCCATTCCAAGGGAACCTAGTGGGTTCCCAAATAGAGAAAGGGCCCTGCTCTCCCTCCCCTCTCCAGGGTGGCCACAAAGCACTGCCTGACCAACGTGCCCCAGGACACCTGCTGAGCATATCCTTCTCAGCAGACCAGGTCACACCCAGCCCCTGAGACACAGCAGTCTCCCGGGACCCCATTCCTTCTCTGCTCCAGCCGATGTGCCCACTTTGGATAGCAAATCTTCTTGTCCTCCCTCCTCTGCAGGGTAGGAGGCAACAGAGAACATTATTTCTGCTTCACCCACACTGTTGAAGTCTAGGTCCTTGTGTGCTCACTCATTCTAAGGGAAAAACCCATGTTCCTGGTTCCTTTCCAAAAAGGCAGGAGCCCATCACAGAGGTGTGTGAAGAGGTGGCTTTAGAAAATTCAAGGAGACTATTATGGGCTGAATTGTGTTCCCGTCAAATCTGTGTATTAAAGTCCTAACCCCCAGTGCCCCAGAATATGACTGTACTTGGACACAGGGCCTTTCAAGAGATGATTACATTAAAATGAGGCAATATGGGTGGGCCCTAATCCAATTTGACTGGTGTATTTTTGAGAAGAGAGAGACACACAGAAGGAAAATTATGTGGGGATAAAGGGAGAAGGCGGCCGTCTGCCAGCCAAGGAGAGGGCCTCAAGATAAACCAACCTGCCAACACCTGGATCTTAGACTTTTAGCCCCCAGACAATGAGAATATATATTTCTTTTCTTTAAGCCACTGGGTCTGTGGTACTTTTTCTTATAAACATCTTTACTGGAGTATATTTGCATTACAATGTTGTGTTACTTTCTGCTGTATAACAAAGTGAATCTGCTATATGCATACATATATCCCCATATCTCCCCCCTCTTGCGTCTCCCTCCCACCCTCCCTAACACACCCCTCTAGGTGGTCACAAAGCACGGAGCCGATCTCCCAGTAATATGCGGCTGCTTCCCACTAGCTATCTATTTTACATTTGGTAAAGTATATGTGTCAATGCCAGTCTCTCATTTCGTCCCAGCTTACCCTTCGCCCTCCCTGTGTCCTCAAGTCAATTCTCTACATCTACGTCTTTATTCCTGTCTTGCCCCTAGGTTCTTTAGAACCATTTTTTTTCTCCATATATTTGTTAGCATACGGTATCTGTTTTTCTCTTTCTGACTTACTTCACTCTGTATGACACACTCTAGATCCATCTATCTCAATACATACAACTCAATTTTGTTTCTTTTTATGGCTAATATTCCATTGTGTATATGTGCCACATCTTCTTTACCCATTCATCTGTCGATGGACACTTAGGTTGCTTCCATGTCCTGGCTATTGTAAATAGTGCTTCAATGAACATTGTGGTACATAACTCTTTTTGAATTATGGTTTTCTCAGGGTATAGGCCCAGTAGTGGGCTTGCTGGGTCGTATGGTAGTTCTAGTTTTAGTTTTCTAAGGAACCTCCATACTGTTCTCCATAGTGGCTGTATCAACTTACATTCCCACCAACACTGCAACAGGGTTCCGTTTTCTCCAGACTCTCTCCAGCATTTATTTTTTGTAGATTTTTTTTTATTGATATGGCCATTCTGAGTGGTGTGAGGTGATACCACATTGCAGTTTTGATTTGCATTTCTCTAATGATTAGTAATGTTCAACATCTTTTCATGTGTTTGTTGGCAATCTGTATATCTTCTTTGGAGAAATGTCTATTTACGTCTTCTGCCCATTTTTGGATTGCACTGTTTGGATTTTGATATTGAGCTGCATGAACTGCTTGTATATTTTGGAGATTAATCCTTTGTCAGTTGCTTCCTTTGCAAATATTTTCTCCCATTCTGAAGGTTGTCTTTTCGTCTTGTTTATAGTTTCCTTTGTTGTGCAGAAGCTTTTGTTTCCTTAGGTCCCATTTTTAAAATTTTCTTATTTCCATTTCTCTGGGAAGTGGGTCAAAAAGGATCTTTCTGTGATTTACGTCATAGAGTGTTCTGCTTATGTTTTCCTCTAAGAGTTTTATAATGTCTGGCCTTACATTTAAGTCTTTAATCCAGTTTGTGTTATTTTTGTGTATGGTGTTAGAGACCGTTCTAATTTCATTCTTTTAAATGTAGCTGTCCAGTTTTCCCAGCACCACATATTGAAGAGGCTGTCTTTTCTCCATTGTATATTCTTGCCTCTTTTATCACAAATAAAGTGACCATATGTACGTGGGTTTATCTCTGGGCTTTCTGTCCTTTTCCATTGATCTATAGTTCTGTTTTTTTGTCAGTACCATACTGTCTTGATTACTGTGGCTTTGTAGTATAGTCTGAAGTCTGGGAGCCTGGTTCCTCCAGGTCCATTTTTCTTTCTCAAGATTGCTTTTGCTATTCGGGGTCATTTGTGTTTCCATATAAATTGTGAATTTTTTTGTTCTAGTTCTGTGAAAAATTCCAGTGGTAGTTTGATAGGGATTGCATTGAATCTGTAGATTGCTTTTGGTCATATAGTCATTTTCACAATGTTGATTCTTCCAATCCAAGAAATTGTATATCTCTCTCACTGATTGTATGGTCCTTAATTACTCTCATCAGTGTCTTATAGTTTTCTGCATACAGGTTTCTGTCTCTGTACGTAGGTTTTTTTCTTAGGTATTTTATTCTTTTTGTTACAACGGTAAAAGGGAAAGTTTCCTTAGTTTCTCTTTCAGATTTTTCATCATTAGTGTGTAGGAAGCCATTGATTTCTGTGCATTAATTTTGTATCCTGCTACTTTACAAAATTCTTTTATGAGCTCTAGTAGTTTTCCGATAGCATCTTTAGGATTCACTATGTATAGTATCATGTCATGTGCAAACAGTGACAGCTTTACTTCTTCTTTTCTGATTTGGGTTCCTTTTATTTCTTTTTCTTCTCTGATTGTTGTGGCTAAAACTTCCAAAACTATGTTGAAAAACAGTGGTGAGAGTGGACAGTCTTGTCAGTTCCTGATCTTATGGAAAAGGTTCCAGTTTTTCACCATTGAGAACAATGTTGGCTGTTGGTTTGTCATATATTGCCTTTATTATGTTGAGGTAAGTTCCCTCTCTACCTACTTTCTGGGTGTTGAATTTTGTCAAAAGCTTTTTCTGCATCTTTTGAGATGATCTTAGGTTTTTTTCTCCATCAGTTTGTTAACATGGTGTATCACGTTGATTGATTTGCGTATACTGAAGAATCCTTGCATTCCTGTGAAAAACCCTACTTGATCATGGTGTATGATCCTTTTAATGTGTTGTTGGATTCTGTTTGCTAGTATTTTGTTGAGGATTTTTACATCTATTTTCACCAGTGATATTGGCCTGCATTTTTCTTTGTTACATCTTTGTCTGGTTTTGGTACAGGGTGATGGTGCCTTCACAGAATGAGTTTGGGTGTGTTCCTCCCTCTGCTATATTTTGGAAAAGTTTGAGAATGATAGGTGTTAGCTCGTCTCTAAATGATTGATAGAATTCGCCTGTGAAGCCATATGATCCTGGGCTTTTGTTTGTGTGAAGATTTTTAATCACAGTCTCAATTTCAGTGCGTGTGATTGGCCTGTTTATATTTTCTCTTTCTTCCTTGTTCAGTCTTGGAAGGTTGTGCTTTTCTAAGAGTTTTTCAATTTCTTCCATGGTGTCCTTTAACTGGCATAGAGTTGCTTGTAGTAATCTCATGATCTTTTGTATTTCTGCAGTGTCAGTGGTTACTTCTCCTTTTTCATTTCTAATTCTATTGATTTCAGTCTTCTCCCTTATTTTCTTGATGAGTGTGGCTAATGGTTTATCACTTTTGTTTATCTTCTCAAAGAACCAGCTTTTAGTTTTATTAAGATTTTTGCTATTGTTTCCTTCACTACTTTTTCATTTATTTCTGATCTGATCCCTATGATTTCTTTCCTGTGTTAACTTTGGCTTTTTTCTTCTTCTTCTTTCTCTAATTGCTTTTGGTGTAAGGTCACATTGTTTATTTGAGATGCGTCTTGTTTCTTGAGGTAGGCTTGTATTGCTATAAACTTTCATCTTAGAACTGCTTTTGCTGCATCCCATAGGTTTTGCATCACTGTGTTTTCATTGTCATTTGTTTCTAGGTATTTTTGATTTCCTCTTAGTTATTAAGTAGGGTATTGTTTAGCCTCCATGTGTTTGTATTTTTTACAGATTTTTTTCCTGAAATTGATATCTAGTCTCAAAGCATTGTGGTCAGAAAGCATACTTGATATGATTGCAATTTTCTTAAGTTTACCAAATCTTGATTTGTGACCCAAGATATGATCTATCCTGGAGAATGTTACATGAGAGAGGAAGCACAGCCTCAGAGGAACAGGGATGCTTTCTGGCTGTGTCATCTTCTCTCTCCATTGTTGAATGTTACATGAGCACTTGAGAAGCAAGTGTATTCTGTTGTTTTGGATGGGATGTCTTATCCATCCAAAACTTATCGAGTCCATCTTGTTTAATGTATCATTTAAAGCTTGTGTTTGCTTATTTATTTTCATTTTGTAGGTTCTGTCTATTGGTGAAAGTGGGGTGTTAAAATTCCCTACTATTATTGTGTTACTGTCAATTTCCCCTTTTATGGTTGTTAACATTTGCCTTATGTATTGAGGTACTCCTGTGTTGGTTGCATAAATATTTACAATTGTTATATCTTCTTCTTCCCTTGGTCCTTATGTAGTGTCGTTCTTTGTCTCTTGTAATTGTCTTTATTTTAAAGTCTATTTTTTCTGAATGAGAATTGCTACTCTATGTTTCTTTTAATTTCCATGTCTTTTGGTTGTAGCATTTATCCATTTACATTTAATGTTCTTATCAATATGTATGTTCCTATTACCATTTTCTTAATTGTTTTGGGTTTGTTATTGTAGGTCTTTTCCTTCTCCTGTGTTTCCTGCCTAGAGAAGTTCCTTTGGCATTTGTTGTAAAGCTGGTTTTGTGGTGCTGATTTCTCTTACCTTTTGCTTGTATGTAAAGGTTTTGATTTCTTTGTCGAATCTGAACGAGATCCTTTCTGGGTAGAGTAATCGTGGTTGTAGGTTTTCCCTTTCATCACTTTAAATATGTTCTGCCACTCGCTTCTGGCTTACAGAGTTTCTGCTGAAGTATCAGCTGTTAACCTTAAGGGGATTCCCTTGGATGTTATTTGGTTTTTTTCCCTTGCTGCTTTTAATATTTTTTTCCTTGTATTTAATTTTTGATAGTTTGATTAATAAGTGTCTTTGTGTATTTCTCCTTGGATTTATCCTGTATGGGACACTCTGTGCTTCCTGACTTGATTGACAATTTCCTTTCCCATATTAGGGAAGTTTTCAACTGTAATCTCTTCAAATATTTCTCAGTCCCTTTCTTTTCTCTTCTTCTGGGACCCCTATAATTCAAATGTTTGTGTGTTTAATATTGTCCCAGATGTCTCTAAGACTGTTCTCAATTTTTTTCATTCTTTTTTCTTCCTTCTGCTCTGCAGTAGTTATTTCCACTATTTTATATTCCACGACCCATATCCGTTCTTCTGCCTCAGTTATTCTGCTATTGATTCCTTCTAGAGAATTTTTAATTTCATTTATTTTGTTGTTCATTATTGTTTGCTCTTTAGTTCTTGTAGGTCCTTGTTAAATGTTTCTTGCATTTTTCTCCATTCTATTTCCAAGATTATGGATCATCGTTACTATCATTATTCTCAATTCTTTTTCAGGTAGACTGCCTATTTCCTCCTCATTTGTTTGGTCTGGTGGGTTTTTACCGTGCTCCTTCATCTGCTGCATATTTCTGTCTTCTCCTTTTGTTTAACTTTCTGTGTTTACGGTCTCCTTTTTGCAATCTGCAGGTTCGTAGTTTCTGGTTTCTTTTGGTGTCTTCCCCCACTGCGTAAGGTTGGTTCAATGTGTTGCATAGAGTTCCTGGTGGAGGGGACTGGTGTTCCTGTGTTCTGGTGGATGAGGTTGGATATCTTCTTTCTGGTGAGCAAGACTGAGCCTGGTGGTGTCTTTTGGGGTTTCTGTGAACTTCTTATTATGATTTTAGACAGCCTCTCTGCTAATGGGTGGGGTTGTGTTCCGGTCTTGCTGGTTGTTTGGAATTGGGAATCCAGCACTGGAGCTTGCTGGTAGTTGGGTGGAGCTGTGTCTTAGCGTTGAGACAGAGATCTCTGGAAGAGCTGTCACTGATTTATATTATGTGGGCCTGGGAGGTTCTTGGTGGTCCAATGTCCTGAGGCTCTCCCACCTCAGAGGCTCAGGCCTGACACCAGGCCAGAGCACCAAGACACTGTTAGCCACACCGCCAGGTACCTGGTTCTTGCCTTTTGGGAAGTCTGGGGTCCTCTGCCAGCATTCAGCAGGTGCTCTGTAAGAGTTATTTTTGACGTATTTGTGAGAAGGAAGGTGATCTCCACGTCTTACTCCTCTGCCATCTTGAAGGTCCCCTATGGTATTTTCTTATGACAGCCCTAGGAAACTAATGTACAGACCAAATGAAGTCTAAGAAAATAAGTACTCACTTTGAGATAAAAGGCCTTAAATGAGTTGAAAGTGTCCAAGGTAAAAAACAATTATCCAAATGTGTTTTTAGCATTTGCTCTTAAATAGTTTCTGCCACTTGCAAGTTTTTCACTTAAAATACACCTATTTCCTATTTTTTCACTGTCTGAATAGTCACTTTAAAAGTTCACAACCATTTTTATCCAAATTTACTATCAAGTGGAAAACCTGCTACAGTAAGTCCCCTATCTACAAATGAATTCCATTCTGAGAACACGTTCATAAGTCCAATTTATTCATAAGTCCAACAAAGTTAGCCCAGGTACCCACCTAACACAATCGGCTATATAGTACTGTACTGTAGTAAGTTTATAATATTTTCACACATAAAATACATTAAAAAAAGAAAACATTTTTAATCTTGAAAAGTACAACACCTGGCATACAAGGGCTGGCATCGAGTGAACAGGTAAGAAGAATTACTGAGTGGAGGAGGGAGAGGAGGTGGGAGATGGTAGAGCTGAAGGATTATCAGCAGCAGGAGACAGAGGGCAAGCTGCAATTTCACTCACACCTGATGTTTATGGCACAGGTTCTGGTTCCTTGCTGGATTCAATTCTATCTACCCTCTTGAAAAAACGATCCAGTGATGTCTGGGTAATATCTCTTTTTTTCTCATCATAGATGACACGGTAGCACTGGATTGCATTCTGAACAGCTTCTGCAACTTTTGTGCACAGTTCTACATTTGAGTCCTGTGCCTCAAAAACTAACAGTGCCTCCTCAAAAAGAAAATCCCCTTGCTATTTCCTGCATCGTGAATCTCTTCTTAGCAGTACCAGCTACATCACAACTGCTTTTACGCTTGCTTCCAGACATGCTGGGATTGAAATAAAGATACTGTACTACTGTATGCTATACAGTACTGTACAGTAAAGTACACAAAATCACAATCATTTAGAGTATGCAAGCAAGTGAGAAGGTACGCCAGACACATGAACTAACTTACTTGTTTGGATATGCAAATGCACGTTTGCATCATTGAAAGTTCAAAACTCCTCTTACTTTGTCCATGGCGATGGCCAGCGCCTCCCACACTGATTCTGGACTTGGCCATGTGTCTTACAGCAAATGTAGTAGCAGCAGAGACATGGAAAAAGCTTGAGTGCAGAGGCTGGCCTGTCTTGCTGCTTTTTGGGAACCCTGAAACAACCATCAAATGGATGAGACCAGGCCAGCCTGCTGGGAATTATATAAATGCCAGGCTCACAGCCCCAGCTCACGTCAAGCCAACCACCTCAGAGGTAAGGGACACCATCCTCATCTCACCAGCGCCAGACCACTATCCCATGGAAGAACCATGAGGAACACAGGCATATCTGCTTTCATAGAGCTTCACTTGATTGTTCTTTTACAGACTGAAAGTCTGTGGCACCCCTGCATTTTCAATTGATGGTTAGCATTTTTAGCAATAAACTACTTTTAGTTAAATTTACACATTGCTTTTTTTCGACATAATGTTATTTTAAACTTACTAGACTACAATATGGTACAAACATGAACTAGAAAACCAAGAAGTTCATATAGCTGGCTTTATTTCAATATTTGCTTCATTGTGGTGGCCTGGAACTGAACCTTCAGTATCTCCCAAGTACATCTGTATGAAAAAACACTAGATTTGGGATGGTTTGTTTTACAGCAAGCTTACTGGTAGGTACTTATTTTACACTTGTGTGTCATGATTATCATCTTCCCCTCCCTTTCTTGGAGGGTTTAGCCCCTAATGGTTTGTGAATTTTACTTCTTCAAACCTGTCAAACATTGCAAAACTGGGTCCAATATTATTTTATATTTTTATTATTTTTTTAGACTCTGTTTTTAAATGTTATTAATTATTTTTGGCTGCATTGGGTCTTTGTTGCTGCGTGCCAGCTTTCTCTAGTCGTGGTGAGGGGGGCTGCTCTTTGTTGTGGTGCACGGGCTTCTCATTGCAGTGGCTTTTCTTGTTGTGGAGCACGGGCTCTAGGCACGTGGACCTCAGTAGTTGTGGCACACCGGCTTGGTTGCTCCGTGGCATGTGGGATCTTCCTGGACCAGGGTTCGAACCCATGTCCCCTGCATTGGCAGGTGAATTCTTAACCACTGCTCCACCAGGGAAGTCCAAAACTGGCTCTAAGTTTAGATGGTATCTTTAACATCTTTTAAACATTACATCATTATTCATTTACATTGTAACATGTTTTCTTTGCAGTGTGGAAGGAAGTTATAATTCATAACCAGTATAGTACTCAGATATCCTTGTCGGGTTGTTATATAGGAGTTTAAGAGTATTTTGTTGGCATTTGGGGAAATTGTTTGGAATTTCTATCTGGACTGGAAATACATCAATAGTTATTCCCATTTGAAAATGGAATATAGGCTTCCATATCCAAAAATTGCTATTCATTTTTTTCAGGAAATTATATTCAAATGATGAAAATAGCATTGTAGTAGAATCCAAGGTGGAGAAGTTGGAGATATGGTGAAAACAGGGCTAAAAGAACCCCAGTCCCAAGTGAAAATTATAAATATATCTTCACTGAATAAAACACAGACATCCTATAAAAAGAATACCAAAGTCATTTTGCACATCTTAAATAAGAGAGATTGTTGCACAGTTTCCATTTACCATTTGTTGATGACTAGATACCTATCAGAAACTCTTATCTTTGAGACTTTAAAAATGCTTTACAAATTTTATTTTATTCCATTATATATAATACAAGAAATGTGTGTTAATAATTATCATAGTTTTGTGACTCTAGTCCTCAAAAGGAGTATTGAATGCCTTCCCAGTGGGACCACTGGGCGTTTCTCTGAGATCTCACTGAGCCTGGAGACACAGGACAATTTGAAAGTGGAGAAGGTACCTTTCAAAGCTGCTTCCCTGTCTATACACAGGTTTCTAAAAGTTTGGGCTCATCCCAAGCAATTTCATGATTAGGAACGCCAGGAACCAGGAGAGATCCTGGCCCAGGTCTAGTCTTCGACATAAGAGTTATGTATTTGTTCCTAAAGTAAGAGCTGCAAAGCCCACTGCACTTGTCTCTCCTTCCACTTCTAATCCCAGTGTGTCATGAGGGAAGCACAGCCTGGAGCTAAGCTGCCTGGGTTTAAATCCCAACTCACCACTCATGGGCCATGAAAATTTGGGCAAGTTTTAAAACCTCTTTACACCAAAGAAAATTGGGAAAATAATTATTCATATATCACTTCTAATTTCCCTGTGAAATATATTGTTTACACTCAAGACTTTAGGGCCATCTATTCTTAAGAAATTATTTATTCATCTTCAAATAATTTAAAGAACTACTTGAGAGGTTATTACATGTATGTGTATACATACATACACATATATGTGGATATATATCTGTATTATACAAATGTATATTAAATATATGTAACGATTAAACGTAGTAAAGAATTATATCTATATACTAACTTATGGAAAAGCATGAGTGGCCATGGATGGAGTGAGAATGTGAAGTAATACCATCTTTTACAAATATCATATTAGCATGGCTCTCGTTCACCGCATTGTACATCAGCAAAGACTCATAAAAACTCATGCAAATATAGAGAATATTGAGAGGCGGAAAGTAGTCACAATGCTGCAAGCTAGTCTCTATTTCATTAGTGCTTTGCAATTTAGCAAGGCAAGTTTTATTGTCCATTTTGAAAAGTAATGTAAATGATACGCTTTCTCGCTGTAAGGTACCCTTCACAGACAGATGTGTAAAGAACAGCAGGGTGAGTGCAGGTGACTTGGATGCTTGGCCCAGGTTCTGAGGCAGCCCGGAAAGCCCCTGCATTAGATGGCTGCAAATACTTAATCTGTGTTCTTCACCCTTTAACATTAGTGCCCATGGGACTCGAGGCAGGACCTTTCAGGGGTGACTTCACAGCCTCTTGGAACTGCCTCAACCTTCAGGAAAGTCAGAGAAGGCTAAGAATGGCTTTGTTAATTGTTTAAATATCAAAGTTCGGAAAGATTTCACCTTTAATGTATGGTTTCACACCTTCTATAAGAAGGTTCTGCACACGACTTTCTTTTTTATTAATGTCAGATGACTTTGTTCAATATTCTGTAATAACCTATATGGGAAAAGAATCTGAAAAAGAACGAATATGTGTATATGTATAACTGAATCACTTTGCTGAACACCTGAAACTAACACAACATGGTAGATCAACTATACTCCAATAAAATTTTTTTAAAAGTGACTCTGTTAACATGAATTTCTTCTAGAAAAACTGTTCATCACTTTCCTAGTGTATCTTCTTTCCAGATAAAACCCTTTCTTGGGGCTTCCCTGGTGGCGCAGTGGTTGAGAATCTGCCTGCCAATGCAGGGCACACGGGTTCGAGCCCTGGTCTGGGAAGATCCCACATGCCGCGGAGCAACTAGGCCCGTGAGCCACAGCTACTGAGCCTGCGCGACTGGAGCCTGTGCTCCGCAACAAGAGAGGCCGCTATAGTGAGAGACCCGCGCACCGCGATGAAGAGAGTGGCCCCCCGCTTGCCACAACTAGAGAAAGCCCTCGCACAGAAACGAAGACCCAACACAGCCAATAAATAAATAAATAAATAAATAAATAAATAAATAAATAAATAATAAAAGTGTTTTTTAAAAAAAACCCTTTCTTGTGCTATTATTTGTAATGAAATATGAGTTTTAGGAAGTTCTAGGAAGTTAAATGTCAGTAGCAAATGATATTTCTATTTTCTTCTCTCCAATCAAAAGGCTGGACATCACTTATTCCCCAAAGAGTCATGAATATTCCTCTGGAAGGGTTTCTTCCAGCGGTGCTGTCTCATCTACACAGGGATAACTTCCCAGTGCAGAAAGTTGTCAGCATTCACTAATGCCAGGACAGGTCTGACAGGTCCCTGCCATAGTGAAGACAGACGTCATCACCATGTTGCCTGTGTCCGAAGAAAGTGGGTTCTGTCCTACTAATATACTGACACTGGCTACAAATTGCTAGGACTCCGTTCATGTCTAAGGGGCCGGGGAGTAATCCACCCAATCAGTGACCGAGCTTTGCTGAAGCCCACGTTGGTTTCAAATGTTTTTTTCACAACTGCGCTCAGCAATAATGAGAGGCACACTTCAGGCTCCCAGACCCTCAGACAGGAGGCTGGAGGTGGGACGTGTGCTTTTGGTGTTGGCTCCCATTCCAGTAAGTTATTTTCCGACAGGCAAGCTAAATTCGTGATGAAAGGATACATTCAACAGATCTGAAGTCCCTCTCGGTAAATTAACATTAAATGAACTGAATCACAATTTGACTTGACAGTCAGCAGCATTCCCCAGGCATCATCATGGAAGGGACCAACAGGAATTTCTGACCTGAATAAGAAGAAACCTTCTTAGCTCCTGAGACCTCATCCATGATTTAGAGAATCCACATAATGTTCCAGGTAGCTGCCCAAAAAGGAGGTGGGGCTTACAGCATTTTTCCTCTCTTTTCCAGCAGAGTACATCTGTTACCCTAGGGGACCTTCAGCATTAAAGATGAGTTTAAAGAAGTAAATCTCCTTTTTGGGACATTTCTTTACAAGAGGCTCTATAAGCTGACAGTGGAAGGTGAAAAAAAGTAATGTGGCTTTCCTGTGCCTGAAGAAAACTATTGAAATTCTGTACTGAGTTACATTTAAAATTAAATATTTTAGAAGACAGGTGTCCAGGAGACCCCTGCTTTGCGTTTTCTCTCAGAATAATAGACTACTTTCCATTTAAGCATTGCTCAGAAGTACTTGCCACCACCCAAAAGGGAATCACGAGAATGTTAGAATGTAAAATGGTTTAGTAATACTTTGCAGTGGAGGCTGTATCAGGTGCTTATGTAAGCAAAGGTTTTATTTTGTGTTATTTGGTTTTTACCTTTGAAGAACTGGCTTGGGCTGTTTATCCTATCAGAAACCTTAAAAATAAGGATGCCAGATTTCATAGTGTTTTTTTACATTGTATGAGCAAAGGGTGTGGTGAAGCCTCTTTTCCCCTCAGACTTATTGAGATACAATTGACATGCAACATTGTATAAGTTTAAGGTGTACAATGTGTTGATTTGTTGTATTTACATATTGTAAATGATCACCACCATAACATCAGCTGACACCCCCATTCCATCACATAATTACCGTTTCATTTTGTGGTAAGAACATTTAATTCCTTTCTTGTCTTAGTCTTTAATTCAGGAAAAAGATGCCGTATCTGCTATTTAATGAAGAGACTTCTTAGGTTTTTTTTTCTTTTTGGCTCAAAAATGATCTTTTCACGAGAAAATGATTTAAATTTATACAATATGCTTTGCCATATGACCGATCTCAGCCTGAAGCTGGTACAATTGGTGACCATTCCTGGTCCAAGTTTACTGCCAAATCACATTCTATCTTCAGACTGTTTTCCTTTCTTAATTTTTAGGCAGACAATAACAAGTCCTTAGTGCTGCCAGACCTCTAATACCCTTGTGCTTGGTTCCCTCCAGGATCACACAGCATCTGTGAAGGAAACCCGGAGGAGTCTGGACTAACAAAGAAACTGAGAGGCATGGCATCCGAAACAGAAAAGGATAAGAGTGGACTCTCACTTTGGTGTCCGCCGAGGCCAGTGTTGGCCTGAGCTAGTCATCCAGGTGAGGAGCTTCTGCTGACACCCCTTCCAGATCAGAAGAGGCCCTCACAGTGGGACTGGAGGGCAGCACAGAAGCTCACAAGCATGCTGACAGAAGCTCCTCGGACACCACGGGGAGAGGGGCAGAGGTGCCAAGTTACAACCCAGTGCAGAGGGTAGACCCAGGAAGAATGTGAGGTTGCACTCACTGAGAGGAAGAAGGAATGCAAAATACAAGAAAGGACCTGGAAAACAGTCATAAAGGTGGAGAGGCTCTGAAACTTGCCAGAATTTAGAATCTCTGGCCTAGAAAGATGAAGTATACCAAGAGAGCACAAACTTTATCAATTCAAGGATTAGGGTTCACAGAGGAGAGAATGTCTTTCTAGATAGAGAGTACTTTGTGACACTAAAAGAAGAAATTTCCGAGACCTTGGTAATCTAAGTTAAAAATATCATATTCCCCACAAATATTTAAATAGGGCCTTAATTTGGAGACTAGGATGAAAAAAAAATAGTATGTTGGAATTCACCACTTTCTCATATGAAACTGGTAGAGATGGAGTCTTGCCTCATAACACTCTCTACTAGCTTGAGGGCTACAGCCCTGATGGAAATCCGACATGATGGAAAGTCTATCCTGAAAAGTGAACTAAATTCCTCATCATTCGGGGGAATTTCTCTCGCGTGAGAAATATACATAAATTAAAAATATTAAGTAAAACATTGGATTAAAATCTCACGCATTCTAAAGCATCAGTGAGCAGTTCAGTTCGCTAGCTATGTGCCAGGCATTATCATCATTTGACAAATATTATTTCTTTAATCTGCCCAAAATGAGGTAGAGTTCATGACTTCTTCCATTTTCTATCCAAAGACGGTGTCAACAAAAAGATGTACTTTCTTTTCAACTAGAAGGCAGTCGAACCATTTTCACATTTCTTTTGCTGAAAATAGCAATGGATTAGAAAGCAGAATAAGTGAATATAATTTATCATTACAAGGAAAATATCATTCAAAGTTGTCAAGGTGCAGTAGACAAACATTTTCAAAAAGAAATCATCATAGGTAATGTTGAGTTAAAATAATTAAATTAAATTAAAATTTCTCTAACCTTTGTGTATGTGTGTGTGCGTGTATATGTGGTATATATATATATATATTCACAAGAATAGGTTTATACTATAAATATACATTTTAGTAAGCTTCCCCTGCCCTCGACTAAATATTTGGCTATGGCCTGCCTTCCTTCCATGTCAACAAATTGGAAGTACAGTTATGATTTTTATTGATTGCAGCATATCCAATTGTTTGAAATTACTATATAGTTTACTTCACCAATCTTTTACTGGGGGACAGGTTATTTCTGGGTTATTTTCTCTGGCATAAACAACCACAATAAACATCTTCGGAAATCAAGTGAAGTAGTCTGAACTACAAAAACAGGAGTGGATACTGAAAAACTTCAGAAGTCAAATGAAATATACACTTATATAGTCTACTTATAGACTTCATTGGAAATTGTCAGATAGATCTAAGATCCTTTTAATTATTTGAAAAATTTTAACATTTGTGTAATGAATGCGCTTTATAAAAATGGTCAGTATTTCCAAGGTTATTTTAAAGCACGAAATTTCATAGGATAAACGGATTTCTGTGCATAAAAGTAATATTGCTTATATCTGTCACTATAAAAGGAAGAGAAAGAATGCTTTTGATGAGAATGAGGAACTGGATTTTATTAAAATTAAGAATGTCTTATAAAAAAGAATTAAGAAGGTAAAAGCAAACTACAGAGTAAGCGAAGTTATATGCAACATCTGTGACTAACAGAAATCAGCATGCCAGAGGAAACAAATTAATAAACTATTTCAAAATAGTGCCAAGTGCTTACTTTACAATGTCTAGATGAATCTTCAGTACCTTTAGCACAAAGAGAAGTCAGAACACTTCTGAACAGGTTAAAGTATATCTTTTGAGTACAGAACTACAGACCTGGGAGACTCATTGCTGTTTTTGAAGTATTTTTCATGCACAAGTAACTACTGCTGTAAGACAATCTGGGTCTAAAATATATTGGTGTGTTTGGAGACATTTCAGAAAAATTTATTACACAGAGCTATTCCTATTAGTGGTCTAGTCTTGGGTGACAGGTAAATTGTAACAGTCTCATCAAAACACATGTATGTATTTGTTTAATTATCAACATAATCAGGACACAGAACAGTTCCATCACCTCCGCCCCAAACTTTTCTTCTATCCTTTTGTAGTCACCTTCTCCCCACTCATAACTCCTGATCAGTTCTCCATCCCTGTAATTTTGTTCTGCTGAGAATGTCATATAAATGGAATCATACAGTATGTAACCTTTTGAGTCCAGCTTCCTTCACTTTAAGCATAGTGTCTTTCACAAAGTTGTTACGTGATTCAAAAGTTCATTCCTTCCTATAAATATTTTTCCATCGTAGAAATGTACCATAGTTTGTTTATCCATTCCTCAACTAAAAGACATTTGGGTAGTTTCTAGTTTTTAACAACTACGAATAAAACTGCTATAACTATTAATGTACAGGTTTTTATGTGAAAATAATAAAATTTCACCACTCTAGCATGAATATCCAGAAGTCATCTGCTGGGTCATATTATATGAACATGTTTAAATTTATAAGAAACTGCTAAACTTTCCTAAAATTGCTGTACAATTTTGCATTTCCACCAGCAGTTTCCAAAGGTTCCTATTGCTTCACATTCTCCACAGTCCTTACTATGTTAAGCATTTTTAAAATATAACCATTCTATAGTTAAAATAGTTTAAAAAGGTTTGTAGCAGTATCTTATCATGGTTTTAATTTAATTTACCTAGTACTTAACGATGATGAACATCTTTTAATGCATCTATTTGCCATCTTTATATCCTCTTTGGTGAAGTGTCAGTTCACATTTTTACCCATTAAAAAAATATTTTTCTTACTCTTGAGTTTGAAGAATTCTTTACACACAGTGAGTACAAGTCTTTTGTCAGGTGGGTGATTTGCAAATACTCTCTCCCAGCCTGTAGCTTGTTTTTTCATTTGTTCTTTTATGTGCCATACTTCGGGTACCATGTTTAACAACTCAGCTCCAAACCCTAGACCTTGTAGGTTTTCTCTTGTATTTTCTTTAAAAGTTTTATAGTTTTTGTTTCACATGATGATCTATGACCCAATTTGCGCTATTTTATGTTTATATTTGTTTCAACGTCCACCTTTTGTTTATGAATATGTAGTTGTTCCAACACCACTATTCTTTCTCCATCAAATTGCTCTTGCACACTTGACGATAAACATTTGGCCACATTTGCGTAAACTGTATGCTGTTCCTTGGAACCCTTTCTCTATCCCTTTGCTACTGCCACACTACACTGATTAGTATTGTAGTAAGCCTTAAAATTAGGTAATCTGAGTACTGAAACTTTATCTGTCTTTTTCATAGTTGTTTTGGATAGTCTATTTCCTCTGCCTTTCCAAATAAATTGTAGAATCACTTGTCCATGTCTACAAAAATACCTCTGGTTTTTGTGCCAGTACCATACTGTCTTGATTACTGTAGCTTCATAGTATAGTCTGAAGTCAGGGAGCCTGATTCCTCCAGCTCTGTTTTCCTTCTCAAGATTGCTTTGGCTATTTGGGGTCTTTTGTGTTTCCATACAAATTCTAAAATTTTTTGTTCTAATTCTGAGAAAAATGTCATTGGTAATTTGATAGGGATTGCACTGAATCTGTGGATTGCTTTGGGTGGTATAGTCACTTTCACAATATTGATTCTTCCAAAACAAGAACATGGTACGTCTCTCTCCATCTGTTTGTGTCGTCCTTGATTTCTTTCATCAGTATCCTATAGTTTCCTGAGTGCAGGTCTTTAGTCTCCTTAGGTATGTTTATTCCTAGGTATTTTATTCTTTTTGTTGCAGTGATAAATGGGATTGTTTCCTTAATTTCTCTTTATGATACAGAGCATTGAGTAAAGTTCCCTGTGCTACACAGAAAGTTCTCATTGATTATTCATTTTATACATAGTGGTGTATATGTCAATCCGAATCTCCCAATTTCCAGCCCACTCCCCCTCCTTCCCACTTGGTTTCAATTAATCTGATTTCTACACACGTGTCTCTATTTCTGCTTTGCAAATAAGTTCATCTGTACCATTTTTCTAGATTCCACATATAAATGATATATACGATATTTGTTTTCCTCTTTCTGACTTACTTCACTCTGTATGACAGTCTCTAGGTCTAGCCAGGTCTCTGCAAATGGCACTATTTCATTCCTTTTTTATGGCTGAGTGATATTCCATTGTCTATATGTACCACATCTTCTTTATCCATTCCTCTGTTGATGGACATTACTGATTCATTTTGCTGTACAGCAGAAATTAACACAACATTGTAAAGCAACTGTACTTCAATAAAAATTAATTTTAAAAAATACCTCTGGGATTTGAATTTGTTTGCATTAAATCTATGTAGCAATTTTTGGAGCCTTTACATGTTTACTTATTTGAATCTTCCACTCCGTGAACACAGTGTGACTTTCCATTTCTTTATACCCTTTTGATTTCTTTTATCAAGATTTTTAGTTTTCTACAAACTGACACTGTACATATTTTACTACTTTTATTTCTAAGTATTTCAAATTTTGGAGTTATTTTAAACGGTTTTTTTTTAAACTTTTCTCTTTTCCAATGTACATTTATATGAAATGTATATATAGAAATACACTTGATTCATATGCGTTGTTCTTGTATCCTGTTATTTTCTGACACTGCTTCCCACTTCTAGGAGAAATTTTCGTAGAGTCCTCGTGATTTTTATGTAGACTATCAAGTGTTCTGCAAGTGGAGTATTTTATTTCTTCCACTCCAACGTTCATGCTTTTAGCTTTTTTCTTGCCTTTTGCACTGACTAAAGCTTCTTACTATGGTGTTCAACAGAAGTGTTGAAAGCTTGTTCCTAAGCTCAAGGAGAAGGCATTCAGTCTTTCACAATTAAGTATGATCCCACCTGTAGATTTTTCCTAGGTGCCATTTTCTGAGTTAAGGAAGTTCCCTTCTATCAATCATAGTTTGCTGTGAGTTTTTACCATGAATGGAGGCTGTATTTTCTCAAATCTTTTTCTGCATGAATTGCTATGATCATGTAGCTTTTCTTCTTTAGATCATTAATATGGTTATGTCAATTAATTTCAGAATATTAAACCAGTCTTGCATTTGTAGTGTAACTATTACTTGATGCTTTATATTATTCTTTTTATATATTGCTGGAATCAATTTTCTAATATTTCAGTATTTTTTATATATGTCTATAAATGATAATATGTGGTTTTCTTTTTTTGCCACGTTTTGGTATTGGATTAATGCTGGTTTCATAAAGTGAGTTACTTCAATTTTCTGGCAGACATTGTACAGAATGAGTATAATTTCTTCTTAAATGTTTGGTAGAATTCACCAGTTAAAACATTTAGGCTTAGAGATTTCTTATTTATTTATTTATTTTTTGCATTAAAAAAAAACCTATGAAATCAATTTCTTTAATGGATATAAGACAACTCTTGTTTCACCTTGGGTAAGTTTTGATAGTTTGTGTTTTTAGAAGAATTAGTCCATTACATCTAAGTTGTTAAAGTTATAACCATAGTACTGTTTCTAATATTCACTTATTCTCCAGGGCGCAAATGCAGTCCCCATTTCAATTCCTGATATTGGTAATTTGTGTCTTCACTCATTTTTACTTTGTTATTCTTGCTGAAGTTTTGTGAATTTTAATAATGTCTTCAAAGAATCAGCATTGATTTTATTGATTTATTTTCTGTTTTCTGTTGTCAGTTTTGTTGATTACTCTTACCTTTATCATTTCCTTCATTTGGCTTTATTTGGGTGTGTTTTGCTCTTTGCTTTCTTGTTCTTAAAATGGAAGCTTAGGTAATGATTTGATACATTTCTTCTTTTCTAATATAAATAATATAAAGCTATAAATGTCCCTCTAAACATTGTTTTAGCTGATCCCCCAAATTTTGATATGTTGTATTTTTATTTTTACTCAGATTAAAAATTTCTTATTTCTCTTGAGACTTTCTTTTTCGTCTGTTGCATATTTAAAGGTATTCTGTTTAATTTCCGAAACTTTGGGAGATTTTCCTGTTATCTTTCTAGTTTATTGCATTATAATCTGAGAAGATACTTTGAATAATTCAAAAGTTTTAAACTATTGCTCTTCCTTTATTCTTGATATTTCAAGTTTCCTTCTGGTATAATTCCCTTTCCATCTTAACAGTCTCTTTTAGTAACTTTTTAAAGAGAAATTCTGTTGGCAACAAATTCTTAGTTTTCCTTCATCTAAAAATGTCTTTATTTCTGAAGGATATTCTCACTGGATGTAGAATTCTAGCTTGACAATACTTTTCTTTCAACACTTGAAAAATAAATGTCAGCCTCCTTTGGTGTCCTCCATGGTTTCTGATTAGAAACTCACTGACATTAAATCACTGTTCCCCTATAGGTAATATCTTATTTTTATCTGTATGCTTTGTATTTGTCTTTAATGTTTAGCAGTTTGATATTGATGTAGTTGCATGAATTTCTTTGGTGATACCCAGTTAAGGTTTGGTCAGCTTCTTAAATCTTCAGGTTTATATCATTTGTCAAAGTTTGGAAGTTTTTAGCCATTATTTCTTCAATTAAAAAAAATTATTTATTTATTTATTTGGCTGCACCTGGTCTTAGTTGCAGTACATAGGATCTTCTTTGCTACGTGCAGGATCTTCGCTGAGGCATATGGACTCTTAGTTGCAGCATGCTGGATATAGTTCCCTGACCAGGCCCCCTGCTTGGGAACACGGAGTCTTAAACACTGGACCACTAGGGAAGTCTCTCCTCAATTGTTTATTTATTTATTTGAATTTTATTTTACTTTTTTTTTATACAGCAGGTTCTTATTAGTTATCTATTTTATACATATTAGTGTATACATGACAGTCCCAATCGCTCCCAATCTCCCAATTCATCCCACCCCCTACCTCCACCCCGCTTTCGCCCTTGCTGTCCATACATTTGTTCTCAACATCTGTGTCTCTATTTCTGCCTTGCAAGCCAGTTCATCTGTACCATTTTTCTAGATTCCACATATGTGCTTTAATATACGATATTTGTTTTTCTCTCTCTGACTTACTTCACTCTGTATGATAGTCTCTAGATCCATCCACATCTCTACAAATGACCCAATTTCGTTCCTTTTTATGGCTGAGTAATATTCTATTGTATATATGTACCACCTCTTCTTTATCCATTTGTCTGTTGATGGACATTTAGATTGCTTCCATGACCTGGCTATTGAAAATAGTGCGGCAATGAACATTGGGGTGCATGTGTCTTTTTTTTTTTAAACATTGCTTTACAATGTTGTGTTAGTTTCTGCTGTATAACAAAGTGAATCAACTATATGTATACATATGTTCCCATATCTCTTCCTTCTTGCATCTCCCTCCCTCCCATCCTCCCTATCTCACCCCTCTAGGTGGTCACAAAGCACCAAGCTGATCTCCCAGTAATATGCGGCTGCTTCCCACTAGCTATCTATTTTACATTTGGTAGTGTATATATGTCCATGCCACTCTCTCACCCTGTCACATCTTACTCCTCCCCCTCCCCATATCCTCAAGTCCATTCGCTAGTAGGTCTGTGTCTTTATTCCCGTCTTACCACTAGGTTCTTCATGACCTTTTTTATTTCCCCCTTAGATTCCATATATATGTGTTAGCATACTGTATTTGTTTTTCCCTTTCTGACTTACTTCACTCTGTATGACAGACTCTAACTCCATCCACCTCATTACAAATACCTCCATTTCATTTCTTTTTATGGCTGAGTAATATTCCATTGTATATATGTGCCACATCTTCTTTATCCATTCATCCGATGATGGACACTTAGGTTGCTTCCATGTCCTGGCTATTGTAAATAGAGCTGCAATGAACATTTTGGTACAGGACTCTTTTTGAATTATGGTTTTCTCAGGGTATATGCCCAGTAGTGGGATTGCTGGGTCGTATGGTAGTTCTATTTTTAGTTTTTTAAGGAACATCCATACTGTTCTCCATAGTGGCTGTATCAATTTACATTCCCACCAACAGTGCAAGAGGGTTCCCTTTTCTCCACACCCTCTCCAGCATTAATTGTTTGTAGATTTTTTGATGATGGCCATTCTGACTGGTGTGAGGTGATAGCTCACCGTAGTTTTGACTTGCATTTCTTTAATAATGAGTGATGTTGAGCATCTTTACATGTGTTTGTTCAGCCCTTGCTTCTCCACACCCTCTCCAGCATTTATTGTTTGCAGATTTTTTGATGATTTACAATGCAATTACAATGTAATTACAATGTAATTGACACAGATTATTATCTAGGACAATCCGTAATGACATACTCCAAAATAGTATCTGACATATAGTAGAGGCACATGAATAAATAAATATGCACATGAATGAATGCCTTTTAACACTTTATTTGCAAATTGAGCATGCATAACCCTAAAGTGCCTTACAGCACTCCAGTCTCTCTCCTTTTACTCCCAGTGAGCACACTCTGGTTGCTGCATCAATTGTACTTCTCTTTTTTATCAGATCTTTGTTATGAAATGTTGCAAGTTTTTTCAGATTCCCTTCACACATTCTAAATCTAATTCCAATTATATCACTTCTCTAATGTCAACTTATTCTATATCTTGCATCCATCCCCCTGACACAGTCTTTAGTACAAATAGATTAAAAGAATTTTCTCTGAATTTTGCAGCAAAAAAAAAAAAAAAAGGTAACATTAGTAGCAGTCAGTAATCCCTTCACCTCAGTAAGTGTCAGCCATCCAATTCACAGCATTACCTCTGGACCTTAGTGACATTTTCAATGAATGTAGTTTCCATGTCTTGTGCTTTAAACCATTAGTCCAGGATCAGAGTTTGCTGTTTGTACTCCTGTAAAGTTATTAATGACTACTGTCAACATTATTAGCTAGAAAAAAATATAATCCACCTACATCAGTAAATCTCTCTGTTGCTATGGAAGTAGCCCCGATTTCTTTTCCCTTGCTCCCTTGTCTGAAAGCACTTCTGTTTGCTGCTGTTATAGAAAAAGCCTGCATCCTGGTAGCTATAGTAACAGCTTGCAGAAAGTTGATTTTCACATTGTTGCTTCTCTCCAGTCTCTGCACACCAGGACACAGTCCTTAATTCAGCTAATTGACGTGGATTATTATCTAGGAAACAATTAGGGTCAGATAACCTATCCTAATATCAGTGTACAAATACCTCAAAGACATTTGAAGTGTCAGATACATGGGGAGGCACTACCACACCAATCTCTTTCTCCATCTCACATACTTACAAGGAGGACCAATGCAAAAGGAAGAGTGTGGGTTCTTCTCTCTAACGGAAGACTGCCCCTCAGTGCATGGATACATTTGCGTGTAGTAGAATGAACTCAGGTCACAATTTCAACTCTGCCCCCAGACATACATTTGTTTGTTCTTCAATTCACCTTAAGAGAGTTCAATAATTTTGACAAAATTTGGAATACTACAAAAGGACACAATAGTCTTTTTCTACAGAATGTTTTCATTAACTAAAAAACTTCTGGAATGAACTGCATAATTCAATTTTTTATCTTGTAGTTAAATGAAAACTGATAATTTAAAATGAGCCCATCTGCTGCCATGTTGATTGGTTTCACTAGGATTCAATTATATTGTAGAAATCATAGAAGGGAATGATTTTAATGATTGATCTTGAACACAAAAGCCAAGATTAAGCTAATATATCATCCAGTCATAGCACAAATATTAATATACAAAGCGTTAAGATTCATAAATACATATAGTAAAGTTAACATAACATCCTAAAAATATGAATAATGTCTAAAGTTACTTGGAAAGCCTTATTTATCCTGGAATCCAAAGCTATTAGCCATCGACCTGCTTTCATAAGACTGGGTTATGTCTAACTTTAGAATAGTCAGAATGCTGTTACAGGAGGTTGCCAAAAATCCTGGGAATTTTAGTACAAACAGCTTGGCAACAAATACAGAACACACAAACACACATGTGTGTGTGCATGTGTGTATATATATTTCTGGAACATGTATAAAATTTTCTTAATAATTACTATATTTACTGAGAAAGGTGCTATAAGAAAATGGAACTTCTGTTGTTATTGGGGCACCTATAATTCATTGTGCAATTCAACAAACTGTAAATATATTTTCTCATTTTTCTTAATAAGGTTTAAGGGCAGTTTTAGATTTACTAAAAAATTGCAAAGGTAGTACAGTGTTCTCATACGCTCCTTACTCGGTTTTTCTTATTATTAACATCTTACATTAGTATGACATATTAGTTACAATTAATGGACCAAGAGTGATACTTTATTGTTTTGTTTTTTTTTTAATTTTTAATTTTTATTTATTTTATTTATGGCTCTGTTGGGTCTTCGTTTCTGTGCGAGGGCTTTCTCTAATTGCGGCAAGTGTGGGCCACTCTTCATCGCGGTGCGCGGGCCTCTCACTATCGCGGCCTCCCGCTGCGGAGCACAGGCTCCAGACGCGCAGGCTCAGCAATTGTGGCTCACGGGCCCACTTGCTCCGAGGCATGTGGGATCCTCCCAGACCAGGGCCCGAACCCGTGTCGCCTGCACTGGCAGGCAGACTCTCAACCACTGCGCCACCAGGGAAGCCCCGATACTTTATTGTTGACTAAAGTCCATATTTGATTCATCTTTCCTTAGTTTTTCCCTAGTATCCTTTTCTTATTCCAGGATCCCACCCAGGGTACTACATCACTTTTAGTTGTCATGCTTTCTTAGACTCCTCTTGGTTTTGATAGTTTCAGACTTCCTTTGCTTCTGGTGACCCTGACATTTTTGAGGAGTACTAGTTAGGAATGGTGTAGAATATCCTACAATTGTGATTTGTCTTTTGTTTTTCTCATGACTAGATTTGGGTTATGGTTTTGGGGAGGAAGACCACAGAGGTATAATGCCATGCTCAATATATCATATCAAAGCATATGCTATCAACATGACTTACCACTGCTGATGTTGACCTTGGTCACCTGGATGAGGTCATGTTTGTCAGGTCTCTCCACTGTAAAGTTATTTTTTTTGCCCTCTTTCACTATTCTATTTTTTGGAAGAAAGTCATTAAGCCTATTTCACACTCAAGTAGGAGGAGAAGTGTTAAGCTCTACCCCCTATTGAGGAGTATCTCCGTAAATTATTTGGAATTCTTCTGAAAGAAATATTTGCCTTTTCTCCATATTTATTTTATACTTTGGTTTATAATCCAATTCTACTGTATCAGGTTTTTGCTCAAATTCTTCCAGCACTGGCCATGGGGAGCGCTTTCATTTGGCTCATGTGCGCTATGATGCTATGACATACCTCCATCAATGTGTGATATTTCTTAAGAACTTCCTTGTTTTCTGATACTACAAAGTATTCCAGACTCATTTTATATATTTCCTTATCCAGTCCTAGAATCAGCCATTTCTTTAAGAAACCCTGGTTTAGAGTCCTTTCATTAGAGATTGGTATTAGAAACCAATATCTGAGTACCAGTTACTCTCATTGCTACATCATTTCTTCTAGGCACTCTTAGTTGAAAGAACGAGGAAATATATGTATATGTATTCTATTCTAGGTATACACACTTATTTACAAATATTCCTATATGTAACCATCGGTATCTATGCAAAACTAAACATTAGTTCATACTGAGCTAAATCATCACCACCGTATATCATTCTAGCTTCCTCCTCTTGCTTCTCTGTAAATTGTCATTCCGACCATGAGACACTTGACTCCCACCATTTGTTATCCACTTACTTAACTGTTCAATTCTATTATCATATATAGTGGTATCAAAATTTTAAACCATACCCATTTAAGACACAATTTTGCCAACTAGAGCACAGTGCTTATGTATTTTTTTGTCTTCAGTTTTTGTTTTCTTTTTTTTTTGTCTTACAGACTCCACTCGTTTAGAAAGTTAGTTAGGTGAGTATGTTTTCCCCTGCACCTTTTGTTTCATATATTTGTAATAGTTAGAATATTTTTCATATTCTTCATTCAATATGGAATAATATAAAGGACAGAAGAAAGTAACAGTGAACTCAAATACAGTTATCCAGATTGAAGTATAAATAAATAAAAATTAAAATGTACAAAGACTTAGGGACTTGTTAGATTGCAACATTTTTGCAATTGAAGTCTCAGAAAAAAAAAAGAAAAGAGAGGTAGGATGGGCAGAAAAATATTTGAAGAAATAATGTTCAGGTAGTCAAACTAGACAAAAGAAAAAATTATATATTTAAGATGCACGGGAATCTCCAAGCATAATAAACATAAAGGTTTTGTCTAGGTACCTTGGAATCAAACCAGTAAAAGCTAGAGATGAAGAAAAAATCTTGAACACACAGAAAAAAATAAAAGGCATATTATATACAGCAGAATGATTTCACTGAATGCTGATTTCACCTCAAAACTATGGAAGTAAGAGGATAGTGAAACATATTTCAAGTGCTGAAACACAACTATTGACTAAGAATTCTATGTAAAAGAATGTATTCTTAATTAATTAATGTAAAATAAAGACATTTTAAACAAAGAAACCTAAAAGGGTTCACTGCCAAAATACTGGCACTAAAATAAATGGTAATAGACATTCTTCAGGTGCAAGAGAAATCATATTATATGAAAACTTGGAAGAGGATAACAATTTTTTTATCTATGTGAATAAAAATACTGATGTTTTGCATTTTCCTCTTAATTTCTTTATAAAATATATGACAGTTTGAGCAAAAATTATACCTTCCCATGTATAGTACACATACATATAACAACTGTAGCATAAAGTACAGGGGAGAGGTGTAAATGACTTATACAATTTTAAGATTTCTACATTTTGTGTGAAGTAGTATAATATTAATTATAAATAGATTGTGAAAACTTAAGGATTTTTAATTCCTAGAACAAACACTAAAATACACTTCAAAATACTATACATGAAACAACTTTAAAAATAAAGTTGTCTAATACTATAATTAAGACAATCAAAAAAATGTAGGAAAGGAGGAACAAAGTCAGAAGGAGTAACAAGAAAAAAGTAATACAACTGTAGACCCGGGCTTCCCTGGTGGGGAAGTGGTTAGGAGTCTGCCTGCCAATGCAGGGGACACGGGTTCACGCCCTGGTCAGGGAATATCCCACATGCCGCGGAGCAGCTGGGCCCGTGTGCCACAACTACTGGGCCTGTGCTCTGGAGACCGCAAGCCACAACTGCTGAAGCCCGTGCGCCTAGAGCCCATGCCCTGAAACGGGAGAGGCCACTGCGGTGAGAGGGCCACGCATTGTGGTGGGGAGCAGCCCCAGTTCGTCACAACTGGAGAGGGCCCGTGCGCAGCAACAAAGACCCAACGCAGCCCAAAATAAATAAATTAATTAAACAACAACAATAACAACAAAAAACCCTGTAGACCCAAATTCAATCCTATCCATGATCTTCAAAGTCACTATCATCAGGGAAGATGAAAGCCAAACTACTTACTAGAACAGCTACAATTAACAAGACTGACAAGGATAAGTGTTGCTGAAAATGCAGAGCACCTAGAAACCTTCTGTATTGCTGGAAGGAATCCATAATGGCGTAGTCACTTTGAAAAATAACTTGTTAGTATCTTATAAACTTAGGCATACACTTACCATCCAAATCAAGCAGGCTTATTCCTTGGAATTTACCACAAAGAAATGAAGACATATGTCTACATAAAGACTTGTATGTAAATGTTCAGAGTGGCATTATTCATAATATCCAAAAGTGGAAACAACCCAAATGTACATCAAGTGGTGAATGGATAAACAAATTATAGTATGCCTACACTATAAAATATTAATTAGAACAAGAAAGAAAAAACTATTGACATACACAACAACATGGATGAATCTTGAAAACATGACATAAAGTAAAAGCTGTCAACTATAAACGAGTACTTATTGTATCATTCCATTTCTATAAAATTCCAGGCTAGGCAAAACCGTTGTGACAAAAAGCACATCAGTGACTGGGGCTAGGGATCAATGGAGAAGATGGATTGCAGGGGAGCACAAGGAAACTTTCTGGGGTTATGAAAATTTCAATATCTTGCTTGGTGACTATGTACAATTGTTAAATATGATTAAACTGAATACCAAAATTAGCAAAGTTTATTGTATGTAAGTTATACCTGAATAAAGCTAGGGAAAAAGGGACACGACAAAAATTAAAACAGAACCTGGATAAAACTGAAATAACTTCGAGAGGACTGATTTAAAAAGAAAAACAGAGCAAGAATAAAAAATACTAGAAAAAGGAAGTGTGTTATATGTTTTAAAAATAACAAAAGAAGGGACTTCTTTGGCAGTCCAGTGATTAAAGACTTCGCCTTCCAATGCAGGGGGTGTGGGTTCAATCCCTGGTTGGGGAACTAAGACCCACATTCCTCAAAAAACCAAAACATAAAACACAAGCAATATTGTAACAAATTCAATTAAGACTTTAAAAATGGTCCACGTTGAAAAAAAATCTTAAAAAAAAATAACAAAAGAATACTACAAACAAACTAGTGTGAGTAAATTAAAATTTTAGATGAAACAGAAAATTATAAACTTTTCAACTATCAAAATTGACATAAGAATAAACTGAAAACATGAAGTCACCATTTGCAAATAAGGGCACCAAAATTGTTGGAAAACATTTTGCCCATTTCTTCCCCCAATCTTCATCTAAACAATAAACACACGTGGTCCAGGTAGTTTCAAAGACATTCTTTATCAAATTTTGAAAGAATGGATGGTTTCTATCTCTTATCAAACTGATTCAGAGAATAAAAATCTCAGGAAGCTATTTAGCTGGTTTTATGAAGCAAATATAACTTTGGCAACAAACAAAGCAAATACAAGAAAAATACCAATTACAATTTAAGATACTGTATTCGTTTCTTATTGCCGGTGTAGCAAATTACCACAAACATAGTGGTACAAACTACACATCGTACAGTTCAAGTGGTTAGAAATCTAAAATTGGTGGGTAGAGCTGCATCCCTTTGTGGAGGCTCTAGGGAGAATCTTCCTTGTTTTTCCAGTTTCTAGAGGCTGCAGCATTCATTGGCTCTTGTCTGGCATCACTTTGATCACTGCTTCCTTGTCAAGTCTCCTTCTTTGACTCTGGTGTTCCCTCTTGTGAGAACACTTGTGATTAGATTGGCCATACTAGATACCAGAATAATCTCCCATCTCAAAATCCTTAACTATCACAACTACAAAGTCCCTTTTTAAAATGTAAGGTAACACATTCACAGGTTCTGGGGATTCTGATGTGGACATCTTTGGGGCGACATTATTCTGCCAACCCCAAACGAAGATACAAAAATTCTAAATAAAATACTTACATCAAAACTAACAGTGTATAAACAACAACATTCATCTTGAACAAATAGATGTCATGCCAGAAACATGAGGTTGACTCAACATCAGAAATTATATTGTAAAGGAGAAAAGTTGTAGGATTGCCTCAATAATCGAAGGAACACCTTTCAGTCATAGTAAATACTAATAGTCAATCATAACAGAAAATGTTTTAATAGTTGAGAGGTATAATTGTAAATGTGTAAAGTGTAAATATTAGTTCATTCCAAAATTATTAACTACTATCAAATTATTCTCCAAAGTAATTTACCAATTTTAACTTTCTTCAGGTAGATACAGGCATTCCTATTTTTTTACATAATCGTCAAAATTTGGTATTGTCAGATTCTTTAAGATTTGTAGTCTAATGAATGCAAATATTATTTCACTGTTTACCTTCCAGTATTCCTGTTTACTAATGGATTTTTCTTCCTTTTGCTTTCTCTTTACTCGTTTTGTAAATTAGTAATTACTGAATCAAGTATCTGTACGCCAAATTTCCCGTCAATAACCTTGTTCTATTTTTCTACTGTGTTGTCCTTTCATTTCCTTAGTTGACTTACAGGAAGTCTTTGTGTTTTCTGAATAATAATCCTGCATTCTATAAATTGTATGTGAATTCTCTAGAAAACATCTCAGACATGAGAACAGAAAACATGGATGAGATTGTTCACTGCTGCATTATTTTAATCCTGAAAATGGAAAGTTCAAAACTACTTAATTGAACTGAGATTCAGGCAAACAACAGAACACTGCACAGCAGCAATATGAATGAAGGAGTCCTCTACATATCAAGACAGCTAGCTTTCAAAAACATAAAGTTGAGTGTGACAGTTGTAAATTAAAAGACCTCATGGACTATCATATGATTTGTGTAAATTTGAAGATATGCCAAGCAATACTATAGATTTTATAGATAACAGAGCTAATTAATGGAAGTAAAAATATAGTGGTTGGAAGAATGCACACCAAATTCATGCGAGTGATTCGTTCTGGCCAGAACAATGTAGATAGATAGGAAGTAAAAGGAAAACAAGGGTGATTTTAGTTTTATCTCAAGTATTCTATTTCTTTTTGTTTAAAGAAAATCTAAATTGAACAAAAAACACTCTCTCCCCTTTATTAATAACTTAAAATGGCTTAAGTGACTGACTTAAAATTTACTTTTGAAAGATCGTTCCAAGAAGAAAATAAAATTTTCATAATTAACCAAATAAAAAACCTAAGGAAATAGCCTTTAGGGACTTTCCTGGCAGTCCAGTGGTTAAGACTTCACCTTCCAATGCAAGGGATGTGGGTTCGATCCCTGGTCAGGGAGCTAAGATCCCACATGCCTCGTGGCCAAAAAAAGCAAAACATAAAACAGAAGCAATTTTGTAAAAAATTCAAGAAAGACTTTAAAAATGGTCCACATCAAAAAAAAAATCTTTAAAAAAAATAGCCTTTGCCTCAGAGTATTCTATTTTTAATGGTTGCATAATAAACGCATTTTTGCAAACATTTCTCGTACATATTACCTAACCAAAGACTTTCACTCCATTCTTAACATTGATAAATCTCCCAAGAGAGGTGACTTGTAATTGATCAGTGTATTCCAGAGGCAGAATTAAAATATTTCCTGTTACTTGTAGAAAGAAGTTATTCTAATTCTTAAATTCAAGAGATCTACTCATTAAATAGTATGGATGTCCTTACAGGAAACAGCTCTGTGTTCAGTTACTGATAGAACAACTCAAAAGCTGTTTATTGATAGACTGTGTGCAATCTAATCTATTACCTTTCAAATAAATTTTTAGCTTCAGGATTAAAAGTCAAACTTCTCATTTCAAAGCTCTTATAAGTGCTATTTTAAAAATGGTTTTGCTAGTTCAAATTTTATCATTTATTATCTCTTGTTGGTGGTAATATTTTTAAAAACTTTTCAAGGGGGAAAAATAAAACTTAAGTCTTTTATCCTCCTAATAACTTTTTCAATATACTCTTTTAGAATTCAGATCTTTCTATTCCTTTCTATCAATTCATTTTTCACAGTTTCTCAGTCTACAGAATGGCAAATTACATCACATTATTAAAAATATTACTTTAAAGAGATAACAAAAATAAAATAAAAGGAAATGAAGTTTATCCTTGTATTTTTCCCAGGAGACATTTTTCAGGGCTAAGATGTCCTGGTCCATCTGCCCCTTCCTAGTCAGCTCCCCTCGCTGGGCACCAGCTCTACCTCTATAAAATTAAGGGCTGAACAAGTCAATCTCAAAGATTCCTTCTAGGCCTATCATTCTCTAATTGATTATCCCAAGATAATTATCTATGACGTGACAGTCACTTATCTTACTACTTTTAGTAACAACAATATACAATATAGAATATAACATGATGAATTTATCTTGATTTCCTGAAGGCAGAGTAAATTCATTAGCTTTTAATCCATTAAATACTGAATGAATTTTTCTTGAAGCACTGATGCAAAACCAAAAAGTGCAATTACTAAACTGAACAAAATATGAACTTTATTAAATTAAAACTTCATGTCTAAAAGTCAAGCTTGAGCTCCTAATTTATATAAGAGATCTGTTTGTTTGCTTATTGGTCAAATTGATAAAATCAATTTTACCCATGGTTTTACATCAAAGCTTTTGATGTTTTTGAAAATATAACTACCAGAGATGTCATAGAGTCCTCAAGGAGGATGACTGTGTAAAGCAAGAAAAAAAAGCAATTGTGTATTACTTAGTTGCTCACTCAGTCTATATTTCTTCAGGCCACACGAGGCCAGGATTTAAATTACTGTCACTAAGAAAAATGTCTCATGTTTCTTTCTTATTTGTCCAACTCCAGCAAGATTTCCAGCTCCTTGCAAGATCCCCTCCTCTGTACCGTCTCTTTCTAGGGTGAGGGGACCTTGTGGGTAAAAGTAGCAGGTACTGTCAGTCATTTTGTGACACCAACTTTCTTTTCCTCCTCTCTTGGGTCAACACACTAACTACAAAGGCCTCCCTGAGTGCAGGACAGAGCCATTACACCTTCCTGAAGGATGCAAAAACAGAACTGCTTATCCCAGCGAACCAGAGAGATTTAGAGAGAATCATTCCTTAATAACTGATAAAATAAGACTTCAGAGCAAAGATAATTATCAGGAACAAAGAAAGATATTATATAATGATTAAAAGCGGTCAATCCACCAGAAGACAGTGATCCTAAGTACACTTGCAACAAACAACAGAGCTGCAAAATATACACAACTAAAAGGGCTGAAAAAATAAGTAGACAAATCCACAATTATGGTTGGGGGCTTCATGACCCCACTCTCAAAAATATTCATAGACCTAAAAGACAGAAAAATGATGAAGATATCGAATAACTGAACAGTATCATCAGCCAACAAGATGTAATTGACATTTATAGGTGCTCCTCCCAACAACTGCAGAATACAATGCAATGGAGTTCTGTTTCATGGAGCCACTGATCATTTAGCTGCATATACACGCCGAGTTCTAGAATGACCGTGAGAAACGATCCAATGGGAAGAAGCACAGCAGCTCTCAGGCCAGGAGCTACTTATCTAGGGAAAAGATGAGGAGAGACGGAATTAAGACAGTGGAGTGAGGATCAGCCTGCAAAGGAAGGAATACTCGATCCACGGATTAAAACACATCACAGCATATTTGTTCTTTATCAAGGAATTTCTTATAATATTTCTCTACTTGATGCGGGTTTCATATATATGAGTAGTCACTTAGGAAGATATTTTCTAAATGCACTTGAGCTCTCTGGATTCCTTGAATTATTGAGGTTTCTTTTTTATTTTTTCAAACACTGAAAATACAAACTGTACCATTTCTATCTAAAGTAATTTCTACCAGATTCTTCTAATTATTGATTTCAAAAAACAGTGCTTTCACCTCACAGTTAGCAGACTTACCTTTGTCTCCATCGCTACCTCAGGCATATCCTCAAGGAGCACATCCCAAAATTGACCCTTGTAGGAAGACTATGAAGCTGTTCAAAGCTTCCCAAATAGGAAGTAGAAGAGACAAACCAGTCAGCATCAGAGAAAGAAAATGGTCCAGACATTAGGAGCTTCAACCAGGCTGAACCATCACCAGGTTCAGGCTTGGGAGGAAAGCCTATTTCATTTGACTTTGTACAGTCTAAAGGAAAAATAACAGTACACCACATATAAGAGGTAGATGCTCCATGCATAACAGGTTGATTCAGTGGAAGATTTTAGGAAATGCTTGATAAGTGAATGAAAGTTTAATGCAAAGCTCATTTTGTTTGCACTTTCACCTGACTTGATTTAGAACTTCTAGTTCTGAACAAGATGCAATAGACTTCTTAGAGATCTGATCTCTCTCTCCTCTCTCTCTCTCTCTCTCTCTCTCTCTCTCTCTCGCTCTGCCGTTTATACTACATAGTCTGTGGATCACAGAGGAAGTCACAAGAGAAATCAAATATACAGTCAACTGAATGAAAAATTATATATATGTAAATTTGTAAGATGTAGATAAAGCACTTCTGAGAGGGAAATTTACAGTACAAAATGTTTACATTAAAAAAGAGGAAAGGTTTCAAATTATCTAAGCTCTCACCTTAAGAAGTTTGAAAAATGATAGCAAAATATTCCCAAAGATAGCAGAAGAAAAGAAAAAGTAAAAATAACAGCAGAAACTAATGAAATTAAAAGAGAAAATTGATGAACAAAAAAACCTAGTTTTTTGACAAGATCAACAAAGTGACAAATGCCTAGGAAGACTGACAGAGAGAAGAAGGAAGGCACAAATGACCAATATTAGGAATGAAACAATGAATATAATTACAAATCCTGCAGGTATTAAGGCCATAGTAATGGACTACTATAAACAACTCTACACACAAATTCAACAACTTAAATAAAATGGACCACTTCCTCCAAAAGCACAAAATACCAAAAAATTAACTAATATTAAATAGATGACATAAATTAAATAGATGATGTAAAGCCTTACAACTATTAAAGATATTAAATTTATAGTTTAAAGATTCCTAAGGAAAAATATCTCCAAGTCTGTGTGATTGCAGTGGGAAATTTTACCAAATATTCAAAGAATTAAGATCAATTCTACCCAATCTCTTCCAGATAGTAGAAGAGTATAGAACACTTCCCAAATCATGTATTATCTCATACAAAACCAGACAAAAAGTACAAAAAAAGGAAAAAATACTAATATCCTTCATGATCATAAGTACAATAATCCTCAACAAAATACTAGCAAATTAAATCCAGCAATATATAAAAATAATTCTATATCACAACCAAGAAAAATTTATTTCAGAAATGCAGTGTAAATTAAAAACACATTGCAATTTATAATCACTAAAAATGAAGTACATAGGTACAGATCTAATAAAATCTACATAGCACTTGTACACTGAAAACTACAAAACACCAATGAAAGAAATCAAAGTTCTGAATAAAAGGAGGCCATACTGCATTCATGGATAGAAGCTTCAATATTTTCAGATGCCAATTCTCTCCAAATTGATCTGTAAGTTTAATATATTTATTAAAGTCCTATAGCTATAGAAAAGTTTATTCTGATATATATGGAAAGGCAAATAATAAAGAATAGTTAAAGCGTTTTTAAAAATAGAGAATAATTAGAGAAATTATTTTACCTTGATTTGAAAACTTACTCTACAACTACAGTAACAGTACTCAAGACAATGTGGTACTGGCAGAAGAACAGAAATACAGGTCAAAGGAACAGAATAGAGAACCTACAAATAAACCCCCAAATGTATGACCAATTGACTTTGTACAAAAATGCAAAGGCAATTCATTTGAGAAAGGATAATCTTTTCAATTTATGGTGCTGGAGCAATGGATATCCATAGGGGGAAAAAATGAGCCTAAAGCAAAATCTCACACTTTACACAAAAATTAATTTGAAGTTGATCATGGATTTAAAAGCAAAATGTAAAGCTACATAAGAAAGAATCTTCAAGACCTATATAGAAAGATGAGGAGTTCTTATAGATGACACCAAAAGCACAATCCATAAAAGAAAAAAAATCCAAAAATTGCATATTACCAAAATTTAAAACTTTTGTTCTGCAAAACCTTATTAAGAGAATGGAAAGATGATCTACAAACTTATAGAAAGAGAAAATATTTGTAAACCACATATCTGACAAAAGACCTCTATCTAGAATATATGAAGAACTCTCAAAAGTACAAAACAATCCAATTAGAAAATGGGCAAAAGACACTAACAGACATGTCACTAAAGAGGAGATATAGATGACAAATAAGCACATGAAAAGAAGTTCAGCATCATTAACCACTAGGAAAAGGCAAATTAAGGCCATGATGAGATAGCAACACACCTATTAAAATAGCTGATATTGAAAAAAAAAAAAAGTAAAACACCAAATGCTGCAGAGGATGCAGAGAAACTAGATTTCTTATACACTGATGGTGGGGATGTAAAATGGTACAACTACTCTGGGAAATAGTTTGATGGTTTCTTTAAAAAAATTTTTTTTTAAACTAAATATAACCTTACTATATTATGCAGAAATAACACTCCTGGGTTTTTATCTGAGAGGAATGAAAATTTAGGCTCACATTAAAACCTGTACAAAAATGTTCATAGCAGCTTTCTTTCTTATATAGTAAAAAACTGGAAATAATCCAAATATGCTCCAACGAGTGAAAAGTTTAACCAACTGTTGTACTTTCATAGCATGAAATACCAGTCAGGAATAAAAAAAGAACAAACTATTGATATAAACAAGCTGGTGAGTCTCAAGAGAATTATGCTGAGTGGAAAAACAGGAAAGCAGCAAAGATTACATTTTGTATGATTCAATGCATAAAACATTCTTAGAGAACAGATTAGTGGTCTCCAGAAGTTGTAGATGGCGGAGGAGATGGGTGGGGTTACCAAGGAAGAGCAGAGGAGATCTCCTGAGATCTTTGCCCTGATGGAACAGTCCTGTGTCTTCCCTGTAACGGTAGTTACAGGCACCTACACATGTAACAAAATTGCATGGAGCCATAAAAATACACACAAGTGAGTGAATGTAGAAGAGGTGAAATCTGAATAAGGTCTGTGGATTGCACCAATGTCAATGTTTTTGCTGTTGTTGTATAGTTATGTAAGTTTAAAAAATTTAAGTTTAAAAAATTAAAATAATGGCTCCAGTGATTCTAAATTTCTTTTTTACTGTTTAACAATAGTAAATTTAGATTGCAATTATACAGAATTATAGTAGTTTGAGTTAAGATGGAAGTCTTTCATAATCTTCATTACTAGTGTTGTAAAGAAGAAATGAGGGGAAAAAACAGACAACACGGCTAAATGCATTACAGAAACCAACGTCAAGTTATCAATATATCATTATATAGTTATGAGTTTATATGTCCTGAAGCAATGAAAGTCTAGGAATATTTTTGTACTGATCCCTCTAATTATGCTATCAAACTCCTCCAGTTAGGCACCCGGACTGATTCTCAAAAGTCATCAAGGAATTTCTGGTGAATAATTTTAACCTGTGTCTTAATAATTATACTATATGAACTAGTTTATACTCAAATGTCCATACACTGCAATATTACATAGTGATTAGAAAGAAAATTAAAACAATGCATAACGTGGATAAGGGTAAGAAAGTTTTAAAACAACAGGTGGTCATTTGTCATACTTTTACATAACCAACTCATAGACATCCTCTTCTGTAAGCATTTCACTTACTATGCCTCCTCAAATAACTGCCTTTCTGGACTTCACCAAGGAAAAAAAGAAATTGCAGTTCATCCCTGATTTCTTACTGGTGTGAACCTGGACCCGCCATCCTCAACAAGAGAAGTAGCCTCCTTCCCTGGGACAGATGGTGACATCAGCCCTAGGCCTTAGAGACTTGCCTCACCCTGGCTTTCCTTTCTTGAGCATCTTAGTAGTTGCCAAAATCTGACTTTTCCCTCCCTTCTCTTTCATCTAAACGAAGTACAAACTTCTCCCAGATAGCCGGTCAACCAAACAAACTTCTGTTTCTATTTTAGCTGGGGGAAAAAATGGTATAGAACAGAAACATAAGTACAACCCCAGTAAAACATGTGCTTCCGACGACATGGACTGACAGCAGTAGGATGATGTATAAAATATGTGTCTCCTGATCTGAGTTCACAGCCCGCTTCATCTAAGCTTTGTCAAAAGATTTTTCTTACACTTTAATCCACTTTGTGGAAGAGGCATTTCCTGTTCTGAGGTGCTACAACCAAGATGGCAACGCAGGCCTGCATCACATCACTCTTAGTCCCTTTAATCAATTCTGCATCATACTGCAGAACAAAATTCCTAAAACAAAACTTTCATCATTCCCATACTCAAGTCTCTGGTAATTAACCCCAGGCTTGTTTATTTCTTAATAGTTTAAAATTATAATGTGATCCATTGAAGCTTGACCATGCATGAGGCGCTGTGCCAGGTACTTAGTGACATCTCATTCAATCCATGGAATAGCCCCTCTGAAAGACTGAACATACAGATGGACAATGACCAGACCACATATGACAATGGAACTCTGCATCACAACCTCTGAAGCCAGTAGCCCAGGGAGCTAAACCATAACCTCTGCAGCTGAGAATGGTCAGGACTTGATGGATGACTGACAGCTTTCTTAAAATTTCACCCTCATTTCAAACTCAGGATCAACCAAAGAAAGCCAAATATGCACCCTTAACCAATCACATACGATGCTCCAGCTTCCCTGTGCAAACAACCTCCAATCATGGTACACCTGGAGCCATCCCTTTCTTCCACTATAAAGCTTTCCCATTCCTCTGCCTGCTTTTGAGTCTTTGCCAAAGGTAAGTGATGCTGGCTGACTCTCTTGATATAGTAAGCTCTGAATAAACAGCCTCTGCCTGCTCTTATTTATTTCCACAAGTCCTGAAATCCAGCAAGATCATTTGCATGGTTTGCAGATGTAGAGAACTGTAATCTGGGGTGGACAGAAGTTTGATGAAGGTCATTAGCATCTAGTTTAAAGTCTCTACCACTCCAGTCTCAGACCTCCTACTTCTTCTGCCATCTCTGTGCTCACATTTATCTGCTCTTATTATTAAAGGATACCACGAGCCTCCTTGTCAGCCCTGCGATCGCAGAAATTAGTGGTTAATAAAATAACTGCACTTCTACTGATGAACTAATTTAAATGTTCAGGGTTTTTCTACTTGTCATAAGAAAAGTGATACCAAAACCTGGTAGAGCCAGTAAGAAGATACCTTTTATTTTATGTTTCAACAGGCAGGGGAGGAAAGATGAGCATTGAGAATTGTCAGATATTCAACAGTATCACAGTGGGAACAGACTTGGCTGGTCTAGTTGGTGTAGTGTGAGGCAGGTATCCCAACAGGGGGATGTACTTTCTTGAACATTGCTCATAAAACACAATTTTCTCCATGCAGTTCATAAAAGGTTCTCTGACTCAGTAGGACCAATTAAAAGCTCCATCTCAAGACAATGTTTAAGATAATAAAAATCTTATTATTTTTGGATATTTAAAATATTCATTATATGCTAAGTTGTTCTTATCACCCAGATGAGGGAAATCTGCACGTATAGTTCAAAAGGATAATAGGGAGATTTAGAAAGAACCATGAGATTTTGAACAGTAACACTCAAGTAAAAATCAAAAGATCAAGGTTACCTGCAAACAACCTGGGGACTCTTAAAATGCATAAACTGCAAATATGTCTAATGTCTTTAATTGTAGCATGCATGGTTTAGTTCTCCAATGCACTCATAGAGGGTACAATCCTTATGTTCTTCAGCTGTCACATCCCAGAGGTCACAGATAAACAGATTCACCGTGCTAATACAACATTCTGTGGCTCTAGCTCAAGAAACATTGGGTTTATTGCAGCTCTTATTCTATCCTCTTGCCCTTGTTAGACTTTAATTCATAACATGGCATTTCTATGATTTTTGACTTCATATCTACCACAAATATTTTAGTAATTCAAGGACTTGTGGAAAGTATCATATTTTGATAAAAGGATGGGGCCTTTAACACTAATTTATTCTTTAATGAAAATATTACCTATGATTAATTGCAGTGTTATTTTAGGTAGGATGGTATGTAAACAAAACACTATGCATATATAAGATTTGTGTTATAAAAAGAAAGATGGTAAGAAGAAAGAAGAAAGATGAAGGTAGAAGGAAGGATGGTAAATAAGGTGAGGATGGAAATGGTCGACTGGAAGAGTAGGTGAGTCTTTGAGGACCAGCGCCACATTCTTTGGGTAGCTAATCAGAATGACAAGTAGATGTAAAGCACATGAATTCTCACTTTAGGGAATTATTGTATACTTGACATTATACACAGTGGGAGCTGTGTCCTCCCAGAGTGTTTATGTCTCTTTCTCCAAGCAGCATTTCTCTGAAGTTTTCACTGTGAAATAATTTCTATGAAATGTTAACAGGTTCCATGAAAATGGTGTGCTAATAACTTTGGGGTTCAATGCCCACTATATGCTGCAATTCTGCTGAGATTCACAAGGAACTTTAGTACATTGAAGACTCCAAGAACTCCTGAGATAACAAAGCAAACAAAAAGTTTAACTTCAGTGTTTGACAAATAGTCCTACATGCAAACTTTTCTCATCAGCCACATGTTTAACTCACTGCCTGGCACTAGCAAGTCTCAGGTGTTCTATACTTGATGCCAATGTATGCTGTGTGGAGCCTTTTGACACAGAACTAGAGAAGTAGGTAAACACCAAAACACCAAAATGGTCCCCAGTGAGCCTTGGTTTTTGTTTTTTTTTTTTTACTCACAGCTTTGTGTAGTCCCTTCCTGCATTTTATCAGAGCTGGTCTGTGTGACCAACCAAATATGGCAGAAGTGCTCTATTATAAACATCTGTGGCTCCCATCTGGGCCTTGCTCTTTCCTGGGTCTCTTGCTCTGTGGCAAGCTGGCTGCCATGTTAAGAAGAAGCTCAGGCATCCTATGGAGGGCCCAGTCAATGAGGAGCTGAGGCCTCATGCCAACAGCCACGTGAGTGAACTTGAAAGATTATCCTCACTCAGTGTGACCTTCAGAAGACTGCTTGGATGCAACCTCTTGAGAGACCTTGAGCCAGAATAACCAAGCTAAGCCCCTCATAGATTCCTGATCCTCAGAAGTTGTGAGATACTAAATGTTTGGTTTTTTTAAGCTGCTAAGTTTGGGGGCAATTTGTTATGCAGCAATAGGTAACTAATATAGTTGATAATTAAGAAAGCCTGGGGAGTATGACATTTAGGGTTGTACCAGAGGAACACCCTCAATCATTCAATCCAACATATGAATTATGCTGATATTATGAGCCAGATACTGAGATACAGCAGCGAATTAAACATGCAATCCCTTCCTCTACGTTATATTCAACTGTTCATTAGTTGTCCTTCAGAATCTCTCATGTTTACAGTGACTTGTAGCTGATTCCAGGCCAACCCCACTTCCCAGTATCCTGTGCAACACAGTGTGGAAGGGGTACCAATTTCTCACCAATGGACTGGAAGCAGCTCATGCAACTTCTGTGTCTAGGGCCATCAGCTCCCTCCTCTACGCTTCCTTTTTTCTTGCTACCAGCTTAAACTTAAACAGACAGTGGCCTAGCTCTGACCATGTAAAACATAATACCCTTAGATTTGATGAATCAAACATGGAAGGAAGCTGGGTCCCTGAGTGATTGCACAGAGAGGGTCACCCCATTGACCTGATGGCTCAAGACAAGGCATTACATGAAAGAGGAATAAAAATAAACTTCTGGACTTCTCTGGTGGCTCAGTGGTTAAGAATCTGCCTTCCAATACAGGGCATATGGGTTCGAGCCCTGGTCTGGGAAGATCCCACATGCTGTGGAGCAACTAAGCCCATGAGCCACAACTACTGAAGCTCTCGTGCCTAGAGCCCGTGCTCCGTAGCAAGAAAGCCACTGCAATGAGAAACCCACACACTGCAACAAAGAGTAGCCCCTGCTCGCCACAAATAGAGAAAGCCCATGCACAGCTACAATGACCCAATGCTGCCTAAATAAATAAAAATTTCTAAAAAGTTAAAAAAAAAACTTCTATTTTTTTTTTTTAACTCTCCACTTTTGCTTTTCTTTGTTACAGCAGTATAGACTGGACCTTATTTGTGCAATTTATAATAACAAAGCACAGTGTATTAAACACATAATTGAGCTAAAATATTCATAGTTACTCCCCGCACAAAAAGAAGAAAAGAAATGTCTTCTAAGTATCAAAAAGCATCCAAGATAGTGTTATTTTGGGTTTAGGAGACACATTTCTCTTCCTGTTACCCTCTGTTGCTTGCTCTTTTTTTCTATTTTTTATCACTGTAAACCAAGGGTCAAGGGTCAGCAAACAATGACCTGTGTGCTAAATCTAGACCAACCCCTGTTTCTGTAAATAAAGTGTTATTGGGGTACAGCCACACCCATACAGTTACAAACAGTCTGGCTGCTTTTGAAACTACAGCTTCAGAAGTGAATGGTTGTGACAGACCATCTGACCCAGAGGCCCAAGATATTTACCATCTGGTGCTTTATACCAAAATCCTTTCAACCTTTGTTGTAGAGGACATGTTTCAGTTAAATACTTTGTCAAACACACTTTACTACTGGCTCATTATTAAAAACCACAATGTCTAAAAATTCACTTGCCCTGATTCTAGTTCAGATCTCCAAGCAGGGAGTTTCTTCTGTTACTTTACTGAGGGAGAAAAAGAAAATGTAAAGTCTTTTTTTTTTTTTTTTTTTTTAGAGTATAGTTGATTTACAATGTTGTGTTATTTTCAAGTGTACAGCAAAGTGAATCAGTTATACATATACATATATCCATTCTTTTTTAATATTCTTTTTCCATATAGGTTATTACAGAATATTGAGTAGAGTTCCCTGTGCTATACAGTAAGTAAGTCCTTATTAGTTATCTATTATATATATAGTAGAGTGTGTATATTGATCCCAATCTCTTAATTAAATCTCCCGGCCTTTCACCTCTGGTAACCATAAGTTTGTTTTCTGTGTCTGTGAGTCTATTTCTGTGTTGTAAATACGTTCATTTGTACCACTTTTTTGGATTCCACATATAAGCAATATCATACAACATTTGTCCTTCTCTGTCTGGCTTACTTCACTTAGTATGATAATCTCTAGGTCCTTCCATGTTGCTACAAATGGCATTATTTCATTCTTTTTTATGGCTGTGTAATATTCCATTGTATATATGTACCACATCTTCTTTATCCATTCCTCTGTTGATGGACATTTAGGTTGCTTCCATGTCCTGGCTATTGTAAATAGTGTTGCTATGAACACTGAGGTGCATGTATCTTTTTGAATTATAGCTTCTCCAGATATATGCTGAGGAGTGGAGTTGCTGGAGTAGGTGCTGGTAGTTCTATTTATAGTTTTTTAAGGAAGCTCCATACTGTTCTTCATAATGGCTGTGCCAATTGACATTCCCATCAGCAGTGTAGGAGGGTTCCTTTTTCTCCACACCCTCCCCAGCATTTATTGTTTATACATTTTTGGATGATGGCTATTCTGAGTGGTGTGAGGTGATACCTCATTGTAGTTTTGATTTGCATTTCTCTAAAAATTAGTGATGTTGAGCATCTTTTCATGTGCTTTTTGGCCATCTGTATGTCTTCTTTAGAGAGATGTCTATTTAGACCTGCCCATTTTTTGATTGGGTTGTTTGTTTTTTTCATACTGAGCTGCATGAGTTGTTTGTATATTTTGGATCCCTTGTTAGTCGCTTTGTTTGCAAATATTTTCTTCCATTCTGTGGGTTGTCTTTTTGTTTTGTTTATGGTTTCCTTTGATGTACAAAAGCTTTTAAGTTTAACTTGGTCCCGTTTGTTTATTTTTGTTTTTATTTCAATTACTCTAAGAGGTGGATCAAAAAACCTGTACTCAGAAAAGTATAACATGCTTATGAAAGAAATCAAAGATGACACAAACAGATTCAATGCAATCCCTATCAAATTACCAGTGGCATTTCTCACAGAATTAGAACAAAAAATTTTGCAAATTGTATGGAAACACAAAAGACCCCGAATAGCTATAGCAATCTTGAGAAAGTAAAATGGAGCTACAGGAGTCAGGCTCCCTGACTTCAGACTATACTACAAAGCTACAGTCATCAAAACAGTATGGTACTGGCACAAAAACAGATATATAGATCCACGGAACAGGATAGAAAATCCAGAGATAATCTCATGCACCTATGATCACCTAATATATGACCAAGGAGGCAAGAATATACAATGAAGAAAGACAGGGTCTTCAGTAAGTGGTCTGGGAAAACTGGACAGCTAAATGTAGAAGGATGAAAGTAGAACACTCTCTAACATCATACACACAAAAAAACTCAAAAGGGTTAAAGACTTAAATGTAAGACCAGATACTATAAAACTCTTAGCAGAAAACATAGGCAGAACACTCTTTGACATAAATCGCAGTAATATCTTTTTTGTATGGTCTTTTTTGGATGCACACTTGCTCCTGAAGTGTACCCCCTTGCAGGCTCAGCTACTGACAAAGAGGTGGCTGGAAATTGCACCGTGGGCCACAGTTGCTCTAGTTGGTCTCCTCCCTGCCTTGGGTGCATGATTCAGCCCTGATTCAAACAAAAAATTCTTTTGAAGAGCTCAGAGCAGACACAATCATAGACATATCTTTCTTGCCAAGGTCTTTGAAAACATACACAGGGAATCCTTATGCAAACTGAAACATACCTGTTGAGGTTAATAGAAACTTCAAACCTAATTACTGTGATGAAAAGGCAGGCTTTATTGACAAAGCTTTCATGCATACATTTCCTCAAGATGTCCCTGCAGCCTGTACATATGTCCTCTGCCCTCTCTCTCTTTGTACTTGATCCCCTGAGATGCAGCAGCTGGTTTCACTCAGGTGGGTTCCCCAGCCACCTACACACTCCCACTCTGACATGCAGTTTCTAGCAGATGATTACAGAGGGTGTCTTATTTTCTTACCATGTTTGTGACTGGTGCATAACACAACAGCCACATTCCTCCCCACTCCCCTCAACCATCTTGGTGGTGGCCTCCCTGAGGGCAAGGCCTGGGCCTCCTTTACCTACATCTCCAGTGCTTGACACATAGCATGACCCAGGCAAGCAGCAAGCCTGGGAGCCTGAGTGATGGCAGCAAGAGGCACACACAGGGAGGCATTTCTGCCGCAGGAGCCAAGCACATCTCCAAAGCCTGCCCACCTAGCTGGAAGACCAGGTAGAGATGTGAGCACAAACAAGCTCAGGGAGCAGGGCAAGCAAGGAAGCACTAACTGTGTAGAGGAGCTTTTCCTGTCCTCTCATCCAGCCCTGACATCTGGAAGACCTGCAGCAGAGAACGAGGGACAGAGCTAAACTCCTGCAGGTTCAGTGCTTCCCCTCTCTGCTCAGGCTCTATCTCAGTATTCACAGCATGTAAAATTATAATAAAATAACAACAAATAACGATCCTCACCACCCAGGACCTTGAATTCACCCCTTGGAGTTCCTCCGCCGATTCATTCTGGGATAGCTCTTGGCCAGCCATCTCCCCCAAAGATTAGCTGAGTTAAACCATTCCCCTCACATGTTTTGGTATTGGATAGTGAGTGCAAGGTACATCATCTATAAATGACATTTTTCCTCTCAATCCACCTAGTTATGATTTCTGTGTTGAACAAGTAGGGCTGCATGACCAGGTGCCAACAGACTCTGCAAAACAAAACTGGGACGGCCAAACTCCACTCCCACACCAGTGTTCTGTGGCTTAGAGATAGAAGAAAAAATTCCATTGCTAGGCATCTGCATACCTCCTCTTCATGGCCTTTCCCTCTTGTCAGAGAGAGGTTTCTGTACCTTAAGCCCAAACACAGATCATTCATAATATTAGCAGAGAGAAAATTGATTCATTTTTAAAAAATTTTTCTACCTTCCTTAGATTATTTATTTATTAGGCCACACCACGTGGCATGTGGGATCTTCATTCCCTGAGCAGGGATTGGAACCTGGGCCAACGGCAGTGAAAGTGCCTAGTCCTAACTACTGGACCACCAGGGAATTCCCTGTTTCATTTTTCTAAGAGTGTTTTTTTAAATTTTCATCCGTTTTTATACTGCTCTACATCATTTCTATTTTGGATTCTATTTGAATATTCATTATCTTATTCTGGCTATAGCATCCATTCAGGTAATTTCCTTTGAATTTCTATGAATCTTTGGTAGTAAGAATCTCCCACTATAAAGAGGTAATAGTGAAAGTATTCAAAGTTAGATGCTTCAAAACAAGTTTTCATTGCCTTTGGGGTCATAGTTAATATTAGTAATATATTTTCCAAGATCTTAAAATAGTCACATATATTTATAACGGATATATGTCAATCAGAAAATAAACAACAAAAGATCATTAAATTGCCCATTACTAGTCCTCCAGATCTTCAGTGATGTCTTATGATACATCATCCTCAGGCTGATTTCATGTTGAATTATTCTTTCAGTCTATAAGCGCATCCACCACCTTTTAGTGTCAGGACTAGGCAAGGACTGGGACATAAAAGATAAGCTATGAATGGCAGAGCTCTGTCTTCAAGAGCTTTAGAGTCTTGTAGTAAGACAGATAATGAAAAAGTTTATGTAAAATATAATGCTTGCTGGGAGTGAGGTTGTAACAATGCAGTAGAAGTGTGGGAGGGAGAATGCCCAAGTCAGCAGAGGTGGGGTGATTAGATACAACTTTAAGCTGATGCTTGAAAGCCTGCTCTGAAATTTTCCGGAGAGAAAATTTCCGGAGAGAAATTTTCCGGAGAGACCTAGAGACAGAAGGCGTGTCAGGAAAAAGACAGCATATGAAAGAGAAGAGGGTTATAAGAACTCCAGGTGGTTTAGAATTGTTGGATCTGGCAATGGTGTGCCAGGAAAGGGGGTCTGAGAGAGGACCAGGAAGATCAAAGAAGGTCTCCACTCCAAATTAAAGATGTTTTAGATTTTCCATTGAAGTCATGGAGGAGACCACTGAGGAATTCTTGGTGGGGGAAGCTGCTGTGGCAGAATGGGAAAGACTGGTTCATTTTGGGGCATGCGGGGTAGGGCAGAAGAACAGGCATTGCAGTAGCCAGTTCAGAGACCATGAGTGATGGAAGGTGATAGAAGGGAAGACACTTTTACACGTCTAGTGTTTGCAAGACACTGGGCATCTGTGAATGATTCCTGAGAAAAGGGAATCAAAAGAGGGGACCCCAGTGGTTGTCCTGGCTTAATCACCTTAGCAGAGTTTCCTCGGGGCAACAAAGGAAAACCTTGAGTGTGAGTTGAAGAGAGGAAGCTGAGTGTCAGGGAGACCTAGCTGGTCAGAATCTGCAGGGCAGAGCACTAGGAGAGAGAACTACACAGGGAGAAAATATTTCAAATGAATAAAAATGAAAACATGACATAGCAAAACATGTGGGAAGCATCTAAAGCAGAGCAGGCTTTTATTATTGATTGCACTAAATTTATTTTATTGCACCAAAGGCAATAAAAGAGAGATCTCAAATCAATCATCTTAGCTTCCACCTTAAGAAACTGGTAAAAGGAGAGCAAATTGATATCTTCACCCCCATCAAAAAAAAAAAAAAATAGAAGAAAAGAAATATAAAGTTTAGGGTGGAAATCAGTGAAATAGAAGAGAAACAATAGAGAAAATCAATTAAACCAAAGCTGATTCTTGGAGAAGATTAATAAAATTGACACACCTGTAGTCAGACTGATCAGGAGAGATGACATAAATTAGCTGTATCAAAAATGAGAGAGGTGACATCATCACAGATTCTATTTATATTAAAAGGAAAATAAGGGAAGATTACAAACAACTTTATGTCAATATATTGACATCTGAGAAGAAACAGTTAAGTTCCTTAAAAGACACAAAGTGCCAAATTTCAATGAAGAAGAGATAATGTGAATATCCCTGTAACTATTTTAAAATTGAATTTTTAGTTAAAATCATTCCAATTAAAAAAAAAAAAAACTTCAAGCCCAGATGTCTTCACTGGTGAACTCAACATATAAGTAAAAAATAAAACCAAATCTATAGAATTGGTTTTATACCAATTATATACATCCGTTCCAGAAAACTGCAAAGGAGGGAATACTTCTCAATTCATTATATGAGGCCAGGATTATCCTGATATCAAAACCAGAAAAAGACAATACAAGAAAAGAAAATTACACAGCAATATTCCTTATGGAAATAGATGTAAAAATTTTAAAACCACACGTTTAGCATATTGAATCCAACAATACAAAATGCAGCATGACCAAGTAGTGTTTAATCCAGAATGTAAAGTTAGTTTAACATCCAAAAGTCAATTAGTGCAATTCACTATATTAATAAACTAAAAAAAAAAAAATCATATCAATAGATTCAGAAAAATAACTTGTTAAAATCCACTTATTCCTGATTAAAAAAGAAACTCTCAGTAAACTAAAAATAAAAGCGAACTTCCATAATCTGTTAAATGGCATCTTTAAAGATTCTTGAGCTAACATCATAATTATGAAAGACTGAATGCTTCCCCCTAAGATCATAAACAGCATAAGGATATCTGCTTTCACCATTTCTATTAAACTTTTCACTGATGATTTTTGCCAGAGCAGTAACACACTCAAAGAAGTAAAGAAATGGAAGACATATGAATTGAACAAGAAGAAGTAAAAGTGTAGTTATTTGTAGATGACATAACTATCTATGGAAGGGGTAAAAAAGCAGATTGTCAAGGTTGCAGGATATAAGATCAATGTACAAAAATAAATTGTACTTTTTGTATACTAGCAACAATAATTGGAAATTCAAATTTAAAACAATGCTGTTTAAAATACTATCAAAAATTGAAATAAGTGAGCATAAATTTGACAAACGATGTGAAATACATGTAAACTGAAAACTACAAAACATTGTTGGGAGAAATTAAAGGAGACCTGAACACATGAAAAAATATACTGTGTTTATACCTCAGAAGACTCAACATTAAGATGTTAATTCTCCCAACTGATCTTTTTGGTGCAGAGTTATTTACACATTCCTAATAAAAATACAGTAGGATTTTTTTTGTAGAAACTGACAAACTATTTCTAAAATTCATATGGGACTGCAAAGCACCCATAGTAGCCAGTGCAACTTTGAAAGAGAAGAACAAAGGTGCAGGATTACAGATCTGATTTCAAGGTTTAGTTTAAAGATACAGTAATCCAGATAGTGTGATAAAGACAAATAAATTGATCAATGGTTAGAACTGAGTCCAGATATAAACTCAGGCACATAAGGATAGCTGATTTTTGACAAAGGTAAGAAGATAACACAGAGGATGACCTTTTCAACAAATGGTGTGGGAAGATTAGATACCCATATGGAAAAAAAGAATTCTGTTCCCTGTTTCACACTGCATACAATTATTACCTCAAAATGGGCTGTTGATCTAAATGTAAAAGTTAAAACTTAAAAATTTCTAGTAGAAAACATAGGAGAAAACCTGGGGTTTGGTGATGAGTTTTAGATAAAACATCAAAAGTATGATCCATGAAAGAAAAAAATAGATAACTGAACTTCAAAATTAAAAATATCTGTTTTTCAAAAGACACTGTTAAGAAAATGAAAGACAAGTACAGAGGAGGAGAAAACATTTTCAATGCACATATTTGATAAAGGGCATCTACCTAGAATAAAACTACTCACTTTGGTTCCCTGAAATCTTTTCTCCTAAGCTGGGCAAAGATGGTCCTTAAAATGCATATCCAGGGAGACCTTCGATATGGTGGGGGAGTAAGGCGTGGAGATCACCTTCCTCCCCACAAATATATCAGAAATACATCTACATCTGGAACAACTCCTACAGAACACCTACTGAATGCTGGCAGAAGACCTCAGACTTCCCAAAAGGCAAGAAACTTCCCATATACCTGGGTAAGGCAAAAGAAAAAAGAAAAAACAGAGACAAAAGAATAGGGATGGGACCTGCACCTATGGGAGGGAGCTATGAAGGAGGAAAAGTTTCCTAGGAAGCCCCTTCACTGGTGGAGATGGAGGGTTGCGGGGTGGGGGGGAAGCTTCAGAGCCACAGAGGAGAGCGCAGCAACAGGGGTGTGGAGGGCAAAGTGGAGAGATTGCTGCACAGAGGATTGGTGCCATCCAGCACTCACCAGCCCGAGAGGCTTGTCTGCTCACTTGCTGGGAAGGGTGGGGGCCGGGAGCTGAGGCTCTGGCTTTGGAGTTCAGATCCCAGGGAAAGGACTGGAGTTGGTTGCATGAACACAGTCTGAAGGGGGCTAGTGCACCACAGCTAGCCTGGAGGGAGTCCAGGAAAATGTCTGGACCTACACAAGAGGCAAGAGACCATTGTTTCAGGGTGCGCGAGGGGAAGGGATTCAGAGCACCGCCTATACAAGCTCCAGAGACGGGCGCAACCTGCGGCTATCAACGTGGACACCAGAGACGGGCATGAAATGCTAAGGCTGCTGCTGCAGCCATCAAGAAGCCTGTGTGCAAGCACAGGTCACCATCCACACCTCTTCACCTGGGAGCCAGTGCAGCCGCCACTGTCAGGGTCCCGTGATCCAAGGACAACTTCCCTGGGAGAACACACAGCACGTCTCAGGCTGGTGCAACATTATGCTGGCTTCTGCTGCTGCAGGCTTGCCCCGCATTCTGTACCCCTCTTTCCCCTGGTCTGAGTGAGCCAGAGCCCCCTAATCAGCTGCTACTTTAACCCCATCCTGTCTGAGTGAAGAACAGACACCCTCAGGTGGCCTACATGCAGAGGTGGGGCCAAATACAAAGCTGAACCCCAGGAGCTGTGCGAACAAAGAAGAGAAAGGGAAATTTCTCCCAACAGCTTCAGGAGCAGTGGAATAAGTCTCCACAATCAACCTGATGGACCCTGCATCTGTGGAATACCTGCATAGACAACGAATCATCCCAAAATTGAGGCGGTGGATTTTGGGAGCAACTGTAGACTTGGGGTTTGCTTTCTGCATCTAATTTGTTTCTACTTTTATGTTTATCTTAGTTTAGTATTTAAAGTTTATTATCATTGGTAGATTTCTTTATTGATTTGGTTGCTCTCTTCCTCCTTTTTTTAATATATACATATATATATATCTTTCCTTCTTCTTATCCTGTGTGTTTATGTGTATGCTTCTTTGTGTGATTTTGTCTGTATAGCTTTGCTTTTACCATTTGTCCTAGGGTTCTGTCTGTCCGTTTTTTTGTTTTTTTGTTTTTTTAGTATAGTTTTTAGCACTTGTTATCATTGGTGGATCTGTTTTTTGGTTTGGTTGCTCTCTTCTTTCTTTCTTTCTTTCTTTTTCTTTCCTTTTTTAAATTACTTTTAATTTTTTAATTTTTAATAATTATCATTTAACAACTTTATTTTATTTTTCTCTTTCTTTTTTTTCCTTCCTTCCTTCCTCCCTTCCTCCCTTTCTCCCTTTCTTTCTTTCTTTCCTTCTTTCCTTCCTTCTCTCTTTCTCTCTTTCTTTTCTCCCTTTTATTCTGAACCATGTGGCTTAAAGTGTCTTGGTGCTCCGGCCAGGTGTCAGGCCTGTGCCTCTGAGGCGTAAGAGGTGGGAGTTCAGGACATTGGTCCACCAGAGACCTCCTGGCTCCACATAATAGCAAATGGAGAAACCCCTCCCAGAGATCTCCATCTCAGCACTAAGACCGAGCGCCACTCAATGACCAGCAAGTTACAGTGCTGGACACCCTATGGCAAACAACTAACATGACAGGAACACAACACCATGCGTTAGCAGAGAGGCTGCCTAAAATCATAATAAGGTCACAGACACCCCCAAAACACACCACTGGACGGGACCATGCCTTCCCAAAAGACAAGATCCAGCCTCATCCACCAGAACACAGGCACTAGTCCCCTCCATCAGGAAGCCTACACAACCCACTGAAACAACCTTAGCAACTGGGGGCAGGAACCAAAAACAACAGGAACTATGAACCAGCAGCCTGTGAAAAGGAGAACTTAAACACAGTAACTTAAGCAAAATGAGAAGACAGAGAAACACACAACAGATGAAAGAGCAAGGTAAAAACCCACCAGACGAAACAAATGAGGAGGAAATAAGCAGTCTACCTGAAAAAGAACTCAGAGTAATGATAGTAAAGATGATCCAAAATCTTGGAAATAGAATGGAGAAAATACAAGAAACGTTTAACAAGAAACAAGAAGAGCTAAAGAGCAAACAAACAATGATGAACAACAAAATAAATGAAATTTAAAATTCTTTAGAAGGAATCAATAGCAGAATAACTGAGGCAGAAGAACGGATAAATGACCTGGAAGATAAAATAGTGGAAATAACTACTGCAGAGCAGAATAAAGAAAAAAGAATGAAAAGAATTGAGGACAGTCTTAGAGACCTCTGGGACAACATTTAACACACCAACATTTGAATTATGGGGGTCCCAGAAGAAGAAGAGAAAAAGAAAGGGACTGAGAAAATATTTGAAGAGATTATAGTTGAAAACTTCCCTAATATGAGAAAGGAAATAATCAAGTCCAGGAAGCGCAGAGAGTCCCATACAGGATAAATCCAAGTAGAAACATGCAAAGACACATATTAATCAAATTATCAAAAATTAAATACAAAGAAAAAATATTAAAAGCAGCAAGGGAAAAACAACAAATAACACACAAGGGAATCCCCATAAGGTTAACAGCTGATCTTTCAGCAGAAACTCTGTAAGCCAGAAGGGACTGGCAGGACATATTTAAAGTGATGACAGGGAAAATCTACAACCAAGATTACCCAGCAAGGATCTCATTCAGATTCAACAGAGAAATCAAAACCTTTACAGACAAGCAAAAGCTAAGAGAATTCAGCACCACCAAACCAGCTTTACAACAAATGCTAAAGGAACTTCTCTAGGCAGGATACACAAGAGAAGGAAAAGACCTACAATAACAAATGCAAAACAATTAGGAAAATGGTAATAGGAACATACATATTGATAAGTACCTTAAATGTAAAAGAATGAAATGTTCCAACCAAAAGACATAGACTGGCTGAATGGCTACAAAAACAAAACCTGTATATATGCCATCTACAAGAGACCCATTTCACACCTAGGGACACATACAGACTGAAAGTGAGGGGATGGAAAACATATTTCATGCAAATGGAAATCAAAAGAAAGCTGGAGTAGAAATTCTCATATCAGACAAAATAGACTTTAAAATAAAGACTATTACAAGAGACAAAGAACGACACTACATAATGATCAAGGGATCAATCCAAGAAGAAGAAATAACAATAGTAAATATTTATGCAACCAGCATAGCAGCACCTCAATACATAAGGCAAATGCTAACAGCCATAAATGGGGAAATCAACAGTAACACAATCATAGTAGGGGACTTTAACATCCCACTTTCACCAAAGGACAGATCATCCAAAATAAAAATAATTAAGGAAACACAAGCTTTAAATGATACATTAAACAAGATGGACTTAATTGATATTTATAGGACATTCCATACAAAAACAACAGAATACACTTTCTTCTCAAGTGCTCAAGGAACGGTCTCCAAGATAGGTCATATCTTGGGTCACAAATCAAGCCTTGGTAAATTTAAGAAAATTGAAATCGTATCAAGTATCTTTTCTGACCACATTGCTATGAGACTAGATATCAGTTACAGGAAAAAGTCTGTTAAAATACAAACACATGGAGGCTAAAAAATAAAATTAATAACCAAGATATCACTGAAGACATCAAAGAGGAAATCAAAAAATACCTAGAAGCAAATGACAATGAAAACATGACGACTCAAAACCTATGGGATGCAGCAAAACAGTTCTAAGAGGGAAGTGAATAGCAATACAATTCTACCTCAAGAAGCAAGAAACATCTCAAATAAACAACCTAACCTTACACCTAAAGCAACAAGAGAAAGAACAAAAAACCCCCAAAATTAGCAGAAGGAAAGAAATCATAAATATCAGGTCAGAAATAAATGAAAAAGAAATGAAGGAAATGATAGCAAAGATCAATAAAACTAAAAGCTGGTTCTTTGAGAAGATAAACAAAATCAATAAACCATTAGCCAGACTCATCAAGAAAAAAAAGGAGAAGACTCAAAGCAATAGAATTAGAAATGAAAAAGGAGAAGTAACAACTGACACTGCAGAAATGCAGAGGATCATGAGAGATTACTACAAGCAACTCTATGCCAATTGAATGGACAACCTGCAAGAAATGGACAAATTCTTAGAAAAGCACAACCTTCTGAGACTGAATCAGGAAGTAATAGAAAATATAAGCAGACCACTCATAAGCACTGAAATTGAAACTTTGTTTAAGAATCTTCCAACAAAAAAGCCCAGGACCAGATGGCTTCACAGGCAAATTCTATCAAACATTTAGAGAAGAGCTAACACCAATCTTCTCAAACTCTTCCAAAATATACCAGAGGGTTGAACACGCCCAAACTCATTCTACAAGGCCACCATCACCCTGACACCAAAACCAGACGAAGATGTCACAAAGAAATAAAACTACAGGCCAATATCACTGATGAACATAGATGCAAAAAGCCTCAAAAAATACTAGCAAACAGAATCCAACAGCACATTAAAAGGATCATACACCATGATCAAGTGGGGTTTATCCCAGGAATGCAAGGATTCTTCAATATTCACAAATCAATCAATGTGATAAACCATATTAACAAATTGAAGGATAAAAACCATACGATCATCTCAGTAGATGCAGAAAAAGCTTTTGACAAAATTCAACACCCATTTATGAAAAAAACCCTCCAGTAAGTAGGCATAGACGGAACTTACCTGAACATAATAAGGGCCATATATGACAAACCCACAGCCAACATCGTTCTCAATGGTGAAAAACTATTTCCACTAAGATCAGGAACAAGACAAGGTTATCCACTCTCACCACTATTTTTCAACAAAGTTTTGGAAGTTTTAGCCACAGCAATCAGACAAGAAAAAGAAATAAAAGGAATCCAAATTGGAAAAGAAGAAGTAAAGCTGTCACTGTTTGCAGATGACATGATATTATACATAGAGAATCCTAAAGATGCTACCAGAAAAATACTAGAGCTAATCAATGAATTTTGTAAAGTAGCAGGATACAAAATTAATGCACAGAAATCTCTTGCTTCCCACACACTAATGATGAAAAATCTGAAAGAGAAATTAAGGAAACACTCACATTTACCATTGCAACAAAAAGAATAAAATACCTAGGAATCAACCTCCCTAAGGAGACAAAAGACCTGTATGTGGAAAACTATAAGACACTGATGAAAGAAATTAAAGATGATACAAACAGATGGAGAATACACCAGGTTCTTGGATTGGAAGAATCAACATTGTGAAAATGACCTTACCACCTAAAGCAATCTACAGATTCAATGCAATCCCTATCAAACTACCAATGGCATTATTCACAGAACTAGAACAAAATTTTCACAATTTGTATGGAAACACAAAAGACCCCGGATAGCCAAAGCAATCTTGAGAAAGAAAAACAGAGCTGGAGGAATCAGACTCCCGGACTTCCGACTATCCTACAAAGCTACAGTAATCAAGACAGTATGGTACTGGCACAGAAACAGAAATATAGACCAATGGAACAGGATAGAAAGCCCAGAGATAAACCCACACACATATGGTCACCTTATCTTTGATAAAGGAGGCAAGCATATACAGTGGAGAAAAGACAGCCTCTTCAATAAATGGTGCTGGGAAAACTGGACAGCTACTATAAAAGACTGAAATTAGAACAGTCCTTAACACCATACACAAAAATAAACTCAAAATGGATTAAAGACCTAAATGTAAGGCCAGACACTATCAAACTCTTAGAGGAAAACATAAGCAGAACACTCTATGACATAAATCACAGCAAGATCCTTTTTGACCCACCTCCTAGAGAAATGGAAATAAAAACAAAAATAAACAAATGGGACCTAATGAAACTTAAAAGTTTTTGCACCGCAAAGGAAACCATAAACAAGACGAAAAGACAACCATCAGAATGGGAGAAAATATTTGCAAATGAAGCAACAGACAAAGGATTAATCTCCAAAATTTAAAAGCAGCACATGTAGCTCAATATCAAAAAAACAAACAACCCAATCCAAAAATGGGCAGAAGACCTAAATAGACATTTCTACAAAGAAGATATACAGATTGCCAACAAACACATGAATGGATGCTCAACGTCACTAATCATTAGAGAAAATCATACCAAAATTACAATGAGGTATCACCTCACACCAGTCAGAATGGCCATCATCAAAAAATCTACAAGCAATAAATGCTGTAAAGTGTGTGGAGAAAAGGGAACATTGTTGCACTTTTGGTGGGAATGTAAATTGATACAGCCCCTATGGAGAACAGTATGGAGGTTCCTTAAAAATCTAAAAATAGAATTACCATATGACCCAGCAATCCCACTACTGGGCATATATCCAGAGAAAACCATAATTCTAAAAGACACATGCACCCCAATGTTCATTGCAGCACTATTTACAATAGCCAGGTCATGGAAGCTACCTAAATTCCCATCGACAGATGAATGGATAAAGAAGATGTGGTACATATATACAGTGGGAAATTATCCATGAAAAGAAACAAAATTGAGTTGTTTGTAGTGTGGTGGATGGACCTAGAGTTTGTCATACAGAGTTAAGTAAGTCAGAAAGAGAAAAATACCACATGCTAACACATATATGGAATCTAAAAAAAACAATGGTTCTGAAGAACCTAGGGGCAGGACAGGAATAAAGACGCAGACGTAAAGAATGGACTTGGGGACCTGGGGAGGGGGAAGGGTAAGTTGGGATGAAGTGAGAGAGTGGCATGGACTTATATATACTACCAACAGTAAAATAGATAGCTAGTGGGAAGCTGCCACATAGCACAGGGAGATCGATCAGCTCGGCGCTTTGTAACCACAAAGGGGTGGGATAAGGAGGGTGGGAGGGAGATGCAGAAGGAATAGTTATGGGGATACATGTATATGTATCCTGATTCACTTTGTTATAAAGCAGAAACTAACACACCATTGTAAAGCAATTATACTCCAATAAAGATGCTAAAAAAATAAAATATAATAAAATGCATATCCATTCACCTAACACCCCTGCCTAAAGCCTCCAACAGGTCCCTCTGCTCTGGGAATGAAGCTGAGACTCCTGGGTGGTCCCCAAGCCCTGGGTGCCTCGGTCATCCCTGATCTGTTTTTCCTGCTATTTCTCAGGCCTGAGAACTTTAGGCTTGCTGGCCTTCCTCAGTTCCTCCAGAGGCACCTGTGTCTATGTTTCTCCATACCTTTAGGTCCTCCCTCTGCTGTTACCTTCAAATAGGATACTTCCCCACCTGTGTGCCCCTCCCTTGCCCAACAGTGTCTTGCTCACCTCTCAGTTGTCAGCTCACACCTTATTCCCCACAAGAGACCCTTCTTGATCCTCCAGGAGACCGGGTCATGTGTTTTCCCAGAATCCCGTGCTTCTCTTTCTCAGCACGAGTTACCATTGTGATTTATTAAAAGCAGTAGTCTGTTCAATGTTTGTCTCCTCAACACGGGGACTATGCCCATTGTCTCAGCAAGTGGCATGGCCCAACATATAAAAACATTTACAAATATTTGTTTGAAGAATCATAAGTGAACACAACTGACTTGGCAGAATGAATCCTAGGCATAGAATTTTTGGTTTATAAATTTAAAACAAAAATGATTCCCACAGATGGAAAGAAAATGAATGTTCTAAATATTTTGGTTCCTATCTGTGCATTAGGCATTCCAATCTGCTCCTAAAACACCTAATAACAGGCTTCATTTGCTTGTTTGAAAAAGTGTTTGACAAGTTCAAATCTCTTAATGTGGGGACATATCCAAGTATCAGCCACAGCATCATTTCTGTCATACACTGAATGGTTACAGGAATCAGGACCTGGTAACTTGAGCAAAACAGAGTCACATATTTCAGGTGAATTTTCTTGGGACTCTATACAGCTTACAGATGATTGACCTCTAAGGTTGAGATTGATGTATCACTAAACTCCGGAAAGAGAATTTCTGGCTATGACACTGCATTTCAGTGCTGAATTTAAATCACCACTAATTTCTCCATTATAAGTCCTAGTGGTACACTGATACTCTTTCAGGGAAGTTTATGGTCTCTGTCAATCTGGATGCACCCCTGACATTCTGCACTGTCTGTGATGGCCTCTGGCTTTGATGCAAGTGGGCTCCGATGATTCCATTTCTAAAGTGGAATTCACTTAACAGGTATCTTTGGCTATGATGGAAATGAGAGCGCAGGTGATTCAATACTAGTGGCTCTGTGTTTCTTTTGTGTTGAAAATAGCACTAGGCTTAGTGAAGGGAGAAAAAACATAGTTTACTTGACTTTATTTTCTCAAAATTATTTGCTAATTAAAAAAAAATTCATTAAATTGACTTCTTGGTAAGTCATTTAACTGTCTTTTGGTTTTACATATGCATCCTTAGAAAGTTCTTAAATTGTTGAAGGCGGTACTTAAATCAGGTAAGGACATTTGTCTCACCACAAACAGTTAAGAATGACAAACATCTGAGTATAACTTATAAACTTCCTCAAAACTCCAGTGGGAATTCAGTGTAGAAGACAGAGCAGGGCAAGGAAGGGTCACCTCCCTGATAAGGTAGAACTAGAGCCTAAAAAGAAATCATTCATTTAATAGGAGATGTGGAGATCTAAAAAAGAACTGCTAAGACCCATTATAGATCAACGCACCCTGTTGCATCCCTGCTTTGAAAATTGCATTCTTACAAGCAAGCATTACAGAGATGGCTCTGGTTAAAGGCATCCAGCATTACTGGGCAGAAAAATCCAGCAACAAACTCCAACTTTGATCACAAAAGAGAAAACAGATGACAACTAACAAAAGGGTCCCTCTAAACCCTGAGATGATCTGCTCTCTCACAAGGCATACAGTGTATTTTCCCTCCCTCGAAAGACACACAGGTCTCTTGTCCCTGCCTAAGTATGATGCACAAATATCGATCATTGCCTTCTATTCTAATATAAGATGTTCGGAAAGAAAAGAATTTGAGAGAGAATGGGTGGTCTCAAAAATGAGCTCTGATTTGTTATATACTCAGAATAGAAAGGTAAGTTGGACTCTGCTCAGAGATCTGTTGGAAAGGAGGGAGAAAGCAACAATAAAGAGCAAATCCATTTTGTAAAGAGACGTTGGGAATAAGACACAGTAGAGGTGGGATCCAGTGATGCACAGGGAAAAATAAGGGAAGAAGTTATATTATTGGCCTCAATTCTCAATACATAAATTTAGAGAATGAAAAAAGTAGACCATAAAAGGTAGTAACTCATAGAATGGAGGCTTTTTTTTTAGATGAAAATTTGGAAATTTAATAGCATACCTTGTTGAAGTGAAATAAGCTTTTCAAGAATTTTTCAAGTTAAGAAGTTACTCCCCACAGACAGAAATATGCACCAGAGAAGGTTTATATGACGTGGAAAGGAAAGGAAGAGGTAGTTTCTACTTATAAGTCTCTGCCAACTAAAATGTCAATGTGATAAACATCACGTATATTTAATTACATGCATTTGATATATTATTTAATTATATATATATATATATATATATATATATATATATATATATATATATATGAAAAAATAGAATGGAGGGTATGTGATGGGGAGTGAGAGCTCCCTGCCCATCTCACCAACCCAAATCCCTCTACCCTGAGCAGAGGCAAGTGGTGGGGGAGGTTAGTTCTTTCAACTCTTTCTCACTCTGACGGTTAATTTCAGCTCTCTAGATAGTGCTTTGCCACTGAAACATATATTGTTTTTCCAGTTTTAGACTCCAGTATATGAAAATCGACTCTCTCAATATGGCTCTAAGACTGGTTCCCATATTGGTTACCTTTGCAACTTTAAATCATCTGCTTCCAACTGTTTCCTTCTTCTAGAGTCAAATCTTGATTCACAGTGTCACACAATAAGCTGAACTTTCCTCCCATCTCTCACTTTTAATTTCATTTATAAACACAATTAAGTTTTCATGTTGATTCCAGAAGCTGAAAATTTTGAATTATCATTATTATCACAGAGATAGGTAACCGGGGCCAGGGAATGAATGTGCAGTTCCCAACCTGCCCCAGAGAAAGAGACTTGCTGACTAGTTGCCCCAGAAGGCAGAAGAGAGTCTCTGAACTTATCCCTTTGAGGGGCTGGGGGCTTGGTGAGAGTGGACCACGCTGTCTTAGAACTCAGGAGAGTAAAGAGGAGTCTTTGTGGTGTAGGCAGGCATATTCCAAGGCTTTGGAACACTACGAGACGCTGGAGAGTTAACAACTGACTATAATAAATATAAAAAAACAAGGCTTTGCAGAAAGCTGTCTGCTTCGTTCATGATATCCAATGACATCGTGGAATATAGAAGAAAGGAGCATCAGAGAAGGGGGAGGGGAGAGAGAGAGAAAGAAATAGAGAAGAGAAGGAAGGAGCATCAAAACCATACCAGGGGCTTGGTAGGAGAGTGGGAAGTGAGAAGTGTTAGGAAGCCAAAACCTCTTAGGAGACTGAGATGTTCAGGAATGCTAAGTAAAAAGAAGGGAAAAGAAAGGGGTATCCTTCTGGCTGGGCGCCAGCCAGCCTGGGGCAGAGCCAGCCTCGCTGTGTGCGGGGGATTGGCGACCCCCGAGATGGCCAGCAGGAGGCGCCCGACCTCCCCCAGGGCGCAGGGCCTCCAGAACATTGTCTAGTGCTGCTGGGGGTCGTTCAGAGTTTGGGGCTATAAATGAGACAGCTCTCAGGCTGTGGACATAGTGATTCAGGATATTGGAGAGAGAAAGAGGTGGGTGGTGCAACCAGTTTTTTAAATGTCATAATTTGATAGACATTTAGGTAGTTTCCATATCCTGGCTATTGTGAATGCTGCTTTAATAAATGTGGGAGTGCAGATACCTCTCCTGTAACCTGTTTTCATTTCCTTTGGTTCAAGGGATGAATGGATAAAGAGAATGTTTTATATATATATATATATGTAAATAAATATACATGTTTGTGTCTATATATGAGTATATATAGACACACACACACACACATATATGTATTATTCAGACATGAGGAAGAAGGAAATCCTGCCATTTGCAGCAACTTGGATGGACCTTGAAGATCTTATGCTAAGTAAGTCAGACAGAGAAAGCCAAATACTGAATGATCTCACTTATACGTGGAATCTAAAATAGCCAGCTCATAGTAAAAGAGAGTAGAATGGAGGTTACCAGGTGCTGGGAGGGGTGAGGGAATTGAGGAGATGGTGGTCAAAGGGTACAAACCTGCAACTAGAAGATGAATAAGTTCTGGGGATCTAATGCACAGCATAGTGATTACAGTCAACAAACTGTGTTACGAACTTCAAAGTTGCTAAGTGGCTAGATCTTAATTGTTTTCACCACAATAAAGAAATGATAATTATGTGAAGTGATGGAGGTTAGCTAATGCTACAGTGGCAATGGTATTGCAATAGGTAAATGTACCAAATCAGCATGGTGTACACCCTAAACTTACACAATGTTATGTGTCAATTACATCTCAATACAAAAATCATGTGTTCGTTTTTAAGATTTGCACTGGGCATTACAAGTATTATGATACTGAAATAAGGTATATCTTTTTATGTCTAATCCTATGTACACCTAAGTCCAACATGCGTCTGTTAAATCACCTCCTGCGCTCAGAAAGCCCTCAGAAACTCAACTTTTTCTTTGTCTTCCTTTGCAGACAACCTCTCTCCTGAGGGACTGGCCACCCTAGGCCCACCGAGCCAAGGACAAAAGGGCATTTGAAAACTTCCTGTGTAGGGCATACAGTACGAGTCTGTTATTTAAACAGTTAACAATAACTTGTTATAAAATATAATTAGCATTTTTCCCTTTGAACTGTGAAATCTTTTTTACTTTATTGACTGAATTAAGAAAGCCATCAGTGTTCTGAACCGAATTGCTTATAGATAGATGGACGGATACCCTAGTGTTTCACATGCTATTCTAAATGTTCTTCTGCAGGAAGAAAAATCTATGAAAACAATACAATCTGGCCAATTGAAAATATGATTTTGTAAAAAGATCTAATCTAGAAAAAACATTGGCTCGTATTCATTTCTTATTCATTTGACAAATTACTCCAAATTTGGCTTAAGACAACACAGATTTATTATCTGTAGGTCAGAGGTTTCAAATGGGTCTACAGGTCTGCCTTCCTTCTGGAAGATCCAGTAGAGAATCTGTTTCTGGCCTTTCCCAGCTTCTAGAGGAACCTGCATTCCTTGGCTGGTGGCCCTGTATCTCTCCCACCTCTGTTTCCACCCTCACATCTCCTTCTCTGACCCCCCTGCCTCCATCTTATAAGAACGCTTGTGACTACATGGGGCCACCTGGATAATCCAGTATCACCTCCCATCTCAAGGTCCCTAACTTATCACATCTGCAAAGTCCTTTCTGCCATGTAACATAATATATTCACAGGTTGCAAGCATTAGGATATGGACATCTTTGGTGGAAGGAGGGGGCCCATCACTCTGCCTTCCACACTCACTAACAACCCATAAAAAGTAACCAAATATTTTTTATTTTCTGTGGAATTCTGGCATCTTCAGAGCCAATTTAGAAGAAAGGATGTTATGCAGCCCTGAACCTCTTCACTTGGAAGGCTCCAGACCTGGATCCCAGCCTGGATCTGCCCCTCAGCACCTGTTTGCTCTGTCAACACCCCCTCTCAAGGTCTTGGAGGACTAATGCAAGAAACATGCAAGCTTCTTCAAGGGGCTTAATTCATGGTACTCAGTACTACTAATTATAACAGAATTCAAAAGAGTGGGGTTAAATAAAAGACCATTAATACACTTCCAAAAATACAAAGATGAAAATGAAATATAAGTTTCAGGCTGAAAGGACTCTATGTCCTTCCCTGTACCTAAAGATATGGTCTGAAATGAAACGGTAACACACGGGAGCAGGAGGCAGGCCAAAACCCACTTCATTCAGTTTTATACACAAGTAACCCAAGAGGCTGTTAGAGTAAAAAACAAAATGCAGACCAAACTTGAAAAAATTCCCTGAGCAGACAAAACCGTATAAGGCACATAACAAAACTAAATCTAGTTTATTTCGTGAATGTAAGTGAACAGGTTATTTCTTATAAATGCGTCTGATAACTATAAAAGAAACTTCAGTCATCTTCCTAAAAATGGTATGAGCTGGTCACTTTTAACCAATCTCCTGCTATCTGAAAACCCCCCTTATAAAGGGGGTGCAACCCCCACTGTAAAGGCTAAAGGGCTTCCTCATTTTCCCTTGATAAGCCACCCTACAATGTCATGCCTCTGAGCTTCATACCAGCTTTGGATTTGAAACCTCCCAGTTCACAAACTGTTTTTATGTGCACAATAAACTCTTACTAATTACTATTTTATTGGTCTGGTGGTTTTAATTTTGCTATTTCTGGATTTTTGACAATCCAAACAAGGTTTGAGTAGCCCGATGACTCTGAACTGATCATTGCCCGTGGTCCGGCTTCCCCAAAGCATCACACTGCAAAGTTTCCACAGGCTACCGTCTGTCTATTGGAGAAAGTAACCTGAGGGGACAGGGATGGGAGAGACAAAGGGTTCCCATGAAGACTGCCAGCCCACGCTGGTGTCTGGAGCTCCTGGCTCTTGATTTCACAGAACATTTCCAAGGGGGAAGCCCAGCCCCTAGGGAATGAGGTGCAAGCCTCTGCTCCTGCCTGTACAGAGGACCAGCCTTGGGGCAGAATGCACCCTGTGGAGATCAGCATCACCCATGAAGCCAGGCAGGATGTGGGAACTGTGGGCTGTCACCACCAAAGGACAGAGCAGGGGGGTTGGAGGCCTGGAGTGGCCCTGGATGGTGTCTGGCCAGGTGGGACAAGGGCCAGTTCTGTGTATTCCTCCAGCTCAGGGTCAGAGTGCAGCCAGGCATCTCCTCCTCATCCCACCACTTTCCTCTCATCTCTCTCTCCAAGATTGTGGGATTACTTCTCCTTGCAGCCTGGGTTCTGCTCCCGCCCTGCCCTACTGACCTCATGTAGAGAAGTGGCCATAGAGAAGATCCTTAAATCCAAACCAGACAGTGCAATTTCCTTGGTTAAAATGACATAGAAACTTAGAAGAACATTCAAGAACCCTCCCCTGCGATGTGCTCCCTCTTATAGTGTGTCTCCACTGTGCTCCTGTTGCCCTGCCTTCTTGATGATCCCATATGTCCTGAGCTCCTTCCTGCTCTGGGCCCCTGGCCCTTGCTCTGCCCTCCTTCACGTGGTCTCTGCTTGAATGTAGCCTTTCAGAGAAACCCTCCCCAACGTCACCCTGCCTCGCTCACTCTCAAACTCCCTCACCCTGGTCCTTCCCTCCCCAGCCTTTATCCCCACCTGACACTATTTCCCTGGGTACTGGTTAGTGTGTTGAGTAGCTAGAAGCCAGGGAATTGCATGGTCACCTGTGAGTTCTAGGGGCAGGGTCTCTGCAGTTATTAGAAGAATTGGAAAACTGCAGAAAAACAAATTCTCCAGGGAAACCCAAAGATTCTTTGAAGCAAAGTGATTATAGTCAGTAATCTGCAAAATTAACTTCAAGCATTAGATTAAATCACTTCTCTCATTAGAGGGGGAAAAAAGTCGATTAGAGAACGACACAACCTTTCAGAATGACCCTGTTTAAAGCAGGAGATTTAAAATATCACTAGCAGGACCTCCCTGGCAGTCCAGTCGTTAAGACTTTGCCTTCTAATGCAGGGGATGCGGTTCAATCCCTGGTCAGGGAGCTAAGATCCCACATGCCTCGTGGCCATAAAACAGAAGCAATATTGTAACAGATTCAATAAAGACTTTAAAAATGATCCACATCAAAAAAATCTTAAAAAAAAAAAAAATCACTAGCCAGTCATTTATTCCTCTCCTCAAAGAGAAACTGAGCTATCTAGAGAAGCTGGAAATAAAGGAACCAAAACTTAGCTCAAGGTAGGATGGGAATTATCCTTCCCATTCCATTATATCACAAAAGACAACCCCAATAGCGCAGGGCAGATTAAGTCCTGAACACAGCAAGATCAGAGAGAGAGTTTCTGCCTTTCTTGCCAGAGGTAAGCTCCTGGGCTTACTGAACCTCACAGGGCCACTGTCCTGCTCTGTGTCCCCTGAGGCTCTGAACACCAATGCCAGGGGCCAGGGTCCTTTATGGTCTTCCCAGAAGAAATTTACACCAGAGGGTGACTCCTGCCTTTAAAAACACATTTTTCTAACAAAAGGAATCAATGCACACAGGGGCAGGAACCCCTTGGGAAAACACATGACAGGTTAACATAAAGCAGGTGCCAGAGACAAACAATTTCAGATTAAAATTTTAAATGGCTAGGCAGCGTGCTATGCTATTATTTATAACAAAATCCTCTGAACATGGACATTTCAGATCCTGAATTTCTTTATTCACATGGTGATGTGGTTGGATTACCTCAGAAAACTCTTCCAGGTTTAATATTCTGCCTGCAGTGCCTAGTGTCAGGTCTGTGGTGGGGCTGGGGGAAGGGGGTTCCTCTCTCAGGGAGTCAAATTCTCTCATCCCACAGATCCTGACCCACACTGTCCTGCCAGTGTTTTTAATTTCCACCACTGCACAGAGTCTCAGATTGAAGGAAGTCCTACAGATTCCTCAGAGGCCTAACAAGTTTGTCCAAGAAGCAGATGACACCATTCTCCCCTGGCTGAGGGAGGGATGGAGGCAGTTAAGTTCCAGCTGACTGGGGCAATCTCATCTGTGTTGAGCACCCAGTACCTACAAAACAAGGCTCCTCAACTAGGGTCCACACACAGGATAAGATGACTCCACTGTGAGCCAGGAAAGTAGTGTCATATTGACACAGAATGACTGCCCAGCCCAAGGTCTGGGGCTGGTGAGGACCCAGGAGAGCCAGGCCTGGGCCAGTCGGTCCTGGGGGACCCAGTTCTGAGAGGTCCTAGAGCCACTGGCCGGAACAATGAAAACCCAAGGTACAAAGGAGGGACAGGCAGAGGAGAGCAAGAAAGTCTGTCCCTGCAGCCACTCTCTGACCCCTCACCAACCCTCTCCCATCCACCGACTGAGCAAATAGCCACATCCCCACATCAGATGATTAGTGACGGGGCACTAGAGGAGAGAGGAAGATGGCGAGTCTCACTTTAGTAATCACTCATTTCCTCAGTACACGTCTTTCTCAAGGAGGCTCATCTGTACTGGGTTTGCAGGTGTCACTTCAACCCTCAGAACTGTGGCGGGTGCAGTGGCGCTAAGCTCTCAGGGGCCCACACTGAGCAGTCTTGCGCGGGAAGCCACATCTGTCCGTCACATGGACCCAGGCCCCAGGCCAGCAGGGTGTCAATGGCAGAGTGGGGTGGTGAGACACAGCAAAGAAAAGCCTGCAGCCAATTCTGTCCCCGCCAGCTTTGCTTTTTATCTGGACTGCCCTCTGGAGAATCACCTCTATTTGTGGACTAGAGAAAGGGAATCTACAGTTACTTTCTGAGAATAAATCAAAACCTCACACTAATGTTCAAGTTATGAAAAAAGCCCATTCAAATGATCTTAAATAATATTTAATTTATAAATATTAATATTACAATACTTCATATTTAATACTTTATTAGGATTTATTTTAAAAACTAATTTATACATAGGTGTCAAATAGAAAAATTACTACTTTTTTGTTATTTGGATTTTTAAATTCTCTTTTTAAATACTATACAGTGAAAAATAAATATACCTTCTCATCCACCAGACAAGTTTGGTCCTCCCTTTCCTGAGGGACCTTGTCACCTCCCCATATATGCACTCCTGGTTCTACTCCAAAACCTCCCCAACGTCTCCCACCCACTTATACCCTTACCATCCCCACCTTCCACAGTGATGAGGCCCCAGAAATGGGAGTACAGCATGGAGGAAGGAGAGCAGGGGAGCCCCACTGAACTGTCAAATCTGGGTGGGTCAAGGAACACCCTTGCCAACAAGTGGAGAAGGGGGTGTCCAGAGAGAGTAGGAGGGATGGAAGTTAAGGAGTCATTTGGAATTCTGGAACTCCAGGAAGAGCTTGGTCATACCCTTCTGACCCCAGGGAGGATGAAGTGACTCAGATGCATTCATACTTAATAATTTAACCTCATGTCTCAGACTGTCCACCAGAAAGTAGGGCAGGAAGAAATGTGGTTACTTACATTGATTAGGAATAGCATTTTTCTAATCAAGCGACCAATGAAAGAAAACAAACAAAGACACAAAAAGATTTTACTTTCCAAATATTCCAACTTTTCCAAGTTTCCCTTATTCCCTAAGCTTGCAGAAGGGTGGGGGGTGGGGGTGGCACTGTTTCTGAAGGAGCGCCTCCCTTCTTTTAACTTGTCTAGGGGAACCCTCACTGCTTGTTACCTGGGCAATCAGAAACACAAATATGTTCAGAGCACAATTTCCTGTAATGTAAAACATGTGACGAATTAGCACTTGAAAACAGCTACAGGAGAGAGTTTACCTTTCCGATACCTAGCCTACTGGTGAAAGAATATAGGGAATAGGCAAGGCTTGTCAACCACTTCAGAACTCTTCCCCTGCAGGAGTGAACCACATTGTGAGGCTGTGGTCTCTGGTTTGTGAACTGTGCCTAAGGACTCGGTGTTCCCCGGACCTCCTGAAGGCAAGACAGGGAAATCAGGAATGATGGCCAGGGAAGGCATGGAGTCCCTGGGCCCTGGCTCTGGGGCCTGCTGAGAGGCACAGTGCTGGTGGCCGGCTGCATCCCGCAGCCGCCCTGCACTTTCCTGCACTCTGAGCAACTTGGCATTTGTATTCTTCCCACCTATAAACTTACTCACTAGACTAGGAAATGTGATGGAATTACATTTCATCATGTAGCTCTTGTCATGGACACTGTCTAAAGAACTTTCTGCAATGCTAGAAGTGTTCCTATAAAAAGTGTGACAATTCAGCACTTAAAATGTGGTTAGTGCCACTGAGGAAGTGAATTTTTAACTTTATTTACTTTTCACTAATTTAAATGTCAACAGCCTTCTATGACCAGTGGCAATGGTACTGGACAGCAAGGGTCTGTAGGTAATCAGAGCTTCCGCTGCAAGCCTAGGAGCAGACCCACTTCCAGGGGAAAAGTAGACAGATGTTCCTCCATGGGATGAAGTTGGGGGAGTGTCACTGGGTACCCGAGAGACACCCTGTGGCCAGTGACACAGGCACCCCTGTTCTTAAACTCAGAGCAGCCAACCAGGCCAGCCCAGCAGAGGTGAGGCAGATGTGGTGGGGGGCGGGAGGGTCGAACAGGTGTGAAAAGACCAGAGGGAGGATGCAGAGGGACAGAAAGGAGAGGAAACGAAGTATGTACTGATGACACCCTCACCACTCGGGCAACCTGTACCAGGCTGTTGCCCACTCCCACCTGGCAGTATCATCATTTCCCTGAGCTGAGGATCAGATATGAGGCTCCCAGCCCCCCCATCCTTCAACGCTCAATCTGCTCAGCTTCCACAAATTATGAAAATGTCATAATTTAATGCACCAAATAGAATTATGCAGAAACTTCTTTCTGGATGGCTTACTAAATGAAGCATCATTTCTTTTTCTTTCTTTCTTTTTTTTTTGCCACTCTTACCTTACAGTGTCTGGTAAAAGGTTTTGTAGCTTGGTTTGAAAGAGTTGGAATGATTAATCATGTAATATCCTTTAAAGTCACGTTATTTAACCAATGCACGAACTCCTCATCTAACCTGTGTGGTTGAGCTTACGCTGCCACATGGTTGAAGGTGCTGGGGACACAGCAGTTCCTGCTTAATTCCACTGGGAGCAGAGACAGTAAGGAAGACTGTAGAGTGTCCTGTGGTGTAAGAGCCGCCAAACCATGGCAAAATCAAGCAGGACAATGCCTCAGTGGGGTGGCCAGGAAAGGCCTCTCTGATGAGAGGACACTTCAGCAGAGCCCACAGGAAGAGGGGAGGGATCCAGGGAGGGTAAACAGGCCCTGAGGTGGACATGAGGCTTGGGACCGAGGTGGGGCAGGTCAGGCACCCGTGTCATCCACGCAACACACAGGATATTAACAAAATGTGCTTTGGAGGCTGCGAGTACCTTTCACAAGGCAAGTCTACCGACCTGCAGGCATCCAAGTGTGTGCTGCTTCCAGAGAGCCTGATGCCCTGAGACATGGGGTTGAGCACCTCCCAGTCAACCTTAGATGACAGTCAAAGCAGAAGTCCACCCAATGCTCTATCTGTGTGTTTAGTACTGAAACTTAACTAATCTTAAGATTTCAAGAAAGTGTCAAGCACCTTTCAAGAGATTTCAAGCATCTCTCCTTACCTTCTCCCCAAATGTGTCTATTTGGAGACTTTGGTGGTCACTGTCACTTTTACAGCCCACCTCACATCTGCCATGTGTCCCAAATACTCTTCCTTCTGTGTTGTCTCTAGTTATTTCAACTCTGTAATTTCCATTCTACTTTGTCACTCCTTGAAGGCAAGCCACACATGTCTATCGATAGATATACCACCCAGATCATAGACTATCTGTCCATCTTCAAAGTTGCAAAGGTTCACTCTTTCAGTGATGTGATCCTTGATGGTAAAGACAAGGGCCCCTGAGGTTCCAACGGCCCTTACTTTCTGCAGGATCTAGAGAAGACATTCTCCTTTGTATCTTCCTTCACTCTTAAAACTCCTTCATTTTTATGTGTCTTGATTGGGATCATCAAAAACACTTTACTGATCACTGCTCTGAATATGGCCTTGAACCTGTTCTTAGCGCTGGCATTGCCACAAGAACCACATGCCAAACCTGTATGTGGCAGTACAGCTCAGGTACAGACATTGAGACAGCATTAACTGTGTACTCATATTGGATGTTGGGTAATACTCCAGTTTTCTTTCTTGGTTTTGTGTGCTGTTTGCTGGAATTATACTTCAGTTCTTGGTCTTGCCTTTTGATATCAGTAGGATGAGTGATAACCCATTCACTGCACAGCATGGACTTAGCTCTGACCCTGTGACAGACAATACTGGATGGGAACAGCAGGCCGCTGGTCCATCTCCCTAGAGATAACACCAGACTGGCTGGTGATCCAACAGAGAAGGACAGCAGGAGTCCACCAAGACTGGCCTGTGGGACCTGTTCCTGGTGGACAGGATGTTTTATAGCAGTGAGACTGAAAGAGAATTTGGAGCAGTGGCTTTGCCTGATAAGGGCAGCTTCAGGTGGTGAGGCAGGACAGAGAAGACGCCTGTCTGGAGACCTTCAATGATGATGACCGAGAGTCAGAAAACAAGGAGGCGGAAACAGGTTTTCCAAGTACATGAAGTTAATGGGAGGAAAAATAAATAGAAACACATACAAATGACAGTGGGGTCACTCTTGTCTGTGTTCTGTGTATGTTTCAGACTCTGTTTAGAAATCACCTGCTTACATGTAACCACGTATCAGTCTGCAGTGGGGGGGGTGGGTTCTTTTCTCTTAAAATACATAACCTTTTCTTCCATGTCAGGGTTGGGATAATACGTTACGAAGACCTTTCAAAATAAGAATCAAAGTCAGAGGTTTTCAGTATCAGAAGGCATCAGAAATGTTACAGAGGATGGTAAGGCTGAGTCCACACCAGGTCAAGATCATGTTCTTAAAGGTTCTGAGAGAGAAAAGCAGTCAATGGTGGTAGCCTGTGTGCTCGAGGAAGTAAGTCTGGAGAGGGGATGGGTCAGCTGAAGGAAGTGACAGAAACAGTAGGACTGAGAATTCGAGGAGGAAAGGGCTCATGAGGAAAAGATTGGTAAACATGAGATAATTTAAAAGACAGGATTATGTATGTGTATACATTTACTTGCATAGAAGTACACACACACAAAAACAATCATCAAACAAAAGAAACATTTCTAAATCACAATGCTACTTAACAACATCTTATATTCAGGTCTGTTTTTGATAGATACTGTTTTTGATAGATACAGTACTGACTTTAAATATTTATAAAACCAGAAGAAAGGTTATTTCATGGCAGGTCTTTGCAAATTGCTGCTTAACAATCAGATCATGATAACCACAATATTTATCTAATTAGGTCTGTCAGTGTTTTAATTCAAGGCAACTAATGATGCTAGATTCAGCATCCTAGTGCTTTGAGATTTATGCCTTAATTAGAGCTTTTGCCCAAACTTAATATTACTTAGAGCCAATTTAACAATAAAACGCTAAGAAAGCCTTGCTAGAGACAAGATTGTCCACTCTCACCACTATTATTCAACATAGTTTTGGAAGTTTTAACCACAGCAATCAGAAAAGAAAAAAATAAATAAAAGGAATCCAAATCGGAAAAGAAGAAGTAAAGCTGTCACTGTTTGCAGATGACATGATACTATACAAAGAGAATCCTAAAGGTGCTACCAGAAAACTCCTAGAGCTAATCAGTGAATTTGGTAAAGTAGCAGGATACAAAATTAATGCACAGAAATCTCTTGCATTCCTATACACTACTGATGAAAATTCTGAAAGAGAAATTAAGGAAACACTCCCATTTACCATTGCAACAAAAAGAATAAAATACCTAGGAATAAATCTACCTAGGGAGACAAAAGACCTGTATGCAGAAAACTATAAGACACTGATGAAAGAAATTAAAGATGATACAAACAAATGGAGAGACATACCATCTTCTTGGATTTGAAGAATCAACATTATGAAAATGACTATACTACACAAAGAAATCTACAGATTGAATGCAATCCCTATCACACTATCAATGGCATTCTTCACAGAACTAGAACAAAAAATTGCACAATATGTATGGAAACAAAAGACTCCGAATAGCCAAAGCAATCTTGAGAAAAGAAAATAGAGCTGGCGGAATCAGGCTCCCGGACTTTAGACTATACTACAAAGCTACTGTAATCAAGACAATATGGTACTGGCACAAAAACAGAAATATAGATCAACGGAACAGGATAGAAAGCCTAGAGGTAAACCCACACACATATGGTCACCTTATTTTTGATAAAGGAGACAAGAATATACAATGGAGAAGACAGTCTCTTCAATAAGTGGTGCTGGGAAAACTGGACAGCTACAAGTTAAAGAATGAAATTAGAACAGTCCTTAACACCACACATAAAAATAAACTCAAAATGGATTAAAGACCTAAATGTAAGGCCAGACACTATAAAACTCTTAGAGGAAAACATAAGCAGAACACTCTATGACATAAATCACAGCAAGATCCTTTTTGACCCACCTCCTAGAGAAATGGAAATAAAAACAAAAATAAACAAATGGGACCTAATGAAACTTAAAAGCTTTTGCACCGCAAAGGAAACCATAAACAAGACGAAAAGACAACCATCAGAATGGGAGAAAATATTTGCAAATGAAGCAACAGACAAAGGATTAATCTCCAAAATTTAAAAGCAGCACATGTAGCTCAATATCAAAAAAACAAACAACCCAATCCAAAAATGGGCAGAAGACCTAAATAGACATTTCTACAAAGAAGATATACAGATTGCCAACAAACACATGAAAGAATGCTCAACTTCAATAATCATTAGAGGAAAGCAAATCAAAACTACAATGATATATCATGTCACACCGGTCAGAATGGCCATGATCAAAAAATCTACAAACAATAAATGCTGGAGAGGGTGTGGAAAAAGGGAACCCTCTTGCACTGTTGGTGGGAATGTAAATTGATACAACCACTATGGCGAACAGTATGGAGGGTCCCTACAAAACTAAAAATAGAACTACCATATGACCCAGCAATCCCATTACTGGGCATATACCCTGAGAAAACCATAATTCAAAAAGAGTCATATACCAAAATATTCATTGCAGCTCTATTTACAATAGCTAGGACATGGAAGCAACCTAAGTGTCCATTGACAGATGAATGGATAAAGAAGACGTGGCACATATATACAATGGAATATTACTCAGCCATAAAAAGAAACGAAATTGAGTTATTTGTAGCTAGGTGGATGACCTAGAGTCTGTTATACAGAGTGAAGTAAGTCAGAAAGAGAAAAATAAATACCGTATGCTAACACATATGTATGGAAACTAAAAAAAAAAAGGTTCTGAAGAACCTAGGGGCAGGACAGGAATAAAGATGCAGACGTAGAGCATGGACTTGAAGACACGGGGAGGGGGAAGGGTAAATTGGGACGAAGTGAGAGAGTGACATGAACTTATATATACTAACAGAGGTAAAATAGATAGCTAGTGGCAAGCAGCCACATAGCACAGGGACATCAGCTCGGTGCTTTGTGACCATCTAGAGGGGTGGGGTAGGGAAGGTAGGAGGGAGACGCAAGAGGTAGGAGATATGTGGATATATGTATATGTATAGCTGATTCACTTTGTTACAAAGCAGAAACTAACACACCATTATAAAGCAATTATACTCCAATAAAGATGTTAAAAAAAAAAGCCTTGCTAGGTAGTTTCCTTAAAAGAAAAGTTTTATAGATAATATTTTATTATATTAATGGCTTCTATATTTGTAACCAAGTGATACTCAACATTTGGAAAATGACAACTACCTTAGCCTAGATGTATCTGTTTATCTTTGCACATTGATCTCCATTTGTAAATGGAACAAATATATACGTAGAAAGTACTTATTCATAAAAGGATTACATGGTTCAGGTATATGCATCTATCCTAACTCATTTTATCCACATAAAGATTATGCCATACCATCTTGGAATTAAAGTGTCCTAAATATATTGACATTGATATATTTATTTTAGAGAAAAAGAGAGAGAAAAACTACATCTATGCTGCATCAGGTTCTTGGATATCCAAGACATATTTGGCAGCCTTAATTTGAAGATAGCTTGTAGAAAAGCTAATTTTTAGCTAAATGATTCTCAATATTTCAACAACTCATTAAGATATTTGCTTACATATAAGTAATATCATTCATTGAGAGTTAATTAAGCTCTAGACAATTGGGTTACAATATTATCAGTGTTATTTTATCCACACTGTCCTATGGGTCTTTCACAAGTGAGGATACAGGCTCTTGAGAAATATGACATTTCCAAATTGTTGGGCATTTTCAATCAGATTAAGAGATGATGCCTTTTATTTCCCCTGAATTTCTCCACAGTGGCCAGAAACCAGCCCTCACATATTTCATACTCAATCAATTTTAAATGCTTCACAATTTCCTTAGCTTCAGATTCCACAAAGCCAAAATAAATAAACAAATAGAGACAACAAATAAACACCATGTTGCAACCTTGTTTTCCCGGAAATCCCACTGCATAATTGGGTTATCTTTATTTATGGATTCTATGGTCCCAAACATTAATGTACTTGAAGAGTAATCTCCCGTGTGTATTTACTGAAATCCACTTGACAACTTCTGGAATACATGCCCTAAGAACACATATGTAAGATTCTGAAAACTTCCATTTATTTGTAAAATCAAGATTTGGGATCTTTTTTTCCTTAGAATGTTCTGTCATGATATTTAGGAGAATGGCCATTAAGCCTTATTAGTATTAACTGAGGTTTAATTGGTATTAATGGACTGAACATGCAAATGACGATGGGCAGAGAACACATGAAGACAAAACTCTGACCACAGCCTTTGCAGTGACCAGCCCTGGAAGCCAAACCACAAAAACCAGAGAAAATCCTCCCCTAACCAAACAGAGAGGATGTCTCACTTCTAGTGATCCCAACTGCAGACTCCCTAGGCCAATAGCCTCCAACCAAGACACCGCTGAAGCTTTCCCTTTTTTCCACTACAAAGGTCTCCCACTCCCTTGCCTGCTTTTGAGTCGCTGCCAAGTGCAAGTGATTGTTATAGCCAGCTCCAGAAAAACCCTACCCTTTGTTTGTCTTCTTTTGGGTGGTCTTGAAAGCAGCTCTTTTGCCCCCTTTCCTGTTTGCCCATTTCTGTTCCCCTCTAACCTTGAAAGAACCTAAATATATGAATAACATCCTGACTTATGCTCTTCTGAATGCACACCATGCCTTACCTAAGCTGCTAATTCTTTTCCTAGATTAAAAGAAGAATGAAGAATTAAGTACTTAAAGAATGACTAACTCTCTACCCACAACAGCCCCCTTAGCAATCCTGCGGGCAGATCACATGGGCAAGATAACATCTGGAGAGAGAGTCAGCCAGCCTGCCCACAATGGAGAATGATGCACAACCCAGCCTCCTGCCTCCGTGATTCACTGGGATTCTTGCCCCACTTTTTCCCTTTAAAAACTGTCATGGTTGAGCAGAATTTTTGAAGTTGGTCTCTGGACATCAGTCTACCTTCTCCCAGATTGCCAGCTATTCTGATTAAAGCACCTATCCTCTCTATCGACACTTGCCTCTCAAATTATTGGCTTTTGAGTGGCATACAGCGAACCTGAATTTGGCAACAGTCTTGTTTATTTCCACACTACGTTGCAGTGTCTTCTTGCACCTGAATGGAAAACACGCACTCTGCTTCTATTGTATTTATTTGTCTAGTGACTATAAGAAGAGAATTGTATTATGAATATTCCTTATCAGAAAGCATTTGGGAAAATGACATGACTGGCCACAAAAGTCCATAATCCCTGCAGAGTTCAAAATACTAGGACCATAATAATTTATTGTGAGTCTCACTATCTTGTCTCCTCCTCGGATTCATGCAGCTGCAATGTCTGTTATTTCCTAATAAACTTTGAAGAATAAATAGGAAAATAGTTTTAAATAAATTAAAAATCAATCTTAAGTGCCTCTCTTCATTCATTTACTTTCTCACTAATATTTATTATATAACTAATATTTATGTGTCAAGCTATCTGAGAGATGTGAAATAAGATTGCTCATTTTTAATTATTGAGAATAATCTGATAGTTATCAAGCAGCAAGTCACCCCAAATTAAATAGTCACTGTCCATGCATCTTTCTGTTGAGGCTTTTTCTGTGGTCATTAGCAAAGCTGCCCACACTGCAGCTGCTGTTAGTCCTGTCCTGTCAAATTAAGACCTAACATACACTAACTCTCTGTTTCAACTGAACCGAAGGAAGTGGAGCATTGATTTGATAAATACATTGAATTCTTGAAGTGTCTTTGTCTTAATTGGGAATTATTAGCAACAACACCTTAAGGAAATGAGATGTAAACCTCATTTTTTAAACAAAGTAATGTGAGTAAATTTTGATTTCTTTGTGAATTAGAGACCACTCAAGCAAGACCTAATGGAATTGTCCCTAGCTAATTAATAATTTGGGAAGGGACAACCTGTCAATCACAAATATTCAAAGATTTTAAAAACAACAATTCTAAGCTCAAAGCAATTAAACTAAAGTCACAGTATCATAGAGATACATAGTTGCCTCTCATTAACCCCTTGTTCCCCACCTTCCCTATAAGAGGACCCTAGGAAATATGCCCCAGCTTCAAGAACATTTCCTAGCCTCCCATGTAGCTTGGTGTAGTCACAAATCTAAGTTTTAGCTTAAAAGATTCCATGTCATGTAAGACTTCTACAAGTAATTCTCTCACCCTTCTTATTCCTGCTGCCTAAAATGCTGGAGCAGCAGGTGATCCAGGTAGCCAGCCATTCTTTGCCTGAAGGGTTGGAGCAGCCTAGGATGGAGCAGTGCCAAGAGGGAAGAGACTGAGTCCCTGAGGAGTTTATGATTTATGATTTTATGAAGCCACCACATCAGCTTTGGACTATGTACCTCCAGACTCCCTCTGGGAGAATAATCCCTTGTACCGTTAAGATACTGACATCTACTCTCTGTTACCATTAGTCAAACTGAATTTCTAACTCATAGGATTGCTGGTGCAATATTGAATCTAGTTTTATAGCTCTTGTCAAAAGTAGACCTTTTATGAAGAAAAACTAAGAAAAAAATTCAAAATGTTTATGCCATTCACTTTAGAGGAAGGGACATATCAAGAGAAGCTATCTGGCTTAACTTGATTAATCATTTGGAAGAGACAAAGGTTCGATTTAATTTAGAATGCTCATGGACTTGCTAACTGTGCACTAGGACAAGGATCAATGTGTTTCTAGAATCAAATAGTGTGTGAATGAGAACATTTAAATGGAGATTTGAGTGTTATTTTTTAGATGCAGTATCCAAACATTCTCAATTACAACATGGTCCTATCCATCACCAAATATCCAGTATACCTGTCAAATGGAAGGATGTGCTGGGCACCAGAAAGTCCCATTTGCTGCCCTAGGAGGGATGACACTTGCAGTCACAGAAATAGCAAACTTCTTAAAAAGTTATCCTATTTCTTTACCTAAAATTAGGATGGAAATAAGGTCATTATCACTGTAAATCATTAACTACTTTCCATAACATTTCTGGCAAGGGTTGCTAAATGTCTAAACTTGGCAAATTAAGGTAGTAAGCATATAGGAGGAAGCAAAGGTGGTAGTGCTGTCACTGACTTTCATTCTATGTATGGATCAAGATTTCGCATTCAAAAGCCTTGTAAGGAATGACCTGATACAACCTCAGATATCTTTTAACCTGCATTAAATCACTGATCTTGAAAATACATTAAGAAGAAAAATTCATATTTTCCTCTCCAGGAAAATCAAATCTAGCTATTTCAGTGTGTGTGAAAACATTTCCTGTGATGATTGGGATAGCTGGAGTTACTGCTGGGGCTATGTGGGGTGGTGGGAAGGGAGGCGGGGGGATGGGGATGAAAGGGCTTAATCTTGCCCTGACTTCAGTAAGAGACTCTCAGATTTTATCAGGATTCCACATAAAATTTTATTTGAGTTTCAAGGTATAAAATAAATGGATAAAGAAAATCCAGTATATATGAAGGAATATTATTCAGCCATATAAAAGAAGAAAATTTTGCCATTTGGGACAGCATGGATGGGCATTGAGGGCATTATGCCAAGTGAAATAAATCAGAGAAAGACAGATACTATATGATGCCACTCATAAGTAGAATCTAAAAAAAAATGAACTCATAGATACAGAGAAGAGATTGGTGGTTGCCAGAGGTGATGGGTGGGGGATGGGTAAAATGGCTAAAGATGGTTAAAAAATACAAACTTCCAGATATAAGATAAATAAGTCTTGGGATATAATGTACAGCATGGTGTCTAAAGTTAACAATATTGTATTGTACACTTGAAAGTTGCAAGAGACTAGATCTTAAAAGTTTTCATCACAAGAAAAAAAATTTGTAACTATGTAAGGTGATAGATGTTAACTAAACTTATTATGGTGATTGTTTTGCAAAATAAACATACATTGAATCATTATGCTGTATACCTAAAATGAAAACAATATTTCACACCAATTATATCTTTTTTTTTTGTATTTGTCATCATAATTTTTTTTTAAACATCTTTATTGAAGTATAATTGCCTTACAATGGTATGTTAGCTTCTGCTTTATAACCAAGCGAATCAGTTATACATATACAATATGTTCCCATATCTCTTCCCTCTTGCATCTCCCTCCCTCCCACCCTCCCCATCCCACCCCTCTAGGTGGTCACAAAGCACCAAGCTGATCTCCCTGTGCTATGCGGCTGCTTCCCACTAGCTATCTATTTTACATTTGGTAGTGTATATATGTCCATGACACTCTCTCACCCTGTCACATCTCACCCCAACCCCTCCCCATATCCTCAAGTCCATTTTCTAGTAGGTCTGTGTCTTTATTCCCGTCTTGCCACTAGGTTCTTCATGGCCTTTTTTTTTTTCTTAGATTCCGTATATATGTGTTAGCATACGGTATTTGTTTTTCTCTTTCTGACTTACTTCGCTCTGTATGACAGACTCTAACTCCATCCACCTCATTACAAATACCTCCATTTCATTTCTTTTTATGGCTGAGTAATATTCCATTGTATATATGTGCCACATCTTCTTTATCCATTCATCTGTCGATGGACATTTAGGTTGCTTCCATGTCCTGGCTATTGTAAATAGAGCTGCAATGAACATTTTGGTACATGACTCTTTTTGAACTATGGTTTTCTCAGGGTATATGCCCAGTAGTGGGATTGCTGGGTCGTATGGTAGTTCTATTTGTAGTTTTTTATGGAACCTCCATACTGTTCTCCATATTGGCTGTATCAATTTACATTCCCACCAACAGTGCAAGAGTGTTCCCTTTCCTCCACACCCTCTCCAGCATTTATTGTTTGTAGATTTTTTGATGATGGCCATTCTGACCGGTGTGAGATGATATCTCATTGTAGTTTTGATTTGCATGTCTCTAATGATTAAGGATGTTGAGCATTCTTTCATGTGTCTGTTGGCAATCTGTATATCTTCTTTGGAGAAATGTCTATTTAGGTCTTCTGCCCATTTTTGGATTGGGTTGTTCGTTTTTTTGTTATTGAGCTGCATGAGCTGCTTGTAAATCTTGGAGATTAATCCTTTGTCAGTTGCTTCATTTGCATATATTTTGTCCCATTCTGATGGTTGTCTTTTGGTCTTGTTTATGGTTTCCTTTGCTGTGCAAAAGCTTTTAAGTTTCATTAGGTCCCATTTGTTTGTGTTCTTATTTCCATTTCTCTGGGAGCTGGGTCAAAAAGAATCTTGCGTGATGTATGTCATAGAGTGTTCTGCCTATGTTTTCCTCTAAGAGTTTGATAGTGTCTGGCCTTACACTTAGGTCTTTAATCCATATTGAGTTTATTTTTGTGCATGGTGTCAGGGAGTGTTCTAATTTCATACTTTTACATGTATCTGTCCAATTTCCCCAGCACCTCTTATTGAAGAGGCTGTCTTTTCTCCACTGTATATGCTTGCCTCCTTTATCAAAGATAAGGTGACCATATGTGTGTGGGTTTATCTCTGGGCTTTCTATCCTGTTCCATTGATCTATATTTCTGTTTTTGTGCCAGTACCAAACTGTCTTGATTACTGTAACCAATTATATCTTAATTAAAAAGAGTCTATATAAAGCTTAAAATGAATAAAATTAGTATTCTTAATTTTTATATTTCTGCCATTGCTCTTACATTTGGATGGGTCTCTAGTTGTCCAGAGAAGAAATAAGCACCATGGTTCACACAAACATGTTATCAACCTTCTGCAGTAGTGCCACCCTATGACTTCTTCCCTAAACAAAATTAGTCTTTAAAAACAATTTTAATTAAGGATAAAGTAAATGAATAAAAAAACAAAAACACCCTGCCACTATCCTGGGTATATGCAGTGATATTAAAATGTCATCTAACATGTTCAGTGCAGCATTGAAATCAATTTTTAATATTTTAATGTTATTTTATCATGACAACAGAAAATATAAATATGCTCAAGTCTCTATAAAACTCATTTGTCACACCTAAAAGAAAAATTAAAAATATCAGGGCTCTATTTGAAAATATCTGTTACCTGAGCTTAGACTCATCTTAATGCCCTTAAATAGGCGTTTTGTTCTTCCATCAATACAGTTTAGTCATAATTCCCATTTACTTTTAAGAATATTAAGAATATTGTCATGAATATTAGAAATTATTTGCTTAGATAATCCAGAGGGAAGCAAAAACATTTAATTATCTTGTGCACATTTTTTGAAATGGTGTAAGATTTTTAATGTATTAGCTAATTATGAAGTAACTGCCCCAAATTATGCAATTCATCATGGATGGAAATCATCCAGGAGAACTCAATGCCCTCCCTATTGAGGAAACAAGTCTCCTGCATTCTATAATGAGTCTTCCCAGCTTTCTGATAGAGGTTTTCTCAGCATCTACACGTCAGCTAGTTCTGATCTTTGCTCTAAGGGCCAAGCTGTCTGCTTTCATCACCTTGCTAGCAAGATAATTAGCTGTGTCTAACCCATTTTTAAAAATTATAGAATGATCCTATATTTAACAAAATGTAGGGGCCCAAAAGAGAAACAAAGATGACAATATCATAGAGCAAGTAGGAGATCCCAGTGGGTTTGTAAGGGCTGCCATTCTGACATTTAAATTTCAGAAAAATCACTAAGTAATTGATAACACTATTCACTAGGAGTTTTCATAAAGGTTTCAAAGCATCAGTACTAAATGACTGAATTTGATGTCAACTGCATAACTAATCATTATTAGTATTATAATAAGGATATGACAATTTATCACAATATAATTAGCTGAAAGTCCATGCATATAAATTAGTACTACTACTTATAATGTTACAGAATCTTAGATAACAGCTGTGAATGCTTGGGGAAATGAAAATTCTTATATAAGAGCAATTTATGAATGACTAAAGACTACCATTTAGTTTTGAAGATATCTGAGAAAACTTTTTCAGACAACCTAAAGGAAAAAAATCAATATATTTAAGTAGTTGGGGAAACCGTTCAACCTAGGCAAAATTTTCATTAATAAGATACATGAGACTTAAGGTTTTGAGAAGCCTTGATCTAGCAGATGTTGGTCCTTTGAGAAAAGACCCGGAAGACAGGAATGCTTCTCTACCAAGCACAAAACCAAAGGAAGTGAGCTAAAACGCAGGGATCATAGTGAGAGGTAGATGAGCAAACTGGCCAGAGCACCATAAGACAGAAGGAGAAAGGAAAACCAGATTGGAGGGCCTCCATGATTCTTCTCCAAGGTATTTCTAAATGGGCTTAGGAGATTAGCATGTTTCATTTCCAGAATGTTTCTGCAGTGATTCAGAGTTTATTGTGTAAAGACCATTGAGGAGGACCAGAGGGCAGACAGCAGAAGCAAGAAGAACTACAATCCTGCAGCCTGTGGAACAAAAACCACATTCACAGAAAGATAGACAAGATGGAAAGGCAGAGGGCTATGTACCAGATGAAGGAACAATATAAAACCCTAGAAAAACAACTAAATGAAGTGGAGATAGGCAACCTTCCAGAAAAAGAATTCAGAATAATGACAGTGAGGATGATCCAGGACCTCAGAAGAAGAATGGAGGCAAATATCAAGAAGATGCAACATGTTTAACAAAGACCTAGAAGAATTAAAGAACAAACAAACAGAGATGAACAATACAATAACTGAAATGAAAACTACACTAGAAGGAATCAATAGCAGAATAACTGAGGTAGAAGAACGGATAACTGACCTGGAAGACAGAATGGTGGAATTCACTGCTGTGGAACAGAATGAAGAAAAAAGAATGAAAAGAAATGAAGACAGCCTAAGAGACCTCTGGGAGAACATTAAATGCAGCAACATTCGCATTATAGGGGTCCCAGGATGAGAAGAGAGAGAGAGAAAGGACACGAAAAAATATTTGAAGAGATTGTAGTCAAAAACTTCCCTAACAAACATGGGAAAGGAAATATCCACCCAGGTCCAGGAAGTGCAGAGAGTCCCATACAGGATAAACTCAAGGAGAAACACGCTGAGACACATAGTAATCAAATTGGCAAAAATCAAAGACAAAGAAAAATTATTAAAAGCAGCAAGGGAGGGCTTCCCTGGTGGCACAGTGGTTGAGAATCTGCCTGCCAATGCAGGGGACACGGGTTCAAGCCCTGGTCTGGGAAGATCCCACATGCCGAGGAGCAACTAGGCCCGTGAGCCACAATTACTGAGCCTGCGCTTCTGGAGCCTGTGCTCTGCAACAAGAGAGGCCGCGATAATGAGAGGCCTGTGCACCGTGATGAAGAGTTGTCCCCACTTGCCGGAACTAGAGAAAGCCCTCGCACAGAAACGAAGACCCAACACAGCCATAAATAAATAAATTAAAAAAAAAAAAGAAATACAACCAAATTAATTAAAAAAAAAAAAGAAAGCAGCAAGGGAAAAATGACAAATAACTTACAAGGGAACTCCCATAAGGTAAAGAGCTGATTTCTCAGCAGAAACTCTATAAGCCAGAGGGAGTGGCATGATATACTTAAAGTGATGAAAAGGAAGAACCTGCCACCAAGATTACTCTACCCTGCAAGGATCTCATTCAGATTCGATGGAGAAATCAAAAGCTTTACAGACAAGCAAAAGCTAAGAGAATTCAGCACCAACAAACCAGCTCTACAACAAATGATAAAGGAACTTCTCTAAGTGGGAAACACAAGAGAAAAGGACCTACAAAAACAAACCCAAAACAATTAAGAAAATGGTAATAGCAACATACATATCGATAATTACCTTAAACGTGACTGGCTTAAATGCTCCAACCAAAAGACACAGGCTCGCTGAATGGATACAAAAACAAGACCCATATATATGCTGTCTACAAGAGACCCACTTCAGACCTAGGGACACATACAGACTGAAAGTGAGGGGTTGGAAAAAGATATTCCATGCAAATGGAAATCAAAAGAAAGCTGGAGTAGCTATACTCATAACAGATAAAATAGACTTTAAAATAAAGAATGTTACAAGAGACAAGGAAGGACACTACATATTGATCAGGGGATCAATCCAAGAAGATATAACAATTATAAATATATGTGCACCCAACATAGGAGTGCCTCAATACAAAAGGCAACTATTAACAGCTATAAAAGAGGAAATCAACAGTAATGCAATAATAGTGGGGGACTTTAACACCTCACTTACACCAATGGACAGATCATCCAAAATGAAAATAAATAAGGAAACAAAAGCTTTAAATGCTAGACCAGATAGATTTAATTGATATTTATAGGACATTCCATCCTAAAACAGCAGATTACACTTTCTTCTCAAGTGCGCACAGAACATTCTCCAGGATAGATCACATCTTGGGTCACAAATCAAGCCTCAGTAAAATTAAGAAAATTGAAATCATATCAAGCATCTTTTCTGACCACAATGTTATGAGATTAGACATCAATTACAGGGAAAAAAACGTAAAAAACACAAACACATGGAGGCTAAACAATACGTTACTAAATAACCAAGAGATCACTGGAGAAATCAAAGAGGAAATCAAAAAATACCTAGAGACAAATGACAATGAAAACATGACAATCCAAAACCTATGGGATGTAGCAAAAGCAGTTCTGAGAGGGAATTTTATAGCTATACAAGCCCACCTCAAGAAACAAGAAAAATCTCATATAAACAATCTAATCTTACATCTTAAGGAACTAGAGAAAGAAGAACAAACAAAACCCAAAGTTAGCAGAAGGAAAGAAATCATAAAGATCAGAGCAGAAATAAATGAAATAGAAACAAAGAAAACAATAGCAAAGATCAATAAAACTAAAAGCTGGTTCTTTGAGAGGCTAAACAAAATTGATAAACCATTAGCTAGACTCATCAAGAAAAAGAAGGAGAGGACTCAAATCAATAAAATTAGAAATGAAAAAGGAGAAGTTACAACAGACACCGCAGAAATACAAAGCATCCTAAGAGACTACTACAAGCAACTCTATGCCAATAAAATGGAGAATTGGAAGAAATGGACAAATTCTTAGAAAGGTATAACCTTCCAAGACTGAACCAGGAAGAAATAGAAAATATGAACAGACCAATTACAAGTAATAAAATTGAAACTGTGATTAAAAATCTTCCAAGAAACAAAAGTCCAGGACCAGATGGCTTCACAGATGAATTCTATCAAACATTTAGAGAAGAGCTAACACCAATCTTTCTCAAACTCTTTCAAAATATTGCAGAGGAAGGAACACTCCCAAACTCATTCTATGAGGCCACCATCACCCTGATAGCAAAACGAGAAAAAGATACTACAAAAAAAGAAAATTACAGACCAATATCACTGATGAATATTGATGCAAAAATCCTCAACAAAATACTAGCAAACAGAATCCAACAACACATTAAGAGGATCATACACCATGATCAAGTGGGATTTATCCCAGGGATGCAAGGATTCTTCAATATATGCAAATCAGTCAATGTGATACACCACATTAACAAATTGAAGAATAAAAACCATATGATCATCTCAATAGATGCAGAAAAAGCTTTTGACAAAATTCAAAACCCACTCGTAAAAACTCTGCAGAAAGTGGGCATAGAGGGAACCTACAGCAACATAATAAAGGCCATATACGACAAACCCACAGCAAACATCATTCTCAATGGTGAAAATCTGAAAGCATTTCCTCTAAGATCAGGAATGAGACAAGGATGTCCACTCTCACCACTATTATTCAACCTAGTTTTGGTAGTCCTAGCCACAGCAATCAGAGAAGAAAAAGAAATACAAATTGGAAAAGAAGAAGTAAAACTGTCACTGATTGCAGATGACATGATACTATACATAGAGAATACTACAGATGCCACCAGAAAACTACTAGAGCTAATCAATGAATTTGGTAAAGTTGCAGGATACAAAATTAATGCACAGAAATCTCTTGCATTCCCATACATGAATGATGAAAAATCTGAAAGAGAAATTAAGGAAACACTCCCATTTACCATTGCAACAAAACGAATAAAATACCTAGGAATAAACCTACCTAGGGAGACAAAAGACCTGTATGCAGAAAACTATGACACTGATGAAAGAAATTAAAGATGATACCAACAGATGGAGAGATATACGGTGTTCTTGGATTGGAAGAATCAATATTGTGAGAATGACTATACCACCCAAAGCAATCTACAGATTCAATGCAATCCTTATCAAATTACCAATGGCATTTTTTATGGAACTAGAACAAAAAAAATCTTAAAATTTGTATGGAGACACAAAAGACCCCGAATAGCCAAAGCAGTCTTAAGGGAAAAAATGGAGCTGGAGGAATCAGACTCCCTGACTTCAGACTATACTCTAAAGCTACAGTAATGAAGACAATATGGTACTGGCACAACAACAGAAACATAGATCAAGGGAGCAAGGTAGAAAGCCCAGAGATAAACCCACGCACCTATTGTCAACTAATCTATGACAAAGGAGACAAGAATATACAATGGAGAAAGGACAGTCTCTTCAATAAGTGGTGCTGGGAAAACTGGACAGCTGCATGTAAAAGAATGAAATTAGAACAGTCCCTAACACCATACACAAAAATAAACCCAAAAGGGATTAGAGACCTAAATTTAAGACCGGACACTATAAAACTCTTAGAGGAAAACATAGGAAGAACACTCTTTGACATAAATCACAGAAAGATCTTTTTTGATATACCTCCTAGAGTAGTGGAAATAAAAAAAAATAAACAAATGGAACCTAATGAAATTTCAAAGCTTTTGCACAGCAAAGGAAACCATAAACAAGACGAAAAGACAACCCTCAGAATGGGAGAAAATATTTGCAAACGAATCAATGAAAAAATGATTAATCTCCAAAATATATAAACAGGTCATGCAGCTCAATATTAAAAAAAGAAACAACCTAATCCAAAAATGGGCAGAAGACCTAAATAGACATTTCTCCAAAGAAGACATACAGATGGCCAAGAAACACATGAAGAGCTGCTCAACATCACTAGTTATTAGAGAAATGCAAATCAAAACTACAATGAGGTATCACCTCACACTAGTTAGAATGGACATCATTAGAAGATCTACAAACAACAAATGTTGGAGATGGTGTGGAGAAAAGGGAACCCTCTTGCACTGTTGGTGGGAATGTAAATTGATACAGCCAATATGGAGAACAGTATGGAGGTTCCTTAAAAAACTAAAAATAGAATTACTATATGATCCAGCAATCCCACTACTGGGCATATACCCAGAGAAAACCATAATTCAAAAAGACACATGCACCCCAATGTTCATTGCAGTACTATTTACAATAGCCAGGTCATGGAAGCAACCTAGATGTCCATCGACAGATGAATGGATAAAGAAGATGTGGCACATATATACAATGGAATATTACTCAGCCATAAAAAGGAATGAAATTGGGTCATCTGTTGAGACGTGGATGGATCTAGAGACTGTCATACAGAGTGAAGTAAGTCAGAAAGAGAAAAACGAATATTGTATATTAACGCATATATGTGGAACCTAGAAAAATGGTACAGATGAACCGGTTTGCAGGGCAGAAATTGAGACACAGATGTAGAGAACAAACGTATGGACACCAAGGGGGGAAAGTGGTGGGGTGATGGGGCTGGTGGTGTGCTGAATTGGGTGATTGGGATTGACATGTATACACCGATGTGTATAAAATTGATGACTAATAAGAACCTGCTGTATAAAAAAATAAATAAAATAAAATTCAAAAATTAAGAAAAAGATACATGATTTCTGAAGAATCATATGAACTTTTAGTATGCATTTATCAATTACACAAATGCTATAAATTTAAATAAATATTAAAAATTAGCCTATAAATTTCAAGCACAATATATAAATGTTTAGACATATAAGGTTAGAAAATGAGATGGTAATCTTAAACTTTATATAAAGTAATTTTATTTCTAAGAGCTTTTTCTGCTTTTGAAAGAATCAATATTTAACAATATTCTAAATTCAGAATTTTAGTTTTTGTTTGTTTGACTACTGGATACTAACAATCTTGACAGATATAGAAGAATTTGAAGCAATTCTAACCTCTCTAGGGTAGTATAGTACAGTAATGATGCTGACTGTTCTTTCAAACTTCAGGTGGATTAAATCCATATTTGTTGAACATCTCTTACTTTTACAGAATTCTACTTGGCCTTGTCCTGGGAAACAAGCTCTTTAAGTGATTAAATACTCAAAAAAATCCCCAACTCATTTGCAAACAAGAAATAGACAGGGAATACATAATTATTCAGGGTCAATTATGTATCATACATGGAGATTGGGGCTTTAATCTATGCTATTTTCCTCATATTACAGATTGGAGAAGGAAGGAAATGGCAAAATAGTTTAATAAAATTCTCATCCAGATTTCTGTAACTTCATGATGTCATTTCATGTTTTCCCGTGTTGCCATCCCAATGTAAAATGAGTTTGATGGTGAAATATGACCCCCACACGTTCCCCCAGGAAGCACTGAGTGGGAAGATGGGGTGTGGGGGTGGTGGGAGAGTGGCAAACAGGCAGAAGCTTCACTCTCCCTGCCAGTGGGTATCCTGATGACCCGTGTTACAGAATATTGTCTCTCCCAGATTTTATTAATTTAAACACATTAAACAAATATGTTTGGTTACTGCTTCTTTATGAAGCATAAATTCTGAGATTCCTGTGGTCTCATTTATCACATATCTAATAAGGAACAAAAAGAAAAAAGAAAAAAATAAGTGGCAAATCCACCACCACTGCCATTTTCTGGATGTGTAGCCCGGGATGATTCTGTCATATTATGTCCAGTACAAAGGACCAAGTGCTTCATCTCCTAAGTGTGGAATTGATACAGGGTCTGAGTTAACCCTTCTCTTCCTCCCTTCCTCTATCCCTCCCTCCCTCTGAAGGTAATAACAATGTCTCAGTGTTCACAGTCTATGTACAGCAGGTGGAAATGGAATTAAATACAAACAGACTCACATAACTCACCTAGTCCTCACAGAGACCCTCTAAATTTGCTGCATTGTTATCTTCACTTTACAGATGAAGAATCTACTTACTTGGCTGAAAATTCAGTTGAATGGACAATGGTGTCTTTCCATTCAGGCTGCTATAACAAAATACCAGAGACTGGGTGGCCTGTAAACAATAGACACTTATTTCTCCAGTTCTGGAGGCTAAAGGTCCAAGATCAGGTGCCAGGCTGGTCGGATTCTGGTGAGAACCCTCTTCCTGGCTTGCAGACACCCCCTTCTCATTGTGTCCTCACATGCATTTCTTTGGTGCCTATGTGCAGACAGAAGGAGATCCCTCTGTCCTTTTCTTAAAGGCCATCAGTCCTCTCCAATTATGACCCTCACCTTATGACCTCATTTAACCTTAATTACTTCCTAAAAGCCCTATTTCCAAATGCAGTCTCTTCAACTTGGAATTGTTGTGGATGAGGGGAAGACAAAATGCAGTCAGCAGCACACCTCCCATGGAAACATGAGAGCATCAACTAGACATTAACTAGTCCTGAGAAGGATGACCTCATTCCTGCAGCTCTGAGTACACTGGAGTCCCCACAGGAATTAGTGAGCTTGCTAGATGTAGCTTACGAAAAAGTGTTCTGAGTCTTTGCCAGGGATCTTCATAAAACATGCTACAATGCCGCTCTTCAGGTGATCAAACCGTCATGATCCAGCACAGGGAAGGCATGGTATTCACCTGAATGCTGCCACTTGACACTCAGCTCTGTGATTAGGAAGTTGTCAGCACTGGGCCTGCCACTATTTACTTCCCATTCATTTCATAGACTCAGTTTCATCTGAGTGTATCATTAACTTTCATGAATTATGTTAGTTTCTAACTCTTCATAATAGTCTGGAAAAATCATTTAATTCAGCAATCATCCTAATAAGTATTTTTCAAGTACCTCTGGTATGCTTAGAAGCTAGTTGTGCTAAAATCTGTTAAACAACACAAATATTTGATCAAATGTCAGCTCTCACTGGGTTTATAATTTTAACAGGAAGACATGATAGGAAAAACCAATAAGAATGAAATGGAGCAAGACCCTGTGGGGCCCTCTCAGGTATAAATCCATTCCATATCCCCTGTTTCTTGTTTGTAAGAAATAGGCTTAATTCAGCCTCCTTGACCTCCCCTGAGTTTAAAAGAGCAGATTCAAACAGTTGCTAATCAGGAAAGGGAGAGAATGAAGAAACAAAGGAGGAGCAGTCAAGAAACAATAGTGCAGCCATGGGGCAGGGTCCTGGTTCCTCCTCAAGAGTTATACATATCTTTGAATTTTTCTATAGGAACTAAGGCCCCCACCCAGGTGAAGGATGGTAACTTTAGGCTGAGCACAAGATTCCTGGAGCACTGTTCTGTTACCTCACCACCAACCAATCAGAAGAAAGTCACACGCCCTGCAGCCTTCACCCCAAATTATGCCTATAAAAAAATTCCCCCCAAAACCATCAGAGAGTGTGGGATCTCTGAGCACAAGCCACCCATTCTCCTTGCTTGGCCCTTCAATAAACCTTTCTCTACTCGAAATTTTGATATTTCAGTTTGTTTGGCCTCACTGTGCATCGGGCATATAAACTTGTGTTCAGTAACAAGAACATGTTCTCTTTGCAAAGAGGAGCTTCTTTCATTCTCCCTTGGTAAAAATTACTTGTAAGGGAAGAGGGGTAGGAGAGAAACAGTGCACCCCTGAGTGGGGCAAAACAGAGTAGGGATTAATTGACAGCCTCTGAGGGTCCCAGCGGACCCCAGAAACAATGTTATAGAATCAGTGACTGTAGCCATTAACATTTTAGGAAGCTCTGAAATAATCATTTGATTTAAAACTATTTGTCTATCCTCTTTTATAAATATTATGATTACACAATGAAATGGGGGAGGGGATTCTCTATGTTTCCTTATGGATATTTGAATTAGAATACATCAAATGAACTGGTTGATTTTCACCAACAGAAATATATGGGCACAGTCGTTGGGACTCAATGATTTTATGAGGGTTTTTTAGTTAGTTTACATTTAATATGGTGTGACTCTTGCAAATCACCGACCAGTTCACAAGGAGACCATTCCAAATGCAGAGCATGTAGAAATAACAGAACAGTGGTAAAGCCTGGAGGGCTGCCTGAACACTAGAGTAGAGTGGTACCTGATTGTAAAAGAATTCAGTTTCTTGAATTGTTTTAGTAAAAATTAAAATAACAAAAATTTAAGCTGTAAATCCCAACAACCTAAAACATTTAAATCCTTGCATTTTTGTTTTAAGATTGAGCTGTAGCCAAGGAGAGAAGCAGGTGCCAGGTGGTTTTCCCACTTATTGTAATGCAAACATTCAGCCTGTGAACTCAGTCTCCTCTTAAATTCCTTCTCCTCACAATGGACTTTCACATCCCCTCTTATCAACCATTTGCCTGTTAATAGAAGTAATTTGCCAAAAGCCAGAGCTCTAATTCCTGACCTCTGAGTTCTCCCTTGAAAAGAAAACACAGCCCCAGGCACTCTGGAAGAGCCCAGGAAGAGAGGAGGGCAGATTAACTGCTTTTCATCTAATCTTAGTCTTTTGCTGCTAAACAGTTGAAGAGGTGGCTGTGTTATTGGCAAACATGAGAACGTTCCTACGGAAAACGCTGTGTTCAGAAGAATGGAGAGAACATGTCCAGAATGTGAGCGTGTTACCAAACGCAAGTTCATGTGCCCAACGCACAGTGAAGCCAAATAAACTGAAATGTCAGAGTTTGGAGCAGAGAAAGGTTTATTGCAGGACCAAGCAAGGAGAATGGGTGACTTGTGCTCAAAGATCCCCAAACTCTCTGATGGTTTTCTAGGAAAAGTTTGTATATGCACAATTTGGGATGAGGACTACAGGGTGTGTGATTTTCTTCTGATTGGTTCATGGTGAGGTAACAGGGTGGTGCTCCAGGAATCTTATGCTTAGGCTGAAGTTATCATCTCCACCTGGATGAGGGCCTTAAGTTCCTACAGAACAACTCAGAGATACAGTTATGTATATTTCTTCAGGAGGAACCAGGACCCTGCTCCAAGGCTGCACTATTGTTTCTTGACTGCTCCTCCCTTGTCTCTGCATCCCCTCCCTTCCTTGATTAGCAACCGTTTGAATCTGCTCTTTGGAACTCAGGGAAGGTCAAGGAAGCTGAGTTAAGCCTATTTCCTACAAACAAGAAACAGAGGACACGGAAAGGATTTGTACCTGGGAGGGTCCCACATGGTCCTGCTCAGTTTCAAGTGCTCCCTGCTGGTCTCAATGAGCATCCTGAAATACACATAAAATGGGATCACCTTTCAAATGTCCTTCACCTTGGGAAGCATTTGGTGAATTGCAACGATTTTGAAAGTCAAATACACAGTAATTGGGAAGAAGAAAACAAATGTAAGAGGTGTTGGGGGAGAGAAAGAGGGCTGGGGAAGGGATTAACCCTCCCTTACATGAAAGGTTTGCTTTAAACATTAGTTTCTCAACATTAGATAGCAGAATTTTTTTTTCAGCAAAAATCTTAAATAACATCCATTGGGCCTCTGCCTGAGTACCTCCACCCTTTTTAAAAATCAAAAGTGAAATAGAATTTTAAAACAAAATAAAGCCAAAAATAAATAAATCACTCAAATGCATCCTCTTCCTCCCTTGCATTTACTCACTTACTATGCTACAAGGTGGTACAGGGATCAATAGCCCACACATGAATTTCCCCTAAACCTTTGAAATCTGTGTCTGTGTCCCACTAAATCTCAAAAACTAGATAAATAGAACTCTACTCTGCACTTTCCTACTGCATTTCCAGTCTCCTAGAATCCTGTGCTCTTATTTGCACATAATTCATGTTAAGGGAACATTAGTTCTACTTCTTACATGCTCTGCTCCAACTTCCTCCTTTCTAAACCTCTAGTACAGTTCTTCAAAATGCTTACAGACTCTCTGGTGGAAACATCACAAACATGACACCTTAGGTTAGTACAAGTGACATAGATTCTCTCCTCAACCAAACTTTAGCCAGGCTCCTCTAAGTCCCCTTCTCCACTAGCAAGAATTCTTTTTTTCTTTTTTAAAATTATTTACTTATTTATTTTTGGGTGGGCTGGGTCTTTGTTGCTGTGTGCAAGCTTTCTCTAGTTGCATCGAGCAGGGGCTATTCTTCATTGCAGTGCGTGGGCTTCTCATTACAGTGTCTTCTCTTGTTGAGGAGCATGGGTTCTAGGTGTTCAGGCTTCAGTAGTTGTGACACGTGGGCTCAGTAGTTGTTGCACATGGGCTCAGTTGCTCTGCAGCATGTGGGTTCTTCCTGAACCAGGGATCAAGCCCATGTCTCCTGCATTGGCAGGCAGATTCTTAATCACTGTGCCACCAGGGAAGTCCCTCCACTAGCAAGAATTCTAAGTCAGTTATTCAATGATCCACGCCCCCTGTACCCTTCTTATCTTGATATCTGCTCAAGATCCTCATCCCCACCTGTGATGTAGATCTCCTGACCTGCTATCAGCAAGAATCCCTCCACCCTTGATACCTAACCAATTTCCTCTTAGTAAGTTTCTATATACTGACCCTTTCACTCTGCCCACTAGCTTAAATCCTGAACTTAAGTTCAGTCTCTCTCCCCTACTGCAATCATCTTTGATGCTGAAAACTTGGCCTCTGTGCACCGGTGCTGAATTAAATCTCAGAGACAGAGTTTTGGGTGAAATAGAAAAGAATAGCTTTACTGCTTTGCCAGGCAAAGGGGGACACAGCAGACTTGTGCCTGTCAAAACTGTGTGTCCCAACCAGGGAGGATCTGGTGAGGAGTTTTATGGCAATGGTTCAAGGGTGGGGTTGCTGATAAGGATCAGGGTGTGTGCAGGGCCTGTACTCCTTTAATCTGGCCTCAGATAGTCTCTTAAGAACTTCTCTGGTTCCTTTAATCTGGAATAAAGAATGCTAACATCTTCCATTTGTTGGGGGTTTTAGTCTTGTAAAGAGCTTAAAGATGTTATGTGTATCCATTGAGGCAGAACCAGGCCCCTGCCCCAGGGCTGCACTATTGTTTCTTGACTGCTCCTCCCTTTGTCTCTGCATTCTCTCCCTCCCCTGATTAGAAACTGTTCGAATCTGCCTTTTGTAACTCAGGGAAGATCATGAAGGCTGGAGTCTACTCCCTATGAGAAATGGGGGACACAGAAAAGTTTCTGTGCCCAGGAGCACCACAGGGTCCTGCTCAGTTTCATACTGAATAAAATCTGAATAAAGTTTTTTTGTTGAAAAAACTTTAACAAGTGCCTGGTTGTTACAAAACTCAGATTCAGCTGCTCACCATTCAAAAGCCAATACTCGAGAGACAAGTACGGATAGGAATGGGGAGCTTTCTTTATTCAGGAGGCCAACAACCTGGGGAGATGGTAGACTCATGTCCAAAAACCAACTCCAAAGATTCTGCTCCACCATGAGCCTGAAATCTTACCTTTGATGTGTTTCTAGGACCATATATATGCAAAGATCTATACATAGGTCTATTTCTGCTCCTGTGGTTTTCCTTTGTATTTCTACACCAGTCTTACACACCATAATTACTAAAGCTTGATAACAAGTCTTGATAAATGTCAGGCCAAGGGCACCCAATAATTTTTCATCAGAGTTTTGACTATTTTTTTTTCTTCAGCAGAATAATTCTACAAAATTATTACACTAAATCCATGTAAGATTTAGAGTCAGTGTCTGCTTGAAACATAAAAACTCATTGAGATTTCCTGAGTAATGCATTGTATAATTCTCTATGTTAGGATTTGTCACATCTTCTTTAGATTTATTCCAAGGTACCTTATATATCTTTGATCCACTTGCAAATGGTGTCTTGTATATAATTCCTTCTGCTGTTTCTTATAGGCACATAGAAATAAATTTGTTTTTCATTACCATCATTTGTACACATGAAACATGAGCTTCATGGTTTAATCGATACTATATTAGCAGATTAAAAGAAAGTAATCATAAGACCATAGTAATTGATGGGAAAAATTCATAACAAAAGTTCTTAGCAAAGAATATAAGGAATCTTCTTTAACATAAGTAATTGAAAAAAATGGTAGCAAAAAATCATAATGAATGATGAAAGTGCCGGGTTGTTACCAGCTTTCTTTTTGAAAAGAGAGAAAAGACAACGATGTCTACTAACAATAATCCTGAGAGTTGTACTAGATGCCCCAGCCAGAGTATTTAGGCAAGAAAGAAAATTACAAGGTATGAGGATTGGAATGGAGAACACAAACCATTCTTAGATAATGAGATTTTGCATATTAAAAACTCAGAATAACCCACAGATTAGTTTGCACGTTACTCTATAAATGTGCAACCAATCTATGAACTTTCTTTCATTATGGTTATAAAATTTATATTAAATATAATTCAGTTTGTAAAGAATATTTTTTGTTAGAGTAACACTAATGATTGTAGTGAATAACTTCATTAATTAGCTGAATTAAGAACTGATATAAAATGTTTTCTAACTCAAGCATAAATATTGTCACTTTGTTGAATGGACAATGGAATATGCCTTCCAGAAGTGTGTCAAAAATCTACTGTGTGACAAAACATGTCCACATGTAGGCTTAAAGCAACAACCAGGTACTATTTTTATTGATTTCATGGGTTGAAAGAGGAGAGGTTCTGTTGCTCTTACGTGAGCTCACTTCGTGCCTACACTGGGCTGCAGGCTGGGGTAACTGGACAATTCCCTCTGTGCAGTCTTAAGTCTCAAGAAGTTTAGCCCAGATTCTTGGCATGGTGGCAACATTCCACGCACAGCAGATATCAAAGCTCTTCCCATGTCAGGTTTGCTTAGGATCCAGTGACCACGGTTGAAACCCAGCAGAGCCCCAAAGGACCTTCCCAGTCAGGAAAGCCCTTCCATGTCCCCCATTTCTTGTTTGTAGGAAAAAGGTTTCAGCCTCCTAGACCTTCCCTGAGTTCCAAAGGGCAGATTCACACAGTTATTATTTAGAGGTGTGAGGGAATCCAGAAACAAAGGAAAGGCAGTCAAGAAGCAATAATGCAGTGATGGGTAGCATCCTGGTTCCTCCTCAAGAGATATACATAACAAGCTGATACAAATCTCTGAGTTCTTCTACAGAAACTAAGGCTCCCACCCAGGTGGAGGACGGTAATTTCAGGCTGAGCACAAACACTGGACCCTAGACTGGTTGGAGCAAGAAGGCTGATGACTGACATTCCTGTTACCTACCCACCCCAATCAATCAGAGGAAGGTCACACACCCTGCAGACCTCCCCCCAAATTTTGCCTATAAAAACTGTTCTCGGAAAACGGTCAGAGAGAGTTTGGGTTTTTTGAGCATTAATTGCCTTGGACTCCTTGTCTGGTGCCTTTCATTAAATGCTGCACTTTCCTTCACCGCAACCTGGTGTCAGTAGACTGGCTTTACTGTGCACGAGTGAGGGGACCCAAGTTTGCTTCCATAACAAAGTGACCACATGACCGAGTCCAGCATCAACACAGAAGGGGCTGCACAACCATGAACTCTTGAGAGCCATTGTTGTAACCACCACAGCAAGTGCACACAGAGTGCTCTGCAGGGCAGAGTGGATATTTCAAACCGTTTTCCATCAGAAACCAATAACAGAGTTCAGGCAACCCCTGTGGTAATAAAATCAGAGGCACTTCCCCTGGTAAAAAGAAGTTCTGGATTCACGACAGATCAGCAGGGACTCGCTGAGCGATTTAGGTCAAGGAGCTTCCTGTTTCAGAGCTTTTCATTCACCACTCTTTGACTTGCAATCTACAGTGTTAACCTTGCAGAGGAGTGAAACTTTAAAGACGATGTGAGAAGTGCCAGGCTGACATGAATTGTAGATAGATAGAAAAGCAAAGCTAAGAAAAATATATAGTAATTACAAATACTTCCAAGACTTGTATTTATAGGGTTTTCACAAAGAAGAATGTTCCACTAGTGGCACCTGCAGGTTAAATATGACTGTCTTGGTTTCATCACCTCACTACCGGGTGAGAGACATTTGACCATGCTGGAGATTAGAGGACGGAGCCCAGGGACAGTGCTGTTTGTGGAATGAGCCCCTGTGAATTCTAGGCAGCAGGCATTGACCTGTGAGGCATGACCAGCAGCCTCTCACTCCCACTGGCCACTTCCAACAGCCTGAAGGACCACACCAGTGTGTCTGCATGGTATGTACTTCATGAAATCTATCTTAGTTCTCTTAAAGCGGAAGCAAATTTCATAAGTTCCATGCTTGACACAACCTGGATCCCACCCTGAATCTAGGAAATGTCTTTATGGTCCAAAGGAAGTTGAAAGTGATTCACAACAAATCTGAACCTGGAGTGAGAGACACAAGGAAAAATAATGCAAAGAAGCATCATGGGAGGATGTGACTGCCACCACATTTTCCACCTAATTCCAGGGGGAGCTCTTACTTCAGTAGAAATACAACAACATTAGACGATGTAAGAAGTGGCAATTGCCTGTAGAAATTAGTTTTCAAAGGGATCAAATATCCAAACATCAAGTACTATCTCCACGTGCCAAATAAAAACCAAGGGAAGGAGTTTGTCTTCTCCGTGACATTTTTAAAAGATCTTTATTGGAGTATAATTGCTTTACAATGTTGTGTTAGTTTCTGCTGTGTAACAAAGTGAATCAACTATATGTATACATATATCCCCATATCCCCTCCCTCTTGCTTCTCCCTCCCACCCTCCCTATCCCACCCTTCTAGGTGGTCACAAAGCACTGAGCTGCTCTCCCCGTGCGATCTCCTTTACTTTTTATCTTAATCTGAATTAACACAGAAATGATAAATATCTCCCCTCTGTCCTATGCTTTTGCCATACAGAATTCATTTACTATGTCAATATAAGAAAGATAAAATTGTTTTTGTATTTTTTTTCTAAATCCAGCCCCAGGAAGATAAAATTCCTACCCACAACTCAGCTTATAAGTCTAAATTGAACTATGATTTATAAGGATAAGTACCTAATCCCAGAAATATTCTGAGTCATGTGGAGTAAATGCCAGAGTTACTGAGAGATAACCCAGGAATCAGGCCCAGGCATCTAAGGGAACCCGCAGAAGTGATGGGCAGTGAGGTGTGGGCTGTGAAGGGCTCTCCATTCCTATCTCTCAAAGACAAACCCCATCAGCTGTGCTGGGACAGGTACAAATAACTAGACCTGTTTCTGGAGCACCAATCTTGCAAAGATTTGGGGAACATTTATTTCTTTCAACAAATGTGAAAGCAGTTTAAATTAGAATTAAAAATTTTGATAAGTTTCTAAGATAAAACAAAAACAAAAACAAAAAACTTCAAGAATATCTAGAGCTTCCAGAGGGGGCCTCTCTGAGTAATAACTAGACTCCCAACGTGTACGAAGCCCACTTTTTCTGCCACTGTATGAGGAGAGAGGGAACCAGAACACGCTCCCTACCAAGTGAACAGGCCAAAAACTTGGCTGCTTGAAGAGTGCATCAGACCACAGCAGGACTGAAAAGATGATTAAAAAATCATCTCCCTGCCGACCCAACAGCGTCCCCCTCTCCCTCATGCTGGTCACCTTGGCACTTCCTGGGGAGATTACCCCCAAGGGCTGAGTTTATGACTGCTCTCAAAAAGAGGTTGCGATTCCAGTGGCTGGAGCCCAGGTCACCTCCCTCAGGGTCCTGGAAGCAGGCATTAATGACCCAAGCATTCTTTGGAATGGGTTACTGTGTTTCCTCGTGGTCACGTTACTCACAAGGGAGTTCCACTGTACACGGGTCAGAATTTTTACTCCTCAATAACATAAGCTGAAAAGCCTCAATATAAAGACTCCACAATTGACCAAGTGAAAAATTCTCTGAAAGAGACACCAACTTAGTAACCAGAAGATGATTAACCCAGAGCACTTCCTCCCAGCACTGCTGGCTCAGAACACTGCTGTCCCAGACCCAAGGGTGCATCCTCTCCTTCCTCAGGTTAATGCTCCCGGAAGAGGAGGATACAGACCCACCCACATGACCTGCTTGTTACTGAGCAAGCAGGAGCTAGGCTTTAAAGGCACTAACACATCTATTCCTCATAGCAACCTTGGGGAGAAGGTATTTCCATTTTACAAGTGAGAAGACTGAGTCCCAGAGAAGCTAACACATGTCCATAGGTCACACAGCAAGGATATGGCAGGTCTGGGATGGGGGTTCCGGGCCACACCCTTGCTGTGCTACAGCGTGAGGCTGGGCTTGGAGAGAATGTGGCACTGGTTCCAGGGAGATTCCACTGTGGGATCCAGGGAGCTTGTTTTTGTTTTTTTGCATAATTATAAGCTTTCTCAGTACAGTATTCCATCAACCAAATATCACAGGACTAGACACAATAGAACAGAATGGAATTAGACAGAAGTAGCTGGTACTAAATAATCTTTTGTTTCCTTTTTGACATAATTATTTCTTATTTTTCATCTTCTCAGACTAGTGGGGAAAAAATGGAAAGAAAGATATAAGGATATTCGTCTCTAAAGCTCTGTGGTCTGGAGGGGTTTCTCTGGATTACAAATGCTTGGTTCATAATATATAAAGAAGGGTGGAAAAGTGATATTGTAAATTTAAAAAAATTATTGAAGTATACCTGATGTACAATATTATATGTTACAGGTGTACAATATAGTGATTTACAATTTTTAAGGATTATAGTCCATTTATAGCTATTATAAAATATTGGCTGTATTCCTCATGTCGTACAATATAAATACCTTAAATTGAAATAAATTTACTCATTTAACTGGGTATACAAAATAACAATTTACACAGAATGCATATTTTCACATTTTGTCTAACAGCTTCACAATTTATACGAAACATAAAAACCCTGAATGGGGCCAACATTTAACCCCATTTTCTGTCAACGTTCTGAGTCAGGCTCCCTAGTGATTGTATAGGTGTCTGGTGAATTTTGTAGAAAAATGTTCATGGCACGGGTTCACTTATGCATGTGTACCACTATGGACCAAATGATCATGTTCTCCCCAAAGTCATATGTTGAAACTATAATTCCTAATATGATGGTATTTGGAAGTGGGGCCTTTGAGATATAATTAGGGTTATATGAGGTCATGAGGGTGAGATTAGCTTCCAAGATGAGATTAGTGCCCTTATGTAAAGGGGAAGAGACATGAGATCTCTCTCTACTATGGGAGGACAGAGTGAGAAGGTGGCCATCTATAAACAAGGGAAAGGGCCCTCACCAGAACCTGACCATGCTGGCACCCTGATCTCGTACTTCCAGCCTCCAGAACTGTGAGAAATAAATGTGAAAGCCTATGGTATCTTGTTACAGCAGACTGAGCTGACTGTAACATACACCCTATTCCACTTCTCTGTGCTTGCTCTTAAGATTCAGCTAAATAAAAACAACCAGGACATTTTTTTTTAATGGAAGCCTAACAAACAGGTGTGTGTGTATAAAGCAAAAAATAAACACAGTCCCCAGTCCTCTACACAGTCAGAGATGAAAGGCTCTCACACTTCCAGGCAAGCCAACATACCTCACTGCTTCTCCTCAGCCCAGGCTCCCATCCTTCCCACTCCAGGGGCAAGAGGAGCTGCTGCAGCACCAGGCATCACTCACGTGGACTGATGCTCGAAGAGGGCTGTCTGCTTCCTGCTGTGCTTTTTCTGTAGTCCTGCCCAGGTGAGCAGGGCCCTTTGAGACTAACACAGCACCCCACTCCACCTCCAGTGCATCAGAAGGGAGATAGCAGGCTTCTCATCAATTCACTACTTCTAGGATGTAGGGAGAGAGAGTGAGCTTAACCACCATGGACCTAACTATTCTCTTCAATAGTTTATTCAGCAAGGAATATTTAATACATTGTATCCTTTTTTCACTGAAATTGTTTATTAGTAGAGAATAATTTAGACTCATAATATATTGTGTCAAAATATATTCATCAAACAAGAGAGAATGGCCTTTTCTCTTTTCATCTATGTCCCCTTGCCTCCTGCCTCCAAGTCAAGGTTGAATGGTCATAAACAGAATTTTTAGGAATATTCTCTATAGTCTCAGCACTTAGAACGTGGCCCGACAAAACAGTTGCCACAATTCATGTCCAAGGCACAGAGTCACCACTGGTGCACCCTGGGTCTCGCCCTTGGTCCACCACACTGCCCAGCTGTCCTTTTATTCCCCAGCCACAGTCCAGAAAGATCATGATCCCATCCAGTAAGTGGCCATGTACAAATGTACAGGAAGACCTTGGTTCTTGCATAAGGCAGGAAGGAGGCCCCTGATGGATTCAGATGAAATGACAGCTGCTTGGACCACATTCCACTGCATATCAGGCCAGAGGCATGAAAAGAATTGATTATTTAAGTACCTATTGAATTTAACATAAATCAAATTCATTCTCTATTATTTTAGAGAGTTATTTTAAGTTTGAAGAATCTGCCCTCAATCCTATTCCAGGCGGTTGAACACCATTTCCAAGCTCAAAGTTAGACTGAATTATGACATACAGAGTTTCCTGCAACGAAACTGGATTTTACTCCATTTAACACAGCAACAGTTATTATCATAAAGCATGTGTCCATTTTCCCTGAGAAAATTAATCTAAAATTGTTTCACTTCTTACAGTTCATTTTCACTTTAAACTTATTTTTTCCTCAGTTGTAAGAGGCCCACTACGATTTATAGTGTAGTCAGCTTTATTATTTATTGACATAAAAATTGAATTTTTGTATGAGAAACTCTTGCAAACCTCAGGTATACAAGAGTAGTATTAAAGTTTTCCCATCTATTATTTAGATCAGTTGATGAAGCAGAAAGAAACTTTGCTAAGATAAAATTTTTTAAATATGTTTTGCAAAGCTTAGATAATTGGATTATTCTTTCCTTCATACAGCTGTGGAAGAGTCAATACAATTTAGATATTCTCTGTCTACTGAGCAAAACATGAAGTGTTACCATATCAAGCAAATGAATTATTTTAAGAGAAGATGACAATAAGCTTGAAACTCTTATTTTCATGTCCACATCCAGGATATTAAGGAGGGTTCTAGGATGGCAACCTTGACCAGCCGCTGTCTTTCTTTGCCAAAAGATTTTTTTAAGTAACAAAATTGGGTTTTCAAGCTCACATTCATGAAATATAGCAATGGCATTTAGAAATTCACAACTGATTTCATTAAAGTCTAACATCTCCTTGGAATAGGACCACGCCCTCCTCTTCTGCCTCTAAAGTCCTTTTCCCCTTCCCATTTCATAATACCTTTAGCAGGTGAACTTAATGGAATGTTCTGAAATCAAAGGAAAATACAGTCAGCCCTCCATATCCACGGGTTTTCACATCCACAGATTCAACCATCCAATGGATGGAAAATGTTAGTAAAAAAATCCATACAGTTCCAAAAAGCAAAACTCAAATTTGTCCCATGCTGGCAATTATTTACATAATATTTACATTGTATTTACAACTATTTACATAGCATTTACATTGTATTAGGCATTCTAAGTAATCTAGAGATGATTTGAAGTATATGGGAGGATTGTGTAGGTTATGTGCAAATACTACGCCATTTTATATGAGACTTATGCACCCTCAGATGTTGGCATCCACAGGAGGTGGGGTCCAGGAACTAATCTCCCACAGATACTGAGGGATAACTGTATACTGCTCAAGTAGCCTCCAAATTTATCAAGAAAGGATATGGTCTCATGGCTCCATAAGTCCTTTTTTTTGAATCTAGTTATTATTAGTTTAACTATGATTATGTTGTTCTCTTGAGCATATAGTATTGAACATACAGGATTTTTTTTCCATATAGGATTTTAAAAAATTTAGATGTTTGGAAAAATATTTAAAGTATAAAGGTTACTTTAAAAGTTCTTAGTTTATTCATTCAAATACATGTAGCACTGGTGTGTATATAACATGGAAACATGGGTATGAGACTTGGATATTTGATATTTCATGTAGAATGTTTAGGTATATTAAAGGCTTTTCGATTTTCTTGAATTCCCTTTAATAGTAAGAATAAAACACACACACACACACTCACAGAGATGTTTTAATGTTTTAAATTTGGTCCAATCACTTAAAATAAAGTTTTAAAACTGCATTCACTATGCAAAGGACCAAAACAATGACCTAGAATTGAGCTCTACTGCTCCCTGCACAGCACTTTATAGTTGTTAATGACAGACTACAACAGCATGGTTAGGTTCAGGTCTGTAATTTGTAAAATGTATTTTTAGGATACACAAAAAATACAGTGCTAAGTCATTTAATGGCTTAAAACCAAAAGTAAAAATAAATAAATAAGACCACAATAGAAGTATTTCTTATTTTCAAATGGCAGCTTCCAAAGAGGGCTGGGATAATTATTCTTCACTATTAGAGAGTGAAATGAGGCAGAAGATACCTATTCACAAGAAACAAAAACAAACACAAACAAACAAAACACACAAAAAACCCACCACCAACAACCAAACAAAAAAATAGCAAATAGTTTAGAAAAAAACATAGCTAAACTATACAAACACACAAATTATAAAAGCCTATGCTTCATTTTGCATGGGGAACAAGTATTTCTAGGGGAAAAAATCTGCAATTAAAAAAAGTCATAGTGAGAGGAGTAACATCTAGAACAAAGTAAGGAGAATGACTATGGATAACCATCCATTCCAGACTTTGGGCACATACACACCTCTCGAGTGTAGCACGACATTCTGACAGGTAGAAGACAGTCAATACATGTGGAAAAAAACTAAATAATACAAAATCTAGTTCGTTTGATCTGTAGTTCTTGTTCAGCAATTATCATCATAATGTATCTCAGATTCATTCTATAGAGTTGATGTGTAGTAAGTTCAGAATTCTGTATTATGGTGTATATTAATTGGTGCTAAAATGTTTTGTTTATTTGTGATAACATAGTAAACATTATAGTTAATCTATTTGAGCATTTAAAATTGTAAAAATGTGTAACAATTAAAAGCATTTATTCCTAATTATACTTTTATAAATGAAAGTTTCATATGGCATATAAGATCATGAAGAAAAACATAACTGGTAGGCTGGAATTATTAAATAATTGTCTCAATATCTATATTATTTTTCAAGCACAGATATGGTACAAGGTTTCTTTAACAAATATTTGTTGTGAGGGACTGTATACCCCATCCCTTGGCATCCCTTGACGCCCCATTTTCCCAGGGGATAAAACAAGGTATAAGGGGAGATGCTGGCTATGAATAAATGGTCAAGGTGCCCAGCATAAATCTGGTGAGCATTCTTCTGTCCTCATCTCCCCAAGGGTAAAGGGAACATGACTGCTGGTCAGGAGAGGTATAGCAGCCTTGGAGCTCCATGAACTTGAAAGGCTTCCCTGGTAGAATACATTAGCTAAAAATGGAAGCAAACTCCCCTGCACAGCACCCCTATGCAGGGGAATTCACCATCTGGAGCTCCGAGTGTCCAGATGGCAGCCCATTAGCACGCCGTGCAGGGTGGCACAAGTTGGGACAAGAGCTGTGCACTTACCAGCGTGTCCTCATGCACAAGTCCAGCCAGCTTGCTTGTTCACTGTCAGCATGGGCGGCGCCACCCGTCAGGCTGGCCGCAAACTTGGTGAGCTCCCCACCTCCTGCCCCGAGCAGCAAGGTCTTGCTGTGGCCGCAACAAAGCGCAAGGCTCAAGTCGTCCTCTCCCGGCGTGCTCAGTCCCTGAAAGCGCATCCACCTCGGCTCTTGACATCCCTGGACCCTGTTCCTCAAATCCCTAAGGGTCGTAGTGAGCAGCTCACACATGCACCCTGACTCACGCCTCCTGCAACATCCCCAAGGCCCGAGCCTCCAAACCTTGGAGCACCCTGTCCTCTTCCCTGGCTCTCTTTCCACGCCCTCCACCAGCTCAGGCCGCTGCAGCTGTTACTTCAGCCCCTCTCTGCTAGGGCCTTCACCCCCGCTGCCCGATTTTTCAGGATTCCACCTGTCAGCACATTCCCAGCGTTGTATGCATCCACACTGCCCTCTCTGTGCCTGTGTCTGCCTGCTGGCCTCTTCTAAACAAAATAAATTCTCAAAAGTGGACATAATCACCCAGTGGAGCACCAAATCAGCCAGTAGCCTTAGGCACAGGCTCTGGGTCCCACTCCTTTCCTCTGGGCTCTGCTTTGTCCCCTTGAAGCTCCAGCGACCTGGATTCTCTTGCTTCAGACCTCCCTCTCCACTCACAGCACTCCACAGGTATCCTGTGAATCCCAGTACCCTCTCAGAACTACATTCTGATGGAGGGCTTCTCTAGGACCCAGAGCAGATAAAGCACACAAGTTAGACTGCAATGGGTAATTCCAGGTGCATTTTACCAGACAGGCTGCAAAGTCCATCATGCTGCTTCTGGAGCATTAGGGTTGGAACATGGCAGTCCTCCACAAAGTGGTGTTAGTTGGAAGATTGAAGGTTACCATGTTTTAATCTTCATCTCTCTGGATGGGACAAAGACGGTTACAAAGGTGGAGAGAATCTTGACAACTCACAAGCCCAGCATTTGATTTAGATTTTTATTCCTCAGGCAGGAATGAAAAACAAATTTTACAATGAATCTTCATCTACAAGCAAATATATTTAGATTTTAGAAGTAAAGTCTTAGACTGAAGCATTGGGCAGTGGGGAAAGGTGGACTCCCACAAGCCCAGAGAAATGCTTGGAGTCCACTTTGAAAACTCTCCTAGTGGGGGCTGTGATTCTACAACCTGCAGGGCAGTGTCCCAGAAGCCAGAGGCCCCGTGTTGTAAGATATGGGCACTGTCATAGGAAAGACAGGAGGGGACTTTCAAAATTCTAATTTTTGTTTCTAATTCAAAATATTTTTATATTAGCCTGTAAGCTAAGACATGATTATTTTAAGACAATGGAATTAAGATGATAGAAACAGGAAGAATAAAACATTTGATTCTGAGTGACTAGATAAATGTGCTGGTGAGCATACCCTGAAGGATGAAAGAAAAAGCCTTATTAGCCTTTGTGAAAGAAGGGAGAGGGGTGAGGGTTTCCAGCGGTGGGAGAATGGCTGCCCTGGTCCCCACACAGGGAGTTCACGCTGTGTCCAGATGGCCATTTCCAATTACTGAAAGAAAATGTTTCTCTCCTCTATAAAGGAAACTTATCATCATATTGAATAATGCTTCCTCCAGAGACGGCTATGAAATGCTGTGCTTTCTGAATGGAAAAGGAGCTGCATTAAGCTCATGAATAGCACTGCTAAAATGATATATGGAATCCACTAAAATCACTCCTAAATCCACAGCATGAGCAAATGTTACACTTTGTAGGGACTTTTAGAAATAATCTCATCTGTTACTTCTCAGCCTTTTCTTTCCATCTTAAATACCTTGGAGATGGAATACTTTCTCATCATCACAGAGTAAAGTGGTTGTCAGGGGCTGGGTGTTGGGGGGAATGGGAGATGGTCAAAGGGTACAAACTTCCAGATATAAGATGAATAAGTTCTGGGGATCTAACATAGGGCATGGTGACTATAGTTAACAATATTTTATTATTGGGTTGGCCAAAAAATTCATTCGGGTTTTTCGTAACATCTTATGGAAAAACCCGAACAAACTTTTGGGCCAATCCAACGTATACTTGAATCTTGCTAAAAGAATAGATCTTAAATGTCCTCACCACAAAAAAAGAAATGGTAACTATGTGATGATATGGGGGTGTTGGCTAACGCTTTGGTGATCATTTTGTAACGTGTAAGCATATCAAATCACACTGTATACCTTAAACTTACACAATGTTATGTCATTTTTATCTCAATAAAACTGTGAAAAAATACATTCTCATCATCAATCACTTTGTGGCGATTCTTTGCTAGGGCAGGGAAGGGCGCTGCAATAACTGTTCATGTCTAGTCTACTCGCATTCAGGTGAGGAAACCGAGGCACAGAGGGAGGCAGGTCCTTGCTGGGTTACCCTGGGCTTTAACACAAACAACTGGATGCTGTCCCATCGGCTGGCACTGCCAGTCTGGGTCAGAGAAAAATCAGGCTCAGGTGAGTACCCACTTCCTAGGGAGGCTTAGGGTAGGTAAAACTATGCACTATTGAGGTTCTCGAAAAACTACTTCCTAAGCAGCTGGTTAGGTGGGTTAACACAACTCAATATTTCAGGGTTTCTAAGAAAATGATTCTGTATGTAGAGACACCAAAATCCAGCTTTCAATTTAACAGTTTAGCTGAAAGCTTCTTTTTTCTGTGTTTTATTTCTCTCAGTGCTGGCAAAGTGAGGATGCAAACATGGGACACTACCGAACCCCTTCCCTCAGCAAGACTCACTTTAACCATTAACCGTTCACCCTGGGGGATGGGGGACCAGCAGTGGGAGCGCAGGGGGCACTCTGAGCTCTGACTCTACTTGAACCCCACCCTCGATGCCCAGCCCCAGCTCCAGCAGGGAGTAAGCTAATAAAGTTGAAGCAGATTTAAAGTTTTAAGAAATATCCAATCTTAAACCGTGGTAAGTTCTGGAAATGTATCTAAAGGAAACAGTTCTAAACATAGAAGAGATTGTATATTGGAGTGTTCTGTCACATGAAAAGAAGAGTAATCAGCATGTCCTGCAATGAGGAAGTGAGCCAGCAGATTTGGGGGCAGTCCCTCCCTGAACTTGACTGAGCATCATTCTGCAGGGCAGGACTGTGGGGCCTCCTGAGTGCAGTGTCGGGCGTGGACAATGTGTCTAATATCCTTTTACATCTATCTATCTAGCTATCAATATGGTGTGTGTGTGTGTGTGTGTAAATATAAATATATATATATATATATACACAAGTACACACATATAAAGATTTTAACATCCATTTCTATCATCTATCTACCTATCTAGTTTTTTTTTAACATCTTTATTGGAGTATAATTGCTTTATAATGGTGTGTTAGTTTCTGCTTTATAACAAAGTGAATCAGCTATACATATACATATATCCCCATATCTCCTCCCTCTTGTGTCTCCCTCCAACCTTCCCTATCCCACCCCTCTAGGTGGACACAAAGCACCGAGCTGATCTCCCACTGCTATGCGGCTGCTTCCCACTAGCTATTTTACATTTGGTAGTATATACAAGTCCATGCCACTCTCTCACTTCGTCCCAGTTTACCCTTCCCCCTCCCCGTGTCCTCAAGTCCATTCTCTATGTCTGCGTCTTTATTCCTGTCTTGCCCCTAGGTTCTTCAGAAACATTTTTTTTTAGATTCCATATATATGTGTTAGCATATGGTATTTATTTTCCTCATTCTGACTTACTTCACTCTGTATGACAGACTCTAGGTTCATCCACCTCACTACAAATAACTCAATTTCATTTCCTTTTATGGCTGAGTAATATTCCATTGTATATATGTGCCACATCTTCTTTATCCATTCATCTGTCGATGGACACTTAGGTTGCTTCCATGTCCTGGCTATTGTAAATAGAGCTGCAATTATCTAGTATTTTAAACATTAAAAAAAAACCTACCAAAACGTTAAAGGTGGCTGTGTTAGGGTAGTAGGATTGTGGATATTTAAAAAATTTTTTTCTTCCTATTCCAATGTTTTGAAATGCATTTCTATCACTTTAGTAAGAAAAAAAATCTTTTAATTATAAACTGCTGTCAAATTTCAGCACAATAAAAATATATATGTTTTAGTTGTTTATAAAAGAATTTCTTCAGGGCCCGTCACATCAATGTTGGATTGAAAAGAAAAGAAATGCTGTAAAGATACAAATGGATGTTACATCTTTAAATTATTCATTGTCCCACTTTTTGTGCTTTTACAAAGAATGTCAAGAATTTCAATTACTTCAAATCAAGAAAGTAAATAAGAATCAACCAGAAGAGGTAAACAAATGGAGAAAAGTGCAATAATCTCTTGAGCTTGGCAGGATTGTTTTAACTTTGCTCTGGGTCCTGGGTTCCCAAGTGCAGCAGGGAATCTAAAGCGAGACTGAATGTGAGGCCCCCTCTCTGTGCCCTTTGGCTGTAATATTCCAGGATGGCTTAGCCACTGTCAAGGGCCTGACTTCAGCCGAGGTCAGGCTCTGATTTTTAAGGGATCACGGAGGTCATCTAACTGAATACAAGAATTCACTCCAAATACTTCTCAAGGGCCTGAAGACCTTGAACACATTCAGGGTTGGGGAGCTCCTATCTCTTGGGTTAGCGAATTATATCATTTGACACCTTTAATTCTTAGATCACTGTTTACACTGAGAAACTCTGTGTTCCTGCCATATGCACTCATATGGCACTCAAGTACTCCCGGATCCCAAAATCCATGACCTCCACTAATTCAACTTAGAAAATTAAGACTTTGCTTTTTAGATCTTTGGCTTGGAAGTTCCAGAAAGAAATTCAAGGAAAGAGGTAAGTCTGAAGGTATCACGTCAGTAACAACCTCAGCTGACACCCTCTTTGGCATGAATTTTCTCTTTGGTGCTCTTCTACACACTTTGCATGTGACTCTCAAACATTCCTGAGGCAGATTCTTCTATGGCCCCCATTTTACATGTGGGGGCGCCCTGCCTTGAGGTGACACTGCCAGGAAACTAGGGAGCCAGTATCCAAACTTGCCACCCCTGGCTGGACCTCTCATGCTACTGACTCTCAATGTTGAACTGGTTTCATTCCAACTTGGGGGGGCAGCACTCAAAAAGCATGGGAACCTTCTGTTGAAGAATGTGCTGCAGCCTTAGAATTAGCTCAGATTCCCCAGGAAGAGAATGAGAAGGGAAAAGAGTTGAGGCCAAAACTATAGGGAAATCTACATTTGGAATGCAGAAAGAATATATTTAAAAGGGTTTAAAAAAAGAATATGGAGCCAGCTCAGGAAAACCAAAAGCACCTGCTATCCTCAAGCTAAGTGGATTTCAATCATGTAACCCAATTGGGGGCAATCATAAAAACGCCTAGTGCATGGCTTTACTCAAAAAAAAAAAAAAAAAAAAGATAAAACAGCATCTACATCATCTTTACTTGCCATCTGGACAGGGAAGGTCAGTTTGCTGACCTCAAATTTTGAGTAGCTGAAAAACAAGAGGGAAGCAACATTTTATGAAGCTAAAACAAGCTACATTTACCCAGACACACACAGCAGATTGAGGGCCATTTAGACATTCCATAAAACAGCTTCTTGTTTGTAATAAGGCAAAAAATTACAGAGGCATCTGGAAATGTAATTTAAGTCAAAGGTGTGATGTTAGCCTGCGGGGTCCCCTGCAACCTGTGTACGAATAGGAGAGAGAGAGAGAGAGAGAGAGAGAGAGAGAGAGAGAGAGAGAGAGAGAGAGAGAGAGAGAGAGAGAGAGACTCTCTAGGTCCCATGGGGCCTTCTGAGAGGGCACCTACAAAATAATGTCACTTACAAAAGACTCCTTTTCTGGGTACTTTAAAAAATTAGCATCCACTCAGTCACTCTGCCTTAATCTTGGTTTTGTTTGTTTGTTTTTGCTTATTTGTTTTTGTTTTATAACTCCTTAACTCTTTTTCAAACCATGTGGCCATTGATTTTTTGATTTAAGGATGTAAAGTGCAGTAACATAAACTAATATTGTACCAGGAATTACACCAGTGGTCTTCAGATTCTTCTCCAAGCAAATGGGAAGAGAAGGAGGCTTCTCTGCATAGCGTGCAAAAATAAAGGTCACTGAAGAAAGGAGACGAATCAAATTTCTGTATCCCTCAGGGGACAATCTCCCTTGTGTCATATAGACTTTAACCATCTATTTAATAAAAGATCTCATCTACTTATAGCATGCACCGATCTCTCTTAATTATTCCTTGTAAACCTGAGCAGTTCTCTTCACTGAATGTAACTCAGGACATGCACCTCAATATTTGATGAGTGAAAGGAAAAGAAAAGAAAAATAAACAATTTCACGATCAACCGACCGAAAGGTTAAATAATGTTTGGCGTATAAAGTATTGTCAATTTTAAAAACTGAAATCAACTCCTGATCTATGATTTTTGATAATAGATTAATGACAAGAAGAAACATCCCGTACTAAGTAAGTAGTAAAATGACCACTTTCCGCTATTGCTGGTGAGCATATAATTGGCAAAGTTCTTGGGGAAAACTTGCACAAGTCATGGCAAAAACAGACTTTGACCCAGTGATTATATTTCTAAAAATCTGTGTTAAGTAAATCATATTAATTGAAGGCCATGTTTTACCTCAGAGAGAGGAGGGGGCAGGCATTAAGTTTCCCTGAGGCTGTGCTCTTCAGCTCTGGAGCTCCTGGAGCCACGCACAGCAGTGGACAGCCAGCACGAAGCTGGGGATGCAGTCTGCAGGTGGGTGCTATTGGCCTGCTGGGCACAGAGCTGCTGGACAGAGGCCAGGAAGAGAGGAGTGGAGGGCTGTGGTCCCACATTCAGGCCTCCAGGCCATGGAATCCACAGACAGGAGCACATCCATCATCCTGCCCTGTCCTGCAGTATCCTGTCACCTGCTGTGGGAGCTGGGGGCAGGGCCAGAGCCATGGAATGTGCTCTCAGCTTCACAATTTAGGATGGAGCTTCTCTCATGCAGACCTTATGTAACTAATACTGGGGAAGGGGTTTCACCCAAATTGGACCCTTTCCTATTCCTTGGGGTGATGCTATATGGCCTGGAAGAAGAACCAGCCATTGTCCCAAACTGAAACCCATGCCCACTCCAAGGTCAGGAGTGCTGCACAGACAAAACTGGTAGTTGTGCCCATGTGTAGAGCAATGCCATCCACTGGAAACAGCAAAAGATATGGCACATGGTCCCCTTCAGCCCCTATGGTCCCTGGAGGGACTTAAAATCTAGGAAGGAGAAATGATAAAAAACCAGTGAAGGGGAAGCTACAGCAAGGATTCCAGAATGTCAGGGGAGGGAGTTAGCACTTGGGCTGTAGTCAAAAGGAGAAGGCCCAGGTTAGAGCAGGGCATGGGTAAACTGAGAGCGTGGCCAGCGTCCTCAGGGAGAAAGGAAGTTGCAGGGTTTGTGTTCATTACTCATCATTCTGAGAAGCAGAATAACAGTAGCTGCTTTCTCTCTCTGTGTTGATGTGGATGCACACAGATCCTTTATCTTACTGTGCAGGTAGAGAAATAAAGACTCACTGAAGTTGACCTTGCCAAGGTCACCACGTGTTAGCGTCAGTCCCAGTGGTTCAGAACCAGTAATGTCTGATTCCCGGGTCCTGTTTTTAACCCTGCTCCCTTCTGTGAAACACACAGGCTATAAGATTTGCACTGAAGGTCGGAATGAGACATGAAAATCATCCTCATAGCTTGGTCTTAGGGTTGATAGAGTGGAAAGAGGAGACATTCGGGCAGGACTGCCATGCTCGACCAAGTCAGATAGACAGGAGCTGAGTGGGGATGTGGGGGAGCCTGAAATACAGGGAGGGGGGCCCTGGATGGAGTGTTCATCACTGCTGAGTGAGGGGAGCAGACATGTCACCCAAAAGTATGCCACTTTGGCTATGGAGTATTTTGAGCTGAAGGCCATTGAGAATTAACAGATGCAGAAAGATGCTTTCTCAGAGCTTCTCCCATCTGACTAAGCGCAGAAACTTCTGAGAAACGAGCACTGCCATAAACCCCCTCTCCAGGAAGAAGAGGGAAATCCAGCACCAAGACGGACACAAACCTCACTAAATAACCTTTATCTTCCATTAGTGTCCCATATATTTACCTGCTCAACATTTACTATCCTAGACGCTCAAAACCCTTTTCCTTTGTCTCGGTATTTCTCCACAAATTTATTGCCTCCAGGTCTGACTGCCTCTTTGGGGTTTTCATTTTGTTTCTGTGAGGCTGGCCATCTGCATATGAAATAAACATTTTCCTCCTGTTAATCGGTTCTTCTGTCAGTTCAATTTGCAGGGCTCCAGTCACTGAACCTAAGAAGGTCCCCTCTTGCAGGAAGAAGAAGTGGGGCTACAACTCTGCATGCCCAATGCCAGGAAGACAGAGAACCCCCTGTCTTAAGACAGGAAGCTCCCAAGGACAGTGAGGCTACCTCAGAGCACCAGGAGACCCGCCCTGGCTCCTGTCTTCCTTCCCCACCCTGTCCCCCTCCCCCTCAGTGCCCACCTTGGGGGTGAGGCTCTGCCTCCTGGGAGGCAGTGTCAGGCCTGCCAGGGAAGCCCCGAGATCACCCTGGAAGGAGAGAATGGCCCAGGCCCTCTTCTGGGGTTATGTGTGTCTATCTCTAGAGCAGAATGCTTCGCCCCACTCTGTGTCCCTCTGAGGAGCATGACACACTGAATGTCAAATGCGAGTGAGATGTGATCGCTAACATGCCTCACAGTTTACAAAACACTCCCCATGCACAAGCTCCAGGTGCTGCAGGGAGGGGTGAGATACAACCATTTAACAGCCAGTGTGGGTCCTGGAGGCTCCTGCTAGTAGGGGCAGAGTCTTTCATTTCTGGAGCCTGGGGTAGAGCCAGGAAGGCCATTCTGAGGGTCCCGGGGTAGGGCTGGGAGGCCCTCAGGGCCGTGGCATCACTCAGCTGTGTGGCCATCTCTCAGAACCAGGACACCCGTGGCTGACAAGGAGCTGACAGACATGGAGCTCTGGGCCATAGCATAAAGCTGTGACAGCTGGGCCTTCACTTCTAGTTCACTGACAATATTACTAGCAGCCACAGCAGATACTAAAACGTCTCTTAATTGGAAAGAACTGGTCAAATACAATGGCCAGTTTAAAGCTGGGAAGATTGATCACACCTGCAGAAACAGTCACAGCATGAGCCCCACTTGGAGTCCTGCTGAGCACTGGGGTCTAATAATTCAACCCTAAGAGCAGGTTTGGAAAATGTGTGGTGGAGACTCCTTGGAAACACATTGATGGAGGTCAGACTTGGTGATCTTGAGTCATGAAGCAGCTTCTGCCTCCGGGATGGTACTGAGTGCAGTGGTTGCCGTGTGGCTCTGGCTGCTGAGGAGCTGCCTTGTGCTCCCAGGTGGCAGGGCTGAGCTGGTGGCCTCTGTCTAGTTTTCACCGTTTCCAAAGGTTTCTGCTTGTTGCAGACCCTCCCTTTTTCCCTTTCAATTCTAGGTAAACTTAATCTTTGTACATCTAATTGTCACTGACTCCACAGCTCATCTGTGTTTCCAGTCCGAGCGTGCAGGATCTGCATCCATGTCTGGTCTGCAGTGCTCTTGACGCAGCCTCTGCTTCCCTAGTTCTTGCCAGCCACAGGACGGCCAGCCCCTGGCCATCTTATTCCTATCACGCTGCGAATGAGCAAATGCCACATTAGGACATCAGTAGAGCAGAAATCTGTGGATAATCTCCTCGATGCAATGCAGGCTTATCCTCACCAAGTCCCTCAGTTCATCATGCTGCATGTAAATGTGACCAGGACACACTTCCATCTCTTCTGGGGCTAGAAAGTTCAGCTCAGGAAAACACATATACCTAAAAATTATTTTTAATTTGCACTGTAATCCTAGGTAAGCAAATGAAGATATTAACCAGCTCCAGAAGACGAACGAGGAGAGGGAGACCATGACCCAGCCGAAACATCCCCAGGACTAGAAAAGCCATGTGCCACATGGCCTCACAGAGGGTCACTGCCCACGATCATCCATCATGGACCAGTCGTTACACATGCTCACTCCTGACCCAAGTGACTCAGAACGCCAGGGTCTTTACCTGTGACTCATGCCTGAGAAGTGGACACCAACTCTCCCACAAAGGTTTTACAAATGTGTTCAATAATAGAGGATCAGATAAGAGAGGCAAACTGAGCCTTTGCCAGTTAATAATAAAAAGGGTTCTAAGATCCTTGCTATGTGTGGGAGGAGATTAGAAGAATCTATTAAGATTAGACTTAGGACCTCAAAGGGGTCAAAGCTTGCAGAATGTTGAACTGCAGGGAAACACAGGAAAGGTTAAATGGCAACAGTGAGGTGCATCCAGGAGGGCCACGTCCCTCCTAACCATGGCCCCTAGGAAACAGGGTGTAGAGTGCATGAGAAGGACTTATCTTTAAGAGGCTGAGCAGGAGGGGGAGAAAGAGTAAAGAAGAAGGAGCATCCTTCCGACCTTTCGGACCTTCTGCCCAGGGTGTGTGCAGCCCCTCCCCACAGTGCTTTCTGGAATCCAACACCGGGTGGGGCACATCTCACATTCCCAACATTCTGAGTTGTGTCAGGCCTTGTCTAGGGTGCCTAGGGAGCTGCAGCACCTTTCTGAGAACAGCAAAGTCAGACAAAGGGCCCAGAAATGAGCTAGAGAAAGAAAGAGAAGCTGGGGAGCGAGGCCACCTGGAGCCTGCGGGGTCCCAAGCTATCTGCCAAGTAGCCATGCTGATTCCTCTTCCTCCTTCTAGATTCCTAACTTCTCCCTTCAAGGAGTTATCTACAAATGCTGGCTGCTTGTTTTTAAAGGAATATTGGTGTTGACTAAATCTAACATAGCTTAAGCGTTAGCAAGGAGAAGACCGGCAGACTTATCTAGGACAGAAAAATGAATCAAATGGGAAGAGATGCAAAACACAAATCTGAGACCTGACCCCAACCAATGTGCATGTATTTCCAGATATCAGTGATGTAAGGAATGGCTACAGTTAAATACAACTCATTCTGATATCTGACCACAGCATTTGGACTTTTTGCTTTTTTTTGTTTGCTTTTAGAAAAGGCAGCAGGCAGAGAGGGTACTTCAGTCCCCCCTGAAGCTCTCCCAACTGCCCACCCCCACTTCCTCAGAAGGAAGGTGGGGGCCTGCATACCAGTGACCAGGGTTTTCAAAGGCTATTTGATAAAACAAGGCAGGTGTTTTCCACTGAAAAATGTGAGTGTAAATGTTTCAGATGGAGTCAATGTTAAATCTGTTTGGGAAATTTTGGAATAAATGAAGCTCTTTTAAAGGCTGAAGAGCCTGAGTTTCATCTTCTAACTCATTTACCTAGAAAGTAGACAATATTCTTTTTTTAAATTAATATTTTATGTATATATTTTTAGAGCAGTTTAAGGCTCACAGCAAAACTGAGAGGAAGGTACAGAGATTTCCCATACACCCCCTGCCCGCCCGACATGCACAGCCTCCCCCAATATAAACACCTCCTACCAAAGCGGTGCATTTGTTACAACTGATGAACCCACATTGAGGCATCGTCATCATCATCCAAAGTCTGTAGTTTACATGAGGATTCACTCTTGGTGTTATATAGTCTATGGTTTTGGACTAAGATATGATGACATGTATTCACCATTATGTTATTACACAGAATAGTTTCAGTACTCTAAAGCTCCTCTGCCTGTTCATTCCTCCCTATCCTTCCCTAAACCCTAGCAACCACTGATCTTTCTACTGTCTAAATAGTTTTGCCTTTCCCTTCTATCATATAGTTGGAAACAGATAGCATGTAGCCTCTTCAGATTGACTTGTTTCACTTAGTAATAAGCATTTAAGGTTCCTCTATATCTTTTCATGGTTTGAGAGCTCTTTTCTTTTTAGTGCTGAATAGTATTTCATTTAGATGATCCACAGTTTGTTTATCCATTCACCTACTGAGGGTTTTTTTTTTTAACAACTTTATTGGAGTATAATTGCTTTACAATGGTGTGTTGGTTTCTGCTTTATAACAAAGTGAATCAGCTATACATATACATACATCCCCAAATCTCCTCCCTCTTGTGTCTCCCTCCCACTCTCCTTATCCCACCCCTCTAGGTGGTCACAAAGCACTGAGCTGATCTCCCTGTGCTATGTGGCTGCTTCCCACTGCTATTTCTTTTACATTTGGTAGTGTATGTATGTCCATGCCACTCTCTCACTTCATCCCAACTTACCATTCCCCCTCCCTGTGTCCTCAAGTCCATTCTCTACATCTATGTCTTTATTCCTGTCCTGCTCCTAGGTTCTTCAGAACCACTTTTTTTTTCTTTAGATTCCATATATATGTGTTAGCATATGGTATTTGTTTTTCTCTTTCTGACTTACTTCACTCTGTATGACAGACACTAGGTCCATCCACCTCACTACAAATAACTCCATTTCCTTTCTTTTTATGGCTGAGTAATATTCCATTGTATATATGTGCCACATCTTCTTTATCCATTCATCTGTCAATGGACACTTAGTTTGTTTCCATGTCCTGGTTATTGTAAAAAGAGCGGCAATGAACATTGTGGTACATGACTCTTTTTGAATTATGGTTTTCTGAGGGTATATGCCCAGGAGTGGGATTGCTGGGTGGTATGGTAGTTCTATTTTTAGTTTTGTAGGGAACTTCCATACTGTTCTCCATAGTGGCTGTATCAATTTACACTCTCACTGACAGTGCAAGAGGGTTCTCTTTTCTCCACACCCTCTCCAGCATTTATTGTTTGTAGATTTTTTGATGATGGCCATTCTGACCGGTGTGAGGTGATACCTCATTGTAGTTTTGATTTGCCTTTCTTTAATGCTTAGTGATGTTGAGCATCCTTTCATGTGTTTGTTGGTGATCTGCATATCTTCTTTGGAGAAATGTCTATGTAAGTCTTGTGCCCAGCTTTGGATTTGGGTTGTTTGTTTTTTTGATATTGAGCTGCATGAGCTGCTTCTAAATTTTGGAGATTAATACTTTGTCAGTTGCTTCATTTGCAAATATTTTCTCCCATTAGGAGGGTTGTCTTTTCATCTTATTTATGTTTTCCTTTGCTGTGCAAAAGCTTTTAAATTTCATTTGTTTATTTTTGCTTTTACTTCCATAACTCTAGGAGGTGGGTCAAAAAGGATCTTGCTGTGATTTATGTCATAGAGTGTTCTGCCTATGTTTTCCTCTAAGAGTTTGATAGTGTCTGGCCTTACATTTAGGTCTTTAATCCATTTTTAGTTTGTTTTTGTGTATGGTGTTAGGGAGTGTTCTAATTTCATTCTTTTACATGTAGCTGTCCAGTTTTCCCAGTACCACTTATTGAAGAGGCTGTCTTTTCTCCATTGTATATTCTTGCCACCTTTATCAAAAATAATGTGACCATATATGACTGGCTTTATCTCTGGACTTTCTATCCTGTTCCACTGATCTATATTTCTATTTTTGTGCCAGTACCATTCTGTCCTGATTACTGTAGCTTTGTAATATAATCTGAAGTCTGGGAGCCTGATTCCTCTAGCTCCGTTTTTCTTTCACAAGATTGCTTTTGCTATTCGGGGTCTTTTGTGTTTCCATACAAATTGTGAATTTTTTTGTTCTAGTTCTGTGAAAAATGCCATTGGTAGTTTGATAGGGATTGCATTGAATCTGTAGATTGCTTAGGGTAGTAGAGTCATTTTCACAGTGTTGATTCTTCCAATCCAAGAACATGGTATATCTCTCCATCTGTTTGTATCATCTTTAATTTCTTTCATCAGTGTCTTATACTTTCCACATACAGATCTTCTGTCTCCTTAGGTAGGTTTACTCCTAGGTATTTTATTCTTTTTGTTGCAGTGGTAAATGGGAGTGTTTCCTTAATTTCTCTTTCAGATTTTTCATCATTAGTGTATAGGGATGCAAGAGATTTCTGTGCATTAATTTTGTATTCATTGACTAGCTCTAGTAGTTTTCTAGTAGCATCTTTAGGATTCTTTATGTATAGTATCATGTCATCTGCCAACAGTGACAGCTTTGTTTCTTCTTTTCTGATTAGGATTCCTTTTATTTCTTTTTCTTCTCTGTTTGCTGTGGCTAAAACTTCCAAAACTATGTTGAATAATAGTGGTGAGAGTGGACAACACTGTCTTGTTCCTGATATTAGAGGAAATGGTTTCAGTTTTTCACCATTGAGAGTGATGTTGGTTGTGGGTCTGTAATACATGGCCCTTATTATGTTGAGGTAAGTTCCCTCTATGCCTACTTTCTGAAGGGTTTTTATCATAAATGGTGTAGAATTTTGTCAAAAGCTTTTCCTGCATCTATTGAGATGATTGTATGGTTTTTCTCCTTCAATTTGTTAATATGGTCTATCACACTGATTTATTTGCATATTTTGAAGAATCCTTGCATTCCTGGGATAAACCCCACTTGATTGTGGTGTGTGATCCTTTTCATGTGCTGTTGGATTCTGTTTGCTAGTATTTTGTTGAGGATTTTTGCATCTAGGTTCATCATTGATATTGGCCTGTAGTTTTCTTTCCTTGTGACATCTTTGTCTGGTTTTAGTATCAGGCTGATGGTGGCCTCGTAGAATGAGTTTGGGAGTGTTCCTCCCTCTGCTATATTTTGGAAGAGTTTGAGAAGGATAGGTGTTCGCTCATCTCTAAATGTTTGATAGAATTTGCCTGTGAAGCCATCTGGTCCTGGGCTATTGTTTGCTGGAAGATTTTTAATCACAGTTTCAATTTCATTGCTTGTGATTGGTCTGTTTATATTTTCTATATTTCTTCCTGGATCAGTCTCGGAAGATTGTGCTTTTCTAAGAATTTGTCCATTTCTTCCAGGTTGTCCATTTTATTGGCATAGAGTTGCTTGTAGTAATCGCTCATGATCCTTTGTATTTCTGCAGTGTCAGTTGTTACTTCCCTTTTTTCATTTCTAATTCTATTGATTTGAGTCTTCTCCCTTTTTTTCTTGATAAATCTGGTTAATGGTTTATCAATTTTGTTTATCTTCACAGAGAACCAGCTTTTAGCTTTATTGATCTTTGTTATTGTTTCCTTCATTTCATTTTCATTTATTTCTTCTCTAATCTTTATGACTTGTTTCCTTCTGCTAACTTTGGGGTGTTTTTTGTTCTTCTTTCTCTAATTGCTTTAGGTGTAAGGTTAGGTTGTTTATTTGAGATTTTTCTTGTTTCTTGAGGTAGGATTGTATTGCTATAAACTTCCTTCTTAGAACTGCTTTTGTTGCATCCCATAGGTTTTGGGTCATCGTGTTTTCATTGTCATTTGTTTCTAGGCATTTTTTGATATCCTCTTTGATTTCTTCAGTGATCTCTTGGTTATTTAGTAGTGTATTGTTTAGCCTCCATGTGTTTGTATTTTTTATAGATTTTCACCTGTAATTGATACCTAGTCTCATAACGTTGTGGTCAGAAAAGATACTTGATACAATTTCAATTTTCTTAAATTTACCAAGGCTTGATTTGTTACCCAGGATATGATAAATCCTGGAGAATATTCCATGAACACTTGAGAAGAAAGTGTATTCTGTTGTTTTTGGATGGAATGTCCTATAAATATCAATTAAGTCCATCTCGTTTAATGTATCATTTAAAGCTTGTTTTTCCTTATTTATTTTCATTTTGGATGATGTGTCTTTTGGTGAAAATATGTGTTAAAGTCCCCTACTATGATTGTGTTACTGTCAATTTCCCCTTTTATGGCTGTTAGCATTTGCCTTATGTATTGAGGTGCTCCTATGTTGGGTACATAAATATTTACAACTGTTGTATCTTCTTCTTTGTTTGATCCCTTGATCATTATGTAGTGTCCTTCTTTGTCTCTTGTAATAGTCTTTATTTTAAAGTCTATTTTGTCTGATATGAGAATTGCTACTGCAGCTTTCTTTTGATTTCCATTTGCATGGAATATCTTTTTCCATCCCCTCACTTTCAGTCTGTATGTGTCCCTAGGTCTGAAGTGGGTCTCTTGTAGACAGCATATATACGGGTCTTGTTTTTGTATCCATTCAGGCAGTCTATGTCTTTTGGTTGGAGCATTTAATCCATTTACATTAAAGGTAATTATCGATATGCATGTTCCTATTACCATTTTCTTAATTGTTTTGGGTTTGTTTTTGTAGGTCTTTTCCTTCTCTTGTGTTTCCTGCCTAGAGAAGTTCCTTTAGTATTTGTTGTAAAGCTGGTTTGGTGGTGCTGAATTCTCTTAGCTTTTGCTTGTCTGTAAAGGTTTTAATTTCTCCATCGAATCTGAATGAGATCCTTGCTGGGTAGAGTAATCTCATTGTAGGTTTTTCCCTTTCATCACTTTAAGTATGTCTTGCCACTCCCTTCTGGCTTGCAGAGTTTCTGCTGAAAGATCAGCTGTTAACCTTATGGGGATTCCCTTGTATGTTATTTGTTGCCTAACCCTTGCTGCTTTTAATATTTTTTCTTTGTATTTAATTTTTGATAGTTTGATTAATATGTGTCTTGGCGTGTTTCTCCTTGGATTTATCCTGTATGGAACTCTCTGTTCTTCCTGGACTGGATTGACTATTTCTGTTCCCATGTTAGGGAAGTTTTCGACTATAATCTCTTCAAATATTTTCTCAGTCTCTTTCTTTTTCTCTTCTTCTTCTGGGACCCCTATAATTCAAATGTTGGTGTGCTTAATGTTGTCCCAGAGGTCTCTGAGACTGTCCTCAATTCTTTTCATTCTTTTTTCTTTATTTTTCTCTGCAGTAGTTATTTCCACTATTTTATCTTCCAGGTCACTTATCCGTTCTCTACCTCAGTTATTCTTCTATTGATTCCTTGTAGAGAATTTTAAATTTCATTTATGCTGTTGTTGTTCATTGTTTGTTTGCTCTTTAGTTCTTCTAGGTCTTTTTTCAACGTTTCTTGTACTTTCTCCATTCTATTTCTAAGATTTTGGATCAGGTTTACTATCATTACTCTGAATTCTTTTTCAGGTAGATTGCCTATTTCCTCTTCATTTGTTTGGTCTGGTGGGTTTTTACCTTGCTCCTTCATCTGCTGTGTGTTTCTCTGTCTTCTCATTTTGCTTACCGTACTGTGTTTGGGGTCTCCTTTTCACAGGCTGCAGGTTCGTAGTTCCCGTTGTTTTTGATGTCTGCCTTCAGTGGCTAAGTTTGGTTCAGTGGGTTGTGTAGGCTTCCAGGTGGAGGGGACTGGTGCCTATGTTCTGGTGGATGAGGCTGGATCCTGTTTTTCTCGTAGGCAGGACCACATCTGGTGGTGTGTTTTGGGGTGCCTGTGGCCTTATTATGATTTTAGGCTGTCTCTCTGCTAATGGGTGGGGTTGTGTTCCTGTCTTGCTAGTTGTTTGGCATAGGGCGCCCAGCACTGTATCTTGCTGGTCATTGAGTGGAGCTGGGTCTTAGCGTTGAAACGGAGGTCTCTGGGAGAGCTTTCATGGTTTGATATTACATGGAGCCGGGAGGTCTTTGGTGGACCAATGTCCTGAACTCAGCTCTCCCACCTCAGAGGCACAGGCCTGACACCCTGCTGGTGCACCAAGACCCTGTCAGCCACACGTATCAGAAGAAAAGGGAGGAAAACAAAGAAAAAAATAATAAAATAAAATAGTTATTAAAATAAAAATAATTATTAAAAATAATAAAAACATTAAATTGTGATTTTAAAAAAAAGACGAGAGCAACCAAACCAAAAAACAAATCCACCAATGATAACAAGCACTAAACACTATACTAAAAAAACAAAACCTAAAAAACCAAAAAAACAGACAGACAGAACCCTAGGACAAATGGTCAAAGCAAAGCTATACAGACAAAATCACACAAAGAAGCATACACATACGCACTCACAGAAAGAGAAAAAGGAAAAAAAAATCTATATATTAAAAAAAAAAGGAGGAAGAGAGCAACCAAATCAATAAACAAATCTACCAACGATAATAAACTCTAAATACTAAACTAAGATAAACATAAAACCAGAAACATATTAGATGCAGAAAGCAAACGCCAAGTCTATAGCTGCTCCCAAAGTCCACCGCCTCAATTTTGGGATGATTTGTTGTCTATTCAGGTATCCCACAGATGCAGGGTACATCAAGTTGATTGTGGAGATTTAATCCACTGCTCCTGAGGCTGCTGGGAGAAATTTCCCTTTCTCTTCTTTGTTTGCACAGCTCCTGGGGTTCACCTTTGGATTTGGTCCCACCTCTGCATGTAGGTCACCTGAGGGTGTCTGTTCTTCACTCAGACAGGATGGGGTTAAAGTAGCAGCTGATTAGGGGGCTCTGGCTCACTCAGGCCAGGGGGAGGGAGAGGTACAGAATGCAGGGCAAGTCTGCGGTGGCAGAGACCAGTGTGACGTTGCAATAGCATGAGGCATGCTGTGTGTTCTCCCAGGGAAGTTGTCCCTGGATAACGGGACCCTTGCAGTGGGGGGATGCACAGGCTCCCAGGAGGGGAGGTGTGGATAGTGACCTGTGCTTGCACACAGGCTTCTTGGTTACTGCAGCAGAAGCCTTAGCATCTCATTTCCGTCTCTGGTGTCCGCGCTGATAGCCGTGTCTTGCGCCTCTCTCTGGAGCTCGTTTAGGTGGTCCTCTGAATCCCCTCTCCTCGTGCACCCCAAAACAATGGTCTCCTGCCTCTTAGGCAGTTCCAGACTTTCTCCCAGACTCCCTCCTGGCTAGCTGTGGCACACTAGCCCCCTTCAAGTTGTGTTCACGCAGCCAACCCCAGTCCTCTCCTTGGGATCTGACCTCAGAAGCCTGAGCCTTGGCTCCCAGCACCCACCCGCCTCGGTGGGTAGCAGACAAGCCTCTCAGGCTGCTGAGTGCTGGTTGGCACTGATCCTCTGTGCCGGAATCTCTCCGCTTTGCCCTCTGCATCCCTGTTGCTGTGCTCTCCTCCGTGGCTCCGAAGCTTCCCCCCCCACCCCATCCCCCCAGTCTCCACCAGTGAAGGGGTTTCCTAGTGTGTGGAAACTTTTCCTCCTTTACAGCTCCCTCCCAAATGTGCAGGTTCTGCACAGTTTCTTTTGCCCTACCCAGGTATGTGGGGATTTTCTTGCCTTTTGGGAAATCTGAGGTCTTCTGCCAGTGATCAGGAGGTGTTCTATAGGAGTTGTTCCACAGGTAGATGTATTTCTGATGTATCTGTGGGGAGGAAGGTGATCTCCACGTCTTACTCCTCTGCCATCTTTAAGGTCTCCCCTCTGAAGGACATCTTCATTGCTTACAAGTTTTGGCAATTATGAATAGAACTGCTATAAACATCTGTGTGCGGGTTTTCTTGTGGACATAAGTTTTCAGATCCTTTGGGTAAATACTAAAGGAGCACAATTACTGAACCATATGGTAAGAGTATGTTCCGTTTTGTAAGAAACTGCCCAGATGTCTCTCAAAGTGGCTGTACCATTTTGCATTCCCACCAGCAGTGAGTGAGTGTTCCCATTGCACCACATCATCACCAGCATTTAGTATTGTCAGTGTTCTTAATTTTGGCCATTTTAATAAGTGTATAGTGGTGTTTCATTGTTTTAATTTGCATTTCCCTGATCACCTATGATGTGGAGCATATTTTCATATGCTTACTCACCATCTTCTTTGGTGAGGTGTCTGTTAAGGTCTTTGGCCCATTTTTCAATCAAGCTGTTTTCTTACTGATGATTTTTAAGAGTTTTTCATATATTTTGGAAAACAGTCCTTTATCAGTTGTGTCTTTTACAAATATTTTCTTCCAGTTTGTTGCTTACCTTCTCATTGTTTTGACATTATCCTTCACAGAGCACAAGCTTTCAATTTTAATGAAGCCAGCTTATCAATTATTTCTTTCATGGATCTTGCCTTTGGTGTTGTATCTAAAAAGTCATTGCCATATCCAAGGTCATTTCAGTTTTCTCCTATGTTATCTTTTAGGAGTTTTATAGTTTTTCATTGTACATTTATGTCTGATCCACTTTGAATTAAGTTTTATGAACTGTGTAAGGTGTATGTCTAGATTAATTGTTTTGCATGTGGCTGTCTGTCCAGTTGTTTCAGTATATTTGTTGAAAAGACTTTCTTTGTTTCATTGTATTTCTTTTGCTCCTTTGTCAAAGATTAGTTGAATATATACATTTTTTTTCTGGGATCTCTTTTCTGTTCTATTGATCTATTTGTCTCGGCTTTCATCAGTACCACACTGTCTTGATTACTGCAGCTTTATAGTAAGTCTTGAAGAGTCAGGAGTCAGGTAGCCTTAGTCCTCCAGCTTTGTTCTTCTCCTTCAATATTGTTTTGGCTATTTTGCCTCTCCATATAAACTTTAAAATCAGTTTTTGTCAATAGCCACAAAATAACTTGCTTGGATTTTGACTGGATTGCATCCAAATCTTCAGATTAAGTTGGAAAGAACTGACATCTTGACGGTATTGTCTTTTTATCCATGAAAATGAAATATCTCTCCATTTATTTATTTAATTCATGAGAGTTTTGTAATTTTCTTCATATAGGTCTTTTACATACTTTGTTAGATTTATACCTAAGTATTTCATTTGGTGGGAGGAGTGTTAATGTAAATGGCATTGTATATTTAATTTCAAATTCCACTTGTTCCTTGCTGGTAGATAGGAAAGGGATTGATTTTTGTATATTAACTTTGTATCCTGCAATCTTGCTATAATCACTTATTAGTTCTAGAAGGTTTTGGTCAATTTCTTCAGACTTTCAAGATGCTCTTTTTAAATGATGAGATTCAGCTTTTTTCCTAATATGTAGTTTTCCTGAAACTAAAAAGTTAAGTGCAGTAACACCCGAACATCAACACTCTTGAATTTTGAAAATTTAAAGGTAAACTTTACTTTCAGAAAAGGAAGCCAAGTCTCATCCTGTCCCCAGCATGCTTTATGCCTTATCACGGCTACCTATGGGCATCTCCATTGGGATTATCATGGCCACTAGTTAAGTGAGTAATCCCGAACATGCACCTCTCATTTAATGAGAACATTCTTAGATCAATTATCAGTTCACATTCCACAGTTTGCAGTACTGCCCACTATGGCTAGTATCACTTGATACCTAGCACTTTCCCCTTGTTTTACAAGCAATAACAATGCATCTATCTTCACAGAAACTTTATAGGGTGGGTATTTAATTAATTAATTAATTAATATTTGGCTGTGTTGTGTCTTCGTTTCTGTGCGAGAGCTTTCTCTCGTTGTGGCAAGTGGGGGCCACTCTTCATCGCAGTGCGTGGGCCTCTCACTATCGCGGCCTCTCTTGTTGCGGATCACAGGCTCCAGACGCGCAGGCTCAGTAGTTGTGGCTCATGGGCCTAGTTGCTCCGCGGCATGTGGGATCTTCCCAGACAAGGGCTCGAAACCGTGTCCCCTGCATTAGCAGGCTGATTCTCAACCACTGTGCCACCAGGGAAGCCCTAGGGTGGGTATTTAGCCCACAGGAGAGAGTTGGCTCTGAGAGGTCAGTGAGCAAGTGGTAGACTGATTCAAATACACATCTTAGTGACACCAAAGTCCACATTAATGGATTAAAAACACTCTAAAAATGCTCTATATCACTGAATAAATGGCCAGTAACAGACTGTCTCCTTGGTGGGCCATCAGTAAGCACTCAATCAACTGTGGAATAAACTGTGGAAACTTTGAGGTTCCACCTTAGCTGAAACTGTCTTCCATCCCTACCTTAAAAGCAAATAAACAAACACACCCACATCCCCCCAGTGCTCACAGTTTGCACCGTAAGTGCAGAATTTTCTACTTGCAGTGACTGAGCTTGAAGATGGGCACTGCTGTGATATATTATAACTTTATGGAACTGATTTTCTTTAAGAAGTTGTGTTCATAACCAAGAAGATATACCTCAATGAAAAGTTAAAACTATGTGATGCCTCTTACTTGGCTGATCAACACTGAGTTATCCTTCTGCTCATCCCTCCCTTGGGTGAGTAGGTTTGGAAGCCTCCCCCTGTGGTGGCTTGCAAGTTACAGAACTGGGCTGGGTCCCTGGTCTGCGCTAACCACTTACATGACCGTGGACAAGTTCATTAAACTCTTTAAGCCTCAGTTTTCTTGTCTTTAGAATGGGAAGACAGAAATTCCAGCACCACAGAGTTGTTACCTGTATTTAATGAGATAATTCATGCAAACTCATGAATATACAGTAAGTCTTTCAAACAAGCTCAAAGGCAAATCTTAAATGGGAGGGGAGGAGAGACAGAGGGTGGATTTGAGTGTGTCTAAGTTCTATCACTCAGCACAGAAAGTGTGGGGATATTTAACTGACCTGTCTCACTAGTCTCAAAAAAAAAAAAAAAAAGCTGCTGTCATTCTAAATTGTACTCTCAACTCAATGATAAGGGGAAAAACATTTTAGCACAAGCTCTCAGCCATTTTTCAACATGTCTGTGTACAGTTACAGAGCAATAACTTTCAGACTTAATTGAACATGACTACACTATAAAAAGATACACTTTAAAAAACTGGATTCTAGCTTCAGAGAATCTAAACTCTCTGGAATGTGTTTGTTTTTAGGACAGGAGGTCTCCATGCTTCATGTATTATTTGTTTCCTAAGCAGCATTTCTCTCTTACATCAAAAGTCTGGTTTATCACAAGGTAAATACTTTTCCAGCTATTGTTGAAGTGACTAATGTTTATGTTAATTTTTCATAGGTTGTTAAATAATGAATCATGTCACTGTTTCTCTGATCTAGTCACCGAGTGGCAAAGAGCAGGTATCTAGAGGCAGATTCACTCCTGGGAGGCCCTGGGTCTCTCTCAGGCACACTGAACCTGTTTTCTCCTCTGCAAGAATAGTCTCCTAATAGTTCCTCCCTTGAAGGGCCTGAGAGGGTCGCACATGGGGTCGCTGTGGACCTCAACTAACGTAGCTCTCATCATTATATCCAGCACAGACAAAAGGTGCACCCATGTAAATGTCTGAGGGGCCAGGTCTAAGCTGGACTTTCTGTGAACTTAAATTCCTCAAGTTCTGGTTTACTTTAAGATTTGTTTTCTGCGTTTCAAGTTGCTGGAAGCTGAGAAATACCAGTAAGAAATGGAGGGAATTGCAATAGACATTCTGCTGACAGCATCCAAATGTTATTAGAGTGTCAAAGCAGGGGAGAGACAAGATGAAATGAAAGCAAACAGACGCAAGACGTCAGACAGCTCTGGCCTGGGCCCGTGGCCAGCACCGCAGCCATTGGAGGACCTGTTGGGCACCAAGGGTCACTGCTTAGCCCCAGCCGGCCCTTTGGTCAAAGACCACAGAGCAGTTTATATTTGATCAACTGTCTTTGAGAAGGCAGAATTGCAAAATATGTTTTAGAAAGAGTGCTACCAAAAGGTGCAATTAAATCTCTCAATGTAGCTTGGGGATAATGTGTATTTACACGTGCTGACTTGTTCCTTGTGATTCTGGACACAGGGAGCATTCGCTGGATTCCTGGGGAAGGCTCCCTGTTGCACAGATCTGGTGAAGAGATGATGGAAGGAAGGCAAAGCGCTGCCCCCATCCAGGAGCCCTGCCCACAGGTGGCCAACCTGTCAGCAGTGGTGGCACTGGGACACCACAGCTGGGCCTCTCGGGGTTCACATGCAGGCCCATGTGACTACAAGGCCTTGGCCTGGTGTCCCCTCATTGGCTCACTTCCTTCGGTGTCTTTTTTCCTCTGGCTCCCCAAATAACAAAAATATATTCCCTGACAGGCTCAAAGATGGCCTGTGGTATTTCTCCAACCCTTCTTTTACTTCTACTTTCTGATAAGAAAATGGTCCTTAAGGAGTCACCTTAATCATGGATCCTCTAGGGAATTTGGAAAGATCGGTGTGAGAGAAAATGGAGAGTATGTTCCCAGGAACCTAGTCTCTGTCTGCTCAGACGAATGACCCTCCTTCAGCAAAGCGCTCAGGCCAGTGCTGTTCCCACTCTGCTCCCCTCTGCATCCCTGGGGGCATGCTCAGGATCTACTGGGCTCTGGGGACAGGAACACTGCTCCTCCTACTCTGCTGGCACTTGATTTCTAAAATGTCAGTATTTAAATGTTCAAATCAAACCACGGTTTGCTGTCACCATATTCCCTAGTGCTCTCAAGTACTAAGTGTTTGTAATATTCTCTATCGCACTTAGCCGTCACCAAGAGAAACATAAGAGTGTAAACTCATAGCTGGCAATTCTCTGCACCAGTTTAGATGGTGAGTGGAGGGTGCGCTTGTGCGTGCCCGTGTCTGTGTGTGCACGTGAGTGCATGTGGTGGAGGAAGGATGCACAGGCGTCAGGCGGACCACAGCTGGGAGGCCCTGATGGAGAGGGGCAGAGGAGGGACAGAGGGATGCGCCACTGACATGACGGGACCCAGAAAGTTGAACATCTCCCCTGTGGGGGAAAAAATGTGCATGAATACTCTTCTTGCTGAACTCATTTTTTTTTTTTTTTGGCTGTCATAAAAGAGAGACCATCTGTGTGGTCTGCAATGGGGAGAGGTAAATTCAGGAGGAATTACAGGTGTTTCTGGAGGCTGAGGAGAGAGGAAGGGATCCTGTCCTCAATTCTGCCCTCTTCCTGGGCTCAGAAGCCTGGCTCCAGTGGTCTCAGTGAGGGGTCTTCTGTGCAGAGCTGGGCTGTCCTTGGGCACCCAGGCCTGATGCCGGAGCCCAGGGAAGAACCTGGCCCCTGACGGAGCCCATGGACATGTGCTGGGCATTTTCCCCATCCTATGTGTTAGCTCTGACCCATGCCTCCAGGCCCCAAGGATTCTGTTACTCCTATGGACCAAAACTGTGGAGAAGCTGTTCCTAGTATTTAAAAACACCGTTGCCCAATAGGGTGTTTGAAAACACCCTAGGGCAGGCGGCCATCTGCTTGTTGCTCAGAATGACTGTTCTTTTTGCTTGGCCTAAATTCCTCTCTCCCTCCCTCCCTCCTTCCTTCTCCCCAATATCTTTCTCTCTCTCTCTCTTTCTGTATTCCTTCCTCCCTGTCTCTCCCCACCCACCTTCCACACAAACACACACACACAAACACACACACACACACACGCCCCAGGTGGTTAGATGCTGGTTCCCTGTCCTCCAGTGACATTCTATCTGAGCTCTGTTGGCTGACCTCACAGCACTCCACTCTGCTGGGTATCTGCTTGTCTGACCTTCCTCCTGACCTGTCCACAGTTAAGGGATAGAAGCCACACCCTGCAGCTGCATATCCAAAGGACACAACACATTGCCAGGTACTCAGCAGAAACCAATTTCTTTTTAATCTCTTTTTTAGAATTCAAGCCAGTTGCTGTTAGTCAAGCAGTGCACAGGGGCTAAAGACAAATATTCTGCTCTTTCTCTCCCCTCCATTTTATATTTGTTTGGATTAGTGGGGATTATTCCAGGGGAAGTGTGTAGAGATGGCTGGGTATCTATACAGAATGTGGGAGATGCTGTTTTCCATGTTTCTTAAAGTATGGATGAGCTAGAAAGCTGGAGTTAGATAAAAAGAGTCGAGAATGTAGGCAATGTCAATAAAAAATTTTAATAAAGTAAATCTCAAGGCCCTAAGTAAGGACTTTTGTGGGGAGTGATAAATATAGACCAAGGGTAATACTAGCTCTCTTGGGTCAAGTCCACCGAGGACTGTTTCTGTAAATAAAGTTTCACTGGGACACAGCCATGCCCACCATTCACATATGGTCTATGGCTGAGTTCACTACAAGGGCACAGGTGAGTGTGGGAAGAGAGGCTCAAGGTCCACAAAGCCTGAAGCATTTACTATCTGGCCCTTTTCAGGAAAACTTTTCTGACCTCCTCCTCTAAGAGGTAAAAAGTGTCACTCCTTTACTTTCTCATGCCAGAAGGTAAGCTCCTTGAAGGAGGGTCTGTATCTGCTGTGTTCAGTGATGCATCTCGAGCCGGGGAAGTGATACCACATATGAAACACCTGACACACTGCAGAAACAACCCTAAACACTTATTAACATGCTGATCTCTGGAAATACATATGTGACTTTCTCATTTTATTTCATGTAAAATTCCCAAAAGGGAGCATGTATTTTAAGAGTGAGGAGTGATGAAACAGTATTTCAAGTATGGCTCATAGAATTCAACATCATAGTATAGTCAGATGGTTCACAGTAAGACAGAAAGACAGACCTGCCTCATATCTACTAAATTTAAACACAACATTTAAATTTACGTGAACTGTCACTCAGATGGGGTCTGGAGGAGGGACATCAGGAACAGAAGGGCTCTGGCCTGAGAAGGGGAAGAAAGGCTTTGGCAATAACGCAGACATTAAAGACCTTTACAACTGGTATGGAGAATAGAACACTATTTAAAGAAGAAGAAAATCAGACAGGAGAGCTGACCAAGAAGGAGTATGCAGGTCTAGGAGAGAGCTGAAATCCCACTCCAGCCATCTGCAATGAGGCATTTGGGTCAGCACCCCGCTTTTGCCAGGGCAGTGTTGGTGGGACCAAAGGGAAGTTGAATACACTCAATCACCTGGCCTTTGCACTACACCTCCACAGGCAGATGCCTGCTAAAAGAAATTCAATAGAACCCAGAGTCTCATAATGTCCAAAATTCCCAAAAACCAGAAAATCACAAGATATATGAGAGAAGATGCTGACACTGAAGTGAATCAGATGCTGAAATTATCAAACAAGGATTTTAAAGAAGCCATATTAAAAATCCTTCAACAAGCAATTATAAATTCTCTTAAAAGAAAAATTTAAAAAACAAAAATCTCAGTGAATAACTAAATGGAAATTATAGTAAATATAGTAAACACAATTAAAAAAATTTTTATTGGAGTATAGTTGATTTACAATGTTGTGTTAATTTCAGGTGTACAGTAAAGTGAGTCCATTTTACATATACATATACCCACTCGTTTTTAGATTATTTTCCCATATGGGTCATTATAGATTATTGAAGAGAGTTCCCTGTGCTATACAATAGGTCTTTATTAGTTATCTATTTTACATATAGTAGTGTGTATATGTCAAGCCCAATCTCCCATTTTATCTCCCGCTCCTTTCCCCCCAAGTAAGCACAATTTTTAAAATTCACTGACTGGTCTCAATAGTAGTGGGGAGACGGCAGAAGATGGACTCTGTATAAGTGGTGACAGATGAAAAAAATTTCTCAAGCTAAATAACAGAGAGAAAATGGACTGTAAACTGCAGAAACAAACATAAACAACACAAAGAAGAGTCTCAGAGAACTATATGAGAATTAAAAAGCAGTTAGTATTCACATTATCAAAGTCTCAAAAGAAGAGAGTGGACTGAAAAAGTATTAGAAGAAATAGTGGCTGAAAACTTCTACAATTTGAAGAAAGACATGCATCTCCAGATTCAAGAGGCTGAGCAAACCCCAAAGAAAACAAACTCAAATAATCCATGTCTATATACATCATCATAAAATTAATGAAAATGAAGATAAAGAGAAAAAAGCAGCCAGAGAGAAATAACATATTACATATAGGTGGATGCCAATGCAAACAACAACACACTTCTCATCTGAAACCACAGATGCCAGAACATGACACAGCACACTTCAAGTGCTAAAAGAAAATAACTCTCACAGTGACTGTTCTACTCATCCAGTGAAAATACCTCCCCCTCCATATGAAGAGGACAGAAAAAACATTCTCAAAGAAAAATTCAGCAAATCTGTCACTAGTAAGTCTCTCTTAAAGAATGGCAAAAGGAAGCTCTCTAAACAGAAAGAAAATGATAATAAAAGAAGTCTTGGAACTTCAGAAAGGAAAAGAGAGCTTGGGAATGAGTAAGAGTAGGGATAAAATACAATAGACAATTCTTCTCATGAGTTTCTTAAATAATATTTGTTGTTTGAATCGTAACACTATCTGATAGGGTGCTCAATGTATGTATAGGAAATCCCTAAGGCAATTATATCTAAAAAGTAAAGAGTATAGGAAACTAAATGGAAGTAGGTTTTCTATACTTCATTCAGTGTCATAAAACAATAAGACTATTATAAATCAATAATGTATATTGTGATTCTAAGAGCAGCCATGAAGAAAACCATATAGAGCAATATAGTCAAGAACATTGCAACTAAATCAGGGTAGAATCCTAAAAAATGTTCAAGTAACCCAAATAAAGATAACTAAAGAGAAATAGAGAAATGATTTCAAAAAATGAAATGAAGGGAAAACAAATATGACAATATGTCAGACTTAAATGTTAATATCTTATAATATATCAATAATTACCTTGGGCTTCCCTGGTAGAGCAGTGGTTAAGAATCCACTTGCCAATGCAGGGGACACAGGTTCAAGCCCTGGGCCAGGAAGATCCTACATGCCGTGGAGCAACTAAGACTGTGCACCACAACTACTGAGCCTGCGTTCTAGAGCCCGCAAGCCACAACTACTGAGTCTGTGTGCCACAACTATTGAAGCCTGCATGCCTAGAGTCCATGCTCCACAACAAGAGAAGCCACTGCAATGAGAAGCCTGCACACCACAACGAAGAGTAGCCCCCACTCACCACAACTAGAGAAAGGCCATGTGCAGCAATGAAGACCCAACGCAGCCAGAAATAAATAAATTAATTAATTAAAAAAAATTATCTTAAATGTAAATGACTTGGACACAGCAATTAAAATACAGAAATTGACAGAGTTGATTAAAAAAACATGATCCAGGGGCTTCCCTTGTGGTGCAGTTGTTGAGACTCTACCTGCCAATGCAGGGGATATGGGTTCAATTCCTGGTCTGGGAAGACCCTGCATGCCATGGAGCAACTAAGCCTGTGTGCCACAACTACTGAGCCTGTGCTCTAGAGCTTGGGAACCACAACTACTGAGCCCGCGTGCTGCTACTACTGATGCCTGCGCACCTAGAGCCTATGCTCCACAATGAGAGAAGCCACCACAATGAGAAGCCTGTGCACTGCAACAAAGAGTAGCCCCCACTTGCTGCAACTAGAGGAAGCCTGCATGCAGCAACGAAGACCCAACACAGCGAAAAATGAATAAATAAAATAAATAAATTTATTAAAAAATTAAAATAAAATAAAAAAACATGATCCAACTATATTCTGTCTATAAGAAAGTCACTTCGAATTCAACAATATAAGTAGAGTGAAAGTAAAAATATGGAAAAAGATATACCATAAAAATATTAATTTTAAGAAAAAGCAGGAGTAGCTATAGCAATATAGGGCTGGCCAAAAAGTTCGTTCGGGTTTTTCCCTAAGATGTTATGGGAAAACCCGAATGAACCTTTTGGCCAACCCAATATCTCATGAAGCAGACTTCAGAGAAAAGAAAACTGCTAGTGACACAAAGAGACATTACATAATGATAAAAAGAACATCTCATCAAGAACACATAACAATATGTTATGTGCAATATGTTATGAACATCAAATATATATGAACCAAACAGAAATATGCTATGAGCATCAAAATACATGAAGCAAAAACTGTTACATCTGAAGGAGAAATACACAAAATTCACAGCTATCACTGGGGACTTAAAACCTCACTCAAGCCATTGATTGTACTATTAGACATAAAATCAGCAAGGACATAGAAGAACTGAACAAATCAATCTGCAAACAGAACCTAATTCTCATAAATAGAAAAACTCCACCCTAAAACAGAAGAATACACATTTTTTAATCCAACAGCTGTGAAGCATTTACTAGGATAGACCATATCCTAGGCCATACAGTAAACTTCAAGAAATTGAAAGTAATTGGAAACATCCAGAGTTTGTTCTCTGACAACAATGAAATCAAAATTGAAATAAAAAAGAGAAAGACAACAGGAAAATCTCCAATCATGTGGAAATTAAATAACATACTTCTAAATAATTTATGGGTGAAGTTTTTATGTCAAAGAAAAAATTTTAAATGCATAGAACTGAATGAAAGTGAAAATACAACATATTAAAATATGTGGAATGCAGCTAAAGCAATGCTGAAAGGGAAATTTACAGCGCTGAATGCTTACATTAGAAAAGAGAAAAGATCACAGTTCAGTAATCCAAATTACTAGCTCAAAAGACTTTGAAAAAAAGAACAAAATAAACCCAAAGCAAGCTAAAGGAATGAAATAATAAAGATAAGAGCAGAAATTAATGGAATTGAAAATAGGAAAACAATATAGAAAAACCAAAGAAACAAAAAGCCAGTTTTCAAGTCAATAAAAGTGATAAACCTCTAAGAAGAAAGACGAAGAAAAGCAGAGAAAAGACACAAATCACCAATATCAGTAGTGAGACAGTGGATATCCCTACAGACCTTGCAGCCCTTAAGAAGATACAGTGGAGACTATGAACAACATTACACTCAAATTTGGTAATTAAGAAAAAATGGACCAATTCTTCAAAATCTACAACCTGTCAAAATTCATCTTAGATCCAACAGACAACCTGAATACTCTTATTACCATTTAATAAATTATATTTGTAATTAAAAAACTCCCACCAAATAAATCTTCAGACCCAGATGGTTTCACTGCAGAATTTTACTCACATTTCAAAATTAATTAACACCAATTTTATATGATTCTTTCCATTACTTGTGTTTGGTGTTTCCTTTTTTTAAAAAATTCTGTTTCTTATACTGGGGTATAAGCTCCCTGAGAGCAAGAACCATATCTGTATTTTTAGTAACCAGCAAAGCAGCTGGCATAAAGTAAGTGATTAATAAACAGTGAGGTGAATGAATAACCACACAGAGGAAAATCACTCAGAGAACACTGTAGACTAATAGGTGTGTATATGTACATATAAAATACATATATTAAACATGCATTAAAGTCATCTGATTGATACATCTTCAAATTATTAACTGAGCTTGCCCCTAGGAACAATAGCAGGATTATGTGGTGACTGGTCAGGTAATTCCTTTCTGCATAATATACTTCTCTAATCTATACACTTATTTTTCAGTTCGGAGCATATGTTCATGCATTGCTTTTGGAAAGCAAACATTTGTTTTTTTAAGTAAACCAAAGAAGAAAACAATGCATGTTTCAATAGTCAAATAAAACATATTTCAACAGTTTTTTAAGGAGAAAAGGGAACCCTCTTGCACTGTTGGTGGGAATGTAAATTGGCACAGCCACTATGGAGAACAGTACAGAGATTCCTTAGAAAATTAAAAATAGAGCTATCATATTATCCAGCAATTCCATTCCTGGGTATATATGTGAAAGAAATAAAGAAGAAGGACATCTTGCCATTTGCAACAACATGTATGAACCCTAAGGGCATTATGCTAAGTGAGATTAAGTCAGACAGAGAAATGTACTGCATGATCTCACTTATATGTGGAATCTGAAAGAGCCAAACTCATAGATACAGAGAAGAGCTTGGGGTTGCCAGAGGTGGGGGTGGGGGAGTGGGGAAAATGGGTGAAGTTGGTCAAAAGAGACAAATTTCCAGTTATAAAATCAATAAGATCTGAGGGTGTAATGTATAGCATGATTTGACATTAACAATTAACAATCTTGATTGTATATTTGGAAGTTTGTAAGAGAGTAGATCTTAAAAGTTCTCATCATAAGAAAAAACATTGTAACTGTATGAGGTGATGTTTATTAGATGTTAACTAAATTTATTGCAGTGATTATTTTGCAATATATACATATATCAAATCATCATGCTGTACACCTAAAACTAATACAATTTATATGTGAATTATGTCTCGATAAAACTGGGAAAAAAAAACATACTTTGACAGTTTTTCAAGGCCCAGAGCCATTTCAGTCACCTCCTCACCCCCTTCAAAATAACATTTCTGTTACTTAAATGTACAGTGTGTTGGATAAAATCAGGGAGTTGGGATCTAAAGTGCTGGCTTTGTACCAGCCTCTCCCCTCTCCTTAGAGGTGCAGCCTGGGCACCTGCTTCCTTACTAGGTTCTCACTGTCACCATCTCACAGCCGGGAGCTAAAAGACGGGTGCAAAGTCCAGCCTAATGTTTTGGGTTTTTTTCTTCTTTCTAGTCTTCTTATGGCCCCAGGTGGAAAATAAGTTTATTTACACCTTATCATTCAGAAATATGGCAACATAATCAGATACTATTAGAAAGAAAATGAAGCAGGTTTGTCATCCATTTAAAACTCCAGCTGATCATTTCACGGCTCATCAGCAGAAAAAAGCTGGAAAAGAAAAAGCAAACCCTTGTCATCTGTAAAATAGTATTTCACAAAGTAGAAATCAAGGATTTAAAGAAACCGACCACCTAAGTCTCTTCTAAGATGAACTGATCATTCCTCATTGAAAATTAAAAATAAATCATAGAAGCACAAGTTTTTCTTGTTGTTTTTGCTCTATTTAACTTGACATCACCCTAAGACTGCATCCTTGGTTATCAGAGGATGTTTTTTGTAGGTTTCCTGTAAGCATCAGCTGTCCATCAGCTGCCTGAACCAGCAGTGGCTCATTGCTGTCAAATGGGCATCCTGTTAATGAGGCTGGTGAGCATGCACACCACCCGGCCTCCCAGCAGGACCACTCTGATGCCCAGCAGTTGCAAATCCACATGCACAGCTGGATGTTCAGTGGGGTCACTCGACTTCAGCACAAATGTCTTTGGCTGGCAGCTGTGAGGGAAGGTCTTTCTCTACCCCAGCCTCTCAGCTAGGTGCTCTCCTCACATCAACTCTTTCAACTCTCAGGATCACACTGGGAAGTGGGAAACATTACCTCCATTGTGGAGTGGAAGCCCAGGGGTCTCCAGGTACCAGGTCACGCAGCTCTTATGTGGTGACTCCAGATTCAGAGCGCAGTCTCTTTGATTCCTAAGCACATCCTCTTAAATATCATATATGAAAAACAATATTGTTGCCCAGTGAAATGTGTACTATTCATGGATTTGACTACTCAAAGTCTTGAGTATTTGAGAATAACTTCTCTGGTCCATGGCATTTTATAGTCTGTAATTTTGAATAAATACACATTTGAATAATAAGCCTATTAAGACTAGTTGTGGGAGTGAATTGCTTAGGTTCCAGCCATCCCTGCTTTACAGGCTCCAGTCTGCATTCCAGCATAGAGCTTGCAGTCCAAAAACCAGCAAGATAATCTGTAGAAAGTACATGTAGTGAGGGACTATCCCCAGAGCTGATGTACAAGGTGCCTCAAAATCTGCAGTTTTACTGGCTTCTCTGTGTTATTCTAATGTTTGTGTCTACATTCAATTTTGTTGCTTTCTACTTCCTACTAACACTCAGTAGGAGTCCCATATATTTTTCAATTACATTCAACTTCATGTCACAGTGGAAATGCTATGCTACAATGGCATTTGGTAGATTGGGGAATTCACTATGCTTTCTCATGTGCAGAACTGGATGAATAAGACTGCTAAGTATCTGGTATAGTTTGGTAGGAAAAAAGTGAAGAAATATCTTAACTGGGACCTTAGGATCTGAATATAACCAGAGCTCATCACTTTTGAGTGCTGAGGTCTTTGGTTTACTGCTGCTTACCCAGCACTTCGAGGAGTGCTTACATAATTATGATGCTCAACATGTATGTATAAGTGAATGAATAATCATTTGCCATTGGTGTATCACATAACAGAAAAAAGGGAAAACTGCCTCCAGAATGATGTGGTGAGGATGCACATGTGTGGTCAGATGGTGTACACATGACAGTGCATCGGCATAGAACCGAGAGAATTAGAAATTCATTCAGACAGAAATCATGGAATCTGTGTTTCTAGCCCCAATCTCGGCCTGATCCTTTCAGTGGATGCTGTGAGTGGCCACACATCTGTAACACAGCTTCCCTCATTGTTGCATCCTCAGGTATTTGTGTTAGGATACACCTGTTACACAAATCTGGCCTAAAATGAGAGTCTAGATAAGACTTCTAGTAAACAAGGGTGTGTATGCTCAAGAGGCCTGCCTTCTGTTTTTCCCTCCCTGATGGATAAAGTGTAGAATGAAGAACTCTGGGGGTCTGACATGGGGCAGCACCAGTGTGCTGACTTGAGATCTCCTGCTGACAATACCCTCCAAATTGCCCATGTTGTGTGGGTGGCTCTCAGTGACCCTTACCCTGGGGCACGGCACAGAGGCTGCTCTTAACAAAACATCCTCCTGCCAGGTGCCTGCTTGCAATTCTCCACCCTGAAATGCTGGGAGCCAGGTAGATTTGATGGTGAGATATTTATTTAATTCTGGCCCTTCAGTTCCTCAGACCCTTATTACAATGCTCCATGTCATGAAGTTTGAAACTGGGGCTCTTGTAAGTGGAGTCAGTACAATCTAGCAGCTGAAAGCAACATCTGAAGCAAGAGAGGAATTTCCAACCCTGCTATGGACTGAATTGTGTCCCTCCAAACTCATATGTTGAAGCCCTAACCCCCATTGTGACCACATTTAGAGATTAGGACATTATAGAAGTAATTAAGGCTAAATGAGGTCATAGGTAGGGCCTTGGTGAGATAAGATTCGTGTCCTTATATTATTAGTGTCCACCATGTACACAGAGGATGTGCCATCTGCAAGCCAGGAAGCAGGTTCTTACCAGACACCAGATAGATCTCGGATTTGTAGCTTCCAAAGCTGTGAGAAATAAATTTCTGTTGTTTAAGCCACCCAGTCTACAGTATTTTGTTAGAACAGACTAAAACAAACCCTAAAATACTAAGCCAAAACAACTTTGTGTATTAGGTTGGTTAGTCCAAGTCTTGAGCCCTAAGTATGTACAAGATAGACAATTTTCAGTGGCCATCAGGAGTGCTAACAGTGACAAGAGGTGAATGGTAAGAGCATTTGCCAGTTGATTTGTGGCCAGAAAGGACTAAGGAAAAAATAAAAGAACAATAAAAGAAAACAATGCTGGTGGTTGTGGTGTTTTTCAATTATCCCTGGAACTGACCTTAGCTGCACACACACACACACACACACACACACACACACACACACACACACACACACACACACTCACACATGGTGTATAGACTTTAGAAAAGGGATCCAAGCTGGAGTAAAGTTAATGGTGTAAGTGATGTCATGGTTGCAGCTCTGCAGGAAGCGTGAGGGGGTATGAGAGGAACAGAGGCTGGCTCAGGGGAGTGGGGTGATGGTGAACCATGGAAAGTGAATGCAGGCTATGAGAACAAGGAATGTCTACTGCACCACCAGGGAGGCACTGAGCCACTTGTGGATGGAAACACACCACCAAAAAGTGACTGAAAATAAGAGATCTGGAAGAATTTTATGGCTGTTCTCTTGTCAGTGTCATTTTTTTTCCTTTCACTCAAGCCATTCACCCACCTATTCACAGTTGCTCTTGAAGGATATAAATCTATTCCGTCTTCTCAACCAATGGTTCTCAAGCCTTTACGTACTTAATGCTAATAAGGTTCTTCAGAAACAGTGTGTGTTCACGGTGGACATGCCCGATTTATCTCTATTGTCCAAGGTGCTAACCAACACCTTCGTGAGTGCTGTGATATGGAAAACAAGTGCCTTGATCCCAGCGTTTCCTGGGGAAAGCTGAGGATTCACGAATGTTCATCGGGGAGTCTGCATTCCACACAAATGACCAGCATGCAAAATGCACTACGAGACAGAACTCCTTGGACTCCTCGGAGCCGCCTTCAGTCATATCTAAGAGGTGATGAACTTACTGTGAACCAGGAGAACAATTTGGTAACAGGGAGGAAAGACAGAGGTGCTGTCTTAAGGCATTCAAGGTTGAAGAGGTGATTCTCCCCTTCCTCACCTCAGATCACTCCTTTTCCAAACACCCAGTGCTTCTTCTGGCCTCCAATTACTATGCGTTTGAAATTCATACCATTAAAAAATAAATAAAAGATGACAAGAAATCGGGAATCAAACTAAACTTCTGAACACTCAAAGTCTTCAGAAATTTAGTTCTACTGACAGGACAGTAGAACCCTAGGGTGTTCTGTTTCTTTGTATAGGAATGGATGAATTCTAAACATTTTGAAACCGGAAACTGCTCACTTGGGTAGTTCCTGCTTAAAGTTTTCATGCTATAACACAGGGAAAAATGATAAATTTTGTAGAGTCAGACTAAGCATAAAGCCATCAGAATTTCATCCCCCAAATCAAAGGAATCTGTTAAACAAAGAAGTTATAGACTGAAAGTAAGTAATTACAAAACTGGAGGCTCTGTTATCAACAAAAATGGAAAATGTACAATGCACCTTGTTTTGAATATAGCTAATGCACTATTATCTTGGACACATAAGATGAATGCACAGTGACACTGTATATTGTATTTCATGAGACATGGGACAATGCATGGGGCATTGTTTTGCAGCACACTCTTGGAGGGCTGACAATACTGCATCACTAAATTGCTAAATTGGACATGTTTTAAAATGGTAAATCATGACCCTTCATTGATGTTATTATTTTCATTTAAAAATAAGTCATATGTCTGATTCTGGCATTGATTTGAACTTCTGAAAAAGAATTTCACAATTTCTGACTTTTAGGCTTGTGCGAATTTTGGTTTTTTACCACAAGCAAGTATTAAACAAGTCAATAATACTCATCAACACTTGGAACATCTGTGAGAAGCTGGTTTGTTTAAGGTAGTACTCTGGGCAGCCCTGCAAAGTTTTTAAGAGATTGAAGTGCATGTTGGAGCAGTTTAGGAGCATTCCCCTGCTAAACCACAGATACGAAACACACCCAGGTAGGTGTGACACACACAAGCCAAACCACCAACTCTTTCCCCATTAATCAGAGAGTCATAACTTCGGCACTGTCACTGATGCTCTTTGCTACTTTCTTTATAATCAGGCATTGAGTTCAGCATCTCATCTCCAGCATTTTCCAAGCTCTCCTTTCAGTAGAAAAGCACACAATGGTAACTTAATGCAACCAGTCTGGAAATTTCCAACTCTTTCAACTCTCCACCTTGCAAGTTCCCAGACTTGAATCCTCTTCTGAGAAGCCTTCCTGACTTTTCAGGGCAGAGTCAATCACTAGTGTTAAAATAATTAAACAAGGAGGCCATTAGATCAAAGTTGCTCTAATGCCTTGGTAGCTACCTGCATAAGCAAACCAAAACCTAAACCAAAGTCAATTCCTGTGAATGCACTGGTATCCCAGAAAATGAAATTTAAGAACAACCCATCATACGCAGCCAACTAGGTTTTCCCAAGTAAGAAAACTGCTTAAGCTCTAACCAATCAAATAATTTTCTTGCTTTGCTTCCCTGTTTGCTCTATCAAAGCCTTACCCCTAGCTCCTGTTTGGTGGAGTGCTCCTAACCACTTCTGGTTTGGTGCTGCCCAACTCAAATTGATGTTGCTCAGATAAACTCTTGAAAAATTTTAAGATGCTTCAGTTTATCTCTTAACACTAGAAATGTTTAAAGTAACAACTGAACTATTCTTAGGACAGAGATCACTTGCTCCTTTACTTACAGCTCCTCATGCTCCACAACTGCTGTACTCGAGACATCTTGTTAGAACGATTTATTAACCCCCTTCTCTCCTTGAGAGCAGGAAGGTAAGTGTAGGTCCTCTGGCATAACTAGCATGACCTAGAATAACACAAAGCTATTCTGTAAACACTGTTCATGAATGAGTGGTTAAAGAGTGAATATTATTACCTTTCCTAAGCTCACAGTAGTTTTTTGGCACTAGTAAGCACTATAGCCCCTGTAGCGCCCATTCTATAGCGCTACAGGGGCTATAGAGAGTGTCCCTTGAGAGCACAGGTTTAGAACAAGATGGAATAGAACTGTTAGAATATAGGAATAAATGGGCTGGACAGTCATGTAAGCTTGGGAAATGCTGACTATTGGCTCTTTCTTTAAGAAATTCACTATTATATGTATGCATATTAGCATGCTGAAGGCTGTGTTGATCTCTTAAAGTTAAAAAAAAAAAAACGGCAAAGGTTTAATTTTCCCCAGCAGTCAAATTGGAGCTGCAGAAAGTATATTTTGCTTATTTGTTATTTCTTCAGCATTCCTTTTTATGTAGGCCAGAAGAAATTTCCCAATACCAGCTTTATGCTCCACACCTTTTTTTAATACAAGGTTGCTAAGAACTGACTCTCTTAGGCTTTTTATGGTACATGACTTGCCCCAGGCCATTCTGCGGAGGTGATTCTGCAGGTGTGCTTAGAGAAAGGGACATCAAGGCTCCTTCTTCCCTTGTAACCAGCAATTAGAGGTGAACTGGAAATGTTTGAAGCAACAACTGAATTATTCTTAGCACAAAGGTCAGAATGTATTGTGAGAAAAAGAAAATAAAGGCTTCCTTTCTTTAGAATGATCCTGAAGGATGTCTGACCCACCCAGGGCCCGTCTGTCATGCTTTCTGGCATTTATCTTCTCCACCTGGAACATGCCTATAAATGTGTCCATGAGAGGCATCTGTCTAGGTCACGTCTAATCATAAACTAATTCTAATTTAAAACATTATTGGGAAGTGGAATCAGGATGGCTGCATAGTTTCTGAATTTCCCCAAATCCTCAATGCAAGCCAAACAGATCATTGAGGATGAGGATAACATATGAAAAACCCCTGGACGATATCTTTAAAACAGACAAACAAACAAACAAACAAACAGGTGTCAGGGAATAGCCCTGAGCACCAAAATACTGGTAGGTGGCCACAGTGGTAGGTGGGGTTGGCATCAGGGTGGTGGATGATGCAAGGGGGCACCTGAAGCCTACAGGCTGTCCCAAAACACCCATCCCCCCCAAAAGAGGATCTGGTCCCAGGCAGAAACCAGGGCAATGGGTCGGCAAAACTGGGAGAAGTCCTTGCAGGCCCTAAGCTGCAGGTGTGTGAAGAAAGTGCAGCTGGCAGAGGGATTGAGGGTCACAGACCACCAGGGAGCTCGTGCTGGTCACAAACACTGAGGAAGCTGTAGAAGCAGAATGTGCCCCGAGCAGGGCAGGAGCCCTGGGCAGTAGAGACAGAAAGTCCCCCTGGGGTGAGGGGTGCAGAGAAGCAGATCCCAGAGAGAAGTAGGGACAATGAAACCCACCATTCCCAGGGGAAGGCCAGCAAACATGGGGCTTGTCCTTGGTCCTGATCACTTTCTTTAAACACTATGTTACTTCCTAGCTCTGAATGATGGATGGTTCTAGAAACTGTGACAACCTGATAGCAGTGCCCCTAGGTGCCACATGGTATTTTCTAAATGTCATTCCCCACTGAGTGGGGACAGAGCCCCGTAGAAGAATGACTAATTACAGGGTTTGGGAAAGAAATATACAAAGAGATCCTGGGACATCGTGTGACACCTGAGGAGGGTCATGTCAAAAGTCACAGAAGCCAATTTTCAGGGGCTTCCATTCAACAAAGACAGGAAAATGTGAGACTCAGAAAAGTAACTACTATAAAAGATACATGCACCCCAGTGCTCACAGCAGCACTATTTACAGTAGCCAAGACATGGAATCAACCTAAATGTTCATCAACATATGAATGGATAAAGAAGATGTCGTACATATATACAATGGAATACTAATCAGCCATAAAAAAAGAATGAAATTTCTATTTGCAGCAACCATTTGCAGATGGACCTAGAGATTATCATACTAAGCAAAGTAAGTCAGACAGAGGTTATTCATATGTGGAATCTAAAAAAATGATACAAATGAACTTTTTTTAGAAAACAAAACAGAAATAGACTCACAGACATAGAAAACAAATTTATGGTCACCAAAGGGGATATGGGGGGCATAAATTAGGAGCTTGGGATTAACATACACACACTACTATATATAAAATAGGCAAACAACAATAACCTACTACCTACTATATAGCACCAGAAACTATATTGAATATCTTGTAATAACCTATAATAAAAAAGAATCTGAAAAAGAATATATATATGTATATATTTATGTATAACTGAATCACTTTGCTGTACACCTGAAACACTGTAAATCAACTATACTTCAATTAAAAAAATGTACTGAATATGTAAGGATGTATGAGCCTATAACGATATTCAATAAAGTGTGTGTGAGAGTGAGGGAAGGGAGTGGAGGGGAGGAGATGGGAGGGGAGGGAAGGGGGTGGGGAGGGAACAGTCACTGGTCAGCACTGGGGATGCATAGAGCACTGCCCACTCTGCCAACTGGCAATTAAAGGGAAAGATTTCAGCATTCATCCTCCTTTTCCTGTACAGTAGTGTGCCTGGGTAACCAAATAGCCCTTAATTGTTGAAGGACAGTGGTTTTGTACTTTTGGACTCTATTAAAGTGGAAGAAACAGTGCCTGATGCAATACAACATATGAAATGCAGGAAATGTGGGTAGTAGGTTACGTAGCTCCAGAAGAAAGAAAGCAGCCAAATTTCTTCAACACATCAATGCATGGAAAAGCAAGCAGATGGATGTTCTGCTGGAGAAGGAAGGACACTCATCAGACACGTGGATGCGACCAAGTGTGGCATGGATGGCCAGATGCTGCTCTAACAAGGCAGCCACACGAATACGACTGGTTGTGGTCTGCACATTACAGGATGCCAGGGAAGCAATGGGGATTTTGTTGGCAGTATAACAGTATTGTTCGGTTTTAAAAGTCCATATGTTTTAGCAAAGTATTCTCGGGTATGTAGGGGCAAAATGATGAGAGGCCTAGGTTTGAATTAAATTATTTCACCATCAAAAATAAAAAGTGTGGGGAAATCTTGATAATTATTGAATCAGATTATGAGCATACAGGGTAACAATGTACTATTCTCTCTGGTTTTGTATGTTTCATAAATAAATTTTCCTACAAATATTATTGTGAGGGAAATGTCACCTAAATATACATATTTATAATTAACTATTAGTAAAAGATAAAGTATTTGGAGCAAGAAATGCTATTCAGAATCTCCCCACTAGGTTCCTCCCTGCCCCTCCCCTTCCTCTTACCCCTCTCCCTCCATTCTCCCTCCTTCTCACTCATAAAACCACACCAATCTGCATCCAGATGGCTTGGAATTGTTAACCAAAGGAGCAGACTAATGGGCATGTGTGTGGGTTATCATCTCAGAACTGCCAAAGCAGCCAACTCCCTGCTGAACTGCTAATGGTTCCCTAACTGCAAACCCATTTCCCTACATCAATGAAGAGGATCATATCCAGAACATTTACAAACGAAGCAGGTAGCTAAAATGCAACAAGAAGAAAGCCCTGACATTTCAAATTTAGAGCTAGCAAATGATTATAGACTTTCAGAACAGAGTGTTATACGCCTCTGTCACAAGAGATGAGGCCAACTGTTTGATGGGGTGTTGCTCTCCTAGTCCCAGAGTGAGGCTTGCAAGCAGGAGCATTTCTTTAGGTGCATTCACAGATGGATGAGTGGAATTCAGGGCACTCTGATGATGACAGAGTACAAATTGCTGCTGGCAGCCTGAGAGAACCCTCATCTGCGTGGTGCACTCAGGGCAGCTGGACAGTTTGCCCAGGGTTTTTAGACTCACCAGCTAATCCTGAGACCACAGTTTGCCCAACAGGAATGAGCCTGTGCCTTCCAGGTGCAGAGACTTGGACTGTTAAGGCTGTCTTGGCACTGCAGGCCCTGTTCTGAGGTCTGAATACCATGGGATTCCCTGGATCCCTGGAGGGGGAGGAAGGTTCTGGGTCAGTATGACTGGAATTAAACTGGGTGATGGGGCTTGCAGTCATAGTTGGCGAAAAGGATTCAAGGAACATTTCTGGCTCATAGAGGTCTGAGGCTGCAGGTGCACATGTGCTGCATGCATTTACTAGATGAAGTGATATTGCAAGAGGTCAATGTCCAGGTCTGCCTATCCTGCTAAACCTCAGGGTTGGAGAAGGATAGAGTGGATTCTGGGAAAGTAGTAAGGAGGGTGTCAGAGAGGAGTTCAACATGCAGAAGTGCAGGATAATAACTTGGGTATAAATAATCTAAGTCTCAGAAATGTCATGGCTCTGAGCTACAGGTTTCAAAGGAGGAAAGCGGAGTGAGGGTGAGACTCAGTGGAGAACCCAGCCCTGATGATCCCCAGGGAAACTCTACAGTCAAGGAAGTCACCATGCTGAGGACTAAAGAATCTTCCAGGACTTCCCAGGGACAACTCCATGGACTCCAGGGAAGTTTCACTTCTCAGAGCCAACACTTCCTCCCACACACCTGGCCATGCTGTCCTATCCCTGCCACTCTATAATTTTTGCTCTGCCTACACACATTTCTCCTTTGGGCACCTTGGAAGCTAAGATCACCCTTATTCACATCTCTTCACTGAGCCCAGAACAACAGTGTCTGACACAAGCATGGGTTTTGGTTGGCCTAGAACCTGTGTAACACACCACAGAATGTGCACAAATACTAAACCGAAACACTAAGACTGTTGTTCTAGGTGGCAAGGGAGGAATAATTTTCTTCCTTGTTATGATTTTCCTAATTGATGGTATACTACTTCTCTCTCTTTCTCTGCCTCTGTCTCTGTCTTCATATACTAAACACACACACACACAATTTGCGGCAAAGAGCAAAGGAATGGCAGGAACCTTTGGGCACTCCCACAAGGAGTAATAACTTGAGGAGAACATCTCTGTGAACCAGTGTTCCTTTATTTCTAGCTTTTACATTGGTAGCCCAAGGGAAAGAAAAATAATTTTTATTTAATATTAAAAGACATAGTTAAGTAAAGTGAAGGGGTTTCATGATTTAAGATCTGATGCGGATTCTCAAAGCTATAATTTATTTCTTAATTTGAGAGCATGGATTCTAATGGACTGTATTTTTAGGAGAAATGTTTGATGATCTGGCTCTAACATCCAACTCACCCAGCCAGGTGCGAGCAGTGTAACCCATGATGAGCACTCCCAGATGCTGGTGCCCTGTTCTGCCCGCTTCCTCCTCGCCCAACACCAGACCAGGCCCAGCTCCTGCTTTTCTGTCACCGTCTGATGAATAGTCTGAGTCATCTGCAGAGCGAGAGCTAAAAGCCCAATCTGGAAGGGACAGACTTGAAAGTAGTAATTATATATTTTCAATTTGAATTTGCTTGAGTTGAGAGATTCAAAATCTATTTGGGGAATGAATAATAATATACTGATAATTGGCACATTTTTACATCAGCCTTCCCCTTTTAAACACTCATTTGGGACAACTAGCAAGAAAATGCTAACGAAATAAAAATATCTTATTTCTTGCACACATCTTATTTGTCACATTCATCATATAATTCTACTGTCATGATTTCAAAATAATCAAGAGCACTAATACTGTGATCAAAAAACTGATATATTGGGTTATTAATTGGAGTATTTGGTACATTTATATTTGAGGTGATTATTGATATGTTTCTGCTTGCCTTCCGTCTTGCAATTTGTTTTCTACTTGTTGCATCTGTCCTTTGTTCCTTGTATTTTTCTTTTATGTCTTTTGGATCAACTAAAATGTGTTTTAGTATTCCACTGTATCTCCTTTATTTGTTTTAAGCTATACTTCTTTGTGTTATTTTTAATGGTGGCTCTATAGTTTACAATATGTATCTTTTAATTTATCAACATCTATGATAATTTAATATTATATTATTTACCTATCATATAAGAAACTTACAAGAGTATCTACTTTCAATTCCTCCTCTCCTTTGTGCTATTATTGTCGAATGTTCTTTCCACATATAAACTTGACTACACATTGTTATTATTTTTGCTTTAAATGGCTAATTGTCTTTTGAAGAAATTAAGAAATGAGAAAAAGTGCTTTAAATTTACTTACATATTTCCATTTATCTGAGCTCCTCAATCCTTCAGTAGACCCAAGTTTCCATTTGGTATAATTGTCCTTCAGCCTGAAGAAAGGTTTTTAATGTTTCTTGTAGCACACCTCTGCTGGTGATGAATTCTCTCACTCATTAATCATATATATATATATATATATATATCTTAAAATATTTATTTATTTGGTTGTGCAGGCTCTTAGTTGTGGGAGGTGGGCTCCTTACTTGTGGCTCTCTGGCTCCTTAGTTGTGGCATGTGAACTCTTAGTTGTGGCGTGCATGTGGGATCTAGTTCCCTGACCAGGGATCGAACCAGGGCCCCCTGCGTTGGGAGCACGGAGTCTTAACCACTGCGCCACCAGGGAAGTCCCCCAATCATATATTTTTTAACATACATTTTGAAGGATATTTCCCTTGGATATATAATTTTTTACTAGATTGATCTCTCTCTCTCTCCTTTAAAGATGTTATTCCACTGTTATTTTTAGTTTGCATTATTTCAGATGTGAGGTCAGACTATTTTGATCAACATTCTCCTCTGTAATATGTCACTTTTCCCTCTGGTTGCTTAAAAATGTTTTTCTTTATCTTTTTTTTCGTTTTTTGTTTCAGCAATTTAATTATGATTTTCCTAGGTATGAATTTTCTGCCTAGGGTTGGTTAAGTTTCTTTGTCCTGAGGATTTATATTTTTCAGTTAAACTTGGTAAATATTCAGTCGTTATTTCTCTATATATCTTCCCCCAATTCCTCTCCTTCTGGGGCTGCTAGTACACATACTTGAGACCACTTGACCACTTGACATTGTCTCAGAGGTCACTCAGGCTCTGATCATTCTTTTAGCCCTTTTCCTTCAGTAGTTCAGCTTAGATAGTTTCTATCAAAGATAGAAAGTTCACTGATCTTTTCTTCTGCAATATATGCAATATTAAATTTCCTGTTAAGTCTGTATATTATTTTTTAATTTTAGATATTGCCTTTTTGAGGTCTAGAATTTTGATTCTTTTCATAGTTTTCAGTCTCTACTGAGATTCCCCATCTCTTCTTTCATTATCTTCCTGTTTCCCTTTAAACCTTAATAATATTTATAATAGTCTTTTAATGTCCTTGTCTGTTATGTCCACCATTACTATCCTTTCTGAGTTTTTTCTGTGAAGACTGAATTTTCTCTTGATTATTGCCACACTTTCCTGCTTCTTTGCATATCTAATAATTTTTAATTGTATTATGGACACTGGATGCAACACTATTAATGCCTAGATTTTGTTGTCTTTTTTCAAGTACATTGAATTTTGTTCCGGTAATTAGTTAATTCAGCTTGTTTCTTTTGAAGTTTGTTTTTAATCTTTTTTGAGTACCTATAGAACTTAAACTTCTTACTTTTGGGTTAGACTAGCCCTATTTCTAAAACATTGGCTTCCTTGAGTTTCAAATAAATGCTAGTGTCTCTCCACTTTGGCTGGTCTGAATTCTAATGTCTCTGAGCTCTGTACAATTTCCAAAGCTGCCATTCAACACAGAGCTTCCCAGTAATTGTTCCCTGTCAGGTCTTGTGAGCACTGCCTCACAGCTTATTATTTTGGTCAGATTTCTGAACCTCTTCTTCTGCACAGTTCCCTCTTCTCTGATATTCATCCTGCATCTCCAGCCACGTCAGCATCACAGAACTCTGATCTCCATCTCCTCAGCTCAGTGAGGCCAACATGCTCTGTTTGGGCTCCATCTTCTTGCACCAGGACTGGAGAGCACATCTAGGCAGAAAGCCAGGTGATGGCGAGGCTCACCTTATGAGCTTTCCTGCTCTCCAAGAACATGGTCCCATGCTTCCTCCTGCCCAACATCCAAAAACAATCATTTCATATATTTTGTTCAATTACATAGTTATTTATGGTGGGAAGGCCAGCCTGACACATAACTTCTGCATGGCCAAAACAGCAAGTCAGTACAGATTTTTGAAAATCAAGACCACAAATTGTAGGAATAAATGTGGTCAAGGCAGTCCTACCAAGGCACAGAACGAAAACCATGGTTGCATCCTTTCCTCAGAAAGTAGAGCAGTAAAGGTAGCAGAATGCCCCTGATAGCTGTGAGAAAGCCTGAGACTGAATTGAGTTGTGTGGATTGTGGTTTGGGCTTGGGGAAGAAGACAGACCAAATTAGTGATGGAAGGGTAAAATGAAGAGTGAATTGTAGGAGTTCAGCTTTTGCTGCATCTCATCTCTGAGACATCTGTGTTGACCACACCTGAAGCAACCTGGACCTTGGCCCAGGTGTCTTCAGTCATCATAACTGAGAAAAACAGATGCGGACTAACTAACAAGGCTTTTTTCCCCACTCCAAACTGAAGCGAAACCAGATGGGCAAATGAATTACAATCCTATGGTCTCCTCCCAAAGGAGGAAAAGATGAGGTCTGAATTGTTTGGCTGGGTGAGGGGTAATTGGTAGTTTTCTGAGGCCTGGGGTCTCTGTCCGAAAGTTCATCTTACAAACCCCAATCCACCCTTGTGCATACTTTGAGGCTGTCATATAACGGGATTCGGCCCCCCACACAGACATCCCTTGAAAAAGTCATGCATACACATAAAGGAGTATTACCTAATAGGCCAAAATAATAACATACTGGATGACAGACTCTATAAGCAGACGTATTCAAATAAATTAATTTAAAATTTTATATTGGCCTGATAAACACACTAAAATCTAAGGAAATATAGTAGCAATATTTGATATGAGAAACATTAAAATAAATAAGATATTAAATGGGGTGACTAACTGAATGGATATAGCGGAGGAAAAACTTAACAAAACTCGAAGACTAGATTGAGCAAATGCCAATGGATAAGAAAAGACAAAGTCACATGAAATATAAAAGGAAAGTTAAGATATATGCAAGACACAGGCTGAAGTGCCATTGTCCAGATAATAGAAGTCCTGAAAAGAGACAAACATTAAAATGGGTTGTGAGAAATACGTAAAGAGTGAAGCTAAAGAATTTTTAAAATTTAAGGAAAAACAGATTGAAATGGCCTACAGAGAACCAAATAGGATATTTCAGGTGTCTGCCCCCAGTTCCTGAAATAGGGCTCCTGAAACCCTTGTAAATAGAGGTGCTAAGAAAACATTTGTACTAATATTTAGTCTTTGACCCCAGTTCCCAGCACAGAGCTCATGAAACCCTTGAAAATTCCTAAGTGGTAAAAGCACTAGGAACATCTTTTGTTCTAATATTTGGTCTTTGACCCTGGTTCTTGACACAGAGCTCCTAAATTCCTTGGAACTTCCTGGGTGATAGGAGTGTCTTTGCTCTAATGAGTTGACTGGGTGGGCACCTGCATGGCTCCTGGATGGGGGCTGGTCACCAGGAAGACCAAGCCATTATCAAAACTTGGAACTTTCAGCCCCACCTCCCATTCTCTAGAGAAGGAAGAGGGGCTGGAAACAGTGTTACTAATCATACCTATATGGTGAAGCCTCTGTAAAAACCCCAACAGTATGGGACTCAGGAAGTTTCCAGGTTGATGAACACATCCACATACCAGAGTGTGATGCACCTCAACTCCACGGAGACAGAAGCTCCTGCACTCAGGACCTTCCTAGACCTCCCCTGATGTATCCCTTCATCTGGCTGTTCATCCACATCCTTTAATATCCTTTAATAAGCTAGTAAAGGTAACTGTTTCACTGAGTTCTGTGAGCTATTCTAGCAAAAATAATTGAATCCCAGGAGGAAGAAGTCATGGGAACCTCTGATTTGTAGCCAAATCAAACAGAAGTTGTGGGTAACCCGGGGACCTACTACTTGCAACTGGCACTGAAGTTGGGGGGGACAGTCTTGTGGGACTGAGCCCTTAACCTGTGGGATCTGACACTAACTCCAGGTAACACTGTCAAAACAGAGTTAAATTGTAGGACACCCACCTGGTGATGAGGAATTGTGTGGTATGGGGAATAACCCCCCAACATCTTACTGTGAGAGTAAAGAAGAAATACAAAAGGAACACTGAATTTTTTGCAACACTGAGAAAAATGCCAGTGCACATACAAAGGAAATGAATCAAAATGACATTACATTGGATACAAAATGATATTTGGGTAGTATTTTCAATATATGTTTAAAAGTAACTTAGAGTTTAGAATTTTATATCCAGCTAAACTCTCAGTCAAGTAAGAGGGCATGAAAAATGATTCTTAGTCACACAATATCCTCATAAGATGTGCCACAAAAGACCCATACTAATGGTCGTGTTTAGATGAAGTGCTTAGATACTTAGATAAGTACTTAGAAAAGGTGGAAAGACAATCTGGGGGTTGCCATGTAAGATACATGACCAAATAGTAATCAAAAGCTTCAACAGTTTGCTGTGTTATAAATAGAAAAAGAGAAATATATCTACAATATAATTAAAATATAGGTAATATCTACATGATAGGAGTGGAAGGGATAACAAAAGATGCAAAAACTTGAAAAATTCTTCCCTTTTTTTAGTCTTTAAAATCCAAGTAATTAGTGAAATTAATACAGATTCTTCATCTTTCTTTAGTTAGTATTTTTCCTGCTATTTTCTGCTTTCCCTGATGCTTTGATTTGTGTCAATCTTGAACAGCAAGTATTTGTATTTGGTTTTTCCAAATTGTTTTCTTCTACTGGGAGAGTTTTATCTATTTACATTTTAAACTTATTTATGTTTGGAACTATTTCTCCCTTCTTATCTGATTAATTTATCCTTCATTATCTGTACTTCTTTTTAGTCATGTCTTATCTTCCTTTTTGTAACTGACAGATCTATCAGTTCTGTAGAAAACAAAGATTTAGAATACTCTCACAATTGTCAGTGAACCCTAGTCTATGAATGAGGCCCTGCTCTAGGTACTGGAGATAGAAGAGTAAAATAGACATAGTATCTATCCTCAAGACAGTGGAGGGGAGAAAATCAGTCTCCACATTTCTGGGATAAAAGATGCCTCTAGCTAACTGATAAACATTAGTCTCTTTATAACAATTTTTAAAAAGGAAAAGAAAAAATAATAATTGGTACACTGATGGAAGGAAACAAAAGAATGCCATATAATATAAAAAATATATAACAGTGGTTATTGAACTTGGTCTTTTAAGCAATGTTTCACAAAAGTATATGAAGCAACGTGGCAAAGATGTAACTATAAAAAATGACGATTGAAAATTTCTATGTTTATTCATTTGAGTTCCTTCTGAATTATAACTGCTGCCATGTCTAATTGAGGTTGAAAACTGACTTCCCAAATAGTGAGGGAACCGCTGAAGAGCTTCTGATCCATTTCTCTTCCAAAGATAATGACTCACAGCTTATTCATAAACAGGAAAAAATAATATAGAATGTTGGTATTTTCCCCCCTCAGTCTTAAGAAAAGCTTGGGAATCTGGGTTCCTGTTAGTAACTTTCGACTTCTGGTTCCCATCAAGTCACTTCACTTGCCTCTTTTTCAGTTTCAGAATCATGTGTGAGGAACCCCCAGAATAACATCTGTGAAACTATTCTGAAAAACATAAATTCTTACACCCCTTTAATTTATGGAATGGAAGACATTCTGAACAGGGAAACAATGTAAGTCCTTTACCCCTCTACCCGGCACTATGTCTATTCCTGTCACCAAGGAAGGCTGGCCCCCTTCTGAAGGGGCGGTATGTTACAAAGCAGAAGTGCTTGAACATTGTCACTCTTTCAAAGAGCAAAACAGGCATTTCTAAGATCCAGGGTCACATTTAAAACAATCCTATTAGAAAATTGGTTGAAGAAATGAGATTTTCACCATAGAAGATATTTGGATGGCAAATAAGCATGCAAAAAAGATGTTCAGCATCACAGGTCATTAAGGAAATGCAAATTAAAATCAAAGTGAGCAGTCACTACACACCAATCAGAATGGCTAAAGTAAAAACAGCTGAGCTCTGCCAACTCTCAGTCTGGTACTTCCCAAGTAATAATCTCTCTAAGCCTCAGTTTCCTCACCTGAAAAACAAGTGTTTTTCACGTTTCTTCCTGTGTTTGAAGGGTCATTTTCAGACTTGCATATGATAAATGCAGCACCTATGACAGTCTCTGACCTCTAGTGGGGCTCACAAGAAGTAGCTACGAACACATATAGTAGGTATACAGCGATATGAATGTGTATAGTTACTTAAAATCTTACACAACCTCATATAACGAGAAACATTGTTTTCAGGGTAAAATATCATTTTCTATTCTCTCAAAAATGAAAATTGCTAAACAAAAGGAAAAAAAAAACCTCACGTATCACAGAGAAGTAAAAAGTAAGAAAGGATTGTGAATTCACTTGGTTTTTTTAAAGAGGCATATGAAAATCTTCCTCAATGCATAAAACATTTAAAATAATATGCAAATTTATATATTAATAATTAAAAGCAAGAGGAGAGGTGGAAAATACATAGAGAAAGAAGAATTAAAGATGTACTCAGAGATGCAAAGAGTTTCTGAGAGAAAAATAAGAATGAGGGTGAAAATACCTGTGGAAGAAAGGAAAGGGGATGGGAGAGGTAAGGTGAGGTGTAAAGATTTAGTATAATAATAAAGATAAAGAGGAATTATTGAGACATCAAGAAAATTCTAAAAATCTTGAAAAAAAGTCCTTGTCACATTGCTGCCTCTCTCAGGACAATGGTCTTAGAAGCTTTCAACTCATTTTATTGCTCTCTGAAATGCCCAGTGAGCTGTCTAACCATTTCTCATGGCTCTTCATCTGTGTTCTAAAAGGTGGCAGAAGATCCACCTAGTAGGAGAGTCATCACAAGGGAAAAATGTTCTCTAGTCTCTAATAGTAACCTAAGAAATACCCTCCATGCACATACACACACACACACACACACACACACACACACACACACACACACGGTGAAATAAAGCCAAAATTCCGAATATGACCATCCCTGATTTAATTCCAGCCTTGGAAACAGCTGAAAAGAATTACCTGTCTCTAATCAGTCATTGGATTCCCACTTACCTGAGTTTAATGCTATTTCAAATATTATCTATATCTTTTCTATCAAAATGAATGATTTTGGACTTGAAAAGGGTAGAGTGATGAGAAAAATGATGATGATGACTAACAGAAATCATTTACTGAGTGTTTAGCACACACCAACTCTGCTAGGGACATTATGTATACTGCTCCATTTAATTATTAGTTATAGTAATGTACTAACAATCATTAGCATTTATTGAGAGGCAAATAAATTTCAGCATGCTGCTTTATTATCATGCATTGTTTTCTTTGATCCTTACACTTTTATGTGAGGCAAGTGAAGTTGAAAAGGGTCAAATTCATTGAAGTAGAACGTGATAGTGCTATGTCTGATTCATTTTTCTTAGACCATTGCCCATTGTCAGGATTCCATTTATTCAATCATTCTTTTTTTAACTGTCTACCAGCTATCAGGCTAAGAGGATGCGTGGTAACCTGCCCCCATAACTAACTGTAAATAACTTTCCTTGGGTCATAGAGTGAGTAGGTGGCTGAGCTGAGCCTCAAACCCAAATTTGTCTAACGGCAAAGCCTTGTTCTTTGTCCTCATGACACTGCCTTCAAATGCGCCTTGAGACATAAGATTTAGGAAATTTTTGATAAAGGGCAGAACTTATCAGTTTTGGAGGGCTGAATAAATAAAATTAATATGTCCTAAAGCCCATGTACCACTTCAGTTTTCTCTCTTCTTTTCAATGAGATAACTGAAGCTCACTGGAGTTGTTATAGCACTGTACTTAAAAAAACTGATCCATCAGTCTCCTAAACCAGGCATTCATTATGCAGTAAATGTTTGCCACATTCTGGGCACTGTTATCAGGACTCACAGCCACTCTTTACAATCCTACTAATATTTGATAATAGATACTTCTATTATCAAATTTTGATGAGGAAAATGTGTTTGAGGGAGGCGTCTGGGCTGAGTCGAACCCAAGCTCCTTGCTGCCTCGCTCTCTTAGGCTTTCCCAGCATGGCTCAGCTTCTGGATGGAGGCAATAAGCAAGGCTGACCAGTAGAATTGACAGCAGCAGAATAAAGGCCATAACTGAATCAAGTCATAAACATCAGTCTAACTGACACCTAAGGAATGTGAAGTGGCTGGTAGAATGAAGATTTCCACACCGATGTAACACACTTTGGCCAATAAGGGGAAAGAAAATAAGGCTTGATTTAATAGGAAATGCAGAGTTTTTGAAAAGGAAGATACCAGGATGAAATCTGTGTTTCAACAAACCAGATCTGATGCGGCATATGGGAATAGATGCAAGGGGCAGGGTCTGGAGACTCTGGGACTGCCGCAGGCAAGAGGATTAGAGAACTTGACCCTGGGTTTTAAAAGGAGGGTACAGCGACTTGCTTGGTTATAAAAACAGAGTTAAAGATAGCAATAAAGGTTAATGCTAAGAGGAGCCCAGAAAAGCTATGGGGGGGGGGTCACTCTATAGAGGGAGGAGAATTTTGGAACAGAGATGGTGCTCTTGTCAACAGGGAATGTTGCCCAACATTCCAGTTCTACATGGATCAAGCCACCAGCCACTGCAGCTGCCCCCACCACCAATGATGCGCCCTGAGGGGAATTTAGGCTGGATCAAAACAGGAAGTGTTCTGTGCTTCTTAAGATGTATACCTAAGGAATAATTTCAGTAAGCCCAGGCTCTTGCATCTTCCCACACACAGAAAAGCACTAAAATCATTAACTTGAGACATTTGTTTTTTGTGATTAGCAGTAATCTTTTGATGGTCAATTACATGTTTGTTTTTTTTTTTTTTTCCCAGCAAAAAATCCCTATATATCCTGGCTCTTCCCTTAACTCTTCTGAGCAGTTCCTCAGAGCTATCTGAGAGGCTGTCTCCTGAGCTATAGTCCTCCGTAAGGTCCCCAAATAAAACTTAACTCGCAACTTTTAGGTTTTGTATTTTTCTTCAGTCAACACTCTCCAGTAAGATTTAGATATAATAAAAGATCCAGGGGGCACTAATAGCAGGTAAATGGAAGTACTAAAATAGTCTTCCAGGAGGCTTGATCTGAGAAAGGTGGCATTTACTTGTTACAATTTAAAGTTTCAGGTTCACGAGAACTGCCTCCTATATAGATGTAACTGCAAACCACAGGGAGGGCAGAGAACACAGTGGTTATGGAATTGTGGAAACTGGCCCATGCTGTTATGATTTTCATAAGAGGGAAATGGTAGGTTTAGGACAAACTGGTAAATCTAACAATCTCTCTTCAAAGGCAAGAATAAATAATTATCAGGTAGTTGTTAAGCCTTTAGAAAAGGATACTCTAATCACTAGGAGCTAAAATGGAATCACTGAAAAAAAAAGTCATGGCAAACAATGCCGCATCATTTCAAGACAGAGCTACTAGAATTGCAGGTCAGAGAAATTCCAAAGTTACCGGCCATGTGCCTTGATTTTCAGCAGGTGTTTGTGGACACCAAATGTTGCAGTGAACACAGAAATATATGCTGAGCAGTGGAACAGGTTTAAGAAGGCGTGAAGAGCCATGCTCAGAGAATGGCCAAGAGCATAATTTTCAGCATCATGAAGGTTTGTTCACCTTTGAAAATTTTGTTGAAGACACAGGAGACGTCATAACATCATGAGCTGCCTAGCTGAGCATTCTGTGTGAAAAATGGAATATTTCCTGCCATATCAGTAGACAAAGGATGTCACAGTCATCAGTGATTACAACCACTGCCAACCGGTGTGCTGGTGAGCCCTGAGGGATCTCAGGAAGGAAACAAAGAATACTTGCCATCTAGCAGCCATCAGACGGCAGCCACTCCCTATGGTGAGCTCTGAGGAAACTCAGGATGTGAAAATACAGGACACTGACCCCAGATAGCTGAGGTGCATATCAAAGGAATGATTTCAGTGAACCCAGACTCTTGCATCTTCCCATACATAGAAAAGTGCTAAATTCTTTAACTTGACATATGTGGTTTTCTTTAATTAACATCTTTTGATGTTCTGACTACCTGCCCTTTGTTGCAAAACTCCTGTATATTCTAGCTTCCCGCCTTGTCTCCTCCGAGCAGTTCTCCCAGGGTTAATTTGAGATGCTGCCTCCCAGTCTTGAAGTCCTAAAAATTCCTGCAGAATAAAACATAACTCTCAACTTTTAGGTTGTCAATATTTTTTTAGTCAATATGTGCAATGAGGGGAATATGTCAGATAACATTAATACACAAAATATTCTTTCCAGGTTATGGTGATCAATTTAAACCAAAAAGAACTTTAAAGGGAAAAAGTAAAAATTAAGCGTATAAGAACTGAATAAGGAGAGAGAATTTAGCCGGAATTCATCTGAGAAGAAGCCTCGGAGTTTGGGTTGCAAACAAAGTCTAAGCTAGCAAAAAAGTGCTACTACAACCTTATGCTGTGTAATAGTAGTCTTCTACTCCTACTAAGGGCAGAAAAGGCGGCCCAGCACCGGGCACTGAATTGACTACATCTGGAGTCAATGCATGGTTGGGAAACATATTTTTAGGGCCCTTATGAGGACTGACAAAAAAAAAAAAAAAAAAAAGAAGTTCACCACTGAACCAGAGAATTTCCAATAGAAATCAGCAGAGTTGAATATTCTGAGGCATGAGATGGATAATAACACTTAGGTCTAACCAGGCTGGTGAAGGGAATCTCAGGAGAAGAGAATAAGGAATTTTTAACCTTGAAAATGGAACTTAATTGTATAGAATTATATTCTCAAATACCCAAAGGGCCTTGATAATCAAAGGTTTCAGTTATTCTGTGTAATGCCAAGAAGTAGAATTAGGAGCACTGGTTTGAGAGATGTTAATGAGTGTCTAGGAATATTCTCATGTAGGAAAGGATTGAGCAAGAAGTATGACTCAGATGGTCTAAGACCCTTCAGGCAGAAACATACCCAGTCTTGGACATGCTGGCAAATGTCAAGACCAAAATAACACGATTTATTCCACAAGTATTTATTAAGCTTTACTGTAACCCCCACACTGAGTTTGAGGCTACAGATGCATTAGTAAACAAGAGAGACAGTCCTTTACCCTTAAGTATGGGGCTGGTCATAGTGGGGACTTAGGCAGGACTTTCCCATGAAGGTAACCTCTGGGGAGCAAGTGCTAGTTAAGACTCTGAACTCCTGAGACAAGAGCTAGCTTGTAACCAAGAAAGAGGAAAGATAGAGTAGGCGGTGGAAGCAGGGAGGCTGGGTGTTTGGTTAACCAATATCGCAATCAGATAAACTGAAGCAAAGTTATTTTGCTGTAAGTCCTTTTCACAGAGGGTTGCTGGTCTTATCTTTTTTTAAGAAGGTGTTGCTCTGAGTATAAATGAGTTTACATATGTAAAACACCTAGAAGAGTCCCAGGCACATAGAAAGTGCTATATAAAGGTTGGCCATTATTGTTATTGTTGTTGTTGGCCTTTGTCCTGATGGTCCCAGAGGGGCTGCATTATGGACTGAATGTGTCTCCCCAAAATTCCTACGTTGAAGCTCTAACCATCCCCCCACAATGTGATGATATTTGGAGGCAGGGTCCCTGGGAGGTGACTAGGGTTAGATGAGGTCATGAGAGCGGACCTCTCATGATGGGGTTAGCTTTAAGAGGAAGAGAGACCAGACTTTCTTTCTCAGCACCATGTAATAGCACAGCAAGAATGTAGCTATCTGCAAGCCAGGAAGAGGGCCTTCATCTGACAACTGCATTGGTTGGCAACTTGATCTTGGACTTCCAGCCTTCAGAACTGTGAGAAAATAAATGTCTGTTGTTTAAACCATGTAGTCTACTGTATGCTGTCATGATGGCTTGAGCTAAGACAAAGAGGGAGGGGGTGCTGTTATGAGAGGAGGCCGAACCCTCTCACTGGGCTTGCAGCATATGCTATTCTTGGTCACCAGCTGTATCTCCTCTCAGGCAGGAACCCTCAAGTAAAAGGGATTTGGCACACAATTTTGATCACGTTCCCATCACCACATCCTCCCTGCTGCTGGCTTTCTACAGCTCTCAACCCTTAGGAACTCTGGACGAGCTATCCTCAGCCCACCTTTTCAGGGTCATCTGGCAACATGCTCCTCTTCATTATCCTCCTCACACTCACTGGCCTTTGATCAGCTCCTTCAATGGGCCATGCTTCCTTTGGCCTCATGCCCTTGTCTGCCATTTCCTCTTCATGACATGCTCATCCAGTCCTTCCACATCAGCATGTGTCCAGTAAAGTCTGAATTTCCTAATCAGATAAATTTCCCCATTGTACAGTACACCTTAGCACTTACCAACATCTGTAAATATGTTTTCTGTGAATATGAAACTAATGGCTTCCCCCTCACTCTTTTCCCCATGCTCCACCAGGACAGAGGCCCCATGTCTAGTGCTCACCATCTCACCCCAGCCCTCAGCACAGTACCTGGCATACATCTATATGCACTGAACATGTCTGTTTTAATGAACACATTGATAAAGAGCAATAATGACTTGAACCCACCACACACATTAGGTCATGCCTCCGGCCTGGGTCTAAATTCTCTGCACATACCTTGACTCCAGGGACCTTGAGGAAAAACAGAAGGAGAAGATTTTAAACCATGCATGTTTTGCCTCTCACAGAGGAAGCTGCTTAATCATTGTGTGTGTCAGTCATATGTGGGGTGACCACCTTCTGGGGAGTTGTGACAGTTCATTTTATGTGTCAACTTGACTGGGCTAAGGGATGCTCAGATAGCTGATAAACCATTATTTCTGGGTATGTTTGTGAGGATGTTAGTAGACTGAAGAAAGAAGGTCACTCTGCCCAGTGTGGGCAGGCACCACCCAATGCTCTGAGGGCAGAGGAAGGAGGAAAAGGGCCCTGGGACGCTGTGCCAGTGGGAGGCACAGTGGCCTTGCAGATGGGCTCCCTGCTCGTTCCTGGAACCATCTGTCCAAAGCCAACAGGCCTGAAGCACGCAGGCTGAGCCTTGCACTGTGCGGGAGCTGGGGACACAAAATGAAGAGACGATAGCCCCTGCTCTGCATGGGCACAGAGTGCAGTAGGCCAGGGTGGTAGTTTAGAGAAGCCTAAAGTCAGAAAGCTGAGCAAAAATAGTCATACTGAAACTTCCATAAGGCTATCAGTGGATTTATCAGCCAAAACCTTACAGAACAAGAGAGAGTGGAATAGTATATTCATTGTGCTGAAAGAAAAAAATGCCAATCAAGAATACTTAACCAGCTAAGTTACCTTTCAGAAATGACAGTGAGATAAAGACTTTCCCAAACAAACAAGAGAGTTCATCATCACTAGACCAGCCTTACAAGAAATGCTAGAAAGAGTTCTTCAAGCTGAAATGAATGGTGATATTCTGTTTGCAATCAGCTGAAGTGCTATAAGAAAAATTAAGGTGTAAGAGAAAGGAGAATATAGTTATTTCTATATTTCTTTCCTGTTTGGTATTTCTGAACATTAATTAAGAAGTTGGGGTTTCCCTGGTGGCGCAGTGGTTGAGAATCTGCCTGCCAATGCAGGGGACATGGGTTTGAGCCCTGGTTTGGGAAGGTCCCACATGCCGTGGAGCAACTAGGCCCGTGAGCCACAACTACTGAGCCTGAGCATCTGGAGCCTGTGCTCTGCAACAAGAGAGGTCGTGATAGTGAGAGGCCCGCACACTGTGATGAAGAGTGGCCCACACTTGCCACAACTAGAGAAAGCCCTCGCACAGAAACGAAGACCCAACACAGCCAAAAATAAATTAATTAATTAATTAATTAAAAAAAAAAAGAAGTTGCTCTATGTCATAGACAGATATTTTCTGTCGGACATCCTTCAAATGTTGCTAGTAAATATACTTAGAAGCACATTTGCCATCCTGGATCTCTTGGAGAAGACTTCTAAGAAGAGTTTGGAGAAAACTCTGATCCAAGACTAATTACTCATTTGCTTTTGGAACTGAACTTCTAAACACTTCAAAATAAAACCAATTTGATGTGAGACATCACTTTCCATTACAAAGAGGAGGTTCACATGTGTTAATTTTGTTGGGAGCTAATATATGCATGCCAATTATTATGCAAAGACTCCCTTTCACAACAGCAGTAAATGTAATACTTAATATTTGATGTTTAAATTAAAAGTATTCCACCAATGAGATATTATTTGCCGAAAATGTTCAATGTAAATTTAATCATGATGGAGGAATCAGATATACCAGAATGTGGGACCTGATACTGTTATCAGATAACTAACCTACAATCTTCAGGAAAAAAAAATGCTACAATAAACACAACAAATCAGAAAGGAGGGTGCCAGTCTAGATCAGAAGAGATTGAAGAGATATGGTTAGTAAGTATCAAGGGTGAACTTGATTCTTAGATCAAAATAACATAGTCATGAAAGACATTTCAGATGCAACTTGGAAATTTGGGCCTATAGATTAGATACTAAATGATAACTTTGATTTAATGGTATTATGGGTATGTAGGAGAATGCTTTCTATCTTAGGTGGTGCATGTAAAATATTAAGGGGTGGTGAATTGTGATGTCTGCACTTTACCTTCAAATAATTTGCTAAAGAGAAGTGTGTGTGTGTCTGTGTATGTGTGTGTGTGTGTGTGTGTGTGTGTTTAGAGAGAGAGAGAATAAATGTGCAAAAACTCAGTTAATCTAGGTCAAGGATTAATAGGCATCTATTGTACTGCTCTTTCAGCTTTGCTTTACATTTGAAAATTTTCAAAATTAAAGTAGGAAAATATTTTATGTTAAACGTTCTAATTTCTTCTATGTGCCATGACAGTAACATTTGCTCAGGGACATGGAGATGGTTCACTCTGATATCTCCTTCTTCCAGCCCCTCCACCAGCTGAACTGAATAGGAGTCCACTCCAAAGAAGGCACTGTTGAGCGACAGTGAGGCGAGCACTGTCAACAATGGGGTCGGCCCCACCACACATGGCCCTTATACAGCCCCTGCAGGGGAGACACTTAGAAGGCCTGGACACTTCCTGCCCCCACAGAATGTTCACCTTTTGGCGGGGCTAAGGCAAGCAACTCTGTATACACGTGGTAGAAAGCAATGCTTGCATTAGGAAAGATAGCAATGGAGCTTACAAAAGCTTTGGAAAATCTCAAGATGTTTGGAAAATTGGTTTGACAACAGAATAAAAGAGAAATGAGAGGTAAAGAAGAAGGGTGCATGGCTGTCAGGCTTAGGAGTTTATTTGTAATTTTGGGGGCAGTGGGGAGTCTCCAAGGGTGTCAAAACATGGTAAGAGCTGTGTTTCAGCAGAATTTGTCCGCGAGTGGTATTGGTCAGACAGGTCAGGATTGCTGAAAGGGACTAGGGTGAGAATCCATGTGGGGACAGTGAGGCTGGAGAGGATAAGAGGCAATGAAGAGAAATTGACACCCAAAGACCCAGTCTCTAGTGGACCTGGATCACCTACTAACATTGTAGGCAAATCTCAACCTCCATGTGACCCCTACTACTTTTTTACCTTAAGAAAAATAGCTGCAATCTCTTGGGTTGTTAAGAGGATCAAATAGGTAAGAGATCTTAAATATTTTAAATTCTAACAATAATGTTGCCTTACATTTATGGGTTAAATGTAGTTTTTTGCTGGTCCCTCATCCTAGCTGCTAACTTGGGACCACTGTGCTTCCCCCTCTCCTGATAATAATCTGTATCTGGGAGCATCAAAGTGATGCTCCACACAATCACCATAGGATACCCACCTCCTTTCCTCTGATACATTTTCTAAAATGAAAATGCTGGGTATGCTCTTTCATGTTTGGCATGCTTTGGTTACCATCTTCATTATTGCTGGGTACTGCCACCTGACCCAGCACCAGATGTGTCTAAAAGCTGCCACAACCATTTCCACTTAGCCCTCTGGCCCTGTACTCTCAGAAGACCAAAGCTGCACAGTGGGCAGTGGCACAGTGAGGAGGAATTAACTTCACCTTTTTTGTGTAGATCCTTGTCTAAGAAGTCCTAAAGTAGGGCTGCTTGAGGCCCAATGTCTTACCACGGTTTCAGTGAAACATGAAACATAAGTTCTTCCTTTCCCCCTCCCCCAGGTTCCCTGGAGAAAAGGGAGTACCAGGTACCAACACTATCAGCATGATCCCTTCTGTTGACCAAAGCTTTGTTAATGAGTCAAGTTTGCCTTTCCTGGGCGATCCCTGTCTTGGATTGAGTTCTCTCCTAGGGAGTTCCTTATCATGAAATGAAAAACAATTCTTTTAAGCCCCCAATTTTCTTTAGGCATGCCCAAATATTTTGGAGCAAATGTGACAACTGCATTATTAATATTCATATACCCAAGGAGCTGTAGGGGGTCTTAAAGAAACATGTTATCAGTTTTATTGTATAACTTTTTCTCCATTTTTATAAATAAAATAATAGTATATTTGTTAGGCTTATTTCTATCTATATGTTTATAAACTCCTTGAAGACAGGGAAGATATCTTTTATTTCTTTGTTTCCCTTGAATAGCCTAATCATCATCCGGTAAACACAATAAAGGCAGCTGTATTTGGTTTCACATCCTTTCATTTACAGAAGCAATAATATATTAAAGCACAGTAACACTCTCCCACTCTTTAGGGTTCTATGCACTCTTTCAGATGGTTTTTCCATTATGTGGTCTTGTAGCAACTGAATATCATTTTGGGGGGAAAATAAGCCTTGGCTTCTAGCTCATACTATGGACAAAAATTAACCTGAGGTGGATTACAGACCTAAATTTGAATGCTAAAACATTCAAATCTTAAGAAGAAAACAAATAAAAAATATGTTCATAAGCTTGAGTTAGACAAATATCTCTTAAATGAGACATAAAAAGCATTAAGCATAAAAGAAAAAACAAATTGACAAACTTAACTTCTTTAAGATTCTTCATCAAAAACATTAAAAATGTGTACAGACATTAGAAAAGATTGGAGTTTCCTAAATTCAGTGTTCCTCAGCGATGGTACAAACCCTTGGCTATTTCACATTTGCCCCACAGAACTTGAGGGCAAGGAGCGTAGATACAAACATGGAGCTCAGGCTGCCTGCTGTGTCCTGAGTAAGAAAGTCCTTGTCTTTGACCCAGGCATCTCCTGTCTTCTGCCAGCATCCATAAAACTGCAGTAACTTGTTAGCTTGTAAGTAAAGTAATATCTCAGACTGTCACAGCTCTTGACAGGGAGAACCCTGAAGCATCTCAGGAGTTGGAACTTGTCCAAAATAGAAAGCCGAGTTAGAACGCCAGATCACCAAGGCACAGAACCAGTGACCATCTCTCCCCACCCCAACAGAAGATGGGGTTCTCTGTACATGGAGGTTGAGTCAAAGAGACCCAAGATTTGGTGACAGAGAAATAACAGGTGAGCAAAACTGCCATTTCCCTGATTGGCTGGCTCACAGAATTTTGTCCACAGGTTTACAACTTCCAAGGCAACAGATTTTAAAATAAATAAATAAATAACAAAAATGTAAAAACTCTTCCAGTTTATGAAATTAACAAACTGAAGTAAAAAGGCCTAGAAATACTAATTAGCAGCACCTCCCCCAAATTCTAAGTCTTCACCCCAAAGTGAGGCCCACAGAGAGCTTCCAATCAGCCATGAGTGCTTCATTTCTAAATATTGAAAGGCCAGTAAGAAAATGCTTTATCATGACAAATATACTCCAGAACAAACAGAAAAGTAGGATTTCAGAGGTAACAGAAGTAATGTGGGACCAGAAGAAAACTTCAAAGACACCATGGTTAATGTTCTCAGAGAGAGAAGTTACCAAGCCACTGAAAAAACAGCAGGATGCTGTAAAAAAGGAATATTTCAAGAACAAGAAAGATCCTTTGGAAATCAAAAAAAAAAAAAAATCCATAGATGTTAGATAAATTTGGAGGAATTTCCCAAAAACTATTTCAAAAAATGATATATAAATAAAAATAATAGAACATAAAATAATATGTAATATATAATTGTAGTATAAAAGAGAAAATTAATTACATCAAAGAAATAATTTATCAAAGAATTAATACAAGACAAAATTTCCAAATCAAAAGACTTGACTTCCCAGATAGTTAAGACTTGCCTAGTGCATGGTACAGTAAAAGAAAAGAAAGTAGGCAATACCCATATTTAAAATATATCATCAGAAATTCCAGAATACAAGGGGGAAAAGAAACTTGCTGTTTGGGGCAAGAAGCAATCACAATCAAATGAGCACCCATAAGGACAGGGTAGAACTCATCCATAGCAATTCAGCAATCAAGCCAGCTTGCACAACTCTGAGGGGAAATTATTTCCAACCCAGGAGAGTGAGGGTAAAGATATCCAAGGTTTCCAACATGCAACGTTCCTCAGGAAGTTCCTGGAGAATGTACTCCACCAAAATAAGGAAACAGAATGACCAAGATCAGGAAGATCTGATTTGGAGATGAGGAAGTCAACACAGGAAACAAAGGAAGGGGTTTTGTGGGATGATGGTGCAGGGGGGCTCCAGGTCCACAGATGAGGGACAACAATCAGAGAAATATGGCCAATAAGGGCTGTCTGAAGCATTCAAACCTATGGAGAGGATCTTATGGTTCCATCAGAGTTGCTGATAAAACACTGCAGTGCTAGGATAAAAACACTAAATTTTTTTAAAAGGAAGAAATTATCTCCCGGACAAACAGAATTTATGCCCCCCTCAACTCTGCAAAAAAGTAAGTAAATCACACTAGAACATTCTGCAGAGTTCAGTACTTCTATATTTATAACATTGGAAGCAGGGAATAAGCATTTCATCAAATTGTATTTTGTAATTGTTTGGGGAGGATGAGGGCAGGGAAGGACACGTAGAGGAGGGCTGTTAGTAGAAGAGAACTAAATTCTAGTTTTCGCCAGTAGGCATCACTATGTATTGTCTTCCACTAACTAATCCAAAAGTTTTCATACCAGGATATTACAAAGAACATGAAGGTAAGTAACAGAAGGAACTCCTCAAAGAATGAACAGTGGACTCAAGTCAGACAGGGTGGAGCATGAGGCAAATACATTTTTCTTTTTTAAGTCTTTTAGTAGTATTTTACTCTTTAAGGTATGAAAATTAAATTCCATTAATGAACATAAATTTTAAAGTAATGAAGACGATAAAGAGGAAGAAGTGGGGGAGAAGAGATAGTGAAGGGGGAGGGTGGAAGGGGAGGAGAGGGTGGGAGGGAGATGCAAAGGGCGAGAAGGGGAAAAGGGAAATAAAAAAGAAAGTCCTTGGTTGTTGCATAAACAAAGTGAGTTTGGAGAGATAACTTCACATGACTTCATTACTAAAATGACCTATATAATAAAATAGGCATTTTGATGGGAATAGGATGGCAGTGAGCATTGAGGAGGGACATGCAGGTTATAAGGACGATGTCTTTCAAACCAGAGAGAAATGAAAGAACATTATCAGAATAAATTAATATTTAGGTGGCATTTCTACATATGAGACATTTTAGCAGTAAAATATTTTCATCTAATAAAGGAGGTATTCCCCAAGTGACATGGTTTATAAGGGAAATAATGGAGGTTTTATTTTCCTTTTTTTGGCACATATCTGACAAGAATGCCATTTACTTGTTATTAAATTTTTAATAGATAAACAGTAGTTTATTCTAACCTCTGGCACATTATTTAAAGGGGAATTCAGTGCAGGTCCACAGCTAGGAAAAAATAATATATAACACTCAGAATCCATATGGAAATAAGTATGAGTAGCATAATTTCATTTTATTACTTTTTATTTATAAGTAGATAAAATGATTAATACAAAGCAAATTTAAACAGTATTTGTAGGTATAATTTGAAAGTAAATGAAAAACCCCATTGAGGAGAGCATGGAATAAGGGGAAATAAGAAGTCTTTACTAGAATTATTCCTTCAAGGACTCCTAGGTGCAGGATCTGTTGAGCTCTGATGAATATGTGCTCAGCACCAAATGACAGGAACGTCATGTCCACTGTCCCTGGGAGTTGTGTTTCCACTGCTGTCCTGCTTCCTTCAGTGGCTAATTCATGATTTTAAATATATCTTCTTTCTATCTCCCTCTTCTCCTGTAATTTACCCCAAACTAACACTCGACTTTCCATATGAACCTCTAAGCCAGGTCTTATTCCTCACAGCTATATTTCCCATTCCCCCTGCATTCCAGAAGCTCCTGTGACCTGCAAATCTCACCTGGCCCAACAGGACAGAGGGAAAGGCCCATGGGTCTCGCTCACTGTATTATCCCCTGCTGGCACAAAGGAGATGCTCAGTTAATACTTGTCAGCTAAGAACATATGAACTCCACTCCCTTTGTTCAGGAAAGTAGTAGGAATTCCACGCAGTGTGGGCAAATGCAGATGAAGGAAGCAGGTAGTGATTTATATTCAGCAAGAGTGTTCTATGCACAGGAAATCTGAGGAGCCATGATGAGAAATTCTGACACTGCACACATGGTCTTACACATTCTGCCCTGTACACAGTGATATCTCACTATAGTTATAATTACAATGGTGAGCACATGGATACCTAATATTAGAATATACTGATATAAGAATTATTACTATTACAAGGCAAGTAATATTATCCCCAGTTTACAGATAAGGAAATAGAAATGCAGGAAGATTAATAACTTACCCAGTGTCACATAGGCAGTAATGGCCAAACTAGAATTTGAACCCAGGTCTGTCTGCCCACATTCTAAGTTTGGGATTTACCTGAACACAGGAGTAAGTATCTCAAGTACCTTCAAAGTTCAGATTTATAATAACAACGTGAGAACCAGAGGTATACACAAGAGTGAACACAGCAGTTGTGATGAACCAGGAAGTTCAGGATGAGCCTAAGGGAATTCAGATCCATTATTTTTAAATCCACTGTGTTTTCAAATGAAACACTACTGCTGGTTTTTTTGTTTTTTCAGTCAGTTTATGGTCCCTGTGTTCAAATCTTGAAATGTTTGCATTTCTTTTGTTACATTTGAGGCAAACTATCACATTGGAATAAAAATTTTAGTGCCATAAAGGTGAGGGTTTTTTTTAACCCTGTTTAAATCATATAATTTTGCAAAGCATAATTCTTGAAAAGTATTTATAATCTTTTTTCCTCCAAAATATTTCCATCTTCCACTCCAAGCATGCAGTAATTGAATTCTAATTATCATATTTCTGAAGTGGAACAGAAGCATATATTACAGAAAACAGACTGGAAAAAAATCATTTTTTTTACAGTGCAGTATTACCTAACCAAAAGTGCAAGTAATTTTGCCAATAATATATGCTTCTGTTCCACATCAGAAACACGATTCTTTCTCCATTGAAGTGGAGAATAAGGAAGTTGAGACTCTGTCATCTCCTATAGCTTCTGCATTTGGAAAAGAATGTCCTTACATGTACATTATACACTTAGATAAGAGGTAGGTAGGAAAATGGTGGGATGGAATTACTTGTCAAGTGTGGACTTTTTTTTAATGGACAAACTACTACAAACTACAAACTACTACAAACTACTTAAACCTATAATAGAAAATAAAACACTCCAAAACATTTAATTTTATCTGTAGCCCACAGCTCCAAATGTATATAGCCTTATCCTTGCACAAAAATGTGGTCACTTAGAGTGAAAACAGGAAAACAAACCCATCTTCTACTAAAACCAAAACTTGCCTTGACGGGAAAAGGGTGAGCTGGGGGAAAAAATCCATCTCTGGGAAGAAGCAAGAGACATACTTACACATATTTCTCTAGAAATCCCTGGATATTATCTATAAAACAAACATGAGAAGACTGTGAAAAGTAGAGAGAAGAAGGCAGACCCCCCCCCCCCAGGGCATCAGGACACAAGGAAAGGCCCAGTGGTTAATTCATTGGGGTGACGTAGCCTAGACTTGGAGCTGAAGAAGCCAGCAACTCAAAAACATCATAAACACCACAAAAGTCTGTTCTTTCTAGCTAAAGAACCAGTAAAGGGGCAGCTAGAATACTTTTAAACAATAATTGCTCTATTTTACCCAAACACAAGAGAAAAACTGTGGAATTAGCCTGACCCATGCCAACAAAGATGAGTGGGGAGACTTGACATCCAACCTTGCCAGGCTATCATAATATGCCCCAAACCTCAACCCCGTGACTACGGTAATGTCAGGGAAGGCTGAGTAGAGAGACAGGACTTTCATTCCCATCATACATTGGGAGCTTCCCCTCCCAATGGTATGACTGGAGATGACATGGCAAGGAGACACTTCTATGCCTCCAGCCAGTTAGGTATCAGTAGCAGTCAAGTGGGAATTCAGGACATCCAACTCTACCCGGCAGTAATTAGAAGGCTCAGCCTTCTGGTGTCAAGGGATGCCAAGTAAGAAACCAGGACTTCTACAACTCGGAATTAATGAGGTGACACCCTAACCCCTCCTCTGCTGGAGTGGTGTTGGGGAAAAATAGCTAAAACAAAAAGGTTAATTACACAGTTTCATAACATAGTACCTAAAATGCCCAGGTTTCAGTTAAGAAACACTCATCATACCAAAACCAGGAAGATCTCAAACTGAAAGAAAAAAAACAACCAATAGATGCCAAAACTGAGAAGACAGATGTTAGAATTATCTGACAAAGATTTTGTCAGGTGAAAGCAGTCATCATAAAAATGCTTCATTGAGCAATTATCTATATACCTGAGACAAGTGAAAAAATAAAAAGCATAAGCAAAGAAATGGAGAGACTCATAGAAAATATAAAGAAGACAAATGAATGTCAGAACTGAAAGATGAAATATCTAAAATTAAAAAGAAAACTCATTGATGGGTGCAACAACAGAATGGAGGGGACAGGGGAAAGAATCATGAAACAGAATACAGAACAACAGACATTACACAGTCTGAAAAATCAGAGAGAAAACAGACTGGAAAAAATGATCAGATTTTCAGGGACCTGTGAGACTATAATAAAAGATCTAGTGTTCATGTCATTGGAGTCTGGGAAGCAGAGGAGAAACAGAGTGGTGACGAAAAATTACTTAAAAAATATAGGCTGATAACTTCTTAAGTTGTCAAAAGACATAAGCCTACATAATAAGCTAGGCAAACCAAAAGCAGAATAAGTGCAAAAAAATGTAAACTACAACCAAAAATATGTACTATGACACATCATAGTAAAATTTCTGACAAATAAAATTTTTAAAATCTTAAAAACAGTGAAAAGGATACTTTATCTATGGGGAAAAAACAATTTGAGTGACAGTGAATTTCTCATCAGAAATCAATGTGGTCACATGCAAGAAGTACAAATTTTTCAAATACTGAATAAAAAGAACTCTATAACCTTATATTCAGCAAAAGTAACCTTTAGGAATGAAAAGGGAATAAAGACATTTTGGACAAAGAAAATCTAAGAAATTTTGTCACCAGCAGATCTATCTTAAAAGAATGGCTAAAGGAACATATCTAAACAGGAAGAAAACTATTGAAAATGAAATCTTAGAACATCAGGAAGAAAGGAAGCACACAGTTAGTAAAAAACATAAAAAATACAATTGATTTTCCTTTTTCTCTTTGGTTTTCTGTCTGATGGTGGATGCAGAAAATATGATTCTTTCTTATGTATGTTCATAAAATATTAAGACAATTTTATTATAAACTAGGGAGGATAAAAGGATGTAAAGGAGGTACAGTGTCTATATTCCACTTAAATTGGTAAAATTATGACACGAGTAAACTGTGATAAGTTTACATATTTAATATAAGATTTAGAGCAACCACTGAATGCATACAAAAATCAATACACATAAACACTATAGATAAACAAAAATGGAATTCTACAAAAGCTCAAATAACCTGCAGAAAGGCAGAAAATGGAAAACAAAAAACAGGAAGAGCAAACAGAAAACAAAACACAAATGGTAGACAAATCTTAACAAATTGAAAATAACATGAAATGCAAATGGTCTAATAACATCAATTCAAAGATAAGATTGGCAGAGTGGATTAAAAAACATGAACCAATTACGGTTCACTTAAAACAATTCAACAACATAGGTACGTTAAAAAAGGATAGAAAAGGTATATCATGCAAAAGATAATAAATAAAATGCTGGAATGTCTACATTAACATCAGATAGAGTGGACTTCAGTGTAGATTTTCATAATGGTGAAAGTTTCAATCCACCAAGAAGACATAACAATTGAAAATATGAATGCACCAAACAACAGAGCTATAAAATATGTGAAGTAAAAATGATAGAACTGAAAGGAAAAATAAATAAACTCACTATTACACTTGATGACTTCAATATCCCTCTCTCAACATCTGAGGAAACAACTAGGCAGGACATCAGCAAGGATACAGACAAACTCACCAATGTCATCAGCTAACAGGATCTAATCAACATTATGGAATAAGCCACCCAACACAAAAAGAATATACATTCTTTTCAAGTACCCACAGAATATATACCAAGAGAGACCATATGCTGTTTGATAAACTCAACAAAGATAAAAGTATAGAAATCATATAGAGTACTTTCTATAATCACAATAGAATTAAACTAGAAATCAATAACAGATAGAGCTCCCAACAATACACATCTAAGTGGTCCAGGGGACAAAGAGGAAGCCTGAAGTGAAATTTTAAAAATACACATATATGCAAATAAAAATAAAAATACAACATCAAAACCTGTGGGATGAAGTTAAAACAGGTCTGAGAGGAAATTTATAGAATTAAATGCATACATTAGAAAAAAGAGTAAAAAAATAAATTATCTACAATTCCAAATTTAAAACCTAGAAAGAGAGGAAAAATAAGCACACAATGTTTAAAAGGAAGAAAACAAGAAAAACAGCAGAAATCAATGAAACAGAACACACACATGAGAAAAATAGATAAAATCAGTTGAAATAAAGAACTCTGAAAAGATAAGGAAAGTAACAACTTTGATTTAAAAAAGAAAAAAAAGAAAATACAGATTACAAAAATGGGGATTTTCACTACAGACCCTGCAGACACAAAAATATAATAAGACAATACTATGAACACTTCATATAAATACTTGACAAATTAGATAAATGGATGAATTGTTTAAAACCAAAATACACACTACTACAACTAGCCCAATAAGAAATAGATAAATTGAACAGCTCTGTAATTATTAAGGACATTGGATTCTTAATTTTAAAATTTCCAAAAAAGAAAACTGCAGGGCCAGATGGTTTCACAGGAAATTCTACCAAATATTTTAAAACAATCAATATCAATTACAGACAAGGCTTTTGAGAAAATAGAAAAGGAATACTTCTAAATTAATTTTATGAAGAGCAAGCATTACTCTGATACCAAAACCAGACAGAAAATTAAAAAAAAGAAAATTATAAACCAATATTCCTCATGAGTATACGTGCATAAAACTTAAAAACGTGTAAGCAAACAGAAATAAGCAATACACAAAAAGAATTATAGACTAAGAGCAAATCCCAAGGATGCAAGGCTGGTTTAATATTTGAAAATCAAGTAACGTAATCTAGCATATTAACAAGCTAAAGAAAGAAAATCATATGATCACATCAATCGGTGCAGAACAGGTATTTGACAAAATACAATACTCTTTCTTAGTATAACCTCTCAGCCTAAGTTTTCTTCTAGGAGTTTCATGGTCTCTGGGCTTAAATTTAAGTCTTTAATCCATTTTGAGTTTATTTTTGTATATGGTGTGAGAAAATGTTTTAATCTCATTCTTTTACACGTAGCTGTCCAGTTTTCCCAGCATCACTTATTGAGGAGACTGTCTTCCCTCCACTGTATATTCTTGAGAATGCTTCCACATGCCATTGTGCAGATTCCCAAACTCCATGAGAACAGAGGCTCATTTGTTTGGGACTTCACCCTATGTATCTCTTCATCTGGCTGTTGGAAAACTATTGTCAGGCAAGGAGTCTCTTCCATTCTGCCTTATTGCAATCGACCAAAAATCTATTTCACGCAAGTAGTGTAAAGCACTTCACTACCTGGAAGGTCTGCAAAGAAGCTATGTTGGGGAGTGAAGTAGGAGAATTGGCTTCCTCAGTCTTCAATTCATTATTCCTAGGAGAGCTATGAAAAAGAGAGAACCTTGCATGTAAAAGTCATGTTTAGGGCAGAGCGCAGTGATGGAGACAAGATGGCAGAGTAAAGAACGTGAGCTCACCTCTTCTTATGAAAACACCAAAAGCACAACTAACTGTTGAACAACCATTGACAAAAAAAGCAATGGAACCTACCAAAAAAGATAGCCTACATTGAAAGACAAAGAAGAAGCCACAACAAGGTGGGGCGCAACTGCAATAAAATCAAATCCCATACCCACCTGGTGGGTGACCCACAAACTGACAAATAATTATACCACAGAAGCTCTCCCACAGGAGTGAAAGTTCTGGGCCCCACGTCAGACTCCCCAGCCTGGGGGTCTGGAAATGGGAGGAGGAGCCCCAGAGAATCTGGCTTTGAAGGCCAGTGGGGTTTGATCACAGGAATTCCACAGGACTGGGGGAAACAGAAACTACACTCATGGAGGGTGCACAAAAGGTCTTGTGCACATCAGGATCCAGGGAAAAAATCAGTGACTTCATAAAAGCCTGGGTCAGACCTACCTGCTGGTATTGGAGGGTCTCTTGTGGAGGTGGGGGGCAGCTCACTGTGGGGACAAAGACACTGGCAGTAGTAGTTCTGGGGAGTACTCATTGGCATGAGTCCTCCCGGAAGCTGCCATTTTCTCACCAAGACCTGGCTCCACCCAACAGCCTGTAGGCTCCAGTGCTGGGGCACCTCAGGCTAAACAACCAACAGGGTGGGAACACAGCCCCACCCAACAGCAGACAGGCTGCTTAAAGTCTTCCTGAGCACACAGCTGCCCACTAAACACACCCCTTGAGCTGGCCCTGCCCACCAATGGGACAAGACCCAACTCCACCCACCAGTGGGCAGGAACCAGTCCCTCCCACCAGGAAGCCTGCACAAGCCTCCTAGATAGCCTCACCTGCCAGGGGGCAGATAGCGGAACTACAACTGTGCAGCCTGTGGAACAGAAACCGCCATCACAGAAGGTTAGACAAAATGAGACAGCACAGAAACATGTCCCAGAGGAAGGAACAAGATAAAACCCCAGAAGAACAACTAAATGAATTTGAGATAGGCAATCTATATGAAAAGTAATTCAGAATAATAATAGTAAAGATGATCCAAGATCTCAGAAAAAGAGTGGAAGCACAGATCGAGAAGATACAAGAAATGTTTAATAAAAACCTAGAAGAACTAAAGAACAAAAAAACAGAGATGAACAATACAATAACTGAAATAAAAAATACACTAGAAGGAATCAATAGCAGAATAACTGAGGCAGAAGAATGGAAAAGTGAGCTGGAAGAAAGAATGGTGGAAATCACTACTGTGGAACAGAATAAAGAAAAAAGAATGAAAAGAAACGAGGACAGCCAAAGAGACCACTGGGACAACAATAAACACACCAACGTTCACATTATATGGGTCCCAGAAGGAGAAGAGAGAGAGAAAGGACCTGAGAAAATATTGGAAGAGATAATAGCTGAAAATTTCCCTAACATGGGAAAGGAAATAGTCACCCAAGTCCAGGAAGTGCAGAGAGTCCCAGGCAGGATAAACCCAAGGAGGAACAAGCCAAGACACATAGTAATCAAACTGAGAAAAATTAAAAGACAATTTGTGAATGTACCATACTGTTTTGATTACTGTAGCTTTATAGCATATTCTGAAGTCTGAGAGCATGATACCTCCAGCTCTCTTCTTTTGTCTCAAGATTGCTTTGGTTATTCAAGTTCTTTTGTGGCTCCATATAATTTTAGAATTATTTTTTCTATTTCTGTGAAAAAATGTCATGGGTATTTTGATATGGATTGTATTAAATCTGTAGATTGCTCTGGATACTATGGACATTTAACAATATTAATTCTTCCAATCCCTGAACATGGGATATCTTTCCATTTATTTGTATCATCTTCAAGTTCCTTCATCAATGTCCCATAGTTTTCAGAGTATAAGTCTTTCACCTCCTTGGTTAACTTTATTCCTAGGTATTTAAAACTCCTAGAAGAAAACACAGGCAGAACACTCTTTAATATAAATCATAGCAATATTTTTTGGATTTGTCTCTTATAGCAAAAACAAACAAAACAAACAAAACAAAAACAAATAGAACCTAATTAAATGTAAAAAGCTTTTGCACAGCAAAAAACAAACAAGCAAAAAAATCAACAAAACAAAAAGACATCTACTGAATAAGAGAAAATATTTGCAAATAATATGACCACTAAAGAGTTAATATCCAAAATATATAAACAGCTCATACAACTCAATACCAAAAAACAAACAACTCCTTTAAAAAATGGGAAGACCTGAGTAGACATTTTTCCAAAGAAGGAATACAGATGGTAAACAGTTACATGAAAAGATGCTCAACATTGCTAATCATCAGGGAAATGCAAATCAAAACCTCACATCTGTCAGAATAACTATCATCAAAAAGAACACTATCTGCTATTTCCAAATGTTGGTGAGGATGTGGAGAAAAGGGGACCCTAGTACACTGTCTGTGGGAATGTAAATTGGTATATCCACTATGGAAAACAGTATGGATGTTCCTCCAAAAATTAAAAATAGATCTGCCATATATTATCCAGCAACTCCACTCCTGGGTATATATCCAAAGAAAACAAATATACTGATTTGAAAAGTACATGCACCCAATATTCAAAGCAGTACTATTTATAATAGCCAAGATATGAAAGCAACCTAAGTGTCCATCAACAGATGAATGGACAAAGATGTGGTATATATATATATACACACATATATATATGTATATATATATGTATATATATGTATATATATATATATACACACACATACATACACACACACACACATATATATGATTATTACTGAGCCACAAAAAAGAATTAAATATGCCATTTGCAACAATATGGATGAACTTGGAGGGATTATGCTTAGTGAAATAAGTCCAACAAAGACAAATAATATATGTTATCACTCATATGTGGAATCTAAAAAATAAAACAAATGAGTGAATATAACACAACAGAAACAGTCTTACAAACGTACAGAACAAACTAGTGGTTACCAGTGAAGAGAAGGAAGAGGAGGGCAATATAGGGAAAGGGGATTAAGAGGTACAAAATACTATGTTAAAGTAAGCTATAAAGATATATGGAGAAATACAGCCATTATTTTATAATAACTTTAAATGTAGTAATGTAGCATAACCTATAAAAATACTGAATTACTATGTTGTATACCTGAATCTCATATAATAATATTAACTAAATATATTTCAATAAATAACCTCTCAGAAAACTAGAACTTGCTCAACTTGATAAACAACATCTACAAAATACTTATAGCTACTATTACTTAATAATGAACAGCTAAATCCTTTCCCCATAAAATCAGCAGCAAAGCATGTCCACTCTCACCACACATATTCAACATACTAGTGAAAGTTCTAGCCAATGCAACAAGGTAAGTAAAGGAAATAAAGGGTATACACATTGGAAAGTAATAAATAAAACTGTCCTGATTTGCAGATGATATGATTGTCTACATATGATGGAAATCCCGAAGAATGGACAAAAAAAACTCCTTATAAAATAATGAGTGAGTTTAGCAAGGTCTCAGGATACCAGATGACTACACACACAAAAAAATTATATCTACATGCAAACAAAGAACATGTGGAAACCAAAATTAAAAATACAACAGCATTTATAATCCTTCTTTTATAAAACAAAATATTTTGGATTCCAGTTTTACTTCTAACATATAAAAAGCTTGAAAGTCCTCACTGGTCCTTGCAACAAGAATAAAGCCCAACAACTAGAATCAATGACTTCTCTTGGAGCCATTGGATAACGGAGATTGTAAGACTCCAAAAGTGAGGTTGCAGCCACCCCAAAGTCTGAAGATACAGGTGAACACAGATAATTAGAGCTGATGAGTAACTTACCTAGAGTAGAAGCCACTGAGCCAGAAATTGGTAGGAACACAAAGTTGGAAGCTGAGTGTGGACTAGTATGTAAATGAGACATTCCTGGGGGCTGCAGTCTTAAAAGAACCATCACACTCTCATGGGTCTTACAAAACTTCAGGAACCTCCCCAGGATCTCATGGCGATGTATTAAAAAAATGTCCCTCTGTCTCTGGCAGTGGTAAGGGAAAAGAAATCATTGTGAAATACGACGAGAGTGTTCTCCACAACCAAGGCCTACTTTCCAGAAGAAAAGACTTTACCAGAGCCTTATCCCCACTATGGGAAAGGTCAATTACCCAACTCCTGCCCTGTGTACTTTTCCTCTCTTACCTCCTAAAGGAGTTGGTGGGAGGTAAGAAACAATTATGAATATCACAGCCTAGTGACACAGGGCCACTAAAGACAGATTAATCATAAGATAATAGAACACTTTCCCTTTCTCTCACCTTACTAACACCTCCAACGTGGCTTCAATATAATAACATTGGATTGCAGCTGAAAGTGTTGCAAGGCACTAAGTCTACCTTTGGAAGGCCAAAGACAGAAAGGGAGACCAATACAGAATTTGGAGTCCCTGTTACCTATAGCTACAGTAAATATTAAATAAACTCAGTCCAACTACTAGCCAGATTAACATAAAACCTCACTCTGAAAGCTCATTTGCCCTCAGTGCCTATTACCCAATAAATGTCTGCATTTCAACTAAAAATTACAAGTTGTACTAACAGACAAGATAAAACACAATCTGAGAAGCAAAGGAAGTATGAGAAGTAATTCAGATATGCCACAGGTTTTGGAATTATTGAAGAGGGAATTTAAAATAATTATGATTAACATAAAGGGCTGTAAAGGAAAAAGTAGATTATATGGGTAATGTAAGCAAACTTCAGAAAACTAAAGTAAACAAAATATTGACAGAAGCCAGAGAGCAGAAAAAATTAAATATGTAGGTGTAAGTCTAATACAACATGTACAGGATTTTTATGTTGAAAACATACAACATATATTTCATCAAGTCTATGAAAGAAATTAAAGATCTAAATAAATAGAAAGACATATCATGTTTATGGATTAGAAGAGTCAACATAGTAAAGATGTCTTCTTTCCAAACTGATACACAAGTTTAACACAATTCCCATAAAAATCTCTACAAGATAATTTCATATACATAAATACACTTATTCTAAAAATTATATGTAAAGTCAATGAAACTAAAACAGATCTGATAATGAAGAATAAAGTAGGAGGAACCACTCTACATAATATTATGGCTACTATATATAGCTACTCTAACCAAGACCATATGGCATTGCCAAAGTGTAGACATAGATCAATGTAACAGAATAGAGAATCTACAATAGAAGGAGCCCACATATACAGTCAACTGAGTTTTGACAATGGTACAAATGCAATTCAATGAAAATAAGGGAGCATTTCCAACAAAGACTCATGGAATAATTAAATATTCATAGGCAAAAAAAGAACCTCAAATTAAACTTCAAACCTTATACAATATAACCCCCCAAAGATCATAGATTTAAAGGAAAAAATTTAAAAATTTTTATAATTTAAAAAATTATAAAAGGAAAATTGAATTGTATGGTATTTAGTTGGTATCAGAGAATTGCTGGAAAACATCGACAGAGAAATTATTTCTAGAATATATAAAGAACTCTTATAATTCACTGCTTTAAAAAAAAATCCAATTAGAAAATGGATGAAAGACACAAAGAGACATTTAACACTGATGAAAGAAATCAAAGAAGATCTAAAAACATGGAATGACACACAATTTTTATGAATTGAATGACTCAACATAATGTGTGTGACAACAGATGTGATTCTCTCCAATTTGATACACAAGTTTAATAAAATTCATATCAAAATTTCAGGCAAGATCTTTGTAGGAACAAAGATTATTATAACATTTATATGAAGAGTCAAAGAAACTAGAATAGCTAAAACACTTTTAAAAAAACAGAATAAAGTTAGAGGAATTAACCTACCTGATTTGAAGACTTATTTCATAACTATTGTAAACAAGACTGTGTGGTATTGGTGAAGTGATAGACAAATGGAACAGAACAGTGAATCCAGAAACACACCCACATGTACACACATATGTCTAATTTTTTTGAACATCTTTATTGGAGTATAACTGCTTTACAATATTGTGTTAGTTTCTGCTGTTTAACAAAGTGAATCAGCTATATGTATACATATATCCCCATAACCCCTCCTTCTTGTGCCTCCCTCCCACCCTCCCTATCCCACCCCTCTAGGTGGTCACAAAGCACTGATCTGATCTCCCTGTGCTATGCAGCTACTTCCCACTAGCTATCTATTTTACATTTGGTAGTGTATATATGTCAATGCTACTCTCTCACTTCATCCCAGCTTACCCTTCCCCCTCCCCATGTCCTCAAGTCCATTCTCTACTTCTGCATCTTTACTCCCATCCTGCCCCTTGGATCATCAGAACCATGTTTTTCTTTTAGATTGCATATCTATGTGTTAGCATACAGTATTTGTTTTTCTCTTTCTGACTTACTTCACTCTGTACGACAGACTCTAGGTCCATCCACCTCACTACAAATAACTCAATTTCATTTCCTTTTATGGCTGAATAATATTCCATTGCATATATGTGCCACACCTTCTTTATCCATTCATCTGTTGATGGACACTTAGGTTGGTTCCATGTCCTGGCTATTGTAAATAGTGCTGCAATGAACATTGTGGTACATGTCTCTTTTTGAATTATGGTTTTCTCAGGGTATATGCCCAGTAGTGGGATTGCTGGGTCATATGGTAGTTCTATTTTAGCTTTTTAAGGAACCTCCATACTGTTCTCCATAGTGGCTGTATCAATTTACATTCCCACCAACAGTGTAAGAGGGTTCCCTTTTCTCCACACCTTCTCCAGCATTTATTGTTTGTAGATTTTTTTGATGATGGGGCCATTCTGACCAGTGTGAGGTGATACCTCATTGTGGTTCTGATTTGCATTTCTCTAATGCTTAGTGATGTTGAGCATCCTTTCATGGGTTTGTTGGCAATCTGTGTATCTTCTTTGGAGAAATGTCTATTTAGGTCTTCCGCCCGTTTTTTGATTGGGTTGTTTTTTTGATATTGAGCTGCATGAGTTGCTTGTATATTTTGGAGATTAATCCTTTATCAGTTGCTTTGTTTGCAAATATTTTCTCCCATTCTGAGGGTTGCCTTTTCATCTTACTTATGGTTTCCTTTGCTGTAAAAAAGCTTTTAAGTTTCATGAGGTCCCATTTTTTTAGCTTTGTTTTTATTTCCATTTCTCTAGGAGGTGGGTCAAAAGGATCTTGCTGTGATTTATGTCATAGAGTGCTCTGCCTATGTTTTCCTCTAAGAGTTTTATAGTGTCTGGCCTTACATTTAGGTCTTCAATCCATTTTGAGTTTATTTTTGTGTATGGTGTTAGGAAGTGTTCCAATTTCATTCTTTTACATGTAGCTGTCCAGTTTTCCCAGCACCACTTATTGAAGGGACCATCTTTTCTCCATTGTATATTCTTGCCTCCTTTTCATGGATTAAGTGACCATAGGTACGTGGGTTTATCTCTGGGCTTTCTATCCTGTTCCATTGATCTATATTTCTTTTTTTGTGCCAGTACCATGCTGTCTTGATTACTGTAGCTTTGTAGTATAGTCTGAAGTCAGGGAGCCTGATTCCTCCAGCTCCGTTTTTCTTTCTCAAGATTGCTTTGGCTATTTGGGGTGGTGGTATAAGAATGCTTAACATGAGATCCACCCTCTTAAGTTTTTGAGTTCACAACACAGTATTGTAAACTATAGTTTCGATGTTGTATAGCAGATCTCTAAAACTTATTCTATCTTGTATAACTTTATACCTATTGAACAACATTTCCCTATTTCCCCCTCCCCCATCCCTTACAACCACCCCTGAAATTCTTAAGATACTAAATGAAAAAATCCATTTCTAGTCACATAGTAAGATTTCAGAGCACCAGGAATAAAAGAAATTTCTCAAAGCCTCCAGAAAGAAGAAAAACATTACAAAGAATAATTATTCAGAATGATATTGGAATTTTTAATAAACAAAACTGAAAAACTATGGAACAATGCCTTCATAATCCTGAGTAAAAATGATTTTCAGTCCTACATTGGAGCTTAACCAAGGATTAGGAAGGCCAGGGTAAAGGGGGTCCAATGCCAGAGGGAAGTGAAATTCTTTAGATGATATTCAAGGAAGACCCTTTTATGACAGGTGTTCATCAGGGTTACAGCTCTCCCAGGTCTATAAAAAGTGCCACGTTGCGGGGCCAGGAGTGGGAGATGAGTAAATCACCAGACAGAACTGACTGTGTGGAAAACTCTTCTGAGAGATATATTACAAACTGCTAAGAGTACAGGAACTTTTAGTGATATACTCCAAGGAAATCGAGTCTACAGTAGAAAAAAAAAGTCAATTTTTGACTCCAAGGAAAAACAAAGTGTTTGATGAGAAATGACACTAGCCTAAGAGTGAACAGAATTTACATGGTCAAAAGAATGAAAACTCTTATTATGTGTTTACCCAATTGATATGCATTTACACGGGGAGGGGCAAGGTTGTGGACAGGGGCTGTGAGGTCCCCACAGTCCTCAGCAACCATTACAAAAAGTCAATCATCTGCATCTAAAATTAAATCAAAGAAGTAGAATATGCAGATTATTCTGAACTAGAGAGATAGATATCAGAGAAAATAAAGCTGAAAAAGGTGAAAGTGGTTGCCTCTGGAAAACAGGATTGAGAAAAGAGACGTGATTTTTTGTTATGTTTTAAAGTATTTACAAATAATATAAGGATATGAATAGCAAGTTAAATGAACACAAAATGAAATTTAGGAAAGTAAAGACATTTTCAAAGTGCTGTTGCATTGTCTCCATTTATGGGGGCACAAGATATTATGTCAAATCCTGATAAAGCGCTTTGCCACAGACTCTAGAGCTGTAGACCAATAAGAAGAAAGCAAAAAAAGTTATTTATCTTAAAGATAAAAGCAACCTTCCCCACCCCCACCCCCACCAAAAAAGGAGAGAAAGACAAGATGAAAAAGTAACATGAACACAGTTTCATTTGTCACAGAATACCCATGGTTTTATAAAAGGGAAACCAAATATGCCCCAGAAGTAGTCACAAAGTCCTCCAAATAGAGATGATAAAGTCCTGTAAACTCTGAAAAAAGAGAAAAATAGGGCGTCTGTATTACAAAATAGTCACAGATGTCTCAGCTGTGTTGGCCCCAGTATATTATACATTAGGCTTGGTTGTCCAGAAAGAATGTGCCCAGTGTTTGGAACATCTAATATTAAATGGACATTGCTGTAGATATTACGTCAAAAGAAAAAAACCACATGACCTTGCTCTTACATAAGTAAGGGTTTCAACAATTATGACAGCATAATATGTTTCTTCAGCCATATTTCTTTTTTCAGGACTAGGGAACCACAAGCAAAAACAATAGAGCAATAATGTTATTGAACTACTGTTTCTACTTTAACCTTCAGTCTTGTATTCATCTTCCCTTAAACCACCCAGAATTTGATTTGGAGTTAATTGAGTGAAACTTAGCTTTAATATTCCAAAATTTGTGCTCCCTAGCTTATGAACGGGAATCTTTTCAGTCCAGAGCCCTTGGCTTTCCTCTCACCTATACTGCAGTGACCTGCCTGCTCCTCTTCCCAGGATACTCCATTCCATACGGTTCTTCCTGAATTCATTTGAACATTTTGGTCTTGGTCTTTATTTGAAGACTTTTTCATCAATTGGTTTGCTTTCTCACAATTCTCTCACAAGTTTCCTCAAGCTCTCTGGGAAAGGATCATTCATTTATCCACGAACCTTTGCTTAGCACACACTGTGCTAGGCAACATGCCATTGACTGGAGACGGCTGTAAGAATGAATCTGCAGGGTTATGGTCTAGTGCAGGATGGGGCAAAAACAACTACTACAAGACAGATTAATACATGATACGAAAGATTTGTTAAGGACTAACCTTGGGGGTGTGGGGCCAGAACTCAGAAGAGGCTTTCCTGGGACGTCGATTACTGAATCTAGGAGGTCACAGGCAGGAAGGCCACCCAGACAGAAGTCCAAGGTGTTAAGCCAGAGGAGACCCTTTACAGTCTTGAGTTTGCTGCAGTGAGCAATGCTTAGGGGAAAGTAGTGAAGCTGAGGCTGGATTCAGGTAATGCAGCATCTTGCACATTCCAGGAGGGCATCAGGCCTTTTTTATAGAGAACAGGCAAGTAAGAATCATCACAGTATTTTAATCAGAGGACTGACCTGGAGGAAGGGGAGTCTGAAGGCAGCCCCATCAGCAGCCACCCAAAAGAGAAGGCAAGGGCCTGAGATGCGGGGAGGAAGGAGGAGTGGGGAGGGTGGTCTGCACTTGAGAGAATACGGGTGGGGTAATTGTGATCTACTGACTGAGTTGCCTGATGGGGGGAACCTAAGATTAATTCACATTTTCTAGCCTGGGGAATAAATTTAGAATGTTATATCTAAGAAAATATAAATGAAAAATGCCATCTAAAAAAATTTAAAGAATTGATATCCATTTCCACATAATAAGAACAAGAGGCAGCTAAACCATGATCACATTACAAGAGATCATTTGACTGAGAAATTATGTCTATTATACATGACTAATTCATTTAACATTATCACCTCCTAGTAAAACACAAGGAAAGACGTGCATTCACACAGTCACATTCTAACCCCTAAAGTTAAAACCTATCCATTATCTGAAATTATTTTCAATTATATTCAGATATAATTCAGAAGCATTAGAACATGCAGTCAAAAAACTTGCTCCTGAAAATCACTCTCTCAAAGCTTATATATGTCAATTTCACATTCCATATCAGCCATTATAAAATTCAATCCAAATTTTTACTCTTTGAAGATCTAAATGATTCCCTAACGCAGAAGTCATTTTGTCAAATATTACTTTGCAAGGCCTTAAAAAGAATAAAATCCTTAATCATTGTGTTCATATTTAATGATCACAGCATCTTTTTGACATACGAGGCATGGCTTGAGCTTAAAGGATGGAGCCTGCCATTTCTTTCGCTTCAGGACATTGTGTGGCTATGGACGCCACACTCTCCACTCCCCATGGTGTAGTCAGCTCTTCACAGCTCCCAGTTAGAGGGAAGCAAGGAACAGGCTTACTGAGCATCAACTCAGGGCACAACACTGCACTTTTTCTCCTTTAGCAGCGCAAGAGACCTAATGTCAGTGCTGGATTCACAAAACTTGCCCTGGGTCACACAACATGCTTGAGACATGGTTTACCTGGTCCATCAAAAAGATCCTCCTTGAATGTCTAGACCAATTACTGGACCACTGGAGCTACTGGGAAGTAGCTGCTGAACAAATTAGGATGGTGTACAGAATTTCCCTTGCTGCTTACAAGAACAGACTGTCTTCAAGTACGGAAGAACAGCCACTTAGGAAAATAGCCATTATCCATTCATTCAAAGAAGCTCTACCTGGCCACTCATCCTGTTACTCTCAAAGTTATTTAATGTTTTCCCTAATTAAGATCGGTTGTTAGTTTATTGTTTATTTGTATAGGAACACACACACACACATCTTAATCATATTTACCTAAACTAGTGGAATTTACAATGATAAAAAAGAATCATCTCTGCCTACATAGCAACTGATTATTTCTCGTCACTATAGTTAAAAACACACATTTATTTATCAGTATAGATTTTAGAATACAAATTTTTAGAGGAAATTACTGACTTTGCTTTGTGTGATGTCTGAAAGTCCCATTTTATCACTCATGGTGCTAATTGTTCTTATGACACTTTGGAAAATCGATTCTAATTTGGTGAACACCATTAATGAATCCCTGGAAATTTGTATCTTTTTTTAATCAGTTGAGGACCAGCCCTATGAGGTTCTGAAGCAAAACACAGACACTTCAGAAATGATCTCTATCTTAAGGAAGTTCTGAGTTTCTTACAGAGGAAATTGTTTTCCCATTGGCATCTACTTTGGAAAAAATGTTAAATTACACAATGTTGACTATGAGTGCAGGAGAATCTCTGTGGAGGGTGAGACCAACACGAGCAGAAGTCCAGGAAGGCTTCTTGGATCAGGGGCTTTGAGAGAGGGCTCTGGAACCAGGATAATTTGTACCTCTGGTTATTCTGAAGAAGACAATGCACAGTTGGAAGGGGGGGGGGGTGTTGAAAGAATAAGCCAGGCATGAGTGTGAATAAACCAGAGGCTAGTGTGGTAACCACCAGGGCTTCAGAAGATGGAGTGGACAGTGGGCATCTGGGTAGACAGGTGGGGTGTCACGTGGCACAGCCCACAGAAGCCAAGCAGAGGAGGTTAACGTTGAACTGAGCAGATGATCACTTTGCTGGTGGTCTTACACAGAAGGGTGGTACCAACAAAGACTGCTTCAGGGGCACCCCTCACAGAGAGCTGTAGAGGGGATGCCCTTTCAATACAGTGAGTGGGGGACTTCCCTGGTGGCACAATGGTTAAGAATCTGCCTGCCAATGCAGGGGACACGGGTTTGATCCCTGGTCCGGGAAGATCCCACATGTTGCGGAGAAACTCAGCCCGTGCACCACAACTACTGAGCCTGTGCTCTAGAGCCCACAAGCCACAACTACTGAAGCCTGAATGCCTAGAGCCTGTGCCCCACAGCAAGAGAAGCCACTGCAATGAGAAGCCCGGGCACCACAATGAAGAGTAGCCCTTGCTTGCCACAACTGGAGAAAGCCTGTGCGCAGCAACAAAGACCCAATGCAGTCAAAAAAAAAAACCATACAGTGAGGGGAAGGGATGGCAGCAAACTGAAACACCTCAAGGACAAGGGCTGCGGCATCTCTTGGATAAATCTGTACTTAGCACATGATACCTACTCTAATTTACATGTATATTTAAGCTGATGGCATACATTTGCAAATCTGGTCTCAGGCCAATCATTATGGTCACAGCCAAGGCCATTTCTTACATTAGCAATTCCCTAGGAATGAGATAAATGAGGTGTAAGACAATTTTTTCTGATGTCTATGGACAAGCTCAGAGATGTGAAATTGGCTTTTCCTTAGGTGATGGGAGGTAAGCAGTAAAGCATTTAATTTCAGGGAGGCCTTAAGAATTAGAACAAATGGCGTCATAATTCCCTTGGTTCATGAGTAACGTTGATTTTCTGCTCAAAGAAGTCCAGACGTTTGGTATTCTGTGAGAACTTTATAAACAACTGAGATGTATGGATCTTGTTGAAATGTGAAATCTGGTAAATGTGTAATATAAGATGAACCTAGGTATTTACATTGACAAAAATCATTTATCACGCTCAAGTTAACAGCTCCACTGCATTTGCAGCTTTAACAATTTGCTATCTAACTTTGCAGGTGGCAAATCCAAATAACTCATCAGGAATTTCCTGATAGAGAAAAACTCCATTGTCATAAGAATTAATAAAAAGCTCTCTCAGAGGGGTTTGTGTTTGGATTCCAGAAAGCAAATTATATTCTCAGAAACAGAGCAAATAGCCTTTGTTGATAGGAAAGCATTTCATTAGGAGTCTGTTCCAAGATGGGAAGGCAGTGAGAGGAGGAGAACTCACAGCTCAGAACCAAGACACAAGAGATCCACAGGTGCCCCAAGGGCCCCTTGTGCCTTGGCTACAGAAAGTGATCCCAGGCTCTGAAACTGAGGCCCAACATCCCCCCAGGGACAGGAGTTTCCATGAATAATAAATACTGAATGAGAAAAGGAGTCTGGCAATGGAAAACCTGGGAATTTGTAGGCATTGATTGGGGACACATGGTAAAAAAATTATGAACCCATTAGTTTAAAACATCTTAATTTCTCAACAGGCGTGCATCAAGGGTAGCATTTCCTGACAGAAAGCCAGTTTTATGTTAATATTAAAGCATGACCATATTCACTTTTCTGTTCTCTACTGATGGGCGAAGAAATCACAACTGCAATGAAAGTAGAAATAAAAAACAGAACGAAAATGAAAATTCACAAACATATAGAAATTAAACAACACTCTTAAATAAACATAGGTCAAAAGAGAAATCACAAGGGGAATTTGAAATATCTTAAGAGTAATGAAAATGAAAAAGTCACATACAAAAACTTACAGAATGCAGCAAAAGCTGGGTTAAGAGGGAATTAACAGTTGAAAATGCTTACATTAAAAAAGGAGAGGTGTTTCCCTGGTGGTGCAGTGGTTGAGAGTCTGCCTGCCAATGCAGGAGACATGGGTTCGAGCCCTGGTCTGGGAGGATCCCACATGCCACAGAGCAACTGGGCCCGTGCATCACAACTGCTGAGCCTGTGCTCTGGAGCCCGTGAGCCACGACTACTGAAGCCTGCGTGCCTAGAGCCTGTGCTCCACGACAGGAGAAGTCACCACAATGAGAGGCCTGTGCACTGCAACGAAGAGTGGCTCCCATTCGCTGCAACTGGAGAGGGCCTGTGCACAGCAGCGAAGACCCAACATAGCCAAAAATAAAATAAATAAAGAAATAAATTTATTAAATACAAAAAAAGAAGAAAGATTCCAAATCTACAACCTAACTTTACATTTTAAGAAACTAGTAAAATAAGAACAAACTAAACCCTAAGCTAGCAGAAGAAAGGAAATAAGAATTAGAACAGAGGTAAATGGAATAGAGAATAGAAAAATAAAGAAAATCAACAAAACCAGGAGTTGGTTCTTTGAAAAGATCAACAAAATTGACAAATCTTTAAGTTAAATTGACTAAGAAAAAAAATAAACTCAAATAACTAAAATAAAGAATGAAAGAGGGGACATTATGACCTAATGTTACCAAAATAAAAAGGATTATAAGAAAAAACTATGAAAAAGTGTACACCAACAAGTCAGATAACTAAAATGAAATGGAAAAATTCCAAGAAGTACATCCAATCAAGACTAAATAATGAAGAAATAGGAAATCTGAACAAATGTATAACTACTAAGGAGACTGAATCAATAATCTAAAACCTCCCAATAAAGAAAAGCCCAGGACCACATGACTTCACTGGTGAATTCTACCAAACACTTAATGAAGAATTAACATTAATCCTCCTCAGTCTTTTCCAAAAGAATTGAAGAGGAGGGAACACTTTCAAACTCATTCTATGAGGCCAGCATTATCCTGATAGCAAAAACAGACAAAGACATTAGAAGAAAAGAAAACTAGACACCAATATCCCTTATAAATATTGATACAAAAGTCCTCAATGACATATTATCAAACAAAATTCAACAGCATATTAAGAGGATTATACATCATGACCAAGTGGGATTTATTCCTGAACAGCAAGGATGGTTCAACATGTGAAAATCAATGCAATGAACTATATTAACAGAATGAAGAAAAAAAAGACATGATCTTTGCAACCGATTGAGAGAAAGCATTTGATAAAACTCAACACCCTTGCATGACAAAAACACTCAACAGACTAGGAATAGAAGGAAACAACCTAAACATAATAAAGGCCATATGTGAAAAGCCCACAGCTAATATTGTACTCAACAATGAATGACTAAAAGTTTTTTGTCTAAGATCAGGAACAAGACAAGGATGCCCAATTTACCACCTCTGTTCAATGCAGTACTGGCAGTCCTAGCCAGAGCAATTAGGAATAAAAAAGAAATTAAAAGGTAGCGAAATTTGAACAAAAAAAGTAAAATTATCTTTGTTCACAGATAATGTGAACATATATGTAGAAAACCCTAAAGATTACACACACACACACAATCTACTGGAACTATAAACAAATTCAGCAAAGCTACAGGATACAAAACCAATACTCCAAAATCAGCTGTGTTTCTATACACTAGCAGTGAACAATCCAAAAAGGAAATTAAGAAAATGACTCTATTTACAATAGTATCAAAAAGAATAAAATACTTGAAACTAAACCAAAGAGGCCAAAAAAAACAAAAACAAAAACAAAAACTTAGATACTGAAAACTACAAAATGTTGCTGTAAGAAATTAAAGAAAACACCAATAAGTGGAAAGACACTCCATGTTCATGGATTGAGAGACAATATTGTTAAGACATCAACATTACCTAAAGTTATCTACAGATTCAATGCAATCTCTATCAAATTCCCAACAATGTTTTTTTGCAGAAATAGAAAAAAAAAATCCTCAAATTCATATGGGATTTCAAAAGATCTCAAGTAGTCAAAACAATCTTGAGAAGAGGAAAGCTGGAGGTCTCACACTTCCTAATTTAAAAATTTACTACGAAGTCCAGTAATCAAAATAGTGCAGTACTAGTATAAAAACAGACGTATCGACCAGACAAATAGAAAAGATAGTCCCAAATAAACCCAGACATATATTGTCAGATGATTTTCAACAAGACTAACAAGACTATTAAATGGGGGAAAGGACAGTCTTTTCAATGAATGTTCGGAAAACTGGATCTCCACATGTCAAAGAATGAAGTCAGATACTTACCATGCACCATATACAAAAATAAACTCAACATTTATTAAAGACCTAAATGTAAGAGCTAAAACTATAAAACTCTGAGAAGAAAACATAGGGGAAAAGCTTCATGACATTGGATTTGGCAATGATTTCTTGGATATGACGCCACAGCACAGTCATTAAAAGAAAAAAATAGACAAATTGGACTCCATCAAAATTAAAACCGTTTGTGCAACAAAGGGAACTATAAACAGAGTGAAAAGTCAACCTACAGAATTGGGGGAAAGGTTTGCAAATCATACACTTGAGAAAGAAATATAATCCAGCATAAAAAATACAAACAGCCTGATTTAAAAGTGGGCAAATAATGTGAATAGATATTTCTCAAAGAAGATATATAAAGGGCCAATAAACACATGTAAAGATGCTCAACAGCACTAATCATAAAGGAACTGCAAAGAGACACCACTTCATACCCCCATAGGATGGCTTTAGTAAAAAAAAATATTTTTTAACAGAAAATAACAAGTGTTAGTGAGGATGTAAAGAAATTGGAATGTTTGTGCACTGCTGACGGGAATGTAAAATGGTGAAGTTGCCATGGAAGACAATATGATGGTTCCTCAAAAAGTTAAAAATGGAATTATCATATGATCCAACAATTACACTTCTGAGTATATACTCAAAAGAACTGAAAGCAGGGACTCAGATATATATTAGTGCACACATGTTCACAGCAGCATTATTCATAACAGTCAAAGATGGAACTAATTCAAGTAACCATTGACAGATAAATGGATAAATAAATGTGGTATCTGTCAATACATACAAAAGAATATTATTCAGCCTTAAAAAGAAAGGAATTTCTGACACATGGCACATATGAATCTTGAAGACAATATGCTAAGTGAAATAAGCCAGTCACGAAAGGACGAAGACTGTATGATTCCACTTATACGAGATACCTACAGCAGTCAAATTCATAGTGACAGAGTGTGGTTGCCAGGGTTTAGGGGCACAGAATTGGATGAATTATTGTTTAACGGGTACAGAATTTTAGTTTTAGAAGATGATAAAAATTCTTTGGATAGATGGTGGTAATTGTAGCATGATTTGAATGTACTCAATGACACTGAACTGTACACGTAGTTAAAATGATAAATTTTATATTATGTATATTTTAACACAAGTAAAAAAATGCCTCTCTCCTGAATTTTTTCAAACTCCTAATAGTGACTTAAGTTACTTTAATTTTAATTTTACTTAAATAGGTGGGAACTTAAAAGTAGATATAAATTCCATATCTTCTAATTCTCACACAGCTGTAAATTAAATTTTATAAACAAAGTACAAAACTCAAAATCAATTAAAAATATCAAATCAACCTCATTAAAATAATGAGATACATGGTACTGTTCCAGTGACAGTTAATTATAGCTGCTGTAGTCTCCTCCATTGGACATGGATAACACATACCATAATCATAATAAATCCGATTTAAAGGATGAAAGGGGAGTTTCCCTCTATACGTCACCAGATGTGTGTTAATGTCATTGTCTTTCATATCCAAGTCTCACCTGTTGTTTCTCTGTTCACAGTTTCTTATCCACAGATACACTCCTTAACTGGCCTCTACTGGACCAGCTCACAGGATGGAGCAGCCCCTCCATGCTCATCCCTGCCCTTCATCTGCCCACTAGCTGAGGGGTCTATTCTTAGTGACAGTTGTGTGCTATCCAAATAAGCCAAGGCCAAATTTTTATTGTTATCACATGTACTGTTATTTAAAATACACATGAAATATGAATTAGTAAAAAAATGGTTATTTCCTTGAAAACTAAGTTGACAACTTAGGGAAAAGTCCAATGATGGTGTCACTAAACAAACATTGCCTAAACTCATGTTGGCCAGGCGAGTGGAGAGGACTAGGGGTCTGGCACTCTGTGCACCAGTGTCTAAATTCTCACTCCACCTTAAAAGGTGAAGATTAACATGTATAGAAGAAGCTGTGAATAAAACTCTTAGAAGAAAACATACGCAGAACATAAATCGCAGCAAGATCTTTTTTGACTCACCTCCTAGAGTAATGAAAATAAAAACAAAAATAAACAAATGGGACCTAATGAAACTTAAAAGCTTTTGTACAGCAAAGGAGCCCATAAACAAGACGAAATGACAAGCCTCAGAATGGGAGAAAATATTTGCAAATGAAGCAACTGACAAAGGATTAATCTCCAAAATATACAAACAGCTCATGCAGCTCAATATCAAAAAAACAAACAACCCAATCAAAAAATGGGCAGAAGACCTAAACAGACATTTCTCCAAAGAAGACATTCAGATGGCCAACAAACACATGAAAAGATGCTCAATGTCACTAATTATTAGAGAAATGCAATCAAAACTACAATGAGATATCACCTCACACCAGTCAGAATGGCCATCATCACAAAATCTACAAACAATAAATGCTGGAGAGGGTGTGGAGAAAAGGGAACCCTCTTGCATTGTTGGTGGGAATGTAAATTGATGCAGCCACTATGGAGAACAGTATGGAGGTTCCTTAAAAACTAAAATAGAACTACCATGTGACCCAGCAATCCTACTACTGGGTATATATCCAGAGAAAACCATAATTCTAAAAGACACATGCACCCAAATGTTCATTGCAGCACTATTTACAATAGCCCAGACATGGAAACAACCTAAATGTCCATCAACAGAGGAATGGATAAAGAAGATGTGGTACATATATACAAATGGAATATTACTCAGCCATAAAAAGGAACGAAATAGGGTCATTTGTAGAGACGTGGATGGACCTAGAGACTGTCATACAGAGTGAAGTAAGTCAGAAAGAGAAGAACAAATGTCGTATATTAACGCATACATGTGGAATCTAGAAAAATGGTACAGATGAACTTATTTGCAAAGCAGAAGTAGAGACACAGACATAGAGAACAAGTGTATGGATACCAAGGGAAAAGGGCAGGGTGGGAGGAATTGGGAGATTGGGATTGACATATATACACTATTGATACTATGTATAAAATAGATAACTAATGAGAACCTACTGTATAGCACAGGGAACTCTACTCGATGCTCTGTGGTGACCTAAATGGGAAGGAAATCCAAAAAAGAGGGGATATGTGTACACGTATTGCTGATTCACTTTGTTGTACAGTAGAAACTAACACAACATTGTAGAGCAACTATACTCCAATAAAAACTAATTTAAAAAAAGAAGAAGCTGTGATGTCTGTAAAAAAAGAAATCACAAACTCTAACAAACCCTGATTCATGGACCAGCCTTGGTGCAGGATTCCCCTCCGGGGGCGGGGGGGATGGCCATGGTCTTCACCTCAGTGGCCTCAGTGGCCAACCCAGGTGTCTCCTACTGTTGCTCCTGGGTTACCAGGGCTGCCAACACCTCGCTCTCTGGGGACCAGGCTGCTGGAATCACACAGCTTGAGTGTTGCCTCCTAGATCAGAGGAAAAGTGAATCCTAAGGAGTCTCAAACTGACCATTAAATGTGAAAGTGATATCATTCTTGGTGTGAACTAGTACCCTGTCCCTAACCAACTATAGGGGTCTAGGAAACCAAATCCTACCGTGTACTGAGAAAGCGGGGGCAACAATATTTTATGAAAGGCAATCCAGTTACACAGTATTTGGCCTCCTCTCCTTCCTGCAAGAAAAATACTCGTCCCTCCATCACAGGGGGACAACCCACAGGCCTTTCTATTCATGGCATCCAGCTCAAAGCTCCAGCATTTCTGTGTAATGTGCAGGAGTCGCTCTGTCAAGACCCTGCTGCAGTTCTTCTCTATCCGGAGACTCAGAGCTAAAAGAACAAGTTACTTGTCTTGTCTCCAACCCACTGGGTAACTGCAATAAATGTGGGAAGGTGGCAATAAAGGTCCATGCCTGTGCCGTGAGGGCCGTCAGCTCTAGGAAGTGTCCGTGCTGGTCTCAGAGAGTGTCTCACCAATTCATTGTGCCAAGTGGCCTTGGGAATGAGCTTTCTTTTCTGTTATCTTCCTTGGGTCCTTCTGAATTAGACACTGGAGAATATCCCTCCATAAGGGCTGAGCAGATTTCTTAGTCTGGCTCATAGACATTTAATGGGTTGTTTTCAGTTGCAAACTTAGTTTGGGTTCATGTGTTCAGGTTTGTGTGTTGGTGTCTATTTTGGCAGTGTGACTCTGCTGAGATCCAGGAGGCTTATCCCAGCAGCTCGATGCCAGCAGCACGAGTCCACAGCTGTGCCGGGGCTTTTTCTTGACACACTGTTTATGTGTGTCCTGTTTCTTTGCCTCTCCCCCATGCCTTTAATCTCTTCTTTTTCTCCAGCATTTCCTCTCTGCTCTGGGTACTTTCGGTGTAGGTGCTTTGGCCTGTCATGCTCCAGTGGGAGGACCACATCTGTGGTTCTTTCTCTGGGCCTCCATGCCCTGTTGGAAGGTTTACTGGGTGCCAGTTTTAGCAGTGAGTGCAACGGCCACACTCTTGATTCGATGATGGCTGCCGGCTTATTGTAATCTGACTTTGTTCATCAAGATGAGTCTAGATTTTATCCTTTTGAGTTTGGAATTGAGAATTGCCTTTTCCCACCCATTTAAGTCCCTGAATTTGTGAATCCATTTAGTGTCTAATATTCCTGCTTGCGAACAACCATTTGTTTTGGGGGAATCATCTTTTTCTCTTAATGCCTTGTCAAATGCAATCAATATCAAGAAAGATGTACCACTGAAAATTTGTTTTCCAATCTGTCTCCTGGCCACGAGATCTGTAGGACCTTCTAAGTTGCTGCCTATCAAAACCAAACATTATATCACTGCCTAACACAGATGCTGTCAGCCCTGGAGAACGGCTCCCCTGCTACGCAGTCAGCCCCAAAATCAATGCTGCATATTTTAGGCTTTTGGTTATTATGTCATCCATTCCTAGTACCAATTTCTGATTCCATTATGATGGGCTATATTAAACTATCACAAAAGACAACCCCACAATTTCGGTGGCCTGGAGCAACAAACGTTCCTTCTCTTGCTCTGCAGTGTCCATAGCAGGTTGGTGGGCATAGTGCTGTGTCATCCTCATGCTGGACTTGCTTCACTAAGGGTCTGACTCACCCACAGGTGAGGGGAGAGAGAGCTCAGAAGGGCCTTGCACCAGCCATTCGATGCTCAGGTCTAGAACTGACACCCATTGCTTCTGTGGAAAATCCATGACCTTACCCATTACCAAGCCCCTCTGACCTCCCAGTTTTCTCATTTGTAAACTGGAACAATATTTACCTCTAGAATATCTGTGAGGCTTCAAAAGGATAATGTATGTAAAGTGTTTAGTAAAGAGAGTGTAAAATGAAAAACACTTTCCTCTCGCAACTTGCTGCCCACTGGTCTTCTGTTGTGCCCCTGGCTGCCGTAGCAGCATGAGGTTCTGCTTCTCCCAGTGGATTTAGCCTAAGAAGAAGCACCTTTCATTCCACTGTGATCAGTGACAACCGTCTCTAATCACCTCTGCTGCGTCACTTAGGAAGGTCCTTTCTTTTACTGTAACATGCCATTTTAAAGCTCCTAATACACATTATTATCTGCCTTCAATTCTATTAAGGGGTTTTCAACACAAAGCTGGATCTGGTGTTGCATTTGCTGTTGATGACATTCCCAAGCAGGCTCTGGGACACCTGAACACAATCCACATGGCCCAACCACGTGGGGAATGCAGGTCAGCTGCCGGTCACCATGTTTTACTTTGAGAGCCCGTCTCCTTCTCCGGAACAGAGCACTCCAGCTAACAACGCTATTTCTTTACCTATCTTTCATTGCACAACAGTGGTTGCTGAATCTATCCATCAGTGATAGATTTCAGGTTTTTTTTCCCTCAAAAAAAACCAAAAAAAGTCCTTTGGCATATAGTCACACTGAATCTCTTCGGGATGAAAAGAGGTAATATAATTAAATGAAGATGCTTTGGAAATGCAACTGGCAGTTGTCATTAAAAGCTAATGTCTAATGAACATTTGGGGGAAAACAAGCCCACAATGACTAGTAAGCAAGCCTTAAGAATCATATTGGAAGGAATTGAATTTTTTAGAAAGCAGTAGCTATAATTAGAGCAAAAATGTAATTATGAGGCATCAAACAGGTAGTCTCAACATTTCTGAAAGAGAAAAAGCAAAGGCAGGGCAAGCTTTCAACGTGTATTTTTTATCCCAGTGGAACTAGAACAGCTCCTCCAGGATCCTGCGAGTATGGAGAGAAGCTGGAGCCGCTGTGCCCAAGGCAAGGGGCTGGCACGCGTTGTGCTGAGCTCACTCAGAGACCCACAGCTGCTCCCACCAGAGGGTTTTCTGTGTCTCTCTCCACTCCTCTCCTCCCCTTCGAGAGCTGTTATCCAAAATGCGGTGTTTATTCACACACTGAAGGATGGATACACTGCCACATTTCTGGGAATGGTTTCCCTTTAATGAGAGACAAAACCAACAAAATCCATGGAAATTAATCAAGGATGACAGTTCAGCGATGACCATGGTCAAGGCTCTAGCACGGGCATTTCTCCCTCTGCTCCCCCATCACACCATAGAGCAATGCCATTTGTCTGGTCTATACGGAAAAATGATAGAGACAGGATAGCTCAGCCATGTTCAGCCTAGGCCACTGGGCTTTTGGTTTGGTTTAGTCCAATCTACAGTCAAAGCTCCATTTCCTTACCTGTTAAGTGGGTGAGACCTCACAGGGCTGCCATGAGAGCAGAAGATAAAGTGCCGGTGAACTAGACACAAATGGGATAAGTATGGTTTCTTACCACAGTTGTTTCAACGATCCCATTCTACAAGTTGTGTTTAACAGGTAAACCTTAGTTTTACAACAACCAAAACTATATATAACTATCTCATTAGAAATTTTCGACCTGGCAATTTATTCCCAGGCCCTAAGAAGATACAAACACAGGCCATTCCACTATGATTTTATGAGAGTCAAACTGCTCTAAAGGTTCCTCCTCACTGCTGCCCTCCAAATAATCCAGACAATCCAGATTTTAATTTAATCTGTATTTTAATTCACCCACTAAAACACAAGCTTCCCAGGCAGGTCTATGCTAGCAGAAAGGGATCCAGCCAAGTGGGTTTTAAGCAAACATCTGGTGGATGGATGGATAGATAGGATAAGATGGACGGATGGATGGATGCGTGGATGGATGGATGGATTGTAACCTCTTCAGTGATCTCAGTCACTCCACAGTGACCTTGCCTTCCTCTTATTCCTACATTCACTCTTTTGGGTCGTGTTCAAACTCTAAGTTATCATTTTTGTGGATGTATTTCTCCCCAACCAGACACTAAGCTGTTTGAGAGCAGAGGTTGGGTATAAGTTATCTTTATTTCTCCCACTGTACTAATCATTCAAGAGTACATGGATGGTGCTTAATAAATAATTGCTGTCTCACTGTAGGCTATGGCAAAGAAAATGTGCCAAGATGTTCAACCAGGCAAAAGATATTTGACATGTAAAAGGATGAAAATCCACCTTTTTTCATGAACACATTAGCATACCTATTTTATTCATTAGAATATTCCAACTCTCAATAAAATCTTCACTCACAAAGAAACAAAAAGGAAGATTTCATAGATGCCTTATTAGGCAAAATCAACATGTGGTGTTAAGATGGTTCTTAGAATTTTGGAAGGTAGAGAGACAGGAACTCCAAATTATCGCTGTGAGCCAGGCCCATCTGTGCCCAACATCTTATTAGAATTGGGCTAGACTGACATTTGGGACCACTCTGACACTACTGAAACAATTCCCCAGCTTTCTTTCAATGGTAAACATAGTCTTCCAAATACCAAAATGAATTATAAAGGGGGATGAATGAAACTACTTAGGTGCAGAAGGTATAGTGCTTCACTGAACTTCAAGCATAATCATCAGCTTATTATCTATTTTGTTTGACTGTATATCTCTTGCTAAACAGTCACCTCTTAGCACACAGGCTTATCGGCACTGTTGATGTAGGGCTGGGGGACCAGGCCAGTGGTATGTGCAGTGGCACCTTCTCCAGGGCACAGGTTGTCTGTACCTACACATGGTAGCAGAGGGTTACTCTGAAATGATGCTGCTTTGGCTTTCTCTTCCTTTTGCTTTCCATTTTTATTTTTATTTTTTTACCAAATTCAGAGCAGGGCCACACAAATAAATTAATTCCTCTACACACTCAATAATAATTTCTTAAAAATGCAGACACTGGCTTTGAATCCACTTCTAGCTGTGGGACTTCGAACAAGTTACCTTTCTGTGCCTCAGTTTCTTCATGTGGGAAAGAAGATAATAATAACAATATGTCTTATTTCACAGTGTTGTTCTAATAATCATATAGAGTACTGTATATGAAGCACTTAGTACAGTGTCTGGCACATAAACATTTTTATCTATATTATCTAGCCAAAGCAGATTTTATATACCATGCATCAGTAGTGAGATCAGACTGCCTGAGTTCATATCCTGCCTCAATTATTTTCTAGTTTTTGTGACCTTGGGCAAATTATATAACTTTTCTAAGTAAAGTGCTTAGAACAGTAGGCAGCACAGAATTTACCCCAGTGCCCAGTATTACCGTTGTGGTGGAAGGCTGGGCAGCTCCATGCTGGAGCTTCTACAAAAGCCTCTCTTAGTCACATTGGCTGCACAGCCCTGGGATCCCTGTAGCTGTCAATTGAATAAACTGGATGCCAGCTGCTCAAAGGAAAATTAGAGATGATGGAACAAGGATGGGTATTACCAAACGGAAACTGAGCTAGTCTCTAAGATTCTGACTCCCTGAAGCTGTGACGTGAAAATCTGAGTCCTCTCCAGAGGCAAAGGCATCAGTAGCCTATGAATGTCTGCTTTAAAGTGATCATAAATTCTCAAACACTAAACCAAAATGCAAGCTCCATTTTACTGCTGAGAAAGTTAAAAAGCTTCCAAAATAAGTAGACATTTAATTCCTTATATAGTTGACATCATAGAGCTGATGTTTGCAGTGTACCAGAGCCATAAGATACTCTGTAAGAATGCCATCCTCTTGTTGCTTATAAGAATTGGACTAAGTAGACACAATAAGGCAAGGGAGATTGGTTCAAGATGGTGGAGTAGAAGGACGTGCGCTCACTCCTTCTTGTGAGAGCACTGAAATCACAACTAACTGCTGAACAATGATCGACAGGAGGACACTGGAACTCACCAAAAAAGATACCCCACATCCAAAGACAAAGGAGAAGCCACAGTGAGATGGCAGGAGTGACGCAATCACAATAAAATCAAATCCCATAACCGCTGGGTGGGTGACTCACAAACTGGAGAACAATTATACCACAGAAGTCCACCCACTAGTGTGAGGGTTCTGAGCCCCACATCAGGCTTCCCAACCTGGGGGTCCAGCAACATGAGGAGGAATTCCCAGAGAATCAGACTTTGAAGGCTAGCGGGATTTCATTGCAGGACTTTGACAGGACCGGGGGAAACAGATACTCCACTCTTGGAGGGCACACACAAAGTAGTGTGCACATCAGGATCCAGGGGGAAGGAGCAGTGACCCCATAGGAGACTAAACCAGACACACCTGCTAGTGTTGAAAGGTCTCCTGCAGAGGCAGGGGGTGGCTGTGGCTCACCATGGGGACAAGGACACTGGCAGCAGAAGTTCTGGGAAGTACTCCTTGGTCTGAGCCCTCCTGGAGTCCACTGTTAGCCACACCAAAGAGCCTGTAGGCTCCAGTGCTGGGTCGCCTCAGGCAAAACAAGCAACAGAGAGGGAATTCAGCCCCACCCATCAGCAGACAAGTGGATTAAAGTTTTACTGAGCTCTGCCCACCAGAGCAACAGCCAGCTCTACCCACCACCAGTCACTCCCATCAGGAAGCTTGCACAAACCTCTTAGATAGCCTCATCCACCATAGGGCAGACAGCAGAAGCAAGAAGAACTACAATCCTGCAGCCTGTGGAACGAAAACAACATTCACGGAAAGATAGACAAAATGAAAAGGCAGAGGACTATGTACCAGATGAAGGAACAAGGTAAAACCCCAGAAAAACAATTAAATGAAGTGGAGATAAGCAACCTTACAGAAAAAGAATTCAGAATAATGATAGTGAGGATGATCCAGGACCTCAGAAAAAGAATGGAGGCAAAGATTGAGAAGATGCAAGAAATGTTAACAAAGACCTAGAAGAATTAAAGAACAAACAAACAAAGATGAACCATACAATAACTGAAATGAAAAATACACTAGAAGGAATCATTAGCAGAATAACTGAGGCAGAAGAATGGATAAGTGACCTGGAAGACAGAATGGTGGAATTCACTGCCATGGAACAGAATAAAGAAAAAAGAATGAAAACAAATGAAGACAGCATAAGACACCTCTGGGACAATATTAAATGCAACAACATTCACATTATAGGGGTCCCAGAAGGAGAAGGGAGAGAGAAAGGACCTGAGAAAATATTTGAAGAGCTTATAGTTGAAAACTTCCCTAACATGGGAAAGGAAATAGCCACCCAAGTCCAGGAAGCGCAGAGAGTTCCAGGCAGGAAAAACCCAAGGAGAACAATGCTGAGACACATAGTAATCAAATTGATAAAAAGTAAAAACAAAGAAAAATTATTAAAAGCAACAAGGGAAAAACAACAAATAACACACAAGGGAACTCCCATAAGGTTAACAGCTGATGTCTCAGCAGAAACTCTATAAGCCAGAAGGGAGTGGCATGATCTATTTAAAGTGATGAAAGGGAAGAACCTACAACCAAGATTACTCTACCGGGCAAGGAGCTCATTCAGATTTGACAGAGAAATCAAAAGCTTTACAGACAAGCAAAAGCTAAGAGAATACAGCACCACCAAACCAGCTCTACAACAAATGCTAAAGGAACGTCTCTAAGTGGGAAACACAAGAGAAGAAAAGGACCTAAAAAACAAACCAAAAACAAAGCAGTGGTAATAGGAACATACATATTGATAATTACCTTAAATATGAATGGATTAAACACTTCAACCAAAAGACACAGTCTGACTGAATGGATACAAAAACAAGACCCGTATATATGCTGTCTACAAGAGACCCACTTCATTTCTAGAGACACATACAGACTGAAAGTGTTGGGATGGAAACAGATATTCCATGCAAATGGAAATCAAAAGAAAGCTGGAGTAGCAATTTTCATATCAGACAAAATAGACTTTAAAATAAAGACTCTTACAAAAGACAAAGAGCGACACTACATAATGATCAAGGGATCAATCCAAGATATAATAATTATAAATACATATGCACCTGACATAGGAGCACCTCAATACATAACTCAAATGCTAACAGCTATAAAAAAGGAAATCAACAGTAACACAATAATAGTGGGGGACTTTAACACCTCTCTTACACCACTGGACAGATCATCCAGAGAGAAAATTAATAAGGAAGCAAAAGCTTTAAATGACACAACAGACCAGATAGATTTAATTGATATTTATAGGACATTCCATTCAAAAACAGCAAATTACACTTTCTTCTCAAGTGCACATGGAACATACTCCGGGACAGATCACATCTTGGGTCACATATCAAGCCTCGGTGAATTTAAGAAAGTTGAAATCATACCAACCATCTTTTCTGACCACAATGCTATGAGATTAGAAATAAATTACAGGGAAAAAACTGCAAAGAACACAAACACATGGAGGCTAAACTACACGTTACTAAATAACCAAGAGATCACTGAAGAAATCAAAGAGGAAATAAAAAAATACCTAGAGAAAAATGACAATGAAAACACAGTGATCCAAAACCTATGGGATGCATCAAAAGCAGTTCTAAGAGGGAAGTTTATAGCAATACAATCTACCTCAAGAAACAAGAAAAATCTCAAATAAACAACCTAACCTTACACCTAAAGGAAGTAGAGAAAGAAGGACAAACAAAACCCTAAGTTAATAGAAGGAAAGAAATCATAAAGGTCAGAGCAGAAATAAATGAACTAGAAACAAAGAGAACATTAGCAAATATCAATAAAACTAAAATCTGGTTCTTTGATAAGATAAACAAAACTGATAAACCTTTAGCCAGAATCATCAAGAAAAAGAGGGAGAGGACTCAAATCAGTAAAATTAGAAATGAAAAAGGAGAAGTTACAACAGACACCACAGAAATACAAAGCATCCTAAGAGACCACTACAAGCAACTCTATGCCAATAAAATGGACAACCTGGAAGAAATGGACAAATTCTTACAAAGGTATAACCTTCCAAGACAGAACTAGGAAGATATAGAAAATATGTACAGACCAATCACAAGTAATGAAATTCAAACTGTGATTAAAAATCTTCCAACAAACAAAAGTCCAGGACCAGATGGCTTCACAGGTGAATTCCATCAAATATTTAGAGAAGAGCTAACACCCATCCTTCTCAAACTCTTCCAAAAAATTGTAGAGGAAGGAACACTCCCAAACTCATTCTACGAGGCCACCATCACCCTGATACCAAAACCAGACAAAGACACTACAAAAAAAGAAAATTACAGACCAATATCACTGATGAATATAGATGCAAAAATCCTCAACAAAATACTAGCAAACAGAATCCAACAACACATTAAAAGGATCATACACCATGATCAAGTGGGATTTATCCCAGGGATGCAAGCATATATCTTCAATATATGCAAATCAATCAATGTGATACACCATATTAACAAATTGAAGAATAAAAACTATATGATCATCTCAATAGTTGCAGAAAAAGATTTTAACAAAATTCAACACTTATTTATGATAAAAACTCTCCAGAAAGTGGACATAGAGGGAACCTACCTCAACATAATAAAGGCCATATATGACAAACCCACAGCAAACATCATTCTCAACGGTGAAAAACTGAAAGCATTTCCTCTAAGATCAGGAATGAGACAAGGATGTCCACTCTCACCACTATTATTCAACATAGTTCTGGAAGTCCTAGCCACAGCAATCAGAGTAGAAAAAGAAATAAAAGGAATACAAATTGGAAAAGAAGAAGTAAAACTGTCACTGTTTGCAGATGACATGATACTATACATAGAGAATCCTAAAACTGCCACCAGAAAACTGCTAGAGCTAATTAATGAATATGGTAAAGTTGCAGGATACAAAATTAATGCACAGAAATCTCTTGCATTCCTATACACTAATGATGAAAAATCTGAAAGAGAAATTATGGAAACACTCCCATTTACCATTGCAACAAAAAGAATAAAATACCTAGGAATAAACCTACCTAGGGAGACAAAATACCTGTATGCAGAAAACTATAAGACACTGATGAAAGAAATTAAAGATGATACAAACAGATGGAGAGATATACCATGTTCTTGGATTGGAAGAATCAACATTGTGAAAATGACTATACTACCCAAAGCAATCTACAGATTCAATGCAATCCCTATCAAATTACCAATGGCATTTTTTACGGAGCTAGAACAAATCATCTTAAAATTTGTATGGAGACACAAAAGACCCCGAATAGCCAAAGCAGTCTTGAGGGAAAAAAACGGAGCTGGAGGAATCAGACTCCCTGACTTCAGACTATACTACAAAGCTACAGTAATCAAGACAATATGGTACTGGCACAAAAACAGAAACATAGATCAATGGAACAAGATAGAAAGCCCAGAGAAAAACCCACGCACCTATGGTCAACTAATCTATGACAAAGGAGGCAAAGATATACAATGGAGAAAAGACAGTCTCTTCAATAAGTGGTGCTGGGAAAACTTGACAGCTACATGTAAAAGAAAGAAATTAGAATACTCCCTAACACCATACACAAAAATAAACTCAAAATAAATTAGAGACCTAAATGTAAGACTGGACACTATAAAACTCTTAGAGGAAAACATAGGAAGAACACTCTTTGACATAAATCACAGCAAGATCTTTTTTGATCCATCTCCTAGAGTAATGGAAATAAAAACAAAAATAAACAAGTGGGACCTAATGAAACTTCAAAGCTTTTGCACAGCAAAGGAAACCATAAACAAGACGAAAAGACAACCCTCAGAATGGGAGAAAATATTTGCAAATGAATCAATGGACAAAGGATTAATCTCCAACATATATAAACAGCTCATTCAGCTCAATATTAAAGAAACAAACACCTCCATCCAAAAATGGGTAGAAGACCTAAATAGACATTTCTCCAAAGAAGACATAGAGACGGCCATGAAGCACATGAAAAGATGCTCAACATCACTAATTATTAGAGAAATGCAAATCAAAACTACAATGAGGTATCACCTCACACCAGTTAGAATGGGCATCATCAGTAAATCTACAGACAACAAATGCTGGAGAGGGTGTGGAGAAAAGGGAACCCTCTTGCACTGTTGGTGGGAATGTAAATTGATACAGCCACTATGGAGAACAGTATGGAGGTTCCTTAAAAAACTAAAAATAGAATTACCATATGACCCAGCAATCCCACTACTGGGCATATACCCAGAGAAAACCGTAATTCAAAAAGACACATGCACCCGAATGTTCATTGCAGCACTATTTACAGTAGCCAGGTCATGGAAGCAACCTAAATGCCCATCAACAGACGAATGGATAAAGAAGTTGTGGTACATATATACAATGGAATATTACTCAGCCATAAAAAGGAATGAAATTGAGTCATTTGTTGAGACGTGGATGGATCTAGAGACTGTCATACAGAGTGAAGTAAGTCAGAAAGAGAAAAACAAATATCGTATATTAACACATGTATGTGGAACCTAGAAAAATGGTACAGATGAGCTGGTTTGCAGGGCAGAAGTTGAGACACAGATGTAGAGAACAAACGTATGAACACCAAGTGGGGAAAACCGCAGTGGGGTGGGGATGGTGCTGTGCTGAATTGGGTGATTGGGATTGACATGTATACACTGATGTGTATAAAACTGATGACTATTAAGAAACTGCAGTATAAAAAAACAAACAAACAAAACAACTAATACTAAACTTTCATTGGGTTATTTGTATGGAAATATGTTCATATAAATGTTTCAGACATTACATAAAATTTCTAAAAATCTTACATGTTCTAGTATAATGTTATAAGTCATAATCCTAGTTATTACTTTAAAATGTATATCTCAGAAATAACTAATTTTCTTGTCAACTGCATTATTATGAACTTTCATCAAATCTTTAACCATGGTCATTTTTAAGTCTTTTGTCATTTACAGACAGTTCTGTGTGTACTCTGATGCTTTTGCAAATATGTTCCTATAAAAGGGTTTCATCTTCAAGAAATTCATGGAAAAGACTGACAAGTACAGGTTTCTGGTATCTGACTGTACTGCTGAACTGAATGAATAAGCATTTTCAGAACTCTAATGAAAAACTGGGCTGGAGAGAAGATGGCGGAAGAGTAAGACGTGGAGATCACCTTCCTTCCCACAGATACAGTAGAAATACATCTACACGTGGAACTGCTCCTACAGAACACCCACTGAACGCTGGCAGAAAACGTCAGACCTCCCAAAAGGCAAGAAACTCCCCACGTACTTGGGTAGGGCAAAAGAAAAAAGAAATAACAGAGACAAAAGAATAGGGACGGGACCTGCACCAGTGGGAGGGAGCCGTGAAGGAGGAAAGGTTTCCACGCGCTAGGAAGCCCCTTCGTGGGCGGAGACTGCGGGTAGCAGAGGGGGAAAGCTTCAGAGCCACGGAGGAGAGCACAGCCACAGGGGTGCTGAAGGCAAAGCAGAGAGACTTCCGCACAGAGGCTCAGCGCGAGCAGCACACAGCAGCCCGAGAGGCTTGTCTGCTCACACGCCGGGGCGGGTGGGGCTGGGAGCTGAGGCTCGGGCTTCGGTAGGATCGCAGGGAGAGGACTGGGGTTGGCGGCGTGAACACAGCCTGAAGGGGTTAGTGCACCACAGCTGGCTGGGAGGGAGACCGGGAAAAAGTCTGCAGCTGCTGAAGAGGCAAGAGACTTTTTCTTGCCTCTTTGTTTTGCGGCACGCAAGGAGAGGGGATTCAGAGCGCCGCCTAAATGAACTCCAGAGATGGGCGCGAGCCGCGGCGATCAGCACGAGCCCCAGAGATGGGCGTGAGATGCTAAGGCTGCTGCTGCCGCCACCAAAAAGCCTGTGTGCGAGCACAGGTCACTCTCCACACCGCCCCTCCCAGGAGCCAGTGCAGCCCGCCACTGCCAGGGTCCCGTGATCCGGGGACAACTTTCCCGGGAGAACGCACGGCGCACCTCAGGCTGGTGCAATGTCATGCAAGCCTCTGCCGCTGCAGGCTCTCCCTGCCTCCTCTGTACCCCTCCCTCCCCCCGGCCTGAGTGAGCCAGAGCCCCCAAAGCAGCTGATCCTTTAACCCCGTTCTGTCTGGGTGGGGAACAGACGCCCTCAGGTGACCTACATGCAGAGGTGGGTCCAAATACAAAGCTGAACCCCGGGAGCTGTGCGAACAAAGAAGAGAAAGGGAAATCTCTCCCAGCAGCCTCAGAAGCAGTGGATTAAAACTCCACAAACAACTTGATGTGCCTGCATCTGTTGAATACCTGAATAGACAACGAATCATCCCAAATTCAGGAGGTGGACTTTGGGAGTAGGATATATTAATTTTTCCCCTTTTCCTTTTTTTGTGAGTGTATATGTATATGCTTCTGGGTGAGATTTTGTCTGTATAGCTTTGCTTTATAATAGCTTTATTTTACTTCACTATATTATATCCTCTTTCTTTCTTTCTTTCTTTCTTTCTTTCTTTCTTTCTTTCTTTCTTTCTTTCTTTCATTTTTTCTCCCTTTTACTCTGAGCCATGTGGATGAAAGGCTCTTGGTGCTCCAGCCAGGCATCAGGGCCGTGCCTCTGAGGTGGGAGAGCCAACTTCAGGACACTGGTCCACAAGAGACCTCCCAGCTCCACATAATACCAAATGGCAAAAATCTCTCAGAGATCTCCATCTCAACATCAAGAACCAGCTTCACTCAACGACCAGCAAGCTACAGTGCTGGACACCCTATGCCAAACAACTAGCAAGACAGGAACACAGCCCCATCCATTAGCAGAGAGGCTGCCTAAAATCATAATAAGGCCACAGACACCCCAAAATACACCACCAGACGTGGACGTGCCCACCAGAAAGACAAGATCCAGCCTCATCCACCAGAACACAGGCACTAGTCCCCTCCACCAGGAAGCCTACACAACCCACTGAACCAACCTTAGCCACTGGGGACAGATGCCAAAAACAACGGGAATTACGAACCTGCAGCCTGCAAAAAGGAGACCCCAAACACAGTAAGATAAGCAAAATGAGACGACAGAAAAACACACAGCAGATGAAGGAGCAGGGTCAAAACACACCAGACCTAACAAATGAAGAGGAAATAGGTAGTCTACCTGTAAAAGAATTCAGAATAATGACAGTAAAGATGATCCAAAATCTTGGAAATAGAATAGACAAAATGCAAGAAACATTTAACAAGGACGTAGAAGAACTAAAGAGGAACCAAGCAATGATGAAAAACACAATAAATGAAATTAAAAATACTCTAGATGGGATCAATAGCAGAATAACTGAGGCAGAAGAACGGATAAGTGACCTGGAAGATAAAATGGTGGAAATAACTACTGCAGAGCAGGATAAAGGAAAAAGAATGAAAAGAACTGAGGACAGTCTCAGAGACCTCTGGGACAACATTAAATGCACCAACATTCGAATTATAGGGGTCCCAGAAGAAGAAGAGAAAAAGAAAGAGACTGAGAAATTATTTGAAGAGATTATAGTTGAAAACTTCCCTAATATGGGAAAGGAAATAGTTAATCAAGTCCTGGAAGCACAGAGAGTCCCATACAGGATAAATCCAAGGAGGAACACACCAAGACCCATATTAATCAAACTGTCAAAAATTAAATATAAAGAAAACATATTAAAAGCAGCAAGGGAAAAACAATGAATAACACACAAGGGAATCCCCATAAGGTTAACATCTGATCTTTCAGCAGAAACTCTGCAAGCCAGAAGGGAGTGGCAGGATATACTTAAAGTCATGAAGGAGGAAAATCTACAAGCAAGATTACTCTATCCAGCAAGGATCTCATTCAGATTTGATGGAGAAATTAAAAGCTTTACAGACAAGCAAAAGCTGAGAGAGTTCAGCACCACCAAACCAGCTTTACAACAAATGCTAAAGGAACTTCTCTAGGCAAGAAACACAAGAGAAGGAAAACACCTACAATAACAAACCCAAAACATTTAAGAAAATGGGAATAGGAACATACATATCAATAATTACCTTAAATGTAAATGGATTAAATGCTCCCACCAAAAGACACAGGCTGGCTGAATGGATACAAAAACAAGACCCATATATATGCTGTCTACAAGAGACCCACTTCAGACCTAGAGACACATACAGACTGAAAGTGAGGGGATGGAAAAAGATATTCCATGCAAATGGAAATCAAAAGAAAGCTGGAGTAGCAATTCTCATATCAGACAAAATAGACTTTAAAATAAAGACTATTACAAGAGACAAAGAAGGACACTATATAATGATCAAGGGATCGATCCAAGAGGAAGGTATAACAATTGTAAATATTTATGCACCCAACATAGGAGCACCTCAATACATAAGGCAAATACTAACAGCCATGAAAGGGGAAATCGACAGCAACACAATCATAGTAGGGGACTTTAACACCCCACTTTCACCAATGGACAGATCATCCAAAATGAAAATAAATAAGGAAACACAAGCTTTAAATGATACATTAAACAAGATGGACTTAATTGATATTTATAGGACATTCCACCCAAAAACAACAGAATACACATTTTTCTCAAGTGCTCATGGAACATTCTCCAGGATAGATCATATCTTGGGTCACAAATCAAGCCTTGGTAAATTTAAGAAAATTGAAATAGTATCAAGTGTCTTTTCCGACCACAACGCTATGAGACTAGATATCAATTACAGGAAAAGATCTGTAAAAAATACAAACACATGGAGGCTACACAATACACTACTTAATAACGAAGTGATCACTGAAGCAATCAAAGGGGAAATCAAAAAATACCTAGAAACAAATGACAATGGAGACACGACGGCTGAAAACCTATGGGACGCAGCAAAAGCAGTGCTATGTGGGAAGTTTATAGTAATACAAGCCTACCTCAAGAAATAGGAAACATCTCAAATAAACAACCTAACCTTGCACCTGAAGCAATTAGAGAAAGAAGAACAAAAAAACCCCAAAGCTAGCAGAAGGAAAGAAATCATAAAGATCAGATCAGAAATAAATGAAAAAGAAATGAAGGAAACAATAGCAAAAATCAATGAAACTAAAAGCTGGTTCTTTGAGAAGATAAACAAAATTGATAAACCATTAGCCAGACTCATCAAGAGAAAAAGGGAGAAGACTCAAATCGATAGAATTAGAAATGAAAAAGGAGAAGTAACCACTGACACTGCAGAAATACAAAAGATCATGAGCGATTACTACAAGCAACTCTATGCCAATAAAATGGACAACCTGGAAGAAATGGACAGATTCTTAGAAATGCACAACCTGCCGAGACTGAACAAGGAAGAAATAGAAAACATGAACAGACCAATCACAAGCACTGAAATTGAAACTGTGATTAAAAATCTTCCAACAAACAAAAGCCCAGGACCAGATGGCTTCACAGAAGAATTCTATCAAACATTTAGAGAAGAGCTAACACCTATCCTTCTCAAACTCTTCCAAAATATTGCAGAGGGAGGAACACTCCCAAACTCATTCTACGAGGCCACCATCACCCTGATACCAAAACCAGACAAAGATGTCACAAAGAAAGAAAACTACAGGCCAATATCACTGATGAACATAGATGCAAAAATCCTCAACAAAATACTAGCAAACAGAATCCAACAGCAGAGTAAAAGGATCATACACCATGATCAAGTAGGGTTTATCCCAGGAATGCAAGGATTCTTCAATATACGCAAATCAATCAACGTGATACACCATATTAACAAATTGAAGGAGAAAAACCATATGATCATCTCAATAGATGCAGAGAAAGCTTTCGACAAAATTCAACACCCATTTATGATAAAAGCCCTGCAGAAAGTAGGCATAGAGGGAACTTTCCTCAACATAATAAAGGCCATATATGACAAACCTACAGCCAACATTGTCCTCAATGGTGAAAAACTGAAACCATTTCCACTAAGATCAGGAACAAGACAAGGTTGCCCACTCTTACCACTATTACTGAACATAGTTTTGGAAGTGTTAGCCACAGCAATCAGAGAAGAAAAAGAAATAAAAGGAATCCAAATCGGAATAGAAGAAGTAAAGCTGTCACTGTTTGCAGATGACATGATACTATACATAGAGAATCCTAAAGATTCTACCAGAAAATTCCTAGAGCTAATCAATGAATTTGGCAAAGTAGCAGGATACAAAATTAATGCACAGAAATCTCTTGCATTCCTATACACTAATGATGAAAAATCTGATAGTGAAATTAAGAAAGCACTCTCATTTACCATCGCAACAAAAAGAATAAAATATCTAGGAATAAACCTACCTAAGGAGACAAAAGATCTGTATGCAGAAAATTATAAGACACTGATTAAAGAAATTAAAGATGATACAAACAGATGGAGAGATATACCATATTCTTGGATTGGAGGAATCAACACTGTGAAAATGAATCTACTACCCAAAACAATCTACAGATTCAATGCAATCCCTATCAAACTACCACTGGCATTTTTCACAGAACTAGAACAAAAAAATTCAAAATTTGTATGGAAACACAAAAGACTCCGAATAGCCAAAGCAATCTTGAGAATGAAAAATGGAGCTGGGGGAATCAGGCTCCCTGACTTCAGACTATATTACAAAGCTACAGTAATCAAGACAGTTTGGTACTGACACAAAAACAGAAATATAGATCAATGGAACAGGATAGAAAGCCCAGAGATAAACCCACGCACATATGGTCACCTTATCTTTGATAAAGGAGGCAAGCATATACAGTGGAGAAAAGATAGCCTCTTCAATAAGTGGTGCTGGATAAATTGGACAGATACATGTAAAAGTATGAAATTAGAACACTCCCTGACACCATGCACAAAAATAAACTCAAAATGGATTAAAGGCCTAAGTGTAAGGCCAGGCACTATCAAACTCTTAGAGGAAAACATAGGCAGAACACTCTATGACATACATCACAGCAAGATTCTTTTTGACCCAGCTCCTAGAGAAATGGAAATAAGAACACAAATAAACAAATGGGACCTAATGAAACTTAAAAGCTTTTGCACAGCAAAGGAAACCATAAACAAGACCAAAAGACAACCAACAGAATGGGACAAAATATTTGCAAATGAAGCAACTGACAAAGGATTAATCTCCAAGATTTACAAGCAGCTCATGCAGCTCAATAACAAAAAAACGAACAACCCAATCCAAAAATAGATAGAAGACCTAAATAGACATTTCTCCAAAGAAGATATACAGATTGCCAACAGACACATGAAAGAACGCTCAACATCATTAATCATTAGAGAAATGCAAATCAAAACTACAATGAGATATCATCTCACACTGGTCAGAATGGCCATCATCAAAAAATCTAGAAACAATACATGCTGGAGAGGGTGTGGAGGAAAGGGAACACTCTTGTACAGTTGGTGGGAATGTAAATTGATACAGCCACTATGGAGAACAGTATGGAGGTTCCTTAAAAATCTACAAATAGAACTACCATATGACCCAGCAATCCCACTACTGGGCATATACCCTGAGAAAACCATAGTTCAAAAAGAGTCATGTACCAAAATGATCATTGCAGCTCTATTTACAATAGCCAGGACATGGAAACAACCTAAGTGTCCATTGACAGATGAATGGATAAAGAAGATGTGGCAGATATATACAATGGAATATTACTCAGCCATAAAAAGAAATGAAATGGAGGTATTTGTAATGAGGTGGATGGAGTTAGAGTCTGTCATACAGAGTGAAGTAAGTCAGAAAGAGAAAAACAAATACAGTATGCTAACAAATATATATGGAATCTAAGGAGAAAAAAAAAAAAGGCCATGAAGAACCTAGTGGCAAGACGGGAATAAAGACACAGACTTACTAGAGAATGGACTTGAGGATATGGGGAGGGGGAGCGGTGAGATGTGACAGGGTGTGAGAGTGTCATGGACATATATACACTACCAAATGTAAAATAGATAGCTGGTGGGAAGCAGCTGCATAGCACAGGGAGATCAGCTCGGTGCTTTGTGACCACCTAGAAGGGTGGGATGGGGAGGGTAGGAGGGAGGGAGATGCAAGAGGGAAGAGATATGGGAACATATGTATGTGTATAACTGATTCACTTTGTTATAAAGCAGAAGCTAACACACTATTGTGGAGCAATTATACTTCAATAAATATGTTTAAAAAAAAACGGATGAACTCATAAAAGTGCTAACAAAAGATCAAGATGAAAAAAAATTAATTACATGGGACTGAGTGAACTGATGAGGATGAGTATAATTTTTGTGACTTTCTGTTTGAATAATAATTAAAAAAATCTTCCAACAAACAAAAGTCCAGGACCAGATGGCTTCACAGGTGAATTGTGTCAAATATTTAGAGAAGAGCTGACACCCATCCTTCTCAAACTCTTCCAAAAAATTGCAGAGGAAGGAACACTCCCAAACTCATTCTATGAGGCCACCATCACCCTGATACCAAAACCAGATGAACATACTATAAAAAAAGAAAATTACAGACCAATATCACTGATGAATATAGATGCAAAAATCCTCAACAAAATACTAGCAAACAGAAACCAACAACACATTAAAAGAATCATACAGCATGATCAAGTGGGATTTATCCCAGGGGTGCAAGGATTCTTCAATATATGCAAATCAATCAATGTGATACACCATATTAATAAATTAAAATATAAAAACTATATGATCATCTCAATAGATGCAGAAAAAGCTTTTAACAAAATTCAACACTTATTTATGATAAAAACTCTCCAGAAAGTGGGCATAGAGGGAACCTACCTCAACATAATAAAGGTCATATACGACAAACCCACAGCAGACATCGTTCTCAATGGTGAAAAACTGAAAGCGTTTCCTCTTAGATCAGGAAGAAGACAAGGATATCCACTCTCACCACTATTATTCAACATAGTTTTGGAAGTCCTAGACACGGCAATCAGAGAGGAAGAAGAAATAAAAGTAATCCAAATTGGAAAAGAAGTAAAACTGTCACTGTTTGCAGATGACATGATACTATACATAGAGAATCTTAAGGAAGCCAACAGAAAACTTCTAGAGCTAATCAATGAATTTGGTAAAGTCGCAGGATACAAAATTAATATACAGAAATCCGATGCATTTCTATATGCTAACAATGAAATATCAGAAAGAGAAATTAAGGAAACAGCCCCACTTAGCATCACATAAAAGATAATAAAACACCTAGGCATAAACCTACCTAAGGAGGTAAAAGACCTGTACTCAGAAAACTACAAGACACTACAAAACTACAAGATGAAAGAAATCAAAGATGACAGAAACAAATGGAGGGATATACCATGTTCATGGATTGTAAGAATCAACATTGTGAAAATGACTATGATACCCAAAGCAATCTACAGATTCAATGCAATCCCTATGAAATTACCAATGACATTTTTTTACAGAACTAGAAGAGAAGCCACCGCGATGAGAAGCCCGCACAGCAACGAAGTGCAGCCCCCACTCTCTGCAACTAGAGAAAGCCCGCGCATAGCGACAAAGACCCAACACAGCCATAAATAAATAAATTAAATAAATAAATAAATAAATAACAAAACAAGGAAGTTAGAGATTTTAAGAAGTTTCTTACAAGTCAACATTCTGACAACAACAAGATGTGCCTTCAGGATTTGGTCTCAGCAAAGAGATTTAGTTAGCAGTTACAACCAGCAGTCTGGGTACTGGGAGCCTGGTCAGAGAACACCAACTGACAAGCACAGGGCCCCTCAATGATTAGACATTTCAGTGGCCAAAGATAGAATATTCCCTACCATCTTTGGCACAAAATAATGGCCAGAATTTCACAAGCGGTGAGAGCAAAGAGAGCATGTACCTCTAAGGAAAAGAAAGAGGTAACATCACATATCTAGGCCAGAAGTTATAAAAACTTAAATGCCAACAGAGGCCAGCCAGGTAACACAAATAATTGAAGTGCCTAGATGTAAGAAAAACAACTATGCATGCATGACAGTGAAGGGCAACATACAATAAGGAGAAGCAGGCACGGGGTTGCAAGAAGGAGCAACTGACCTGTTGAAAGGGAGCAGCTATTCTCAGTTCACAGCAAAGTTGCCATATAAAAACACACCTAGTTTATCAGGCTTTTTAAAATCTGGTAACACCTGGTTTTTAACATATAATTTCATAACATTTAAACAGTAGCAATGAATTTAGTTGTTTAAACATCATGTGTCATGGACAGACTTGAGAGTGGTCCTCCATCAGTGGTCCCCAACCTTTTTGGCACCAGAGACCAGTTTCGCAGAAGACAATTTTTCCACGGACCGGGGATGGGGGATGGTTTTGGGATGATTCAAGCCCATTACATTTATTGTACACTTTATTCCTATTATTATTACATTGTAATATATAATGAAATAATTATACAACTGACCATAATGCAGAATCAGTGGGAGCCCTGAGCTTGTTTTCCTGCAACTAGATGGTCCCATCTGGGGGTGATGGGAGACAGTGACACCCGAGGTGTGTTGCTTATGTCCAGTCTACTCCATAATCTCATTTTGGTTGCTGTCACTGCAGAAAACCCTGCTTCACAAAGATAGGATGCTGGAAATGGAAGCAGGTTTTTCAGTGCTTTTGTGGCAATCTCAGGATATTCCGCTTTGACTTTAATCCAGAACGTATGGAGATTTGAAGTTGTCTCAAACATACTTTTCAGGCCACTGTCATTTGCGATCTCAAGAAGTTGATCCTCTTCTAGCACGGACAAAGTCGATTCACCTGGCTTATTCATAAATGGGTCGTGGATCCATTCCTTCCCAGTTCGGGGGTCTTTTGTGGTTGGGAAGTAATGCTCAAACTCTTTTGAAAGCCAAGATAGGTGATCATGCACCAGCTGGGAGAAAGAAGACCCTGGCTCAGTCTCTTTCAAAATCTCTGCTAATGTTTGAAACATGTCAAAAATCCCAATGTTCACTCATTGCCCCCGTAATTCCAGTTTGGCTTTGAATGCGGCCACTTTATCAGCCAACTTAAACACAGTTGTCATTCTCTCCTGAAGTGACAGGCTGTCATTGAGCAGGTTGAATATGTCATACAAGTAAGCAAGTTTTGCGACCCATTCTGTGTCACTGAAATGTGCTGCCAGCGGTGACTGTTATTCTAAAAGAAATCTCTGGAGCGGCTCTCACAACTCAAGAACTCTGGCTAGTGATCTACCTTTAGAAAGCCATCTCACTTCTGTGTATAAGAGAAGACATGTGTGCTCTGCATCTATCTCCTCACAGAGTTGCATGAACAGACGTGAGTTAAGGGCATGTACTTTAATGTGGTTGATAATTTTAATCACATCCTGCAAAATGTTGTTAAGTTCAAGTGACATTTTTCGGCTAGCCAGTATTTCTCTATGGATGACTCACATTCAGAAGTGACCTCTTTGACCTGAGCAGTGAACCCACAAAGCCGTCCAGTTATGGCAGCCACTCTATCCATGCATATACCGACACAAAATGACCAATTCAGTTTTCCTGGTATGTAATCATTCAAAGACTTGAATAGTTCTGCAGCTGTGGTGTTGGTTGGCAACAAAAGTGCACATAACATATTCTCATGCACATCCTCCTGAAAAATATATCGCACAAAAACAAGCATTGTTGCCTTGTTGTCAACATCGGTAGACTTAACCTGGACTGCATATCATGGTGACTCATTAATCCTCCCTAACAATTGTGCCTCAATATCCTCTGCTATTTCATCAATTCGTCTAGTTATGGTGTTAGCCAAAAGAGGAACACATGCCACCTTTTGAACTGCAGCCTCTCCCAAAAGTTCATGACAAATGTCCTTAGCAGCAGGCAGGATCAACTCTTTACCAGTATTAAAGAGCTTCTTACCTTTAGCAACGTGGCTAGCCGCTAAGAATGATGCTCTCAGTGCAGACACATTTGATGAAGTGGTGGCCTTCAATAATTGCTTCTGTTCTTCATGTTCAGGTTTTTTCTTTTGAAAAACTCCAAAGGCTTGTCTTTTAATGTAGAGTGCTTGGTCTCCATGTGGCAAAGCAGTTTTGAAGGTTTCATGGCTTCGTTGGATAGCCAGTTGCCACATATTATACAAAGCGGGCTTGGAGAATGTGTATCACCTGTTACAATGAAGCCGTAATTTAAGTAGGACTCTTGATATTTTCTTTTAACTGCAGTTTTCTTTTTGTTGGCAGTCTTAGAGTCTTCTGCTGTCTCATCATTAGGTCTTTCCCCCCTTTTCAAAGAAGTTTTCCAGCAACATTTGTTTTTTACTCATTTTGGCTAGGATTAGCTTGTGGGCTACCAAAACTGTGACTGAGACAAGTGCACAGTGTGGGAAAGAGGCGAGGACAGAAGTGGTAAATAAAATAATGGGTGGGCCACGCACAGACTAAAATAAGTGTCAGATTCTGACTTAAAGCCTGCCACCAGATGCAGCTGTACAGTTGCATCAACTCACTTGCCACTATAAAGCCTGCTGCCAGATGCAGCTTAATTGTCACTTGCCACTCACTGACAGGGTTTTGATATGAGTCTGCAAGCAATTGATTTATTATGGTCTCTGTGCAGTCAAACCTCTCTGCTAATGATAATCTGTATTTGCAGCTGCTCCCCAGTGCTAGCATCACCACCTCAGCTCTACCTCAGATGATCAGGCATAAGATTCTCATAAGGAGGGCACGACCTAGATCCCTTGCATGTGCAGTTCACAGTAGGGTTCATGCTCCTATGAGAATCTAATGTCACTGCTGATCTGACAGGAGGTGGAGCTCAGGCAGTAATGTGAGTGATGGGGAGCGGCTGTAAATACAGATGAAGCTTCACTGGCTCACCTGCTGCTCACCTCCTGCTGTGTGGCCCAGTTCCTAACAGGCCACAGACCACTATCAGTCCATGGCTCAGGGGTTTTTGACCCCTGTCCTCCATGATGCCCACCTCCTGGTGTTCACATTTTTGTTTAATCTCATCTTCTTGAGTGTGAGCAGAACCTGTGACTTGCTTATAGCCAAGAAAACATGGAGAGGTGATAGGGCATCATTCCCATGACTCTGTGACATTATATAAGAGTCTAGAGATTCTCATTGTGGATGGATGAAGTAAGCAGCCAAGTAGAGACAGCCCATATGCCAAGACGCTGAGGGTTCCCCTAGGGTGGTCTCCAGGAGCTGAGGGTGACCTCTAGGAACTGTGGTTCCTCTGGGGTGTTCTCCAGGAACTGAGGGTGGTCTCGAGGAGCTGTGGTTCCCCTGGGGTTGTCTCCAGGAACTGAGGGTGACCTCTAGGAACTGTGGTTCCCCTGGATGTTCTCCAGGAACTGAGGGTGGTCTCGAGGAGTTGTGTTTCCCCTAGGATAGTCTCCAGGAGCTGAGGGTGGCCTCTAGGAGCTGTGGTTCCCTTGGGGTGGTCTCCAGGAGCTGAGGGTGGCCTTTAGGAGCTGTAGGCAGTTTATAGCTGACATTCACCAGGAATCCAAGGCCTTCAGTCCTACAGGCACATGGATATGAACTCTATAAACAACATGAGTGATCGTAGAAGCAGATTCTTAGCCAACTGATCCTCCAGAACACAGTCAGAAGACACTTGGATTACAGACTCGTTAGACCCTAAGCAGAGGACCCAGTTAAGCCTTATCTAGACTTCTGACCCACAGAAACTATGAAATAATAAATGTGTGCTTTTTTAAGCCACTAGTTTGTGCTCATTTGCTACATAGCTGTATGTAACTAATTAATAAATACACTATGCAAAAGGAACAAATCACATCTAAAGGACATAATTAAAGGATGTATTTTGGACATATTTTGCCATGGACAACTAATAACATCTGCTGTATTTCATTAAACCTGGCATCAATATTTGCCAAAATTATAAGATGATCTAGGTTGAGAGTTCAAAGCATTTAGAGGACACAGATGAGCCTTAAGTGTCATCATACTACATGCAGGGTACGTTTTTTTCTACTTCATTTCCTCAATAGTCAATCAGGACGATGATTGAGACATAACCCTGGATTTTACTTTCACAAAGTCTTGTGATCATTTTTACTGAAACTGTGGCCTAGATAATAACACAATTAGCTTTAGAGGTGGATTCTTTAGGGATTGGGTGACTCACCAAATGACATTTAGGGCAGAACTAGATGCACAATAAGTATATATTAAATGAATACACGAATGACATTTAAATATCAGGTGCTACCCTGGCATACCTCAGGTGCCAGCGCTTGTGCTGTTCTTCTACAACATCAGAATTAGTAACTAAAAACAAAACAGAGGGTATGGATACCAAATTTATGAGTGACATAGTTCTTTGAAGGGAAAGCAAGTAAGTTGAAAAATAGAACAATATAGACTCAAAAGTTCAGAATAATGCACCAACTCTAATGACATATAAATTAACAACTCTCAATTGAGGCTGAAAAGCATAAACTACACACACATAAAATGGGTTATATATGGTAGCATAAGTGGAAAGGCTTAGTTCTTGGGCTACATGCCCATTCTTTGTGAACTGAAAGAAATATCATATTAGTTAATGCCACTATTGTTACTGCATTTATTGTATAATAAACATACACATGAGTCAGGCCACTGGCATTTCCTTCCATCTCAATTCCAGGCCTTGGAGAACCATGTTTAATTTTGACAAGTATCACCAACTAGAGACCATTTAGTGGAGTCAAACCAGCACTGTGGCATGGCGCCTGGCACATGGTTGACATTCAACAAATGTCTACTGAATTACTACATTATGGATTGAGTGACAGTAATCTTTAAACTAAACCCTTGAGAAAAAAATTTGAAAAAAATGAAGTGTTCTAACTAGTAGGACACTACGTTGTGGTGCTTACAGTTTGTGATTATGGCATGCTGGTGACAGGGTTCAGGACACACAACCCTAAAATATGGCACCTTGGCATATTGAATATTTCAAGCTGAAGGAATTTGAGAAATGGCATGTGCAAGAAAGACTTTCTGATCTTCCCTAGAAGCAAGTCATAAACCCTCCTATGAGAGATGCCCTTCCTATACCAGCAAGAAAGGAGCATCCTTATCCCCAAAGACAGAGGGACACAGAGCAGAATCTGAAGGAACAGGCCTTGCTAACTTTCTACAGTTCACTACCTTTAGCTCACGTCCTTTGTGCTATCACATCTTTCCACGGCTTTCCACTCTTCATCAAAACTAGCACAAAACCACTCAGTTTTAACCATTTCTTTAGGTCTTCATTTCCTTATGAAGCTCCATGTCACATAAATCTTATACTAAATAATTTTGTATGCTTTTCTCCTGTTAATCTGTCTTGTCAGTTTATTTTTCAGACCAGACAGGGACCCTATGAGAGTAAAGGAAAACTTTTTCCTCCCCTACACTGGTTTGGTACACAGACACAGGAGACAGACGATTCAGGTTCAAATCCAGCTCCTACACCTGCATTTAATGTCACTTACCCCCTTTATACTTAAGTTTTCTTATTTGTAAAATAAAGAATATTAGAATACCAGAACCCATCTCAAGAGGGTTTTCATGAAGAAAAAGCATGTTAGCACATTTACCAAGTTTAGAAAAAAGTACGGCACATAGTAAGTAGCACTTAGTAAGCATTATGATTAGTATTATTATCATTAATAATAACATTATTCTTGTATTAGCTAAAAGGCTAGTTAGAAGTAGGCCTACTCTGAGTCATTCCAGGGGTCAAAAATAGGATTAGTGGATAGAAGTTACAGGGAAGTAGACCAGTTCTCCACAAAGAACTTTCTGGTTATCTGAGCAGTCTCAAAACAGAAATAAACTTTTAGAAGCAAAGAACGCCTCACTCCTGGAAATTTGCAAATAATTCTTTATGATTTTTAAGAGAGAGTTCATGTTAAAACATCTTTAATTTCTTTCAGTCACTCAACAATTCAAGCGATCCCTTTGACCCAACTGCACTCCAAAATGGAAAAGGAGTACCACTTTTTGTTTGTTTGGAAGAAAGCAAGTGTATGACTTATTCAGAATACTGAGAGAGAAAGCATTTCTCTGTGGTCTGTTAATATTTGCATCTGTGAAATCCCGAGTATTGCTTTGATTCAGGGAAGAAGACTCCAAACTGAAATCCAGGCCTCAATTCAGGGGTATGAGAGAAAAAATTACATATGTAAGACTTTCAGGGAAAGTAAAGTTTTAAGGGAAATACTTCAGTGAAATGAGACTTAAAGGGAGTTTAAACAAAGACTGTGCTCTAAAGCCAAAATATCTAGGCTTAAATTCTGTCTCCATCCCTTATTAGCTTCGTGACTTTCAGCTAGTGCTTAACTTCCTTCTGCCTTGATTTATTTTATCTAAAAACCAAGACAGCAATATTACCTACCTCACTGAGTTGTGAGGATTGAATGGATTAGTATATGTAAGGTATTTAGAAGGGCTTTACACATAAATGGTAGCTATATTTCTCCTCTCCTCCTCCTTCTTTTCTTAGAAGCAGTAGTAGCAGAAATAGTAGCACTAGAAGCGGCAGTATTTATATTATTTTACTAGAATCTTTCTTTAATCACAGTATTGTGCCTTGGATAGTATAAGTAAACAGTAAATATTTCAAGGTTTTTTGGTTGTTGGTTTTTTTTTTTGCTATTAAGGAACTCAAGATAGAGTAGCAGGAGTATTATATATCCCAGGCATGTAAGTGGGTGAAAAAATCATCAACAGGAAAACTGTAGAGGCTGATAAAGTTAATTCACGTATCAGAACTTACAAAATGGAGGCCACCCAGTGGCTGGGCAAACATCACAGATATGAACCTAATTCACCCCACAGTCACAGGAAACACACCTAACTCAGCTTTAGCTATCCTACTTTGCCCTAGAAAAGAAGACCTGCTGGCCTTAAAGGAAATCCCCAGCCTCCTAGCAAATCATGCCCTGTTAACACATTTGCTGCCTTGCTCTTGACCCAAATCCCCTGGGAAGAGTGCTATACTGCTTGTGAGGCACTGGACTCCCCCAGTACATGAATTGTTTTCCCTTAAATAAAGGGCATCAAACTCATTATTGAATTGTCTCAGTTTTGCCATTTGACAAAGGCTATTATTGTTTTCTGCAAAGTGGTTAAACGAAGGACAGATCACCATCAAATCCTATTTTCAACATTTGTATGTAACTGCCTTGATTTAGAAACTGGGAACTTTGAATGTTTTACTCTGAAAGGATTTGGAAATGCTGATTAAAAATAAATGTTTATTTAGCATATATGTAGGAATATTATTAAATTCAAAGGTATGCTGTGAGGAGCTGTTGCACTAAAATAAGAAATGTACTTGCATCAGACTGACACACTGGGCATGAAACATAGTAACTGACAGTGCTGATGATAAGCACAGATCTGAGGAGTTTGGGAGATGGCAACTTTTCAGCATGGTTTACTGATAACAGTGAGACTGATGAATCATATGTGGTAAAGGTGAGAACGCTACAATGGGGATGGTGGTGCATGCAACCAGCAGAATATAGCATATCCTGACCAAGACTTAATTTGGGGTGTCTGGACCCAAGGTGTTTGGTGCACATGTCAGTGATTCCTGGTCTGAGAGAATGAGTGTTTCGATATGGTGCCTGGTCTCTCCAGACCTGTGAGGGGGCCTTTGACTGGCATGTATCTCCTTTCTTCCACATTGCTACTATACTGCATCCTTTTCCTGCAAAAAACTATAGCTTTATGGCCATCATCACTGTGGGTTCTGTGAGGTGTCTTAGCAGTCGAACCCTGTCTAAATGCCACCAGTAGTAAAAAGTGTAGCCAACCTACAAAAAAAAAAATTGTGTTCGGGTAGGTCACTCTTTCTATTTATTTCCTTTTTTTAAGTATGTTCTGATTGTGATAATATGAAAGAAAACTAAGGACACGTTTTAACTTAAGAAAGATATCAATATCTATCTAAAAATTTGTATTTCCAGAATTCAAAGGACCAATAACATCTGCTTAGAGACTTATTCCATCTAATAAAGATAATAAATTTCTTTGCAATGAAGCCTGCAAATGTTAATTAGACCTGTGAGTTCAGTGTTATAGTACATTTCCATGGGTAAATAAATAATCCTTTTGGGTAAATAGTCCCTTATTCCATCAGTAAATCTGTACTTTATATAATCTAGTCAATTAACTTTGTCTCCCACTTTCCATTTTAAATCATTATCTTCATTCATCAACTAAACTATACTGGAAACTCATAGCAGAATATTTATTCATGCTCACTCAGCTAGTTTCATGACATATTTTTAAAATCAAAACTTATTTTTTGAAAAGAGTGCAGCAAGGGACCTATAAAGCAATACATCTTAGTGTTGGTATTGTTACTCTGGGACTGTTAGCTGTGTGTTGCAGAACAAAGCAAATGAAGAATTAAGTCAGGGAACTGGGATTTTCAACCATAAGAGAGAGAATATACAGTTATAAAATGGATGAAGTTAAATAAAATCATGTAGTCCTAAATTTCAATTAAGTGTATCAGCTCAGGCTATATCTTAGCTTAACATATTTCCTAGATTGCTCCACTGAAAAAGCCTAGAAACAGTATCAGATCTAGTAGCAATGAGTACCCTAGATTCCAGATAGTAGCCTATAAATACTAGTTAGCAGTAAAGGGAACCAGGGTTCCTTGAAGAAATGGTCATTCTAGGTTTGATGCAGGAAATATATAAGATAAGCACAGAATATCTTGTTATAACAGGATGCAAATAATCTATTAAAGACTATTAAACGTTTTTCCAAAGAAGCCAGGAGGAAATCTCAGTATCTTTCCACTGGCTAAAGATAAGAAAATTTGAGTTTCAGTAAGAATAAGTGCAATAGATTGAAAATATATCAGATATGTTTACCTCATGTCTTCAGAGAGTTTTTAAAAATTGATTGGTTGGGCTTCCCTGGTGGCGCAATGGTTGAGAATCTGCCTGCCAATGCAGGGGACACGGGTCCAAGCCCTGGTCTGGGAGGATCCCACATGTTGCGGAGCAACTGGGCCCGTGAGCCACAACTACTGAGCCTGCGCGTCTGGAGCCTGTGCTCCACAACAAGAGAGGCCACGACAGTGAGAGGCTTGTGCACCGCGATGAAGAGTGGCCCCCGCTTGCCGCAACTAGAGAAAGCCCTCACACAGAAACGAAGACCCAACATAGCCAAAAATAAATAAATAAATAAATAAATTTAAAAAAAATTGATTGGTCATCTTTGCAAAATAATGAGCTGGTGCCCTAGCATCCTCTAAACCAGTAAATAAAGGCAGAAAAAAAATCAAGCATTTATCTAGGCTTTTCTGTACAAACTGCACCTTAGGGTATCCAGGCTATTCAATCAAATAGTTGATAAGAAGAGGCTTATCTTTATAGAGTATTATATTCCCTGTTGTTGTTAAACCTATTTCACTCATATATAAGGTTATATTCTAAATCAGAGTTTTTATTTTAATGAAATTGGTGTCTCTTGGAAGTGAATAATCAAAGAAACCTATTTCTAAAGGGAGAAAACATGAATCCCTAGGACTAAGGCTCAAAGGATTGATCAATTAAGAAGCCAGGAGCACATGTCTCTGCCAAAAATGTATTAGAATTGCAATTGTCTAGCCAACCTATGTCTCACAGGTCTTAAAACTCAAGAGTATACCACATGCATCAGTCCCCCACCAGGTCACAACCAGTACATCCCCCATCCTACTGCTATGTGATCCAGTGATAGGCACTAACCTGTGGTTACTCCATTATTCTCCCAATCACTCACTACCTACATACTAGGCAATGAAATGTCTTGGATTCACTAGTCACATGATAACCTAATTTATGAGCAGACAAATGAGGATCAATGGAGATTAAAAAAAATTAACTAACAGGAGGAGATCAAGATGGTGGAGTATGAAGACCACCCCCAAGAACACATCAAAAATACATCTACATGTGGAGCAGTTCTCACTGAAAACAACCTGGAGACAGGCAGAAAGACTCCAGTGCAACCAAGGCTTGTAAAGAAAGATCCACATGGAGTCAGGTACGAAGAGAAGCAAAGCGATCAGGTCGGAACCAGTGTCCCTAGGTGAGGACACAGAAGAAGAGGGGGATTACACAGGCACAAAGATCCTCCCAGGGGAACGGCTGGTTCGAACCACATATTGGGTGCCCCAGCCCTCGCCTGGCACTGGAAAGACAAGTCCCCTAGCCGGTTTGAAAATCAGGAGGGCTGTAGGAAACCTAGACTCTGCTAGTGAAGAGCTCACACATATTTGTTACTCTCGGGAACAAGGCAGAGGAAGCAGACTGAAGCTGCCTAGGATGCTGGCTGGTTTCCCATAAACACCCCAGCACACCCTGGCCCACACACAGCACTCACTCTGGCCCCTATGGCTCTGGTGCAGCTCCACACTATGGCAAAGGCTGTTGATGCAGTTGTGTGGACAAAGCTGGCTCAAAGCTGGCATGGCATACAAATGAGGCAAAGGTGGCCATTACAGGCATTCATGGAGGCAAAGATCAGGAGCAGTCTGGAGTTCTGACTGGTATGCCAGGACTGCCCCAGCACCTGCCCCAGCCTTCACCAGGTGACCATTCTAGGCAGGTACTCTAGAGCTGCTGTCCTCTGGGTCAAAGGTGCCTTTGCTGGGAGAGGGCAAAGCACACACACACAAGGAATGGAACCAGCTGGGACTCAACCCATAGGGCTTCTGCTCCAGCACCCTGGAACCTGCCTCTGCTCCTGATAGGGTGGTGATGGCCACTGAGCATAGGGGAAGCTCAGTTCACATCTGGCAGTGGCTCTGGGTGCTCCATCTCCAGCCCTACTTCCCACCGAGGTGACAGTGGCCAGCACACCCAAAGGGAAAACATGACCCATGATCATGTCAGATCCAGATCTCCCACCAAAGCCACAGGGCACTGCATAGGGACATTCCCACAAAAGGGCACCACTTTGGGACTAAGATAGGTGACTATTTCACCTAATTTCATAGAGACAAAGAAAGTTAAACAAAGTGAGAAGACAGAGGAATTTGTTCCAAATGAAAGAACAAGGAAAAAAACCTGAAAAAGCAACTATTGAAACAGAGATGAAAATTTACCACATAAAGAGTTCAGAGCATTATTAATAAGAATGCTAATTGAACACAGGAAAAGAATAAATGAACACAGTGTATAGTTTAATAAGAAAGTAGAAAATATAAAAATCACCAGTCAGAGCTTAAGAATGCAATAACTGAAATGAACAACACTCTAGAAGGAATTAACAGCAGACTAGGTGAAACGTAAGAATCCATAAGTGATCTGGAAGATAGAATAATGGAAATTGCCACATCAGAAAAGCAAAAAAAAAAAATTTTTTTTAAATGAGAACAGTTTAAGGGATCTCTGGAAAACCCCCAAGCATACTAACATTTGCACTGTAGGGGTTCCAGAAGGTGAAGACACAGAAAAAACTGTTGAAAATGTTGAAATTATGGCTGAAAACTTCCTAAACCTTAAGAAGGAAACAGATATCCAAGACAGGAAGCACAGAGGGTTCCAAACAAGATGAACCCCAAAAGACCCACATCAAGACATTAAAATGGTAAAAATTAAAGATAAAGAGAGTTTTAAAGGTGGCAAGAGAAAAACAAAAAGTCATATACAAGGGAACCCCAACAAGGCTCTCAGCTGATTTTTCTGCAGAAAATTTGTAGGCCTGAAGTGAGTGGCATGAGTCACATAAAATGCTGAAAGGGAAAAACCTACCACCTACAATACTCTACACAGCAAGACTGTCATTTAGAACTGAAGGAAAGATAAAGAGACAAGCAAAAACTGAAAGAGTTCATCAATACAAAAGTGAACATAAAAGAAATGCTAACGGACTTTCACAAAGTGGAAGAGAAAAGGCTGCAACAAGAAATAAGAATCCATAGGAAAGGAAAAAATCCCACCACTAGAGGCAAATATATAGGAAAGGCTGAGGATCAATCACTTAAATATGTATACTTAAAGACAAAAAAATGTATGAATATCAAAAGACAAAAAATGTAAAATAAACTATAACTACAATAAACAATAAAGGGATAAATATGAAGGTGTAAAATATGACATCAAAAACACAAAATGTGGGAATCTAAAATGTTTACCTTCTAGAATGTGTTTGAATTTAAGTGACTCTCAGCTTAGAACTTGTAGAAATATTATAGATCAATATATAAGAACCCTGTGATAACCACAAATAAAAACTCTACAATAGATACACAAAAACTAGAGAGAAAGGAGCACAAGCATACCACTAAAGACAATCATCAAACTGCAAGGGAAGAAACTAAAAGAAGAAGAAAAGAACAGAAAAGAACTACCAAAAAAAAACTCCACAGAAAACAAGTAATAAAATGGCAGTAAGTACATAGCTATCAATAACCACTTTCAATATCAATGGAGTAAAAGCAACAATCAAAAAACATAGGGTGGGGGCTCGAGGTCAAGATGGTAGAATAGGAGGACCTGGGGTTCACTGCTCCCCACAAGTACATCAAAAATACATCTACAAGTGGAACAATTTGCACAGAGCACCTGCTGAACACTAGCAGAGGACCTCAGACACCTAAAGGACAAGAAAAGATCACTGCATAACCAGGTGGGATGAAGGAGAGAAAGGGAAGAAAAAGAAAAGAGGAAATGGGATGGGAACCACATCCCTGGGGGGAGCTGAAGGAGATGAGAGGTTACTGTACCCAGGGAGGCCCCCTCACAGGTGGCAAAATACACTGAAATAGAGGGGGAGCTTTGGGGTCTATCAGAAGAAAGTGCAGTGGCCAGTCTGTGGCAGGCAGGAGAGAGCACAACTTCCACCGACAGTTTGCGCCACAGCCCTGTGCATCCCAGCATGAGATGGGTGCCCGCCCATGCTGGCAGGGACTGGGTGCTGAAGTGTGGGGATAGGACAGTGGATCTGGAGAGAGGACTGCTGTTGGCTGCAAGGAGATGACCTGAAGGGATGAGAGTGAGGAGCTCACCTGCACGGAGAGAGACTGAGGGGATGGGCGTGAGGAGCTCCGTGGCTGGCAATGCTCCTGGAGGGAGCAGGGTCTGCCTTGGAAGCGAGGAGCCATTGTTGAGTAGTGCACAAGGGGTGGGGCCGCCATCATGGACTCTCTACACACATGTCAGCCCCTGCCTCCATGGGCACTGGGAGGGACACCCACCAGAGCAAGCATGCGCACCCGTCTGTTGCCAACTCTTGATGGCCCCTGCCTCCACGGGCACTAGAGGGGGATCCCACTGGAGCAAGCACACACGCCCCAGTCATGGCCGCCTTAACCCTCTCCTGCCTGAGCGAGCACACGTCTCTGTCACTGCCTCCTGCTGGCCGCTGACACTGCGGGTACTAGAGAAGGATCCCATCAAAGTGAGCACACATGCCCCAGTCGTGGCACTCTTCTCCCTCTCCCGCCTAAGTGAGCCCCCACACCCCAGTTGATTGCTGCCTCTTGCCCCTCCCACCTAAGTGAGCAAGTATACCTCAGTCACTGCCTTCACCACCTCTTGCCTCGGTGGGGAACAGACACCTGAGGGTGGCCTACACACAGAGGTGGAGCCAAAAACAAAGCTGAGACCCAGGGGCTGTGCAACTAAGAAAGAGGAACTGAAATCTATCTCTCTGTGCAGCTCCACAAGCCATGGATTAACCCCCATGATTGGCTTGGTAAGCCCAGAGTCTGCAGAACATCTGAATGGAAACATCTCCTACAACTGAGACCAGTCTAGCTTTAGCAGCTCTGGACTATGGGAGCACATACACACATGAGCTGGGCCAGGTCAGAGTCTGAGCTGTCCCCACAGTGCCCACAAATGGTCTAGAGACCTACCTAGAGGTTGTGGAGGGCCTTCTGGGGAGGAAGGGGTTGACTGTGGCATGGTGGGGGCAATGACACTGATAGCGGAGGCCACAGGGAATTTTTTGTTTTGTTGTTGTTTAATTTTTTAATATATTTTTCATTTTTCTACTTTTATTTTTTCTTTGTTTTTTGTTTGTTTTTGTTGTTTCTTATTTTGTTTTCTGCTCTTTTCATTTTTGTTTTTCTGTTTGTTTTGCTGGTTTTTCTGTCATTTTTGTGTTTTTTTTTTGTTTCTTTGCTTTTTTTCTTTGTTTTTGTTTTTATTGTTTGTTTTGGTTTTTGTCTGAGATTTTTGTTTTTCTCTTTTTTCTTTTTTCTCGTTTTTGTGTTTTTGTTTACTTTGACTTTTTTGTGTTTTTGTTTTTCTTTTGTTACATTTGCTTTTATTGTTTGCTTTGCTTTTTGAGGTTTTTTGTTTGATTGATTTTTTCTCTTGTTTTTTCTTTATTTAGTTTTTTGATCATTTTCATTTGCTTGGTTTTGTTTCTATTTTTGTCTTAGTTTTTGTCTGCGGTTTTTGTTTTGTTTTTCTCTTCTCTGTTTTTTCTGACACTTGTGTGTTTGTTTTTTGTTTACTTTGACTTTTTTGTTTTTTGTTAGATTTGCTTTGGCTTTTGAGATTTTTTGTTTGGTTTGTTGTTTTCTTTGTTTGTTGGTTTGTTTTTGTTTGTTTGGTTTGGTTTTTGTTGTTTGTCTTAATTTTTTTTCTGCTTGTTCTTTATTTGTGTTTTTGTTCCTTTTGGACATGCCACACAACTTGCAGGGTCGTGGTTCCCCAGCAGGGGTTCAAACCTGAGCCCCCGTGGTAGGAGTGCCAAGTCCTGGCTGCTGGACTGCCAGAGAATTCCCCAGCACCTGAGAATATTAATCAGCATGAGCTCTGCCAGAGGTCCGATCTTGGCACCATGACCCAGCTCCGCCCAACACCGTGCAAGATGCAGTGATGGATGCCTCAGGCCAAACGAGCAAGTGAGGAACACAGCTCTGCACATCAACAGACAGGCTACCTAAAGACGCACTAAGCTCACAGACACCCCAAAACACACACCCTGACACAGCCCTGCCCACCAGAGTGACAAAACCCAGCTCCACCCACCAGAGTGCAGGCAACAGGACGCCTACACAAGCCCCTGGACCAACCTCACCCACCAGGGGGCAGACACAAGAAGCAAGAGGAACTACGACCCTGCACCCTGCAGAAAGGAGACTACAAACACAGTAAATTAGATAAAATGAGATGAAACAGAAATATGTTGCAGAAGAAGGAGCAAGGTAAAAACCTCTAAGACCAAATAAATGAAGAGCAAATAGGCAATCTAACTAAAAAAGAATTAAGAGTAATGATAGTAAAGATGATCCAAGATCTTGGAAATAGAATGGAGATGTGGATCGAGAAGAGACAAGAAATGTTTAAAAAGGACGTAGATGAACAATACAATAAATGCAATGAAAAATACACTAGAAAGAATCAATAGCAGAATGACAGAGGGAAAAGAAGGGGTAAGTGAGCTAGAAGATAGAATGGTGAAAATAACTGCTGCAAAACAGAATGAAGAAAAAAGAATGAAAAGAAATGAGGACAGTCTCAGAGACCTCTGGGAGAACAATAAACACACCAACATTTGAATTATAAGGAGTCCCAGATGAAGAAGAGAAAGAGAAAGGGTCTGAGAAAATATTTGAAGAGATTATAGTCAAAAACTTCCCTAACATAGGAAAGGAAATAGTCACCCAAGTCCAGGAAGTGCAGAGTCCCTTATAGGATAAAACCAAAGAGAAACACACTGAGACACATATTAATCAAACCAACAAAAATTAAATAAAAAGAAAAAATATTAAAGGTAGCAAGAGGAAAGCAACAAGTAACATACAAGGGATTCCCCATAAGATTATCTGCTGATTTTTCAGCAGAAACTCTGCAGGCCAGAAGGGATTGGCACAATGTATTTAAACTGATGAAAGGGAAAAACCTACAACCAAGAATACTCTAACCAGCAAGGCTCTCATTCAGATTCAATGGAGAAATCAAAAGCTTTACAGACAAGCAAAAGCTAAGCTACTACAGCACCACCAAACCAGCTTTACAACAAATGCTAAAGGAACTTCCTCAGGTGGGAAACACAAGAGAAGAAAAAGACCTACCAAAACAAACCCAAAACAATTAAGAAAATGGTAATAGAAACATACATATCAATAATTACTTATGATACAAATGGATTAAATGCTCCAGTCAAAAGACACAGACTGGATGAATGGAGAGAGAAACAAGACCTGTATATATGCTGTCTACAAGAGACCCATTTCAGACCTAGGGACACATATGGACTGAAAGTGAAGGGATAGAAAAAGATATTCCACACAAATAGAAATCAAATGAAAGCTGGAGTAGGAATACCCATATCAGATAAACTAGACCTTAAAATAAAGACTATTACAGGAGACAAGGAAGGACACTACATAATGATCAAGGGATCAATCCAAGAAGAAGAAATAACAATTGTAAATGTTTATACACCCAACATAGGAGCACCTCAATACATAAGGCAAATACTAACAGCCATAAAAGGGGAAATCGACAGTAACACAATGATAGTGGAGGCCTTTAACACCCCACTTACACTAATGGATAGATCATCTCGACAGAAAATGAGTAAGGAAACACAAACCTTAATGACACATCAGACCAAATAGACTTAATTGATATTTATCAGACTTTCAATCTGAAAGCAGAAGAATACACTTTCTTCTCAAGTGCACATGGGACATTCTCCAGGATAGATTGTATCTTGGGTCACAAATCAAGCCTTGGTAAATTTAAGAAAACTGAAATCATATCAAGCATCTTTTCTGACCACAACACTATGAGATTAGAAATCAATTACAAGGAAAAAAAACTGTAAAAAACACAAACACATCGAGATTAAATAATATGTTACTAAATAATCAACAGATAACTGAAGAAATCAAAGAAGGAATGAAAAAATACCTACAGACAAATGACAATGAATACATGAGAATCCAAAAACCTATGGGACACAGCAAAAGCAGTTCTAAGAGGGATGTTTATAGCAATAAAATCTTACCTCAGGAAACAAGAAAAATCTCAAATAAACAACCTAACATTACACCTAAAGCATCTAGAGAAAGAAGAACAAACAAAACATAAATTTAGTAGAAGGAAAGGAATCATAAAGATAAGAGAAGAAATAAATGAAATAGAAACGAATGAAACAATAGCAAAGGTCAATGAAACTAAAACCTGGTTCTTTGAGAAGATAAAAAAAAAATTGATAAACCTTTACCACACTCATCAAGAAAAAAAAGGGAGAATATTCAAATCAATAAAATTAGAAATGAAAAAGGAGAAATTACAATGGACATGGCAGAAATACAAAGGATCACAAGAGAATACTACAAGCCACTATATGACAATAAAATGGACAACCTGGAAGGAATGGACAAATTCTTAGGAAGGTACAACTTTCCAAGACTAAACCAGGAAGAAATAGAAGATATAAACAGACCAATCACAAGTAATGAAATTGAAAATGTAATTAAAAATCTTCCAACAAGCAAAAGTCCAGGACCAGATGGCTTCATAGGCAAATTCTATCAAACATTTAGAGAAGAGCTAACACCCATCATTGTCAAACTCTTTCAAAAAATTGCAGAGAAAGGAACACTCCTAAGCTCATTTTACGAGGCCACCATCACTCTGATACAAAAACCAGAAAAAGATATCACAAAAAAAGAGAAAATTACAGACCAATATCACTGATAAACATAGAGGCAAAAATCCTCAACAAAATACTAGCAAACAGAATCCAACATTAAAAGGATCATGCCCAAGATCAAGTGGGATTTACCCCAGGGATTCAAGGATTTTTTTCAATATATGCAAATCAATCAATGTGATACACCATACTAACAAATTAAAGAATAAAAACCATATGATCATCTTAACAGATGCAGAAAAAGCTTTTGACAAATCTCAACACTCATTTATGATAAAAACTCTCCAGAAAATGGGCATAGAGGGGACCTACCTCAACATAATAAAGGCCATATACAACAAACCCACAGCAAACATCATTCTCAATGGTGAAAAACTGAAAGCATTTTCTCTAAGATCAGGAACAAGACAAGGATTTGCACTCTCACCACTATTATTCAACATAGTTTTGAAAGTTCTAGCCACAGAAATCAGAGAAAAAAAGAAATAAAAGTAATCCAAATTGGAAAAGAGGTAAAACGGTCAGTTTGCAGATTACATGATGCTACACATAGAAAATCCTAAAAATGTTACCAGAAATCTACTAGAGCTAATCAATGAATTTGGTAAAGCTGCAGGATACAAAATTAATGCACAGAAATCTCTTGCATTCCTATATACTAACAATGAAAGATAGAAAGAGAAATTAAGGAAACAATCCTATTTATCACTGCAAAAGGAATTAAATATCTAGGAATAAACCTACCTAAGGAGGCAAAAATCCTGTACTCAGAAAACTACAAGATACTGATGAATGAAATCAAAATGGCACAAACAGATGGAGAAGATATATCATGTTCTTGGATTGGAAGAGTCAATATTGTGAAAATGACTATAATTCCCAAAGCAATCAACAAATTCAATGCAATCCCTATCAAATTACCAATGGAATTTTTCACAGAATTAAAACAAAAAATTTTACAATTTGTATGGAAACACAAAAGACCCCAAATAGCCAAAGCAATCTTGAGAAAGGAAAATGGAGCTGGAGGAATCAGGCCCCCTGACTTCAGACTGTACTACAGGGCTACAGTATTTAAGACAGTATGGTACTAGCACAAAAACAGAAATATAGATCAATGGAACAGGATGGAAAGCACAGAGATAAACTCACGCACCTATGGTCACCTAATCTATGACAAAGGAGGCAAGAATATACAATGGAGAAAAGACAGCCTCTTCAATAAGTGGTGCTGGGGAAACTGGACAGCTACATGCAGAAGAATGAAATAAGAAAACTTGCTGACACCATACACAAAAATAAACTCAAAATGGATTAAAGACCTAAATGTAAGGCCGGACACTATAAAACTCTTAGAGGAAAACGTTTGAAGAACACTCTTTGACATAAATCACAACATCTTTTTTGACCCACCTCCTAGAGTGATAAAAATAAAAACAAAAACAAACAAATGGGATCTAATTAAACAAAATCTTTTGCTCAGCAAAGAAAACCATAAATGAGATGAAAAAACAACCCTCAGAATGGGAGAAAATATTTGCAAATGAAGCAACTGAAAAGGGATTAATCTCCAAAATATACAAACAGCAAAATATACATGCAGCTCAATACCAAAAAAACAAACAACCCAATCAACAATGCATGGAAGACCTAAATAGACATTTCTCCAAAGACATACACATGGCCAACAAACACATGAATAGATGCCCAACATCATTAATTATTAGACAAATGCTGATCAAAACTACGATGAGATATCACCTCATACCTGTCAGAATGGCCATCATCAGAAAGTCTACAAACAATAAACACTGGAGAGGGTGTCTAGAAAAGGGAATCATCCTGCACTGTTGGTGGGAATATAAATTGATACAACCACTATGGGGAACAGTATGGAGCTTCCTTAAAAAACTAAAAATGGAACCCCCATATGACCCAGCAATCTCACTACTGGGCATATACCCCGAGAAATCCATAATTCAAAAACACACATGCACTCCAATGTTCACTGCAGCACTATTTGCAATAGCCAGGACATGGAAGCAACCTAAATGTCCATCGACAGATGAATGGATAAAGAAAATGTGGTACATATATGCAATGGAATATTACTCAGCCATTTCAAAAATGAAATTGTTTCAGTTTTGTAGAGACGTGCATGGGCCTAGAGTCTGTCATACAGAGTGAAGTAAGTCAGAAAGAGAAAAACAAATATCGTATATTAATGCATATATGTGGAATCTAGAAAAATGGTACAGATGAGCCTATTTGCAGGGCAGGAATACAGACACAGATGTAGAGAATGAACATGTGGACTCAGGGAGGGGAAAGGGGGGTCAGATGCATTGGGAGATTGGGATTGACATATATACACAACCGTGTGTAAAACAGATAGCTAGTGGGAACCTGCTGTAGAGCACAGGGAGCTCAGCTTGGCGCTCTGTGGTGACCTAGATGGGTAGGATGGGGGTTGGAGGTGGGAGGGAGATTCAAGAGGTACGGGATATATGTATACATATAGCTGATTCACTTCATTGTATAGCAGAAACTAACACAATATTGTAAAGAAACTACCCCAATAATAAAAAATGGCATGATCATATCAATAGGTGCAGAAAAAGTATTTGACAAAATTCAACATCTATTCATGATAAAAATGCTCACTAAAGTTGGTATAGAGAGACATATCTCAACATAATAAAGCCATATATGCCAAACCCACAGTTTACATCACACTCAGTGGTGGAAAGCTAATAGCCTTTCCTCTAAAATCAGGAACAAGACAAGAATATTGTCTGTTGCCACATTATTCAACACTGTAGTGGAGGTCTGAGCCATAGCAATCAAACAGAAAAAGAAACAAAAGTCATCCAAACTGGAAGGGAAGAAGTAATACTGTCACTCTTTGTAGATGACATGATATTATATAGAGAGAATCCTAACGTCACCGCCAAAATACTTTAGAACTATTAAATGAATTAATTAAAGTTGCAGAATACAAGATTAATATATAGAAATCTGTTGCTTTTCTATATGCTAATAATGAGCTATCAGGAAGAGAATGCAAGAAAACAATCCCAATTAAAATTGCACCAAAAAGAATTAAATACTAGGAAAAAAACTTAACCTAGGAGGTGAAAGACCTATACCTTGAAAACTATAAGAAATTGATGAAAGAAATTAAAGTTGATACAAAAAAATGGAAAGATGTACCATGTTCATGGATTGTAAGAATTAATATTGTTAGTTACATACTGCCCAAAGAAATCTACAGATTTAATGCATTCCCTATCAAAATACCCTTGACATTTTCCACAGAATTAGAAAAAATAATCCTAAAATTTATATGGAACCAGAAATGGCCTCGAATGGTCAAAGCAATATTGAGGGAAAAGAACAAAATTACCAGTATCACCCTCTCTGACTTCAGACTACACTACAAAGTTGCAGTAAAAACAGTATGATATTGGCCAAAAAAAGACACATAGATCAATGAATCAATGAAACAAAATAGAGAGCTCAGAAATAAAACCATGAACTTATGGTCAATTAACCTACAACAAAGGAGGCAAGAATATACAGTGGTGATAAGACAGTCTCTTCAATAAGTGGTGCTGGAAAAACAGAACAGCTACATGTAAAAGAATGAAATTAGAATATTCTCTAACACCACATAAAAAAATAATGTCAAAATGAATTAAAGATCTAAATGTAAGACCTGAATCATAAATCTCCTGGATTAAAACATGTGAAGAACACCCTTTGACATAAATCATAACAATATTTTTATGTCTTCTAAACCAAAGGAAACAAAAGCAAAAATAAACGGATGGGATCTAAATAAATTTAAAAGCTTTTGCACAGCAAAGGAAATCATCAACAAAATAAATTGATGATATAGGTACATGAAAAGATGTTCAACATTGCTAATCATCAGAGAAATGAACATCAAAACCACAATGAGATTATCACATCACACCTGTCAGAATGACCATCATCAAAATGATCACAATAACAAGTAACAAATGTTGGCAAAGATATTGAGAAAATGTACCCCTAGTACACAGTTGGTGGGAATGTAAATTGGTGCAGCCACTATGAAAAACAGTATGGAGGTTCCTCAAAAACTAAAAATAGATTTACCATATCCATAACTTCCACTCCTAGGGTATATCTGAAGAAAATGAAAACAGTAATCTGAAAAAATACATACATCCAACAGTTCATAGCAGTATTATTTACAATAGTCAGATATGAAAGCAACCTAAGTGTTCACGAATAGATGAATGGGTAAAGATGTCTGCAAACAAATCAATGTGATAAACCACATTAATAAATTGAAGAATAAAAACCATAGGACCATCTCAATAAATAAAGAAAAACTTTTGCTAAAGTTCAACCTCCATTTATGATAAAAACTCTTCAAAAAGTAGGCATAGAGAGAACATACCTCAACATAATAAAGGCTATATATGACAAAGCCATAGCTAACATCACACTCAAAGGTGAAAAGCTGAAAGCATTTCCTCTAAGATCAGGAACAAGACAAGGATGCCAACTCTCATGGCTTTTATTCAACGTAGTTTGGGAAGTCCTAGCCACAGAAATCAGAGGAAAAAAAAGGAATCTAAATTGGAATGGAAGAAGGAAAACTGTCACTGTTTGCAGATGACATGATACCATACATAGAAAATCCTCAAGACACTACCAGAAAACTACTAGAGCTCATCAATGAATTCAGTAAAGTTCCTGGATACAAAATTAATACAGAAATATGTTGCATTTCTATACACTAATAACAAAATATCAGAAAGAGAAATTAAGGAAACAATCCCATTTACCATCACATCAAAAAGAATAAAATACCTAGGAATAAACCTACCTAAGGAGGACAAAAAACCTGTTCTCTGAAAACTATAAGATGGTGATGAAAGAAAGTGAAGATGACACAAACAGATGGAAAGATATACCGTGTTCTTAGATTGGAAGAGTCAATATTGTTAAAATGACCATACTGTCCAAAGCAATCTACAGATTCAGTGCAATCCCCATCAAACTACCAATGGCATTTTTCACAGAACTGGAACAAAATATTTTTAATTTGTATGGAAACACAAAAGACCCTGAATAGCCAAAACAATCTTGAGAAAGAAGAATGGAGCTGGAGGAATCATGCTCCCTGACTTCAGACTATACTACAAAGCTACAATCATCAAAACAGTATGGCACTGGCACATAAACCAACATATAGATCACTGGAACAGGATAGAAAGCCCAGAAATAAAAGTATGCACTAATGGCCAATTAATCTACAACAAAGGAGACAAGAATATACAATGGAGAAAAGACAATCTCTTCAATAAGTGGCACTGGGAAAACTGGACAACTACTTGTAAAAGAATGAAATTAGAATGTCTCCTCACAACATTTACAAAAATAAGCTCAAAATGGATTAAAGACCTAAATTTTAAGACCAGATACCTTCAAACTCCTAGAGGAAAACATAGGCAGAACACTCTGACATAAATTGCAGCAATATTTTCTTGGATCTGTCTCCTAGAGTAATGGAAATAAAAAAAAAAATGGGACCTAGTTAAACTTAAAAGCTTTTGCACAGCAAGACAAAAAGACAACCCTCAGAATGGGAGAAAATATTTGCAAATGATGAGACTGACAAGGGCTTAATTTCCAAAATATACAAACAGCTCATACAGCTTAATATTAACAAAAAACAAAAGCAAAAAAAAAACCCCAATCCTGCAATTCCACTCCTGGGCATACATCTGGAGAAAACTCTAATTTGAAAGATACATGTACCACAATATTCACAGCAGCAATCCTTACAACAGCAAAGACATGGAAGCAATTTAAGTGTCCAATGACAGATAAAGAAGATGTGATATATATATGTATACACACATACAATGGAATATTGCTCAGCCATAAAAGGAATAAAATAATGCAATCTGCAGCAACATGGATGGACCCAGAGATTATCATACTAAGTCAAGTAAGTCAAAGACAAATATCATATATCACTTACTTGTGGAATCTATAAAAATGATAAAAATGAACTTATTTACAAAACAGAAACAGATTCAAAGACAAAGAAAACAAACTTATGGTTACCAAAGGAGAAAGGGGGTCAGGAATAAATTAGGAATTTGTTTTTAACAGATACACATCACTGTACATAAAACAGATAAACAACAAGGACCTACTGTACAGCACAGGGAACTACATTCAATGTCTTGTAATAACCTATATGATATAATGGAAAAGAATCTGAAAAAGAATATATATATGTCTCTATATATATATGTATGTATAACTGAATCACTTTGCTATACACTTGAAACTAACATAACATTGTAAATTAACTATGTTTCAATTAAAAAGAAGATGTGGTGTATGGAATGGAATATTCCTCAGTTATACAATGGAATATTACTCAGCCATACAAAAGAATGAAATTCTGCCATTTGCAATAACATGGATGGACTTGGAGGGTATTATGCTTAGTGAAATAAGTCAGACAGAGAAAGACAAATACTGTATGTTATCACTCATATGTGAAACATTAAATATAAAAAAAGAATGACTATATAAAAACAAAATCAGACTCCCAGATATAGAGAACAAACTAGTGATTACCAGTGGGGAGACAGAAGGGGGAATGGTAAAACAGGGGTAGGGGATTAAAAGATACAAACTACTATGTATAAAATAAATAAGCTACAAGTGTACATTGTACAGCACAGAGAATATAGCCATTATTTTATAATAACTTTAAATGGAGTATAATCTATAAAATAAATATATATATATATATTTTTTGGCTGCTTTGGGTCTTCATTGCTGCACATGGTCTTTCTCTAGTTGTGGCGAGTGCTGGCTACTCTTTGCTGTGGTGCGTGGACTTCTCATTGCGGTGGATTCTCTTGTTGCAGAGCAGGGGCTCTAGGCATGCAGGCTTCAGTAGTTGCAGCACATGGGCTCAGTAGTTGAGGCATGCGGGCCCTAGAGCACACGGGCTTCAGTAGTTGTGGTGTGTGGGCTCAGTAGTTGTGGTGCGCAGGGTCTAGGGGGCATGGGATTCAGTAGTTGTGGTGCGTGGGTCCAGTAGTTGTGGTGAGCAGGCTCTGGGGCACGTGGGCTTCAGTAGTTGTGGTGTGCAAGCTCAGTAGTTGTGGGTCACGGGCTCCAGAGAGCAGGCTCAGTAGCTGTGGAGCACAGGCTTAGTTGCTCTGCAGCATGTGGGATCTTCCCGGACCAGGGATCAAACCCGTGTCCCTTGCACTGGCAGGCGGATTCTTAACCACTGAGCCACCAGAGAAGTCCCTAATCAATCACTATGTTGTATACCTGAAACTAATGCAGTACTGTAAATCAGCTAAACTTCACTTTAAAGATAATTAATTAATATAAAGCACAGAAATCAAAACAAACAGGAATAAAAAAGAAACTTGGAACCGCATGAATAGAATGCCAGCTAACATCCAGGTTTCAGCAGGTGAAGATGAGCTGAAACTAATTTGCCCTCGCCTCCTCTGGATCTTCTGAACCTTCAAGGGAAGAATCAATCCCAACTTAGCGCCTACTCACAACAACCTACTGGGTGCAAGCCTATTTGTGGTCTCCTGGATTAGCACTGCATTTGGCCTATGAAAAAGCAGAAATTGATGAATCATACAACATATTAACTTTGTGTGATGCTTTTCTTCTTCATTTGGAAACAAATGTCCAATTGATCTATAGGAAGCTTCTCCTTTTCCCTTTTCTCTTCAATTCATCAATTCACATGGTTCATTTGGGGTTGCTGGTACCTCATGTCCCTCTCCGAATGCACAACCCACCCCCAACAACAGGACTTTTGCTGAAACTATTGAGAAAGGTGGTTTATCCTCCTGAGACAGAAGGTGGTAAAGACTATGGGGACCTGGACCTGGTGGGGTCCAGAGAATGAAGCTCACACAGAGGAGACAGATTCTTTAAAGCATAATCTGAACACTGGGACTCAGCCATGCCTGAAGCTAGGAATACCCTTGGACTTATCAGTTACCTAAGCCAAAATGTTCCCCTAAGCCAGTATCTAGAAAAGAGTTCTGAAGAATACAACAGTTAGCTCTGGATGGTGAGATTTTAGGAGATATTTTCTGCTTTTGTACTTTTCTGTCTTGTTTGCAGTTTTTACAATAAATATGTACAATAAATAAATTTTACAATAAAATACAAACAATATTATAACACAACAAGACAGCAGTATTTGGGGCATCACTCTATGTAAACAATTAACTGCAATCTGTGGATCTCTTAGATAAAGTCAAAATTATAGACAGGATCCTAAAGCCATCTTGTTTATACTAATATACCAGACAACAGAACCTGTTCCATGTTGAAACCTCATCAGAGAGGGAATCTCTGTAATTCCCCTCAACTACCCATAATTTCCAAATCTTGTCATTTACCATTAGGAAAGTCTTCCTTAGCTTTAATTCTGAACACTCTTGGCTCATGTCCTGTTATTCTTTTCTTGGTCCAGAGGCACAGTGTTCATCCAGCCATATTTCCACTGGGACTCTTTCCCTTCTTTTCCTATTTGGCCCTTAAAAAACAAGCTGCTACATGAGATATCCAAAAGAAGGGGTCAGGCCTTTATATTGTGCATAGAAAGAAGTAAGGACAAGGCGAGCTGCTTTGAGATTTTAAAATAACAACTTCCGTCTTGAGCCTTCCTGAATGGTGAAGTCCTTTTCCTGTCAGTTGGAGCCGCCTGAGGGAACTTTATTCCTATCCAAACGGTGGCATGGTTCCAGGTTATAAACAGACTGTTCTTGCCACTGATCCTAGACCAATGTCTGATTTCTGGACACTCCCACCTTCTGTGACTGTCTGCTGGTATGGCCCTACAATCCCAAACAACTGTCTAAATATTTCTAAGGTACCTGTCACTGTCATCTCAAAGCAGCCAAAACACCACATGCATTTCCAACCGCAGAATGACTCTACCTTCTGAATCATCAAAAAGAGATTAAGCGTTCAATATAGTTTTTGTGTTTAATGTTGAATCAGCGGTTATCCTCCCATTTTCCTGAATCACATCTTCAGATTTTTCTGAAACCTCGGCAAGAAGCATCCGCAGCAATTTGTAGATTGTTCAGATGTATGGGGAAAAGAGGGTGGGGAGGTATGCAATCTAGGCAAGAACAACTTTGTCTTTGAAGTGAGGACCTATGTCAATGGTTATAGGCAGTTTCACTGAGAAATAAAATGAAATACTAAAGCAAACTTGGAACAAGTAAAACTTATTACCTATGGCTTCAAGCAGCAACTACTTTAAAAAAAAAAACATGGCTCATGCATGGGAGCATTCTATAGCTTCTCAATATAGACAGGTCATGTAGTATTGTAGAAAAAGATGAACATGCTAGGAATCAAAACACTTGGGTTTGATCAATGATACTATTTATTTTACAGGGATAATAGTTATAAAAACTGAACATTAATTTTTTCATTTGGAAAACAAGGAAAATAATGCCTGCTCTCCTACATTACAAGGTTATTATAGAAAAATTTTGTAAACTCAAATTATCAGTGTACATTAATTTAAGAAGAACTTTGAGGAAGCAGAAACAATGCACAGAGAAATTGCATAAAATAAACTGTTATTAATAACCTCAGAGAGATAAATAAAGTATTGCATCCAGGAGACTAAGAAAGACATTCACAAAACAAAAAGAGCTCTTTGAAAAAAATAATGCATTCCAAATAGAAGAAATAAAAGATAAAGTTGAGGAAATCTGTGACCAAAGATTAGAAAAACAAAAAAATAAAAAACAATAGAGAAAGTATATGCAAAATAGCAGAGGATCCCTCCAGAAGTCATCTGAACTGAAGGAATTCTAAAAATTAGAACAAGAGAATATGTATTAGAGGAAATTAGTGAAGAAATATTTCGAGACTTTATTCGTGGACCTTCAGGGCAGAGTTTCCACATTGGAAAGGATTACTGACTGTAACTAAAGTAAAATAAATGAAAAAAGTCCTGAAATAAATCACAGTGCTATGAACCAGCAAACTATTTAACTAATTTTATATAATTACTAATAAGGTATTAGTTGACTAATTAGGAGCACATCCATACAATGGAAATGAAAACAACACAAAATTGTGTTTTCTGAAAACATTTAATGACATAAGAAAATGTAGGTAGAAGTTGAAATGGGATTTTTTTTTTTTAATAGGACATATGGATTCAGTTCCTACAGAGAGCTTGGAAGTTCTGCTTTATGTTCTGCTTTAAGTCACTTCTGCTTTATGACAAGAATAAGCTGGACAAACTAAAAATCAACAATCTTTCTGGGAACCATCAAAGAACTAAAGTCATAGAGCAAACTGCCACCGGAAAATGGGCACATTTTGAGAGATAAGCAATGGAGATCTTCTTGCTTGGGGCAGAAGTCACAGGAGCCATAAAATAATAGGAACAATGAAATGCTGATTCACTGGAGGCTGAGTGAAGACCAGCATGACAGTGAGAAAACCCTGTGGGCCCAGCATAAGCAACACCCCAATGCTCTCCTGGATTTTCTTTTAGGAACCCCCCCTCCCAGATTCTGTGATATTGTTATTTATAATACGAAATGTATATTTGGTGTTCATCCCCATTTCTGGCACAGAGCTCCTAAAACTCTGGGAACCCTTGTTGGAGAGCAACAAAATAGTCTTTTGTTATGTGAATGAGGTAACTTTTGAACCACATTGAAGGATGGGGCCTGGTTGCAAGGAGAACCAACCATGTGACTAGAGGGTTGGAACTTTCAGTCCCACATTCCCTGACATCAGATCTCTGGGGATGCGAGAAGGGCTGGGGGTTGAATCAATCGCTAATGGTCCATAATTTAATCAATCATGACTAAGTAATGCAACCCCCATAAAAATCCAAAAGGCTGGTGTTTGCAGAGCTTCCAGGTTGGTGAACATGTGGAGATGCAGGAAAAGTGGCATGCCCAGAGAAGGCAGGGAAGCCATATGCCTTTTCCACACCTCTCACTGTGCATCTCTTCCATCTGGCTGTTCATCAGTATAGAGAGCTCAGAAACAAACCCACACACCTATGGTCAATTAATCTTCGACAAAGAAGGCAAGAATAAACAATGGAGAAAAGACAGTCTCTTCAGCAAGTGGTGTTGGGAAAGCTGGACAGCCACATGTAAATCAATGAAGTTAGAACATTCCCTCATACCATACACAAAAATAAACTGAAAATGGCTTAAAGACTTAAAAAAAGACATGATACCATAAAACTCCTAGAAGAGAAAGAACATAGGCAAAACATTCTCTGACATAAATCATATCAATGCATTCTTAGGTCAGTCTACCAAGGCAATAGATATAAAAGCAAAAATAAACAAATGGGACCTAATCCCATTTGACCCAATCAAACTTATAAGCTTTTTGCACAGCAAAGGAAACAAAGACAACCTAAAGACTGGAAGAAAATATTTGCAAATGATGTGACCGAGAGGGGATTAATTTCCAAAATATACAAACAGCTCATGCAACTTAATAACAAAAAACAAACAACCTAATCAAGAAATAGGCAGAAGATCTAAATAGACATTTCTCCAAAGAAGACATACAGATGGCCCACAGGCACATGAAAATAGGCTCAACATCATTAATTATTACAGAAATGCAAATCAAATGTACAGTGAGGTACTACTGCACACCAGTCAGAAGGACTATCATTAAAATGTCTACAAATAAAAAATGCTGGAGAGGGTGTGGAGAAAAAGGAACCCTCCTACACTGTTGGTGGGAATGTAAATTGCTGCAGCCACTATGGAAAACAGTATTAAAGTTCCTCAAAAAACTAAGAAAGAGTTGCCATATGATCTAGCAATCCCACTCCTGGGCATATATCTGGACAAAACTCTAATTCGAAAAGATACATGCACCCCAATGTTCATAACATCACTATTTACAATAGCCCAAACATGGAAACAACCTAAATGTCCATCAACAGATGAATGGATGAAGGAGATGTGGTACACATATACAATGGAATATTACTCAGCCATAAAAATAAGAATGAAATAATGCCATTTGCAGATACATGGATGGACCTAGAGATTATCATACTAAGCAAAGTAAGTCAGAGAGAGAAAGACAAATACCATCTGGCTATTCCCAAGTTATATCCTTTTATATAAACTGGTAATCTAATAAGTAAAATGTTTCCCTGAGTTCTTGTGAGCCACTCAAGCTGGTCAATCAAACCCAAGAAGGGGATCCTTGGAATCTCTGATCTATAGCCAGTTGGTCAGAAGCACAGGTGACAAACTGAACTTTCAATTGATGTTTGAAGTGGGGGTTCAGGCAGTCTTGTGGGACTGAACCCTTATCCTGTGGCATCTGATGCTATCTCCAGGCAGATAGTGTCAGAACTGAGTTGAATTCTAGGACACCTAGTCAGTGTCATAAAATTGCTTCTTGGTATGGAACCACACACATACACACACACACACACACACACACACATATTAGAACTGATAATCAGAATCCTTATATTCTCATGGTGAAGGTCCAAAATAGATCCCATAATGGTCCTAGTAGGAGAAGAGGGAGAGAAATTATTGTGAAACATTCACAGAACCTTCTCAATAACAAAGGCCTACTCTCCAGGGGAAATGACTTTGCAAGGGCAAAATTCTGAAACTTGATTCCAGATGGGGGAAATGGTGTAGAAAGAAATTCTAACCACTGGAGTATGTACAGCAATACTCATGAAGCCCACAGCCCTGAGACATAGGTCCACTGAAAGACTGAGACTAATACAGAAAAGTATAGAATGTCCCCCACCACCTCACATACACCTACCACAACAAGGAAGCTCCAGTATAACTGGGTTACAGCTTAAACAGCTACAAGACAGAGACTCTGGAAGACAGCTGATTCTAGGACTAGGGAGGGAATATACAGGATGAACCTGGAGAATCCTGCAGTGCCAGAAAGTAAGAAAAAACAAAAAATAAACAGATAAGCAAACAAATAACAACAAAAAACCCACAATGGAGACATGACAACTAAATATTATGTGATATCCTAAATGGGATCCTGGAACAGGAAAATGACATAGAACTCACTGTTTTATATATTCTATAGGGAAATATTAAAAAAAAGTATGGGCTTCAGCCAATGGTATGTATAAATACTGGCTCATCACTTGTGACAAACATACCATGTGGATGTAAGATGTTATCAAAAGTGGAAACTAGGTGCAGGATATATGAGAACTCACTGTGCTATCTTCATGACTTTCCTGTAAATCTAAAACTACTCTAAAATTAAAAACTTATTTATTTTAAATGGCATAAAAATTGGAGATAATATGACCCTACTACTATTTTGTATAAGATATTATATAAAGTTGAAGAGATTGTATGAAGTCATCCAAAGAAACCATCTGTGCCAGGAGATTTCTTTTTGGGGAAATTTATAATTACAAATTCAATTTCTGTAGTAGTGTAGGGATATTCAGATTGCCTATTTAATCCTGGTTGAGCTTTGGTAGTTTGTAGTTTTCGAGGAATTAGTCCATTTCTTAAAGTTGTTGAAATTATGAGCATAAAGTTGTTCAAAATACTTCCTTATTACCTATTTAATAGCTGCAAGATTTGTGGTGCTACCTCTAATCTCATTCCTAATAACAGTGATTTGCATCATTTCTCTTTTTATTTTTGTCAGTTTGCTTATCAATTTTATTGCTTTTTTTGAAAAAACAATTTTTCTTTTACTGTTTTCTCCATTGTTTTCCAATTTCACCTTGAAATGATTTCTGATCTTATCATTGTCTGCATTGTCTTGTCTTGCCTTCCTTCTGTTTGCTTTGGGTTTATTTTGCTTTTCCTTTTTAAATTTCTTGTAGTGGGAATTTAAATTTCAGATTTGAGATAAACAACAAGGTCCTACTGTATAGCATAGGGAACTATATTCAGTATCCTGGGATAAACCATAATGGAAAAGAATATGAAAAGAATATATATATGTATAATTGAATCACTTTGCTATACAGCAGAAATTAAACATTGTAAATCAACTATACTTCAATAAAAATTTTTTTAAAATTACTGATTTGAAATCTACCCTCATTTCTAATATATTTTGTCCTATGAATTTCCCTCTCAGCACTGCTTTAGCTTTATCCCACATATTTTGAAATGTTTTTATTTTTATTCAGTTTATGTATTTTTTTTTAATTTGAAAGTTTTCAAATTTTTTGATGCATGGATTATTTAGAAGTGTGTTGTTCATTTCCATTTGCTTAGAGATTTTCTTGTTGTCTTTCTGTTATTTATTTCTAGTTTGCCTTATGGTCACAGAACAAACTCTGTACGATTTAAATTCTCTTAAACTTGTAGAGGTTTGCATAAATCATCTCTCTTGGCAAATGTTTTACAAGCACTTGAAAAAAAATGTGTATTCTGCTCTTGTTGGTGGAATGTTCAATACATGTCAATTAGATCCTATTGCTTGATTTTGCTGATTGGACCTCTTACATACTTCCCAAGTATAACTGTGGATTTATATATTTCTTCTTTCAGCTTTGTAAGTTTTTGCTTCATGTATTTAGAAGCTCTATTCACTGATGCACACATTTAGGATCATTATATCTTCCTGGTGGATTGATCCTTTTATCATTATGTAAAGTCCCTCTTTATCTCTAGTAGTTTTCTTTGTTCTGAATTCTACTTCATCAGATATTAACATATCTCTCCTGCTTTTTAAATTTTAATTTAACATTTGCATGGTACAAATTTTCCATTCTTTTACTTTCAACCTACCTATATTGTTGAATTTGAAGTGAACTTCTTTTAAGCAGCATATAGTTGAATCATTTACATTAAAAAAAATTTTAATCTACTCTGCCTATCTCTGTAGGAGAGAGTGAGTGAGTGTGAGTTAAGTTTTATTTGGGGAAAAATGAGGACTGCAGCCCGGGAGACAGCGTTTCAGATAGCTCTGAGAAACTGCTCAGAGGAGGTGTTGGGGGGGGGGAGCCAGGATATACAGGGTTTTGTATAAAGGGCAGGTAGTTGGGACATCAATTTATTGTTATTTAAAGAAAACCAGACATCTTAAGTTAAGGAGTTTAGTGTTTTACTATGGGAAGATGCAAGAGTCTGGGCTCACTGAAATCATTCCTTTGATATGCACCTCAGCTCTCTGGGGCCAGTATCCTGTGTTTTCACATCCTGAGTTTCCTCAGGGCTCACCGCAGGGAGTGGCTGCAGTCTGTTGGCTGCTAGATGGCAGGTATACTTTTCAGCCCTGAGTTTCCTCAGGGCTCACCTGTTCACCTCACGTTGGAGGGCTGCAATCGTTGATGACTGTGACATTCTTTGTTTACTGATATGGCAGGAAATATTCCATATATAAGTATTCCATTCCATTTATAAATATTCCATTTATCATGACTGTTTACATTTTAAGATCATTATTGATATATTAGAGCATAAGTCTGTCATTTAATATTAAATTTTCTATTTGTTTCCTCTGGCTCCCCTAATTCTACTTTTAAATTTTAAAAATTTATACTTACACATAGATAACATTGGCAAGAAATGATGCAATATGTTACAATGATTTTCTCTTTATGATTCTAGTTACTTGTATTTCAGTATATTACATTTTCTATTTCCTATTCAAATGAGAAGATGGAGAGCACCTGGGCTTTTCTTCCTATCCAGGCAGACTAACCCAGTGATGAGAAAAAAGCTACGGCAAAATGCCCACTGAGGTTAGTTTAACATCTCACAGGAAACATAAGTCACGCCTAACTGGTGTCTGTATAACAAATGCATAAAACAGCACCAGCTATCTGGGTAGCCCTCAGTGAGTAAATTTGTAAGTGACAGAAAAGGTTTAATACAGCCCATAAACAAAACTACAACAAACAAGCCAGCTGGCAAACATTAAAATACTCTGAAAATTCACATCTCACTAAGACTGAGTAAGCAGCACCCACATTCATCCTCAAAAGCCAGGACATCTTGGCTATTAGTGGGCCATGCTTGTGACCCTACAAAAGTCTCTGGAAAGCAAGAGCACTCAGCCAGTTTGAATTAGTCTATCTTTGCTTATACATATGATTCAGTCAAGTGCCATGGGCAAAAAATTAGAAAAGATATCATAGAGAGAAAATTACTGAAATCATTGTTTTGAAGTAGAACAAATAGCTGAACATTCTACAAATAGTAGTTAACAAGGGTTATTTTTCACATTTCACTAGGAGTAGGGTTTTTCTTTTCCCAAACACAATAAGGCAAGGGACGTTCATTCCCTGTGACTGCTATATGCATGTATATTGCAGTGCGACTGCTTCAACTTGGTAATTTACACATACTGAGCTGCGCATTTCCATAGGGTTCTGGCTGAGCTAGCCTTTTGTTCATGAAAACAAGTGCTTATTTATTTCCTCACTAACCATTAAAGAAAGCCTTAACCATGAAAGGCAGCTATGTCAAAGGATCATTTAAAAGGCAGTCATTTAAAAGGCATATATTTTATATTTGAATGCTTTTATAGAAGCCAGGAGAAAACTGTGGGCAGACATACTCCACGCTATTGATGTTGGTCACTTCAGGTAGGTGGGAAAGAACAGAGAACAGAAAAGAGAGTTAACTGTTTTCAACACATTGTTGTACTGTACGCTTATTACAATGGATATGTAAAACTTTTGTAATTTACAAGAGGGAATGAATAAAGACTTAAAGGGAAAGGGGAAGCAATTCCTTTTGCCTTTCTCTTCTCTGGGCTCCCTGCCCATACTTTGGTGTTTGTAAATACTGGTCTGTTTTCTTCTGATTCCCTCCCCTGCAGGGCATCCCTGTCTCATCCCAGTGGGCCCTGCTGTGAGCCACCCAGGGGGGCAGGAGCTCCCACATTAACTATGTCTGAGTGGAGATCTTTGGCAGCAAAGGAGTTAAATTTTAAGCATTAAACAGAGCTAATGTGACTTTATTAACACCTGAAGGAAAGGGGATCAGTTCCAAGGAGTGACTTTTCAGTGCAGACAAATGTGGGTATAGACTGATATGCCAGAGAAGAGGCAAGGACTCCAGGAGACCTGGAATCTCCTGAGACTGGTTGTGAGGTGTCACCGAGGGTATCACTGTATGATGAAGACAGCACACAAACACTTATTAAATCTTCCACATTCATTTCAAGGTGAGAAAGATTATGAATATGACTATGAAATAATAAAATAATATATATATTGGTCTCTGTCCCCGGTTCCTGGAACAAAGCTGCTAAAACCTTGTAATTTCCTAAGTGATAAGAGCATTAGGAACATCTTTTGTTCTAATATTTGATCTTTGACCCGACTTCCTGACACAGAGCTCCTAAATCCCTTGGAATTTCCTGGATGATACCAATGTCTTTTGTACTACTGACGCAACTCTTGGTCAGCACCTGACAGATTCAGGATGAGGGCTGGTCACCAGAAAGGCAAAGCCATGACTAGAATATTAGAATTTTCAGGCACAGCCCCCACCCCATCCTCCAGGAAGGAGAGACGGGTGGAAATGGAGTTAATCACCAATTATACTTGTATGATGAAGCCTCCAGAAGAATCCCACTAGTATGGGGCTCGGAGAGCTTCCAAGTGGGGGAACATATCCCTGTGCCAGAAGGGCGGTACACCCCAACTCCATGGGGACAGAAGCTGCCACGGTTGGGACCCTTCCAGACCTCACCCTATGTATCTCTTCATCTGGCTGTTCATCCATATGCTTTATGGTAGCCTTTATTATATAATGAGCCAGTAAACATAAGTGTTTCCCTGAGTTCCGTGAGCTAACCTAGCAAATTATCCAACCCAGAAGGGGTCATGGAGACCCTTGTTTATAGCTGATTGGTCAGAAGTACAGGTGACAACCTGGGACTTGCGATTGGCGTCTAAGGTGGGGACTGTCTTGTGGGACTGAGCCCTTCACGTGTGGGATCTGAAGCTCTCTCCAGGCAGTCAGGATTGAGTTAAACTGCAGGACACTCAGCTGGTGTCACAGAATTGTTTAGTGTGGGAAAAGTCCCCACATCTGGTGTCAGAAATGGTGTGAGTGTGGGAGAGTAAAGAAGAAACACAAGAGTGTTTTTCTTGTCCAATGACTAATACTTATTTCATAATTCATCAATCTGAATGCTTGGCACAATCAAGGTTTTTAACTTTTGAAAGAATAATAATCCGAAAATAATTATAGGAAATATTAGCTAGAAATCGTGCTGCATCATTTCTATCAGTGGCAGTTTTACTTGTTCTTCCTGGGATTTTCAATATTTGACACATGGTTATTTTTAATATAGATAGTACCCTTGAGAAGACTGTGGAAGAAAAAATATAAACACGCACACAGATCACATATTTATGTTGAGAAATCAGATATTAGCAAACACACATACTAAATTTGAATATTAAAATGTATTCCCTGTCAGCACTTTTTTTTTTTTTTAAATTTTATTTATTTATTTATTTTTGGCCGTGTTGGGTCTTCGTTTCTGTGTGAGGGCTTTCTCTAGTTGCGGCAAGCAGGGGCCACTCTTCATCACGGTGTGCAGGCCTCTCACTATCGTGGCCTCTCTTGTTGTGGAGCACAGGCTCCAGACGCGCAAGCTCAGTAATTGTGGCTCACGGGCCCAGTTGCTCCGTGGCATGTGGGATCTTCCCAGACCAGGGCTTGAACCCATGTCCCCTGCATTAGCAGGCAGATTCTCAACCACTGCGCCACCAGGGAAGCCCCCTGTCAGCACTTTTATTGGGAGAAGTGAGCTCATTAGTTAGTGTGGGGGCAATTCTGTGATTTAATTCATAGCATCACATCCCTGAAACACACATTACAGAAAAAAACTTGTTCATGGTTATATGACCATAGAACTGTCTTCAGCCAAAGATTCCATAAATTGATCAAAAGACTTTTTGAATAACAATGCTCCCCACCATGTGAAATCCCCTTCTCCTAGAAAGCCTATTATTATTATTATTATTTTGGAGCCAGGCCATTTATCTGATAACATACCAGGGGAAGGAATATGCCTTGAAATCATTTTTTAGAGCCAAGTTTGAGTTTCTATCTCCTCGGTGGAATTTCTGATTAGTTATTCCAAAATCCTCAAATAACCAGACCAAGGAATAAACAGGCAAGTCATAATAAAACACAAAGACTTTCATTTCCAAAACTGTGTGGAAAATGGCAGTTTTCAGGATTTTATATTTTTAACATTAAAATGAATTAAGTGGCTCCATGAGCTTATAATATTGACAGCAGCTAACATATTTAACTGGACATATGGCCCTTGCTAAGCCGAGCCCAGGAGGTAGACCCACTTTTGAAGAGCTCTGACACCAGGAGGTCTTGTTCACACTTGAGTGGCCTGCAGCAAGGCTGTGTGGGTTCTCAAATTACATACTCAGCCGTACCTGCTGTGAAGAGCCTCCCTAAGACCAGAATTCATGGACACTCCAAAGTCTTCACTGGATACAATTATGTTCAAATTGTTCTTAACACATCCAGATACATACATGCAAAAAGCATGCTCTCTCTGATAGGCGTTTTAACTTTCTTTTTGAGATCACTGTTGTAGGTTCACATTCAGTTTTAAGAAATAATGCAGACAGTACCCATGTACCCTTCGCCTGGTTTTCCCCAATGGTAACATCTTGCAAAACTATATTATCAATTCACAAACAGGATTCATTGACTTTACTGGGATTGTACCAGTTTGCCTGCACTCATTATGTGTATGTGTGTGAATTTAGTTCTATGCTATTGTATCATGTGTAGATTCATGTCACCTCCATCACAGTAAAGACAGAGCTGCTCCATTACAAGGATCTCTCATGCAACTCTTTTATATAATCATCTTCTTTTGCCCGCAACACCTGGCAGTCACTAAACTGGTCTCTGTTGCTGTAATTTCATCATTTCAATGTTATATAAATGCAATCGAAGTATATAATCTTCTGAGTAGCTGTTTTTCATTCAGAATAATTCCCTTGAGAACCATCCAAATTATTCTGTGTATCAATAGTTCCTTCTTTTTCATAGCTGAGGAGTATTCCATGGTAGAATGTATCACAGGTTGTTTAACCATTCTTGTCAACTGAAAAAGATTTGGCTATTTCCAGATTCGGAATTACAACTACAATTGTTATTTGGAATAACAAAATAAACCTGCTATGAACAGGTTTGTACATGCTCTTGTGCAGACATGAGTTTTCATCTCTTAGGGACAAATGTCCAAGAATGCAATGGGTTAGATTATAAACACATGCTGAGCTTTGTAAGAAACTGCCAAACTATTTTCCCAGGTAACTGTTCCATTTTGCATTCTTACCAGAAACATATGTGTTCCGATTTCTCCACAATCTAGCTCCAAATACCAGCATTTGGAATTATCACTATTCTTTCGTTTTTGTCATTCTGATAGGTCTGCAGCGATACCTTTTTGTGGTTTTAATTTGTATTTTTCTAATGACTAACGATGTTAAACATCTTTTATTTGCCATCTGTTTATCTTCTTTGGTGAAATGTCTCTTCATGCTTTTTGCCCATATTCTAATTGGATTGTTTGGTTGGTTCATTTTTTACAGTTAAGTTTTGAGATTCCTTTATAAGTTCTAGATATCAGTGTTTTGTTGGGTATGTGGTTTGCAAATATTTTCTCTCAATCTGTAAGTTGTCATTTCATCCTCTTTAAAAGGTCTTTGGCAGGGTCTTAATTGTAATGAGGTCAGCTTATTGGTTTTTCTTTTTATGAATCTGGATCAAGTCTAAAAATTATTTTTACTAGCCCCACATCCTCAGAATTTCTCCATTTTAAAAATAAAAGCTTATAGTTTTACATTTTATTTTGAGTTAGTTTTTCACATAAAGTATGAAGTGAACGTTGAACTTTCTGTGGGTTTTTTGATTTTTTGTTTGTTTGCCTGTGTCACAAATCAGTTGAACATAATTGTGTGGGTCTATTTCTGCATTCTCCATACTGTTTCACTAAGTTATCTGTCTATTCCTCTACCAGACTACATTTTCTTTATTAGTATAGCTATATAAAAAGTCCTGAAATCAGGAAGACTAATTCCTCCAACTTTATTCTTCTTTTCAAAATTGTTCCAGCTATTCTTGGTCCTATACCATTCCATATAAATTTTAAATAAGCCTGTCTTATATTCACCAAAACCTTGATACTATTTTGATAGGAATTACATTAAATAGATCAAGTAGGAGAAAAGTGACATCTTTATTTTGTTGAGTTTTACAATCCAGGAGTAAAATATTTTTCTATTTACTTAGGGCTTCTCTGATCTCTTTCATCAGCATCTTGTAATTTTCAGCATATAGAATTTGTACATATTTTGTTAGATATATCTCTAAGAATTTCATGTTTGGAGCAATCGTAAATGCTATTTGTTTTTAATTTTGACTTCCACATGTTCTTTGTTATTATATACAAATGTGACTAAATTTGTTTGGAGATCTTTTATCCTAAGACCTTGCTGAATTCATTAGTTCTAGGTGTATTTTGTAGATTCCTTGTGATCTTTACATAGACAATCAGGTTACCTGTAAACTGACAGACTTTTATTTTACTCTTTCCAATCTGTATGCCTTTTATTTCTTATTCTTGCCATATTGCTGTGGCCTGAACCTCCAGTACTATGTTGAATAAGACTTGTGAAAGCATACATCCTTGTCTTGTTTCGATTTTCAGTCTTTCACCATTAAGTCTAATGTTAGCTGTAAGTTGTTTTGTTTGTTTGAATATTTTAGATGCTTTCCATATCAACTTGAAGACGTTTCCCTTTATTCCTAGTTTGCTGAGTTTTTATCATAAATAGGTATTGGGTTTTATCAAATACATTTTATGCATCAAATGATATGATCACATGATTTTTTTCTTTAGCCCATTGATTTAGTGGATTGCACTGATTGATTCTGAAAGTAAGTTGAACCAGCCTTCCATACCTAGTATAAATCTCACTTGGTCATGGTGTATAATTCTTTTATACTTTGCTAGATTCTGTTTGCTAATATTTGTAGAAGATCTTTGCATCTAAGTTCATAAAAGAATCTAATCTGTAGTTTAGTACATTGCCTTTATCTGGTTTTGCTATCAGATAACAACTAGCTTCATAAAAACAGTGGAAGGGTGTTCCCTCCTTTCCTATTTTCTGGAAGAGGCTGTGTGAAATTGCTATTAATACTTCTCTAACTGTTTGACAAAATTCTCTAGTAAAACTATACGGAACTCAAGACTTCTCTGGGGGAACTTTTAATTACTAATTACTTAATGGTTATAAAAATATACAATTTTTCTATTTCATTGTAGTTTTGTTTTTCTGGTCAGTAAATTTTTTGATGGTTCATTTATGCTAATTCATAGAATAATGTTGAATTTATAAGTTTAAAATTGATTATAGTATTATCTTATTAACCCTTTAATTACTGTAGGGTCTACAGTGGTACACTTTGTTTCATTCCTAATATTGGTGATTTGTGGGTTTTTTCCTAGTTTTTATTTTTCCTCTGTTTCACAATCTTCTATTTCTCTCATCTCTCTAGGGGTTCTTGAGCAATTTTAAGAATTCTTGCTTATCTTATAGTGGGTTTTTGGTATATTATCTGTATAGTTTTCTCTGTGGTTACTCTAGATATTACAATAAGCATATGTAACTGTAATGGGCTAAATTATGTCCCACCTAAAATTCATATATTGAAGTCCTAACCCTCTGTACTTCAGAATGTGACTGTGGTTGGAGATAGGGTCTTTAAAGAGGTAACTAAGTTATTAAAAAGACGTCATTAGGGTTTGACCTAATCCATTATAACTGGTGTCCTTCTAAGAAGGTGAATAGGACACAGACATGCACAGAAAGAAGACCACATGAAGACACAGGGAGAAGACAGCCATCTATAAGCCAAGGAGAGAGACCTCAGGAGAAACCAAACCTGCAGACACCTTGATCTTGGCCTTCTAGCCTCCATAACTAAGCAAATAAATTTGTTGTTTAAGCCACCCAATCTGTGGTACTTTGTTAATGGCAGCCCTACCAAACTAATGCAGTAAGTAACACATTACTTACTGCATTACTGTAAGTAACACATTACTGTAAGTATCACAGTCTACAGTCTACTGGTACTGACATGTTATCACTTTGAGGGAAGCATAGAGAAGTTTTTCCATTTAGGTCCTTTTACCTTCCCCACTTTCAAAATATAATTGTCTAAGTATTTCCCCTCTATACTACATTCTCATTTATCTTGTTGTTGGCATCTGTTCATTTTCTCTTCTCATTCACGTTGTGATTTTCCTGTTTCATTGTATGAGGAATGAGTTTTGGTTGTATCCGTGGCATTTGGGATATCATATTATGGCACTGGGGCTAACTCACTGCTGTCTTATTCCTTGTTCTAAGGTCCCTAGGCAGTTTGCCTTCTTCTTACCACCTTTCAGTATTCCTACACTGGACTGTTTTATTATGTCCAGCGATTTTTAGAAGGACGTGAGAACAATGAGGATGCTTCACCTTGACTGGAATCTCAACATTTTTAAACATTCTGTCTGGTACAATGAGTGTTTCTATCTTTTTGGTCATTTCTTATTGTCATTTTCTTATGGAAATTTGCCATATCTGAATTTTATAAGATTTTCTGATTTACTTTCATGAATAGAGAGACTCTGCTTATCCTATCAGACTTGGGAGACTTCTAGTTCTAAATCTTGGAAACAGACTTGGGAAAGGCTCAAATTATTTAAAGAATAATCTAAATGATAATTATATCAAATGTCTTATTTAAAAACTAACAAAGTACCTCCTCTCCCTGATGTCCAAGTCAGGTTGGTTTAAAAAAAAAAAAAGAGGGTATTTTCTAAGTTAGGCCCTGTGACATTAACATTCAGTATTATTAAATGTTCAATATTCTCTTCTTGTGTTCTCAGGGCATATTTACAAAAATTCAACATTCTAAAATTGTGACAACTCCAAATTATTAAGTCTTAACACTGTGTGTTACCCTTACCCAGGAATTCACTGTTATTGTTTTTTTTTAAATTTCACCATGTCTTCTTGTAACATCTCTGATAGAAAAGAAAAATAGAGTTAAAGAAAAAAGAAATTTTAGCTAATAATGACAATAGGTTTGGAATATAATCATGATGTTCTTTATCCTAGATATCCTGATTCTCTAGTGTAGAGTTTCTCAAAATCTTTACACTATTGACATTTGAGCCAGATAATTCTATATTGGGGGTACGGTTCCTGTGCATTGCAGGATATTTAAGGCATGCCTGGCCTCTACCTACTCAATGCCAAAAGCACAACCCCTACACACTGCATCAAAAGCATCTTCAAACATTGCCAACTGTCCTCTGGTGTGTATTTGTTGGGGGAGGGGTGGCAAAATTGCCCTGGTTGATTATCACTGTTCTAGAATGAACAGATAATTTAGAGAATATCATAATTAAAGCTGGAGCACTGAAAAAAGAAAGATTTGAGAAGGGGAGAAGAAAGAGGGGGAAGAAGGGAGGAGAGGAAAGAGGGAGGGAAGCGGGGAAGGAGGGAGGGAGGGAAAGGAGAGGTAAAAATAACTGGAAAAAAATCTCCATGCCTTGGGAAAAATTGTGAATGAGGCGAGCTGTGTCTATAGGAAAGATGTTCTTTCTTCCTAACCCTTTCCACCCATGTGGCTATGCCCCAGGTAAATAGGTCCTAAGCTTCATGCACCCAAGACTCCCACTAGTCCATACCCCTTGCTTCAAACCACTTTGTGCCACTCATCCCAGGCTTTCCCTGTGCAGCTTCCCACATCATTCACACTTCTTATGTGCCAGGCAGTGGGCAGAGTCTCCAAGCACCTGCTTGCCAGAGCTCAGAACCTAGTAGAAGGGAGTGAGACGAATAACACATCAGCATGTGTTTTATGTAGAGAAGGACATGGTACAGCAACAGAAAAACAAAAGGGAGGTGGGCAGAATCTAAACCTTGTCCTCTTCCTGACTCAGTTCAAATTTATTTACTATTTAGGAAGTGGTCCCAGATTTGAAAAGTAAGTTTACAGAAAGATTAGTGTCTCATGGTTATTTGTCCTTCTCAGAAAACATACAAATAAAATGTATGCACAGAGCAATTGACAACTGAATGCAAATGCCAGTTCTAAGTTCACGCTTTGTTTAGAATTGCCTATTTTTGACTAGAGAGTCTTGTCTTAACAAGTGCCCTGCAGCTCTGCCTTAAAAGTCCAAAGATGCAAGAACCATTAGCACAAAGGTGAGCCACCAATCCATCGTCTCTCTGCTGAAAGATCCAGTTTTTCCTGACTTCCCAAACACAACAGAGACACGCTTCATCTAGTTTACCAGATGTCTGCATGTAGATTTTAGCCACTCATCAGATTAGATACTCCTGAAGGGCAAGATTTTCTCTGACCAACCTCAGTACCCTCAGCAACACTGAGCCCAGGGCCTCTATACAGTTGTTCTCAATAAATATTTGTTAAGTTGAATGATAAACATGAGTAAAAAACACATGGAAACTAGAACCCTGCTTTGTGTGATGGCATCTACTGTGAATCCGTGGAAGAACAATTTGTCATGATTTAGTATGAGCTGATTGCCTATATTTTTCTGGGAACAGTGTGTGATGAATTGGAGCACTTCTGAATGTAAGAATCTACAGCCTCCCAGGCTGACAATATGGTGGCTGTTTATCAGATGTGATAATCCAGGTCAAACTGAACTGCTGGAAACTGAAGAGCTGTCATGGGGACATAGGAGGGGAAAGTGGACCCCCAGGAAATTCTGCTGCCAGGAGGAATTTGGTCTCAGAACTCAGGAAGACATTGATTGGGCACCCATGTCCAAAGACTAGAGTGGTGTGAAGAGAGAAGCCAGAGAGTAGAGAGAGACAGGGGGGCTGTGTGCCCTCTCTGGCTTCCAGTTAAGGACCAGAAGGCAGAGGGTGGGTAGACACAAGGGTCTGGGCTCTCTCCTCATGGTAGGCCCTAGAGGCTCCTCTCCGAAGAGGCTAAATTCCCAAACACTTGCTCCACAGAACACAGCATCCCAAGGGAAACACCTAAATTTAGTTAAAGATGGGGGAGCAGGTGACACTTATCTCCATTCTCCAGCTTTGGTATCATTCTCTGCTAGCAAATGATTAGTACAACCTCGAATGTGAGAACTCTAGGGAGGTTTTGTGAACTATAATGGGAAACACCCATATGTGATTCTAGAAGGAAGGGATTCCACTTCCTTCTCCAGCACATCACCAAATATCTAAAGGGATACAGAGGTCTAGCCAAAGAAGATCATTTCAAATGAGAAAGCTTATATTCCCCACATCTGTGGTAGGAAAGTGACAGGAAAGAAGCTGAGGCAGAGCTTGCAGATGTGATTATGGGCTGAGTCTTGATTCCAAGAACTCTCCCTTGCCATTATGGAAAGTGTGTGTGTGTGTGTGCACGTGTGTGTGTGTGTCTGCATATTTGTCCTATGAAGTTCAATAAAATCCATGCCCATTAGCCAAAACAACTGCATTGATGACCTCATTCAACAGAGTTGCAGACACCCAGCTACAAAGAGGTGTGAGCCAGACACTCTTGATTATGATGGTGAAAAGACAGGCTAACTCTGGTCCAGGTGGAACTTGTTAACTGACATTTCATTTCTTTTTTTGACATTTCATTTTTGTTTTTTAATTTACAATGGGAGACATCGACATGACAGAAAAGCCAGTATTATATTGCTTGTTTGCAGAGATCCCTGCCTCTCGGCTGAGACTGTGTTAAGGTCCTATATAGAGGTCAAAAAGTTGACTCATGGCTGTAAGAAGCCATGGTGTAGAAGTTAATGACACAGGTATTTATGATGTGTTTTTGTAAAAAGCAGGCTGTAAAATGCTATTTTCAATATAAGTTGTGCATGTATGTGTGTGTGTATGTGTTGTCATCATGTATATATTTGGAAAACTATATTCTAAAATGTAAATATTTAGGATTTTTTTCTTCTCTGTGATTTTCTATATTTTCGAATTTCAACAGTAAATATCTAATACTTTTGTGATCAGAGAAAAATCCTCATGGTAGATTTTTTCCAAATTACCTTTTGAGTGTATAATAAACACAAGGAATAGAAATGTTCTTAGGCCCTACTGCATCAAGATAACAAGGCATCTGTCACTCCCTTCTCAACTACTGCAAAACTACTGCCACCTACCTAGGTGATCTGGTACCCAGAATCTGGGCATCCTCTCCTCATGGCCAGAGGCTTTTCTTAGAACCCAGGAAGGGCAATCACATATGACTACAACCCAATCTCTATTTTCCTTGGTTGAGATTGGGAGACACTGCTTTCTGGACTAAGCAAGTTACAAATATCAGGGCAAACAACTTTTCAAGAAGGCGATGTGGTGCTATGAAAAGCTTTGGAGTCTGACAGTCCTCATTTGGAATCCTCTACCCCCCTACATGCTTTGAGCAATGCTCTCAGTTTCTGTGAGTCCTGGTTTCCAAAGGAACAACAAGGAAACAGCAGTAACCCTTGCAGCCTCTGAATAATTGATAACCCAGTTGAAATGGGAAGGGCAAGTGCCTGAGTGCTTGGCTCAGAGTCCAGGGTGGGGCACATGAAAACAACCTGCTTAACAAAGGTCTGCGGACTGTACTCAGTAAATATCTGCCACCACTAATGCTAATTGTATATGTTTACTATGTGCCAGGCACTTTGCTATGTGATTTGCATTCATGAAACCCACTGTAGTTGTCAGAACATTGTAGGAGGAATGTATTGTTATCTTCACTTTTTAAATGAGGCATGTTTTAAATGAGCAAGTCTACACACTTGTTCATAATTCCATGGAGTTAGCCTTGGAACCAAGTAATGTGACCAAATTTGAGTCACTATATTCTCTCCCCTCCCCACATAAAATAAGAGATTAACAAACTCACTAACACACTGAGGGGACCTCCACCTTCAAAAGGTACAGTAGTGTCAATACCTGTTGGAGTTCCTTCTTAGGGCTCTTCATGCTCTGACATTTTGAGTTTCTATAATATGGAAAATTGGGTTTCTAAACTGAGTGCCCAAGCACTGTGCCAAAATTCTCCAACCTGGTATCTTTTTTAAATTTAAAAAATTAAAAATTCTAAAGGAATTTCTTCTCAAAAAAACATCCTGGGTGTGTAATCTTTCTGTACATCTAATAGAGGAGTCAACAGTAGAGCTAAAGGGAAGGCACCCAGTACTGGAATGTGTGCACACTGAAAAGCAGAATCCCCAAACCTGCCAGGGAGCTGCAGCATTCAACACAGGCTCATGTAAGGCAATTATAAAGCAATCACAGCTCACAATCAAGATACTTAATCTACCGTCTTAAGTGCTTCATACATTTTTCTCATTAATCCTTTCTATTACTTATTATTCCCATTGTACCAATGGGGAAACTGAGGTGCAACTCATGTGGGTGTTCTGCCCAAAGTCACACACTAGTAGCGGCAAAGCCAGGATGTGACCTGAGTCGGCCTGGTCGCGCTCCTCCCACTTGATCACTGCTCTTCTGCTTCTGGCTCACCAACCTGGCTGTGCTTGCCTTTGGTTTGTTCCCTCTTTATTTGTGCAGTCCCATCCTCTCCTGCTTCAGGCCTCAGTGCCAGGGCCTTGTACTCAGGCACTGATGCACTGGGTCAGCCACCCCTCCTGAGGACATACCCTCATTCACATGGACCACTCCAGGACTGGGGAAAGATATGAGGAAACATGCTAGGAGGGGAGGTACTTTCTCAGTTGCCTTTAAATTGTACCACGCAGGAATCTGAAATTCCAGCTACCAGACAGGCCTAGCAATAACCCATGGAGAAGGACCCTCTAGATACAGTCATGAACAACTGTGTGGTACAGCAGCGGGTACACTCTGGAGGGGAGGGTTCTGCTAGCTGATGAACTTTTGTGAATTCTTTCCCTAATCTGTAAAATGAGGACACTGAACAGATCATTTCAAAGGTCACTTTCTGTTCTGAAAATTCTGTAATTCAACCTGCAGGCAAGGGAAACAAATATTTAATGAGCACATCTCTCTTTTGATGGCAGCCCTGTCTGTTGTTCTCGCCAGCATTAAATCTTTGGAGACTGAGTACAACCAGCCCACGTGGACTGGGATGCACTATTCTGAGCCTCCAGAACACCAGCTGGTTTCTGGTGAGACAAGAAAAACCATGAAGTGAGAGTGTCATGAATCCTTACACAGTGGTTATAGGTTAGTAACAGTTGCCAAAGGCAGGCATGTCAGGGCAGAAAAAGGTCTCAGAAACTGGAAGGGGAAAGCAGAAGACATGTACACTGATGCTCCAGGATCTTGTGAAAATATGATAATAGAGAAATCAAGTGAGAAAGACATTCTGTGCCACATCTGCACATATACTGAAAACTTGCACACACAAAAGCATCCTTAATAAGGCTCAAATCTGAGGGACAGATTTCCCTAAAGTAAAGTGTCCCCATTTCTATCATAAAAGAAATGAAAAGCTGGTAAACCAAGTCATGAAGATATAATGGCTGGTTTTTTAGTTGATATAGTGTGACCCTGACAGAAGCCATGGGTTAATGAATGTAGTAGAGGGCTTTACATAAGACAGAAAAATGATGAGAATGTTTAAAATTCCAGATTAAAAGAACTAATGTTTGAGAAAACGTGACTATGCATCAAAAGTTTATTGACAGTATTGACATCACCAAAAATGGCAGAGTACAGACTGTTGGAGCATCTTTTCAAAAAAACATAGAAAAACTTGCCCAAAATTGCCAGAATCAACCTTATCAAAATTCTCAAAGGTGGTGAAAGGTTTGCAGTAACCAAGTGAGCCAGGAGAAAGTCCATAGAAATAGGGCAGGAGAGCGTTGTGGCATTTTAACTTATCTAGGCCAACCCTCCCACCCAGTGCACCATCAGTCTTGAAGACAGTAGCCCATGTTCCCCTTATGGATACCTGGTTCTGGAGAGAGCAGAGCAGACCTTGTTCCCAGGAAATTGTGTTTGTTGGTTTCGACCTGACAGGAGCTGTTACAAGGGACTGATTCACAAAGGAAGTTAGAAAATGTGAATAGACTCATAACAAGTAAAGAGGTTGAATCAACAGTCAAAACCTTCCAGCAAAGAAAACCATGAGCAGATGGTTTCACTGGCGAATTCCACCAAATATTTAAAGAATTAACATCACTCTTTTTCAAGCTTTTCCAAAAATAAAAGAGGAGGGGATACTTACTTCCTAACTCATTCTATAAGGTCTTCATTACAAAGTCAGACAAAGACATCACAGGAAAATAAAACTATAGAACAATATCCCTTATGAATATATGGGCAAAAATCCTTAACAAAATACTAGAAGACTGAATGCAATAGCATATTAAAGGGATTATATCTCATGACCAAGTGGGATTTATCACAGGAATGCAATGGAAGTTCAACATACAAAACTTAGTGTAATATACCAGATTGGGAGAAAAAAATCTACACAAGCATCTCAGTGCAGCAAAAGCAATTGCCAAAATGCAGTAGCTTTTAATAATAAAACCACTCAATAAACTACAAATAGAAGAGACTTTCCTCAAAATTATAAAAGGCATATATGAAAAACCCACAGCTAACATCAAATTGAATGACAAAACACTGAAAGCTTGCTCCCTAAGATCAGGAACCCACTAAGATCAAGGATGCCCAATTTTGCCACTTCAATCAATACTGTAATGGAAGTTCTAGTTAGACCAATTAAGCAACAAAATAAGTAAAAGGCACCCAGATTAGAAAGAAAGAAGTAAAACTATCTCTATTTACAGATGACCTGATTTTACATGTAGAAAATTCTAAAGAATACACACACACACACACACACACACACACACACACACACACACACAATGTTAGAGCTAATAAACAATTTCAAAAACAATGTTTCAGAATATGAGACCAACTCAGGAAAAATTAGTGTATTTCTCTACACTAGCAATAAACAATCTGAAGAGGAAATTAAAAAGAGAATTCCACTTGATAGCATAAAAATAAAATACTTAGGAGTAAATTTAACCAAGGAGATGCAAGTATTGTATACTGAAAACTACAAAACATTGCTGAAATAAATTAAAGACACAAGAAATGGAAAGGCATCCTATGTGCATGTATTGAAACACTAAATATTGTTACGATGGCAATATTATCCAAAACAATCTACAGAGTCAATGCAATCCTTACCAAAATCCCAAGAGCTTTTTCTGCAAAAATACAAAATGTGACCCAGAAATACATATGAAATTTCAAGGGATCCCAAATAGCCAAAACAATCTTGTAAAAGAAGAACAAATTTGGAGGTCTCACACTTCCTGATTTGAAAACTTACTACAAAGTACAGTAATTTAAAGAGTGTATATGCCAGTATCCTTATTGGCATAAGGATAGACATACAGATCAACAGAATAGAACTGAGAGTTCGGAAGTAAACCCATATATCTATGGTCAATTGGTTTTAAACAAGTGTGCCAAGACCATTCAATGGGGAAAGAACAGTCTTCAACAAATGGTGCTAAGATGACTGGATACACAGGTGAAAGAATGAAGCTTTACCCCTACCTCAAACCACATATAAAAATTAACTCAAAAATGAATCAAATTCTAAATTTAAGATCCATAACTATCAAACTTTTAGAAGAAAATATAGAAGTATATTTTCATGACCTTGGATTCAGCAATAGATTCTTAAATATAATATCAAAAGCACAAGCAAGAAAAGAAAAATATATAAATCTGGCTTTATCAAATGAAAAACTTTTGTGCATCAAAGGACATTTACCAAGAGAGTTAAAAGAAAAGACACAGAATGGAAGAAAATATTTTCAAATCATGATTTTGATAAGGGTCTAGTATCCAGAATATATATATTAAAAAAAAACCTCTCACAATTCAAAGACAGTCCAATTTTTAAAATGGTCAAAGAATTTAAATAGATATTTCTCCAAAGAAGATAGATGAATAGACAAAAAGCACATGAAAAGATGCTCAGTATCATTAGTCATTAAGAAAATACCAGTAGAAAACACAATAAGAGTGAGAAGGGATTTCCCTGGTGGTCCAGTGCGTAAGACTCCATGCTCCCAATGCAGGGAGCCCGGGTTCGATCCCTGGTTGGGGAACTAGATCCTACATGCATGCCGCAACTAAGAGTTCACATGCCGCAACTAAGAAGTCCGTGTGCTGCAACTAAGAAGAAGTCTGCATACTGCAACTAAGAGTCCACATGCCACAACTAAGAAGTCCACGTGCTACAACTAAGAAGTCCACACGACACAAGGAAGATCCCACGTGTCACAACTAAGACCCAGCACAGCCTAAATAAATAAATAAAACTGTAAGAGCAAGGATTCTGGGAAGATGGCAGAGTAGGAAGCAATAGGAATCTTTCCTCAGCTAGAAAACAACTGCACTGTCAGAATCTGTCTGATGTAATTATTTTGGAACTCTAGGGTCTACTAATGATTTGCAACTTCCAAGCAAAGACTTGGATGCTAACTTGCAGTTCGTTTCAGTCAACTTCTGCTCTTAGCACAGGAGCAGCTACACATCCTCTACCCCAGCCTCATGGCAGGCAGTTGTGCACATGTTTCTGGAGCAGCCTGCATGTAGCTGGTTGGAGCCAGGATGGGCAAAAAGGACTCTGTCCTCCAAATATTGGGGATCTGTGCTCTGATCACTGATTGCTGCTTCTGACCACAGACGTACAGAGGAAAAGGTGGGCAGGCATTGTTGTTGTACTTCCCCTCACTGTTGCAAGCTCCCCCCCTCTGGCTGAAATGCTTTCAAGGGGACTGAAAGGGCCAGCAACCTTTTATTTCCAACTTTTATTTTTCTCTTTTTCCCCTTGTGGGAGCCAGACATTAAAACCTAGAACATTCAAAAACAACTGCATGTATGAGGGAAATTAGAAAGTGACTGTGCATACCCAGGGTAAAGAATGAGAAAAGAACAGAGACGACCTTACATTTACACATCAAACTGATCCCCAGCATACAGTTTGATGCCTACAACAATTGACAACAAATAATACCAATAACAAAAGCAGCAAACCCTGGGGAAAGAGAAGAATCTGATTTCCAGAGTAACTATATTATTATATTCAAACGTCCAGTCCTCAACAACCAAGAAATTGTTACTGAACCAAACTTGGGTCCACTCACCTGACACACAGCAAAGCCAATCTAGTGACACCAGGTAGTGGTCAAGGAAAGTACAGCATTTATTGCAGGGCCAAGCAAGGCAAATGATCAGGTCACACTCAAAAGATCCAAACTCCCTGATGGCTTTCAGGAAAGGTTTTTTAAAGGCAGTGTGAAGGATGGGGCTGCAGGGTGTATGAGTAGCTTGTGCACAATTCTCAGATTGGCTGGCATCAAGGTGAAGTTCTGAGTATCACTGATCTTCTGGCTTCAACTGGTCTGGGGTCTATGTGCTTGCAGTCAGCAGTTTCATCTGGTGGGGGACTGCTTCCTATAAAGACAACTTAGGAATGTGTGTCAGGCCTTTATCTATATCTTTCAGGGAACTGGGGTTTGGTGACTCTGCTATGTGGCAGATTTATAGCCTAAATTGTTACCAGATTCCAGGCCCAACAGCTGTTCTTTGTTTCTACATCTTCATGTTTTGTAATCATTAACTCTTGAGTCAGCCTTTTGAGAATTAGGGGAGGCCTGGAAGACTAAAGCAAAAACCTTATACTTCAAAGGACAGGGACACAGGGGCTTGTATACAGTTTCAGAATCAAAAGGCATACAAAGAAACAGGAAACTATGGTCCATTCAAAGGAAAAAAGTTAATCAACAGAAACTGTCCCTGAAAGACCTATGGCAGATATACTAGACAAAAGCTTTAAAATAACTGTCATAAAGATGCTCAAAAAACTAAAGGAAAATGTGGAGAAAGTCAAGAAAACAATATGTGAGCAAGGTGGAAATATCAATAAAGAGATAGAAAACCTAAACAGAATCCAAAATGAACTCTGGAGCCAAAAAGTACATTAACTGAAATAAAATATTTAATAGAGAGAGTGAAAGGCAAATTTAAACAAGCAGAAGAAAGAATCAGGAAAATTGAAGATAGAACAGTAGAAATTATTAAGTCTGAGCAACAGAAAGAAAAATTTGCAAAAAAACGTGAACAGAGCCTAAATGACCTTTCAACACCATTTACCAGAAGAAGAAGAGAGACAGAGAGGGGCAGAGAGAATATATGAAGAAATAATCGTTGAAACCTCCCAAATTTGATGAAAGACATGAATCTAAACTTCCAAGAAACTCAGCGAATTCCAAGTAAGGTGAACTCAAAGAGACCCACACTGAGACACATTATAATGAAACTTTCAAAAGACAAAGACAAAAAGAGAATATTGAAAGCAGCAAGAGAGAAGTGTGTATCATCACATACAAGGCATCCTATATGAGATTATCAGAAGATTTCTTATCAGAAACTTTGGAGGCCAGAGGCAGTGTGCTAATACAGTCAAAGTGCTAAAAGAAAAAAAAAAAACAAAAAACTGTCAACAAAGAATTCTATAACCAGCAAAATTGTCTCTCAAAATTGAAGGAGAATACACTTAAAACTAATACAATGTTATATGTCAGTTATATCTCAATAAACTGGGAAGGGAAGGTGAGGGAGAAATTAAAACATTCCCAAATAAACAAAAGTTGAGGGAGTTTGTTACCTCTAGACCCGGCTACAGGAAATGCTCAAGGGAGTCCCACAGGTGAAATGAAAAGACAGTACACAGTAACTTGAAGCTGTATGAAGAAATAAAGATCTCAATAAAGGTAAATATATGGGCAATTATAGAAGCTAGTGTTATCTTAACAATGGTTTGTAACTGCACTTTTGTTTTATACATAATTTAATAGGTTAATACATTTAAGGAAAATAACAATTATTAGTCTAAAAGTTAGTATCACTGTACATTTGATCTGTAACTCTAAATCTTGTTTCCTGCATAACTTAAGAGAATAAAGTATTTTTAAAAATTAATAGTTTATGTTTTGGAGGACACAATGTATAAAGAGGTAATTTTGTGATATAAAGAATAAAAGTGTTGGGAACAAAACTGTAAAGGAGGAGAGTTTTTGTATATTATTGAAGGTAAGCAGATACAAATTCAAGTTAGTGTTATAATATTAGGAGTTAAATGTAATCACCAGGGTAACTGTATAGAAAATAGTTATAGAATATACACAAAAGGAGAAGAGAAAGTAATTTAAACATGTCACTACAAAAAAATCAACTAAAAACACAGAAGAAGACAGTAATGAAGGAAATGAGGGACAAAAGAGTTGTAAAGCATACAGAAAACAAGAGGTGAAGTGACAGAAGTAAGTTCCTCCTATCAGTAATTACTTTAAATGCAAATGGTTAAACTCAATCAAAAGACAGAGATTGAGAGAATGAGTAAACACATGACTCAACTATACACTGTCTATAAGAGATGCACTTGCACAAAGGCACAAATAGATTGAAAGTGAAAAGAAAGAAAAAGATATTCTGTACAAATAATAAACAAAAGAGAGTAGAAGTGGCTATTCTAATATCAGAGCAGACTTTAAATCAAAAAAGATTATGAGAGGCAAAGAAGGACATTATATATTAACAAAAATTTTAATAAAGCAAGACGATATAACCATTTATGCACCTAAGGACAGACCATGAAAATACATAAAACAAAAACTGATAGAACTAAAGAGAGAAATAGAGTTTTAAAATAATAGTTGTAGACTTCAACCCCACTCACAGTAATGGATAGAACAACCAGAGAGAAGATAAGCAAGGAAACAGAATAGAGGACTTAAGAAACACATTAATCCACCTAGATCTAACAGACATATACAGAACACTATACACAATGATAACAACAGCATACACATTCTTGTCAAGAGCACATAGGACATTTCCAAGAATAAACTTGATGTTAGGCCACAAATGAAGTATCAGTAGATTTTAAAAGATAGATATCATATGATACTTTTATCATCTCCAACCACAATGGGATGAAATTAGAAATCAATAACAGAAAGAAAACTGAAAAATAAACAAAATTGTGGAAATTAAACAACACACTTTTAAACAACCAATAGATCAAAAGGAAACCACAAGGGATGTTAGAAAATACTTAGGGACAAATGAAAACAAAAACACAACATACCAAAACTTATGGGACACTGAAAGCAGTGTTAGGAGGAAATTTTATAGCTATAAACACTTACATTCAAAACCAAGAGAGATCTCAAATCAACAACCTAACTTTACAACTTGAGAAAGTAGAAAAAGAACAACCTACAACCAAAGCTAACAGAAGGAAGGTAACAATAAAAATTACAGCAGAGAGAAATAAAATAGAGAATAAAAACACAATAGAGGAAAGTCACTGAAATGAAGAGTTGGTCCTTTGAAAGGACAGATATCTAAAATCAGAAATCAAAGTGGTGACATTATTACTGATTCTACAGAAATAAAATGTATTATAAGAGAATACTATGAACAACTCTACCGCAACAAATTGGATAACCTAAATAAGATGGAAAAATTCCTAGAACTACAAAACCTACAAAGACTAAATCAAAAAGAAACAGAAAACCTGAATAGACCTAAAACTAGTAAAGAGATTGAATCAGTAATCAAAAAATCTCCTGACCAACCCCCCCCACAAAAAAAAGAGCATAGGCCTGATGGCTTCATTGGTGAATTTTATCAAAGATTAAAAAAATTAACACCAATCCTTCTTATATATTTCCCCAAAACTGAAGAGGCGGGACACTTCCTAACTCATTTTATAAGGCCAGCATTATCCTGATACCAAACCCAGACAAAGATATTACAAGAAAAAAAAAATTACAGACCAATATCCCTTATGAACATTAGTGTGAAACTCCTCAACAAAATACTAACAAAACAAATTCAGAAGCAGAGTAAAAGGTTTATACATCATTACCAAGTGGGATTTATTCCTGGAATGCAAAGATGGTTGAATGTAAGAAAATTGATCAATGTAATATACCACATTAAGAGAATGAAGAGGGGGAAAATATGATCATCTCAATTCATGCAGAAAAAGCATTTGACAAAATTCAACACCTTTTCATGGCAAAAAAAACAAAAAACAAAACTCCAAAACTAGGACTAGAAGGAAACCATCTCAACATAATAAGAGCCATATATGAAAAACCCACAGCAAACATCATACTCAATGGTGAAAAACAGAAAACTTTTCCTCTAATATCAGGAACAAGGCAAGGATGCCTGCTTTCACTACCTCCACTGAACATAGTACTTGAAGTTCTAGCCAGAGTACTTAGGCAAGAAAAAGAAGCAAAAGGCATCCAAATTGGAGAGGAGGAAGTAAAATTATTTCTACTTGCAGGTGATATGATCTGATTATACATAGAAAACCTTAAAGATTTCCCAAAAAGTTAGAATTAATAAATGAATTCAGCAAAGTAGCAGAATACAAAGTCAGACAAACATCAGTTGCATCTCTACACAACAATGAACAATCTGTAAAGGAAATTAAGCAAACAAAACTACTTTCAGTAGAATCAAAAAGAATAAAACACTTAGTAATTACTTAACCAACGAGGTGAAAGACTTCAACACTGACAACTACAAAACACTGCTGAAAGAAATCAAAGAAGATGTAAATAAATGGAAACTCAACCCATGTTCATGGAGTGGAAGATAGTCTCTTGTTAAAATGTCCACACTACCCAAAGTGTGCTATATATATATATAGACTCAATGCAATCACTCTCAAAATCTCAATGACTTTTTTTTTTTTGCAGAAATAGAAAAACTCATTCTAAGACTCATATGGAATCTCAAGGGACCCTGAAGAGCCAAAACCTTGAAAGAGAAGAACAAATTTGGAGGTTTCACATTCCTGATTTCCAAACATACTACAAAGTTACAGTAAGCAAAAACAGTAGGGTATGGGCATGAAGACTAATGGAATAGACACAGAGACAGACATATAGACAACAGACACACAGACTAATGGAATAGAATAGAGAACTTAGAAATAAACCCACATATATTTTGTCAAATTATTTTTGACAAGGGTGCCAAGACCATAAGTGCGGAAAGGACAGTCAACCAGGCTGAGACACCCCACAAACCCTCTAGTCTGCTCATTGGCCTTTACTGCCTCAGACCCGCCACGACCTCATTTCCCTCCCAGTGCAGTGGAATTTGGTGCCCCTTCCCTTGCGTTCTCATTAACCACCTGAACCCCCTTCATCCTGTACTGCTGAATACAACAATGTCTGTTCCTCTCCTGCCCTGCACACTGCACCCCGCATGGCCAGAGGAAAACCCTTCAGTCAGCAGAACCCCCACCTGCCTGCCCACAGAACATCTTTCCTCCTAGATGGTGCACACTGTCTCTTCTCCCAAGTCTTCACCAGGGCCCTGGAGGCCCCAGGATGAGGGTGGCTCCTCTAACCATGTCTATCCTGTTCCCTTGCTCCTCTCCTCCATGTGCATGAGTCCCCTTGCTGTTCTAGAAGTCTCCAGAGTGCTCCTGCCCCAGAAACCTGTTCCCAACTGGAATGTCATTTCTCCAGAGTCACACAGCTGTCCCTCAGCCACTTCAAGTCTCTCCATTCACACACACACACACAGACACAGGCACACACACACATATACTCACAAACACACGCACGAACAAACACAATCACACACAGATACACCAGACCCTCCTTATTCCCTTTCCCTGCTTTACTTTTCCACACAGAATTTATCACCATTTGTCAGATTACACATTTGTTTTTCTTTAGAAATGTCTCATCCCACACCTTAGAATGTAAGATCTGGAAGCACAAGGAGAACCAAAAGTACCCCAACATGTATGTAAGAGTGAATGTATAAATAAACTTATTTCCAACTAATTTGTTTAGAGAAAAACTAGGGACACCATCACCTGCATACTGGTTAAAAAACAGGCCATGGGGAGCTTCAAGATGTTGGAAGAGTAAGACGCAGAGATCAACTTCCTCCCCACAAATACATCAGAAATACATCTACATGTGGAACAACTCCTACAGAACACCTACTGAACGCTGGCAAAAGACGTCAGACCTCCCAAAAAGCAAGAAACTCCCCACGTACCTGGGTAGGGCAAAAGAAAAATGAAAAAACAAAGACAAAAGAATAGGGACGGGACCTGCACCAGTGGGAGGGAGCTGTGAAGGAGGAAAGGTTTCCACACACTAGGAAGCCCCTTCACAGGCGGAGATTGCGGGTGGTGGAGGGGTGAAGCTTCGGGGCTAAGGAGGAGAGCGCAGCAACAGGGGTCCGCAGGGCAAGGCGGAGAGATTCCCGCACAAAGGATCGGTGACGACCGGGTCACCAGCCTGAGAGGCTTGTCTGCTTACACGCTGGGGCGGGTGAGGGCTGGGAGCTGAGGCTCGGGCATCGGAGGTCAGATCCCAGGGAGAGAACTGGGGTTGGGTGCGTGAACACAGCCTGAAGGGGTTAGTGTGCCACAGCTAGCCGGGAGGGAGTCTGGGAAAAAGTCTGGAGCTGCCGAAGAGGCAAGAGACTTCTTGCCTCTTTGTTTCCTGGTGCGAAAGGAGAGGAGATTAAGAGCGCTGCTTAAAGGAGCTCCAGAGACAGGCGCAAGACACAGCTATCAGCGCGGACACCAGAGACGGGCATGGGATGCTAAGGCTGCTGTTGCAGCCACCAAGAAGCCTGTATGCAAGCACAGGTCACTATGCACACCTCCCTGCCCGGGAGCCTGTGCAGCCCGCCACTGCCAGGGTCCTGTGATACAGGGACAATTTCCCCGGGAGAACACACAGCACACCTCAGGCTGTTGCAATGTCATGCTGGCCTCTGCTGCCGCAGCCTCGCCCCGCATATTGTATCCCTCCCTCCCCCCAGGCTGAGTGAGCCAGAGCCCCCGAATCAGCTGCTACTTTAACCCCGTCCTGTCTGAGTGAAGAACAGACGCCCTCAGGTGACCTACACACAGAGGCGGGTCCAAATCCAAAGCTGAACCCCGGGAGCTGTGTGAACAAAGAAGAGAAAGGGAAATGTCTCCCAACAGCCTCAGGAGCAGCTAATTAAATCTCCACAATCAACTTGCTGTACCCTGCATCTGTGGAATACCTGAATAGACAACGAATCATCCCAAATTGAGGAGGTGGACTTTGGGACCAAAGATATATATATATATTTCCCCTTTTTCTCTTTTTCTGAGTGTGTATGGGTATGCTTCTGTGTGTGACTTTATCTGTATAGCTTTGCTTTTACCATTTGTCCTAGGGTTCTGTCTGGTTTTTTTGGTTTTTTAAATTACTTTTCAAAAAATTTTTCTTAATAATTATTTTTGATTTTAATAACTTTATTTTATTTAATCTTCTTTCTTTCTTTCTTTCTTTTCTCCCTTTTATGCTGAGCCGTGTGGATGACAGGCTCTTGGTGCTCGAGCCAGGTGTCAGGGCTGTGCCTCTGAGGTGGGAGAGCCATCTTCAGGACACTGGTCCACAAGAGACCTCCCAGCTCCATTTGTAATATCAAATGGCGAAAATCTCCCAGAGATCTCCATCTCAATGCCAAGACCCAGCTTCACTCAACGACCAGCAAGCTACAGTGCTGGACACCCTACGCCAAACAACTAGCACGACAAGAACACAACCCCACCCATTAGCAGAGAGGCTGCCTAAAATCATAACAAGGCCACAGACACCCCAAAACACACCACCAGACGTGGACCTGCCCACCAGAAAGACAAGATCCAGCCTCATCCACCAGAACACAGGCACTAGTCCCCTCCACCAGGAAGCCTACACAACCCACTGAACCAATCTTAGCCACTGGGGACAGACACCAAAAACAACGGGAACTATGAACCTGCAGCCTGCAAAAAAGAGACCCTAAACACAGTAAGTTAAGCAAAATGAGAAGACAGAGAAACACACAGCAGATGAAGGAGCAAGGCAAAAAACCACCAGACCTAACAAATGAAGAGGAAATAGGCAGTCTACCTGAAAAACAATTCAGAATAATGATAGTAAAGATGATCCAAAATCTTGGAAATAGAATGGAGAAAATACAAGAAACGTTTAACAAGGACCAAGAAGAATTAAAGAGCAAACAAACAGTGATGAACAACACAATAAATGAAATTTAAAATTCTCTAGAAGGGAACAATGGCAGAATAACTGAGGCAGAAGAATGGTTAAGTGATCTGGAAGTTAAAATAGTGGAAATTACTACTGCAGAGCAGAATAAAGAAAAAAGAATGAAAAGAATTGAGGACAGTCTCAGAGACCTCTGGTACGCTAAATGCACCAATGTTCAAATTATAGGGGTCCCAGAAGAAGAAGAGAAAAAGAAAGGGACTGAGAAAATATTTGAAGAGATTATAGTTGCAAACTTCCCTAATATGGGAAAGGAAATAGTTAATCAAGTACAGGAAGCACAGAGAGTCCCATACAGGATAAATCCAAGGAGAAACATGCCAAGACACATATTAATCAAACTATCAAAAATTAAATGCTAAGAAAAGTTATTAAAAGCAGCAAGTGAAAAACAAAAAATAACACACAAGGGAATCCCCATAAGGACAACAGCTGATCTTTCAGCAGAAACTCTGTAAGCCAGAAGGGAGTGGCAGGATATACTTAAAGTGATGAAGGAGAAAAACCTACAACCAAGATTACTCTACCCAGCAAGGATTTCATTCAGATTTGGCGGAGAAATTAAAACCTTTACAGACAAGCAAAAGCTAAGAGAATGCAGCACCACCAAACCAGCTTTACAACAAATGCTAAAGGGACTTCTCTAGGCAGGAAACACAAGAGAAAGAAAACACCTACAATAACAAACCCAAAACAATTAAGAAAATGGTAATAGGAACATACATATCGATAATTACCTTAAATGTAAATGAATTAAATGCTCCAACCAAAAGACATAGACTGCCTGAATGGATACAAAAACAAGACCCATATATATGCTGTCTACAAGAGACCCACTTCAGACCTAGGGACACATACAGACTGAAAGTGAGGGGATGGAAAAAGATATTCCACGCAAATGGAAATCAAAAGAAGGCTGGAGTAGCAATTCTCATATCAGAAAAAATAGACTTTAAAATAAAGACTATTACAAGAGATAAAGAAGGACACTATATAATGATCAAGGGATCGATCCAAGAAGAAGATATGACAATTGTAAATATTTATGCACCCAACACAGGAGCACCTCAATACATAAGGGAAAAGCTAACAGCCATAAAAGGGGAAAATGACAGTAACACAATCATAGTAGGGGACTTTAACACCCCACTTTCACCAATGGACAGATCATCCAAAATGAAAATAAATAAGGAAACACAAGCTTTAAATGATACATTAAACAAGATGGACTTAATTGATATTTATAGGACATACCATCCAAAAACAACAGAATACACATTCCTCTCAAGTGCTCATGGAACATTCTGCAGGATAGATCATATCTTGGGTGACAAATCAAGCCCTGGTAAACTTAAGAAAATTGAAATCGTATCAAGTATCTTTTCGGACCACAACGCTATGAGACTAGATATCAATTACAGGAAAAAATCTGTAAAAAAAACAAACACATGGAGGCTAAACAATACACTACTTAACCAGGAGATCACTGAAGAAATCAAAGAGGAAATAAAAAAAAATACCTAGAAACAAATGACAATGAAAACAGGACAACACAAAACCTATGGGATGCAGCAAAAGCAGTTCTAAGAGGGAAGTTTATAGCAATACAATTCTACCTCAAGAAACAAGAAACATCTCAAATAAACAACCTAATCTTACACCTAAAGCAATAAGAGAAAGAAGAACAAAAAACCCCCAGAGTTAGAAGAAGGAAAGAAATCATAAAGATCAGGTCAGAAATAAATGAAAAAGAAATGAAGGAAATGATAGCAAAGATCAGTAAAACTAAAAGCTGGTTCTTTGAGAAGATAAACAAAATTGATAAGCCATTAGCCAGACTCATCAAGAAAAAAAAGGAGAAGACTGAAATCAATAGAATTAGAAATGAAAAAGGAGAAGTAACAACTGACATTGCAGAAATACAAAGGATCATGAGAGATTATTACAAGCAACTATATGCCAATAAAATGGACAACCTGGAAGAAATGGAATTCTTAGAAATTCACAACCTTCTGAGAATGAACCAGGAAGAAACAGAAAATATGAAGAGACCAATCACAAGCACTGAAATTGAAACGGTGATTAAAAATCTTCCAACAAACAAAAGTCCAGGACCAGATGGCTTCACAGGTGAATTCTATCAAACATTTAGAGAAGAGCTAACACCTACCCTTCTCAAACTCTTCCAAAATATAGTAGAGGGAGGAACACTCCCAAACTCATTCTACGAGGCCACCATCACCCTGATATCAAAACCAGACAAAGATGTCACAAAGAAAGGAAACTACAGGCCAATATCACTGACAAACATAGATGCAAAATCCTCAACAAAATACTAGCAAACAGAATCCAACAGCATATTAAAAGGATCATACACCATGATCAAGTGGGGTTTATACCAGGAATGCAAGGATTCTTCAATATATGCAAATCAATCAATGTGATACACCATATTAACAAATTGAAGGAGAAAAACCATATGATCATCTCAATAGATGCAGAGAAACCTTTCAACAAAATTCAACACCAATTTATGGTAAAAACCCTCCAGAAAGTAGGCATACAGGGAACTTACCTCAACATAATAAAGGCCATATATGACAAACCCACAGCCAACATCATCCTCAATGGTGAAAAACTGAAACCATTTCCACTAAGATCAGGAACAAGACAAGGTTGTCCACTCTCACCACTCTTATTCAACATAGTTTTGGAAGTTTTAGCCACAGCAATCAGAGAAGAAAGAGAGATAAAAGGAGTCTAAATCAGAAAAGAAGAAGTAAAGATGTCACTGTTGCAGATGACATGATACTATACATAGAGAATCCTAAAGATGCTACCAGAAAACTACTAGAGCTAATCAATGAATTTGGTAAAGTAGCAGGATACAAAATTAATGCACAGAAATCTCTTGCATTCCTATACACTAATGATGAAAAATCTGAAAGTGAAATTAAGAAAGCACTCTCATTTACCATCGCAACAAAAAGAATAAAATATCTAGGAATAAACCTACCTAAGGAGACAAAAGACCTGTATGCAGAAAATTATAAGACACTGATTAAAGAAATTAAAGATGATACAAACAGATGGAGAGATATACCATGTTCTTGGATTGGAAGAATCAACACTGTGAAAATGACTCTACTACCCAAAGCAATCTACAGATTCAATTCAATCCCTATGAAACTACCACTGGCATTTCTCATAGAACTAGAACAAAAAATTTCACAATTTGTATGGAAACACAAAAGACCCCGAATAGCAAAAGCAATCTTGAGAAAGAAAAACAGAGCTGGAGGAATCAGGCTCTCTGACTTCTCACTATACTACAAAGCTACAGTAATCAAGACAGTATGGTACTAGCACAAAAACAGAAATATAGATCAATGGAACAGGATAGAAAGTCCAGAGATAAACCCACGCACATATGGTCACCTTATCTTTGATAAAGGAGGCAAGCATATACAGTGGAGAAAAGACAGCCTCTTCAATAAGTGGCAGTGGGAAAACTGGACTGCTACATGTAAAGTATGAAATTAGAACACTCCCTAACACCATACACAAAAAGTAACTCAAAATGGATTAAAGACCTAAATGTAAGGCCAGACACTATAAAACTCTTAGAGGAAAACATAGGCAGAACACTCTATGACATAAATCACAGCAAGATCCTTTTTGACCCACCTCCTAGAGAAATGGAAATAAAAACAAAAATAAACAAATGGGACCTAATAAAACTTCAAAGCTTTTGCACAGCAAAGGAAAACATAAACAAGACAAAAAGACAACCATCAGAATGGGAGAAAATATTTGTCAATGAAAAAACTGACAAAGGATTAATCTCCAAAATTTACAAGCAGCTCATGCAGCTCAATATCAAAAAACAAACAACCCAATCCAAAAATGGGCAGAAGACCTAAATAGACATTTCTCCAAAGAAGATATACAGATTGTCAACAAACACATGAAAGAATGCTCAACATCATTAATCATTAGAGAAATGTAAATCAAACCTACAATGAGATATCACCTCATACCGGTCAGAATGGCCATCATCAAAAAATCTAGAAACAATAAATGCTGGAGAAGATGTGGAGAAAAGGGAACCCTGTTGCACTGTTGGTGGGAATGTAAATTGATACAGCCAGTATGGAGAACAGTATGGAGGTTCCTTAAAAACTAAAAATAGAAGTACCATACGACCCAGCAATCCCACTCCTGGGCATATACCCTGAGAAAACCATAATTCAAAAAGAGTCATGTACCAAAATGTTCATTGCAGCTCTATTTACAATAGCCAGGACATGGAAGCAACCTAACTGTCCATCAACAGATGAATGGATAAAGAAGATGTGGCACATATATACAATGGAATATTACTCAGCCATAAAAAGAAACAAAATTGAGTTATTTGTAGTGAGGTGGCTGCACCTAGAGTCTGTCATACAGAGTGAAGTAAGTCAGAAAGAGAAAAACAAATACCGTATGCTAACACATATATATGGAATCTAAAAAAAAAAAAAAAAAGGTCATGAAGAACCTAGGGTCAAGACGGGAATAAAGAGACAGACCTACTAGGGAATGGACTTGAGGATACGGGGAGGGGGAAGGGTAAGCTGGGACAAAGTGAGAGAGTGGCATGGACATATATACATTACCAAATGTAAAATAGATAGCTCGTGGGAAGCAGCCGTGTAGCACAGTGAGATCAGCTCATGCTTTGTGACCACCTAGAGGGGTGGGATAAGGAAGGTGGGAGGGAGGGGGATGCAAGAGGGAAGAGATATGGGGACATATGTATAACTGATTCACTTTGTTATAAAGCAGAAACTGACACACCATTGTAAAGCAATTATACTCCAATAAAGATGTTAAAAAAAAAAAACAAACAAAAAAAAACAGGCCATGGAGCCACACTGCAGAATACTTTTCACCAATTAAATAGAATGGAGAATATCTATTAACTTTATGTAAAAGGTGATCTAATTGTTTTCAGAACCAAATGAGCCTTAAAAATTACTTGGTGCAAAAAATATACAGAAAACAAAATTACAGCCTAGAGGTGTGGCATCCCACTCATCTCCAACTTTTCCTTCAGGATTCTCAGAATCATGTGATACCAACCACTCAAATCAGCCTGGAAATAAAGTCTTTATTTGCCCTCTCATGCAGTGTGTCCTGCTCTCATTCAAAAATGCACCTATAAAGTATGCAATAACCTTGAAGTAGTTCTCAACATACAGCACTTCTGTGAATTGCTGAGATTAGAGACACCCTTTCCTGTGAAAGAGGCCCAAGTGCTGAGTAGTCAGACAGACAATTAGAAAACACCAACATCAAAGCAAGAATCATATTTTACAGTGATCGTATCTGCTCAGGAAGCAAAGGAAGGAGCTCTTCAGAGTGGGGCCCTCTCCTTGAAGATGCTCAGGCTTCATGATTTCACCAGTGATGGATAGAGCTGCTTATAGTGTCTGTTCCATAAAACTGAGGGTTTTTGGCCCATGTGTATCCAAATTTGTTAACTAATTCTTTGACTTCCATGGTATAAAACAAACCCAGTAAACGGATTGACTGATAAGCATTTATCAGTATACCTTAAACTTCCCAGAAGTCTCCCTGACTCTGGCACCCCCAGCCCCAGGCTAACCTAAAGGGCCTGTGTTCACCTTCACTGTTGTACTGGGGTTCTGTCTTCTAAGTGTCTCCTAATTTTTCTCACTACAAAAGCTCCTTGGGTTAAAGATGGTAGTAATCTCTATTACATGCCAATGTCCTATGCCAGTGCCAGGGCAGAACAGACATGGTTTCCCATTCTGAAGGGACTGTAGAAGGCATCCTACTGGGTGCAGTGGAGACACAGACATTCAGGGTTTTTCCCTGAATTTTGTGTTATCTAGAGAGAGAATGAGAAACGTTCATGGGGAACTAAGAAAAAAAAAAAGAGGTTGCAACAAATGGTCTAGGAGAGACACAAAGGACTGCATGAATCGAGAGACATCTGGGATAATGCAGACAGGCTCAAGGACAAAATAGGATATGCATTTGGACGAAAGAATGAGCATATTCAGGGAGACTGGTTTGCTTGGATGAGTTTTGGAGGGAGCATCAATAGAGTGGTTGAGGTAAGGCAGAGTGGGTTAGGTAAAACGTGGTCCTAATGGGATCCAGGGTCCTCAGGGGCTTGGGGGTAGAAGCTGAGTCTCTCCACTGTTCCCCCAGCCCAGAAATCAAGTCAGGCTCCCCCGCAGCCTCTTTGCCTGTGGACAGTGTAATGTACAAACCATTAGTAAGTGGACTTGTGATGGTGTAGACAGAAAAATGTCAGCAGTTTACTTTCACCCATGTTTTTAAAAAATTAGGCTTGTTGAATAAATACAATGAAAAAGAAGTCTGGAAAGCAAACATTTACTTAAACTCCATTTATGGAGCTTTAAAGCACCCATGCTCCACATATACAATAAAATGATACTGCAGACAGGGCCTGGGGCTTTGTGATGTCATTTGGAAAAAATCCATATGTAGGCTTTGACATGTGTTGGGGAGAGACTCACCCTTGCTGAGGCCATGTTTGTTTGCGCTTGCATTTAACTGAAAGCATTTGGAAGTGAAAAAAGTTTCTTAAAAAAATAGTCAATAGCTCTTTCTTTCAGTCATCAAATTTTGCCATCAGTCAGTTCAGATGACTAAAATTTTTATATAGCTTGCTTTGTGAATAAAAGTCGGAAAAAAATGATGTTAGCCTTTGTTGATGGGAGTTAGCTTGCTTGCCTGCAAGTGCTATTTTAGTAATGAGAACTGTCTTTTATTTTTCCCTGCCTCATTTATGTCATGCTAACAAGCCCAGCTTGTAAGTTCCCATTAAAAACATGAAAAATATATTTTATATAATTTCAATTCATTTGACCATTTCCTTATATTATAAAGTATAATGATAAAACCTAAATTACACTACACATATACACAAACGCTTTCTCAAGCATAGAAAATGGTTAATGGAGAAAACTTGCAGCACTGAGAACCCTGCAGGAGGCGCAGAGATTCAGGGCGCTCAGTGGGACTCTGGCTGATGAGGAGGCAGGGAGTGCTGGCAGCCAGTGCTGCCAACGGTGGGGCTCCACCGAGCTCACTGCAGTCCCTACTGGTCTTCATTCACCAAGCCAGGGATCTACAGCAGCTTTTATTTCAGGGGACTTTAAAAGGCATCTTGTGGTTTCTGACAGTTATTCCTCATCCTCCTGTTTGCAAGCTAAGTAAGCTTTCTTTATCCTTTCCACATGAATCACATTTTCTGCCAACTGTCTAATGATGCTGTGGTTTCCTGTGATCTTAAATTCTCTGTGCCATCCTTCTTCAGTTGCAGGAATGAGAGGCAGGCCTAGTCCTTGAGTTAGTGATTCTGAATCAGGTTCCGTTGAATGCAGTGCACCTATTATCTGAATTCCTCCAAAAACAATATTTCTGATCTGAAACCTGCTGACAGAAGTTTTCTGTTCTATTATTTTGAAAATTCAATTAAGAATCTGATGAATGTCATACAAGCTCATGTATTCCCCCAGATAAATAAAAGGTTATACATTCAAGGTGTTTGGGTTCATTCTTCTATGGCTATCATTATACCTGCATCTTCATTTCCTTTGACTAAACCAGAATAGTGGCTTAGACCTCCTTAGAGAACTGTGCAGGTTGCCAGATCAGAAGCCAAATGCTCTGTAACTTACTTTTCAGAAGTCTTTTCATGCCTGATACCATTGACCATTGTAAGGGAATAGACGGATTGCTTCTGTCATTCTGGGGGAGAAAACAGCAGCAGGTGTAAGGATCATATCCGAATTCAGCCAGAATTGGCCACAGAGAATCTTCGTAATGAGAGGAAAAACAGAGCTTCTCATGATGACAGCTAGGTATTTTATTTATAATTTGATGTGACTGTTTGCCTTGCCACACAACTAAAAATTCATCAGGATGTGTTCACATAAAGGCTATAACTTAAGCAAATTCTGGGTTCCCAAGAGAACTCTCACTGAGGATTAAAACTCAATTCAAGCAAATGTGCCCAGTTAATATCCACTAGAGGGATCTGACACACAAGCAAATATAGCTCCAAAGGCCTTTTATAATATTAAAACTCTATTTAATACTCATGCTGTCAAGCCATGAACATTTGAAGTATGTCTCCCCCAGTGAGTGGGATCGGCCATAAGCAGATGGGCTCAGTTACAGGCTATTAGACACTGACTCTGGGAAGCATGAGCTACTTATACATATATACTCATTTATATACTCATATAGGATGGCAGAGGCCTCAGTTCTGCCCAATCACTGAGCATTCGCAACCCGTTCCTTCCCTCCCTGTTCACAGAGCCAAGGAATGCTTCACACAATGTATTCCAGCACCTACTTGGGGACCAGCCCCCTCTGGTCCACACATGCTCTGAGGGTCCATACAAGGCATGACTGTGGGGGTGAAGAATGCTAGTAAATGTATTTCTTGATTACTGATTATACTTTTATTTTTATTTTAGAATCAGCAAATGAGTGAATATTTAATGAATTCTACATGATTTTTTAAATAAAAGTGCGATAGTTAAACAAACCAACAGCTCCACCAGAATGTTTGTTACAATTTATCCCAAGCCCAAAGTTTCCCAACCCAAAGCAGTCTGATTAAGTAGGAAAAGCCCTCGACCTAACATCAGAATAAGTAGACCCTGGTTCTGTCACTATGCATCCAGAATTCTTCAGGACCTCAGTTTTCTAATTTGCACACTAAATGTCAGGGTTAGCACCTATAACTGTTAGCCTTCACCATAACCAATACTTAGTGGCTTAAAACAACAATCATTCATTGTTGCTCATGAGTCTGTAAGTCAACTGGGTGGTCCTGGTGAGTTGGGCCAAGCTTGGCTCATTTTGGCCGAGCTCACTGGTGTGGGTGCCATGAGCCCCCACTAGGAGGTGTCTTACCTAAGACGCCCTCAGCTGGAATGGCCCATCTCTACTCTATGCAGCCTGGCCTTCCTGGCAAGCATACCTGGTTTCCATGGTGGCTGGGAAAGGGCTCAAGCAAATAAGTGGGAACAACAAGGCCTCTTGCCTCACAGGCTTGGAACTGAGAGGTAACTCCTATCTCCTTCTATTGTTCAAAGCAAGTCCAGGCCTGATACAAAGAACAGAGAAAGAGACTCCTACTTTGAATGGCAGCAATTAAAATGTCACACTGCAGATGCAAAGGGATGTGGACACAGAGAGGGGCATAACTAGAACCACTGCTTGTAAGCAGTTGTTCAAGATATCTTTTGAACTTTAAATCACTATCATGTATCACTCATTCCCCAGGGGGCTTCCTAGAGATTATCCTCGGCTAAAAGCCAGCCCCTAAGAAATCAATCTCTGCATGCAGAAAGTGAACTGGGAATTATTTGGAGAGGACACAGTTCTGCTAGGAATATAATCAAGAGAAGAGTAAGCCTGAGAAGGTGAGAGTCGATTTTTATTTAATTCTCCCCCAACCTATCCTTTCCCATTAAAGGTTTGGATGATGCTATGTCTGGGGCTGGCATGGACCAGTTCTCAGAGCTGTTTAGGACTGTGTTGGAGGCTGTATGTTCAATTTACCTTACTTTCAAGCAAGGTGATGGAAATGTTTGTTATTTTTAAAATAATGTTTATTAACAGCAGGCCAATAGGCAAAGAAAACAAGTTTGCTGCCAACTCCCACAAGGCCTCTTCATGAGACTGCTGTACTGCCATTTTGTCCCCTTTTATCCCAGCCACTTGATAGATTGTTAGCCCTTGCCAAGACTTAAATCCATCTTTGGGTGAAATCTCACCCACTCACAATATACACACACTATGCAGCATTTTCTGAATTTATTCTATTTCTAGCTTTTGTACTTAAATCATAATGAAGGTGTTTCTCCGAACACCTTCCCTGCTCACGTTCAATTTTAAATTGCACTTAATTTTTTAAAAGTATCATTCTAACTTCCAACAGTTCTTCAACTCTGTAAAAGAACAGGGTTTTTTGTGTGCCTTTTCCTGTTGCCTCTCTACCTTTGCCTTTGCATTTTCTTTTAGCAATTGCCAGTTCTTTGATGGGGGATATTAATGACTGTCCTTACTGTTCACCACGCCAATCTCAAAAGTGCCATGGCTGTGCTCACTCCTGATCTTGCCTACGGTCCAATATCAAGGTGCTGGCTGGCCATGCTCTTTCTGAGGGCCCTAGTGGAGAATCAGTCCATGAATTTCACAGCTTCCAGTGTTGCTAACAACCTTGGTGCTTCTTGGCTTATAGACACATCACTCCAGTCTCTGCTTCCATCATCACATGGCCTTCTCCCTTTATGTCTCTATCTCTGTGTCTCTCCTCTTGCTATAAAAGGCCCCAGTCATATTGGATTAGGGCCCACTCTACTATGCCAGTATGACCACATCTTAACTAGCTACATCTGCTACAATCCTATTTCCAAATAAGGTCACATTCTGAGGTTCTAGGAAGGATATGAATCTTGGGGAGACACTATCCAACCCAGTACAGGCTTCTTTATTAGATCAGTTGATGTTTATTGAACCTGTATTAAGGTCATCATGCAAAAGACATTTCATCCTGACAATTACAGTCTCAGGGCGAGACTATGCTTATCCCTGGACTATTTCTGTAGCAAGAAGGGACCCTGTGGCTTTGGGGGGCTTGGGATGACTCAAAGAGGATACGTCTTTCCTAGGAACATACCTTTCTTCCAAATAGGTTTGACTCCTTTGAAATGTGACATATTGCCTCACATTTCACCTGATCTAGAGATTATCCTTAGCTCCAGATGAGGAGACCCTGGACAATGACCCAGTGATGCTGGTGCCAAGTTACATCCTCCAGAAGAGGTACTTTCCCTTTTGTCACATCAATATCCCACACATGGCCCATGTTCCAATTTCTCTACTGTAGTTTTTTTTACTTCTACAGATTTCTTAATGTGTTTTGATCAAAGCATATTTTTCCTTTTCTAAATATGGGTTTTTTCCCACAGCATAAAGAGCTAAGAACTTGGTTTTCCCAAGTTAGAAATATTGTGAGAAGAACTGAGTAAATGATCAAAACACCAAATGATAAGATGAAACAAGGTGTTTTCGTCAGAGTTCTCCGAAGACACAGAACCAATAGGATGTATACATAGTGAGATTTGTTAAAAGGAAATGGCTCATGGGATAATGGAGGCTGGTAAGTCGCAAGATCTGGGGGGTGAGTAGGCAAGGTGCCGACCCAGGAGGGCCAGTGGTGCAGCTCCAGTCCATGTCTGAAGGCCTGAACATCAGAAGAATCAATGGTGTCATTCTCATTTGAAGGTTGCAGACTCAAGGCATCAAGACTCTGTGTTTCAGTTTGAATAAAAAAGCAGAAAAATGCTGATGTTCCCGTTTGAAGGCCACCAGGTAGGACGAAGTCTCTCTTACTCAGGGAGGGTCAGCCTTTTTGTTTGATTTAGGCCTTCAAGTGATTGGGTGAAGCCCACCCACATTAGGGAGGACAATCTGCTTTTACTCTGTCTACCTATTTAAATGTTAATCTCATCCAAAAATACCCTCATAGACACACCTAGAATAAAGTTTGACCAAATGTCTGTGCACCTTCTGGCTCACTCAAGTTGATGTATAAAATTAACCATCACCCAAGGAAAACCCACATTCTGTGTGTTCAGCATCTCTGAGAGCCTGGGGAAATAGTAAAATGTTTAAGTCCTTGATGTGACCTGACCTGAAATCCCTGCTATGTGGGCCAGGGCACAGTACAAGTGTGTGCTGGGCTGTGGTGATGCTCAAAACTGTGCTGCAGGGAAGATCCAACCTTAGAGCTTGCCTTACCTCTGACAGGCCTCAGCCTTAAACACTGTGTAGGACTAGAGAGAAAAAGCCCTTCCTTTGGTTTCCAGAGCCACCTTCAGCTGAGCAAGAGAAGAGATCAGCTGATCACAACAAAGCCTGGAAAATCACTGGCCATCTCAGGAAGCCATTTCTTTCATCTTTACCCAATTTCTTCAAAGTATTCAGGAAGCTGACAAGGCTACAGGGAGGAGGCCTTGTGGAGAAGGCAAGGAAGATGCTCGTGTTCCTCTGGCTGCCACTTGCCCGCAAAGGTCAGCGCAGGAAACAATCCATTGAGCCATAAGGGGCATCTGCAAATTAGTCCCTATTTGTCTTCGCATTTCTAAAATTAATGCACCCCAGAATAGAACAGAATAGAAGAAAAATGAGAGAATGAGAGAGCAGCTGCCCTGGAAAATCCAGCAGGGCTCGAAGGAGTTTAAAGAGCTGGCGTGTGGCTGTGCAAGCCCTTGGGAACATATGGGTCTTTTCATCCCAATTCCCATTAGAAGAAAGCCCTTGTGAAATAGCACAATACTCGCACAATTGGAACTGCATGGCTGATGAAACGTGTACCATAAACACAGCGGCAACACAGCAACTGCCCTGTGAGGCTGGAAATGCATAGTGCTTTCGCGAAACCGCATCTCTCAGGCGAGGCTGTTTCACTAACAGCCGGCCACCATCCGGCTAAAACTGCCAGTGCTCAGCCTCATTGGATAGTCTGTTCTGGAAAATGGCAGAGGAAGACAAATACCACAGGTATAAAACCCTGGCAGAATTTCAGAATACAAACTCTACATAAGGGCTACCCATGGGGGCAGGTCATCTGAACACACTGAAATCAATTTTGTCATTTGTCAATAAGGAAGCTTCTTGTGGCTGACTTAACAAAATACCACAAACTTGGTGGCTTAAAGCAGCAGAAATTTTTTCTCTCACAGTTTTGGAGGTCAGAAGTCTGAAATCCAGGTGTTGGCAGGGCCTCACTCGCTCCAGAGGCTCTAGGGGAGAATCCTTCCTTGCCTCTTCCAGCTTCTGGTAGCTGCCACATTCCATGGCTTGTGGCCACAACACCTCAATCTCTGCTTCCCTCTTCACACCATCTTCTCCCTCTGTCTGTCTCAAACCTCCCTCTGCTTCTCTTTTATAAGGACACTTCTCATTGGATTTAGGAGCCCCCCCGATAATCCAGGATGACCTCATCTCAGGATTGATAAATTAATCCCATAGCCACAGGCCCTTTTACAAATAAGGTGACATTCACAGGACCCAGGGATTGGATGTGGATATCTTTTGTGGAGCTGTTCTTCAGTCTCCCACGGAAGGGCTAGGTGAGATCACCTACAAGACCCATCCAATGCTAACACTCTGAACCAATAAATGCAAAGCGCTGTGGTGCCAGCATCCCTGTGAAACCAAAACAGAAGGAAACATGTACAGGGCCCACAAGAAGGCATCCAGGGTTTAAGACTAGCAAGCTCAGGACTGGGAAGAAGCCCTTAAAAATAAAAATGCCCATGACATTCAGTGCAGAAACTCTACATGCTAAATAAACACTAAAAGACTCTGAGTTTCATTTCGTTCTTGAAGGGACTGGAAGATGGTAGATGAGACACACATGTATCTGGGTGACAATCACCTGCATCAGGACCTTCACACTATGGTTCCCCTAGACTGGAATCCTTTGCATCTCTCACTGTCTGACAGACAAAGTACTTATCTTTCCAGCACAAATATCACCTCCACCAGGAAGCCAACCTGGCTCTCTCATAGAAAATTAAGGTCAACAAAATGACTTGTAAATTCTTTGAATAGCAAAGATCACATTTCCCTATCATGTGACTTTAAAAAATTATTCTAACTATATAACTTTGAACATCGCTACCAGCTTACCCTCTGCATTTTGAATCGTTTGACTCTTTCATCTGCAATGAATTACTCAAGAGGGTAGAAGGGATTTCTTGTACAAACACCATAGTAAGAACTCTCCACTGGCTGCCCAAAGCTGTCATCTCCTAGGAGCTGCCTTCACTTTTGCACTTGGTTGAGGATGAATTATATAACTCAATTTTTTCTAAAAGTCAGCACTGAGCTCCTACTCTGTGGTGGGCACTATCCTTGGGGCTGGGCAGTCAAAAAAACAAAATTCAGTTTCTTTCCTCAGGAATCTATAATGCAGCTCAATCAAGGCAAAATCCATGTACTTACGTTTGCAAGTAAAATGTTTTCAAAGTTGAATATGCCTTTAAAGTAACATAACCTATCCCACTAAATACTTCTAAGATATTTTGCTCAATAAGAGAAGGTAGTCTTTCTGTTAAATAATTTTCACATAACCTGAAGTGCTACTAGTAGCTAGTGTTATTACTCTAAACAAATGAGAAGAAATGATAATCAAAATAGGCAACCAAAGTTTCAAAAATTATTTTAAAAATTATGTTTGATTTAACTTGAAGTCGATAATTTAAGATTCACACACTGGTATCAGTAAAATTATCTTTTCCTAATATCAACTTTGAGCATAAGCTGTTAGGTATGATATGATTATTACTGAAAACGACTTGAAGGGTGCAGATAGCCTTTCAGACTTTCAAACACAACAGCTCCTCCTGGAACTTCAGAATGAAGCATCAGTGTGACATTCATGTCCTTTACCAACCACTTCCAACCCATCTCTTCAGCTCTACCTTCTAGTCTCTTCCACCTTCCACCTGTCCCTTCCATTTACCCACCCACCCACCCCCACAAGCACACATGTATACACACACACAACACTAAGTGTGTTACACACTAAATTTCATCCCTTGCTGTACCACTTAGTATCAGGTTACTAATTGATCTGAATTTCAACAGGTGCCTTAAGCTTTGTTGTACAGAGTAAGTGTTACATTCACAAATGGAAGATTCTCAATAGAGACTCTAGGATGGCCCAAAATTATCTCACTTCCTAGTCTCAAGCCCTTGTGTAATCCCTTGTCCCAGAGTATAAGCAGCATCTGTGACTTGCTTCTAACAAAGAACATACAGTAAAGTGACTAGATATCACTCCCGTAATGTACATCTTGCTAAGACTCTCTCCTTTACTGGCTCTGATGGAGCAAACAGCCACACTGGATGGGTCCTTTGCAGCAGGGGCTGACGGCAGTCTCCGGCCACCGTAACAAACTGAGGCCCTCAGTTCAACTGCGTATGAACTATAACCACAAGAGCTTGGAAGTGGAGCCTTCCTCATTCAGGACAAGATAAGAAAGCCCTGCAGACAGCCCAGCCAAGTCATGCCTGGACGCCTGTCCCTCAGAGTATATAATATAAAAAAATTTTTTTAAATATATATATATATATTGTTCTTCATAACTGAGTGTGTGCTAATACAATTATACAGTGAACTAATTGACGAGGTATAAGAACAAACTGAGCTCAGTCAAATATTAACTTGTGCAAAACCAGAAATAAATGGTAGAAAGAAAGAATCCAGAAATTTAGAGCCTTTATGGAGATGAAATTGACAGCTTCTGAAGTCAATAATATGAAATAAAACCATAAAAGATGTTGAACAACAAAATTCCATTCAGAATTCTCAGCCCCTGGGGATGGAAGGTACAGCAAGGTGACTATAGTTAACAGTATCGTATATTTGAAAGTTGATTAGAGAGTAGATCTTAAAGGTTCTCATTGCAAGAAAAAAAAATTGTAACTATGTGTGGTGACAAATGCTAGTTAGACTTACTGTGGTGGTCATTACACAATATATACAAATATCAAATCATCATGTTGTACACCTGAAACTAATAAAATGTTATATGTCAATTATATCTCAATTAAAAAGCTATCAAGAAATAATATTAGTTGGAAGACCCTGAGCTCACCTCCTCCCACAGGCACATCAAAATTATAGCTATTAACAGAGAACAACCTGAACACTAGCAGAAAAGACTTTCCACAACTAAAGATACATAGAATGAACCACAACAAGACAGGTAGGGGAGTGGAATCGGGGTATAATCAAGACTCATACCCCCAGGTGGGTGACCCACAAACAGAAGGATAATCACAATTGCAGAGGTTCTCCCCAAGAAGTGAGGGGTCCAAGCCCCACATGGGGCTCCCCAGCCTGGGGTCCTATGCCAGGAAGACAAGCCCCCAGAGCATTAGGCTTTGAAGGCCAGAGGGGCTTAACTTCAGAAGAGCCAGAGGGCTGTGGGAAATAAAGACTCACTCTTAAAGGGTGCACACAAAGTCTCACTTGCCCTAGGACCTAGGGTAGAGCAGTAATTTGAAAGAAGCCTAGGTCAGACCCACCTGCTGATCTTGCAGAATCTCCAGGAGAGGCAGGAGGCAACTGGAGCTTATCCTGGGGACATAGACACTGGTGACAGCTACTGTGGGGAGATCGTTCTACCACATGGACACTGATGTTGGCAAGTGCCATTTTGGAATCCTCCCTCTAGCTTATTAGTGCTGGTAGCCAGCACCACCCACCAGCCTCTCAGCACAAGTACTGGGATGCCTCAGGCCAAGCAACTAGTGGGGCAGAGCCACAGCCCCACCCATCAGCAGGCCTGCTGCCCTAAGACCCCCTGAGCCCACAAGCTGCCTCAGGGCCTGGCCCTGCCCACCAGAGGGCCCAGGAACTGGCCCCACACAGCAGTGTGTCAGCACTAGCCCTAGGACCAGTCTTAAACACCAGCAAGCCAGCACCAGCCCTAGGACCTCCTGGGCAACGGCCCCACCCACCAGCAGGCCAACAGCAGCTCTAAGACCAACCATACTGGGATCCAGCAGCACCCAGCAGCAGGCTGTCACAGGCAGGACAGCCAGGGCACTATAGCCAGAGACCCCAGGACCCAGCTACGCCCAGGAATGAACCAGGGACATGCTCTAAATAAAGAAACAAGAAAAAAAAAATCCAGCAGAAAAACTAAGTGAAGTGGAGATAGGCAATCCACCCAAGAAAGGGTTCAAGGTAATGACTGTAAAGATGATCAAAGAACTTGGGTGAAGAATGGATGAAGTCAGAAATTTTTAACAAAGAGTTAGAAAATATAAAGGAGAACCAAACAGAGCTGAAGAATACAATAACTAAAATGAGAAATATACCAGAAGAAATCAACAATAGATTAAATGATACAGAGGAATGGACCTGTGAGCTGGAAGTCAGAGTAGTGGAAATCACTCAAGCTGAACAGAAAGAGGAAAAAAGAATAAAAATAAATGAGGACAGTTTAAGAAACCTCCAGGACAACATCAAGTGTACTATCATTCACATTATAGGGGTCCCAGAAGGAAAAGAGAGAGAGAGAGGGGAAGGGGCAAAGAACACATTTGAAGACATAATAGCTGAAAACTTCCTTACACTGGTAAAGGAAACAGACATCCAGATCCAGGAAGCACAGAGAGTCTCAAACAGGATCAACCCAAAGAGGACCACACCAAGACACAGAGTAATTAAAATGACAAAAATTAAAGATAAAGAGAGAATATTAAAAGCAGCAATGGAAATTACATACAAGGAAACTCCCATAAGGCTATAAGTTGATTTTTCAGCAGAAACTCTGCAAACCAGAAGGGAGTGGCATGATATATTTAAAGTGATGAAAAGGAAGAACCTACAACCAAGAATACTCTACCTGGCAAGGCTTTCATTCAGATTTGATGGAGAAATCAAAAGTTTTACAGACAAACAAAAGCTAAAAGAGTTCGGTACCACCTAACAAGCTTTACAAGACATGTTAAAGGGACGTCGCTATGCAAAAAAGAAAAGGCCACAACAAGAAATATGAAAACTACAAAAGTAAGAATCTCATTGGTAAAAGCAAATAAACAGTAAAGGTAGTAAATCCGCCATTTATAAAGCTAGTAGGAAGGTTAAAAGGGAAAAGCAGCAAAATCATCTATGTCCACAATAAGTAGTTAAGGGAAACACAAAACAAAAGATGTAAAATATGATGTCAAAAACAGTAAACATGGGAAGGCAGAAAAAAAGGCAGTGTTATTAAAATGCATTGGAACTTAGAGACCAGCAACTTAAAATAATCACATATACATAGATTGCTATGTATGTACTGTGTGGGGAACATAGTAACTATATAATACCTTTGTATGATGACATAACTAGACGTATCATGATGAGCATTATTAAACGTACAGAAATATCAAATCACTATGTTGTGTAACAGGAACGAACATAGTGTTGTAGGTCAGTTATACTCCAAAGAAACAAACAAACAAACTCATAGAATAAAAGATCAGATTAGTAGTTACCAGATGCAGGGGATGGGAGAGAGGGAATTGGATAAAGGTGATCAAAAGATACAAACTTCCAATTATAAGAAAAAATAACTACTAGTGATGTAATATGCAACATAAATATAATTAGCACTGCTGTATGTTTTACATGAAAGTTTCTAAGAGAGTTCTCATCACAAGGAAACATTTTTTTCTATTTCTTTGTTTTGAATCTCAATGAGATGATGGATGTTCACTAACCTTACTGTGATAATCATTTCATGATGTATGTAAGTCAAATCATTATGCAGTACACCTTAAATTTATGCAGTGCTGTAGGTCAATTACATCTTAATAAAAGCAGATGAAAAAAATTTAATAAATAAATAAATAAAACCTTTTCACTTCTTTTTCCCTTTAAAAAAAAATAATAAATTTCAGTCAAACATGGGGACTCAGGACTTCACAGATGATCAGGTGACACTGTTGTCTTTAAAGTAAGCTTAACAACCAAGTTTGTTTCATATGGTCAATGTAGCCACCATGTAGCAAAAACACATGCCGTACTACCCTCAAGGAAGGCACCCTGCTGATATCCACCTGGCTTGAGGCCTTGGTGGACCATGGACAAGGCAGAATGTCAGAAGGCAGAACAGATGTCACGGGCTTCCTCCTTTGCCAGGGCAGAGATTCTGCATCTTCCTGGTGGGACCTCTTGAGGCTGGATTCTTGAAGGTTGTGTGGGTTGTGTGCACCCTTTCTTCTCTTCTCCTGAAGCAGGTTTTTATGAGATGGTTCTGTCTCTGCTTCTCAACCATGTATGGATGGCTGTGTGCAGGGACACTGCAGGGCTCATAAATCTCTGGACCCAAGGAGTCACACCAGACTAGACAAACTGCCCAAACACCTCGCATGTTAAGCTGGATGCGGTCCTTGACAGGAATGTGGTTGTCTGATTAGGACAGTGGTGAATGTGTTTGTTCTATTTCAAAAATTATTTGGTGACTAGAGGGGTGGATTGTTGCAGAGATGGCTAACCACCCACCAGAAGTCCACATTTTCCACTCCACAGGGTAAAACTCTCCCTGGGAATTGACAAGCATGTCCCCTGAGAGAGGTGATACTTTGGTCTATTCTGAGTGCCTTGTAGAATACTAAAATAAGATGAATCACTAGCTGGCTGTGAATGAGTTTTCTAGAATACTAACGGTGCTTCAAGAGAAGGTGATAAGATGCTGAAGACAAACTTAATCTACTTCACAATATTAGAAAATGGATTGGGGAAAGGAATCCCATTTATAAAATGAAAAACAAATAATGCATTTTCTTACAGATAAGAGTCTTCAGGTCACGAGAAGGCTTACAAGGAAAGTATCTAGCTTTCCAGGACATAAACAAGGAGAGTTTTTCTGTCATTGCAAACAGAAAAACTAGAGACAGGGTGCTGTAATAGGCTCTCAATTCTAAGGGTAGGATGAGAAAAGCAAGGTTGTATTAACTGAGATCCAGCTTTGCATATGGCTTAAATATTGTCCTGATATTAGATGTCACCCGATTTCTTGTCTGTGCCCTGAGGCTGGCCAATGGGCAGAGAAAACTCTGTGAGGTTTTATTTGAATGAATTGGTACAGCTTGAGAGGTGTCAAGACTATTTTTCCTTATTCCCACAACTTTGAAAGAGAAAAGTAATTGCAGTTCACCAGAAAACTTATTCTAGGGACTTCTCTGGTGGTCAAGTGGGTAAGACTGTGCTCTCAATGCAGGGTGCCCAGGTTCAAACCCTGGTTGAGGAACTAGATCCTGCATGCATGCCACAACTTAAAAAAAAAAGATCCCACATGCCACAACTAAAGATCTCACATGCTGCAACGAAGATCCTGCGTGCCACAACTAAGACCCAGCACAGCCAAAATAAATAAATAAATAAATATTTAAAAAAAAAAACCAACTTATTCTAGAGCTCCTGAATAGAATGTTCAAGCTCTAAGATAGACTTTAACATGGTGACACCTTAACAACTAAAATTCAGAGTAAATATCCATATCTGACTACAAATCTAATTTTGACATCTCCAGAAAACAGGTCTTCAGCATATTTAGAATGGGTACTGCTTTACTGCTGAGAGGAAGAACCCACTCTCACCACACTAAACCCAGAAAGAGAGAGATCCCAGTGACGTGTAATATGTTTGTCCTGGCACTCCCAGTTAGCACACTGCCTGGTATCAACTACAAACTGGCACTTGCCATTGGCACTTGCCATCTACCTCTACAAGGATTAAATCATGTGCTACTGCAGCTGCTGACTTTCAACATCCCCCTGAAAGGAGTTCAGATGGAGAGCAGAAATGAGGCACTCTGTGCTCTGGAAAAAACTGGCAGAACAGGCCTTCAGATAGTGAGATATTTTCAGGAGCTGATTTTATGAGCCCAATTCTTGTATCTCCTCATATCTAGAAAAGCACTAAAATCCTTCATGGTGACATCTGCTCCTCATGACTAGCAGTAACCTTCACAAGACTAGCAGAAACCTTCCGCAAAAAATATGTGCTTGATTGCAGGTACTCCCCCTTCACCAAAATCACATATATACTGACCTCCCCCACTACCTCTTTGGAGCAGTTTCTCAGAGCTATCTGAAATGCTGTCTCCTGGACTATAGTCCTCATTTTGCCCCAAATAAAACTTAACTCGCAACTCTCATGTTGTGCATTTTTTTTAAGTTGACACCGGTAAATGAAGAGCAATCATGTTTCTGGACATGGTGCTGAAAATCAGAGATTTATCAAGCTACAGCACAAAATCAGGACTGGTAAACAGGCTTCCCTAAGAACAATCAAGTTTGCAGCATCATCAGTGCATTCACCAGCAAAGATAAAAAGCAGGACTGGGCCATGTATTAGTAACTGTATAATTAGCACTGTCCCTCCTCATTCCTCGCCTCTCCACAATTCTGTCCAAGCAGACTGAACTAAGAGAAAAGAGGCCAGGGAAGGTGCAGGTGGTAAAAGCACAGACCTGTTCCCTACCTGGCCTCTAAACCCAAGGCAGTGCCACCAAATGCCACTGCTAATGGCAGCTTTGACCCAAAGGGTCAAAACGACAAAACCAAAATACTTACTACTAGTTGGGAGTAGGGATTGTGACAAAAATACACAAGCAGCCTCTTACTTTGGAGTACCTCTGCTCTAAATGGTTGCCTAGGATACAAGGGAGCCCAGATTTTGAAAAACAACACAGACACTGAATGCAAGATCAGACATCTTTCAAGTTAGTCAGATGAAGAAAAATTAGAACGTAGCAGCCAAGCGGATTCTCCAGTGCCTCCGGAGGTCCTTAGGTGGGAAAGGGCCTTGCAGCCTCCATTTGCATTTGCAAAGTGAAGCTGGTCTCAGCCAGTGGGAGACTGAGCAACTATCTGAACACAAAGAAACCTTAATTGGGTAGTTCTCTTTTTCTAAACTCAGGATAAAATATGGCCATTTATCATTGAGACATTTACTTCACTGCTTTATTTCAAAGATTCCTATTTACTAAATAAACAGATCCTGCCAGTTCACTCCATCCCTGGCTTCCCAGGATGATGCTAGGGTCACAGCTGGTTCAGGGCCAACCAGAAACAGGTTTCAGCTTCTTCCTTTATACCAATTATCATGAGCCTTAAAATTTCATCAAATCCGCTACTTTCATCTCTAAGACAAGAAAGGACAAGGATATGAACTGACCAAAAACTCTTCAGACTGTTGGTAAGTACAATTCCATTCCCAAAGATGCAGTAGAAGACATTTTGTTGATGCAAAACTTATATTCACAAGACTTTTCTTTTAAAACCGGTGTCACTCACCATGAAGGATGCAGTCTAATGGAACAGAAGAGGGAAGGACGACACAGGTGATATGGGGCCACAGTCACTCTCAATGATGAAAAATAGATATTTACAACTAGACAGATGGTCGTAACTACTCGATACTGTCCCAGAACGCCTCCGTGCCACATCAAATGCAGCGATGAATTACCAAAGGGAAGCAACACCCCAAATTGATTTTCTGCCTCTTTTTATGTTGGCACAGAAGACAAAAAGCAAGGTTTAAACTGCATTCAGGATGTTGAAAAATGTTTTGTTTTGCAGAGGAGGTGGTATAAGTGTAAACTGGACACCGCACTCCTCAAATAGGGGATGATTTACCCCCAGGGGGTCTGGATATCCAGCCTTTGCCTCTTAGCTTTCTTGCTTCCCCAACACACTTGGAAACCTCTTCCTCTTCTAACCCGCCCCCTTCCCTCTTCTTCTGGAAAGGGCAGCTTCAATCGTCTTTGAGTAATAAAATTACCAACGTAATCAGAGACAGTTGAGGGTGTTTGAAAATAGCTTCTATTTTCCCGGCAGACAGAAGAGCACTGCAAGAAAGCACAGACCCACAGAATGCAAGCTCTGTGCGCTCATTCCTTCAGTGAGTATGGGTTGCAGAGGCAGTCTATTTTTGCATGTGTGTAACACGGGTATATGTCCTCTACAAAATGATGAGGTGAATATTACTTCTTTTTTGTTTTTTTTAACATCTTTATTGGAGTATAATTGCTTTACAATGGTGTTAGTTTCCGCTGTATAACAAAGTGAATCAGCCATACATATACATATATCCCCATATCCCCTCCCTCTTGCGTCTCCCTCTCACCCTCCTTATCCCACCCCTCTAGGTGGTCACAAAGCACCGAGCTGATCTCCCTGTGCTCTGTGGCTGCTTCCCACTAGCTATCTATTTTACATTTGGTAGTGTATATATGTCCATGCCACTCTGTCACTTCGTCCTAGCTTACCCTTCCCCCTCCCCATGTCCTCAAGTCCATGCTCTACGTCTGCATCTTTATTCCTGTCCTGCCCCTAGGTTCTTCAGAACCTTTTTTTTTTTTTGGTTCCATATATATGTGTTAGCATATGGTATTTGTTTTTCTCTTTCTGACTTACTTCACTCTGTATGACAGACTCTAAGTCCATCCACCTCACTACAAATAACACCATTTCACTTCTTTTTATGGCTGAGTAATATTCCATTGTATATATGTGCCACATCTTCTTTATCCATTCATCTGTTGATGGACACTTAGGTTGTTTCCATGTCCTGGCTATTGTAAATAGAGCTGCAATGAACATTTTGGTACATGACTCTTTTTGAATTATGGTTTTCTCAGGGTATATGCCCAGTAGTGGGATTGCTGGGTCATATGGTAGTTCTATTTTTAGTTTTTTAGGGAACCTCCATACTGTTCTCCATAGTGGCTGTATCAATTTACATTCCCACCAACTGTACAAGAGTGTTCCCTTTCCTCCACACCCTCTCCAGCATGTATTGTTTCTAGATTTTTTGATGATGGCCATTCTGACCAGTGTGAGATGATATCTCATTGTAGTTTTGATATGCATTTCTCTAATGATTAATGATGTTGAGCGTTCTTTCATGTGTCTGTTGGCAATCTGTATATCTTCTTTGGAGAAATGTCTATTTAGGTCTTCTGCCCATTTTTGGATTGGGTTGTTTGTTTTTTTTGTTATTGAGCTGCATGAGCTGCTTGTAAATTTTGGAGATTAATCCTTTGTCAGTTGCTTCATTTGCAAATATTTTCTCCCATTCTGAGGGCTGTCTTTTTGTCTTGTTTATGGTTTCCTTTGCTGTGCAAAAGCTTTTAAGTTTCATTAGGTCCCATTTGTTTATTTTTGTTTTTATTTCCATTTCTCTAGGAGGTGGGTCAAAAAGGATCTTGCTGTGATTTATGTCATAGAGTGTTCTGCCTATGTTTTCCTCTAAGAGTTTTATAGTGTCTGGCCTTACATTTAGATCTTTAATCCATTTTGAGTTTATTTTTGTGTATGGTATTAGGGAGTGTTCTAATTTCATTCTTTTACATGTAGCTGTCCAGTTTTCCCAGCACCACTTGTTGAAGAGGCTATATTACTTCTAATAACATTTATTTTTCCCAATTATAAGTGTGATACATTCAGATTGTGCAGCATTTTGAAGACTTGGTAAAGTATGCAGAAGAAAATTTAAATTATCCATAATCCTACCTCCTGGAATAACTATGGTGAACATTTTCATCTATACCCTATCAATTTTTCCCCCACATATTTACATATAAACACACTCAGACACACATATAAGCATAGAGAGAAGTGAAAGGGAAAACATGGTTGTGTGTACACTTTTGGTTCCTGCATGAGTCTGTCTAACAGAGTACAAATCTTTAATACACAGTAGAACTGTAGAAATACATGATATTAAGAGCTTTTTGATATAACTCATTCATTTGATGGATGCAGCAACTGACACAGGCACTCTGAGAGGATTTTCCCAGTGACCCAGCTACCTCAGGAGAGAAGCAGTCTGCCTCTGAGTGCAGTGATCTCTCCACTATGCCCTGAAAGTCTAGGACAAGTGTCTCCTAACAACTTGACACTAGACCTTGGGAAGATCACAAATACAAAAATCCACAAGTATGACACATTGCTAAAAAGCCTGGAGCTGCTTAAGGATTCTATGAGCAGACCTATGGCTCAAGGGAACACTATCCATACAGCTGTTCCTGTGACACCCAAGGTATGGGACTGCAAGCTTGTAAGAAGAGGAACAAAAACAAAATAATTTGACCCACAGAGTGTGCATGCCTCCTCTCAGACACTGCTTTAACTTGGGATTGGGAATCCCATTTGCCAGGGGGAAAGCAATGTCCTTTTGAAAGTGGGGAGTTTCTGCAATAATGCCTGAGTTGTGTTCTTGCTGGAAAAGAGTGAGATATTGTAATTGGGAAGAAACTTTTGTATTCTATTACAAGTTAGTCACTAAAGGGATGTTGCCTATAAGCTTAAATTATACATAATGGTCCATCTCTGGGAACCCTGCCTCCCAGGTAATGACCATTAAGCTAAAATACCTTTGTTTAGTTCACAGGAAACATCCTGACCAGGCCCACCTGTGAATGACTACAGGGAGGAAGAAATTCACACCTCCCCTCTGAAGGCTGATGGCAACCAGGATGTGTTTGACTTTACTCTCTCCTCTTTTGGTATGAAAGGAGCCTGAATTCTAACTTAGGCAAGATGGCTCTTTGGGACATGAGCTCACCATCATCTCAATTAGCTGGTTTTCCAAATAAAGCCATTATTCCTTGCCCCAACAACTCATCTCTCCATTATTGGCCTGTCATGTGGCAAGCAGTACAAGCTTAGACTCAGTAACAAATTTTGGTGAACTAGCCAGGAGCATTGCTGCTCATGGCCAGGCAGCCCCAGTTGGGGAATTTTCAGGTAAGGCACCAGGAGCTGCCAGGACCATTTGTCCTGAGGATTTGCCCTCCAAAATTCCCTGAAGTGGCACTGGCTGCCCCAGTGCTTGGCAGTTGGAGCAAGGAATCAACTTTTGGGAGCCAACAGGCTCCATATAGTACGGTAAGTCACTCCAGTGTGAACAGCCAGGAACTTTATTTCCTCTCCATCTGGGGCCTTTTCTACAGAATAAGCCAATTTGTTTTGTATTTGAGTGGGGTACCCTGTTGGAGAGCAGAAAGAGTTGTTGGACTTCCACCCAATTTGTGAACCAGTTTGTTTGTTTCTTTGGATGCTAGCATTTCTTTGTGTTTTGTTTGTCTTGAAAAAGGGAGAATGTTTCAACTACCCCTAAAGAAAGTCCTCTGAGGTGCATTTTGGATAAGGGATCTGATTATAGCTCTGAACCCATGGGTGAGAGAAAGATGATATCTTATTGTAACAATATGTGGCCAGAGTACCTGTTAAGATCTCCACAGGGGGTTTAGAAAGGGTTATCTTGGGACCCTGTGCATTGTGCGCTGCTACTCTTGCTGTGTTAATTACATTGTCTATGGTCTCCTGTGTTGTTGGTATATGTAAAACCCCAAGACCAAACTTGAAGGTTTATTTAGCATTTTCTGTTTGTTCTTTGGGTTTTTTGTTTCATTTTGTGTGGTACAGTTCTCCATTTACAGCCAAATCAGTTTTGTGATACTTAAAACTTTTACTGATATCAAATGGAGGAAAGGAACAGGAAAAAAACAATCTGTTCTTATCCAAGGAAGAGAAAGGTTCCATTTGGTTCCTAAAATCACCAAAAGCTACAAATAGAAATAGAAGAGTCTTTTCCATATACATTGGTATAAGGATTTAGCTATGTAGACAGGTGACCTTGATTTGTCCCATCTGCCAGGAGCCCAATTTGAATCCAACCTCTTTTCTAACTGATGGGTTTTATATTGTCGTACCTGACTCATGTCTAAAATTTTGGAATAGGAACTATGAGGTTCCTGTGTTTGTTTGTGTGTTTGTACATGTGTTATAGATGTGTGGCATTGCCAAAATTAAAAGAGCTCTATTTAATTGGCTTAAGGAAATTGCTCATATAAATACTCAAATATAAAAGAAACTGGCTGGATTTCAGGTTCACATGATTTAGGAAAAACGCAGTATTGAATTAATACCTGGTGTTAGTTAACTTAAGCTTGTGGGTTTGATACAGATAGATCTTTAGAGTCAACAACTTTAAGTATAATACTTTCATTGTACCTGGGTTTACTAGAAATCAAATAACACCTTATACTTGTTACAAAGTTTGTTATCAAGGAAAATAACAATGTGACAAGGCTTTTAGGTAAATAAAATAGAGGTAAATAAAGTAAAGAGTTTTGGGGTAACCTCTATGGGAATAATGTTTTGGGAATGTCTACCTAGAATAGTCTCTCCAGATTTTCATAACTCGAAACTAAACTAAGTTTTAAGATAAGACTGAACTTAATTAAGAAAATAAATCTTAAAGGTAAAGTGATATAAAACCTGAATTTGGTTCTATAAGAGGATAAAGTTTTCTTAAAATATTGAACTGCTTTTGGTAACAGATTGTGAGGTTCTTTGATTAAGTGATCTCTATTTGCCACTGAGATCTTTCATTATCACTGGTTAAAACTTTTTGATATTTTTGACAAACTTCCCAAAGATCAAGTTCAAAGTGGGGTTCATTTGAACTCTGGCTAACTTTGGGGTTTTCCAGAGGGTCCTGGAACACCTCAAATTATTTGTTTTCTCTCCATCTCAGAGAGGAATATTAAACTAATTGGGCTTATTTGGTGGAGGCATTGTCAAATGAGTGATGATAAATCTTCTTAGATTGTGTCACAGGGGTAAACCTTATTAATACACATATTCTACAGAACTCCTAAAATTCTGGTATATCTTGGTAAATGGTATCAGGCATAATTTTAGTAATTATCTTAAACTGTTTGTCACAGCAGTAATCAAGTTTCTATTCAACTGCATCATAATCCCAGTTGATTGATGCCAAAGCAAAAAGGCATCCTTTTAATGGTTAGATGATCAATTGTTATCTATGGTTTTACAGTGGCTTTTGAATGACTCTATAACTATTCTGTGAAAAAAGCAGGGAAGAATGATGAAATCCTTTACATGCAAGCATTTGTACTATTATCAGAGAAAATAAGAAAAGGAAAAGAATGAGAGTGAGGATATGTTGCTTCAAATTTTAACTCCTCTGGCTGAGCCAGCTGTCCCAGCCACTCTGGCCATAATGCCAATATATCCACCCTTCCACCTTCCATTCTTATCCAGCCCCAATTCCTGACACTGCGGCTCAGGACTTCCCCTGCTTATAGGGATCAATTAGAGAATCCTGCGTTAGTTTCTGGAGCACAGGGTCTGGTCTGGTGTTGCCATCTGAGACCCAACAGGGCACCCAATTTTGGCCAGGAGCCACTTCAGGGACAGGGCAATTTCCTTTATGCCATTATCTTGTAGGGGGCCTAAGTGCAAATATACAGCTGGCTAGGTTTCTCAGACTTCTTTAATTGGAAAGATGGCAACCCACCTTATAGGGAGGATCCTCTACACCTGAAGCCCACTTGACAGCATCTACAGCTGAACCAAATTGGGGCCCCAGTGAGAGAAGAAGGCCCTTAATAGAGCACTGCTTATTAGTGCATCTTGGCAGGGCCTTGAAAAGGGAAACCAAAGCAAAAGCGTTTGAACAAAATTCAAGAAATTCAGCAAAACAAATGAAGACCTCTCTGAATTTTTGGAAAGGATTTATCAGACCTACAGACATCATACTAATGCAGGTCCCTAGGCCCCTGAAAATATTAGAATGGTAGTTTTGACCTTTGGGAGCAAAGTGCCTCAGATATCAGGAGAAAGTTGAAAAAATTAGATGGTACATTTGGAATGAACCCTTCTCAATTGGTAGATTTTGTTTTTAAAGTATTCAACAGGGAACAACAACAGAAAAAAGAAAATGCAAAATGAAACACCACTTTTTTGGCAGAGGCATAGGATTCTCAGACGGCAAGTAACTCGAAGAGAGGTAAGCCCCCATTGGGGAAGGAGCAACGTGCTTACTGAAAGGAGGAGGAACATTGGAAAACGGATTGCCCTGGGCTAAAACAGAAGAAGAACAATAAAAGACAAGAGAGAGAGGAACACTCTGAATGAAGAGGTCCACGGGCTCCCTTGGACCTGAGGTACCTAATTCCCCACAGGAGCCCCGGGTAAAACTGACAGCAGGAAATGAGCTGACTAACTTTCCGATAGACCACACCCTGAAGTTTTTCACGGAATTTCTTGACATCAGTCCCACCAGAGTGCCGTAAGCCTACAGATGGCACTCACGAAAATCCCAGAAAAGGAGACACAGCTCCTTCCCCCAAGGTCTTAAAAATAACCCAAAGACTGCTGTCAGACCTCCCCAGATGGGGAATCAAACAGAGGAAACTGCCCCACCAAGGACTGAAAAATACCTCTCTTTTTAAAAAAAATTTTATTGGAATATAGTTGCTTTACAATGTTGTGTTAGTTTCTACTGTACAGCAAAGTGAATCAGCGATACTTATACGTATATCCCCTCTTTTTTGGATTTCCTTCCCATTTAAGTCACCACAGAGCATTGAGTAGGGTTCCCTGTGCTATACAGTAGGTTCTCATTAGTTATCTATTTTTCACATAGTATCAATAGTATATATATGTCATTCCCAGTCTCCCAATTTATCCCACTCTCCCCTTTCCCCCTTAGTATCCAAACTTTTGTTCTCTATGTCTGTGTCTTTATTTCTGCTTTGTAAATAAGATCATCTATACCAATTTTTTTCAGATTCCACATATACACGTTAATGTACGATATTTGTTTTTCTCCTTCTGACTTACTTCACTCTGTATGACAGTCTCTAAGTCCAGCCACGTCTCTGCAAATGACCCAGTTTTGTCCCTTTTTATGGCTGAATAATATTCCATTGTTTATACGTACCACATCTTCTTTATCCATTCCTCTGTTGATGGACATTTAAGTTGTTTCCATGTCTGGGCTATTGTAAATAGTGCTGCAATGAACATTGGGATGCATGTATCTTTTTGAATTATGGTTTTCTCTGGGTATATGCCCAGGAGTGGGATTGCTGGGTCATATGGGAATTCTATTTTTAGTTTTTTAAGGTACCTCCATACTGTTCCCCATAGTGTCTGTATCAATTTACATACCCACCAACAGTGTAAGAGGGTTACCTTTTCTCCACACCCTCTCCAGCATTTATTGTTTGTACATTTTGTGGTGATGGCCATTCTGAATGGTGTCAAGTGATACCTCATTGTAGTTTTGATTTGCATTTCTCTAACAATTAGTGACGTTGAGCATCTTTTCATGTGTTTGATGGCCATCTGTATGTCTTCTTTGGAGAAATGTCTATTTAGGTCTTCCACCCAGTTTTTGACTGGGTTGTTTGGGTTTTTTGATATTGACCTGCATGAGCATGTATATTATGGAGATTAACCCTTTTTCTGTTGCTTCATTTGCAAATAATTTCTCCCATTCTGAGGGTTGTCTTTTCGTCTTGTTTATGGTTTCTTTTGCTGTGCAAAAGCTTTTAAGTTTAATTAGGTCCCATTTGTTTATTTTTGTTTTTATTCTCATTACTCTAGGAAGTGGATCAAAAATGATATTGTTGCAATTTATGTCAAAGAATGTTCTGCCTATGTTTTCCTCTAAGAGTTTGATAGTGTCTGGCCTTACATTTAGATCTTTAATCCATTTTAAGTTTATTTCTGTGTATGGTGTTAGGGAGTGTTCTAATTTCATTCTTCTACATGTAGCTGTCCAGTTTCCAGCACCACTTATTGAAGAGGCTGTCTTTGCTCCATTGCATAGTCTAGCCTCCTTTGTCATAGATTAGGTGACCATAGGTGTGTGGGTTTATCTCTGGGCTTTCTATCCTGTTCCATTGATCTACATTTCTGTTTTTGTGCCAGTGCCATACCATCTTGATTACTGTAGCCCTGTAGTATAGTCTGAAGTCAGGGAGCCTGATTCCTCCAGCTTCATTTTGTTTTTCTCAAGATTACTTTTGCTACCCAAGGTCCTTTGTGTTTCCATACAAATTGTAAAATTTTTTGTTCTAGTTTGGTGAAAAATGTCATTGGTAATTTGACAGGGATTGCATTGAATCTATAAATTGCTTTGGGTAGTATAGCCATTTTCACAATATTGATTCTTCCCATCCAAGAACATGGTATATCTCTCCATCTGTTTGTGTCGTCTTTGATTTCTTTCATCAGTATCTTATAGTTTTCTGCGTACAGGTCTTTGGCCTCCATAGGTAGGATTATTCCTAGGTATTTTATTCTTTTTGTTGCAATGGTAAATGGGATTGTTTCCTTAATTTCTCTTTTTGATTTTTCATTATTAGTGTATAGGAATGCAAGAGATTTATGTGTATTAATTTTGTATCCTGTAACTTTACTAAATTCATTGATTAGCTCTAGTAGTTTTCTGGGGACATCGTTAGGATTTTCTATGCATAGTGTCATGTCATCTGCCAAAAGTGACAGTTTTACTTTTCTTTACAAATTTGGATTCCTTTTATTTCTTTTTCTTCTTTGATTGCCATGGCTAGGGCTTACAAAACTATGTTGAATAATAGTGGCAAAAGTGGGCACCATTTTCTTGTTCCTGATTTTAAAGGAAATGCTTTCAGTTATTCACCACTGAGAATAATGTTTGCTGTGTGTTTGTCATATATGGATTTTATTATATTGAGGTAAGTTCCCTCTATGCCCACTTTCTGGAGAGTGTTAATCTTAAATGGGTGTTGAATTTTGTCAAGCTTTTTCTGCATCTATTGAGATTATCATATGGTTTTTCTCCTTCAATTTGTTAATATGGTATATCACATTGATCGATTTACATGTATAGGACAATCCTTGCATCCTTGGGATAAATTCCAGTTGGCCATGGTGTATGATGCTTTTAATGTGTTGTTGGATTCAGTTTGCTAGTATTTTGTTGAGGATTTTTGCATCTATGTTCATCAGTGATATTGGCCTGTAATTTTCTTTTTTCGTGATACCTTTGTCTGGTTTTGGTATCAGGGTGATGGTGGCCTTGTAGAATGAGTTTGGGAGTGTTCCTCCCTTGCAAATTTTTGGAAGAGTTTGAGAAGGATAGTTGTTAGCTCTTCTCTAATTGTTTGCTACAATTCGTCTGTGAAGCCATCTGGTCCTGACTTTTGTTTGTTGGAAGATTTTAAATTGCTGTTTCAATTTCATTACTTGTGATTGGTCTGTTTATATATTCTATTTCTTCCTGGTTCAGTCTTGGAAGTTTGTACCTTCCTAAGAATTTGTCCATTTTGTCCAGGTTGTCCATTTTATTAGCATATAGTTGCTTGTAGTAGTTTCTTTTGATCCTTTGTACTTCTGCAGTGTCTGTTGTAACTTCTCCTTTTTCATTTCTAATTCTATTGATTTGAGTCCTCTCCCATTTTTTCTTAGTGAGTCTGGCTAAAAGTGTATCAATTTTGTGTATCTTCTCAAAGAATCAGCTTTTAGTTTTATTGATCTCTGCTATTGTTTTTTTTTCCTTCTTTCTTTCTATTTCATTTATTTCTGCTCTGATCTTTGATTTCTTTCCTTCTACTAACTTTGGGTTTTGTTTCTTCTTTCTCTAGCTGCTTTAGGTGTAAGGTTAGGTTGATTATTTGAGCTTCTTGTTTCTTGAGGTAGGACTGTATTGCTATAAACTTCCCTCTTAGAACTGCTTTTGCTGAATCCCATAGGTTTTGGGTCATCGTGTTTTCATTGTCATTTTTTCTAGGAATTTTTCAGTTCACCTTTGGTTTACTCTGTGATTTCTTGGTTATTTAGTAGCATATTGTTTAGCCTCCATGTTAGTGTTTTTTACAATTTTTTTCCTGTAATTGATTTTGAATCTCATAGCATTATAGTTGGAAAAGATGCTTGAAACAATTTCAATTTTCATAAATTTCTGAGGCTAGATTTGTGACCCAAGATGTGATCTATCCTGGAGAATGTTCCATGTGCACTTTAGAAGAAACTGTATTCTGCTGCTTTCAGGTGGAATGTCCTATAAATATCAATTAAGTCTATCTGATCTAATGTGTCATTTAAGGCTTGTGTTTCCTTATTAATTTTCTGTCTGGATGATCTATGTTTTGGTGTAAGTGGAGTGTTAAAGTCCCCCACTATTATTGTGTTACTATCAATTTCCCCTTTTATGGCTGTTAACATTTGCCTTATGTATTGAGATGCTCCTATGTTGGGTGCATAAATATTTACAATTGTTATTATGTTCTTCTTGGATTGATCCCTTGATCATTATTTAGTGTCCTTCCTTATCTCTTGTAACAATCTTTAAAGTCTATTTTATCTGATACGAGTATTGCTACTCCAGCTTTCTTTTGATTTCCATTTGCATGGAATATCTTTTTCCATCCCTTCACTTTCAGGCTATACGTGTCCCTAGGTCTGAAGTGGTTCTCTTGAGGACAACATATATATGGGTCTTGTTTTTGTATCCATTCAGCCAGTCTGTGTCTTTAGGTTGGAGAATTTAATCCATTTGTATTGAAGGTAATAATCGATGACATATATTCCTATTACCATTTTCTTAATTGTTTTGGGTTTGTTTTTGTACATCTTTTTCTTCTCTTGGGTTTCCTGCCTAGAGAAATCCTTTCAACATTTGTTGCAAAGCTGGTCTGGTGGTGCTGAATTCTCTTAGCTTTTGCTTGTCCATAAAGCTTTTGATTTCTCCTTCAAATGTGAATGAGAGCCTTGCCAGGTAGAGTATTCTTGGTTGTAGGTTTTTCCCTTTCATCACTTTAAATATATCCTGCCACTCCCTTCTGGCCTGCAGAGTTTCTGCTGAAAGATCAACTGATAACCTTATGGGGATTCCCTAGTATGTTATTTGTTGCTTTCCCCTTGCTACTTTTAATATTTTTTCTTTGAATTTAATTTTCGTTAGGTTGATTAATATGTGTCTCAGCATGTTTCTCCTTGGGTTTATCCTGTATGGGACTCTCTGCACTTCCTGGACTTGATTGACTATTTCCTTTCCCACGTTAGGGAAGTTTTCAACTATAATCTCTTCAAATATTTTCTCAGGCCATTTCTCCTTCTCTTCTTCTTCTGGGACCCCTATAATTCAAATTTTGGTGTGTTTAATGTTGTCCCAGTGGTCTCTGAGACTGTCCTCAGTTCTTTTCATTCTTTTTTCTTTATTCTGCTCTGAGGTAGTTATTTCCACTATTTTATCTTCTAGGTCAGTTATCCGTTCTTCTGCCTCAGTTATTCTGCTGTTGATTCCTTCTAGTGTATTTTTAATTTCAGTTATTCTGTTTTTCAATCACTGTTTGTTTGTTCTTTAGTTCTTCTAGTTACTTGTTAAACGTTTCTTGTATTTTCTCCATTCTATTTCTGACATTTTGGATAACCTTTACTATCATTACTCTAAATTCTTTTTCAGGTAGTTTGCCTATTTCCTCTTCATTTATTTAGTCTCATGGGTTTTTACCTTGCTCCTTCATCTGCAACATATTTCTCTGTCTTCTCATTTTGTCTAACTTACTGTGTTTGAGGTCTTCTTTCCACAGGCTGCAGGGTTGTAGTTCCTCTTGCTTCTGGTGTCTGCCCCCAGTGGGTGAGGCTGGTCCAGTGGCTTGTGTTGGCTTGCTGGTGGGAGGGACTGGTGCCTGCATTCTGGTGGGTGGAGCTGGATTCTTTTACCTCTGATGGGCAACGGCTGATGTGTTTTGAGGTGTCTGTGTGCTTAGTACGACTTTAGGCAGCCTGTCTACTGATGGGTGGGTTTGTATTCCTGTCTTTCCTGTTGTATGGCGTGGGGTGTTCAGCACTGGAGCCTGCTGGCAGTTGCATGTATCCAGGTCTTGGAGTTGAGATGGAGACCTCCAAGAGAGCTCTCACCTAATAATATTTCCTGGGGCCAGGAATTCTCTGGCGTTCTAGCATCCTGGACTTGGCACTGCCATCCCAGAGGCTCAGGCCCAACCTGCGGCCTGGGAACCAAGACCCCGCAAGCCACATGGCTCGGCAAAAAGGAAAAAAAAAAAGAAAACAGAAAAAATTGGTAGAGAAGAAAACAAATGAAAACAAACAAACAAAACCCCAGGCAAATGGTAAAAGCAAAACCAAACAAAAACAAACACACAGACACATACAAAATAAGAAACAAAAACAGAAATACAAAAATCAAGAGAACCAGATAATCCCAAAACGAAATCAAACCATTAAAAACCAAACTAACAAAAACAAAAATAAAAACAAAAATAGATTGCAAACTGAAAGAAAAGGCAAAGAAAACAAAACACACAAAAATGATAAAATAACATAAAAACAAAATAGAACAAAGGAAAGAAAAAAACAAGGAAAAAACACAGAACATAAAAGTAACACAGAAATATAAAAAATTTTAAAAACTAAATAAAAATAAAAACAAATATTAATAAAAAACAACAGAACATAACATAAAAAATTGTAAAAATTATATTTCCCTGGGGACTCAGCTGTCAGTGTCTTTGCCCCCTCCATGAGTCACAGCCAACCTCCATCTCCCCAGGAAGCCCTCCAAAACCTCTAGGTAGGTCTCTGGTCCTTCTTTGACACTGTGGGGGCAGCTCAGACTCTGACCTGGCCCAACTCCCACATGTACTAGTCCCCAAAGTCCACAGCTGCTAGAGCTAGAGTGGTTTCAGTTGTGGGAACACTTGTCCATTCAGATATTGCATAGATGAAGGGTTTACCAAGCCAGTCTCAGGGATTTAATCTGTGGTTTGTGCAGCTGCATGGCAATATTTCTGTTCTTCTTCCTTAGTCGCCATGCCCCTGGGGCTCAGCTGTGGTTTTAGCTCCACTTCTGTGTGTGGGCCACCCACAGGAGTATGTTCCCACAGCTGCCATAGAGCACTCAGGTCTGCCCCAGTGAGGACAGGGCATGGAGATGGCATGACAGCCTGGGTCACAGGGGCCCCAGCGGTGACAGGTGCACAGTGAAAGTCACGGGTGCATGAGATCCGGCCCTAGTGGGAACCGGCACGAGGTCAGCCCTGGTAGGGGCTTTTCCTAGTGCCTGGCAGGGCAGGGGGCCATTGCGTGGGGGGAGAGAGGCTGCAGTGGCAGCTCCACCCCCTGCACATCACTCAACAGTGGTACCTTTCTTCTATGGCAGTCTGGATTTCCTCCACAAGCATTCCTGTTTGCGGATTTCCTCCCTCCCGTCCCCTCAGGCTGTCTCCTCACAGGCAATGGCAGTCCTCTCCCCTGGTTTGCTCTCCAATCCCAACGTTCCAGCTCTTAGCCCTGTGTGCACCGGCAGACACACGTCACAGTCTGGGGCATGCAGGACTGTGGCATGGACCATCTGTGTAGGTCTCACTCTGGCCTGTCTGCCACAGACTGGCTGTTTCACCCTCCTCTGACAGCCTAAGATGCTCCCCTTCTGTCCCAACTGATTTCCCCATTGGTGAGGGCGCTTCCCCAGATGCGGGAAACTCTTCTCTGCTTCAGCTCCCCCTAAGGGGCACAGATCCCATCCCACTTCCTCTCCTCTTTTTTTCCCTTCTTTCTTTTGTCCTACCCAGTTATGTGGGGATCTTTCTTGTCCTTACTGGTGTCCAAGGTCTTCTGCTAGTGTTCAGCCAGTGTTCTGTGAGAATTCTTCCATCTGGGGATGTATTCTTGATTCATTTGTGGAGAGAGATCAACTCCACGTCTCCTACTCCTCCACCATCTTGGTTTCCCCAGGACTGAAAAATAGACTTTACTCAAATGCCTCAAGCTGCAAAAATGTCAGATAACCTGCTAGTGTTTGTGTGGACACTTTTTCAGGATATCCCGCCTGGATAGAAAATCTCTGAAATGGTTAAAGCCCTCCTTAGGGAAATTATCCCCTGATTTGGATTAAGGCATTAAAACAACATTCATCCTGGAGACCACAATCAACAGGAAAAAACAAGAAAATGAATCACATATTAAAAAGGAATGGTGTTAAAAAGTCAAGAGACATTAAACTTGGGATAAGGCCTTGCCAGTTGTCCTGCTATGGATCCGTGGCTCCCAGAAGCAGGCTTAAACTAAGCCCCTTTAAAATATTGTATGGTAGGCCATTCCAGATGTCTACCCAGGTAGGAGAATCTATAAATGTTAAAAGACCTAGCAATTGCCAATTATATTAAAACTTTGGGCACTATACTATTCATGAGTTTGCCTCCAATAGGTCTGCCTATCCAACTGAAACAGATGGTAATTCCATTGTAGCTGGAGAAGGGGCAGCCAATTTGTTTAATTTTGTCCAAATAAATAGCACAGGAATTTAGTATATGTATTGGGAACTCGAACCAAAACCCCAAATGCAATTACGAATTAGACAACAACAAATTGCTAAGAGGTTTCACTGGGTTCAAATAGTTGTGGATAAAAAGGACTAACTAAAGATTCTAAGGAATATTTGTCACCTTAGTTCAGCAGAATGGTCTTCATTCTTTTACCACAAGGTTGTGGAATGGATGTTGACAGTGGGGAATTGTAATAGGGAAATACCTTTTGTATCCTGTTACAAGTTAATCACTAAACGGATGTTGCCTATAAGCTTAAATTACACATAATGGTCCATCTCTGGGAACCCTGCCTCCCAGGTAATGACCATTAAGCTAAAATACCTTTGTTTAGCTCACAAGAAACATCCTGACCAGGCTCACCTGTGAATGACTACAGGGAGGAAGAAATTCACACCTCCCCTCTGGAGGCTGATGGGAACCAGGAAGTTTTTGACTTTACTTCCTCCTCTTTTAGTATAAAAAAAGCCTGACTTCTTACTCAGGCAAGATGGTTCTTTGGGGCATGAACCCACCATCTTCTTGGTTAGCTGGCTTTCCAAATAAAGTTGTTATTCTTTGCCCCAACAACTTGTCTCTCGATTATTGGCCTGTCGTGTGGTGAACAGTACAAGCTTGGACTCAGTAACAATATGGCAGTCAGACCCCAAGTGCTGTCCATCTCAGAAGATTCAGAAAGCCTAGTAGAGTGAGAGATCAGGGGCTCTGATTAGATCAAAGCCTTCACTACAGCTCTGGGCAATGTTTTTCAGGTTCCATTTTGAAAGGGTTACAATTCATCCTGTTCAGTGTCCCACCCTTTTGCAATTCCACTGTGTACTTATCATACACTCCCTATCCTATCTGTGACCAGGAAAGAGCTCCTGCTAATGCATCACATGAGGAAATGAGGCACTGTGCCAGTTATCAATGTACTGCCTCTCAGCTCTGAATTTCTCCTTCATTGCCTGATGCATGAAAATAGATCTAGGTCCTATAAATATGATTCCTTGGCCAATTGGCAGTAAGTTTTGTCAGCAGGGGGTGCTGGAGAGACACTGTGAAGGCTTTGCTGCTGGGTTCTGGAGTGCTCTCTGAGCGGGCTGCTGCAGTGTGGCCATGTCTCCAGGGCCCAGCTGCTTCAGTGAACTCGGCCCTTCCAGCTCCAGGCTCCAGTGGAAAGGCTGTCCCCCACCCTGTGCCCACCCCCAACCATGCCCGGCTCCTGCAGCACCTGGCTCCTCAGTGCACAGAACTCAGTGGTACCCAGTGGCCAGCAGCTGCACAGCACCCTCCCTGGTTTTGTAGTAGAATGACTCCTTGGGTAAACGGATTTCCCCAGCAACTTGGAAGGTGGATTTCTGGCAAGTTCCACTGGTGCAGGACCACAGCTGACTCCTCTGTTGTCCAGCAAGCCATGGCCACAGCCCCTTTGACAATGTCTGCATCTCAGACCAGGGCCCCTTCCTTGGGTAGCTATCTCCTTCTGTATGCTATGCCTGTATTTTTCAGTGTTCTCTTTACTTCTTACTATCCCATCCCCCTTTACTTCAATCCTCTGTTATAGTTATAGCAATTCTTTATACTATACTTTCCCAGTTCAAACCACTCTGTAGCTTCTCTCTCCTGAGCTGATACTGACAGACACAGGCATCAAGCTGTCAGAGCTCTGTGCCTGCAAACTATATACACTGACTCAACTGAGAACAGAAGAGAGTTTAGTGTGGGATGTCCAGCAGTTCACAGAATGAAGGGGAGGTGCGGAGGCCAGGCTTGGAAAGGAGAGCAACCTTGGCACGTCGAGGGTTCTAGGTGCCAAAGCCAACGGGAAGGACCTGACTGGGCCAGCCTCCCTGAAAGTCGAGCCTGGAAGGTGCTGTGGGCCGGTCACATACGGAGGGAGTGCCCAGGAGCAGGACAGGCAGGGAAGCAGGTCAGGGCAGCAGGGAAAGTCAAGCGGGGTCTTAGCTGGAGGCAAGCTGGCCCCATGGGGGCACTCTGGAGCACAGACACAACTACAGAATTACTCCACTGTGGCAAAGGGGCCAGCCTCTTGTGCCAGCTGTCTGTCATTTGCTGTCCCCGCTCCAGGCACAGTGGCTCCATTCAGCCAAGGGATGTTCTCTGGAAAGTTGCTCAGCTGGCAACACAACAGCAGCCTCCTCCATAAGACATCGTAAGAGAAGGAAAGAAACAGGAACCTCAAGTGGACACAGGGAATTAACCTCTGAGTGGGGACAAACTTTACCACAACTGCCACAGCAGCCTTGAAACACAAGAGTGAGACGGCAGGAAAATGCAAACAGCAGAAGCACTTCCAAGCCTTCTTTGTTGTTTTCATCTAAATGAATCCTCCTAATTCCTTCCATCTGATTCCAAAACATGTCTTATGTCACTAAGCTGCAGACCCTCTTGCTTGGGAGGACTGGAGCAGAGCACATTATAAAATGCTCCCTTGACTGGGAAAGAAGAGCAGAAGAGGGGAAGGCAGTGGGGGTTGTAAGATGTTTTGATGTGTTTGGGGAATTTAAAAACCTAGCAATATTCATGCACATGTCAATGCTTTCATTTTGCTTGGAAGCTGCTAGTAGTCAAATTAGCTCCCTGCATCCCCCAAAGTCATACTCACATTGAAGAGGTCTGTGTGTTTCTTCATTGCTTGTTTTTGATTTTGCTTCATTTACCCTTGACATGCTACTTCCCAACATTTCAGCACACAGCATAAGTTTAGCTATGCAATATTTTAAATAAATGTTATCAATTCCTTCACTCCTAGAACTTGAAGTGTAAAATTAACAGGATAAAGTCAGAAGAGGGATTATTTTCGAAGCATGCACATGAAAATGGTGCTATTTTCCAAGACAAGGGGGAGTGGGAATCCAGAAAAAGTGATCCAGGAGCAACCTCCTGAGTCCTGAGCAGGCCCTCCCTCTCCCCACCCCAGCAGCTGCTCCTCCATCTGCGATAACTACCATACCTGCTCTGAGGTTAAAGGGTCTTTCCTTTTTTTTCCAATAAGGATTTGTTTCACTGTGTTTTCTACATAGATAGAAATAAGGCTTTTTTGATGAAAAAAAAAAGTCTTTACAAAAACAATCTATAATTAAATCAGTAACAAAATTTAACTTTAAATGAGTCAAGTATTCTACATTTGAAATTCAATTTCACAGACATTCAAGATTAGTGAATTTTGGTAAGAAAAAAAGACTACCAGAAAGGAAAAAGACACCTTTTCAACTGATGATAAGTTATAAACTTTTTAAAAAATTGCTTTGGGAAAACACACAGTATAGTTATTTAAGAAAAGTCATCTAAGGAAGACTTAAGTGCTTCAGGTTGAGTGAGCTTTAGACTGAAAACTATTTTAAAATTTTCCAAGAAACTGAAGCTTTTCCATGCAAGTGTGGGCAACACTAGTCTTTCCTGAAAGTCCTTCAAGTGGCCTGGAGTCTACTTCTAAATGTGTCCCTTCTGGTGGCACCTCTTCTTTTTTTTCCACGAGGAATATTTGAATCATAGCACAAAACACATATCAGCATTTCATTAAAAGCAGTACCAATTATTCCAAAAGGTTAGTGAGATGCTTTTTCTTGACTAAAGTTTGAGCCCATGGGTCTTCCAGACCACTCAGCAGCAAGGTTTATTAAGCACTACTGTATCTCCAAAAACCAGAGACACAGAATAAAAGGGCACCATGATTTCAGGAATATTTAGAAAAGAATGGAATAAATAAAACAGATTACATCTTTTATGTTCCAAAGATATATGGTTAGTATTAAGCAAGATTTCTGTGAATATATGTATATCACAGTAAGAACTGCTAGGTCTATCAGGGGTTAGGAAAAAAAGGGAAATCTAAAATATCATAAGTAAATGACCAAAGGATTTTTCTAGAAACCTAATCTTTAGTTTTTGCAAACAGCCAGTACCACTTTAGTTCATTTATTTCAGCTATTATTGAGCAATATCATAGAAGTATGATCATGCAAAACTGGTAATTTTCTGGGAATGTATGTAGCAGGGAAATGCCACCTTTCCACAGAGAATGCTTTCCCCTTTAAAAGTATAAATCCAAGTTGACATATCTAACTTGACCAGGATTTTACCTGTATGAAAGGAGAAGTCCACACGATGCTATAGCTGTCTAGTTAAATTCTCCACAGAGGATTCCAGTGGAGATAAAACTCCAAGTACACTGAGGTTCTTTTTCTACTGTTTCTCAAAAAAAGCACATAAACTGCTGAGATCTATCAGGCTGTATTTTGGCCCCAGCGATTGCCTGATCATAGCTCAGCAGACTAAGCTAAGTTCTGTTTGGTCCTCTTCTCTTTTCTCAATACTTCCCTAGAAAAGAAAAGATTTTCTACCACATCTCAAAGCAACAAAAAACACCAAAAGATAATTTGACTCTCCAAATCCATGGGATGTCACAAATGGAAGGAACAGAGACCCACATGTTCTACAGAGTATATTTTGGGGGATCTACAGGAAGGAGGGAAGTTGGCCCCCACATTCTTACCACTAATAAACATCACTGACCTACCAGAGGAAAACTCACATATTCCTGAAACTCTGCCTCCAATATCTTCCTATTGTAATGAAACAACTTGATATCATTTCAAGTTTTCAGAAGTAGAGATATATGTCTAGGAGCATGTTTTCTATGAATTCAATTCCCACCATATTAACATCCTGTCATTGCAATGACATAAACATTGACAACAACTAAATATGAAACTTTTTTTAAGTTCCCATTTTTCCAGGGTTCCAACTTTGCCTTTGCCTTGCAACAGTTTAGCCAGGCTTAGGCACGTGAGAAATTAAAATACAGTATAGACCTCACCCCTTGAGCTTGTCCTTCATTAGGGAGAAAAGTAATGCGCCATCTGCTGTTTACATTATGCAGTGCAAAATGCAACTCCTCATGAGACTGAACTGTAATGTATCGATTTCTTTTATATGTAAGTCATCAGCGAGTATTAGAGTTGAAAGGGATCTCAGATATAATTCAGCTGAATCCACTTATTTTACAAATAAGACAGTAATTTGTTAATTTCTTTTTTTAGTGTTTATTGTTTCTTTAAAAAGTCCTTTTTGAGTTCAATAAACATTAATTAAGCATTAACTACTAAATATTAACTAAACATATCTGGTCCACAGGGGGCCTACCAACGAGTATAAACTATCTAAACTATTTATCCAAATCTAGTCAAGAATATGTATTCCTACTCTCAAGCTAAAGACTGAACTATTTCCAGTGTTTTAAAAGCAGCCAGGCTCAGGCTTCCCTGGTGGTGCAGTGGTTGAGAATCCGCCTGCCAATACAGGGGACATGGGTTCGAGCCCTGCTCTGGGAAGATCCCATGTGCCACGGAGCAACTAAGCCCGTGCACCACAACTACTGAGCCCACGAGCCACAACTACTGAAGCCTGCATGCCTAGAGCCCATGCTCCGCAACAAGAGAAGCTACCACAATGAGAAGTCCGCACACTGCAACAAAGAGTAGCCCCCGCTCACCACAACTAGAGAAAAGCCCGCGCACAGCAACAAAGACCCAGCGCAGACAAAAATAATTAAATAACTATTTAAAAAAATAAATTAAAAAAATAAAAGCAGCCAGGCTCAATGACAGACACCCCCATGAACACAAGCCCACAAACGTCCAGAGAAGGCAGTTGGGTGGTGGGGTCGGAAACCCCAGTACGTGGTGAGGGTCTGGGGTGGCTGAGCATGCACACGTGGAAGCACAGTGACAGACTTCAGTGTTTAAAAGCAGCCATGGGTGATAGATTAGACTTGTTCTGTAAGACACCAGAAGGCAAATACAGGGTTAGAGGACAGAAGTAAAGGGGGCAGATTGTAGCTGCATGAGATGAATTTTTCCGTAATTAGAATTGTTCAAAAATGGAAGTGCCTCCCAGTGAAAATGCTAAAGCAGGGGGTAGGTAGATCTTCTCAGACATTTTGTGCCCTGGGAGGAGAAGTGATTCCCCAGCCCCCACCAGGTCCCAGTTACCTTTTTAAAGTGGGCTTGCTTCTGGAAAGCAATTTACTTGAGGTTATCAACTAAGCCGGGGTCAGAGTTGGAGTTTTAGTTTGCAGGAGAAATAGTTCTCTTTTCCTTTTTCCTTTTTTAAATTTTTTGGTGGGAGTGCAAGGTGGGAAGATAGAAGATAGGAGGCTGGCTCCATAAATCAATCCTAGCATTTTCTTTGGAACTGGTACTGATGATAAATCTTTAGCTGCATCTGACTGGCACATACAGATATCAATAAGCACATGATTTAAACTTGGGAGAGATGTGATTATTCTAGAGAGTTGTTATACAGCTGAAAGTTTTTATGCAGATGAACAGTGTTTTCTAGTTACATGGTAAAATCTGATGTTTAATTTTAACAACAACAAAAAGAATAGTTACCTCAATCGAATACTGTTTTATCATAGACTTATTAAAAACGCTACTCAGACAGCCGGAGTTCAGAATGCACCCAGCCCAGTATAAGGTATGAGACCAAACTGTGTGGCTTAACCACACGGGGGCCTCCTTGAAGGACCCACGAAGCTGGGGAGTTTACTGCACCAGAAATATAAGAACATATGTTTGGTGAAAGCTCCCATCATCATTAAAAGTACCCAATAACATCTCCATAATGTGGCCTTTCATTTCCTGCCAGCATGGACACACTTGTCTGTAAGTTATTAACCTTTAACGGAAAACAAAATATTAAACCCAGGAGAGCAATAGCAAGTTGCCTCATTCCTAATATATTCCTACTTTGTATTATGACCTTCCCGTCTATTAAACTCAAAATGCTTTATTTATGGCTTCATTCATTTGAACTGTATTGAGGCACTGCCACCTAAAGTAAACTACAGAATATTTACCAGCATTTAGTGGCTTCCTTAGAAATGCGAAGTCCTACTAGGACTACACAGATGAAACAATGGAACTAGAGTCAGAACTTCTAGAAGACAGAAGAACTGAAGAGAGAAATACAAAAACCAGACCTAAGGTCTCAGTCCTTTTACAGAGAGGAGGGAGCTTGGGGGCTATCAGTTCAATATAGTTTCAAGTGCACAAAGTAATCAGTGAGCTTGGCAGAGTGGAGTTGACAAAGGAAGACAGTGACTCGGTCCTCAAGACCCCACAGCCTGGCACGTGTGATTCTATTCAGCATGGCTCTGTGCTCCCATCATCTGATGCTCCTCTGGGGCAGGAACTCACCAGGAATGGCCTCTGTACCATGCTCACTCCACCTAACACTTAACACAGTAATTCCACAGAGTTCAGTGAACTGCATTGCTCGTTGACACACTTTTATCCTGACATTCTAGAAATCTCAGGGACCTTCTGAAGCTGAGTTGAGTCCTGTGGGCAAGGACTATTTGACAACAGGTGGCAATGACACAGTCTGTTAGTTCTAAGAGCCTGGGAGCTGCCAGCTGTTTGCTGGAGAGCTGTTTCTCAGAGCAGCATGCCATGACCTTGTAGGACCAGCCAAGTGGGGCTTCAGCCCTGCCCAGAGGCCCAGTCAGCCAATGGGGAAGCACAATGACAGGCCATGAGATGCTCCAAGTAGGTAACCACCCTGCCTCTTCCGGAATGAAGAAGGTTTATGTTTGAACAAGGTTCTCCTCTCATGAAAGTTCATGACCACAAGTAGTTCAATACTGGAAATTTTAAAAACCACTAGGATTTTAGATTCTCCGTAATGTCATGTAAATTAAAGTACATATTTTAAAATCATATAGTTTCCACTGTTCTTCATCTCTTGGTTTATAACCACAATGCATTGCCCATATTCTAAGCATTTAATTTTATAACATTGATAAAAAGTTGTAATTAATGACAGTATCTGTTCATACATATTTTAGGGAAAAAACTAGAAGGGGGAACATGGTTCATTCTTCAGTAACTTTTGGCCACACAGAGGTTCTAGGACCAAGTTCTGCTGCTACGAAATACAGATACTTAAGCAAAGAACAAACTTTTTCACCTGGTGATTGGTACAGATACTTATGTTCTCTGTGGTGCCACCTAGTGGTTCAATCATCTAAACTGCATCTTTTTTTCCCACAGTTTACAGACTTTTTATTGAAAACTTTACATTGAATAGCCCCAAAGAGAGAGAAAAAAAAAGACTGACCTAAACAGGAAATCTGTTTCATTTATATCCGGTATTCCTGTGTAGATACAAACATTGAACTGCTTTTTCCATATTTTGTTTTTACCACCATCACTTTACATACCACCAATGACAACAAGTAACCTATCTGCAACGAAACTGCAGATTTTTCACACAGTGTTCTTACCATTGGCTTGAATTCAAAATTTTGAACTATCTCCACAGAAGCTGAGAAGTATAATACTTTACGATTTTATTAAATGTTTGTAAGCATCCTACAGGCTTGCTTGCTAATCCTTGTCTTTGGCAAGTCCCTTTTGACTAGAGATTTTTAGCACTAGCAAAGGGAATGAAGGCAGCAAAGATACTAATACATGCGTTTGGTCTTCCTTTTATGGTTTCTTGTTTTATCTTTTCTTGATGGACAAAAGTGTTTTAGAAGTGAGAAATTTATATTGAAGGGTAATTTTTTTTTAAACAAATGATGCTGGTTCAATTGATTTAAATAAATTTTTTTTCTAAAATTTTGGTTATGTTGGGTATCATTTTGATATTACTTTTCTCAACATTAGGGTATCTGAAGTAACAGAGACCTGAAGCTATAAGTTTTTCTGTATAAAAACTAGACTAGAAATAAACTGCATCTTTTAAAAAAATTTTTTAATTTTTATTGCAATATAGTTGCTTTACAGTGTTGTGTTAGTTTCTGCTGTACGGCAAAGTGAATGAGCTATTCGTATACATATATCCCCTCTTTTTTGGATTTCTTTCCCATTTAGGTCACCACAGAGCATTGAGTTCCCTGTGCTAATACAGTAGGTTCTCATTAGTTATCTATTTTATACATAGTAGTGTATGTATAGTAGTGTCAATCCCAATCTCCCAATTCATCCCACCCTCACTTCTCCCCTTGGTATCCATATGTTTGTTCTATAAACAGACTATCTGAAGGCATTATCATCAGGCTGGTGAAAGCTATACACATGGTTGCAAATCCTTTTGCTTTGCATAATTTACCTTCATACCATCTCAATACAGTCTCGGAACACATGTCTCCTCTCTGGGACATTTAAGTTAGAAATGAAAAAGAATATTTGCCAAACTTCAGGTTTCTTGACAGGGTGAGAGAAGAATGTAGTTGGTATCCAAATAACTGATTGATGGTCAATAGAAATGAAAAGGGCTCAGTCCTTCCAGGTGAGTCCATCCTGTGCACTGTCACTACACAGTGGCGACAATGCCATCATGAGCATAGACAGTAAAAGAAACACTACTGGGAGTCTGGGTTTAGAAATTGTTACAAAACAGTAATAAAGACTCGATTTGGAAATATATCCTTGACTCCATATTTATTGAACCATATTTTCAAACTGGAATAAAGGTTACAGTTAACTATCCCAGTTATCAGTAGAAACTTAGAAATTACAGGTCAACATACTGTTCTTGTAACTTGGATTTAGCCTATAAACTAAACCAATAGAAGTAGAGACTACTTGTTATTTGCCCACCAAAATCCATTCTCCCAATTTTCAGTAAGAACAGGGTTGCACGTGGGAAGAGAGTGCCAGACAAGAACCCATTTCACAGACCCCCCTGCAGCTGGCTGTAGCCCCAGAACTTAGTTCTCCCCAAGGGACTTGTGAACAGAGTAGGGAGTACCCTCCAGGCTTTGCAGTCACATGCTGGAAAAGATGGAGCACTCATTGTCAGCCTGCTTCCCTGAATGCCCGAGGGGCCAGAGCAGCCTACCAGCCTGAAATGTTCCTCGGAATTCCTAATAAGAAATTTCTATACTCTTCAAATCATTGAATTACTTGGATTTTCTTGTTACAGCAGCTTAGTGTTCCCTAACCAACAAATGGAGGCCTAAAATTATTTTAATAGTGGATATTGGATCCAAAATTCATTTGAGTGTAGACTTTACAAATGGTTTTACTGGTGACAGTGGTTGCATTTAGCCTAAGAGCTTTCCAAAAAAAACATTAAATGGTAAATATGTGATGGGATGGAGGTGGAAGCAAATATTATGGTGGTAATCAGTTTGCAATTTATAAATGTATCAAGTCAACCCATTGTAAACCTTAAACTTACACAGTTATGTGTCAATTATATCTCAATAAAGCTGGAAAAAGAAAAAAGAAAATACATACTCTAGCAATACAAAAGCAGTTAAAAATCAATTTTATTTTAGACAAAGTGGCACAGTTTCAGACTTAGTGCTAATCACTTATCAATTTTGATCAAGTCAAAGAACATACTGGAATCTAATGGACTAAATTAGTCTTCAGGACTACAAGGATGAATCCAGACAGCACATCTCTACAGTTACTCTGACTATTTATGAGATGGTAGCTCTTAGTTTCCATTATGGCCATTTGTTTTTTTGAAGTACTTTGACAAATAGCAACAGATCAAAACAATGACCAGAACTGGATGTGTAGCCAGAAAGTTTGGGATACATAAATTAATTTCCCAAATTCAAAGATACTGTGACTTTTGGGTGAGCATAACATAGCTCACTTACTGTTCAGTACGTTTCTCAGAATTTAGTCAAATTGAGAAATCAAATGATTCAGACTTGCCGAGTTCTTCACCCCACAGGGTGCATCTAAAACTTAAAATGAAAAGCATACACAAAAATCGTTACCCTTATCCACAACTACTCAGTAAGACTCTGCCACTTATTAATTACACCAAACTCTGCTGAGAGAGCTGGGTATAAACTCTTGTCACCATCTGCTCCATTCTCAGATGCATGGTAAACCTGAACCCGCTGTCTTATTATGAGTCACCATGGGAATTCAGTAAGATAGGACTTTAAATTCAAAGGCTGTCTTTGCAGATAGAGCAGATTAGCACACTCTTCAGTAAAAGTCCATGGCTTCTCCAAGCAACTGTTTGTAAAATTCTGCAATGGAAATATCCCAAAGATTCACTGTGACATGAGTAAATAAACAGCTTCCCAGTTGAGCCCACATACTCTCATGTCATGCAACAAGCCTGGCTGCACAGGGCAGGGCAAAAGCCCTCCTGGTACTGCAACAGAAGCTGGATGTAATGACTTTCTGTCTGTATGTACATGGACACTGTCTGCATGTACGCAGTCACTTCTTTTTTATTTCTTTGTCCCTGGGACTTCTTTTAGGCAAGTAAATTTGGTCTTTCTGTTTTTAGACTAAATGGAAAATGTTCTGAACTATGTTGTCTTACACCTACCAATCAGGATGGTAACTTTCCAAAGAATAAGTACATGGGACAATCCCTTTAAAACAACACCACACTTCACATATGGAACTAATGAAGGGCATGCAGAGGGAGCCCTAAGGATAACCTGGTGACCAAGACTCACTTTCTCCATCACCAGGGCCCTCTGCTGCCCAATCTTTCCAGGCAGCACAGAGGCATCCTTTAGGACTGTGCAGCCCTATAGATGTGTAAGGCACAGAAAACGGAGCAAAACTCAAATGACTCCAAGACACAACCTCTGGAATCCTTTGGTTTTAATAAATCTCAGACACTCTAGTTGTTTATCATTTGCCATTCTCTCTTAAAAACCAAAAGCATAAATGACCATAGACGTTGAAGACTTGTTAATTGGATTCAAAAAACATTCTCTACTGGAACTACAAAAGCAAAAGTGGTTTAATCCCATAAAAACTGTGTGTGTGATGACTTGTCCTGACCCAGCTTGTGCAAAGAACCCAATTGGAAAATGTCTTTTTTTGAAGTTCTCGGTTACTTCGGGACACGGAAAGGTGAAGCATTTCTTGCAGATCAGCTCACGTCCATGTGCTCCCAGGTAAGAAGGAGGAAGTGCCCTTGGGGTTTTCAGAAGCTGAAAATCTGGAGGCCAAAAAACTGGAATCAAGTACTGAATGTTTCAAAGCAGGGCCAGGGTTATGGTCTTCGGGCCACATGCTGGAGGGTCTTGTTTTTCCATCTGGACAACGGATACAGAAGAACTGTCTACTCTAGACTCTGTCTTTGTATCCTCAACCCTCTGAAATAAGAAAGAGTACAGAGTCTGGAAAAAAGGGAGAAATGGACCACGTTTTAATGACGTGCTTCTCTGATGAAGGTTCCAGCACTTGTATACACCTGAACTGGGTGATCTGTTGCTTTTTCCTGATCAAAGTCTGGGGTCTTAGGAAGAGTCAGTGCAGGAATACAGAGGAATGTGCTAGAATCATCCTTGAAAGTTCACTGTACAACTGAGTTTCATTTATTGCAGAACAAATATGACAAATATAATTTTAAAAACCTCATTTGCCATCTGGCACAGGTACTGGTTTTCTGTTTGCAGTGGATGCTGCTGTGGTGGGAGCTCAGGGGTTTCCATCCAGCCATGCGAGATGGGCTAGCAGATGTGACGTGACAGGCTTCCAGGCAGGGCTTCTCAAAAAAGCTCTCCACAAACCCCAGTTTTATTCTCTCACCAACACTGGATGATACCTCTCACCTCTTCCCACAGCCCTTCCCAGCACTGTGAGAATGTCTCTGCCAATTCCCAGGGTGAATCTTTGGTGTTAAATTTGATTTCAGGACCTAAAACAATGCCTGATCCAAAGAAGATGCTCATGTATATTTATTAAATGAGTGACTTTCTTTGATTACTGATTTAATCATTGTTTTGTGTCTTTATTTTCTCTTCGTGATTCTTCTCTTGTGCTTTTTTAAAAATATTTTTTCTAGTACTTCTGGGGAAATGGTGGATTTTTTTTCTTATTCATTTTTGAGAACACTTTTATCTTTGCTCTCAAACCTTTAGTAATCTCTATCATGTTCTAACTTTTTCATTGTCTCCTTTCAGTCTCCTAAATATATAATCATATCATTAGCAAACAACTTTAGAACTAATAACCCCAAGTTATGCCTCCTCTAAGTTCACGGTACTCAGTATTGGTTGATCTTAAAAATCAAAAAACTGTTACACAGGGCTATCTTGTTTTATTGCACTTTGCTTTCTTGTGCTTTGCCCATTGAAGGTTTGTGGCAACCCTGCATTGAGCAAGTCTATCGGTGTCATTTTTCCAACAGAATTTGCTTCCTTTGCATCTCTGTGTCACATTTTGGTAATTCTCACAATATTTCAAACTTTTTCATCATTCTTACATTTGTTACAGTGATCTGTGATTAGTGATCTTTGATGTTACCACTACGAGCATTTTTTAGCAATAAAGTATTTCTTTTTTTTTTTTTCCCTGGGTTGGCAGTTTATTTTAAAAAACACCCCGGTTATCTTATTTTCTTCCTTGTCCATCATTTTTTCTTAACAGAACAAGTTACAAAAAATTGGGGAGGGGGGGTATATTATCTTTGCAGACTGACATATTTTCAGAGGACTCATGAATAATAATGAGGATTCAAAAGCTCCTAGGTTTACTCCTGAATCAAGCAAAGAGCAAAGGACAACATAAGAAGGAATTGTGTTTACAGCAATCTCGTCGTACAACATTGATTATGACGGTGCAGTGGTTACAATTATGTTCACGATAGGATATTCCTTGCTCAAACACCAGACATGCTAAAATCACCAGGCTGCTTACAAACTGGAGGAATCAGTGCAAACAGTCATCTGAAGAGCAAAAACTAGAATCGGGAAGGCTTTTCTGGCAGTGAGATTCTGACACCAGCAGCTTCCTTGTGTGGCCACCCTCACTTTGAGTCTTGATCTTTCTTTTCATCTAAGAGGGTGGAGCGGATCCCCAGCTTTTTCAGTTCTTCCACCAGGTCCCCATTCTGGTGCATCTGCAGAAGAATGTCACAGTCCCCCACGAACTCGCTGTTGAGGTACACTTGCGGGATGGTGGGCCAGTTGGAATAGGCTTTAATGCCTTGCCGGAGCTGGGGGTCGTCCAGCACGTTGTAGACTGCGTAGTCACGGATGCTGTGCAGCCGCAGGATCTGCACCACGGTGTTGCTGAAGCCGCACTGGGGCTGCTCCGGCGTCCCCTTTAGGAAGACCACCACCCTGTCCTTCTTCACCAGCATGTCCAGGTGCTCCGACGAGCCACTGCCGCCCGAGCTCGCCACCCGCACGCCCAGGCCCCGCAGGCCGCCGCCCGCGCTGTGCCCCCAGCAGAGCAGAGCCGCTGCCGCCCGGCCCAGGGACCCGCTCATCCCCGCACGCTGGCCGGAGCTCTCGATGGCCAGGGCCCTGGGCTAGCCAGCCGAAGCCTTCCCCCAATAAACTATTTCTTAACTAAGGTATGTATATTGTTTTTTCAGACACAATGCTATTGCACACATCATAGACTACAGTATAATATAAACGTAACTTTCCACACACTGGGAAACAAAAGAATATTCATGTGACTCACTTTATTGTGATATCTGTTTTATCACGGTGGTCTGGAATTGAACACACAATATCTTCTTGGTGTGCCTGTAAAAGCAGAAAGCTGGGGTGCCTCTAGAGCAGGTGTTGGTGAACTTTCTTCTATGAAGAGCTAGGGAGAAAATATTTCAGGCTTTATGGAACAGAGTCTCACACATTCTTCTTTTGTTTCTTGGGATTTGCTGTTGCTGTCATTGTTGCTGGTTTCTTACAATACTTTAAAAGTGTACAGATTTTTCTTAGTTAACCAGCAATTTTTAAGAAAGAAAAGCAGGTCTTGGTCCCATCTGGCCCATGGGCTGTAAATTACTGAACCTTGACCAGTTTCATGCCCAGATCTGATGCTCTTGCTTTAAGGCCCACACTCATTCCAGAAGGTGTCCGTCTCAAGGTCCCCTGCAGAACGGGGACAGCAGTTGATCTCAGTGATTACAAGCATTTCCTTCTTGGTCTCAAAGCTGTGATGTTTACACAGCTGCACCTCCTCCTTCAATGTGAAACCACCTTACACCCTGTCAAGGAGTCTCCAGAGGGAGAGATCAAGGTGGCAGAGTAGGAGGACATGGATCTCACCTCCCCCAAAAACACCTTAAAAATGGATCTACACGTGGAACAGTTCTCACTGAAAACTAACAGGAGACGGGCAGAAAGACTCCATTGTGACCAAGACTGTAAGAAAGACCCACACGGAATCAAGTAGGAAGGGAGGAGAAGTGATCAGGTCAGAACCTGTGCCTCTGGGAAGGGCTCAGAGGAAAGGGGGATTACATGGGCGGAGATCCTCCCTGAGGAGTGAGGGGTTTGAACCACATATTGGGCCCCAGCCTGGGGGCCCAACACCTGGAAGATGAGTCCCCTAGCTGGTTTGAAAACCAGTAAAACTAACAGGAGGGCTGAGAAAACCTAGACTCCACTCATGAGGCATGCGCAGATGCTTGCTTGCTCCCAAAACAAGACAGAGGAAGCAGACTGAAACTGTCTGGGACTTTGTCTAGCTTCCCGTGACTGCTCCAGTGCACCCTGGCCCAGGCTGAGCACCCGCTGAGCACTTCTGGCTCCAATGCAGCTCCACACTAGGGTGGAGGCTGCTCCTGCCAAGGAAGGTGCACAGTTGGAGGGACGGAGTGGGATCAGACCCAGCACTGCATTTGAAAGGGGCGAGAGTGGCTATTACTGGCATTTGCAGAGACTTAGCTCTGACTGGTGCCAGGACCACCCAGTGTGCATGCTGGCCCATACCTGGTGCACACTCCAGACCCTCTTGCTCCAGTGCTACTCCACTCTGGGGTGTAGGTGCCATTGCTGGGAGAGGGCAGAGCACACATTTACAGGGAATGGAATCAGCTCAGACCCAACACTCAGGGCTTCTGCTCCAGCAACTTGGGAGCAGAAGTTGCTGACCCACCCCACATAGGGCAGTGACAGCCACTGAACAAAGGAGAAGCTCAGCTCATATCTGGCACTGGCTCTGGCTGCTTCATCTCCAGCCCCACCTCCCACCATGGTGATAGCTGCTAGCACACGCTCAAATCCGGCTCTCCCATCAAAGCTACTCAACACAAACTGCATAGGGACATTCCCACACAAGGACACCCCTTCAAGACTGGAATAGGTGACCATTTCACCTAATTTCATAAAGACAGAGAAAGTTAAACAAAATGAGAAGACAGAGGAAATTGTTACAAATGAAAGAACAAGTGGGAAAGAAACCTGAAAGAAAGAAAAAAATAAACAACTACTGAAACAGAGATAATTTACCAGATGAAGAGTTCACAGCGTTAGTAATAAGAATGCTAACTGAACTTGAGAAAAGAATAGATGAACACGTGAGAAGTTTAACAAGGAACTAAAAAATATAAAAAGAACCAGTCAGAACTGAAGAATACAGTAAATGAAATGAATGGCACACTGGAAGGAATTAACAGCAGTCAAACAGAAGAACACATAAGTGCTCTGGAAGATAGAATAATGGAGATCACCCAATCAGAATAGCAAAAAAAAAAAAAAAAAAATTAAAAAAATGAGAACAGTTTAAGGGATGTCTTGGACAACACCAAGCACACTAACATTTGCATTATAGGGGTTCCAGAAGGAGAAGACAAAGAGAAAACAGTTGAAAATGCATTTGATAAAATTATGGTTGTAAAATTCCTAAACCTGAAGAAAGAAACAGATAGCCAAAGCAGGATGCACAGAGGGTCCCAAACGAGATGAACCAAATGAGACCCACACCAAGACATATCGTAATTAAAATGGCAAAAGTTAAAGAAATAGAACTCTAAAAGCAAAAAGAGAAAAACAAAGAGTCACATACAAAGGAAGGGAATCCCCCATAAGTCTATCAGCTGATTTTTCTGCAGAAACTTTGCAGGCCAGAAGAAAGTGGCATGATTTATGTAAAGTGGTGAAAGGGAAATACCTACAACTGAGAATACCCTACAGCAAGACTGTCATTTAGAATTGGAGGAGAGATAAAGAACTTCTCAGATAAGCCAAAAACTAAGAGTTCATCAACACTAAATGGACACTGGGGCTTCCCTGGTGGCGCAGTGGTTAAGAATCTGTCTGCCAATGCAGGGGACATGGGTTCCAGCCCTGGTCTTGGAATTAATAGATAACTACAGGACATTCCATCCAAAAACAGCAGAATAACATTCTATTCAAGTGCACATGGAATGTCCTCCATGTAGATCACATGCTAGGCCACAGAACAAGTCTCAACAAATTTAAGAGGATAAAAATTATATCACGCTTTTTTTCTGAACACAATGGTATGAACTAGAAGTCAATCATAAACAAAAATGGAAAAAAAATACAAACACATGGAAACTAAACAACACACTACTAAAAACACACACAAAAAACAAGAAAAACCAATGGGTCAATGAAGAAATCAAAGATGAAATCAGAAAATACCTCAAGACAAATGAAAATAAAAACACAACTTTCTAAATCCTTGGGATGCAGCAAAAGCAGTTCTAAGAGGGAAGTTAATATTGATACACGACTACTTTTAAGAAACAAGAAAAAATCAAATAAACAACCTAACCTACCACTTAAATAAAATATAAAAAGAAGAAGAAACAAAGCTCAAAGTCAGCAGGAGAAAGAAAAAATAAAAATCAGAGAGAAAAATAAAATACACACCAAAAAAAAAAAAAAAATAGAAAAGATCAATGAAGCCCAGAGCTAGCTTTTTGAAAAGATAAACAAAATCTATAAGCCTGTAACCAGGCTCGCCAAGGAGAAAAGTGAGAGGACCCAAATAAAGAAAATAAGAAATGAAAAAGGAGAAATAACAACTGATACCACAGAAATACAAAAAATCATAAGAGAATACTATGAACAGTTATATGCCAACAAACTGGACAACCTAGTAGAAATGGATAAATTTCTAGAAACATACAATCTTCCAAGGCTGGATTAGGAAGAAATAGACAATCTGAACAGACCAATCACCAGTACTGAAATTGAATTAGTAATCCAAAAAATTCCAGTAAATAAAAGTCCATGAACAGACAACTTCACAAGGTTTTCTACCAAACACATAAATGAGAGCTAATATCTATCCTTCTCAAACTATTCCAAAAAACTGAAGAGAAGGGAACATTCCCAAATTCATTTTACAACCACCATTACCCTGATATCAAAACCAGACAAAGACACTGTAAAAAAGAAAACTACAGGCAAATAACTCTGATGGATATAGATTCAAAAATCATCACCAAAATATAAGCAAACTGAATCTGACAATATATAAAAAAGATCATACATCATGATCAAGTGTGATTTATACAAGGGATGCAAATCAATCAATGTGATATACGATACTAACAAAAGGAAGGATGATCATCTCAATAGATGCAGAAAAAGCATTTGACAAAACTGAACAACGATTACGATAAAAAACTCTCATCGAAGTTGGTAAGAAGGAACAAATCCCTACATGATAAAGGCCATTTCTGAAAACTGACAGCTAACATACTCAGTGCTGAAAAGCTGAAAGCTTTCCCTCTAAAATCATGAAAAAGACAGAGCTCCCCACTCTGGACACATCTATTTAACACAGTATAGGAAGTCCTACTTAGAGCAATCTGACAAGAAAAAGAATGAAAAGTCATCCATATTGGAAAGGAAGAAATAAAACTGTCACTATTGGCAAATGATGTAATATTATATAGAGAGAAACATAAAGGCTCCACCAAAAAAAGTATTAGAACTGATAAATGAATTCAGTAAAGTTTTAGGATACAAGATTAATAAACAGAAATCTGCAGCATTTCTATACACTAACAATGAACTATCAAAAAGAGGTAAGTAACACAATCCCATTTAAAATCACATCTAAAAGAATAACGTATTTAGGAATAAACTTAACCAAGGAGGTGAAAGACCTATACTCTGAAAACTATAAGACACTGATGAAGGAAACTGAAGATGATACAAAGGAACAGAAAGATATCCTGTGGTCATGGATTGGAAGAATTAATATTGTTAAAATATTTGTACTGTCCAAAGCAATCTACAGACTTAATGTAATCCCTATCAAAATACCCGTGACATTTTTCACAGAACTAGAATAAACAATCCTAAAATTTATTTGGAACCACATGACCATGAGTAGCCAAAGCAATGTTGAGAAAAAAAAACAGAGCTGGAGGTATCACACTCTCAGACTTCAGACTGTACTACAAAGCTACAGAAATGAAAACAGCATGTTACTGGCACAAAAAGAGACACAGAGATCAATGGGTTCTCCCCAGAAATAAATCCAGGCACTTATGATCAATTAATCTACAACAAAAGAGACAAGAATATATAATGGAGAAAAGACAGTCTCTTCAATAAGTGGCACTGGGAAGACTGGACAGCTAGATGTAAAAGAATGAAATTAAATATCCCACAACATTTACAAAAATAAACTCAAAATGGATTAAAGACCTACATGTTTAAGAACAGAAACCATAAAACTCCAAGAAGAAAACATAGGCAGAACACTCTTTGACATAAATCTTAGCAATAGTTTTTGGATCTCTCTCCTAAGGCAAAGGAAATACAAGCAAAAATAAACAAATGGGACCTAATTAAACTTAAAAGTTTCGAACAGCAAAGGAAACCATTAACAAAATGGAAAGACAACCTATGGAATGGGAGAAAATACTTGTAAATGATGTGACATATAAGGAGTTAATATCCAAAACATATAAATAGCTCATACAATTCAGTATCAAAAAAAATTGAACCCAATCAAAAAATGGGCAGAAGACCTGAGTAGTCCGTTTTTTCAAAGAGGACACGCAGATGGCTAACAGGCACATGAAAAGATGCTCATCATGGATAATCATCAAAACCACAATGAGAGGGGGTCTGGGCAAGATGGCAGAAGAGTAAGACGTGGAGATCACCTTCCTTCCCACAGATACATTAGAAATACATCTACATGTGGAACTGCTCCTACAGAACACCCACTGAAAGCTGGCAGAAGACGTCAGACATCCCAAAAGGCAAGAAACTCCCCACGTACTTGGGTAGGGCAAAAGAAAAAAGAAATAACAGAGACAAAAGAATAGGGATGGGACCTGCACCAGTGGGAGGGAGCTGTGAAGGAGGAAAGGTTTCCACACACTAGGAAGCCCCTTCATGGGCTGAGGCTGTGGGGGGCAGAGGGGGGAAGCTTTGGAGCCACGGAGGAGAGCGCAGCAACAGGGGTGCGGAGGGCAAAGCGGAGGGATTTCCGCACAGAGGATCGGTGCCAACCAGCACTCACCAGCCCGAGAGGCTTATCTGCTCACCGGCTGGGGCAGGCGGGGGCTGGGAGCTGAGGCTTGGGGCTTCAGTCGGATTGCAGGGAGAGGACTGGGGTTGGCTGCGTGAACACAGCCTGAAGGGGTTAGCGCACCACAGCTAGCCAGGAGGGAGTCCGGGAAAAAGTCTGCAGCTGCCAAAGAGGCAAGAGACTTTTTCTTGCCTCTTTGTTTTGCGGTGCGGAAGGAGAGGGGATTCAGAGCGCCGCCTAAACAAGCTCCAGAGATGGGTGCAAGCTATCAGCACGGACCCCAGAGATGTGCATGAGACGCTAAGGCTGCTGCTGCCACCACCAAGAAGTCTGGGTGTGAGCACAGGTCACTATCCACACTGCCCCTCCCGGGAGCCTGTGCAGCCTGCCACTGCCAGGCTCCTGTGATCCAGGGACAACTTTCCCGGGAGAACGAATGGCGCACCTCAGGCTGCTGCAACGTCATGTCGGCCTCTGCCGCCGCAGGCTTGCCCTGTATCCGTACCCTTCCCTCCCCCAGGCTTGAGTGAGCCAGAGCCCCCGAATCAGCTGCTCCTTTAACCCCGTCCTGTGTGAGCGAAGAACAGACGCCCTCAGGCGACCTACACGCAGAGGCGGGTACAAATCCAAAGCTGAGCCCTGGGAGCTGTGCGAACAAAGAAGAGAAAGGGAAATTTCTCCCAGCAGCCTCAGAAGGAGCGGATTAAAGCTCCACAAACAACTTGATGTACCTGCATCTGTTGAATACCTGAATAGACAACGAATCATCCCAAATTCAGGAGGTGGACTTTGGGAGCAGGATATATTAATTTTTCCCCTTTTCCTTTTTTTGTGAGTGTATATGTGTATGCTTCTGGGTGAGATTTTGTCTGTATAGCTTTGCTTTCACCATTTGTCCTAGGGTTCGGTCCATCTGTTTTTGTATTTTTTTTTTTTTTTTTTTACTTAAAACCTTTTTTTCTTAATAAATTTTTTCTTAATAATTTTGTCCGCATTTTTTATTTTAAAAAATTAAAAAATTTTTCTTAAAAATTCTTTTCTTATTTTTTATTTAAAAAAAATTAAAAAAAAATTTTCTTAATATATTTTTTCTTAATAATTTTTTCTTACTTTTTATTATAAAAAATTAATAAATGTATTTTAAAAAATTAAAAAAAATTTTTTCTTAATAATATTTTCTTAATAATTTTTTTCTTATTTTTTTATTATAATAGCTTTATTTTATTTTATTTTATTTTATCCTCTTTCTATTTTTTCTCCCTTTTATTCTGAGCCGTGTGGATGAAAGGCTCTTGGTGCTCCAGCCAGGCATCAGGGCTGTGCCTCTGAGGTGGGAGAGCCAACTTCAGGACACTGGTCCACAAGAGACCTCCCAGCTCCACAATACCAAATACTCCCAATACTCCCAGCTTGTAATACCAAATGGCAAAAATCTCTCAGAGATCTCCATCTCAACATTAAGACCCAGCTTCACTCAACGACCAGCAAGCTACAGTGCTGGTCACCCTATGCCAAACAACTAGCAAGACAGGAACACAGCCCCATCCATTAGCAGAGAAGCTGCCTAAAATCATAATAAGGCCACAGACACCCCAAAACACACCACCAGACGTGGACATGCCCACCAGAAAGACAAGATCCAGCCTCATCCACCAGAACACAGGCACTAGTTCCCTCCACCAGGAAGCCTACACAACCCACTGAACCAACCTTAGCCACTGGGGACAGATACCAAAAACAACAGGAGCAACGAACCTGCAGCCTGCGAAAAGGAGACCCCAAACACAGTAAGATAAGCAAAATGAGAAGACAGAAAAACACACAGCAGAGGAAGGAGCAAGGTGAAAACACACCAGACCTAACAAATGAAGAGGAAATAGGCGGTCTACCTGAAAAAGAATTCAGAATAATGATAGTAAAGATGATCCAAAATCTTGGAAATAGAATAGACAAAATGCAAGAAACATTTAACAAGGACGTAGAAGAACTAAAGAGGAACCAAGCAATGATGAAAAACACAATTAATAAAATTAAAAATACTCTAGAAGGGATCAATAGCAGAATAACTGAGGCAGAAGAACGGATAAGTGACCTGGAAGATAAAATAGTGGAAATAACTACTGCAGAGCAGGATAAAGAAAAAAGAATGAAAAGAACTGAGGACAGTCTCAGAGACCTCTGGGATAACATTAAACGCACCAACATTCGGATTATAGGGGTCCCAGAAGAAGAAGAGAAAAAGAAAGGGACTGAGAAAATATTTGAAGAGATTACAGTTGAAAACTTCCCTAATATGGGAAAGGAAATTGTTAATCAAGTCCTGGAAGCACAGAGAGTCCCATACAAGATAAATCCAAGGAGAAACACGCCAAGACACATATTAATCAAACTATCAAAAATTAAATATAAACATATTAAAAGCAGCAAGGGAAAAACAACAAATAACACACAAGGGAATCCCCATAAGGTCAACAGCTGATCTTTCAGCAGAAACTCTGCAAGCCAGAAGGGAGTGGCAGGATATACTTAAAGTGATGAACGAGAAAAACCTACAACCAAGATTACTCTACCCAGCAATAATCTCATTCAGATTTGATGGAGAAATTAAAAGCTTTACAGACAAGCAAAAGCTGAGAGAGTTCAGCACCACCAAACCAGCTTTACAGCAAATGCTAAAGGAACTTCTCTAGGCAAGAAACACAAGAGAAGGAAAACACCTACAATAACAAACTCAAAACATTTAAGAAAATGGGAATAGGAACATACATATCGATAATTACCTTAAATGTAAATGGATTAAATGCTCTCACCAAAAGACACAAACTGCCTGAATGGATACAAAAACCAGACCCATATATATGCTGTCTACAAGAGACCCACTTCAGACCTAGGGACACATACAGACTGAAAGTGAGGGGATGGAAAAAGATATTCCATGCAAATGGAAATCAAAAGAAAGCTGGAGTAGCAATTCTCATATCAGACAAAATAGACTTTAAAATAAAGACTATTACAAGAGACAGAGGACACTATATAATGATCAAGGGATCGATCCAAGAAGAAGGTATTACAATTGTAAATATTTATGCACCCAACATAGGAGCACCTCAATACATAAGGCAAATACTAACAGCCATAAAAGGGGAAATCGACAGCAACACAATCATAGTAGGGGACTTTAACACCCCACTTTCACCAACGGACAGATCATCCAAAATGAAAATAAATAAGGAAACACAAGCTTTAAATGATACATTAAACAAGATGGACTTAATTGATATTTATAGGACATTCCACCCAATAACAACAGAATAAACATTTTTCTCAAGTGCTCATGGAACATTCTCCAGGATAGATCATATCTTGGGTCACAAATCAAGCCTTGGTAAATTTAAGAAAATTGAAATCGTATCAAGTATCTTTTCCGACCACAATGCTATGAGACTAGATATCAATTACAGGAAAAGGTCTGTAAAAAATACAAACACGTGGAGGTTACACAATACACTACTTAATAAAGAAGTGATCACTGAAGAAATCAAAAGGGAAATCAAAAAATACCTAGAAACAAATGAAAATGGGGACACGATGACCCGAAAGCTATGGGATGCAGCAAAAGCAGTTCTAAGAGGGAAGTTTATAGCAATACCAGCCTACATCAAGAAAGAGGAAACATCTCGAATAAACAACCTAACGTTGCACCTAAAACAATTAGAGAAAGAAGAACAAAAAAACCCCAAAGCTAGCAGAAGGAAAGAAATCATAAAGATCAGATCAGAAATAAATGAAAAAGACATTAACCAAGATGGCAGAGTAGAAGGACATGCTCCCACTCCCTCTTCCGAGAACACCAGAATCACAACTGGCTGCTGGACAGTCATCGACAGGAAGACACTAGAATTCACCAAAGAGGATACCCCACGTCCAAGGACAGAGGAGAAGCCACAGTGAGACGGTAGGAGGGGCGCAATCAGAGTAAAATCAAATCCCATAACTGCTGGGTGGGTGACTCACAGACTGGCGAACACTTATACCACAGAAGTCCACCCACTGGAGTGAAGGTTCTGAGCCTCACATCAGGCTTTCCAACCTGGGGGTCCGGCAACGGGAGGAGGAATTCCTAGAGAATCAGGCTTGGAAGCCTAGTGGAAATTGATTGCAGGACTTTGACAGGACTGGGGGAAACAGAGACCCCACTCTTGGAGGGCACACACAAAGTAGTGTGTGCATCGGGACCCAGGGGAAGGAGCAATGACCCTGGGGGAGACTGAACCAGACCTACCTGCTGGTGTTGTGGGGTCTCCTGCAGAGGCGGGGGGTGGCTCTGTTTCACCGTGGGGACAAGGACACTGGCAGCGGAGGTTCTGGGAAGTGCTCCTTGGCGTGAGCCCTCCCAGAGTCTGCCATTAGCCCCACCAAAGAGCCCAGGTAGGCTCCAGTGTTGGGTTGCCTCAGGCAAAACAATCAACAGGGAGGGATCCCAGCCCCACCCATCAACAGTCAAGTGGATTAAAGTTTTACAGAGCTCTGACCGCCACAGCAACAGTCAGCTCTACCCACCACCAGAGCCTCCCATCAAGCCTCTTAGATAGCCTCAACCACCAGAGGGCAGACAGCAGAAGCAAGAAAAACTACAATCCTGCATCCTGGGGAACAAAAACCACATTTACAGAAAGACAGACAAGATGAAAAGGCAGAGGGCTATATACCAGATGAAGGAACAAGAAAAAACCCCAGAAAAACAACTAAATGAAGTGGAGATAGGCAACCTTCCAGAAAAAGAATTAAGAATAATGATAGTGAAGATGATCCAGTACCTCGGAATAAGAATGGAGGCAAAGATTGAGAAGATGCAAGAAATGATTAACAAAGACCTAGAAGAATTAAAGAACAAACAAACAGATGACCAAAACAATAACTGAAATGAAAACTACACTAGAAGGAATCAATAGCAGAATAACTGAGGCAGAAGAACAGATAAGTGACCGGGAAGACAGAATGGTGGAATTCACTGCTGCGGAACAGACTAAAGAAAAAAGAATGAAAAGAAATGAAGACAGCCTAAGAGACCTTTGGGACAACATTAAACGCAACAACATTCGCATTATAGGGGTCCCAGAAGGAGAAGAGAGAGAGAAAGGACCAGAGAAAATATTTAAAGAGATTATAGTCGAAAACTTCCCTAACATGGGACAGGAAATAGCCACCCAAGTCCAGTAAGCGCAGAGAGTCCCATACAGGATAAACCCAAGGAGAAACACGCTGAGACACATAGTATTTAAACTGGCAAAAATTAAAGACGAAGAAAAATTACTGAAAGCAGCAAGGGAAAAATGACAAATAACATACAAGGGAACTCCCATAAGGTTAACAGCTGATTTCTCAGCAGAAACTCTACAAGCCAGAAGGAAGTGGCATGATATTTAAAGTGATGAAAGGGAAGAACCTACAACCAAGATTACTCTACTCGGCAAGGATCTCATTTAGATTTGATGGAGAAATCAAAAGCTTTACAGACAAGCAAAAGCTAAGAGAATTCAGCACCACCAAACCAGCTCTACAACAAATGCTAAAGGAACTTCTCTAAGTGAGAAACACAAGAGAAGAAAAGGACCTACAAAAGCAAACCCAAAACAATTATGAAAATGGTCATAGGAACATTACATATCGATAATTACCTTAAACGTGAATGGATTAAATGCTCCAACCAAAAGACACAGGCTTGCTGAACGGATACAAAAACAAGACCCATATATATGCTGTCTACAAGAGACCCACTTTAGACCTAGGGACACATACAGACTGAAAGTGAGGGGATGGAAAAAGATATTCCATGCAAATGGAAATCAAAAGAAAGCTGGAGTAGCTATACTCATATCAGATAAAATAGACTTTAAAATAAAGAATGTTACAAGAGACAAGGAAGGACACTACATAATGATCAAGGGATCAATCCAAGAAGAAGATATAACCATTATAAATATATATGCACCCAACATAGGAGCACCTCAATACATAAGGCAACCGCTAACAGCTATAAAAGAGGAAATTGACAGTAACACAATCATAGTGGGGGACTTTAACACCTCACTTACACCAATGGACAGATCATCCAAACACAAAATTAATAAGGAAACAGAAGCTTTAAATGACACAATAGACCAGATAGATTTAATTGATGTTTATAGGACATTCCATCCCAAAACAGATTACACGTTCTTCTCAAGTGCGCACGGAACATTCTCCAGGACAGATCACATCTTGGGTCACAAATCAAGCCTCAGTAAATTTAAGAAAATTGAAATCATATCAAGCATCTTTTCTGACCACAACGCTATGAGATTAGAAATGAATCACAGGGAAAAAAACGTAAAAAACACAAACACATGGAGGCTAAACAATACGTTACTAAGTAACCAAGAGATCACTGAAGAATTCACAGAGGAAATCAAAAAATACCTAGAGACAAATGACAATGAAAACACGATGACCCAAAACCTATGGGATGCAGCAAAAGCAGTTCTAAGAGGGAAGTTTATAGCTATACAAGCCCACCTCAAGAAACAAGAAAAATCTCAAGTAAACAATCTAACCTTACACCTAAAGAAACTAGAGAAAGAAGAACAAACAAAACCCAAAGTTAGCAGAAGGAAAGAAATCATAAAGATCAGAGCGGAAATAAATGAAATAGAAACAAAGAAAACAATAGCAAAGATCAATAAAACTAAAAGCTGGTTCTTTGAGAGGCTAAACAAAATTGATAAACCATTAGCTAGACTCATCAAGAAAAAGAAGGAGAGGACTCAAATCAATAAAATTAGAAATGAAAAAGGAGAAGTTACAACAGACACCGCAGAAATACAAAGCATCCTTAGAGACTACTACAAGCAACTCTATGCCAATAAAATGGACAATTGGAAGAAATGGACAAATTCTTAGAAAGGTATAACCTTCCAAGACTGAACCAGGAAGAAATAGAAAATATGAACAGACCAATTACAAGTAATAAAATTGAAACTGTGATTAAAAATCTTCCAAGAAACAAAAGTCCAGGACCAGATGGCTTCACAGGTGAATTCTATCAAACATTTAGAGAAGAGCTAACACCAATCTTTCTCAAACTCTTCCAAAATATTGCAGAGGAAGGAACACTCCCAAACTCATTCTATGAGGCCACCATCACCCTGTACCAAAACGAGAAAAAGATACTACAAAAAAAGAAAATTACAGACCAAGATCATTGATGAATATAGATGCAAAAATCCTCAACAAAATACTAGCAAACAGAATCCAACAGCACAGTAAAAGGATCATACACCATGATCAAGTGGGGTTTATCCCAGGGATGCAAGAAGGATTCTTCAATGTATGCAAATCAATCAACGTGATACACCATATTAACAAATTGAAGGAGAAAAACTATATGATCATCTCAATAGATGCAGAGAAAGCTTTCGACAAAATTCAACACCCATTTATGATAAAAGCCCTGCAGAAAGTAGGCATAGAGGGAACTTTCCTCAACATAATAAAGGCCATATATGACAAACCCACAGCCAACATTGTCCTCAATGGTGAAAAACTGAAACCATTTCCTCTAAGATCAGGAATGAGACAAGGATGTCCACTCTCACCACTATTATTCAACATAGTTCTGGAAGTCTTAGCCATGGCAATCAGAGAAGAAAAAGAAATAAAAGGAATACAAATTGGAAAAGAAGAAGTAAAACTGTCACTGTTTGCAGATGACATGATACTATACATAGAGAATCCTAAAACTGCCACCAGAAAACTGCTAGAGCTAATTAATGAATATGGTAAAGTTGCAGGATACAATATTAATGCACAGAAATCTCTTGCATTCCTATACACTAATGATGAAAAATCTGAAAGTGAAAGTAAGAAAACACTCCCGTGTACCATTGCAAGAAAAAGAATAAAATATCTAGGAATAAACCTACCTAAGGAGACAAAAGACCTGTATGCAGAAAATTATAAGACACTGATGAAAGAAATTAAAGATGATACAAATAGATGGAGAGATATACCATGTTCTTGGATTAGAAGAATCAACATTGTGAAAATGACTCTACTACCCAAAGCAATCTACAGATTCAATGCAACCCCTTGAATCCCAACCCATTTTTCACAGAGCTAGCACAAAAAGTTTAACAATTTGTATGGAAACGCCTCTTCAATAAGTGGTGCTGGGAAAACTGGACAGGTACATGTAAAAGTATGAAATTAGAACACTCCCTGACACCATGCACAAAAATAAACTCAAAATGGATTAAAGACCTAAATGTAAGGCCAGACACTATAAAACTCTTAGAGGAAAACATAGGCAGAACACTCTATGACATAAATCACAGCAAGATCCTTTTTGAGCTAACTCCTAGAGAAATGGAAATAAAAACACAAATAAGCAAATGGGACCTAATGAAACTTAAAAGCTTTTGCAAAGCAAAGGAAACCATAAACAAGACCAAAAGACAACTCTCAGAATGGGAGAAAATATTTGCAAATGAAGCAACTGACAAAGGATTAATCTCCAAGATTTACAAGCAGCTCATGCAGCTCAATAACAAAAAAACAAACAACCCAATCCAAAAATGGGCCGAAGACCTAAATAGACATTTCTCCAAAGAAGATATACAGATTGCCAACAGACACATGAAAGAATGCTCAACATCATTAATCATTAGAGAAATGCAAATCAAAACTACAATGAGATATCATCTCACACCGGTCAGTATGGCCAACATCAAAAAATCTAGAAACAATCAATGCTGGAGAGGGTGTAGAGAAAAGGGAACACTCTTGCACTGTTGGTGGGAATGTAAATTGATACAGCCAGTATGGAGAACAGTATGGATGTTCCTTAAAAAACTAAAAATAGAACTACCATATGACCCAGCAATCCCACTACTGGGCATATACCCTGAAAAAACCATAATTTAAAAAGAGTCATGTACCAAAATGTTCATTGCAGCTCTATTTACAATAGCCAGGACATGGAAGCAACCTAAGTGTCCATCATCGGATGAATGGATAAAGAAGATGTGGCACATATATACAATGGAATATTACTCAGCCATAAAAAGAAATGAAATGGAGGTATATGTAGTGAGGTGGATGGAGTTAGAGTCTGTCATACAGAGTGAAGTAAGTCAGAAAGAGAAAAACAAATACAGTATGCTAACACATATATATGGAATCTAAGAAAAAAAAAAAAAAGGTCATGAAGAACCTAGTGGCAAGACGGGAATAAAGACACAGACCTACTAGAGAATGGACTTGAGGATATGGGGAGGGGGGGGGTAAGATGTGACAGGGTGAGAGAGTGTCATGGACATATATACACTACCAAATGTAAAATAGATAGCTAGTGGGAAGCAGCCGCATAGCACAAGGAGATCAGCTCAGTGCTTTGTGACCACCTAGAGGGGTGGGATAGGGAGAGTGGGAGGGAAGGAGACGCAAGAGGGAAGAGATATGGGAACATATGTATATGTATAACTGATTCACTTTGTTATAAAGCAGAAACTAACACACCATTGTAAAGCAATTATACTCCAATAAAGATGTTAAAAAAAAACCCACAATGAGATACCTGTCAGAATAGCTATCATCAAAAAGACCATAAAAAACAAATATTGGTGAGGATGTGGAGAAAAGAGAACTCTTGTGCTCTTTTGGTGGGAATCAAAATTGGTGCAGCCACTATGGAAAACAGTATGGGGGTCCTTCAAAAAACTAAAAGGAGAACTACCATATGATCCAGCAATTCCACTCCTGGATATATATCTGAAGCAAACAAAACACTAATTTCAAAAGATACATGCATGCCAATGTTCACTGCAGCATTATTTACAACAGCCAAGATACTGAAGCAACAGAAGTGTCCATCAACAGTTGAATGGATAAAGAAGATGTGGTACATATATACAGTGAAATACTACTCAGCCATAAAAAATAATGAAATACTGCAATTTGCAACAATATACATGGACTTAGAGGGTATTATGCTTTGTGAAATAAGTCAGAAAAAGAAAGACAGACAGTTATACTTCAATAAAGATGTTAAAAAAAAAGAAAGAAAGAGACATACTGTATGTTTCCACTTCTTGTGGAATCTAAAAAATAAAACAAATACACATAAAACAGAAACAGACTCACAAATACAGAGAACAAACTAGTGGTTACCAGTGAGGAGAGAGAAAAGGGAGGGGCAAGATAGGGTAGGGGATTAAGACATACAAACTACTAGGTATAATAAAATAAGATACAAGGATACAGCACAGGGAAATATTGTCAATATTTTATAATACGATTTTTTATAATAACTTTATATGAAGGATAATCTATAAAAATACTGCATCACTATGTTGTACACCTGAAACTAATATTGTTTATCAACTATACTTCAATAAAAAAAGAAGTCCCTGGGATCCACAGAAAATCCTTTCAATATAATATGGAGTTTCCTCTGCAAGCATTGCTGTTTGCATTAAGATTCAGCTAGATTCATTATATTCAACTGATCTGCAGCACTCTTTTATCCTTACTAGCTTTCTGGATTAGAGTCAAGGAAGCACCATAAAATGAACATTTTATTACAAGGAGGGTGCATTTTCACCTTCCTTATACTGCCCAGTCAAGTTTTATAGTTTGTGGAATACTGATTCTGAGAAAATCTGAAAAACAAGAATTTGGCCCTGACATCTTGTTTGGAGGAAATTCTTTGACAATTTTTACAATTGTTTTCAATGCTATTTGTTCCCTTCTTTGGTTCACACTTTACAATTTATCTTTTCTGCAAGTTATTCATTTTATCTAGATTTTTTAAAGACTGTACATTAAATATTTTGAAATTATTGGCTAGTCTGTTAAATCTTTTTGCCCATTCATTTTGTTAGTTAACATTTGATTTCTTGTCTTCCAGAAGAAGTGAAAGGGAAGTGGTCTGCCATCATGGAGACTTCATGGGCATTGGGATGATTTATTAAGGTGCTATCAGAGGGATGACATTTATATTACAATATCTTTGTATGGTGACAGATGCTAATGAGACATATCATGTTGATCATTTTGTAATGTATAGAAATATCGAATCACTATGTTGTGCACCTGGAACCAATGTAGTGTTGCAGGTCAATTACACTTCAATTAAAAATAGACACTAGGAGGAATCGCAAAAAAATTTAAAAATTAAATGAAAAAGAATATCAAGCCACAGACACCAGTAGAAATGAGTAAAGGTGGTTAAAAGGTACAACTTCTAGTTATAAAATAAATGTCTTGGGGATGTAATGCACAGCATGGTGACTATAGTTAATAATACCATATTGCATATTTGAAAGTTGCTAAGAGAGTAGGTCTTAAAAGCTCTCATCATAAGGAAAAATATTTAACTCTGTATGGAGATTGATGTTAACTAGACATAATTGTGGTGGTCATTTCAAAATATACAGAAATATCAAATCATGTTGTATGCCTGAAACTAATATTATATGTCAATGTATCTCAATAAAAAAACATATCTTATCCTATAAAGAATAAAGTAAAAGCAAACTGTTTAAAATACGAATTCATAAACTTTTATAAATATTTCTTCATCATGTTCTCCTGGAGGTAATAGTACAGACTGTAGAATCATAAGTGTGACTTTTGAGCTCATTAATTACCAATTTAAGACTCTCTATATTCACCCAAGGCTCTCTATATGCTCCTTGAATATTCTGAAACAACTCAAGAGTCCCAAAACAAACAATGGCATCAGAGCATTAAACCCATGGGGGCCTTGTGATTGCGGGGCCCCACGTGGCTGCCTGGACATTTGCCCTTGCAGCCACCCTGCTGAAGGCGGCTGTGCATTTCCTCATCAGTCTCTGACCTCAGAGCTGCTCCCTTTCTCTGGTGTCTGAGTGCAGACTTCCTCCACCAGGTCGTGTGCCCCGAGGAGGCACACATACAGAGCCCCTGCGGTGGTCAGCAAGGGGTGCAGGTGGCCCAGGGACTCCTGGAGGAGAGTTAGGGACTGGCTGCACTGGAAGGAAGCATCTCAAGTGTCTTAAAGTAAAATAGAGAGGGAGGGAGATGGGGGTCAGGGAAGGCCTCGCATTAGGGGCCATTTCAACAAAGATCTTCAGAAGGTGATGATACAAACCTTGTACATATTCTGGAGGACCAATCCAGGCAGAGGGACAGGAACAAGTCCTGAGGTGCCTGGCTGTGGCAGAGCAGAGCCTGGGGAGGGGACGGGGTAGGTTTACAATCAGCGAAGGCGGCGTTGGGGAACAGAAAGAGCACCCTGGGCCTATCTCAGGCCTCAAGCTTCCACCTGGCTAGAGGATTCTGAGCCCACAGGAACCACAACCTGGCTGAGCATACAAGTCACATCATGGTGACAGTATTCAACCCCTCACATCTCTGGGGAAAGATTTCAAAGGTGACTTTCAGATGGTTGTTTAAGAGGAAGACATCTTTCTTTTTAAAGGAGAATTATGAGGCTAGCTCTGAGGGAGCTGACTGATGGTATGATTTTATGATTTTATTCTGTTAGCATAAATGGCAGTCCCAGGATACTGAAATCTAAATGTTTTTCTCAAACAGCTAAAATTCAGGTGTTACTACCACTGTGATTGGGTGCAGGAGCAGACTGGGTGCAGCCTAGGCCCTGGGCACCCTGCCTGCTGTCCCTGTGGAGGGGCTGTGCTCCTCACTCTCCTGTGCACATCCCCAGGGCTCCGATGCCAAGGGCCAGATCAACTCCCTGTGGCCTTTCTAAACACACCCTGTCTAGGTGTCTGCTTATGACATCATCTGTGGGCCTGGCACCTGGAATGTACAAGGGTTTTCCTGGAGATTCTGACATTTTCCTGGTCCAAGTCCAAAAGCTCTGGATCAGAGGGTGGCCTGGCCCAGAAACAGTGTCGACAGTCCTTCTCAGGAACAGAGAGAGAGACTGGGCCTCCAGGCCCTCAGCAGAGGAATGAGCACATGAGAGGCACAACCCGACTTCCAGGGGCAGTGGGGATGCAGCGCTCATGAGGGGAGCATGAGGCCCTTCTGCCCTGTCCCCTGCAGGGTCCTTTGCCAGAGCCTCCTCCAAGGCTGAAGCAGGATCCCCCTTTGTCCCCAGATGCAGCCCCTCCGTCCATCCCCTCCCTGAGGCACAGAAGCCCTTCCAGGGTGTCGTCTTGCCCCTCCCTCAGTTTACTAAATATAAATGAGCTATTCTCAATTTCTTTACTTGAACCCCTGTTCATATGATTCTCTTTTTTCTGTAATTCAGTTGTTTCACAGATTAAATTCTTATTTGGGTTCAAAACATTTAGCAAAATGACCTTGATTAAAACCTAATAGATCCAAATAAAGATAAAGTGTACAATTAAATATTGTCTCCTAGACTGATCTCATCCATCTTGCCTCCATTTTTAGCCCACAAACAGATTCACACTGCCTCTCCCAGATCACCAAAGTAGGTAGCAGCAGCTTGACAGCAAATATAATATTATTTCCAATTTGTTTCTTTTAAAACAGAGCCTGACCGAGATTCTCAGAAGCTAAAAACAAGGATGCCTGAAAAGTATAAATTAAAAAAATTTTAAACTGTGCATTGCCAAATACGTCTCAAGTATTGAAAATTCCTTTTTCCTTTTCAATAAATGGAACGTTGATACAAAGGGAACTACTCTTGTCTTTTAGCTGAACTTTTTCACATGCAACAGATATATGAGAACTGAGAATCGTGAATGCATACTGAAGCCGCATACAAGCCCCTGTGTCCCTGTCCTTTGAAGTAAAAGGCTTTTGCTTTAGTCTCCCAGGCCTCTTCTGAGTCTCAAAAGACTGGTTCAGGAGTTAATGATTAGGAAATGTGAAGATGTAGAAACTAAGAATAGCTGTTGGGCTGGAATCTGGTAACAATTCAGACCACACATGGCAGAATCACTCAACTCCCAGTTCCCTGAAAGCTACAGATAAAGGCCTGACACACATTCCTAAGTTGTTTTTATAGGAAGCAGACCTCCACCAGATGAAACTGCTGACTGCAAGCATGTAGACCCTAGACTGGTTGAAACCAAAAGGCTGATGATGATTAAAACCTCACCTTGATGCCAGCCATCCGAGAATTGAACACAAGCTGATCACACACCCCACAAGTCCTCTCCTTCACACTGCCTTTAAAACCCCTTCCCTGAAAGCCATGGGGGAGTTTGGGTCTTCTGAGCATGAGATGGCTGTTCTCCTTGCTTGGTGCCCTACACTAAAGGCTATGCTTTGCTTCACCACAAACCTGGTCTCAGTAGATTGGCTTTACTGTGCACAGGTGAGCAGACCCAAACTTGGTTCAGTAACAACATCTGATTTGTACAGTTAATTATGATAGGCTTTTAGGGCTCCAGGCCATGGTTGTGACAGTCGTGCCTAAGACCTAAAGTGTCAGTGCTGGGCCCCACTGTTCTCCAATGAGTCTACACACAACTGTAATGACCTATGAGAGGTGTGGACCCCTTACCCAACTCAAGATAGTGTGCACTCCTGGACTTTTTATTCCTCAATAATGCCAATGATGTAAGAACCACAAGACTGGAAGGTCCCACTAAGGACAAGACAACTTGACCAGAGTGTTCCTTCAGAGCACAACCACCTAACGATGCCCAACATGTTGGATTTTAATATGGTGGTTTATCTCTGGAAAGGAAGCAAGCATGAAAAATTATGCAACGACTAGCTGAGTAAGCAACTGACACCATATGTCCCACTGCAAACAGTACCTTATGTCATCTCTCACAACCTCAGAGTATCAAAGGGAAGAGACACTAAGGAAAGATTTTAAATAAATAACAATATATGTAAAACAAGAAAGACAAGAGGTGTAGCCATGAGAGCAGTTGCATTTGGCTACAATTTTTCCCAAAGACATCAAATTATTCTGTTTGTGAGTTGCAGATGTGCCTGATTATATTGTAAACCCAAAAGGAGAAAAGCTGGAAGACTAAACTGTAATGAGTGTTCTCTTCCACTCCCAGGCTGGGATAATATTTTAAAAGCATGTGCCTATTTTGAGACCTCCAAAAAACACGCCTCCCATATGCAAGAGCAAAGAAACATGAACATGAGATGACTTTGAAACTGGAGTTCAAAGAACTTCCTATCACTATTTTAAAGAGCAAAATAAGTATGAAGGACCAGTTCTTCCCATAACATGGAGCTGCAGATCAAAGAACAAAGAGGAACTAGGGCATGCATAAGACTACAGGACCACACAGAGCACGTGGCGACCTGAAACACAGCAGCTTTCATGCTGCTGGAGAACACAGTAATGAGCCAGGAACACTGAGGAAGAAGAAATGATTTAAAGAAATGTGTAAGGGCCTGCCTGCTCCCTCTCATTTCTCTGACCTCTGAACTCTCTGCAGTTCTCAAGTCAAGCTAACATCCACCACCTGCTCTGACACAGCAAATGTAATTAACACCATCATTTGCAGATGGAGAGACAGAAACTGCTCCAAAGTCAGCCAGAGTTTCTCTGTGGATCTAGAATTAACTGGCTGGTTGGTAGGAATTCGGTTTTGCTGCAAAGTGAAGAGGAGGCCACCCTGCAGAGCACATAGTGCCTCTGGGATGGACCGCCCTGGGCACGGGTCTCAGGCCACGTCTAACTACACTTAGTTCCTTGTCCGTAAAGACACTGGGAATACTGAATTCATAAGGTTCTGTAAGGACTGAGATAACATGGGTAAATTCTTTGGCGGGTGCTGGGAACTCAGTAGAAGTTAATTCTGTAACAGGGAAGAGCCAAATCTGACCACATGTTGGATCTGTTTCTTTTACTTTAACCTTTGCTTTCCACTGCTTTTGTTCACTAAAAGGATACTGTCTATACATAATGGCATACCTCGGGGAACCCTGCCTCTCTGCCTGAATGTTAAACCAAAGTACCTTTGTTCAGGCAAACATCTGGACCCTGTCCACCTGTGGATGGCTACAAGAAAGAAGAAATTAACACAACTCCTCCCCTAGGCTGGCCATTCCAGGCGGTATTTGCAAAACTTATGGCCTTTTTACTTTACTTCCTCATCTCCTCCCCCTCTCTGTGCTATAAAAGAAACTGGCATCCAAACCCCGATAAGATGGTTATTTTGAGACTTTAGTCTGCCATCTTCTTGGTCTGCCAGCTTTCCGAGTAAAGTCATATTTCTTGCCTCAACACCTCGTCTCCAATTTATTGGCCTGTCGTGCGGTGAGCAGAGAGCAAGCTTGGACTCAGTAACAATTCCTTTTTTTCTCCTTCACTGAATGCACACATGCTTTTTTTAAAAAATTTTTATTTATTTTTGGCTTCGTTGCTGCTCACGGGCTTTCCCTAGTTGCTGCGAGCGGGGGCTACCCTTCACTGTAGTGTGCGGGCTTCTCATTACAGTGGCTTCTCTTGTTACGGAGCATGGGCTCTAGGTGCACAGGCTTCAGTAGTTGTGGCACGTGGGCTCAGTAGTTGTGGCTTGCAGGCTCTAGAGCGCAGGCTCAGTAGTTGTGGTGCCCTGGCTTAGTTGCTTTGCAACATGTGGGATCTTCCTGGACCAGGGCTCAAACCCATGTCCCCTGTATTGGCAGGAGGATTCTTAACCACTGCGCCATCAGGGAAGTCCCACACATGCTTCTGATAGAGCAAAGTAGTGCAGTTGCTAATGTCCCTTGATATCCAGTAATTTCAGCAGATTTGTTGTTTTGTGCTCTAGCTGAAAGCTGCTTAAATTAATTGCTGCCAAACATGTATCATTTCATTCATTTTAGAGAGTTTATCTTGTAGGAGACACTAGGTACATCCAGAAAGAGGAAACAGATGAAGAGACGATGGGCAAATCAATAAGGATGGGGCATAAGGCACTGACCTTCTAAAGTTTGTTTCCTGGTCAGAGCTGCTGGGATTTGCCCTCTCCTGCATGTCTAGGACTATATAATATACGTGCTGTGCAGCACTCAACACGAGGTCTTTGCACTTGTCGTTACCTCATATTCAGGATGCCCCAACGCCACCCTGAGCCTTCTGCCATCCCCTGATGGGTTAGCTTCAACTCACCCCCTTAGCTTCACAAATGCCCGAAGGAATCCTCTGATGATCTCTGATCCAGGCCGAGCTCTGTCATAACATCACTCCAAAGCTGCTCATTCCATTTCTTCAAATAATTCACCTCAGCTTGTATAGTAATACATTTTGGTGGTTATGTGAATTAATGACAATTTGATATTCCAGGTTTTATCACCTTGATTTCAGAAACTACGTCTTATTTGGCATAAAGAAGGTGTATGGTTGTAAACTTCTAAATGGCTGCCAAATATCTCCCCCACCTGGTATTCCAGCCCTTGAGGAGATTCTCTTTCCTGTGGGTTGGACCCAGTGATGTGCTCCTGACAAGTAGAACACAGCAGAAGTGACAAGGCATCTATTCCAGATTACGTTATAAAACCTTGCCCCTTAGGCCTCCCCTCCCCCCCTTCTCCCTCCGTCTGTCTGTCTCTGGCCTCTCTCTAATACAACCAGTTGCCCTCTGGAGAGGCCTGTGTGGCAGGAACTGAGAGAGGCTCCAGGCAAAGGCCAGCAAGGAACCAAGACCCTCAGCCCAACAGCCAGTGAGGAAATGAGTCCTGCCAATATCACATGAGGATCCTGGAATCGGACTCTCCCCAGTCAAGCTGTGAGATGACTGCAGGCCCAGCCTCATCTGCAGCCTGTGAGAGTCCTTGGAGAAGAGGTGCCAGCTCAGCCACACCCAGATTTCTGACCATGCAAACTGGGAGATAAGAAATGTGTCACTTTACACTTGTATGTGGAATCTAAAAAATGATAAAAATGAACTTATTTACAAAACAGAAATAGACTCACAGACATAGAAGACAATTTTATGGTTAATAAAGGGGAAAGTGGTGGGGGGAGGGGTAAATTAGGAGTTTGGGATTAACAGATACACACTACTATGTATAAAATAAACAACAAGGATTTACTGTATAGCACAGGGAACTATATTCAATATCCTATAATAACCTATAATTGAAAAGAATCTGGAAAAGAAAATATATATATACACACACACACACACACACACACACATAACTGAATCACTGTGCTGTACACCTAAAACTAACACAACATTGTAAATTGAATATACATCAATTATTTTAATGGTTAAAAATAAAATAAAATAAAATATTTTAAAAAAAGAAGTGTGTCACTTCAAGCCCCTGAGTGTTGGGATAATAGATAACTAACCTATACTTCACTGCACACTCCTAACCTGATGGAGAAACACATATTTCACAGCCAAACAACAGGGAAAAAGATGAGGCATTTTTCTGAGTTGTAGAAAGAGAAATGTCCCACCAAATTCAATTCAATCAGCAATTCTGCCTGGGCTTTGATACAGAAAGCTTTACTGAAGAGGCTGTAGATATGAGAGTTGGGGACAGAAAGTCCACCCAGTGGGGAGGAGTATGCAGAAGCTAATCAGATGCAGATGGAGCAAGAGACAGTTACTGAGCAAGGATCAGGCACAAATCAGGGCCACCACGCCCCCCCCACTGGATGGCTGTGACTGAGAACGACACATAGACCTACAGAGAGAAAATCAACAATGATATCTGATAAGTGTCTAACACACAAGGAAAAGGCCTCTGCCCAGCCTGCAGTGAGGGCAGGAAACTTCTCAGGAGTAGAAGGACAGTAAAAATTATACAAACAAAAGGAGCTGAGCATTCCCAGTAGAGGCAATGGCACCAGCCAAGGGACAAAGTCCCAAATACCTTGTGGACAGCCTGACATCCAAGGCAAGAAGTCTGGATCTGAGCCCGGAAGCTGTGAGAAGCATTGGCAGTGTGTGAACAGGTGGCCAGGAGGAGGGGCTGGGAGCCCCCATGCCGAGGAAACTTCCACAGCACCACGCCAGCAACACGTGGTGATACAGTGGGCCTGGAGGAGGGGAAGGGGAGGGGCAGGGACAGTGCCAAGGAAGGGGAGCTGCATCATCACACAGCCACATGAAAGGGGCAAGGGGGCTTCCTCAAAAGTTGTTCAAAAACCTATCCTTTTGAAACTATTCCAAAAAACTTCAGAGGAGGGAACACTTCCAAATTCATTCCATGAGGCCACCATCACCCTGATACCAAAACCAGACAAAGATACCACAAAAAAACAAAATTACAGGCCGTATCATTGATGAACATAGACATAAAAATCCTCAACAAAATCCTAGCAAACTGAATCCAACAACACATTAAAAGGATTATACACCATGCTCAAGTGGGATTTATCCCAGGAATGCAAGGATTTTTCAATATTTACAAATCAACCAGTGTGGTACATCATATTAACAAATCAAAGAATAAAAACCATATGATCATTTCCATAGATGCAGAAAACGCCTTTGACAAAATTCAACATCCATTTATGATAAAAAACTCTCCAGAAAATGGGCTAGAGGGAAAATACCTCAACATAATAAAGGCCATATATGACAAACCCACAACTAACATCATACTCAATGGTGAAAAGCTGAAAACATTCCCTCTAAGATGAGGAACAAGACAAGGATGCCCACTCTCACCACTCTCATTCAACATAGTTTGGAAGTTCTAGCCACAGCAATCAGAGAAGAAAAACGAATAAAAGAAATCCAAATTAGGATGGAAGAAGTAAAACTGTCACTGCAAATGACTTGATACTAAGAAAATCCTAAAGATGCCACCAGAAAACTGGAGCTCATCAATGAATCTGGTAAAGTCACAGGATACAAAATTAATATACAGGAATCTGTTGCATTTCTATACACTAACAACGAACAGAAAGAGAAATTAAAGAAACAGTCTCGTTAACCAACACAAAAAAGAGAATAAAATACCTAGGAATAAACCTACCTAAGGAGGTCAAAGACCTGTACTCCAAAAACTATAAGATGCTGATGAAAGAAATCAAAGACAACACAAACAGATGGAAAGATATACCATGTTCTTGGATTGGAAGAATCAATATTGATAAAATGACCATACTACCCAAGGCAATCTACAGATTCAATGCAATCCCTATCAAATTACCAAGGCATTTTTCTTGGAACTGAAACAAAAAATTTTAAAATTTGTATGGAAACATAAAAGACCCGGAACAGCCAAAACAAGCTTGAGAAAAAATAACTCAGCTGGAGGAATTACACTCCCTGACTTCAGACTATACTACAGAGCTACAGTAATCAAGACAGTATGGTATTGGCACAAAGACAATCTTATAGATCAATGGAACATGATAGAAAGTCCAGAAATAAACCCACGCACCTATGGTCAATTAATCTACAACAAAGAAGGCAACAATATACAATGGAGAAAAGACAGCCTCTTCAATAAGTGGTGCTCGAGAAACTGAACATGTAAAAGATATAAGTATGTAAAAGAATGAAGTTAGAACATTCTCTAACAGCATATATAAAAATAAACTCGAAGTGAATTAAAGACCTAAATGTAAGACCAGATAAAATTCTTAGAGGAAAACATAGGCAGAACACTCTTTGACATAAACTGTAGCAATATTTTTTGGATCATCTCCTAGAGTAATGAAAACAAAAGCAAAAATAAACAAATGGGCCCTAATTAAGCTTAAAAGCTCTTGCACAGCAAAGGAAACCATAAACAAAAAGACAACCTATGGACTGGGAGAAAATATTTACAAACAATGCAACTGACAAGGGATTAATCTCCAAACTATACAAACAGCTCATACAGCTCAATAGAAAAAAAACAAACAATCCAATCAAGAAATGGGCAGGAGACCTAAATAGACGTTTCTCCTAAGAAGACATACAGATGGCCAGAAAGCACATGAAAAGATGCTCAACACTGCAAATCAAAACTGCAATGAGGTATCACTTCACACCCATCAGAATGGCCATCATCAAAAAGTCTACAAATAATAAATGTTGGAGAGGGTGTGGAGAAAAGGGAACCCTTCTACACTGTTGATGGTAATGTTAACTGGTGCAGCCACTATGGAAAACAATATGGAGCCTCCTTAAAAAAACTAAAAATAGAGCTACCATATATGATCCAGCAATCCCACTCCTGGGCATATATCTGGAAAAGACAAAAACTCTAATTTGAAAAGATACATGCACCCAAATGTTCACAGCAGCACTATTCACAATAGCCAAGACATGGAAGTAAACTAAATGTCCATCAACAGATGAATGGATAAAGAAGATGTGGTATATATATATATATATATATATATATATATATATATATATATATATATATATATATATATATATATATTACAATGGAATACTACTCAGCCATAAAAAGAATGAAATAATGCCACTTGCAGCAACATGGATGGACCTATAGATTATCATAATAAGTGAAGTAAGTCAGACAGAGTAAGACAAATATCATATGATATCACTTATATGTGGATAAAAAAATAACACAAATGAACTTATTTACAAAACAAAAATAGAATCAGAGGAAAAAAAATTTTTCAGCAGAGGGCTGGCTGGCTCACTTTGCCCAGATGAAAATCAATGAACAATGAGGTCTTCCATCAGCAGGTGAGAGTTGGGACACCGAGGGGACCCAGAAGGGAAGTCCTTTGCATCAAGTGAGGCCATTAGGGTGCTATGTCCTCATACACAGATCTGGTCTCAAGAATCTCATTCACTGAGGTCAGCTTTGGTGCTCTGCCTTAGTTTCCTCTAAAGAAATCAAACACCACAAATTTAGACCCCCAAACAGGAGGCCTGCCTTGCAGGTATTCCTTCTACCATCCATATGAAGACCTATTGGAAGAGTTCCTGTACCACTTCAGGGTGCAGGACAGTCTACCAGAGGGACTGTGGCATGCAAGTCCTGGGGCAGACAGCACTGGTCCTCCTGCCATGTCCTCCTGCAGGTGCAGAGGTAAGCATGGAGCTCAAACTCCACTGTGCTAGAATCAGCTGGCCAGCATACCTCGGGGCAAGACACAGATCAAGTAAAAAGTAAAAGACACAGATCAAAGATGATTCTGACTGTCTGTAGGGTTGTTTTGATTGGCTTATTTTGTCAATGAATATGTTGCTACCTTTATGGAAACCAAGAAGGGGAGGTTTGGATGGCCAACTAGGATGTTCAGATAAGAACTAGCCAAGTGAGGAGTAGGAACTGGATAGCCTACACAAGATCTAGGAAAACATCAGAAATCATGTCTTCAGCTTAGGGTAAAAAAAAAAACTAAGAAGAGGCTCAAATTACAGAATTTTCAAATAAGGAACATCATGTATGGTGCATATAACATGTACAGTTCTCTCTTCAGTGGCTTTTAGTCTGTCCAACACTGCTAGAGAGCAAGGGAGTGAAAGATTTTCAGTAAATAGTCTATAAACGCTGTTTGAATGCTGCGTACTGGAAGAGTTTTCAACCACCAGGGCACCTCACAGAAAGGCCAGCTCCTCACAGAGAAGGGGTTTTGCCGGTCAATTTCAACAAGACAGAGTGACTCAGAGAAGGCTGGACAATTTCAGAAGGAGAAAGGGGAACTGAATTCAAAGGGTCATATTTTTTTATCTCATGTAAATTCCTTTCAAATGCTTAAACCTTAATTGCTTTTCTCACTCAATGTCTTTCTCGAAATATCTAACTTGTAACTTTGAAGCCAAAAAAAAGAAGAAAAAATAGGAAAACAGTATTTTACTGTTTTCTTTGATTCCAGTTCATTTTCATTTCTTTGCATAGCTCAAGGACAAGTTTATCTTTAGACTTCAGTATAATGAAAGAGAAGGATGGGCAGATTAGAGCGTCTAGAAACAAAAGGTGACTGCAAATCTTGCAAGTCATTGGCAAAATTAATTGTTCATACGAAATTTTAAAAGAGTTTCTTCAGTTTTATAAAAACAAATTTCCCTGTTGTGTCCTAAAATTATAGGACATTTGCTCTGGAAGAGACGAGAGAGGCCACTGTGTGCAGTTTTTTCTCCCCGAGAACGTCCCACGCCCCCAGGACCTTGGTGTCCATGGGGCACCTCAGTAACCTGGGAGCAGGAGAGTCTGCCCTACAGAAGCAAAGGTGAAACGTGCCTGCCTCCAAGGCCCAGCCATTTGTTTTGTTCCAGTCCTGTCCTCTTGCAGAACTTTACCTGTTCTTCAGTGGACAAAGCAGTGGGCAGTGCGGTTTGTGCAGACTGAAGTGTGTCTCGGGACCTCCCAGCCTGGGTGCCTGGCAGCCAGAGGAGTAAACACAGCAGACCAGCAGACAGTGGTGGATCAGCGGGACTTGCATCCCACCAGCACACACACCCAGCCCTGCTCTGCTGTTGTGAACAACGGGACAACACAAGTGCAGGGACGTGAGTGGGGCAGCTGACCCACCAAAGCAAAGGCAAGGATGTGGCAGAAGCAAGCGAAGGAGAACCAAGCTGGACAAAGTGAGGATGCAGAGGAGAAGCAGGGAGGACGGTGTCTAATGAGGAGGGACTTCCCAGGGAGATAAAACAAGAAGCAGAATATCACAGGTGAGTGGCTAAGTGCAAGGGAACCCCACAGCTAGATTTCAGGGCTGGCTTAAACTGCAGTGGCAGCATCACTGGACCACCACGCATCATCAATGGTGGCCCCTGGGAGATGTGTGTGAAGGTCGGCACTCCTTCACACTCATGAGGTCTGATAATTATTTTGAAACAGGCCTCAGGAATATGGTTCTGACAAAAGAAAAATCTGTTATTTCCTGACAGATGCAACGAACTATTAAATGTTGGGCCTTGCTTACAGTTGAGCTATAAAACTGATTTGGGTGTGGAAGAACCAAACTCAGTGCTATGAAGGGCTCCTTTTGACGTCTTCATACCACGGTCATCCCTGTGGGCTGGGATCAGGTTCCCACCTGGTGCAGTGGTCCCTCACAGTTAACTGCTGAGCAGCAAGAAGCACCTGGGGCCCCTCCGTGGTGCTGGCCGGCAAGGAGTGGCTGGACTGTCAGGTGCATCTTTACACTGAGGGCTATCTGCCCTCCTGCACCTTCCTCTGTTATTCAACACAAGAACTTCAACATTTCTATAACAGGTAAGCCCTTTGGTCAAGCTCCTGTCCTCAGTGTTTTCTCTCCAACAAGAGGAGCATTGCAGAGCCCATGCTGACTTCTGAGACCACTCCCTTCCAATCTATGGATCATGAAGCAGCTACCAAATTATATAAGAAGCATCAGTGAGAGTCGGCAAACTTTGATTTCTCTTACTGACTTCTCTCTCCTTTTTGAAAAGCAAGGCGATATTTACTTATCCTCATCCAGATTTTCCATAATTTATCAAACATCATGGATACTGGCTTTGTGCTCACACTGACAAACTTTTTCAGGACCCTAGAATCATGACTGGTCTGAAGTAGGACTCATATTTAAAAATAAACAACTCCAGAGTTGAATTAATTCTTAATATTTATTAAATCCTTTCCAGTTTGAAAATTATTTTCTTTCAACTGAATTTCGCCAACTTCTTCTATGTGCACAGAACCCCTGGAAATCGTGGCAGGAAACAAAAAGAGCACAGCTCCTCAGGAGCTGGACTTCAGCCCATTTCCCCCCTCAGAAAACTGCCTGGTTTTCTTGTCTCTGGAGCTTTCTGTTTCCATCCCACATTCTTCTTCTAAATAGGCACACCATCCCTCCCCATCCCAACCCCCTCCCCCCAAAAAAGAAAAAAGAAAACCGTAGTCCTTGGTTTTCTCTACTTTTCCTTCTATCCATAGGAGGACAGAAGTCTGTCTCAGGAGGATCTCAGAAATGCTTTTAGGGTTTTACAGAATTGTATCTTCTCATCCCTTCAAATGTTTTATCTTTTTTTTGTAAATAAAAAAAAGTACAATGTTAAATAAAAAAGAGCACAGCTCCTGAGCAGTGACCTCCAGGAGCAGTTTAAAATGTTTGGGGTCTGACATACTTTAAACTAATAGGAATGTGGAGAATATGAAGTGTGTGCCACCACTGAGGGGTTTTATTTGTCATGTCTGTTTTTATTGCAACATTAGCTGAAAAAAGGCATCAACTGAATGGTGGTGGTGTGCTATGGAGTGAGGGAAAGTGTCAATGTGAGCCTTGAAAAATGAGTATAATCTTTACAGAAAGAAAAACTGGACAGTCATCCCAAGAGAGGATCAGGAAGAGCAGAGGCATGGAATATAAGGGAACGTAGGGGCAGGGCTGTTAGTCCAGCATACCCAAAGCATCACGTTTCTGAGAGCACAGTGGGTATGCGAGGCTGAAAGAGGCTGGAGACAAGCCTTGGAAGACCCATAGTGCTAGCTGGGGAGCCTTGTTCTACAGGCACCTGGGACCCACACAAGGTTTTTGAGCAGAAGAGCAATGAACTCAGACCCACTTCCAGGAAGACAGTTGTGGTACCTGTGTGAAGGCGATATGAGAGAGAGAATATTTTACACAAGAAAGCCAATTAGGAAATTATGAAGCAGATCAGGCAAAATATTGTGCAAGCCTGAAGAGAGGGCAGAAAAAATTAAAGATACAAATAAAGAGAATAGCTCCTGGAGCAAAGTTCCCAGGGAGCAGAGGACAAGCATCAGTGCAGAAGGGAAAAGAACAGGGGGCAGCTGAGGGACTCACGAGACCCCTCCACCAGGGTAGGCTGGTTGGAAGGAGGAGGGCTGGAAGACAGAGGCCAAGCACACAGAGGCTGTGGAGCCCGGGATGCACCTGGGAGCATGAGTCGCCAACAGCCCCCACAAGAACAAGGTGCTCTCTAGTGCCACCCACAGTCCTGGAAGCATAGAGGGAGAACGTGCATCTCCCCTGAAGGCCTGCCTCCTCACTGTTCACAGATGAGAGACAGAATATACATGCACCTTTCACTCTTGCTCTTGAATGATCATTGTTTCCCTTTCTCATTCCTTGCCAACATACCTGTGCCAGCCTCCAGCCTTCCTGAGGTCGCTCTGACATTTCTAGTCCCCCTTCTGCACCTGTGCTCAGCCCTTTAGAGGGTGAGGCCACACACACGCCTGAATGGTCAGCTGCATTGCTCATACTCCAAAATGGGGAAAGCACAGTGTTCATTCCCAAAATGGGAAAGTTACAGGTAGGTTTCATACAGCTTCTGTGATCCCAGCCATTCCACCTACCTTACCACAGGGACCAGGGGAAACTGGTGGTGTCAAAAGCTCAAGGAAAGAGGGAGAGTGGTGATGCAGAACCATGGGATGGTCGAGGAGGGCTCTTACTCCTGGTACTCCTTCCTCGCAAACCTCGTCTCGATTTGGGGAGTGATGAGGCCTTGGTGAAGAACTCCATGACGGAGGGATGCCCTGAGCAAGTGCTGTGCTACTGACAATGTGCCTCATGGTTTCTCTGACCTGGGAACTCCCAGACACTGAAGCCTAAGTTACTTCCATTGTAGTTGATTTGAAATGATGTTTGTGATCATTTCCATGAAAATAAATTGTCAAAAGATCAGACATTGGTGTAGGTAAATAATCCCCACTTACAGTGTTGCAGCTCTAAAGAAAACAGTGTTTAACTAACATGCTTTTGAATTGCTGTATCTTTTCCAAAAACCTAAGTCATTCCAGCAGTATGAACTGACTGAATAGCAACTGGACAGAGCTACAGATTAACACATTTCTTTTCATTCTTTCTATATTATGCATGTTGTTGATTCGTCACATCTAACTTGTTCAGTGAGGCAAGGCACATACATATCTTCCTGGTTAAAAAGACCTAATACAGACTGGAGTAGCCTAGATGGAGGAGTAGGAAGACACTGAGCTCACCTCCTCCCATGGGCACACCAAAATTACAACTATTTACAGAGCAACTGTCTATGAGAATGACCTGAAGACCAGCAGAAAAGATTTTCTAGAACTAAAGATATAAAGAAGGAACCACAATGAGATAGGTAGGAGAGACAGAGACGTGGTAGAGTCGAGACCCACACCGCCAGGTGGGCAACCCACACAGGAGAATAATTACATTGCAGAGTTTTTCCCCAAGAAGCAAGGGGACCAAGCCCCATATCCAGGGTCCTGCACCAGGAAGACGAACCCCCAGAACGTTTGGCTTTGAAGACCAGCGGGGCTTAACTTCAGAAGGGCTGTGGGAAATAAAGACTCACTCTTAAAGAGCGCACATAGAATCTCACATGCTCTGGGACCCAGGGCAGAAGCAGTAATTTGAAAGAAGACTGGGTCAGATCCACCTGCTGATCTTGGAGAGTCTCCTGGAGAGGCAGAGGCAACTGGAGCTTATCCTGGGGACACAGACACTGGCAGCAGCCATTTGGGGAGCTCGTTTCACCACGTGGACACTGGTGCTGGAAAATGCCCTTTTGGAATCCTCCCTCTAGCTTATTAACACTGGGGGCTTACCCACCCAACAGCAGGCTGGCACCAGTCCTGAGACCCCCGAGCCAAGCAGTCAGCTGTGTAGGGACCCATTCCCACCCACCAGGGGGCTGGCACCAGCCATAGGACCCTCCAATCACCCCCCAAGCTGCCTCAGGATCTGAACCCATCCAACAGTGGATCGCCAGGACCCAGCCTTGCCCACTAGCAGGTTGACACCACCCCTGGGGCCCCAGGCCCTACAGCCAGCCATGCCAAGACCCAGCCCCACCTATCAGTGGCTGGCAGCCTCCACACAAGGCAAGGCCTGGCAGTCAACCAGGCCAGGGGCCAGCACCACCTACAGCCACAGCCAGAGCAGTCGGCCCTGCCACAAAGAAAGGCTCACGCAGCCCACATACAGGGTATCCTTAGATCACACAGCTCTTAGAACCAGAGGGGAGTGTGCTGCTGGGCCCTACAGGCTATCTCCTACATAAGGCCACTTTTACCAGATTGGGAAATGTAACTGACATACCTAATACACACAAATAAAGTCACAGAATTAGGCAAAATGAGGCAACAAAGGAATACGTTCAAAACAAAGAAACAAGATAAAACCCCAGAAGAACTAAGTGAAATAGAGATAAGCAATCCACCTGGTAAAAAGTTCAAGGTAATAATCATAAAGATGCTCAATGAATTTGGGAGAAGAATGGATGAACACAATGAGACATTTAACAGAGTTAGAAAATACAAAGAAAACCAAACAGAGTGAAAGAATACAATAATTGCAATAAGAATACACTAGAAGGAATCAAGAGGTCCTTGGATGACACAGAGGAACATATCAGCGAGAAATCACTAATGCTGAATAGAATAAAGAATTTATAAACTTAGGACAGTTTAAGAGACCTCTGGGACAACATCAAGTGTACTAACATTACATTACAGAGGACCAAAAAGAACAAGAGAGAGAAAGGGGAAAAGAACATATTTGAAGACATAATAGCTGAAAACTTCCCTAACCTGGAAAAGGAAACAGTCACCCAAGTCCAGGAAGTGAAGAGAGTCCCATACAGGATTAAGCCAAAGAGGAGCACACCAAGACACAATGAAATTAAAATGGCAAAAATTAAAGATAAGGAGAAAAAATTAAAATCAGCAAGGGAAAAGCAACAGAGAACTCCCATAAGACTGTCAGCTGACTTTTCAGTAGAAACTCTACAGGCCAGAAGAGAGTATCACAATATATTTAAAGTGATGAAAGGAAAAAAATCTACAACCAAAAATACTCCATGGGGCGGAGTCAATATGGCGGCATGGGAAGATGTGGCATTTGCGCCTCCCCACAATTAGGGCACCTGCCAGATGCTGGTGGGGGACTCGACATCCAAGGAGATGGGAGGAAACCCCAAGCGACCAGGTAGGACATGGGGGGACTGAGGGGGGAGGAGAAGTGGAGGCTGGACAGGACCAGAGCAACTGAGGGGTGGCTGGGAAGGGGGAGGGGTTCCCATACCTTGGGGGGACCCTCAGGGGCTTGGATCGGGGGGAACGCACCTAGCATTTCCCCTGCCCAATCGGCCTGGGAAGCCTGCCCAGCTCCCAGGCTGGGTCCGATGCCCTCAGAGGCCCCCTCCGGGCCCTGCTGGTTCTAGGGTTGTAGGAGGAAGGGAGGAGGGGGGAAGAACAGGAGAGGCGGACAGTAGGAGGGGAGCCCTCCAGGACCACATGACTGGGGAAGGTGTGGTGGGCATTTTCCCCACCCACTCAGCCCTGGGGAGCCTGCCTGAGCTCCCAGGCCAGTCCCCCGCCCTCCAAAGCCCCATTCGGGTTGCAATGGCCCTGGGGGCACAGGAGGGAGGCCAGGGGAGAATGGGAGAGGCAGGCAGGACAGGCCCTCCAGGACCACAGGAGCAGGAGAGGATTGGAGGGCATTTGCCCAGCCTACTCGGGCCCAGGAAGCCTGCTGGGCTCCCAGGCTGGGTTGCCCACCCTTCAAGACCAGAGGCACCCCTGGGCCTTTCTGTCATGTTGAGCCTAAGCCCCATGCCCCGAGGGTCTTTTCCAGACCTGTGGGTCCTAAGCATAGGTCCCGGCCACCACCTAAACCTCACCCCTGCCTAAGCCGCATGCCCCACAGCTGAGGCCTTTTCCACCTTTTTTTGTTTTTCCTACTCCTCTTTTTTACTATTGTGGTTCTATTTTACCTTCCAGTTATTGTTTCATCTATATTTTTATTTTTATATTCTTTCCAAGATATCTGTTAGTTTCGTAGTCTAATTTTATTTTTTACTCTTTGTTGTTGTTCTGCTCCTTTTTACTTTTATTTTTTTTTTTTTTTGCCACCCTGTGCAGCTTGTGGGATCTTGGTTCATGAGCCAGGCGTCAGGCCAAAGCTCCTCTGGTGGGAGCTCCAAGTCTGAACCACTAGACTAACAGAGAACCTCACACCCCAGAGAATATTCATCAGAGTGAGGTCTACCAGAGGTCCTCATCTTGGCACCAAGACACAGCTCTACCCAACAGCCTACAAACTCCAGTGCTGGAAGCCTCAGGCCAAACAACAAGTAAGACAGGAACACAATCCCAGCCATCAAAAAAAATAACAGTAAAAAAAGTGAGACAGCAAAAAAATATGTCTCAGATGAAGGAGCAAGGTAAAAACGTGTAAGACCAAATAAATGAAGAGGAAATAGGCAATCTACCTGAAAAAGAATTCAGAGTAATGATAGTAAAGATGATCCAGGATCTCGGAAATAGAATGGAGGCATGGATCAAGAAAATACAATAAATGATTAACAAAGATCTAGAAGAACTAAAGAACAAACAAACAGAGATGAACAACACAGTAACTGAAATAGAAAATACACTAGAAGGAATCAATAACAGGATAACTGAGGCAGAAGAAGAAATAAGTGAGCTGGAAGACAGAATGGTGGAAATAACTGCCAAGGAGCAGAATAAAGAAAAAAGAATGAAAAGAATTGAAGACAATCTCAGAGACCTCTGGGACAACACTAAATGCAACAACATTCGAATTATAGGGGTCCCAAAAGAAGAAGAAAAAAGAAAGGGTCTGAGAAAATATTTGAAGAGATTATAGTGGAAAACTTCCTTAACATGGGAAAGCAAATAGTCACCCACGTCCAGGAAGCTCAGAGAGTCCCATACAGGATAAACCCTAGGAGAAACACACCAAGACATATATTAAGCAAACTAACAAAAAATAATTCAAAGAAAAAATATTAAAAGCAGCAAGTGAAAAGCGACAAATAACATACAAAGGAGTCCGCTAAGGTTATCAGCTGATCTTTCAGCAGCAACTTTGCAGGCAAGAAGGGAATGGCACAATATATTTAAAGTGATGGAAGAAAAAAACCTACAACCAAGATTACTCTACCCAGCAAGGATCTCATTCAGATTCGATGGAGAAATCAAAAGCTTTTCAGGCAAGCAAAAGTTAAGAGAATTCAACACCACCAAACCAGCTTTATAACAAATGCTAAAGGAACTTCTCTAGGCAGGAAACACAAGAGTAGGAAAACACCCACAAAAGCAAACCCAAAACATATTAGAAAATGGTAATAGGAACATACATATCAACAAAAACCTTGCATGTAAGAGAATAAAATGCCGCAACCAAAAGACAGACTGGCTGAGTGGATACAAAAACAAGACCATATATATGCTGTCAACAAGAGACCCACTTCAGACCTAGGGACACATACAGACTGAAAGTGAAGGGATGGAAAAAGATATTCCATGCAAATGGAAATCAGAAGAAAGCTGCAGTAGCAATACTCGTATCAGATAAAATAGACTTCAAAATAAAGACTGTTACAAGAGATAAGGAAGGACACTAAATAATGATCAAGGGATCAATCCAAGAAAATAGAACAATTATAAATGTTTATGCACCCAACATAGGAGCACCTCAATACATAAGGCAAATGCTAACAACCATGAAAGGGGAAACTGACAGTAACACAATAGTAGGGGACTTTAACACCCCACTTACACCAATGGACAGATCATCCAAACAGAAAATAAATAAGGAAACACAAGTTTTAAATGACCCAATAGACCAGATAGATTTGACTGATATTTATAGAAAATTCCACCCGAAAGTGGCAGAATACACTTTCTTCTCAAGTGCATGCTGAACATTCTCCAGGATAGATCACATCTTGGGTCACAAATCAAACCTTGGAAAATTTAAGAAAATTGAAATCGTATCAAGTATCTTTTCTGACCACAACGCTATGAGATTGGAAATCAATTACAAGAAAAAAACTGTAAAAAACACAAATACATGGAGGCTAAACAGTGTGCTACTAAATAACCAAGACATAACTGAAGGAATCAAAGAAATAAAAAATATACATAGAAACAAATGACAATGAAAACACAACGACCTAAAACCTATGGGATGCAGCAAAAGCAGTTCTAAGAGGGAAGTTTATAGCAATTCAATCTCACCTCAAGACAAGAAAAGTCTCAAAGAAATAATCCAACCCTACACCTAAAGTAACTAGAGAAAGAAAAACAAAGAAAACCCACAGTCAGTAGAAGGAAAGAAATAATAAAGATCAGAGGAGAAATAAATGAAATAGAAACAAAGAAAACAATAGCAAAGCTCAATAAAATTAAAAGTCAGTTGTTTGAGAAGATAAACAAAATTGATAAACCCTTAGCCAGACTCATCAAGAAAAAAAAAGGAGAGGATGCAAATCAATAAAATTAGAAATGAAAAAGGAGAAATGACAACTGACACTGCAGAAATACAAAGGATTATAAGAGACTACTACAAACAACTGTATGCCAAAAAAATGGACAACCACGAAGAAATGGACAAATGCATGGAAAGGTACAATTTTCCAAGACTGAAACATGAAGAATTAGAAAATATAAACAGACCTATCACAAGTAATGAAATTGAAACTGTAATTAAAAATCTTCCAACAAACAAAAGTCCAGGACCAGATGGTTTCACAGGCGAATTCTTTCAAACATTTAGGGAAGAGCTAAGCTAACACTGATACTTCTCAAACTCTTCCAAAAAATTGCAGAGGGAGGAACACTCCCAAATTTGTTCTATGAGGCCACCATCACCCTGATACCAAAACCAGACAAAGATACTACAAAAAAAGAAAATTATAGACCAATATCACTGATAAAAATAGATGCAAAAATCCTGAAGAAAATACTAGCAAAAAGAATCCAACAACATATTAAAAGGATCATACACCATGATTAAGTGGGATTTGTCCTGGAATGCAAGGGTTCTTCAATATAGGCAAACCAATCAACATGATACACCATATTAAGAAATTAAGGAAAAAAATCAAATTATCATCTCAATAGACACAGAAAAAGCTTTTGACAAAATTCAACATCATTTATGATAAAAACTCTCCAGAAAATGGGCATAGAGGGAACCTACCCCAACATCAAAGGCCATATATGACAAATCCACCGGAAACATCATACTCAATGGTGAAAAACTGAAAGCATATCCACTAAGATCAGGAACAAGACAAGGATGTCCACTCTTGCCACTCTTATTCAACATAGTTTTGGAAGTCCTAGTCACAGCAATCAGAGAAGAAAAAGAAATAAAAGGAATACAAATTGGAAAAGAAGTAAAATTGTCACTGTTTGCAAATGACATGATACTCTACATAGAAAATCCTAACGATGCCACCAGAAAACTACTAGAACTAATTGATGAATTTGGTAAGGTTGCAGGGTACAAAATTAATGCACAGAAATCTCTGTCATTCCAATACACTAACAACAAAAAATCAGAAAGAGAAATTAAGGAAACAATTTCATTTACCATTGCAACAAAAAGAATAAAATATGTAGGAATAAATCTACCTCAGGAGGTGAAAGATTTGTACCAAAAAACTATAAAACACTGATGACAGAAATCAAAGATGACATAAACAGATGGAGAAATATACCATGTTCTTGGATTGGAAGAATCTATATTGTGAAAATGACTATACTTCCCAAAGCCATCTACATTCAATGCAATCCCTATCAAACTACCAATGGTATTCTTCACAGAATTAGAACAAAACATTTTACAATTTGTATGGAAACACAAAAGACCCTGAATAGCCAAAGCAATCTTGAGAAAGGAAAATGGAGCTGGAGGAATCAGGCTCCCTGACTTCAAACTATACTACAAAGCTACAGTAATCAAGACAGTATGGTACTGGCACAAATACAGAAACACAGATCAATGGTACAGGATAGAAAGCCGAGAGATAAACCCACGTACATATGGTCACTTAATTTATGACAAAGGAGGCAAGAACATATAATGGAGAAAACACAGCCTCTTCAAAATGTGGTGCTGGGAAAACTAGACAGCTACATGTAAAGGGATGAAATTAGAACACTACCTAACACCATACACAAAAATAAACTCCAAGTGGATTAAAGACCTAAATATAAGACTGGACACTCTGAAACTCTTAGAGGGAAACATAGGAAAAACACTCTTTGACATAAACCACAGCAAGATCTTTTTTGACCGACATCCTAGAGTAATGAAAATAAAAACAAAAATAAACAAATTGGGCCTAATTAAACTTAGAAGCTTTTCACAGCAAAGGAAACCATAAATAAGATGAAGACAACCCTCAGAATGAAAATTTCTGCAAATGAAACAACCAACAAAGGATTAATCTCCAAAATATACAAACAACACATGGAGCTCAATACCAAAAGAAAACACAACCCAATTAAAAAATGGTCAGAAGACCTAAATAGACACTTCACCAGAGAAGACAGACAGACGGCCAAGAGGCACATGAAAAGATGCTCAACATCACTAATTATTAGAGAAATGCAAATCAAAACTACAATGAGGTATCACCCTAGACCAGTCAGAATGGCCATTATCAAAAAATCTAGAAACAGTAAATGCTGGAGAGGGTGCGGTGAAAAGGGAACCCTCCTGCACTGTTGGTGGGAATCTAAATTGATACAGCCACTATGGAGAACAGTATGGAGGTTCCTTAGAAAACTAAAAATAGAACTACCATACAACCCAGCAATCCCACTTCTGGGCACATACCCTGAGAAAACCATAATTCAAAAAGAGACATGTGCCACAATGTTCACTGCAGCACTATTTACAATAGCCAGGGCATGGAAGCAACCTAAATGTCCATCTACTGATGAATGGATAAAGAAGATGTGTCACATATATACAACGGACTATTACCCCATAAAAAGAAACGAAATTGAGTTATTTGTAGTGAGGTGGATGGATGTAGAGTCCATCATACAGAGGGAAGTAAGTCAGAAAAAGAAAAACAAATACTGTATGCTAATGCATATATATGGAATCTTAAAAAAAAATGGTACTTATGAACCTAGTGGCAGGGCAGGAATAAAGACACAGACATAGAGAATGGACTTGAGGACATGGGGGCGTTGGGGGGAAAGCAGAAGCTGGGGCAAAGTGAGAGTAGCATTGACATATATACACTACTAAACGTAAAACAGATAGCTAGTGGGAAGCAGCTGCGTAGCACAGGGAGATCAGCTTTGTGCTTTGTGGTGACCTAGAGGGGTGGGATAGGGAGGGTGGGAGGGAGGCTCAAGAGGGAGGGGATATGGCGATATATGTATGCATATGGCTGATTCACTTTGTTGTACAACAGAAACTAGCACAGCATTGTGAAGGAATTATACTCCAATAAAGATATATTTAAAAAAATACTGTACATGGCAAGGCTACCGTTCAGATATGAAGAAGAGGTAAAGAGTTTTACAGACAAGCAAAAGCTAAGAGAGTGCAGCATTACCAAACCAGCTTCATGAGAAATGTTAAAGGGAATTCTCTAAGTGGAAAAGAAAAGAACACAACTAGAAATATGAAAGGAAAAACTTATCAAAGGAAAAAATCAAATACACAGTAAAGGTAGTTAATCAACCACTTGTACAGCTACTAGGAGGGGTAAGAGACAAAAGTAGTAAAATCATCTATATCCACAATAAGTAGTTAAGGGTTATGCAAAACAAAAAGATATAAAATATGATGTCAAAAACAGTAAATGGGGGGAGTAAAAATGCAGGATTGTTAGAATGCATTTTAACTTAAGGGATCATCAACTTGAAATGATGATGTATATATATAATTGCCATATATGAACTTCATGGTAACCAGAAACCAAAAATTTATACATACACATACGAATGAAAAAGGAATCGAAACATAACACTAAAGATAGCCATCAAATCACAAGGGAAGAGATCAAAAGAAAAAGAAATGAACAAAAAAGGAATACAAAAACAACCTGAAAAAATTTCACAAAACAGCAATAAGTATATCTCTATTAATAATTACTTGAAATGTAAATGGACTAAATGTTCCAAATAAACTCATGGAGAGGCTGAATGGATTAAAAAAAAACAAAACCCATATATATGCTGTCTATAAAAGACTCAACTCAGATCTAAAGACACACACAGACTGAACGTGAAGAGATGGAAAAAATTATTCCATGCAAACAGAAATGAAAAGAAAGTTGGGGTAGCTATATAAGACCACATAGACTTTAAAACAGACATATCAGACCAAATAGACCTTAAAATAAAGACTGTCACAAGAGACAAAGAAGGTCATTACATAATAATAAAGGGATTGATCCAACAAGAAGATATAATAATTGTAAATATATATATATGTACAACCCTACCCAACACCTAAATACATAAAAGCAAATATTAAAAGACAAAAAGGAAGAAATTCACAGTAACACAATCATAGCAGGGGAATTTAACACCCCACTTACATCAATGGACAGATTATCCAGACAAAAAATCAATAAGGAAACCCTGGCCTTAAACAACACATTAGGTCAGATAGATTTAATAGATATAAATAGAGCATTCCATCCAAAAACAGCAAAATACACATTCTTTTCAAGCACACATGGAACATTCTACAGGATAGATCACATGCCAGCCCACAAAACAAGTCTCAATAAATTGAAAAAGACTGAACCATATCAAGCATTTTTTCTGACCACAACAGTATAAGATTAGAAACCAACTATAAGGAAAAAACTGCAAAAAAATAAACACAGGAGGCAAAAAAAATGCTACTAAACAACCATGGGTCACTGAAGAGATCAAGAGGAAATTTTAAAATACTTGGAATTTAATGAAAACAGAAACACCATCTATGGGATGCAGCAAAAGCAGTTCTAAAAGGGAAGTTTACAGCAATGCGAGCACGTCAGAAAATACAAAAAATCTCAAACAAACAATCTAAACTTACACCTAAAGGAACTAGGAAAAGAAGAACAAAGAAAAACCAAAGTTAGTAAAAGGAAAGAAATCATAAATATCAGAGCAGAAATAAATGAAAGAGAGACTAAAAAGCAATACAGAAGATCAATGAAATTAAGAGCTGACTTTTGAAAAGATGACCAAAATTGATAATTTTGATAAACAAAGTTGATATTAGCTAGACTCATCAAGAAAAAAAGTGGTCCAAATCAATAAAATCAAAATAAAAAAGAAGTTAAAACTGACACCACAGAAATACAAAGGATCATAAGAAATTACTACAAACAATTATATGCCAATAAAATGGACAACCTAGGAAAAATTGGATAAATTCCCAGAAATGTACAATCACCCAAGACTGAATAGCAAGAAATAGAAAATATAAACAGACCAATTACCAGTAATGATATTGAATCAGTAATTAAAAACACTCCCAACAAACTAAAGTCCAGGACCAGATGGCTTCACAGGTAAATTCTACCAAATATTTCAAGAAGAGTTAACAGCTTTCTCAAACTATTCCACAAAATTTAAGAGGAAGGAACACTTCCAAACTCCTTCTATGAGACATGCCATCACCATGATACCAAAACAGACAAAGAACCACAAAAAGAAAATTACAGGCCAATATTGCTGATGAACATACGCAAAAATCCTCAACAAAATATTAGCAAACCCAATTCAGCATTACTTTAAAGGGATCACAGACCATGATCAAGTGGGATTAACCCCCTGGAGACAACATCCTTAAATCAAACAATGTAACACACCACACTAACAAACTGAAGAATAAAAATCATATGATCATCTCAATAGATGGAGGAAAAGCATTTGACAAAATTCAACACCCATTCACCATAAAACTCCCAACAATGTGGGTATAGAGGGAACATACCTCAACATAATAAAGGTCTATATAACAAACCTACAGCCAACATTGTACTCAAGAGTGAAAAGCTGAAAATATTTCCTCTAAGATTAGGAACAAGACGAGGATGCCCAGTCTCACACTTCTATTCAATGTAGTACTGGAAGTCCTAGCCACAACAATCAGACGGGAAAAAGAAATGAAAGGAATCCAAATTGGAAAGGAAGAAGTAAAACTGTCACTGTTTGAAGAGGACATGATACTATATACTGAAAATCCTAAAGACATCACCAAAAAACTATTAAAATTCAACAATGAATTCAGTAAATGGCAGTATACAGAAATCTGTCATGTTTCTATACACTAACAACAATCTATCAGAAAGAGAAATTAAGAAAACAATCCCATTTACAACTGCATCAAAAAGAATAAAGTATCTAGGAAAAAATATAACCAAGGAGGTAGAAGACCTGTACTTGGAAAACTATGAGACACTGATTTAAAAAACTGAAGATGACACAAAATAATAAAAAGATATACCATGTTCATGGATTGGAAGAATTAGTATTTCTAAAATGACTATACTACCCAAGGCAATCTACAGATTCAATGCAATCACTATTAAAATACCAATGGCATTGTTCACAGAACTAGAACAAATGATTCTACAATTTGTATGGAAACACAAAACCCCAAATAACCTTATTTCTCTTATTCTAAAAAGAATGAAATCTTGCCATTTGTGACAGCATGGATGGACTTAGAAGATATTATGCTAAATGAAATAAGTCAAAGAGAGAAAGACAAATATGATTTCACTTATATGTGGAATTCAAAAAGCAAAGGAAATGAACTAACATAACAAAACAGAAGCAGAGTCATAGACACAGAGAGCAAACAGGTGGTTACCAGAGGGGAGGGGGTTGGGGGGATGAGGGAAATAGGTGAGGGAGATTGAGAGGTACAAACTTCCACTTACAAGATAAATGAATCACAGGGATGAAATGTACAGTGTGGGGAATATAGTCAATAATAATTTAATTCTTATGTATTGTGACAGTAACTAGACTTATCGTGGTGATCATTTTGTAAGGTATAGAAATATCAAATCACTAGGTTGTATAATAGGAACTAACATAGTATTGTAAGTCAATTATACTTCAAAAAGAAACAAACAAACTCATAGAAAAGAGATCAGATCTCTGGTTACTAGAGGTGGGGGGTGGGGAAAGGGAGAATTGGATCAAAGGTACAAACTTCCAGTTATAAGTAAGTATTAGCGATGTAATGTACAACATGATTAATATAATTAACACTGCTGTAAGTTATATATGAAAGTTGCTGAGAAACTACATTCTAAGAGTTCTCATCACAGGAAAACCTTTTTGTTTCTTTTCCTTTAATGTTGTATGTGTATGAGAAGATGGATGTTCACTAAACTTACTGTCATAAACATTCCATGATGTACATAAGTCAAATCATTATGTTGTACACCTTACACTTATACAGTGCTGTATGTCAATTATATCTCAACAAAACTGGAAGGAAAAATAGGCACAAAAGTGAGAAAGCATCCTATGACTCTGGGCCTCTCAAACCTGAATCAAAGAATAAAAGTGTGCATGTCCAGTCAACACGGGCATGTAATGTTCTGTGCCCAGCACTGTTCAGTCACTAGGATGTGGTAGAGAACAAGATATTAAAGGCCCTGCCCCCCAGGATCCCCATCCCTAAATATTCCCCACCCAATTCTGTTAAGCTGCTTCTCAGATTTCTCCATTCCCTCCCCATTTGTCCTCACCACCCCAGGCCTTGACTGGAAGCCTGCTCTGAGTCATACATCTGTGGTAGGTCGGGGGATGAGAGAACACAGAGCTGTGCCCTCAGGGACTTACGAGTCTCACTGGGGAGACAGATCTGAAAACAAGTGGTTATCACTCATGAGGAGGTGTCCCAGCCACAGCAGTTATGGGGGTGCCATAATATGTGGCGCTCATCTTTTTTTTAATTTGTTTTATTGAGGTATAGTTGATTTACATTGTGTTAATTTCTGCTGTACAGCAAAATGATTCATATATATATATTCTTTTTCATATTCTTTTTCATTATGGTTTATTACAGGATATTGAATATATTTCCCTGTGCTACACAGTAGGACCCTGTTGTTTATCCATTCTATATATAATAGTTTGCATCTGCTAACTCCAAACTCCCAATTCAACCCTCCCCATCCCCCCTCCGCCTTGGCAACCACAAGTCTGTTCTTTATGTCTGTGAGTCTATTTCTGTTTCGTAGATAAGTTCTTTTTTGTCATATTTTAGATTCCACATGTAAGTGATATCATATGGTATTTGTCTTTCTCTTTCTGACTTCACTTAGTATGATAATCTCTAGGTCCACCCATGTTGCTGTAAATGGCATTACTTCATTCTTTTTTTATGGCTGAGTAATATTCCATTGTATATATGTACCACATCTTCTTTATCCATTCATCTGTCGACAGACATCTGTTGCTTCCATGTCTTGGCTCTTGTAAATGGGGCTGCTATGAACATAGAGGTGCATGTATTTTTTTGAATTAGAGTTTTGTCTGGATATATGCCCAAGAGTGAGATTGCTGGATCATATGGCAACTCTACTTTTAGTTTTTTGAGGAACCTCTATACTGTTCTCCATAGTGGCTATACCAATATACATTCCTACCAACAGTGTAGGAGTGTTCCCTTTTCTCCACACCCTCTCCAGCATTTGTTATTTGTAGACTTTTTAATGATGGTCATTCTGACTGGTGTGAGGTGATACCTCATTGTAGTTTTGATTTAAATTTCTCTAATAATTAGTGATGATGACCCATCTTTTTATGCACGTGGTGCTCATCTTGCTTTGGGATTCACAACCCGTGGTCATGACATGAGGTGCACTAGTCAGAAGGACATGACCCAGTGGGTGCCTGCTGGGAGGGAGCACCCCTTTCTCTTCTGCATTAGGCCTTCCCAGCCCTGGGTCCTGTCCACTGTCCCCCCTTGACACCCTCCCATACCCACTTAGGGAGCCTCACTGTCCAGGAGCTGAGAACAGCTGCCAGCCTGGTTACAGGATCCAGCTTGGCCCTTTCAGAACAAGTAAATAGTGGGGGAAATTCATAAAGCAGCGCTCACACCCCTGGGAATCAGACTTGGATTCAAGTTCTGCTTCCATTCACTCTCTGTGAGTGGGTTTCATGTTCTCGCTTTCAAGCAGAACAGGAATCCCTCAGTTGTCAGGGTGTTCTGAGACTAGTGAGACAGTGTGAAACATAACCTAACTAGCAGAGCAGCTGGATGAAGAGGGAGTGAGTCCCCAACCTGCATGCAGAGCCTGCTATGCCACTGAGTCCTGAGAAAAGGCAAGCATGGTAGGGTGAATTGCATCCAGCATCAGGTCAGGGTCACATGAAAAGTGACAATAAATAAATGACCAGAACCTGCAAAGTAGGGGACAGGCCCTATGTTAGGTTGCTAGGGTTATCATAATGAAGTACCCCAAACCGGGTGGTGCAAACAACAGAAATGTATTATCTCACAGCCTGGAGGCTGGAAGCTAAACATTAAGATGTCAGCAGGGTTGGCTCCATCTGAGGGCCATGAGGGAGAATCTAGTCCTGGCCTCTCTCCCAACTGCTGCTGGTGTGCTGGCCATCTTTGGCATTTCTTGACTTGTAGATCTCTGCCTTCATCTTCACATGGTGTTCTCCTTGTGTACATGTCTGCCTCCAAACTTGCCCTTTTCATAAAGACACCAGTCATATCAGATTAGGGCCACCCTCTCCAGTATGACCTCATCTTAACTAATTACACTGCCATGACTCTATTTCCAAATAAGTTCACATTCTAATGTACTGGGGAAAATACTTCAACATATGAATTTGAGTTGGCAGGGGCAGGGAGCCCTCCCTTTCAGAAAATGTTTTTACACTAAACTTAAAGACAGTGCTCTTTTCAGAGGTCCATAATGTAGCCCATACTCTGAAGAATGAGGGATATCAATTGGGAAATAACCAACAGAAATGGAAAAGTTTAAAATGAAAAGAAAAATAAGCTACTCATACATTTGAAGGAGTTGGTGTGCAAGATCACAGCTGACAAAGGAGAGAAGTTTTATTACTAGAGATGACTCACTGTTCTTAAATTGCTGAAAAGTTCATATCCATTCGCAAAGGGACATGAATGCCCCATCCTACCAGTCAGCATATCTAATGACATTTTGTATAAAGTAGTGAAAAGCTTCAAGACACAGGAGGACAAAGAAAAGAGGACATATGGTATAAGTTTAAAATGCACTGGTTTTGGGAGGGACCTTCAAGATGGCAGAGGAGTAAGACATGGAGATCACCTTCCTCCCCACAAATACATCAGAAATACATCTACATGTGGAACAACTCCTACAGAACACCTACTGAATGCTGGCAGAAGACCTCAGACTTCCCAAAAGGCAAGAAACTCCCCACGTTCCAGGGTAGGGCAAAAGAAAAAAGAAAAAACAGAGACAAAAGAATAGGGACAGGACCTGCACCTCTGGGAGGGAGCTGTGAAGGAGAAAAAGTTTCCACACACTAGGAAGCCCCTTCACTGGTGGAGACGGGGGGTGCGTTGGGGGAAGCTTCAGAGCCACGGAGGACAGCGCAGCAAAAGGGGTGCAGAGGGCAAAGTGGAGAGATTCCCACACAGAGGATCAGTGCCAACCAGCAATCACCAGCCTGAGAGGCTTGTCAACTGAGCAGCTAGGGCAGGTGGGGGCTGGGAGCTGAGGGTCGGGCTTCAGAGGTCAGACCCCAGGGAGAGGACTGGGGTTGGCTGCGTGAAGACAGCCTGAAGGGGGCTAGCGTGCCACAGCTAGCTGGGAGGGAGTCCGGGAAAAAGTCTGGAACTGCCTAAGAGGCAAGAGACCATCATTTTGGGGTGTGCAAGGAGAGGGGATTCAGAGCACCGCCTAAATGAGCTCCAGAGATGGGCACGAGCCACGGCTATCAGTGCAGACCCCAAAGACGGGCATGAAATGCTAAGGCTGCTGCTGCAGCCACCAGAAGCCTGTGTGCAAGCACAGGTCACTATTCACACTGCCCTTCCTGGGATCCTGTGCAGCCCGCCACTGCCAGGTTCCCGTGATCCAGGGACAACTTCCCCGCGAGAACACACGATGCACCTCAGGGCATTCCAATGTTATGCTGGCCTCTGCCGCCGCAGGGTCGCCCCACATTCCATACCCCTCCCTCCCCCTGGCCTGAGTGAGCCAGAGCCCCCTAATCAGCTGCTATTTTATCCCAGTCCTGGCTAAGTGAAGAACAGACACCTTCAGGCGACCTACACACAGAGGTGGGGCCAAATCCAAAGCTGAACCCCAGGAGCTGTGCAAACAAAGAGGAGAAAGGGAAATCTCTCCCAGCAGCCTCAGGAGCAGCGGAGTAAAACTCCACAATCAACTTCATGTACCCTGCAACTCTGGAATACTTGAATAGACAAAGAATCATCCCAAAATTGAGGCAGTGGACTTTGGGAGCAACTGTAGGGTTCGGGTTTGCTTTCTGTATCTAATTTATTTCTGCTTTTATGTTTATCTTAGTTGAGTATTTAGAGTTTATCATTGGTAGATTTGTTTATTGATTTGGTTGCTCTCTTCCTTTTTTTTATATATAGATATATATATATTATTTTCCTTTTTCTCTTTTTGTGAGTGTGTATGTGTATGCTTCGTTGTGTGATTTTGTCTGTGTAGCTTTGCTTTTACCATTTATCCTAGGGTTCTCTCTGTCCTTTTTTTTTTCTTCTTTTAAGTATAGTTTTTAGTGCTTGTTATCACTGGTGGATTTGGTTTTAGCTTTGGTTGCTCTCTTCTTTCTTTCTTTTTAAAAATTTTTTATTACTTTTTAATTTTTTTATTTTTAATAATTTTTAAAAATTTCCTATTTTAATAACTTTTATTTTATTATTATTATTATTTCTTTCTTTCTTTTTTTTCCTCCCTTTTCTTCTGAGCCTTGTGGCTGAGAGAGTCTTGAAACTCCAGCCAGGCATCAGGCCTGTGCCTCTGAGGTGGGAGGGCCGAGTTCAGGACATTGGTCACCAGAGACCTACCAGCTCCACGTAATATCAAACAGCGAAAGCTCTCCCAGAGATCTCCATCTCAATGCTATGACCCAGCTCAACTCAATGACCAGCAAGCTACACTGCTGGACACTATAGGCCAAACAACTAGCAAGACAGGAACATAACCCCACCCATTAGAAAAGAAGCTGCCTAAAATCATAATAAGGTCACAGACACCCCAAAACACATCACCGGATGCGGTCCTGCCCACCAGAAAGACAAGATCCAGCCTCATCCACCAGAACACAGGGACCAGTCCCCTCCACCAGGAAGCATAAACAACCCACTGAACCAACCTTAGCCACTGGGGGCTGACCCCAAAAACAATGGGAACTACGAACTTGCAGCAGGCAAAACAGAGACCCCCAAAAACAGTAAGATGAGCAAAATGAGAAAACAGAGAAACACACAGCAGATGAAGGAGCAAGGAAAAAACCCACTAGACAAAACAAATGAAGAGGAAATAGGCAGTCTCCCAGAAAAAGAATTCAGAGTAATGATAGTAAAGATGATCCAAAATCTTGGAAATAGAATGGAGAAAATACAAGAAATGTTTAACAAGGACCTAGAAGAACTAAAGAGCAAACAAACAGTGATGAACAACACAATAAATGAAATTTAAAATTCTCTAGAAGGGATCAATAGCAGAATAACTGAGGCAGAAGAACGGATAAGTGACCTGGAAGATAAAATAGTGGAAATAACTACTACAGAGCAGAATAAAGAAAAAAGAATGAAAAGAATTGAGGACAGTCTCAGAGACTTCTGGTACAACATTAAACACAACAATATTCGAATTCTAGGGGTCCCAGAAGAAGAAGAGAAAAAGAAAGGGACTGAGAAAATATTTGAAGACATTATAGTTGAAAACTTCCCTAATATGGGAACAGAAATAGTTAAAGACCAGGAAGCACAGAGAGTCCCATACAGGATAAATCCAAGGAGAAACACGCCAAGAAACATATTAATGAAACTATCAAAAATTAAATACAAAGAAAAAATATTAAAAGCAGCAAGGGAAAAACAACAAATAACATACAAGGGAATCCCCATAAGGTTAACAGCTGACCTTTCAGCAGAAACTCTGCAAGCCAGAAGGGAGTGGCAGGACACATTTAAAGTGATGAAAGGGAAAATCCTACAACCACGATTACTCTACCCAGCAAAGATCTCATTCAGATTTGACAGAGAAATTAAAACCTTTACAGACCAGCAGAAGTTAAGAGAGTTCAGCACCACCAAACCAGCTTTATAACAAATGCTAAAGGAACTTCTCTAGGCAAGAAACACAAGAGAAGGAAAACACCTACAATAACAAACCCAAAACATTTAAGAAAATGGGAATAGGAACATACATATCGATAATTACCTTAAATGTAAATGGATTAAATGCTCCCACCAAAAGACACAGACTGCCTGAATGGGTACAAAAACAAGACCCATATATATGCTGTCTACAAGAGACCCACTTCAGACCTAGGGACACATACAGACTGAAAGTGAGGGGATGGAAAAAGATATTCCATGCAAATGGAAATCAAAAGAAAGCTGGAGTAGCAATTCTCATATCAGACAAAATAGACTTTAAAGTAAAGACTATTACAAGAGACAAAGAAGGACACTCCATAATGATCAAGGGATCAATCCAAGAAGAAGATATGACAATTGTAAATATTTATGCACCCAACATAGGAGCACCTCAGCACATAAGGCAAGCACATATGCTAACAGCCATAAAAGTGGAAATTAACAGTAACACAATCATAGTAGGGGACTTTAACACCCTTTTTCACCAAAGACAGATCATCCAAAATGAAAATATATAAGGAAACACAAGCTTTAAATGATACATTAAACAAGATGGACTTAATTAATATTTATAGAACATTCCATCCCAAAACAACAGAATACACTTTCTTCTCATGTGCTCATGGAACATTCTCCAGGATAGATCATATCTTGGGTCACAAATCAAACCTCGGTTAATTTAAGAAAATTGAAATTGTATCAAGTATCTTTTCCGACCACAATGCTATGATACTAAATATCAATTACAGGATAAAAACTGTAAAAGATACAAACACATGGAGGCTAAACAATACACTACTAAATAACCAAGAGATCATTGAAGAAATCAAAGAGGAAATCAAAAAATACCTAGAATCAAATGACAATGAAAACACGATGACCCAAAATCTATGGCATGCAGCAAAAGTAGTTGTAAGAGGGAAGTTTATAGCAATACAATCCTACCTCAAGAAACAAGAAACATCTCAAATAAACAACCTAACCTTACACCTAAAGCAATAAGAGAAAGAAGAACAAAAAACCCCAAAGTTAGCAGAAGGAAAGAAATCATAAAGATCAGATCAGAAATAAATGAAAAAGAAATGAAGGAAACAATAGCAAAGATCAATAAAACTAAAAGCTGGTTATTTGAGAAGATAAATAAAATTGATAAACCATTATCCAGGCTCATCAGAGAAAAAGAGAGAAGACTCAAATCAATAGAATTAGAAATGAAAAAGGAGAAGTAACAACTGACACTGCAGAAATACAAAGGATCATGAGAGATTATTACAAGCAACTGCACACCAATAAAATGGACAACTTGGAAGAAATGGACAAATTCTTAGAAAAGCACCTCCTTCCGAGACTGAACCAGGAAGAAATAGAAAATATAAACAGACCAACCACAAGCACTGAAATTGAAACTGTGATTAAAAATCTTCCAAGAAACAAAAGTCGAGGACCAGATGGCTTCACAGGTGAATTCTATCAAACATTTAGAGGTGAGCTAACACCTATCCTTCTCAAACTCTTCCAAAATATAGCAGAGGGAGGAACACTCCCTAACTCATTCTATGAGGCCACCATCAGCCTGATACCAAAACCAGACAAAGATGTCACAAAGAAAACTACAGGCCAATATCACTGATGAACATAGATGCAAAAATCCTCAACAAAATACTAGCAAAGTATGGCCTTTAAATGCCATCTTCTTTCTCATTCTTGGAGATTTTTTTTAAATTCCAGAAATCTTTCCCATTTATGCCATGTGGCTCTTCCAATATTCTATTGATTTATTTAATAATATGTATATTTTATATACCATCATTATTATTTCTACTGTTGTTACACTGGAAAGGGCTTTATGTCTAGTGATGAACCAAATGTCAAACACACACGCTTTATAAATATATATAAATATAAATATTGTTTTTCATTTCTTAAAAGGATATTAAAACTACGTACAAGACCATCCTCTTAAACAACCAACAACAAACAGACCATGGCTCTGTTCCTCTAAAGCTAATGCTGCCAGAAGAAATACATCATTAATTCCCTTTAATTTCCCTCAAAGAGTCATTATTTATATGAAAACCTGGACAGAATGGACTTCAGAAAGCCCTCCCTTCTCACTAATCTGAAGACATCTGGGAAGGTTACTGAAGCAAGAAGAAAATCGCACAGTAAAGTTTCATAGGGCTTAACTCTTGGCTCCAAATTATTTCCTTGCCAACTGTTAGAAATCAAACTTATTCTGCCTAAACTTAAAATTTTAAATCAAAGGTGTGTGGCTATGATGGGAAAGCTTGTCCTAGATCAACACTCTCACTAAGAACAAATAGAAAACCTGGATAAAATACACATTTAAAAACTGATTTAAGAGGCCCAACACCAAGAAGGCAGGGTCAGCAGGTAGACTGCACTTCGCACATGCCCTCTCTCCCCAGAACTTACCTCCTGTTGGCCTCCATGTGCAGGAGCTAGTGGGGAGTGGCTGCTAGGAGTGAGGGACCTGGCAGAGCCGAGGCATAACCAGAGTCTGGGGCAGCCAAGGAGCCCTACCATGAGGGGTGAGGCTTTAGAGAGACAGAATGATGAGGAAATGAGCCAGACAGCACACAGTTTTTCCCTCAACACATTTACAGACTAATCTGCACAGGGAAGAGGTGATAAAGCAGTCATAAAAATGGCTTTAAAAAGAGCAGAATTTTCAGCCATTTTATGCTGTCCGAAATATAAAAATTAGAGTTTTGGACCACTTTGGAGTTGCCTTGGGAAGCATCTCAAGCCCTCAGGTGGGACTCCTGCGGAGCTATCCCCAAGACTGGGGTGGTGGGGACCAGAGCCCAGCTGAGCCTCAGCAAGACAGCAGAGCAGCCCCTACACCAGCTCTGACCTCCAGACACGAGAGGGAATGTTGCGTGAAGCCTCTACAACTTTCGCACATAATCAAAATTACCAGGCAGACAACTACAGAGCCCACGCACCCTGGAGCCTGTGTGCCACAACTAGAGTGAGAAAACTTGCATGCCACAACAAGAGAGAAGCCCGCACACCGCGATGAAGAGACCACGTGCCACAATGAAAGATCCCACATGCCTCAACGAAGATCCCACATGCCGCAATTAAGAACCGATGCAGCCAAAAAAAAAAAAAAATGTGACCAAATAGTTCTAAAAAAAAAAAAAAATTACCAGGCAGACCAAAACATGGGGCCAAGCAACAAAGGAGACAATAGAAATGATACCACAGATGGCCAGATACTGCAGCTATCAGCCTAGAAATGAATGATTAACGTGTTCAAAAAAAGACTGCAAGATGGAGAATGTCACCAGAGACACTACATCTATTAGAAACTGTCAAATTAAAATAGTAGAAATGAAAACTACATTAACTGAAATGAAGAATTCAGCAGATGGCTGGGACTTCCCAGGTGGTCCTGTGGCTAAGACTCTGCACTCCCAATGCAGGGGGCCTGGGTTCAATCCCTGGTCAGGGAACTAGATCCCATATGCTGCAACTAAAAAGATCCCACATGCCACAACTAAAAAAAGATCCCGCAAGCCTCAACTAAGACCCAGCACAGCCAAATAAATAAATAATATTTTTTAAAATAAATAAAATAAATATTTTTTTTTAAAAAAGAATTCAACAGATGGCTTTAACAGATAACAGACACATGAGCAGCAACTTAGGATGCTACAAAGTAGGTTGGAAGGTTTCCACTGATTGAAGCATGGAGAGCAAAGGGATGTAAATAAAACTACAAGCATAAGGGACAAATGGGACTTGGGAGAAGTGTTTAACATTCACAGGATTGGACTCCTAGGACGTGAAAAGAGAGAGAGAATGGTGCAGAGCAATATTTAAAAAATAATGACCAATATTATTGCTAAACTGTTGAAGGATATCAAACTGTAGATGCAAAAACTGTGATGAATCTTAAGCAGCATAAATGCAAAGAAGACCAAAACAAGGGTGGCACTGCGGTGCTCCAGCCTTCACTTCTTTTGGACTTTCCTGAGCTTAGGTGCCTTCAGAAAAGTTTTACAAAGCAATGGACATCCTCCAGCAGTAATAGATTTCTTGGAATGGAATTTACTTTCTTCCCTCCTGACCTTCTGTGATTCCACATGGTCGTTGACTTCATGTCTCAAAACTGCAGCCAAAAGTGAGAGGAGCAGGGATGAGGTTCACAGATGTCACAGCGAGCTTCACGGGCCCCCATGTTCCCCCATGCCCCTCCTGGCTGCATGCCATACTACAAGTTTTATACTTTTGGCTATGGATCATATAATGGAGCATATACTAATGATTTTTAACCCGTCTCTATGATCTACACAGCTGCCCCCTTAATTTCTGGGTAACACAGCATCACAACCAGCTGTTACAGTCACATCGTGTTGACTCAATCACTGCAAGTGTTAGATATCCTCAGATGACTTATACCAGTTCTTTTAAAAGCAAAGGGAAAGAAGCCAGTCTTAGAAGGCTACATACTGAGGATTCCAAATATGACTTTCTAGAAAAGACAAAACTATGAAGACAGTGAAAAGATCAGTGGTTGCCAGGGCTTGGAGGGTAGGGATGAAGAGGTAAAGCACAGAGGATTTTTAGGGCAGTGAAAATACTCTGTATGATAAAATAATGGTGAGTACATTATACATGTCAAAATATATTTGTGAAAACCCATAGAATGTACAACACCAAAAGTAAACCCTAATGTAAACTATAAACTTCAGCTAATAATAATGTGTCAATATCCGTTCATCACTCATAACGAATGTACCACACTAATGCAAGATGTTAATAATACGAGGAGAGAGAGAAAGAGAGAGAGAGAGAGAGTGTGTGTGGGTGTGTGTTTAGAGGTATATGATAACTCTGTGATTTCTACTCACTTTTTCTGTAAATTTAAAATTATGCTATATTAAATAAGTCAGAAAGAGTAAGACAAATACTGTATGATCTTACTTACATGTAGAATCTTAAAAACCAGAAATCACAGGAACAGAGTAGATTGGTGGTTTCCAGGGAGGGGGGGCAGGGGTACTTATGCATAAATGTTAGTCAAAGGGTACAAATTTCTAGTATTAAGATAAATAAGTTCCAGGGATATAATGTACAGCATGGTGACTATAGTTAACAATACAGTATTATATACTTGATAGTTGCTAAGTGAGTAGGTCTTAAAAGTTCTCAACACCCACACAAAAAAGGACTATGTAGGGCAATGAAAGTGTTAACTAACCCTATTGTTTTAATCATTTCGCAGTATACTGGATATATATATCCAATCACCTTAAACTTACATAATGTTATATGCCAACTGTATCTCAACAAAGCTGGGAAAAAATTTTAAACTGCTCTAAAAAGTAAAGTTTATTAATTTTTTTTAATAAAAGGAAAACGATCCTAGCATTAGACTCACCCTTGAGCCCTTTTCATCTCAAGTTCCAAGTAAGAGCTATAGCTCTATAGGTGCTGCTGCTGCGTGCTCCTGATGACCACAGAAATGCAGTGGGCTAGAGTCAGAACCACTGCTCTGGGGTCTCCATCCCCATCAGCTCAAGCTCACTCCTCACAAATAAGTGGGAAAGGCAGTATCTTCTCTACCATGATCTCATGAAGATCAAATGAGACAGACTGATAGCAGAGAATAGGTAACAAAGCATTAGTTTTCTTTGTTCCATTACTAAAAGGTTTCTTACAGTGAATATTCTCAAAAATAAACTCTCAAGCTCCCTTGTATGCAGCTTCCATACAAGGCCTGAAACAAATGATGGGTAATTTCTGTGAGGAACTGTGCACATTTAGATATGTTATAATGACAAAGACAGAGTATGTGATTGAGGCTTTGTAAAAAAAGATTCTCTTCAACCCATCTGAACCATTTCTAATCTCCTCTATAACTAGAAAAAGCACAAACAACTCCAAGAGAGACAAGACAATGAAAATCAATCTATTAAACAAGAGATTGAAATGCATCTTCATTTTATTTTTCAGGGAGAATGTCTGAAACTGAAACTTCAGTATGAATAATCTCAATAAAAGAAGCAGAAAAGTGGGAGGGAGGAGAGGAGGGGGATGAGGAAATTGTGGTTTTCTCTCTTTCCTTGATTGTTAAATGAATATTTAGGGGGGAAAAGCCATAACTTTATCAGGCTTTAGCTTATCATCAAAACCGCAATAAAAATTTACATCCTTAAATCCTGTACACATCTCTAAATTGTGCCTTTCTCCCATAATGTTTTTTAATTTGATTGTTTTAGTCTCTCATTTTTTAAATTATTATTGCTGACTCAATCTTCAATTCCCACTTAAACACTCAGTTCTCTACTTTTGAATTGCTTTTTTTTCATGCGGTCCACTTTAGAGCCCTTTACAATTCTTTTGAAACTGTGTCATTTGGTTTCATAGATATAGTGGGTATGTGTGATGTACTCAGCAATGGGAGAAGAAGACCTTTATCATTCTGACTTCCAAGCAAAGTGCTAGGAACACAAAGGCTGGAACTACTCATCCTTCAGGAAGCAGACACAGAGAGAATTTTTAGGGCAGTGGAACTACTCTGTATGATTCTGTAATGGTTGAAACACGTCGTTATATATTTGTCCAAATCCACAGATGTACAACACCAAGAGTGAATCCTAGTGCAAACTGTGGACTTTGGGTGACGATGACATGTCAACATGGGTTCACTGACTATAACAAATGTTCCCCTCTGGAGGCAATGTTGATAGTTGGGGAGGCCATGCATGAGTCGGGGCATGGAGTATATGAGGAATGTCTGTACCTTCCTCTGACTTTTGCTGTGAACCTAAAAAAAATGTTTTTACAAATAAACATTTAAATTAAAAAAAAAGCAACTCGGAAGCCCTTGACACCCTGAGGCCTCTGAAACCTCTCTCACGAGTGCTGCACATTCCCTCCTCCGGGAACATGAATCTACCTTTGCTCTGGCTCTCTGGGTACCATGATGGTTTATTTATGAATCTGGATGTGAACTAATCTCTCGTGAAGTCGGACCTTGACATACTCAGATGGAAGGGTCTGCACACTCCCCAGAGCAGGGTCTGTCTGGGGCAGAGCTGAGGGTGAAGCTGACTCTTCACCACACATGGCCTCAGAGCCTCAGTCTCTGCAGGTCCACAGTGCCCCCAGCCCCGCCCACCCACATGGTCTTCAAACAGCACATCAGACCCTCAGTCCCCAGTTGTGTCACATACCTGCCATCCTGCCTTTTACTGGGGACCTTCCTACCTGTCCCACCTGGCAGACCCCTGCCTATCGGCCTCATCCCAGACTGAGAAGACGTCATCAGAGAAATCTATCCCAACTGCAGTGGGCTTTCCTGAGGGGGTGCCAGCCATTAGCAGAGTCCTTATCACCCTGTGGGGACTGTTACTTACTTTTAGCCTCCTCTGCAGCCTATGATTTTCACGCAGAAAAGTCTATCAATTCCAACAGCAAAACCTAATCCTGGGCACAAAGGAGATCTCAAGGTTACAGGAGTTCATGATAATCCCTAGATATGCAGATACAAGCAACTGTTCCGAAAACAATTTTGTGACTATGTATCTATGGAGGCACTTCTGTTTTAGTGTGAGACATAAATCAGTGTCTGAATAAAGTATGGTGGAACTAGTGTAAGAAAATAAAACTCCAAAATAAGAAACAAACTGAGAAATGACTACTCAGTGCGGTCAACTGAATAATTATTTATCAGGGAAAGAGAGTATTACAGTCACAGTCTACATTTCACAATCTGCAGCCCATAGGTTGTGTGGGGTGAATCCTCTTTTATTCACTTCACCTCTTTGCTAGTGGCCCATCTCCAGTGTATGGATGACATAGGGGATTTTTTTTAAAGTGAGTGATCCATAAATTTTAGCCCCACATGGAACCTTTATACCATCAACGAAAAGATGAACACTTTAATATCTGGCAATGAAAAGAAAGGATTTTGCTATTAATTTTGGAAGGATTATTTCCATCCACAGAACTTTGCAATGAAAGGAAGGCTTCTTAAGTTGGCATTTTGCAAATCCCCCTCAGCCTCAAGCATCCCCCAAATCCAGGAGCCGTTGTGCAGCAGGGAAACACAAAGAAGTCCCCAGCATTAGGGGTTCCTGCATCACTGGGCCCGCAAAGCAAGTGCCTGCTCCTGGAATCCTCCACATTCTGCTCAGGGAGGCCCACCCCGGCCTGAGGCGCCCGTGAGAAGACCCTGACACTGGTGGATGCCAACATACCAGCACCTTCCTAAGAGCTAAGCACTTTGTACAGGGAAGGCCTTCTTCTACACTAGAAATAGTTACTACTGGAGCTCACTTTGCTTGTAAGTCTGTGAAAACACCTTCCTCTATTAGGAGAAATCACACATATACTTGATCCCATACTTTCTCCCCTGTTTAAAAAAAAGGCAGGATATTTACCCTCAGGGAAACAGAAGTATAAACTAGGTAATCTCAGATCCTTTCCTGAGAAATGCTGAAAGGCAGGTCTTTTGGATCTTGAAAAATTAACTAAAGTAAAAAAGCTGTCATTTATATTCATCCCTAGTATAAATGAGGTCAGACATAGCCAATGACTGCACAGCTGCAAATAACATCATCTGGAAATCTACGCACAGTAAACACACTTGTGGACAAGATGGGGATGAGATACTTTTTAATCATTAGAGCAACATCTCACTGCTGGTGTCACAATCTCTACTCCTTGAGTTTTACCATTTTCAGTGTTTAAACTTCCAATAAATACTACATATTTAAGAAGTCAATTTTGAGTTTAAACTTGCATGATAAATCTCGGGCAGAAACCCACAACGAGAATGTAAGCAAGAACTGATGCAAAGACTGTGAGATCAGAAAAGAAAATAGCTTCTTACCATGTTTATTGATGACACAGGACCAATGCTGTTAACATAGATGTCAACATCAATTACGGTAGGTTTTACTGTGGAGAAAACACATGAGTGTTAATACACTGTGCCAGAGAGACCGAGGAAAGCGCTACTCAACTTCCTCTGAGTCACACACCAACAGCTCAATGGCATGTGGGAAAGGGGTGTATTTTTCTTTGGGACTTGCCAGGTAGTTACAATTCTCAAAGTATTAAAGATTCTTACTCATATTTAATAAATTCTAAAAAAACAGGATATTTATACACTGCAAGTTGCCAGTGATAGATGACCATAAAGATACTCTATAACATTTGTTTAGCTGATTATATGGCAGAGAAAACATAAAATGATAAAACATAAGACACTGCATAAGAAATTTAATGTCAAAGTTATGCTAAGAAATCAAACCCAAGTAATGAGTAATATCAGGGACAATTCAAGTTATTTATCCATTACCTGGTTGCAACTCAAAGCAAAGATCTGGAGAGTACATACACTAAAGGAGATTAAGAAATACTGATTATTGGTGTCATTATTACCTAAAGAAACACACACACACATATCACAGACTTCAAATCATACAACTCAAAAAAGAATAACACTTTAGTAAGTCAAGAAATTACCGTTCCAACTATAAGGGAGTAAAATTCATATAACAAGAAACTGTAATACCTAACATCGTGCATCAGAGGTAAAATTGGCTCATTTAACCTTAAAGAAAATCATTTTCCCTTTCCTTGGCAGAAATGGAACTTGGGAGACAAGTAATGAGATTCCTGAGACAGCCACCTCTGAGTCAGGGGTCCGTGCCAGTGAAAAGGAGGCGTCTCTCTTTCCCCAGTACTCAGCAACTGATAAAGGGGAGAAGAACACCAATTTCAGAATATTTCTGCCCCAGAGGAAGATGAACAAGACTCCTGAACCTTTGCACATAAACACAGAGTGTTTCTATGGAAACAAGGGTGTTCGCATCTGCAATTATTTCGAGCTTCCTCCAGTTTTGCTAACTAATCATTCACAAGTGGACTTCTGCACTCTACTTTTGGAACTATGAGTGGCACCTGTAAGCTCACAGTCTGTTGTTCAATTATGTAACCAGCAGTCTGCAGCCTGAGCCATGTTGTCTGGACCTCCAAGAAAATGAAAATAATGACAATGAACTGGAGCCAACTACTCTGACATCTGTCAGCGCAACCAAGCCACGTTAGCTTCAAAGAGCTGCTGGCATTTTGGAAAACACCACAATACAATTCTAAGTACTATGTATCTAGTGCTTAAATTTCATAAAAGGACTATTCTTCATTTTAGGCTGAGCTTTGCTAACTACTCTGAACAGTAAGTAGCATCTTTCTTCAACTTAATTGGGTTCAGTAAGTGTTCTGTCTCCAAACGTTGTGCTGCATAACCTTTGGTAATGTTATACAAAGGCTGTGTTAAGTCAATCAGTTGAGGACCTACTTTTTGCAAGAGATTTTTCTGGTTGTTTCATGGTATTTATTAGACTTTAGGCTTCCAGGGATTTTAATCTCATTAAATAAAAAGGACCTACAGATGTAAAGCCTTAACAACTTGAAGTGGGAAGTGTCAAATGAGTATTAAGTGCAATAGTATAATAAAGGTTTTAAGAGAAGAGTCTGGAAAACACAAACACATATACACACACACACACACACAAAACTTGGGGGAAATAAACTGTTTTAAGTAAATTCTCGTTTAAGCATCGTCATGCTAAAGTAAAAGGAGCCTTTAGGAAAGTGGCTCTGACAGTGGTACCCAGGAAAGAGATTGGCCACAGGAGACTCAAGGTTTACAGTTCAAAGATTACAGATTAAGCCCGGACAAATGATCTTCAATAAGGATGCCAAGACCATTCAAAGGGGAAAAAGTATTTTCAACAAATGGTGTTAGGTAAACTGGATACCCACAAGCAAAAAACTGAAGTTGAACCCTTACACAATATTCAAAAATTAACTCAAAATGGATCAGAAACCTAAAGGTAAGATTTGAAACTACAAAACTCTTAGAAGAAAACATAGGAGAAAAGCTTCATGACACTGGATTTGGAAATGATTTCTTGTATATGACACCAAAAGCATAGGCAATAAAAGAAAAAAATAAATAAACTGGACTACCTCAAAATTAAAAACTTCTGTGCATCAAAGGACACAATTAACAGAGTGGAAAGGCAACCCACATTATGGGAGAAAACATCTGTAAATCATATGTCTGATAAGTGGTTAATATCCAAAAAATAAAAAGAACTCCCACAACTCAACAACAGATAAGCAAAACAACCTGATTTAAAAATGGGTAAAGGACTTAGACATTTCTCTAAAGAGACATACAAATAACCAATAAGCACATGAAACGACATTTAACATTATTAGTCATTAGGGAAATGCAAATCAAAACCACTTCACATCCATTATGATGGCTACTATTGAAAAAAAACAGAAAAAAAACAAGTGTTGGCAATGACATGGAGAAAATGAAAACCTTGTACACTGCTGGTGGGAATGTAAAATAATGCAGGCAATATGGAAAACAGTATGGTGGTTCCTCAAAGAAACAAAAAATAGAACTACCCTATAATCCAGCAATTCCACTTCTGGTTATATACCCAAAAGAATTAAAATCAGGGACTCAAACATATATTTGTACACACATGTTCACAGCAGCATTATTCACAACAGCCAAAAGGAGGAAGCAAGCCAAGTGCACATGGAGGGATAAATGGGTAAACCAAACATAGTATATACATATGGAATATTACTCAGCCTTTTTGTATTTGTTTATGTGATGGTCAGTCAGGTGCAGCCACAAGAGGAGAGGCTCAGGAAAACAAAATTGATTTACTCACAGGTCCTAAAGACAGGAGGTATGGCACGCTTTGCCCGACTACATGGGAAAGACATAAGGGTGGTCAGGAGACAGAAGACAGGGCAAGGGAGGGGGTGCTTAGGCCGTGATCTGAATTGGGGTCTCTGAAGGAAAGGCAGAGCAGGGAAGGGTAAACAGCTCGGGTTGGCTAGTTTGGCTAGCTTGAATAATTCCTGTGGGCTTTCAGCTATACAGGTGGTCTCCAGTGGCCTGGTACCAGGCCCTGGGATGATTAAAACAGAAGACTATTGCCTGCTGGGGTGTAAGGGCTGTAAAGAGGAGGTATGACTCTGGATTGAACAGTCTGTATGTTCAAAGGCCTGCTCCAGGCTGGGGCCCTTGCCATCTCTAAGAACTGGCTAACCCTGGAAGAGGCAGTTTCTGCCCAATCGGGAAGTGTTTTTAAGATATCAAAACATCATAATATACAGAAAAATTTAAATATATATAGAAACCCCGTCATGGTAAAAAGTAAATAAATTATATTTTAATGGAAAAAATTCTTGATGTCAATATCTTTGGGGCTAGACATTCAAAACCACATTTAACATAGTACAAAATTCCTTTTAAACTTCAGCCCCTCTTGTGAAAAAAAAAACCAATTTTTATTTCCAAAATGCCCAACAAGTTACCTGGTAAGGGGTCCCATTTGGGTGTCATAAAGGGGTACTTCCTAGCACATGTCTAAAATGCCAACCCTGAATAAAACAGGTACTAAAAACATTTCTTAGAAGTTTGATTAGGTCCTCTTTGCTTATTTTTGCTTTTATTTCTTTTGCTTTGAGAGACTGACCAAAGAAAACATTGGTTCGATTCATGTCAGAGAATGTTTTGTGGTGACATGTCTTACACTTAAGTCTTTAAGCCATTTTGAGTTTATTTTTGGGTATGGTGTGAGGGTGTGTTCTAACTTCATTGGTTTTCATGTGGCTGTCCAGCTTTCCCAACAGCACTTGCTGAAGGGACTGTCTTTTCCCCATTGTATATTCTTGCCTCCTTTGTCGAAGATTAATTGACCAAGGTGTGTGGGTTTATTTCTTAGCTCTCTGTTCTATTCCATTGATCCATATGTCTGTTTTTGTGACAATACCACATTGTTTTGATTACTGTAGCTTTGTAGTATAGTCTGAAGTCTGGGTGGGTTATGCTGCCAGCATTGTTCTTTCTCTTCAGAATTGCTTTGGCAATTCTCGGTCTTTTGTGGCTCCATATAAGTTTTAGGATTTTATTTGTTCTAGTTCTGTGAAAAATGTCATAGATAATTTGATAAGGATTGCACTAAGTCTGCAGATTGCTTTGTGCAGTATGGCCATTTTAACAATATTAATTTTTCCAATCCAAGAGCATGGGATATCTTTCCATTTCCTTGAATCATCTTTGATTTCCTTTATTAATGTTTCATAGTTTAGAGCGTATAGGTCTTTCACCTCCTTGGTTAGGTTTATTCTAGGTATTTTATCTTTTTTGATGCAATTTTAAACAGAATTATTTTTTTACTTTCTCTTTCAGATATTTTGTTGTAAAAGAAATGCAACAGGTTTCTGTATGTTTATCTTGTATCCTGCTACCTTGCTGAATTCATTTATCAGTTCTAGTAGTTTTTGTGTGGAGACTTTAAGGTTTTCTATATATTATATCATGTACTCTATATGTAGAAAATTATGGTTTTGAGTTATTATAGTTACTTGGACTTTACATGTTAAAATTTCACATGAGATTAAATACTGCAACAGGAGGAATAATTTTTTAAGGTTCCCTGGAACCTGCTGGTGACTACAGGCTGACTCAAGTGGTCAAATAGGCAAAGAGCTGATTAAGAGATTGTCCAAGACAAGGATACTCCTGAAAATAGGCATCTGTTACAACAGAAATTATACTAACTCCCTGAGAGAAGAAAAAACTGAAGGTGACATTAGGTGAACAAATGAAACCATTTCTATTCACTCATAAGTAAGCAAGAAATAGACAATGACAGACACACAGATTAGAATAAATGGAATATAGGGCTGGTAAGTGTTGACAGGGACAGAACTGTGGAGTGGAGTGACTGTAGTTGTCCACAGAAGGCAGTCCTAACAAGCTGCCCCAGACTGGCAGCAGTAGGGATGAGGAATGGAGACCCCAAAGAATGCTGAGTAGATGTGCTACATGGGCAACAGCCAAGGGAGCATGTTGCCTGGCCGCCAGGCTGCAAAGAGTGGCTCTGTCCTCACCAGTTCTGTAATACTGAAAAGTTTCTTAACATCTCTGTGCCTTAGACCCCCTACGTCTAAGATGAGCCCATAACAGAACCTAATTCACGATGGGGGCTGAGAGGGGTTAGTTGGACTGTTGTGAAGTAAATAGTAGGTACTCAGTAACTTTTTTTGCTATGGCTTCTGAGGCCCCTGGAATTAGACACATAAAAGGATGCCAAAATCTTGCATTTGTCATTCTTTCAAATAATATTTATGCCTAAAAGTCACCCTGGTCACTTAAAGTTTTATTTTTTCATGAAAAGTTTAAATATACTGATAGAAATATTTACATAGCAACAAATGAATAGAAAAAAGAGAAATAAATAATACCAACTCTCATGCCCATGAGGGTTAAATAGAAGGGCTCTTCCCATAACTGGGAACCTCCCTTCCAATCTTCCCTGCCTTTGAGGAAAGGGAGTGAGGGCTCATCTGCTGTTGGCCTCTCCAGCTTATTGCTCCCTTACTTTACCTGAACTAAGAGTGCCCCTGGGCAAGGTGATGCATGAGGTAGACCAACTCCCCTATTCCATCACCAACTTCCATTTAAGTATTTTTTCCCATCTTTCTGCTAATGCCCACAGACAAAAGTATTGTTAATGTATATTAAATAGCATTGTAATAAGCATGTTGCATTTAATTAGTATGTAATACCATTTTCATTTCCATTTAAGGATAGGAAGTTAAAACACGATTGAGGAGGTGACTTATCTAGGATTCTGCAGCCTCACAGAAGCAAACCCCCAGAGTTCCACCCTCAACCTCCCAGAGACTTAACTTTGGCAATGAAGCTTAAAGGGATTCTGGGGAACAATGACTTCAGTGGGAGTTTACCACCACCATCACCATCATCACCACAAATAATCTTTCCAGCCTCTTCTTAAAGTGAAAATACTCTGTCTCTGAGGCTTATATTAACTTCTTCTATATGATCTCAATGGAGATGTGCTTTCAAAAGTTTTTCTCTAGCTTGGAGAATATTAGGTTAGTGGGGTGGGTGGATGAAGAGATTTGGGTAAGAGGTACATAGAATGGGCAAACTTAGTTAATATTACAGTTCTGCCAAGATCCTAGGTCCATGCAAAAATGTTTGCAATAGCTTAGTGCTAGATCATTTAGATGATGAAGTCACTGTTATGGGTCCCATTTCAGGTTTAGGGTTCCTATATGGTCAGTTCTGACTTGATTATAATGTTAGAGCTAATCCCATCTCCACTAGTCCCAGAACTATGGATTCAACTCTAAAGTTCTCACTTCTCTTCAATCATCCTTTAGGCATATGATCTCAAGTGGGCCAAGAAGAGTTTACAAAGATCAAGATAAAACTGCCATCACCTCAGATCTGGGTCAGACCTGATAGTAATATGGAAAAGTAATATGGAATATTACTTTTCCATAATAATATGGAAAAAGGTAAATGGTGAGATTCCACGTTTGTATACACTCAAATAAAATGTTTTACTAAAGTAGACAACTTGAGAATTCACATTCTCAGAAGAATGAAAAGAGCACTGGGGTTAAAGTTCAGAACCACAAATTCTTCAAAGTTCCAGTGGGTAGATGCTCTGAAGCTCATATAAGGAAAGAGAAAAGTGGAACATACATCCAATGTTCTAATTTTTGGAAGGAACACCCAAGAGACTGGTTTCTGTCTTGCCTGAATTTAAGCACTGACAGGAAGGGGACACGAGGTTGGGGACTACTGAGAACAAAAGCCATCAATAGGTTTGGCCTGTCAGCAGAGTCTGCAGTACAGCAGACAGACCCCAAAGGGAGATCCTGGGTAGAAACTGGCAAACATCTTCAATTAGATTACACACAAAAGCCCAGGGAGGATGCATTCCCAGACAAGGCTTGAGAGATCACCAGCCTCTCTAGTCAGAAAACTGCTGAAAGTCCTTCATATACAAAACCAGATCGCAAAGACAGGGAGAAGTGGCTGATTTCTTTAAATGCCTAAATCCCACAGAAGGTAACAAGGCATACAAAGAAACAGAGAAACATGGTCCAATCAAAGGAGCACATTAAATCTCTGGGAGATGAAACAGAAATATATGAATTACCAGATAAAGAATTCAAAATAACCATCATAAGGATGCTCAATGAATGAAAAGAGAGCACATATGGACAACTAAATGAAATCAAGAAAACAATGCATGAGCAGAATAAGAATATCAAAAAGAGAGAGAGATAGAAATTATAAAGAAGAACCAAACAGAAATTCTGGAGCTGAAGAATACAATAACTGAATTGAAAAATTAACTAGAGGGACTCAGCATCAGACTTGACTGAGCAGAAGAAAGAATCAGTGAACTCAAAGGTAGGACATTCGAAATTACCAAGATAGAAGAGCTAAAAGAAAAAAGAATGAAGAAAAGTGAAGACAGCTTAAGGGACCTATGGTATAAGGTTCATCAAGAAGAACAACATATGCATATGGGAGTTCCAGAAGCGAACTAAGAGAGAAAAGGGCAGCAAGCCTATTTGAAGAAATAATGGTCCCAAATGTCCAATCTGGAGAAGAGAAATGGAGATACAAATTCAGGAAGTATAAAAAATTACAAGTAGGATAAGTCTAAAGATATCTACACAGAAGTACATCATAATCAGGTTGTGGAAAATCAAAGACAAATAAAGGATCTTGAAAACAAAAAAGAAATGTGATTCATCACATATAAGGGAGCTCCTATTAGTTCATCATTGGATCTCTCAGCAGAAACTTTGAAGGCTAGACAAAAATAAAATGATATACGCAAAGTGCCAATGAAGAATACTGTATCCAGCAAAACTGTCCTTTGAAAATAAAGGAGAAATTAAGACTTTCTCAGCTGAATAAAAGATGAGGGAGTTCATCAACACTAGACCTGTCTACAAGAAATGCTGAAGTTAATCCTTCAAATTGAAGTGAACAACAATAAACAGCAACACAAAACCATACAAAAATGTAAAACTCAGAACTTCCCTGGTGGCGCAGTGGTTAAGAATCCACCTGCCAATGCAGGGGACACGGGTTCAAACCCTGGGCTGGGAAGATCCCACATGCCGTAGAACAACTAAGCTTGTGTGCCACAACTACTGAGCCTGCACTCTAGAGCCCACAAGCCACAACTGCTGAGCCCACACACCACAACTACTGAAGCCCGCGTGCCTAGAGCCTGTGTTCCACAACAAGAGAAGCCACCACAATGAGAAGCCTGTACACTGCAAAGAAAAGTAGCACCAGCTCACCACAACTAGAGAAAATTCTGTGCAGCAATGAAGACCCAATGCAGCCAAAAATAAAAGTTAATTAATTTAAAAAATGCTTTTAAAAATGTAAAACTCCCAGGTAAAAATATATAAACAAATATAGAATCCTATAGAATCATAATGTATGTACATAAAACAATTATGGTACAAAATTTTTAAAAAATCAAAAGCATAAAAAGTTATTTTAAATCTGTGTTAATGGATACACAATGTAAAAAGGAATAATTTGTGTCATCAATAGCATAAAGTTTACAAGGGGTAAAGAGATGTAAAGAAGTGGAGTTTTATATGCAATGGAAGTTAACATATCAGTTTATCATAGATTGCTGTAACTTTATTTTTTTAATATCTTTATTGGAGTATAATTGCTTTACAATGTTGTTAGTTTTTGCTGCTGCACAACAAAGTGAATCAGCTTTATGTATACATATATCCTCATATCCCCTCCCTCTTGAGCCTCCCTCCTACCCTCCCTATCCCCCTGCCCAGGTCTTCACAAAGCATCAAGCTGATCTCCCTGTGCTATGCAGCAGCTCCCACTAGCCATCCATTTTACATTTGGTAGTGTATATATGTCAATCCTACTCTCTCACTTCGTCCCAGCTTCCCTTTCTCCCCTGTGTCCTCAAGTTGGTTCTCTATGTCTGCATCTTTATTCCTGCCAGGCAACTAGGTTCATCATACCATTTTTTTAGATTCCACATATGTGTGTCAGCATATGGTATTTGTTTTTCTCTTTCTGACTTACTTCACTCTGTATGACAGACTCTAGGTCTATCCACCTCATTACAAATAACTCCATTTCTTTCCTTTTTATGGTTGAGTAATATTCCATTGTATATATGTGCCACATCTTCTTTATCCATTCACCTGTCGATGGACATTTAGGTTGCTTCCAAGTCCTGGCTACTGTAAATAGTGCTGCAGTGAACACTGGGGTACATGTATCTTTTTCAATTATGGTTTTCTCAGGGTATATGCCCAGTAGTGGGATTGCTGGGTCATACGGTAGTTCTATTTTTAGTTTTTTTAAGAAACCCCCATACTGTTCTCCATAGAGGCTGTATCAATTTACATTCCCACCAACAGTGCAGGAGGGTTCCCTTTTCTCTGCACTCTCTCCAGCACTTATTGTTTCTAGATTTTTTGATGGTGGCCATTCTGACCACTGTGAGGTGATACCTCATTGTGGTTTTCATTATCATTTCTCTAATGATTAGTGATATTGAGCATCCTTTCATGTGTTTGTTGGCAATTTGCATATCTTCTTTGGAGAAATGTCTATTTAGGTCTTCTGCCCATTTTTGGATTGGGTTGTTTGGATTTTTGGTATTGAGCTGCATGAGCTGCTTGTATATTTTGGAGATTAATCCTTTGTCCATTGCTTAATTTGCAAATATTTTCTCCCATTCTGAGGGCTGTCTTTTTGTCTTGTTTATGGTTTCCTTTGCTGTGCAAAAGCTTTTTCATTAGGTCCCATGTGTTTATTTTTGTTTTTCTTTCCATTTCTCTAGGAGGTGGGTCAAAAAGGATTTTGCTGTGATTTACGTCATAAAGTGTTCTGCCTAAGTTTTCCTCTGAGAGTTTTACAGTGTCTGGCCTTACATTTGGGTCTTTAATCCATTTTGAGTTTATTTTTGTGTATGGTGTTAGGAAGTGTTCTAATTTCATTCTTTTGCATATAGCTGTCCAGTTTTCCCAGTACCACTTATTGAAGAGGCTGTCTTTTCTCCATTGTATATTCTTGCCTCCTTTATCAAAGAACATATGTGCATTGGTTTATCTCTGGGCTTTCTATCCTGTTCTACTGACCTATATTTCTGTTTTTGTGCCAATACCATACTGTCTTGATTACTGTAGCTTTGTAGTATAGTTTGAAGTCAGGGAGCCTGATTCCTCCAGCTCCATTTTTCTTTCCCAAGATTGCCTTGGCTATTTGGGGTCTTTTGTGTTTCCACACAAATTGTAAAATTTTTTATTCTAATTCTGTGAAAAATGCCATTGGTAATTTGATAGGGATTGCATTGTATCTGTAGATTGCATTGGGTAGTAGAGTCATTTTCGCAATATTGATTCTTCCCATCCAAGAACATGGTATACCTCTCCATCTGTTTGTATCATCTTTAATTTCTTTCATCAGTGTCTTATAGTTTTCTGCATACAGGTCTTTTGCCTCCTTAGGTAGGTTTATTCCTAGGTATTTTATTCTTTTTCTTGCAATGATAAATGGGAGTGTTTCCTTAATTTCTGATTTTTCATTGTTAGTGTATAGAAATGCAAGAGATTTCTGTGCATTAATTTTGTACCCTGCTACTTTACCAAATTCTCTGATTAGCTCTAGTAGTCTTCTGGTGGCATCTTTAGGATTTTCTATGTATCGTATCATGTCATCTGCAAACTGACAGTTTTACTTCTTTTCCAATTTGGATTCCTTTTATTTCTTTTTCTTCTCTAATTGCCGTGGTTAAACTTCTAAAACTATGTTGAATAACAGTGGTGAGGGTGGGCATCCCTGTCTTTTTCCTGATCTTACAGGAAATGCTTTCAGTTTTTCAACATTGAGAATGATGTTGGCTGTGGGTTTGTCATATATGGCTTTTATTATGTTGAAGTAGGTTCCTTCTATGCCCATTTTCTGGGGAGTTTCTATCATAAATCAGGGTTGAATTTTGTCAAAAGCTTTTTCTTCATCTATTGAGATTATCATATGGTTTTTATCCTTCAATTTGTTAATATGGTTGATTGATCTGCGTATACTGAAGAATCATTGCATTCCTGGGATAAACCCCACTTGATCATGGTGTATGATCCTTTTAATGTGCTGTTGGATTCTGTTTGCTAGTATTTTGTTGAGGATTTTTTCATCTATGTTCATCAATGATGCTGGCCTGTAGTTTTCTTTTTTTGTGACATCTTTGTCTGGTTTTGGTATCAGATTGCTGTAACTTTGAAATGTTTAAAATACTTGCATTGGTAACCACAAAGAAAATATCTGATAGACTATAAACAAAGGTGAATGAGAAGGGAATCAAAATATGTCACTACAAAAAAACAAATGGGGACTTCCCTGGAGGTGCAGTGGTTAAGAATCCACCTGCCAATGCAGGGGACACGGGTTCAAGCCCTGGTCTGGGAAGATCCCACATGCCACAGAGCAACTAAGCCCATGTGCCACAGCTACTGAGCCTGCGCTCTAGAGCCCGCAAGCCACAACTATTGAGCCCACGTGCCACAACCAGTGAAGCCCGCGTGCCTAGAGCCCATGCTCCGCAACAAGAGAAGCCACTGCAATGAGAAGCCCGTGCACTGCAATGAAGAGTAGTCCCCGCTTGATGCAACTAGAGAAAAGCCCACACGCGTGCACAGTAACAAAGACCCAACACAACCAAAAATAAATAAATATTTTTAAAAAATGAAAATAAAAGAATGCAACAAGAGAAGAGGGACAAAAAAGGCTGCAAGACAGAAAACAATTAATAAAATGAAAATAGTAAGTCTTTCCTTATCAATAATTACTTTAAATGTAAACGGATTAAATGCCCCAATTAAAAAACATAGATTGGCTCAATGAATAAAAACACAAGGTCCAAACTATATGCTGTCTACAAGAAACTCAACTTAGATCTAAGGACACACACAAGCTAAAAGTGAAAAGATAGAAGAGGATATTTTATGCACATGGGAACCTAAAAAGAGCAGGAGTGGCGAATTATCAGACAAAAGAGACTTTAAGACAAATACTGTCACAAGAGACAAAGAAGGTCATTATGTAATGATAAAAAGGCCAATTCACCAGGATGATATAACAATTATATATGCTCCTGATACTTCCCTGGTGGTCTAGTGGTTAAGAATCCACCTTCCAAGGCATGGGAGGGAAGTTTGATCCCTGGTCAGGGAACTAAGATCCCACATGCTGTGGGGCAACTAAGCCCATGCGCTCTAGAGCCCACGTGCCACAACTAGAGAGCCCACACGCCACAATTACTGAGCCCATGTGTTCTGGAGCCCACATGCCACAACTAGACAGAAGCCCACATGCCACAATGAACAGCCCGTGTGCCACAATGAAAGATCCTGTGTGCTGCAACTAAGACCCAACACAACCAAATAAATAAATATTTAAAAAAATATATATATATATATGCTCCTAACATTAGAGCCCCCAAACACATGTAGCAAAAAATGACAGTACTGAAGGAAAAAACAGATAGCAACACATTAACAGAGGTCAATACCCCCTTTCAGTTATAGATATAACAATGAGACAGATCAATAAGGAGCCAGAGGATGTGGAAACACTACAGACCAACTGCACCTAACAGACATTAAAAAAAAAAGCTCCGATACAACAGCAGAATACACATTCTTATCAAATGCCATAGAACATTCCTCAAGATAGGCTGCATATTTTACCATTAAAAAAATGTTAACAAATTTACACAGATTGAAATCATACATACAAAGTATCTTACCTGACTACAATGGAATGACACTAGAAATAAATATGAGAAGGAAAACAGGATAATGCACATATATGTTGAAATTAACTCATTCTTAAACCAATGGATCAAAGAAGAAATCACAAGGGAATTTTAAAATATCTGGGAAAAAAAGAAAACAAAAACACAACATACTAAAACTTATGAGACACAGTGAAAGTCATACTAAGGAGGAAGTTGATACCAAGTAAACACATTTAAAAAAAGAAAGATCTTAAATCAACAACCTAACTTTACATCTCAAGGAACTAGAAAAAGGACAACCTAAACCTAAAGTTGGCAAAAGGAAGGAAATAATAATGATTATGTCAGGAATAAACATAATAGAAAACAGAAAAACAGTAGAAAAAAATCAACAAAACCAAGAATTGATTCTTCAAAAATTTCAACGAAATTGATAAACCCTGAACTAGACTAACTCAGAGAAAAAGAGAGAAGACTCATATAACTAAAATTGTAAATGAAAGGGGGACATTAAAACTGATGTCACAAAAATAAAAAGGATAACAGACTAATATGAACAATTATATACCAACAAATTGGATAACCTGGAATAAGTGGATAAATTCATAGAAACATACAACTTACTAAGACTGAAGCATGAAGAAATAAAAATCTGAACAATTAACTAGAAAGGAGACCACATTAGTAATAAAAACCTAACACAGAAGAGCCCAGGACCAGACAGCTTCACTGATGATTTCTACCAAAAGAAGAATTAACAACAATCCTCCCCTAACTCTTCCGAAAATCAAAGAGGAAGAAACACTTCCAAACTCATTCTATGAGGTCAGCATCACTATTCTCATACTAACACTAGACAAAGACACAAAAAGAAAAGTATAGACCAATAACATCTCTGATGAATTCTAATGAAAAATCCTCAACAAAATATTAGCAAACAGAATTCAACAGCAAATTAAAAGTATTATACATCATGACCAAGTAGGATTTACTCTTGGAATGCAAGATGGTTCTACACATTAAAATCAATTAATATAATACACAACAGTAACAGAATTAAGAAAAAAACCCACATGATTATCTCAATTGACTCGAAAAAACCATTTGACAGAATTTAACACCGTCATAATGAAAAACATTCAACAAACTAGCAACAGAGGGAAACTACCTCACCATAATAAAGGCCATAAAAGAAGAGCCCACAGCTTACCTGAAAAGAAATAAAAGGCATCTAAATTGCAAATTATGGATTTATAGAAGAAAAGTATCATTTACAAAAATATTATCTTATAAGTAGAGAACTCCAAAGATTCTCCACACAAACACACACATGCAGTGTTATCACTAATAAAAAAATTCATCAAAGTTTTGGGATATAGAGTCATGAAAATTCGTTGTGTTTCTACACATTAACAATGAACAATCTGTAAAAGAAATTAAAGGAAAAGTTCCATTTACGATAGAATCAGAAAAAATAGAATACTTAGAAATAAGTTCATCTAAGGGGGCAAAGGACTTGTACACTGAAAACTACATAACATTGCTGACTGAAATTAAAGAAGACATCAATAAATGAAAAGACATCTTGGGTTCATGGAGGGGAGGACCTAATATTTTTAAGTTGTCAATACTACCCAAAATGGTCTACAGATTCAATGCAATCCCTATCAAAATACCAAGGGCATTTTTGGCAGAAACAGAAAAACCCATCCTGGAGTTGACATGGCATCTGAAGGAACCTTGAGGAGGAAAAATATCTTCTAAAAAAAGAATAGAATTACTAGTCTCACACTTCTCAACTTTGAAACAACTACAAAGCAACAGTAACCAAGACAGCAGGGTACAAGCATAAAGACAGATATACAAACCAATGGAACAGAATAAAGAACCCAGAAATAAACCCCTGTGTACATGGTCAAATGATTTTTTACAAGAGTGCCAAGATTACATCATTATCATTCCATTGGGGAAGGACAGTCTCTTCAACAAATAATGTTGGGAAAAATGGATATCTACATGCAAAAGAATGAAGCTAGACTCTTACCTAACCTCATTTAGAGAAATTGACTCAAAATGTATCAAAGATCTTAATGTAAGACAAAACTTTAAGACGCCTAGTCTTAAAACTATGTGGGGGATGGAGAGGAGAAGATGGAGGAAGAGTAAGATGCGGAGATCACCTTCCTCCCCACAGATACATCAGAAATACATCTACACGTGGAACTGCTCCTATAGAACACCCACTGAACGCTGGCAGAAGATGTCAGACCTCCCAAAGGGCAAGAAACTCCCCACGTACCTGGGTAGGGCAAAAGAAAAAAGAAACAACAGAGACAAAAGAATAGGGACAGGACCTGCACCAGTGGGAGGAAGCTGTGAAGGAGGAAAGGTTTCCACACACTAGGAAGCCCCTTCGCGGGGGGAGACTGCGAGTGGCAGAGGGGGAAAGCTTCAGAGCCACGGAGGAGAGTGCACCAACAGGGGTGCGGAGGGCAAAGTGGAGAGATTCCCGCACAGAAGAGCAGTGCTGACCAGCACTCACCAGCCCGCGAGGCTTCTCTGCTCCCCCGCCGTGACGGGCGGGGGCTGGAAGCTGAGGTTCGGGCTTCAGTCGGATTGCAGGGAGAGGACTGGGGTTGGTGGCATGAACACAGCCTGAAGGGGTTAGCGCACCACAGCTAGCCGGGAGGGAGTTCGGCAAAAGCTGCCGAACAGGCAAGAGACTTATTCTTGCCTTTTGTTTCCTGGTGCGCGAGGAGAGGGGATTCAAAGCGCCGCCTAAATGAGCTCCAGAGACGGGCGCGAGCCGCGGCTATCAGCGCAGACCCCAGAGACGGGCATGAAACGCTAAGGTTGCTGCTGCCGCCACCAAGAAGCCTGTGTGCGAGCACAGGTCACTATCCACACCGCCCCTCCTGGGAGCCTGTGCAGCCCGCCACTGCCAGGCTCCCGTGATCCAGGGACAACTTCCCCGGGAGAACGCACGGTGCTCCTCAGGCTGCTGCAACGTCACGCAGGCCTCTGCCGCTGCAGGCTTGCCCCACATCCGGACCCCTCCCTACCCATGGCCTGAGTGAGGCAGAGCCCCAGAAGCAGCTGCTCCTTTAACCCCGTCCTGTGTGAGCGAAGAACAGACGCCCTCAGGCGACCTACACGCAGAGGCGGGTACAAATCCAAAGCTGAAACCCGGGAGCTGTGCGAACACAGAAGAAAACGGGAAATTTCTCCCAGCAGCCTCAGAAGCAGCAGATTAAAGCTCCACAAACAACTTGATGTACCTGCATCTGTGGAATACCTGAATAGACAACGAATCATCCCAAATTGAGGAGGTGAACTTTGGGAGCAAGATATATTACTTTTTCCCCTTTTCCTCTTTTTGTGAGTGTGTATGTGTATGCTTCTGTGTGAGATTTTGTCTGTATAGCTTTGCTTTCACCATTTGTCCTAGGGTTCTCACCGTGTGTTTTTGTGTTTTTTCTTTTTTTACTTTAAAAATTTTTTTATTTCTTTTTTTTCTTAATAATTATTTTTTATTTTTTTATTTTAATAACTTTATTTTGTTTTATCTTACTTTATTTTATTTTATCCTCTTTCTTTTTTTTCTTTCTATTTTTTCTCCCTTTTATTCTGAGCCGTGTGGATGAAAGGCTCTTGGTGCTCCAGCCAGGCATCAGGGCTGTGCCTCTGAGGTGGTAGAGCAAACTTCAGGAAACTGGTCCACAAGAGACCTCCCAGCTCCACGAAATACCAAACGGTGAAAATCTCCCAGATATCTCCATCTCAACACCAAGACCCAGCTTCACTCAACGACCAGCAAGCTAGAGTGCTGGACACCCTATGCCAAACAACTAGCAAGACAGGAACACATCCCCTTCCATTAGCAGAGAGGCTACCTAAAATCATAATAAGGCCACAGACACCCCAAAACACACCACCAGACGTGGACGTGCCCACCAGAAAGGCAAGATCCAGCCTCATCCACCAGAACACAGGCACTAGTCCCCTCCACCAGGAAGCCTACATAACCCACTGAACGAACCTTAGCCACTGGGGACAGACACCAAAAACAACAGGAGCAATGAACCTGCAGCCTGCGAAAAGGAGACCCCAAACACAGTAAGATAAGCAAAATGAGAAGACAGAAAAACACACAGCAGATGAAGGAGCAAGGTAAAAACACACCAGACCTAAAAAATGAAGAGGAAATAGGCAGTCTACCTGAAAAAGAATTCAGAATAATGATAGTAAAGATGATCCAAAATCCTGGAAATAAAATAGACAAAATGCAAGAAACATTTAACAAGGACCTAGAAGAACTAAAGAGCAAACAAACAGTGATGAACAACACAATAAATGAAATTAAAAATACTCTAGATGGGATCAATAGCAGAATAACTGAGGCAGAAGAACGGATAAGTGACCTGGAAGATAAAATAGTGGAAATAACTACTGCAGAGCAGAATAAAGAAAAAAGAATGAAAAGAACTGAGGACAGTCTCAGAGACCTCTGGGACAACATTAAACGCACCAACATTCGAATTATAGGGGTCCCAGAAGAAGAAGAGAAAAAGAAAGGGACTGAGAAAATATTTGAAGAGATTACAGTTGAAAACTTCCTTAATATGGGAAAGGAAATAGTTAATCAAGTCTTGGAAGCACAGAGAGTCCCATACAGGATAAATCCAAGGAGAAACATGCCAAGACACTTATAAATCAAACTATCAAAAATTAAATATAAAGAAAACATATTAAAAGCAGCAAGGGAAAAACAACAAATAACATACAAGGGAATCCCCATAAGGTTAACAGCTGATCTTTCAGCAGAAACTCTGCAAGCCAGAAGGGAGTGGCAGGACATATTTAAAGTGATGAAGGAGAAAAATCTACAACCAAGATTACTCTACCCAGCAAGGGTCTCATTCAGATTTGATGGAGAAATTAAAACCTTTACAGACAAGCAAAAGCTGAGAGAGTTCAGCACCACAAAACCATCTTTACAACAAATGCTAAAGGAACTTCTCTAGGCAAGAAACGCAAGAGAAGGAAAACACCTACAATAACAAACCCAAAACATTTAAGAAAATGGGAATAGGAACATACATATTGATAATTACCTTAAATGTAAATGGATTAAATGCTCCCACCAAAAGACACAGACTGCCTGAATGGATGCAAAAACAGGACCTGTATATCTCCTGTCTACAAGAGACCCACTTCAAACCTAGGGACACATACAGACAGAAAGTGAGGGGATGGAAAAAGATATTCCATGCAAATAGAAATCAAAAGAAAGCTGGAGTAGCAATTCTCATATCAGAAAAAATAGACTTTAAAATAAAGACTATTACAAGAGACAAAGAAGGACACTACATAATGATCAAGGGATCAATTCAAAAAGAAGATATAACAACTGTAAATATTTATGCACCCAACATAGGAGCACCTCAATACATAAGGCAAATACTAACAGCCATAAAAGGGGAAATCGACAGCAACACAATCATAGTAGGGGACTTTAACACCCCACTTTCACCAATGGACAGATCATCCAAAATGAAAATAAATAAGGAAACACAAGCTTTAAATGATATATTAAACAAGATGGACTTAATTGATATTTATAGGACATTCCACCCAAAAACAAAAGAATAAACATTTTTCTCAAGTGCTCATGGAACATTCTCCAGGATAGATCATATCTTGGGTCACAAATCAAGCCTTGGTAAATTTAAGAAAATTGAAATCGTATCAAGTATCTTTTCCGACCACAATGCTATGAGACTAGATATCAATTACAGGAAAAGATCTGTAAAAAACACAAACACATGGAGGCTACACAATACACTACTTAATAACGAAGTGATCAGTGAAGAAATCAAAGGGGAAATAAAAAAATACCTAGAAACAAATGACAATGGAGACACAACGACCGAAAACCTATGGGATGCAGCAAAAGCAGTTCTAAGAGGGAAGTTTATAGCAATACAAGCCTATCTGAAGAAACAGGAAACATCTCGAATAAACAACCTAACCTTGCACCTAAAGCAATTAGAGAAAGAAGAACAAAAAAACCCCAAAGTTTGCAGAAGGAAAGAAATAAATATCAGATCAGAAATAAATGAAAAAGAAATGAAGGAAACAATAGCAAAGATCAATAAGACTAAAAGCTGGTTCTTTGAGAAGATAAACAAATTTGATAAACAATTAGCCACACTCATCAAGAAAAAAAGGGAGAAGACTCAAATCAATAGAATTAGAAATGAAAAAGGAGAAGTAACGACTGACACTGCAGAAATACAAAGGATCATGAGAGATTACTACAAGCAACTCTATGCCAATAAAATGGACAACCTGGAAGAAATGGACAGATTCTTAGAAATGCACAACCTGCTGAGACTGAACCAGGAAGAAATAGAAAATATGAACAGACCAACCACAAGCACTGAAATTGAAACTGTGATTAAAAATCTTCCAACAAACAAAAGCCCAGGACCAGATGGCCTCACAGGCAAATTGTATCAAACATTTAGAGAAGAGCTAACACCTATCCTTCTCAAACTCTTCCAAAATATTGCTGAGGGAGGATCACTCCCCAACTCATTCTACGAGGCCACCATCACCCTGATACCAAAACCAGACAAAGATGAACTACACAAAGAAAGAAAGAAAGAAAACTACAGGCCAATATCACTGATGAACATAGATGCAAAAATCCTCAACAGAATACTAGCAAACAGAATCCAACAACACATTAAAAGGATCATACACCATGATCAAGTGGAGTTTATTCTAGGAATGCAAGGATTCTTCAATATATGCAAATCAATCAACATGATACACCATATTAACAAATTGAAGGAGAAAAACTATATGATCATCTCAATAGATGCAGAGAAAGCTTTTGACAAAATTCAACACCCATTTATGATAAAAGCCCTGCAGAAAGTAGGCATAGAGGGAACTTTCCTCAACATAATAAAGGCCATATATGACAAACCCACAGCTAACATCGTCCTCAATGGTGAAAAACTGAAACCATTTCCACTAAGATCAGGAACAAGACAAGGTTGCCCACTCTCACCATTATTATTCAACATAGTTTTGGAAGTTTTAGCCACAGCAATCAGAGAAGAAAAAGAAATAAAAGGAATCCAAATCAGAAAAGAAGAAGTAAAGCTGCCACTGTTTGCAGATGACATGATAGTATACATAGAGAATCCTAAAGATGCTATCAGAAAACTACTAGAGCTAATCAATGAATTTGATAAAGTGGCAGGATACAAAATTAATGCACAGAAATCTCTTGCATTCCTATATACTAATGATGAAATATCTGAAAGTGAAATTAAGAAAACACTCCCATTTACCATTGCAACAAAAAGAATAAAATACCTAGGAATAAACCTACCTAAGGAGGCAAAAGACCTGTATGCAGAAAACTATAAGACACTGATGAAAGAATTTAAAGATGCTACAAACAGATGGAGAGGTACACCATGTTCTTGGATTGGAAGAATCAATATTGTGAAAATGACTCTACTACCCAAAGCAATCTACAGATTCAATGCAATCCCTATCAAACTACCACTGGCATTTTTCACAGAAGTAGAACAAAAAATTTCACAATTTGTATGGAAACACAAAAGACCCCGAATAGCCAAAGCAATCTTGAGAACGAAAAATGGAGCTGGAGGAATTAGGCTCCCTGACTTCAGACTATACTACAAAGCTACAGTAATCAGACAGTATGGTACTGGCACAAAAACAGAAACATAGATCAATGGAACAGGATAGAAAGCCCAGAGATAAACCCATGCACACATCGTCACCTTATCTTTGATAAAGGAGGCAAGCATATACAGTGGAGAAAAGACAGCCTCTTCAATAAGTGGTGCTGGGAAAACTGGACAGGTACATGTAAAAGTACGAAATTAGAACACTCCCTAACACCATACACAAAAATAAACTCAAAATGGATTAAAGACCTAAATGTAAGGCCAGACACTATCAAACTCTTAGAGGAAAACATAGGCAGAACACTCCATGACATAAATCACAGCAAGATCCTTTTTGACCCAGCTCCTAGAGAAATGGAAAGAAAAACAAAAATAAACAAATGAGACCTAATGAAACTTAAAAGCTTTTGCACCGCAAAGGAAACCATAAACAAGACCAAAAGACAACCTTCAGAATGGGAGAAAATATTTGCAAATGAAGCAACTGACAAAGGATTAATCTCCAAGATTTACAAGCAGCTCAATAACAAAAAAACAAACAACGCAATCCAAAAATGGGCAGAAGACCTAAATAGACATTTCTCCAAAGAAGATATACAGATTGCCAACAAACACATGAAAGAATGCTCAACATCATTAATCATTAGAGAAATGCATATCAAAACGACAATGAGATATCCTCTCACTCCGGTCAGAATGGCCATCATCAAAAAAATCTAGAAACAATAAATGCTGGAGAGGCCGTGGAGAAAAGGGAACACTCTTCCACTGTTGGTGGGAATGTAAATTGATACAGCCACTATGGAGAACAGTATGGAGGTTCCTTCAAAACTAAAAATAGAACTACCATATGACCCAGCAATCCCACTACTGGGCATATACCCTGAGAAAACCATAATTCAAAAAGAGTCATATACCAAAATGTTCATTGCAGCTCTATTTACAATAGCCAGGACATGGAAGCAACCTAAGTGTCCATCATCGGATGAATGGATAAAGAAGATGTGGCACATATATACAATGGAATATTACTCAGCCATAAAAAGAAACGAAATGGAGTTATTTGTAGTGAGGTGGATGGAGTTAGAGTCTGTCATACAGAGTGAAGTAAGTCAGAAAGAGAAAAACAAATACAGTATGCTAACACATATATATGGATCTAAGGAAAAAAAAAAAAAGGTCATGAAGAACCTAGTGGCAAGACAGGAATAAAGACACAGACCTACTAGAGAATGGACTTGAGGATATGGGGAGGGGGGAAGGGTAAGCTGTGACAAAGTGAGAGACTGGCATGGACATATATACACTACCAAACATAAAATAGATAGCTAGTGGGAAGCAACCGCATAGCACACGGAGATCAGCTCTGTGCTTTGTGACCACCTAGAGGGGTGGGATAGGGAGGGTGGGAGGGAGGGAGATGCAAGAGGGAAGAGATATGGGAACATATGTATATGTATAACTGATTTACTTTCTTATAATGCAGAAACTAACACACCATTGTAAAGCAAATATACTCCAATAAAGATGTTAAAAAAAAAACTATGTGGGGAAAGTTTCATAACATTGGATTTGGCAATAATTTCTTGGATGTGATAGCAACAATGGCAAAGATAGACAAATGGGATTACATTAAACTTAAAAAAACTTCTGCAAAACACACTAGCCAAGAGGTGGAAGTTACCTAAATGTCCATCAACTTATGGACATTAGATGTGCATTAGATCTTTCTTTATTCAGCAAGAGTGAATAAAGAAAATGTGGTATACACATACAATGGAATATTACTCAGTCTTAGAAAAGAAGGAAATTCTGTCATATACTACAATACGGCTGAACCTTGATGACATTATGTTAAATGAAATAAGCCAGTCACAAAAGGACAAATACTATATGATTCCACTAATATGAAGTGTCTAAAGTTGTCAAAAGCCAGCAGTGAAATTCTCTGATTTCATTACAATTGATTAAGCCTAAATAGTACAAAACATTTTTCACTGAAGCATTTTGAATTTATTTCACTTTCCTTTGTAAAAGTAAATCTACTTTTACAATTCATTTTTCCAGTATTACAATTAAAGCGTTTTTTTTAATACTTACCTGTTACCTATCTTTGCCTTCCTAGTTACCTTTATTCATTCAACAAACAATCAGCAGGTGATTACCAAGCTGGATAGGGTTCTAGGAGCTGAGAACAGACCATAATCAAGACATAAAGCTCCTCCCTTCATACAGTTTAAATCCTAGTGGGTCAGACAGATAAGAAACAAGTAAACTGATCCATAAACCAAATATTTTGATAGTGGTGAGTACAATGGAGGGAATAAACCTAGGCACTGAGAAAGAGTGACTGTGATGTGGGGACAGGAGCCCACCTTAGATACAGTGGCTCACTCCCCTTAGAGCCATTACACTCTATGCAGTTCATGTAGCCTTGCCTGTATAGGCAAGTTTTGGATAAGCAGACAGCCAAATTACATCCAATGAGTTGTAAATATAAACATTTAGAGTCCCAGAAACGGGGAAGAAAAAAATTTTGAAGAGATTTTAGTCAAGAAATTTCCAAAACCTGATGAAAGACTTCAAATCACAGATCTAAGCAATTCATCAAACCCCAAGAATCTTAAATATAAAGAAAACTATACCTAAACATGTCATTAGCAAACTGCTGAGTGGTCATTAAAGAAAAATAATCTTAAGAGCAGACAAATAAAGGTAAGTTATATAGAGAATGAAAATGATGGCTGTTACATCATAAGAAATAACAGAGGACAGAAAACAATGGTACAAGATTTTTAAAGTACTGAAAGAAAAAAATGTTAACCTATAATTCTATACACAAAAAAACATCCTTTGAAAATAAAGGGTAAGTACACATATCTTCAGCCAGACAAAATCTGAGAGAATTCATCCACAGGAGATGTGCAGTATAAAAAATATTAAAAGAACTTCCTCATACAATTAAATAAACTATAGTATCTGCAAGAAGGAATAAGGAGCACCAGAAAAAGCTGGTAACATCGTTATCAGACAATTTAATTCAATCTAAATTTGTTATGGTCCTACTATGACAAAATGTTACACCAAGGGGAACATAAAGACAAATTAGATGAACTGCCTTAGAAACTCTTACAGTGAAGTAAAGAAAATAAGATATACATGTCTGAGTAGAGAACAAAGTTGAAAGTAATATATTGTATAAAAATTACATGTGTATTGTAGAGTTTACTGTGGTTTGCAAAGAAAGCTCAATGGACAAAGTGACCTTTTGAAGTTAGGCTACACTAATAGAAACAGGTAACCTAGGCAGTCAGAATAGCAGGAACGGCTGCAGAAAAATCACTAAATACATACTGGGATCATTAGATAATTCCCTTATCTTTAACTGGTATTTAGCATGCATGAAAGAAGGGAAAATATGTTGGAAGAAAGGTTTACTATAAAAATTATTATAAAAGTTTGTTGTCTGAATAAGAAGTTTAACATTCATGTTGAAGAATTTTAACAAGGAAAGGTTCTGCATCATAGCTGACTTTATCCAGATGGTTCTGGCAACAGTGGAAAGCTATAAGAATGAGGTGTGTAACTGCCAGGCCAGTTGGGACTGATTTTAAAAGCTTCTGTACATGTGAAGTTAAAGAGTCTGCCAGAACAGCATGCACCTCAAATAACCAGAAGTAAACTGCAAATGTAGACCTAAGTCATAATGGTCCAGGCCAAAGTAACAGATTTGAGAAAATATGTATTAATACATGGGGATGGTGGCTGAAGCCACAAATGTCGACGTTACTATCAAATTAAAGATGATTTAAAAGAGAAAGAGAAGAGAACAAAAGATAACTTATTGAAGATACAGAGGTCTGGGTGACAGTAGGAGGGAGAGATGCCAGAAAGGGGCTAGTAAGATAGGGGCTGCCCATTCTAATCTAGTTCCAACTTTGGATGGATGGATGTTTGCAACACTGGACCTCAGAAGGCTCTGCCTTGAGGATAAGAACTATCTTAACTGTAAGAACAATACTAGTTAGCATTTACTGAGCATTTATAACACCATCAGTCTTAGCAGTAAGCTCATTAAGTAAAACCTAGGGCAAGTGAATACATATCAGAGGTTGAAGAACATTTGGCAAGATTCCCCTGCCTTCCTCAAATTTCTTCCTTACCTGGTTAGAAGCTATTTTTAGTTTTATTTATCTTCCTACCTCTGTTGATATGTATGTATGTGTATATGTATGTATTTATTTATTGGAACCTAACAGTTTTTCAATCTATATGTATCACCCAATAAAACACAAATATGCTGGTAGGATTAGCACGTTCCAATTTGCATAACCAGCTTGGTATAGGAAAGTCAGGACAAAACTGAGAGGAAAAGTAAGAAGACTCCAAAGACCAAACCACCCAATTTCAACATTGATGGACTGTTCCCTATGGGTTGCTATCAATATGCAAGCTGTATCAATGGGATTCTTTATGCCACCTAGAGGAGGCCCCATTAACCCAGTGTGTGTCTGAGGAGCTTTGGTAGATGCCCAAAGCAGCTGGAGAGGAAGCTGTGGACAAAGCCTGGGTCAGAGTCCAAGCAGTCTTGCTCAGAGTCTTGCTTCACATCTTTCCCGCTCCCAGACCCTGTCCTCACCCTCTCTTAACTATCTCCTCTGAGAATGCTCCTCACACCATGGGACTCCAGCTGTACTGAAAAAGGGAGCAGATTCTGAATCTTCCTCTGACCTAGCCTATAGCTATGTACTGTGGAGAAGGCCCAGGGAAACTCCTTCATCTCACCAGCTGAGCTTCACCCCCGAACAGAAATGCAGAAGTTTCACCTCATGGCAACTCCTGAAAGCAAGCAAGAGGCTAGTCTGCTGGTGCCATTTATCACACTAATATTGTCCCCATTCCTTTGCTTCCAACTTAAAAAAATTACGTGTGTCTCTTTGCAATGGGTTAGTAGGAAGCGGTAAAGGAAGAATGTTTTATTTGAAAAAGTTGCTGGCACCCAGTATTTAAGCAAGCAATTTGAGAATTGAACAAAACAGGCAGACAAAGTATGTAGTTTTATTTACAGAGGCCACACAGGCCTGTCAGCTTCTATGAGAGCAGAATTCAGGACACTGTACCCCAGATTCTATTCTTGACTGAATCTTTGAGTGATTATTGCTCAAAAGGTTCCTATCCCATCTATACTTGGAAGAACAACTGTTCACCATAATTTCAGAATTAAAATTAAGGGCATGTGCACAGTCACCTGAAGTGCAAACCAATGTTCAGAATGTGAAACTATTAAAGAGTTGGTCACTGTTTTCATCCATTTAGGTTTATTGTCAACCTTCTACAATAACAGTAAACACTAATGTTAAATATTCAGTGACTATGTTCTAATAGATTTTAGTAGATTAATATATACGTGTTTTCAACACTGATTCCAGATGTGAATTTTTCTGTTACATTTTAAAATAATGCACCTGAAATAATTATTTCACTGAATTACTTTTAAATGACCCATACCCGGGGCAAATTGTGGCTAATCTTAATTCACTACCAGTTTCATATGTAACAGTATCTGTAATATGTTTAGTGATAGCTTGTATTATTCTCTAGAAATGAAAGATGGACAGTGGATAACATTTATTGAGGAAACTTTTTCCAAAATTTTGCATTTGCAAAATGTATGCCTAGATAAAGCCCAAAGCATTGGTCCAAACAGGAATCAATAACTATTTAGGAGATCAAATAAAGGTATTCCCTTTCACCATTTCTCTTATTAATGCTGCTCAAAGCTTTGATCTAAAAGTGGAAAAATGATGGCTAGTTTTTTGGAGATGGTTACTCACCTCCATGCCCTGCTGTTAGAAGTATGCATCAAGGCAGCTCTTCTGGAAAATTTGTATCCTTCAGCCAACTAGTTCTGATTCTATAAATTCAAATTAGGGAAAAGCTATCACGGTAGATAGAAAATAGCCAAAAACTCTACCAGCAAGGTTAGAGCCTACTTATTCTAGGCTAACCTTGTGATTCACTTTGACTACATAACCCAATTCTTGTCCCATCCAAATTCCAATTGCTCCTTTGGAAACAAGCCCAGACTAGCCACCTGGAGGAAGAGAGATGATATGGAGACTGACCACATGGAGCAAGAGGTCCAGGTATCCTAGCCATTCCAATCATCCCATCAGAAGCCCAGGCAGGTCAAGGAGGCCACGAGGCACCAGCCAGCCCCTGGCTGACCCTCCAACTAAGCCCACCCCAGCTAATTCCTGTCATACTGCCAAATCACAGAATAATACATTTTAAGACACTAAAACCTAGAGTGGTTTATTTTATACTAATGTCAAATGTGGATAAGAATTGATGTACCGGTGTTATTTACAATATGAAAAAATGTAAACCAAATAAATGTCCAACAAAAGAAAAATAGAAACCTATCAAATTACAGTTTTAAAATACTTCATGACACTCAATTACCAAGTATATAATGTTATGTGGAAAAAGTGAGACTACTAAACTCTCTAACTTCACTATACTTAAACTTTTAATAGAAGCTGGAAAGACGTATGCCAAAATATTCACATGTGATAACTTTTGAGTAAGAAGGTGAGTTGTTTTTATTTTTTACATTATTTCACACATCCCCTTTTTACAAAACAATGTCTTTTTAACTTAAAAATAAAAATAATAACCAAAGGAAAAATGAAATGTTGAATTCAATGCAAATAACTTCATTAAGATACTTAGCAATTTAAATGTTGAGGGAAATGTTAAACAATTTTAACAAATACTGCCATAATCTTGTTGTGAATATTCTAAAGTTTATTAAATCAGAATGATTTACTTAGAGAGGAATTGTTATCCATGAAGACTGGCCTGCTGCCAGGGGGATGGAGATGGATTCAGACACTAAATAGGCTCTACCCTGGATGACACTGAAAACTCTCCCCGGGGAACAGTGAGCCCTCACGACAGTATGTCATCAGGCTGTGAGTCCAGGCAGCGCCTTCAACAAACTGCATCACAGTTATGGTTTCAGTGATGTAAAAGCAGGGAGGTTTTCAATATTTGAGTAAACTACTGATTACTTTTAAAACTTGTTTATTGTTGGAAGAAAAATAAATTTACTGGTGGGAATACTTTAAAAGTTTCAGCTTTTCCACTGTTGTGGTTGACATAGGTAAAAGTAAGTGGTTTCCTATGTAATCACTGTAAAAACATATATAAAACCCCAGACACAGTAGTTATCCTACAATATTTGCCATTAGCTGATAATACCCAAACACTCCCTAAAGAGTCCATTTGTCCCTGACCAGAGTCTAAAAAGCTGGAAAATGGGCATCTCCCTTTAGGAGAAACCCTCTTCTTCCACCTGTTCCTAAGCCAGGCAATAGTCAACTGATTCATCCAGATTCAGGGACTGACTCAGAGAAAACAGACCACTAGGATATGGATATATGACCTCATCTTCCCCATTCTTCCCATGACCTACTATAGACTAGTATGGGAACAGAGTGTGGTGTATATAAAACCAGTATGAGTATGTGAACTACGAATGTCACCTGCCATATCAGTAAACAAAGGATGTTGCAGCCATCAGCCATTACAGCCGCCCCCAATGGTGAGCCATGAGGGAACTGAGGACGGAAACAGGATGCCTAACATCAAGCCATCAGACACTGCGGTCACCCCCTCCCCCAACAGTGTACCCTGAGGGGACTCAGGATGAGAAAGCACAGGACACTGGCCCCAGATAGCTGAGGTACATATCAAAGGAATGATTTCAATGAGCCCTGATTTTTGCATCTTCCCATACATAGAAAAGAGGTAGATTCCTTAATTGGAGATGTCTGGTTTACTTCAACTAACAGCAATCTTTTGATGTTCTAACTACTTTATTTTTGTTGCAAAAACTGCTGTATATCCTGGCTCCTCCCTTACCTCTTCGGAGCCATCCCTCAGAGCGACCTGAGAGTCCTGTCTCCCGGGCTTGAAGTCCTCAAAATGTCCACCAAATAAAACATAACTTTCAACTTTTAGGTTGTGCATTTTTTTCAGACAACAAGTATAACTACTAACTACTGCACATATCTGCCTTGTGACAAACTTGACTTAATAAGGAGCATCCCAGTAAGAAACTGGCTAAAAATAAGCACATTACCCCTCCTGCCTTGCCCAATTTAAGCAGGAGCTCCTCAAATCAAGCAGACAGAAGAAATTCAAGGTCCACAAATGTTAGCGTGCAGAGAAGTAAGAGGCTTGCAATATTAAACTCAGCCAGGAAGATAAGATATACTTCTATTTCCACTCAAGATGGAGTAATAGGAACTGGATTTACTCTTTTACTTGAAACAGTAAAAAAATCAGACAAAATATATGAAACAATGGTTTTCAAGACACTGGACATCAGGCAATGAAGGCCAGTGGTCAATGAGACTGGAAACAAGCAAGTTAACCTTACAACTGCCCCAGCTTAGTGCCCGGAAAGAGTTCCCAGGTTGTGGCTCATGGCAAAGCCCCCAGGCAAAGCTCAATGGATTCCCTGAGTTGAGATGACCCTAAGAGTCTCAGGAGCCCAAGGCGATTAGAGTTCACAGGACACAACCCAGAAGAAGAAAGGGCTATGCAGAAAGTATCTATATTATCAGTGCATGTGTGTGAGGAAAACCACCTGGAACCAGTATAAGAACCAGCCATAAGAATTAGAGAACAATTTCCTGTGTTTCCACATGACTGGGAACAATGCCTGTTCTCAAAAGCCAGAGAGGAAAAATAAGAAATTCATCGGTTTTTGGTAGAGTACTCAGTGAAGTCCTGACTCAATACTGGAGAATAACTAGCTCTAAACCTGCCAGAGCACTTCTCCAGATCTGCCTAACAAATCAAAAAAGCAAGATTTTTTTTTTTTTTAAATTTTATTTATTTATTTATTTATGGCTGTGTTGGGTCTTCGTTTCTGTGCGAGGGCTTTCTCTAGTCGCGGCAAGCGGGGGCCACTTTTCATCGCGGTGCGCAGGCCTCTCACTATCGTGGTCTCCCCCGTTGCGGAGCACAGGCTCCAGACGCGCAGGCTCAGCAATTGTGGCTCACGGGCTTAGTCGCTCCGCGGCATGTGGGATCTTCCCAGACCAGGGCTCAAACCCGTGTCTCCTGCATTGGCAGGCAGACTCTCAACCACTGCGCCACCAGGGAAGCCCAAAAAAGCAAGATTTTAAAGGATCAAACTGTTTCCAAGTAACTTAACTGCATCCCAGAATGACACTCAGGAATATTTATAGGAGTACAAAAATATCCAGCAGTCAACAAGGTAAAAGTCACAATGTCTGAAATGCCAAACAAGATTGACAGGCACACAAAGAAGCTAGAAAACACAACCCACGATGACGAGAATAATCAGTCAGTAGGAACTGACACAGACTGATACAAATGCTAGAATTAGAAGCAAAAATGTTAAAACAGTTATTAATTGTATTCCAAATATTCAAAAAGCAGGGATGTTCAAAAATTTAAGTAGAGACATGGAAGACATAAATACGACATAAATCGAACTCCTAGAGGTGATGATTATGATATCTGAGATGAAAAATACACAAGAAAAGGTTAATGGTGGGTTAGACATGGCAGTAGAAAGGAATAGTGAACTTGAAGCAATAGAAACTATCTAAAATGAAACTTACAAAAAGAAAATATGTTAATGGAAAGAGCATCAGTGAGTTATGGAATAACTTCAAGCAGCCTAAAATATGTGTAATTAGAGTCTTTGAAGAGGAGGGAGATGGGAGAACTAGAAAAATACATTCTTGTAGAAATAATACCTGAAATTTTCAAAATTTAATAAAAAGTATAAGTCCACAAGTCCAAGAAGCCCAAGGAGACTCAAGCATGAGAAAATGCCACAAGGCAAATTATAATCAAATTGTTCAGATGTAGTAATAAAGAGAAAATCTTAAAAGAATCTATAGGGGAAAACATATTAAATACAGAGGAATAACGATGAGTATGACAGCACATTAGTCATCAGAAAAAGGCAAGTGTCTTTTTGAGTACTAAAAAGGGAATAAATAAACAAACAAATAAAAATGTCTATTAACCCAGAATCCTGTATCAAAAATGAAGGCAAGAGACAGGACTTCCGGAATGTCAGAAAGAAGCACTTAGAAGACCCACTCCCATAGAAAGTAGTCATTTAACTGGTTAAAATTATTAGGACAAAAGGTATAACATAGTGACTATAGTTGATAACACAGTATTGAATAACTGAAATTTTCTAAGACAGTAGAATTTAAATGTTCCCCCCCAAATATACATATAAATATGTGGGATGATGGATGTGTTCATTAACTAGATGTATATGTACATCAACTCATCATGATATACAAATTAAATACCTTACAATTTTATTTGTCAATTATACCTCAAAAAAGCTGGAAAAAGAAGAATTTAAAGACCATGGAAATTGTCCCAAGGGCATACAGCAAATAGAGAAATATTCACTTAAGAAACTCTACTAAGTATCAGCAAGAACAGTGAGAGTCTAAGGCATTTTAGTCATGAAATGCTCCCTCTGCCCCACCCCCAGACCCATTCAACAGAAACTCTATTCTGGCACTCTATGCTGAGTGGGTTTGACCAAGACAGCATCAGCTCCACACCTCCAGGCTCTGAGTCTAGGGTTATGGTTTCACCCTGGGAGAGGCAAGTCATCTCACTCACCCCAGCCTCATTTTTAAGAAGTTTTATTTCAGGTAGGAATGGTCCAGAGGAATGATGTTCCCTTTCTCCACTGTGGCCTTCCTCATGGGGAGTGAAGCTTATTCCAGATGCCCATGTCTTGTTCACTTGTATGGTGGAGGTTACACGCTGGAAAGAGCAAGCCAAGTAGACCAGGGTTACCAACCTTCCTACCCCACATGCCTGGACAGCAAAGATGTCACTCTGGGAGTAGCAGGCTGCTGTCCCAGTCCCCAACAAATTTCAGTGGCACAGAGATTCTTTCCAGGAGAAGAGGAAGGCCACAAGTATGAAGCACTCTGCAGATCTGCATAAGGAGGATGACATTATTTGACGCAAAGTGAGAAAATTCCATGCCTAAGGGTGTTGTTGAAAACAATGGAGATCTTGGTAGAGAACTATTAAGAGGGTGCTCTTAGCTTTATGATACTGGTTAAAAAAAAAAGCAAAACAGAAGAGCAACCAGAAGTTTAACATAGAGAACCAGAGAAAGAGACGTCTATAAAGAGTGTTCCTGGAATCACAGTCAATCCTGAGTGTCAGAAATTCTGTATATATGCCTTAAACTATATCCACTCAGAAGCAATCAGAGCAAGATATGAAGTACACTGAAAATATTCTCAAGACATAAAAACAGATACATCAATAAAGACTGGAAGCCTTAGGAGCACAAAAGCTTAAACACAACCACTGGCCAAACACTGGCTGAACAATAAACTACTATGACCCATGGACAATTCCTAAGGAACTCAGGTTTTAAATAAAATAATTTGCATGTCTGGAAGTCTGCAACACTGTGCATGACAAAGGCTGCAAAATCTCAGTAGTGGTTAGGGTTAGGGTTAGGAATATCCAAGTTACTAGTCCTTAACTGAACATGGTGTAAAATGTAAAATTTCTAAACTGTGATAGCAGCCTCCAAGTTGCACAAACATCTGTTGATAAAAAAATCTAACTGGTTAAGGGGACATAGGACAACAATTGGCCAATAAGTAGATGCACTAACCCAGGCAAGAGGCAACCACTAAGTAGCTAGGTTAAAGATGAAAATAAGGCAGAAAATAATATGAGCAGGGATATCAGAGGTTGCCTACTCTGGGGGAAATAGATTTCTCCGTATTAGTACAGGTAAAATCTAAACAAATAAACAAACAACTAAATAACTAAACAAATAAACCAAGCAAACAAAAAAACATCAATGCCTAAGTGATGGAGGATTAGTATCCAGAGTTGCTACAATACAGTATTTAAAGTGTCAAGTTTTCAAAAAATGTATAATACATGCAAATAAACAGGAAAGTGTGACCAATACCCAGGGTGGAGGGGAGCATACAATAGAAACTACTTTTGAGAGGTTCCAGGGGTTGGACTTAACAAAGACTTCAAAGAGCTATTACACATTAAATACATTCAAAGAATTCAAGAAAATCATACCTAAAGAATCAAAGGAAAGTATGATAACCAAGTCTCACGGAAGAGAGAATATCAATAAAGAAACATAAATAGTAGCAAAGAACCAAATGAAAATTCCAAACTAAAAAAGTATAATAACCAAAATAAAAAATTCACTGGAGAGACTCAACAGTAGGTTTGAACTGGTAGAAGAAAGAATTGCCATACTTGAGGATAACTTAATAGAATGAATTTGAAGAACAAAAAGAGAAAAAGAGTGAAAAAAAATTAACAGAGATTCAGAGAAATGCAGGATACCACTGAATACATCAATACATCTTGGAAATATCAGAAGGAGAAAGGCGAAGGGGCAGAGTATACAGTCAGAGAAATACAATTTAAAATCTTCCCAAATTAGATGAGAAACAATAATCTACACACCTAAGAAACTTAACCCCAAGAAAGATATACACAAAGAAATCCACATTTATACACATCACAGTCAAGATGTTGAAACCTCAAAATACAGAGAAAATCCTTAAAGCAGAAAGAGAAAAATAACTCATCACATACAAGGAAGCTCAATTAGATTAAAAATCAACTTATCATCAGAAACAATGAAGGGCAGAAGGCAGTGGGATGACATATTCTAAGTGTTGTGTATAAAAAACTGTCTTTCAAAACACAGTTGACCCTTGAACAACTCAGGACTTGGGGGCACCAACCCTCCACGAGGTCAAAAAATCAGCCTATAACTACATGGCTCCTCCATATCTGCAGTTCCACATCTGCGGATTCAACCAACCACAGACTGTCTGTACTGTAGTATTTACAACTGAAAAAAATCCACATATAAATGGACCTTTGCAGTTCAAACCCATGACATTCAAGGGTCAACTGTAAAGGCAAAATACAGATATTCCCAGATAAACAAAAAACTGAGAGAATCTGTTGCTAGCAGACCTGCCCTACAAGAAACACTAAGGGAGTTCTTCAGGTGGAAAGCAAATGACTCCAGACAGTAATTCGAATCTAAACAAAAAAACAGAACCCAGATAAAGATAACTATGTAGATTATTACACAAAAAAAAGCATAATTGCATATACCTTCTCCTTTTTCTTCTTAACTAAGTTAAAAAGCAATTGCAAAAAGCAATATGCATATAATTTTATTGTTAGGCCTATAACAAGCAACATATTTATAAATAAAATACATAACAAATATATTTGTTAACAAATATATTTAATAAAATACATTTAACAATAACAAAAAGACAAGTAATATATTTAACAATAAGAGCACAGAGAAGGTGGGTGGGAACACAGCTGATTGAAATAGGTAATGACCCCACATGACAACTTTAACCCCTAGGAAGAAATGACAAGAATCAGAAATGATAAATAACTATAGCATTTAAATGGTAAATATACTTTAAAAAAACATAAGATTATCTAAAATAATAATTATAAAAATAAATTATTCCATTTATAATATATAGAGATATAGTATGTATAACAACACAAAAATGTGTGTGTGAATGGGGCTATTAGAGCAAGTTCCTATATTTAATTCAAATTAAGTTAATATAATCTAAGGTAGATATTGTTAAGAGTAGCAAAGATTTTGATAAGATGTATACTGTGATAGGCTTACAAATACTGAGAAAATAATTCAAAAAATATAATTTAAAAATCATTAATCCACACAAAAAACCTGGCCAGAGGTACTTATAGCAGTTTTTTTGTTGGTTTTTTTTTTCTTAAATAATTCTTTATTTATTTATTATTTATTTTTGGTTGTGTTGGGTCTTCGTTTCTGTGCGAAAGCTTTCTCCAGTTGTGGCAAGCGGGGGCCACTCTTCATCGTGGTGCGTGGGCCTCTCACTATCGTGGCCTCTCTTGTTGTGGAGCACAGGCTCCAGATGCGCAGGCTCAGTAGTTGTGGCTCACGGGCCTAGTTGCTCCGAGGCATGTGGGATTTTCCCAGACCAGGGCTCGAACCCGTGTCCCCTGCATTGGCAGGCAGATTCTCAACCACTGCACCACCAGGGAAGCCCCTTATAGCAGTTTTATTAACAAGTGCCAAAACTTGCAAGCAACCAAGATGTCCTTCAGTAGGTGAATGAATAAACTGTGCAATATCTGGACCATAAGACATTATTAGCATAAAAGAAATAAGCTATCAAGCCATGAAAAGAAGTGGAGGAGTCTTAAATGCATATTACTAAGTGAAAGAAGCCAATCTGAAAAGGCTACATTCCAGCTATATGACACTCTGGAAAAGGCAAAATATGGACACAGTAAAAAGATCAGTAGTTGCCAGGGTGGGGGAGATGAGTAAACAGAGCACTGAGCACAGGGGATTCTCAAGGCAGTGAAATACTCTGTATGATATTACAATGATGGATACATGTCATTATACATTTGTCCAAACCTGTAGAATGTGTAACAACAAGAGTGATCCATAAGGTAAACTACAGACTTTGTGAGATCATGATGCATCAGTGTAGGTTTATCCTTGGAAAAATACATTATTCTTGTGGTGATGTTGATAAAAGGCAAGGTTATGCATGTGTAGGGATGGGGGTATACAGGAAATCTCCATACCTTCCTCTCAATTTTATTGTAAACATAAAACTGCTCTAAAAAATAAAGATTTTTTAAAAAATCATTAAAGAAACTAAAATGTTGTAACAGGAAATATTCATTTAATACAAAATAAAGCATTAAGGGAGGAATAGAGAAACAAAAGAAGACTTGAGACATAGAAAACAAAAAGAAAATGTCAGATATAAGTCTAGCCACATTAATAACATCATTAAATGTAAACTAAAAACACAATCCAAATAAATATAAAAACAAAATCAAACACTTTGTTGTTTTCAGGAGACACATTCTAGATTCAAAGATACAAATAGTTTGAAATCAAAAAGATGGAAAAGGATGTATGATGCAACTACTAACCAAAGAAACTGAAATAACTATATTAATATTAGACAGAATATATTTTAAATTTTAAAAACACTATTAGAGATAAAGAGGAATCTTTCATAATGATAAAAGTTAATATGTTGGCAAATAACAGTAAATATAAATATTAACACAGCTCAAAATTACATAAAGAAAAAACCTGATATAATTGAAAGAAGTAACAGATAATTCAACATATACTTGAAGACTTCAAGTCTCTACTTTCAACAACAGAACTAAGCATAAGATCTACAGGGAGGTAGAGGACTTGAACAACACTATAAAATCACAAGACTTAACACACTTCTATAGAACATTCTACCCAACAGTAGAATACACATTTTTCTTAAGTGGACAAAGAACATTCTAGATGATAGAGCATGAGCTAGACCATAAAACAAGCTTTGACAAATGTAAAAGGACTGAAGTCATTGAAAGTATGTTTTACAACCATAATGGAAATATATTAGAGATAACAGAAGGAATCTTGATAAATATACAAATACGTGGAGAATAAACAACACACTTCTAAATAAACAATGGTTCCAAAAAGAAATCACCCAGCAATTCAACTCCTGCATTTATCATCTGTGAGAAATCAAAATATATGTCCACACAAAATACACACATAGTCATACCAATATTATTCAGACCAGCCAAAAGTGAAAACAATCAAAATGCCTTACTGAACTTTATTATTATTAATTAATAAAGAGATGAACAAAATATGGCATAGCCATACAACAGAATATTATTCAGCAATAGAAAGAATGAAATACTGATATATTCTATCATATAAATGAAGCTTAAAAACATTATTCTAAGTAAGAGAAGTCAGAGACAGAAGTCCACATATTCTATGATTCCATTTATATGCAAAGTCCAGAATGGACAAATCCATTCTGGTGGTTGTAGGAACAATGGGTGGTTGTAGGAACAATGGGGAGTAACTGCTAATAGGTACTTATCTCCTTTTAGGAGTAATTAAAAGGTCATGGTTACATAACTTTGTGAACATCTAAAGACCACTGAATTGTACACTTTAATTGGATGAATCTTGTGGTATAAGGACTATATCCCAATAAGATGTTAAGAAAAGAAGGTAAACTAAAAATATTTTCAGGCATACAAATACTGAAAGAACTCATCACCAACAGACTCATACTAATAGAAAAGTTAAAGAAAGTCCTTTAAGTAGATGGAAAATGATAAAAGACAGAAATATCTATTTACACACAGGAAGGAAAAGAACCAGAAATAGGAATGACATGAGTGTGTAATTAATATATAATTTAATCTATTTAAGAGATAAATGTGTATTTAAATAAAAATAATAACAATGTATTATAGGGTTCATAACATATGTTTAAGTGAAAGAATGACCACAACAGCATAAAGTCAGGGAGGGAAGAGACAGAAATATACTACCACAATGTTTTTATATTATGTGTGAAATAGTTTAATATCACCTGAAGGTAGACTATGATTAAGTTAAAGATGTATACTACAAATCTTTAACACAATTACTAAAATAGCAAAATAAAGGGTTATAGCTAATAATAAAGCGAATAAAATGGAATCATAAAAAGAGGAGAAAAGGAACAACAGACACAGGATCTACAAAAAACCAACAAGAAGATGACAGACAAATCTAATCACATCAATAATCACATTAAATGTAAATGGTCTAAAGACTCCAATTAAAATGCAAATATTGTCAGATTGGATTAAAAAAGCAAGACCTACCTATATGGTGCCTACAAGAAGCACATATTTAACCTAATGACAAATACAGGTTAAAAGTAAAAGGGTGGAAAGACCTATACTATACTAACACTACTCAAAAGAGAGCTGAATGTCTACTTTATCATCAAAGTAGATTTCACAGCAAACAATATTGCCAGGTATAAAGATATTCATTTTCTAATGATAAACTGGTCAATTAATCAAGAGGACATAAAAATTCTAAATGCTTTTACCCCTAATAACAGTGTTTCAAAATTATTGATTCAAACACTTATAGAACTATAAAGAGAAATCAACATTTATTAATCAACATATTAATCAACATTTATTTATTAATCAACATCCACATTTATTGCCAGAGATTTCAATCCTCTACTCTCAATGATTGATAAAAATAGGTTTCAAAAGTCAGCAAGTAGACTTTTACAAAAGTATGTACCAGCTTCACTTAATTGAAATAACTTAAAGAACACTCCACCTAACAATAGCATAATACACACTTTCCAAGTGTATATAATATAAATCATATTCTAGGCCATAAAACAAGTCTCAAATTTAAAAGAATTCAAGTTATACAATGTATGTTCACTGACCACAGTGGAAATACATTATAAATCAATAGCCAAAGGTATCTGGAATAATCTCAAATGTTTGGAAAATGAATACCACACATCTAAATGAAGCACACATTGGTCAAGAAAAAAAGGAAATTAGTAGGTATTTTTTTATTGAATGTAAATGAAATCAAATACTGAAATCTGGGACTTCCCTGGTGGCCCAGTGGTTAAGACTCCGTGCTCCCAATGCAGGGGCCTGGATATGATCCCTGGTCAGAGAACTAGATCCCACATGCATGCCGCAACTAAGAGCACGCATGCCACAACTAAAAGATCCCGCATGCCACAACTAAGACCTAGCGCAGCCAAATAAATAAATAAATATTTTTAAAAAAATTTTGAAATCTGTGAGATGCTGCTGTAGTCATATTTAGGAGGAAATTTATAGCACTAAACATTAAAATTGAAGAGGATCTCAAATCAATGACATCATCTTCCATTTTAAGAAACGAAAAACAGAGCAAATCAGGAGTTACATCAGCATCATAGTATAGTGAGATGTCCTCTTTGTCTCTCCCCTTCAACCTACAACCAGTAAAACACCCATACTTTATCAAAGGTACGTGTGTCCAACACACTGGGACGCCAGAGAATTCCACACATCTGCACATCTAAAGGTGGGTGGACTGGAACACACAGAGGAGGTGGAACCAGGGGAACAATGGAGGTGGTGCCTGCAATCCTTGTCCCCCAGCCCCAGAGAACCTGGAAGCAGCAAAGGAGGCAGCTCACATGACTCCAATCTCCCAGCCACAGTGACACCTGTGGCCATAGCTAACTGGGCAGCAGTGGCAGTAAGACCTGGGACCCTGTCCCTCCAGACACCAGAGTTGTGAAAGCCTCCTGCCCCCACCCCCTGTCCCCAGTGCAATGGGGGAGCCCATAAACCTGAGAACACCAGACATGGCAGAGGCACGTTCAACCCCAGCTCCTCCCACCCCCAACAAGCCTGTGACTCAGGAGATCCCATATACAGCAGAAAAGCCCACCATTCCAGTGCCCCAGGCAGTGAGGCCAGTGACACCAGCAGCAAGGCACCAATGACTCCAGAGGCAGGAGCAATGGATAACAAGGGCGCTGGGTAACACCTCTGACAAAGGCGGTGAAGGGTGAAAAGTGCCAATTTTCAAATACAACCAGGGGTGGCTCAGGTAAGAAAAACCAAAACTTGTCCTATAGCGCCACCTACTGGAAAACAAAAGAAAGGCCTGTAATTTCTAACCTGTTGAATCGTCAGAATGAAGTGAAAAAAAAGCCTTACCTAAAGAAAGGTGTTCGCTAAAATGCGTTGGCAGAGAAACAACTCATGAAGGACTGTGAAGAATCATAGTAACACTGTACTACAAAAAGAAAACAATAATTCTCCAGAAACCAAACTTAAAGTCATGGAATACTGCAACCAAACTGATTGAGAATTCAAAACAGCTGTCATGAAGAAACTCAATTAGCTACAAGAAAACTCAGAAAGGCAGTTCAATGACCTCAGAAATAAAATTAATGAACATAAGGAAAACTTTACCAAAGAGATTGAAACTCGAAAAGAACCAAACAAATCCTGTAGCTGAAGAACTCAATAAACAAAATGAAGAATGCATTAGAAAGCATTGGAAATAGAGTAGACCATATGGAAGAGAGAATTAGTGAACTCAAAGGTAGAAATTAGAAATGATGCAAGTTGAAGAGAAAGAGAATTGACATCTGAAAAAATGAGGAAATTCTGAGAGCTATTCAGTTCTTTTAGGAAGGGCAACATTAGGATAATGAGTAACCCAGAAGGAGAAGAGAGCGAAAAGGGAGCAGAGAGCTTATTTGATCAGCTCGGTGCTTTGTGACCACCTAGAGGGGTGGAATAGGAAGGGCAGGAGGGAGACACAAGAGGGAGGGGATAGGGGGATATATGCATACATTTAGCTGATTCACTTGTTATACAGCAGAAACTAACACAACATTGTAAAGCAATTATACTCCAATAAAGATGTTAAAAAAGAAAGAAAGAAAGAAAGAAACAATAGCTGAGAACTTCCCAAACCTGCAGAAGGAACTGGATATACAAGTCTATGAAGCTAAGAGAACACCTAACTACCTGAATGCAAAAAGACCTTCTCCAAGGCACACTATATTAAAACTGTCAAAAGTCAGTGACAAAGAAATAATTTTAAAGGCAGCCAGAGGAAAAAAAGGATGGTAACCTACAAAGGTACCCCCATTAGGCTACCAGCAGACTTCTCAGCAGAAATCCTATAGGCCAGGCAGGAGGGGAATGACATTCTCAAAATACTAAAAGATAAAACCTTTCATCCAAGAACACTCTATCCAGCAAAGCTGTCACTCAGATATGAAGGAGAAGTAAAGAAAAACAAAAGTTGAGGAAGTTCATCAACACTAGACTTGACGTATAAGAAAAGTTGAAAGAAACTTTTCTACCAGAATCAAAAAGACAAAAAGCACACAAAACTTTGACTAAGGTGATAAATAGAGAGAATCAGAAAATTGCAATTGTATATCAGAATAGGTTTTTAAACATTTAATTATAGCATAAAGCTTAAAGAGAATAAAAGGGAGAAAAAAATAACGATAGCTATTTCAATTTGTTAACCAACTCACAACATAAAAATGAATAATTTGAGACAACAAAAAATGGGGGAAGAGGAAAAGTACAAAACCCATACAGGTAAATGGAGATAAGATGCTATCAGCAGACAACGGACTATTTCATCTATGAGATGTTTTATAAAAACCTCATGGTAACCACAAAACATAAATCTAGAGCAGAGACAACAAACATAAAAAAGAGAAAACTGAGAAAAACATCATAGAAAACCACCACACCAAATGACAGGCAGAAGCACAAGGAAAAAGAAACTGGATATATAAAGCAACCACAAAACAAAAGAAAAAATGGTAATACTAACTTCACATCTATCAATAATTACTGTAAAGGCAAATGGATTGAATTCACCAATTAAAAGACACGCAGTGGCTGGATGGATTCCAAAAACAAGCCCCAACTATATGCTGCCTCCAGGAGAATCATCTCAGCTCTGAAGACAAATATAGCCTCAAAGTGAAGGGATGTAAAATGATACTCCAAGTAAATGACAGCCAAAAGCAAGTGGTACTCGTATCAGACAAAGTAGACTTCAAGCCAAAAAAGCTAACAAGAGACAAAGATGTACAGTATATAATGATAAAGAGAACAATTCATCAAAGAAGACATAACAGTTATTAATATAAATGCAATTAACATAGGAGCACCAAAATATATAAAGCAGTTACTAATAGACCTAAAGGGAGAAAATGACAGCAACACAATAACTTTAACAGCCCATGTACAATAATGGATAGATCATCCAGACAGTCAACAAGGAAACAGTGGCCTGAAATGAAACATAGGGCAGATGGATTTGATAGATTTGTACAAAAAATTCCATCCAAAAGCAAAAGAACACACATTCTTCTCAACTTCACATGGAACTTTCTCAAGAACAAACCATATATGTTGAGACACCAAACAAGTCTCAGTAAATTTAAGAAGAATGAAATCATTTCAAGCATCTTTTCTAATCACAGCGGTATGAAACTAAAAATCAACTACAAGAAGAAAGCTGGAAAAATCACAAATATGTGGAGAATGAACAACATACTACTGAACAACTACTGGGTCAATGAAGAAATCAAAGGAGAAATTTTAAAATACTGGAAGACAAATGAAAATGAAAACACAACATACATGCTATAGGATGCAACAAAAGAGTATTAAAAGGGAGGTTTATGGCAATACAGACCTATCTCAAGTAATAAGAAAAACCTCAAATAATCTCACCTTTCACCTAAAGGAGCTAGAAAAATAAGAATAAACGAAGCCCAAAGTGAGCAGAAGGAAGGAAACAATAAAGATCAGAGCAGAAATAAATGAAATACAGACTAAAAAGACAATAGAAAAGATCTATGAAACTAAGAGCTGATTCTTTGAAAAGATAAACAAAATTGACAAACCTTTATCTGAACTCACTGACAAAAAAAGAGATTAGGCTCTAATAAATAAAACCAGAAATGAAAGAGGAGAAATAATAATGGATACCACAGAAATACAAAGGATTATAAAAGAACATTATGAACAGCTTTATGCCAACAAATTGAACAACTTAGAAGAAATGGAAAAATTCTTAGAATCACACAACCTTCTAAGACTGAATCACAAAGAAACAAAAAACCTGAATAGACTGATCACTAGCAAAGAGATTGAAACAGTTATCAAAAACCTCCCCCAAAAGCAAAACCATAGGCTTCACAGGTGAATTCTAAAAAACATTCAAGGAAGATTTAATACCTATCATTCTCAAACTCTTCCCAAAAATTGAAGAGAAGGGAATACTTGCTAATTCATTTTACAAAGCCAATATTATCCTGATACCAAAACCAGACACAAACAACAACTAAAAAAGAAAATTACAAGCCAGTATCTCTGATGAACATAGATGTAAAAATTCTTAATAAAATATTAACAGAATACAACAATGCATTAAAATGATCATACACCATGATCAAGTGAAATTTATTCCAGGAATGCAAGGATGGTTCAATATCCATATATCAATGTGATATGTCACATTAACAAAATGAAGGATAAAAACCAGATGATCATCTCCATAGATGCAGAAAAGCATTTGAAAAAATTCGACATCCATTTATGATAAAAACTTTCAATAAAATGGGTATGAAAGGAATCAACCTCAACATAGTAAAAGCCATACAATGACAAACCCACAGCTAACATCATACTCAATGGTGAAAAACTGAAAGCTATCCCTCTGAAATCAGAAACAAGACAAAGATGTCCACTCTTGCCACTCTTTTCAACATAATGTAAGTCATAGTCAGAAAAACTAGGCAAGGAAAAGAAAAAAAGGCATCCAAATTGGAAAGGTAAAACAGTAAAACTGTCACTATTCGTGGATGACACAATTTTATATATAGAAAACCTTAAAGACTCCACCAAAAAACTCTTAGAAATAATAAACAAATACAGTGAAGTTGCAGGGTACAAAATCTGTTTTGTTTCTATATTCTAACAATGAGCTAACAGAAGGAGAAATTAAGAAAACAATCCCATTTACAATCACTAACAAAAAGAATAAAATATCGAAGAAGAAATTTAACCAAGGAGGTGAAAGACATATACACTGAAAGCTAAAACACTAGTTAATGAAAGTGAAGACAACACAAATAAATGGAGAGATACTTCATGCTCATGGATTGGAAGAATTAACATTATTAAAATGTCCATACTATCTAAAGTTATCTACAGACATAATGCAATTCCTATCAAAATACCAATGGCATTTTTCACAGAACTAGAACAAATAATTCTAAAATTGTATGGAAATACAAGAGACCCTGAATAACCAAAGCAATTGTGAGAAAAAAAAGAATAAAGCTGGAGGTATCACACTACCTGTTTTCAAAATATTCAATATACTACAAAGCTATCATAATCAAAACAGCATGGTATTGGCAGGAATACAGATAAATAGATCAATAGAACAGAATTGAGAGCCCAGAAATAACCCATGCACATATGGACAACTAATTTATGACAAAGTAGCAAAGAACATACACTGGAGAAAGCATAATCTCTTCAATAAATGGTGTTGGGAAATCTGGAGAGCTATATGCAAAAAAATGGACCTTGACCTCTATCTCACACCATACACAGAAATCAACTCAAAATGAATTAAAGACTTGAAAGGAAGACCTGAAACCATAAAACTAGAAGAAAACATAGGCGTTACACTCTTTGACATCAGTCACAGCAATATCTTTCAAGATATGTCTCCTCAAGCAACACAGGAAACAAAGGCAAAAATAAACAAATGGGACTACACCAAACTAAAAAGGACGGCACAGGAAACGATCAACAAAACAAAAAGACAACTGAATGGGAGAATATATTTCCAAATCATATAACTAATAAGGGGTTAATATCTAAAATAGATAAAGAACTCATACAATTCAACAACATCAACAACAAAATAACTTGATTAAAAAAATAAGCAGAGGAACTGAATAGACATTTTTCCAAAAAAAGACATACAGGTGGCCAACAGGCACATGAAAAGATTTTCAACATCACTAAAATGCAAATCAAAACCACAGGGAGATACCACCTCATGCTGGTTAGAAGGACTATTATCATTAGGCAAGAAGTAACAAATGTTGGCAAGGATGTGGAGAAAAGGGAGCCCTCATACACTGTTGGTGGGAATGTATAGTGGTGCACCCACTATGGAAAACAGTATGGAAATTCCTCAAAAAATTAAGAATAGAACTACCATATGATCCAGATATCCCACTCCTAGGTACATATACAAAGAATACAAGAAAACACTAACTGAAAAAGATATATGCATTATGTTCACTGCAGCATTATTTATAATAGCCAAGATATGGAAACAACTTAAGGGCCCATCAACAGATGAATGGATAAAGAAGATATAATATGCATATACAGATGTTTATATACATATATACACATACATATACACAATGGAATACTACTCAGCCATAAAAAAAGATGAAATCTGGGATTTCCCTGGTGGTCCAGTGGTTAGGACTCTGTGCCCTCACTGCCAAGAGCAGGGGTTCAATCCCTGGTCAGGGAACTAAAAATCCCACAAGCCACATAGCGCAGCCAAAAAAGCCATGAAATCTTTCCATGTGTGACACCATGGATGGACCTTGAGGGTATTCTGCTTAGTGAAATGAGTCAGACAGAAAGACAAATACTGTATGATTTCACTCATATGTGCAATATAAAAAACAAACACCAGAAATAAACCCACATCTACAGTCAATTAATCTTTGACAAAGAAGGCAAGAATATACAATGGAGAAAAAGACAGGCTCTTCAGGAAGTGGTGTTAGGAAAGCTTGAAAGCCACATGTAAATCAATGAAGTTAGAACACTCCCTCATACAATACACAAAAATAAACTCAAAATGGCTTAAAGGCTTAAATATAAGACATGACACCATAAAACTCCTGGAAGAGAACATAGGCAAAACATTCTCTGACATAAATCGTAGCAATGTTTTCTTAGGTCAGTCTCCCAAGGCAATGGAAATAGAAGCAAAATAAACAAATGGAAACCTAATTAAATGCATAAGCTTTTACACAGCAAAGGAAACCATAAAGAAAATGATAAGACAACCAGAATGGGAAAAAAAAATGTGCAAACAACATGACCACCAAGGGATTAATTTCCAAAATATACAAAGAGCTCATACAATCAATAACAAAAAAACAACCCAATCAAAAAATGGGCAGAACATCTAAATAGATATTTCTCAAGAAAGACATACAGATGACCAACAGGCCCATGAAAAGATGTTCAACATTGCTTATTATTAGAAAAATGTAAATCAAAACTACAATGGTGTATCCCCTCACATCTGTCAGAATGGCCATCATCAAAAAGTCTACAAATAATAAATGCTGGAGAGGGTGTGGAGAAAAGGGAATCCTCCTACACTGTTGGTGGGAATGTAAATTGGTACAGCCACTGTGAAAAACAATATAGAGATAACTTCAAAAACTAAAAATAGAGTTGCCACATGACCCAGCAATCCCAATCCTGGGCACATATCTGAAGAAAACACTAATTCAAAAAGATACATGCACCCCAATGTTCACAGCAGCACTATTTACAATAGCCAAGACATGGAAGCAACCTAAATGTCCATCAACAGATGAATGGATAAAGAAGATGTGGTACATATATATAATGGAATATTACTCAGCCATAAAAAAGAATGAAATAATGCCATTTGCAGCAACATGGATGGACCTGGAGATTATCATACTAAGGGAAGTAAGTCAGACAGAGAAAGACAAATATCATATGATACCACTTATATGTGGAATCTAAAATATGATACAAATGAACTTATTTACAAAACAGAAATAGACTCACAGACGTAGAAAACAAACTTATGGTCACCAAAGAGGAAAGGGGGTGGGGAGTTTGAGATTAGCAGATAAATACTACTGTATATAAAATAGAAAAAACAAGGTCCTACAGTATAGAACAGGGAACTATATTCAGTATCCTGTAATAAGCCATAATGGAAAAGAAAAAACAAACAAAATAAATCATCAAACCAAACAACACAAAACAAACACATAGATACAGAGAACAGAGTAGTGGTTATCAGAGGGAAAGGGGCAGGGCAACAGGAGGGTGAAATGGGTAAAGGTCATCAACTTGAAAACTATGATTATTACATCTGCATTCGTCCCTCAAATGTGAATTAGTAGGATAACAACCTAATCAGCATGGGCTCAGTACAACTTTATAAAAGTATCTGTGAGATATTTTAGATCAGGATATTAATTACAGACTGATGAAATGCTGACAGCTCAACAGAAGTCTCAATTTAAGACACAGTTTTCATGACAGTGGAGCTGAGGGCTCTATTCCACTGCACATAAACCAAGCTGAAACCACACCACAAGTGTGCCAGTCTGGGAACACAGGGGACACAAGGCACCTGCCACTTTCTGTCCTCTCTATGGGCCAGGTGTTATAGTCTATAACTCTTACAACAGGACTTGGATGTCATTTTAATTATTCCATTTAGAGATGGAAACCTCCATCAGTGAGGTCAGGGAATCTGCTGGTAACTGGTAGAAGAACCCATTATGTGAGTCCAGATTTGTTCTCACTCAAACACTCTCTAATCCACATGAAGCTAATTTGCTCAATTCCTACAGTAGTAATGAATAAACATAAGAAATAGATCATTTGTTATTCTATAAACTGAACTGCATATTCAAATCAAGTGCAGTCATTAGATTATTCCTAGGGACATGTGACCTGAGTTATTTACCAAATTACATATAAGAAAAAATAAAATACTTATATATTGAACCCCCATTATATTCTTTCTCTACAAGAAATAATAGCCTAGTAAAAAGTATTTTTAATGAACTGAACTGCATGCATAAGCTATAATATGGCCTTGTCTTACACAGAATGGTGCCTTAGGTAAGCGTGCCATGGGACTAAGGTATGTGTGTGAAAGGTGGGGAATACGCAGGGAAGGGTCACCTGCCAACATGTGTTGAGCTGAGGTAATGGCTCTTCACTCAGAATCCTCTGGATACCTAATTAGTTTCTCCTGGAGATGACAGGTATAATTTCTCCACAAAATTTGTTCTCCACCTCCCCTATGCATTTGAATTAACTTTGTGAGATAAACAGCTAAGTCTACAGGAATAGCTCTTACTTCAAGCACAGCAATTAAGAGTGCCTGTTTCCTCTCCTCCTACATCTGTTCTGAGAGTGCAGTGAATACATCTGAATTATTATCTGGATATACAGTAATTGCCCAGGAATGACAACTCACCTGTCTGTAGAGTAGGCTGTGCTTTTTAGGTGAGGAATAGCCAGGCTAACCTAAATGTTCAGTTGAAACAGTCATCTGCTGTGCAGTAAGAATGGAAAAAATAGTTTGACTTGAGTTAGTCAGAGCGGTCATCCAAAAATCTGTGCCCAGATGAGGCAGCTAGATTGTGTGCTTTAGGGACCCCAAAATATCCTCCATCTTACCTCCAACTCCCTCTTCCTCTGACATACAAGCACCTGCACTTCAACCTTTATACTTCATTCTTTTTAATTAAAACCTCGTGTCTCTTATTTTTTCTTAAAATATGAAACCCATCAGGATGGACAATTCTATAGAACCAATATAAATCATAATATATCTAAATATTTAATTCTTTGTACAGCCCTTCACACATTTCAAAATTCTCTCAAATTCAGCGATCCAACTTGAACTCTCAAAACCCTGGCAGGGCTTGGCAGGAGCTGTCACATTTATACACCCCAGGAACCAGGTGAGGAAGATGTGGGAACTTCCTCTGGCTTTCCATGGGCTGAGCCAGGCCTCTCTCAGAGATATCACATCTGTGACCAAAAGTCTATAAGCATTCATTTCACAGTTCTATGGTAACTCAATTATGCTCATAATTTTTCACTGAAAGATATTAAAGAGCAGCATGATAAGGCTTGCTTTAAAAATTATACTTTAAGGCCCACTTATTATTTCTTTTACTTTTTTAACATCTATTTTCTGCAACAGAGCTAACTCCTGTCCCATTGGGGATCACATTCCCACTATTTACTCATTTTCCCTCTTCCTACCTCATCGGGAACACAACCCTGGCAAGGGCAGGAGTTCCTCCTGCAGTATCCCACAGGGTCTGTCTGGGTCACATCAGTACCTGAGTCAGTGCTGGGCTACCAAGGCCTCTCCACAAGCCTGAAGGAAAGAAGGGGCAGTGGCATCTCCTCTCAGGCTCTGACTCTGGTGGGGCCGGTGGGCACCCCCTACTGGGAGGAGCTGGGGGCCTGTCTTCTGCCACCGAGGCACCTCCTCACCACCCACATCATCAGCTTCCTCTCACACTGGATGTTCCTAATTCCACATTTAGAAGAAATTCTAATTAAACTTGGAAAATAAGCTTTAGGAAAGCCAGGAAAAGAAATCCAGATATGCAAACACCTGAGGAAGAGGAACAGAAAATTAACCCCTCTGGCTACAGACACAGCCAAGAGGAGGCTTTTCAGATGTTCTGCCTGAATTAAATGAGCCCATGGGTCATCTCTACGCATTGTGCATGTCTTCACCATGTTCATTCACCTTTAAAAGCCAATTTTATTTTTCCCAACACTGATTGCATTTGGCGTAGACTGGCCAGATTATGGACAGGGAGGGAATTTGTATTCTGTAATAATCTATTTTCAGGAGAGTGCTTCAAATTTCTTGAAACCCCGAAGGGAGAAAAACTCACTCAGGTCATTTCCCTTCCTTTTCACAATTATCTTATTAAAAGGTTTATCCTCCTCCAGCATTTTTGAGCCCACACGACAAGATATGTTGCCGAGATAAATGACACCCTGCATAGCCCTGAACTAGCAAGGGACACAGCTGAAGTATTACTTAGAATGACGGATAGTTAAAGATGGGGAACTAAAACAGATACATCCATAATTCAGAAGTTAGCTGAGGAGAGACAATAGCTGGGAAAATAGTGAGTATTTTTAAAACACAATGATCACAATTTGTATTCGGAAAACTAATTAGAGTAACGTGTGGACATGTTACTTCTATGCAACATAAATGAGTCTGTTCGATTCTACTTACTGTTGACAATAACAGTGATGAGCCATTTAATTTATTTCCTGATGTTGGATCTTTGTGGATTCAGTTGTACTACGTATGTCGGGAGATGCCAACGTAAACCGATGCATCTAAAGTTAGGAATTAGGAACTGTGTCCTAGTGGACAGTTCTCAGCTGAAAACTTGTAAAAAGTATACAAAAATGTTGCAGAAACTGTTTCATGGTTACACCACATTATGCCATCCTCAAGACAGTCCTTCAGAATTTATTAATCCCATGGGAAAGATGAAAAATTGATGCTAGAAGAAATCAGGGGAGAGACACTTGATCCAGCCCAGCAGGGAGGTGAGGGAGTGCAGGCCATGGAAGAAAACATTGAGGCTGGAAGGGAGGCAGGAATGAGCTCCGTGAGGGAAATGGGAGAGGGGTTAAGAGGATCACAGACTGGAAAGAGATAACAGCAAGGATGCAGTTGAAGAAGACAGGAGGCTGGGTGTTCCTAGATGGTGTGACACATAAAAAAAGTAGGCAAGGGCCAGAGAGCACTTACCTCTCTCTGTCATCTGAAGGGGCTTGGACTTTATCCTAGAAGCAAGTGGAGTTTTCAAGGAGTTTAAGCCAGGGAGAGCCTTAACAGGCCTGCTTTACTCCAAAGTGGGAATAGCATTAGCAAATCCTAGATGCTACCTGCAGACCCCTTCCCCTTCCCCTTCCCCTCCCCTCAGAAGAACCCAAGCGTAGGCAGTGTCAGGCAGCTCCCCACCTGTCCACAGCCCAGGGCTGGATGCAGAGGGGATGCTCAGTAAATATGGGCCAACTGGCTGAGAGAGGATGGGACTGATAATGGAGGGGAGCAAATAAACTGGTAATTACAACAAACGACTGATAAATCCATGCACATCAGTGTATTACGTAAATATAAGTTGACTGCACCTTGATGAGGAAGCACAATGGTTACAACAAATAAAATATTGCTACGTGTGAAAAAAAGTAGTGAGAAAAGAAATTCAGATACTTATAGTAAATTATCCCTTAAAGCAGAGCCCTCTAAACCATGAACAAAAATGGTGTCTAATTCAGTATCTTTTACCAGGAGAGCTGTCCTTGGGCAGTTACTCTGAACATCAGTGAGTTGCTGGATTCTGCCACTCAGACATTATTTAGCATTTAAGTGAGACAGGAAGAGGAGTCCTAAGATACCCAGTGACCCTGGGGCGCTTTATCAGATCACTCTGCTGCCCCAGGACCATGACAATGTGCATGGTGGAACTTTCAAGTCATGAAACCAAAGAGGAGCATACTACTATATGGTTTTATATTTAGTTGTCTTTTAAATCTCTTTCACTCAAAAACCACAGAGCTCTTCTGATATATGAAAATGACTTCTGAGGACCAAATGACATGAGGCTTTAGAAGAGCTGCCTTCTAAGAAAGAAGCATTTGTTCTTTGTATTATGCTGTTTCATTTGGAAAATTCACAATTCCTTATTTTTCCTTAAAGGAAAAATAAAATCTTTAGAATTGTGAATTCTGCTTGCCTGTTGCACATGACAAAGCCTTAGAACATCCCCTCCCAAGTGTTGTGTCATGTGAGTATGTAAGAGGGGCCCCCTGATTTTGAATGGGCTTGCCTTGCATTTTCTATAAATAGTGCAGTGATCTAGCTAGAGTCAGAGATTTGGGCTGGAAGCCAAGCTTACCCACTTTCTACCCATTTTCACCCACTTTCTTCCAATTTTCCCCCTCAGAGGATGAATGTGGTGCTGAATAATATTTCCAATGGCACCATGTATGGAAGGCGCTTTGCTGTGTTCTAGCACAAGATAAACAAAGGACCAATTGGACTAAACTTACCCAGAAGGGCAAAGAGCGAGTCTTATTTATCTTTGCTCTAAGGTCAAGCACAATGTCTGACAATTAATGAGGAAATTAGTAACATTTTCTCAATCTTCTCTCTCCATGTAAATGCAGAATTGCTGCACACTTTTCATACTGGGTAGACTCTTTATGTAATTATGATGGGAAAACTGTGGTGACAATTGAATTTATGAACCTTGTGCAATGGTAATTTAGATGTATTGCTCAGTGAATAAATACCTTAAAGCAAGAAGGAAGTTTAAGAGTAATTTGTTCCCCTCCTTCATCGTATGAAAGAGGCAACTAAGACACAGAAAGATGATAAGACTGCTCCAATACTGCACAGGACATGCATCTCCAAACCCTCTGCACACTACACCACAAGGATTTTGAAATTCTATGCCTACTGGGACCAGTGTAATTCTATGTCTTGATACAGATAAATTGGAGAATGAGCCTCAAACTTGGAAAAACAGAGGGACGGGGCAGCTGGGGTAGTGTGAGGGTTGGCAAGCTGCAGGGCTCTAAATGAAACTGAGCCCCATGGAGAAGAGGAAACAAGCCATAGACTAGGTGCATCCTATCAGAAATGTGTCTGCAACAATCCCCATGTTCTCTGACCATCACCATGAATAGGTATGCATTTCTCTCCTCGCCAAGAACACTACCCTTGTCTTGGTCTTTTTTAATCTATCAATTGTCAATCTATCAAAACAATTGATAGAAAAACTAGATAGAAAATCAGCAAAGATACAGAAGAACTCAACAAAACCATCAAACAACAGGATCCAATTCATCCAGTAACAGCAGAATACACATTCTTTTCAAGTACCCATGGAACGTTCACCAAAACAAAACATATACTGGGCCATAAGTTAAATAGTAACAAATTTAAAAGAATTTTGAACTCATACGGAATATGTTCTCTGATCACAATGGAATCAAACTAGAAATTAGCAACAGATAACAGGAAGACTTCCAAACATTTGGAAACTAAAAACACACTTCTAAATAATCCATGAGGGGGCTTCCCTGGGGGCTTCCCTGGGGGCTTCCCTGGTGGCACAGTGGTTAAGGATCCGCTTGCCAATGCAGGGGCCATGGGTTCGAGCCCTGGTCCAGGAAGATCCTTTATGCCATGAAGCAACTAAGCCCGTGTGCCACAACTACTGAGCCTACGCTCTAGAGCCCGCAAGCCACAACTACTGAGTCCGCATGCCACAACTACTGAAGCCCATGCACCTATAGCCCGTGCTCTGCAACAAGAGAAGTCACCGCAGTGAGAAGCCTGTGCACCGCAATGAAGAGTAGCCCCTGCTCACCTCAACTAGAGAAAGCCCGCATGCGGCAATGAAGACCCAACACAGACAAAAAAAAAAAATGAATAATTTTTTTTAAATATTAAAAAATAAATAAATAAATAATCCATGAGTTAAAGGGGGAAAAAATCTCAGGGAAAGTAAAAAATACATTGAACTGAATGAAAATGAAAATACAAAATATCAAAATCTGTGAGATACAGCTAAAACAGTGCAGAGAGGGCAATTTAGAGCATTAAATGCTTACATTAGAAAAGAATAGTCTCAAGTCGAGACTCTAAATGCTACCTCAAAAAAGAAGAGCAAAATAAACCCAAAGCAAACAGAAGAAAGTAAATAATAAAGATAAAAAGCAAAATATAATAAAACTGAAAATAGAAAAGCAATACAGAAAAATAATGAAACAAAAAGTTGGTTCTTCAAAAAGGTCAATGGGGGTTTCCCTGGTGGCGCAGTGCCTGATAATGCAGGGGACAGGGGTTCGAGCCCTGGTCTGGGAAGATCCCACATGCCGCGGAGCAACTAGGCCCGTGAGCCACAACTACTGAGCCTGTGCATCTGGAGCCTGTGCTCCCCAACAAGAGAGGCCACGATAGTGAGAGGCCCATGCACCACGATGAAGAGTGGCCCCCGCTTGCCGCAGCTAGAGAAAGCCCTAGCACAGAAACGAAGACCCAACATAGCAATCAATCAATCAATCAATCAATCAATAAATAAAGGTCAATGGAACCAACCTCTAGCAAGATGACAAAGAAAAAAAGAATGTTGACACAAATTACCAATATCAGAAATGAAGAAAGGAATATTATTATAGGCCCCACTGATATTAAAAGGTTTATAAAGGATTAGCAAATAGAATACAGCAATATATTAAAAGTTTTCAAAAAAGAGTATTATTAAACATGATAAGTAAGTGTGGTTTATCCTGGGGATGCAAAGCTGGTTCAGTATTTGAAAATCAACCATGTAATTCACCGTATTAGCTGTCTAAAAAAAAAAAAAATCACATGATCATATTAACTGATCCAGAAAATGTATTTGGCAAAGTTCAACACCCATTCATGACAAAAAAAAAATATTCTCTCAGAAAACTAGAAATAGAGGGAAATTTCTCAACTTGGTGAAGAATATATATAAAATATCTCTAGCTAACATTACACTTAATTGTGAAAGACTGAATGCTTTTCCTCTAAGATCTAGAACAAAGCAAGATGTCCACTCACACTACTACTGTTCATGTAGCAGTGGAAGTTCTAGCCAGTGCAACAAGGTAAGAAAAAAAATAATAAAAGGTATACAGATGGGAAAGCAAGAAATAAAAGTCTCAATTGCAGGAGACCTGATGATGTACACAGAAAATCCCAAGGAACCTATCAAAAGCAAACAAACAAACAAAACTTCCTAAAACTACTGAGCTTGGCAAGTCAGAGGACACAACATTAACTTACAAAAATTAACCATATTTCTGTATACTAGCAATGAACACAGGGAGAAGGAAATTTTAAAATACAGTACCATTTACAAGCACTCCAAACCCGTGAAATACTTAGGTGCAAATCTAACAAAATATATTCAGAACGTGTATACTAAAAACTGTAAAACACTGAATGTAAGGTATTGAAGAAGATCTTAATAAATGAAAAGACATACTCTGTCTATGGATCAAAATACTCAACATAGTAAAGATGTCAATTCTTCCCAAATTGATATAAAGATTTAACACAAGATTTTTTGTAGATACAGACAAGATAATTCTAGAATTCATATGAAAAATATGTATTATAAGAGCTAAAATAATTTTGAAAAATAAAGAGGTTGAGGACTTCCCTGGTGGCACAGTGGTTAAGAATCCACCTGCCAATGCATGGGACATGGTTTCGAGCCCTGGTCCAGGAAGATCTCACGTGCTGCGGAGTAACTAAGCTCGTGAGCCACAACTACTGAGCCTGCACTCTAGAGCCCACGAGCCACAATTACTGAGCCCACATGCTGCAACTACTGAAGCCTGCGTGCCTAGAGCCCATGCTCCGCAACAAGAGAAGCCACAATGAGAAGCCCGCACACCACAACGAAGAGTAGCCCCCCGCAACTAGAGAAAGCCTGCACGTAGCAATGAAGACCCAATGCAGCCAAAAATAAATAAATAAATAAAATATTAAAAATAAATAAATAAAGAAGTTGAATTACTTCCACCCAATTCCAAGGCATATTACATAGCTGTAACAATCAAGACTGTGGGTACTGACACAGTGATAGACACATAGATAAATGGAAGAAAATAGATATCCCAGAAACAACCCACAGAAGTTGAGCCAACTGACTTTCAACAAATGTGCAAACATAATTCAAAGAGGAAGGATAGTTTTTTCAACAAATGGTAATAAGGTAACCAGATATCCATGAGCAAAAGAAAAAGAAACTTAGCTCTAAACCTCACACCTTGATTTTTTATAACAACTAACTCAAAACTGATAATGAATTAAATGTAAAACCTAAAATTATAAAACGTTTAGAAGAAAAAAGGAGAAAATCTTCAGGAACTAGGGCTTCATGAAGAGTTCTTAGACATTACTCCAAAAGTATGTTCCATAAAACAGTTAACAATCAATAACTTGGACTTCCTCAATGTTAAAACCTTTTCCTCTTTGAAAGATCTTGTTAAAAGGATGAAAAGAAAAGCCACATGAGGGAAAAAATTTGAAAACTACATCTGGCCAAGGAATCATATCTAGACTACAGGAAGAACTCTTAACAAAGCAGGAGAAAAATAAATAAAACAAAATAATCCAATTTTTAAAGGGGCAACTAATATGAGGAGACATTTTGATGAAGAGGATATATTATTGGCAAATAAGCACATAAAGAAAATTTAATACCACTAACAATTAGGAAAATGTAGATTAAGACCACAATGAGATATCAACCTATTGGACATACACCTATTAGAGGAGCTAAAACAAAAAATAGTGACAATACCAATTGCTGGTGAAGATCTCTCACATAGTGATGGTGGGATAGAAAATGGTACAGAAACTTTGGAGAAGAGTTTGACGGTTTCTTAAAAATAATTAAACCAACATTTATCATAGGACCTAGCAATCGTACTCCTGGGCATTTATCCCAGAGAATAAAATCTTACGTCCACGCAAATTACCTGCAAACAAATGCACATAGTCATTTATTTGTAATAGTCAAAACCTGGAAACAACCAAAATGTTCCTCAATAAACATTAATCAAACTTTTGTCTATCCATACCATGGAAGATTGCTTAGCAATAAGAAAAACAAACTATTGACACAGGCAACAACTTGAATGGATCCCAAAATCATTTTGCTGAGGGAAGAAAAGCCAATCTCAAAAGGTCACATACTGAATGAGTGTACATACGCAACATTCTCAAAATGACAAAAATACGGAAATAGAGACCAAATTAGTGGCTGACGAGTTAGAAATTTTGGAGGAGGGATAGCAGGAGGGGAATCTTCATGGTGATAAAACAGTTCTGCGTCTCAGTTACAGTGGTCATTACACAGATCCACACATGAAAAGATGATGTGGAGCCACGTACACACACTGTACCAATGTCAGCTCCTGGTTTGATACCCACGAATTGTGTGACTCTGCACTACCTTTGCAACTTCCTGTGACTTTACAATTATTTAAAATAAAAACTTTAAAAATATATTACAGTATGTTTCCTACTGGAATAACAAACATCAACACTCACTTCCAATATCAGGCCTCAGCTTCTTATCATATTCTCTTAGCAACTTGTTGAGAATAAGAGTCACATCTGTATCTTGGGATTTTGGAGCCAAGACCCACTTTTGGTTTGATGAAGAATCTTCATATTCATCCTCTTCCACCTTTCTGGATCTGTAATTATGGCACAAAGTATGACATATAAGTTGTAGCAATGGCTCCAGGAAGTGTCAAGCTTTGGCTCACCAAGCACCACGGAAATAGGTAGAAAGGCCCTAGTACACTCATCCTAACCAATAGATTATCTCTAAAATTAAAAAAGTAAAACAAAACACAAATAAGAAAGAATCCAACAAGAATGACAGTACTATTAACATAGCATGATGTTTTCATTAAATGTCACAAAATGATTCTATGTCCATGTTAAACCATAGACATCATAATAACTCAATGCATGAAGGCCAACCAGCAGACAGTCAGCCTTCCTTGGATCAACCTTGAGAACCTCTGAAGGTCAAGGCACAAACATCTTGCCGTTTCCACTCCCCACTGCCAAGAACTCATTTTAGTTGAAGGTAAGAACAGCTTCTTCAGAATGCATTCACTGAAAATAGTTGAGTCTGACTCTGTGCTTCTCATGGAGACTAGCACCTTTGGTCTAGGCAGACACAGGGATACGATGAGGTGGTATGCTTGGCCAGCACCCATGTGGGGTGCCAAGGAACAGTGATATTGGTTGGTAAACACCCTCTGGTGATTTTACATGCCTCCTACCACACAAACTGATTCATCTCTTACAGAGCAGGCTAATACAGACATTAAAAATTAAAACCTTTCTAATATGTCCTTACCATTTGGCCCTTTAATAAATGTGTCCAAATGAATGCTGAGCATATCTGAGTCTCTCCTGAGCAGGGCTGAGCCTGACAGGCACCTCTCCTGGGTGATACATGCTCACAGGAGTACTTGAATGGAGACGTCTCAAAACAACAAGCTAGCTTCCTTAGTGAGAGAGGCCATCTCAGCAACACAGCCATTCAGGCCTGAAAAGAGCAGAGTCTTCTCTTCAAAGTAGCACTTCCAGGGGGCCTGCCATTTACCGGGGAAAAAAAGCTCATCACACAAACAAACAAGCAACCTTCTTCCTTTATGGCTTGTCAGTGGTTGCACTGTAATGACTTTTTTTCTTCACAAAAGAGAACAAAATATAGAATAGAAAATTGCATTGAGGTTTATTTGTCCTGAGTATGAGCTCATTTCTGTTTAGCTTCCCAGATGGGAGCCAAAATTGCAACAACATCTCAGGGCAGTTGTGTTCTGGGATGTGTGTCTTTAAGTTAGTTTTTAGAATGGTCTAAATTATCTGTAATGAGAATGAAATAAATGAAAAAAATAAACTTTTTAAAGTTTATTATCTCTACTTTGTTTAAAGCCTCAGAATCATATATATATACTTACATAATATAATATTATAACATGTAACTATAATATATAACATCTGTATAATCTTATGTACGTGTCATATGTACATGAGTCTTTTTGAGTGTTAACTAGCCTTAACATAGATCAGAACAGTGCCAATCTAGTCCTATATGAATATATACACTTACATGAGGTTTTGATAATAAGTATATGGCATATGTCTCAAAGATTGACATCTTTTAATTTTTTCCTTGGCTGATATTAAACTATAATTCTGTTTCTTGACTGGAAGTTTAGAATAAATCATCCATAGGAACTATAAGTTGCCGTGGATTTTTTTCACACTGAATATTCACCATCAATAGGAAGTTGTAAAATTTGGGACACGTATTCAAGAACTGATATGCTTCATTTCATTATTTGTAAACCTGATGTTTTACAAATAACACTACAGAATTTTAAATGCAGAATATTTTATTTTATCAGGAATATCGTCAGGAATATTAATTTTATCATCTTAAAAAAAAGTGGGTGGAAGCAGGTTCTGCAGGACATGGATTGCTGGGAGCCAACCATTGCCCACAGGACCTGGCAATTCAGTCCACAGCAAAAGCACTTGGGAGACTATGGACAGAGGGACAGATCACCTGGGCAGGATCACATACAGCATCCTCAGGACTCCTTCCAACTCACCCACAGTGCGGTCCTCTCTTCCTCTGCTGTCTGTCTCTTCCCCTCCCCTCTCCTCCCCTCCCTCATCCCCAGAGACAGCTCACCAGCACAGACCAGATCATGCTCTCCATGCTCTGTATCTTCTCTTGCCCCAACACTCATATGTTCACAGAAGGAGCACACTAACACTTCATCAGTTCTCTGCATACACAGCCTTAGTTTCTGAAAAATACTTTGAGCTATGTCAATAACAGGTATTATAATGAGACTAGTTCTGCCTCTAGCAGTGAAGTGGTGATGAGAGGGTTTTCCTGAAATTGCATAAGCTCCTTAGCTCAGTGTAGGTGAAGGGGGAGACAAAGAAAGGAACAGCAGCAGCATCCTCTCCTGCCCTTTCCCCTTCGGGAGGTAAAAATGGGACACTCGCGGCTCTGTGGCTGGGTTGGGGGGGACAGCAGGCAGCACACAGGCAGCGATGTTCTGGGCCGACACTGGTCTCCTCCCAATCTTGATGCCATGTCAGTTTGCTGCAGGACTTCAGAGAATGAAATCGAAGCTTCCCAGTGCTAGTGCCAGACCACCAGCCCAAAGGAAAATCCTCCCTTTGACGAAAACCCAATCTCAGGGACTCACTAGAATGTGAATAAAACAAAAATGTTCTGTTTTTCTAAATTCTAAGTGGGTTATATATAATCTTCATCAGTGTTCTGTTATCAGGATTGTTGGATCCTGAACACCATCATTACCTTTTTCTTAAAAACAAATTGGTGATGTACTGACAGCTCAGCCCTCATATGGTATTTTCATGTCTTACACATTCTCTTCAACTACAAGGGCAGAGACAAAGTTGGATGCATCTATAAACATAAAAAGGAGCTCCTAAACCTCAGAAAGCAGTTAGCCATCCGCTTATGGTATCACCAAGGTCCAGGTGGGACTTAATGTGTTTTAATGTAGAATAAGCTCCTCCATAGGTGTCAGAATGGGTTATTTTCTCTCCATGGAGCTGCCAAGCCATCACCATGGAGGACAACTGTCAGAGCCTTCTCTAGGGCTCTTCAACACCAGGGAGGCATGCCAGAGTGCAAATGAGAACCCTCTCAGAATTAATAACAGTTTTGAAAGGTGATGCTGGACATCAGATTACTTTACATGTCTGTAAAACCCATTCAAAGAGCAAAGACACTTTCAAAGGAGAGGTATACAGCAATAAAATTTGGATTTAAAACTTGGATTTTTTCCAACTGATATGCAACCTCTATTATCAAGGCCATGGAATCAACCCAGACATATTAAAGTTGTTACACCTGCCTTGGCAAAATGAAAGGATGAAGAATCCCCAGAGATTGTATGTGTGTTTGGGAATCCCTAGACACCTGAGCGCTTCAAGTTAGACACCCAGATACCTTCCTACTAAGCACATAAAGTAATGAAGACAATAGCGGGTTTCCTTCTAACATGTATCTATAGATCTAAACAGCTGATTATCTAACCCTAAACTGCAGGTCACTTCATCCAGTCGGTGGCAGTAGGAAGGTTGATTCGATATAACCTCAGATCTGTATACGGCCTGGGACCTCTACATTGTGCCTGGTGTTGTCTGCTTCTAAACAGAGATACATCCAGGCATGCTCAGCCTCAGAGAGCGCACTTCCATCTCCCTTCCCAGCTCGCTCCTTAGACAGGAAGAAACTTCAGTTGAAGGCCCAAGGAGTGTGCGGCCTGATTGGAAGAGCTGCCATGAGTCTGCCTTCCCCAGCACACACAATCTGCCTTTCTCACTCTCAACTCTTAGCAAAGACCAGCAGTGTGCGGTAGGGAGGGCCAGGACTTTCTTCCTCAGGGTCTGTCAAAGGTAGGGAGGGAGAACTATGACCCATTCACATTCACATCTTGTAGGATTTGTTAATGCACCTTCCTAGTTCTTTAGTACTTCACAAATGTGAATGAACACGCAAGACCTCCAGGTATTGCCTGCTAACAACTGCAGGGATTATAGCCCACAGGAAGGCTCTCTAGTTTTCTACCTCCCAGATCTAGGAAACGAAGATGTGTCAAAACAAAAGTGTTTTGGGGGTAGGGATGCCCTGAGATTCCTGGGGTGGTGAGCGGGATGGGAGGAAGGGAGCTGCTCTAATTTGTAAAGCACAGGGCAGTCTTCAAGTTCTGGGCCAGAGATCTAGCCCGAGACAGAATTAAAGGAACCAAACCCAGAATCTCCAGTTATATTCACAGCAACAGTGTTTAACCCCTCTAGTCCAACTGTCTTCCCACCCTCATGAGCCATCTTCATCTCTTCCTGGAGCATTTCTAAGCTCCCATTAGGTGGTTGGTGTCCTGGGAGGAAGGTTGGGGTATCTATGGTGAGGTAATTTCTTACAGTTACTAGGTAGAAAACATTATCAATTTCAACATGCTTGCTTTATAGGGGTAGGTTTGTGCATGCTCCCGTGTGTGAAAGTGGCTCATGTAGAAGGGGTGCATATGTGTACTGTGCGTGTGCTCGCAGGACCTGGGAAGGAAATCCTTTCTGAGAAGCAGGGCTCTCAGCTGTCCACCTTGCCCCAGTCCTCCTCCACCTGCCTCCAGTCCGGCTGCTCCTCACAAAGACCGGTTTAAACTGGGCAGGTAGGAAACCGTAACTCCTGGGTCCTGGGAAATTTCAGTGATGGAAATGATACAGAATGTTGCTGTGTGTGTGTGTGTGTGTGTGTGTGTGTGTGTGTGTGTGCGTGCGCGCGCGCGCGCACAGCGCTGAAACACTTGGGGGAGGGGTAGGAGGTAGATAAGGAGGTAGACACAGGCTTTCCCCTATGATGTTGGTTTTCAAAACCTCTTAAAACCACCAGATCCTAAAAGCTTCAGGAGAAGAGCCCATTAATCTCAGAGTCCCCATGTTTCAGGCTGCAGAGAAGGCTGCAGTCGCCCAGCCCTGAGAGGCAGATGGCCATGTCCGGGGTAGATGGGACAGGTAGGGTGCCGGCCGACTTCCCGTCTCCTCCCCGCGGCCCTGGCAGGATATGCCGCAGCCCAGACGAAGGACGGCGGGGCGCGCCGGCGACTCGGGGCCGGGGGACAGCGCCCCCCGCCGCCCTCCCTCCAGTCTCGGAGCCTCCGGAGATGCGGAGCCCGGGCGCCACTTACCGTGCGTGCAAGCCCGAAAACAGGCAGAGGAGCAACAGCAGCTTCGTGGCCATGGTGTCGCGGAACGTGGGGCGCAGGGTCCGAGGCCTCGGGCCGCGCGCGGCTTCCTCCGGGGCGCGGGCCTCGCCTCTGCCGGTTCTCCGCGCCCTCGCTGCCTCCGATGTCGCCAACCGTGGCGCGACTCGGGCGCCGGGCCCCCGCGGCGGGACAGGTGCGAGCTCTGGCGGCCGGCCGCGCCCCCGACGGCCGGCGGGTCTGCTCGCGGCTCCGCCTGGCTCACGCGGGACACCCGGCCCCCGCGGCGCACCACCCCCGCCCGCGCAGCGGCGCCGGGTCCGCGCAGCCAGCAGGCTGGAGCAGGTGGGCGCGGGCGGTCCCTGGCCCAGAAGACCTGCGGCCCCACAGCAGCCCACCCCGCCCTGAGCCGCGAGCCGCGCCGCGCGCCGCTGCCAGGGCGGTGGGCTATGCGCGCGCTGTGCGGCCGCCGTGTGCTCCGGGGTGGGGGCGGAGAGGCGGCCGCTACTCTGGCAGCGACTCCGAGGAGGCCCCGGTTGGGTGGAGTTCCCCCAATTACACGTTTGACAATGCGCGAGGCGAAGAAAGCTAGGTTGAAAGGACCCGTAGTTTGAGCCAGGAAGGGGGCGGGGCCCGGCGGGGGCGGGGGCGGGGAGGCTCAGGGATCCGGCTGGAATCCTGAGGGAGGGCCCTGGGATAGGCACTCGATAGTCCGAAAAGAGCCTTCGAGCCCGACGGGATGCCCTCCTCCCCGCAATTCAACACTAGGTAGCGGTTCTCCGCGCTCCCTGACCTCCCAGAGCGTCCCTACCTAGGCGCCCTGGCGAAGGAGCGAGACGGTCTGCTGAGAAGCCCTTCCTTCGCACACGTCGTGCTAAATCGACTGAACCTCTTCCGCACACTGCTGAGATTCTGCGAGGAAAAGTGGCTTGCTGGGGAGTATTTGGAAAAAAGCACCCCCGATGTGTACCTTTCGCACACAGAGAGCCTAATACATACCAATAAACAGCAGTGGTGAAAAAGGGTGTTGAAGGTAGGAGACAAAGATCCCTACCTAGATAAAAGAGCAAAAGACGTTCCATGTGGTTGAACTATGAAACGCACTTCATTCAATAGCTTTTCAAAGACTCACAGACTGAAAATTGCATTTATGTTTTCATTAGTAATAATCATTAAGAATGTTAGTCTTTCACCATATAAGAATTACAGTGTCAGAGTACCTTAGAATACATCCACTAAGAAGTTGGCTTTTATGTTGGAGAAAAAAAGATAGTTCTTAGAAAGTATTTTTTTATTTTGAACTACTATTCATAGAATTATAAAGGTGTGATGTTTCTTTAATATATTGTCAAACAGCTTTGTTCACAGGATATATGCAAGGGTAAGTTGAAAATTGCCTGGTGTTTCCCTCTTATTTCTGGGTTCACCAACATGAACGTGGTCATGAAGTAGACTGAAGTTGTTAGTGATGAGGATATATATATACATATATATATATATATATGTATATATATATATACACACACACACACACACACATTAACAGTGGAGCTGTGGCCTTCTTTGCATTGCCATCTTCCTGTCTCTATCTGTCTCTGTGTCACCTTGAGCTTGCTCCAGCTCATCCCTTCCCAGGACTCCTTCTGACATCCTCCCCTGCCTTCCACATCTCTCTCACTCAGGTCCTGACACTAAGAAGCCTTCCAACATTCCTACATTCTGCCACTTTCAACACCTTTAACACTTCTCCCAGCTTCAGGGGAGTATAAGCCTTTATCATACTCTGTCCTAATCTTTCATTTTCTCTATCACACACTGCAATTGAGCACTTTAAAAATCAGTTAGATGGAGACTTCCCTGGTGGTGCAGTGGTTAAGAATCCGCCTGCCAATGCAGGGGACACTGGTTCCGAGCCCTGGTTGGGGAAGATCCCCCATGCTGCGGAGCAACTAAACCTGTGTGCCACAACTACTGAGCCCGCATGCCACAACTACTGAGCCCACATGCCACAACTACTGAAGCCCGCACACCTAGAGCCCATGCTCTGCAACAAGAAAAGCCACCGCAATGAGAAGCCCGCGCACTGCAACAAAGAGTGGCCCCCACTCACTGCAACTAGAGAAAGCCCAAGCGCAGCAATGAAGACCCAATGCAGCCAAAAATAAATAAATAAATTTATTTTTAAAAAAATCAGTTAGATAATGACATCATTCGTTAATTGCTTATGGAAATATGTCAAGTCTCCACATACTTCTTATGTGCGCTGCAAGAAAACTGCATGTAAAAAGAAACAATTCATCTATGCCTCAATTTTAAACACAGTAATAGGAACTTGGGTAAAATAACAGACATTGATAACATAATAGGGGCCCAGGGCAAATGTGAAAGTTTTATATAAATGAACTAATTTTAACTCTCACAATACTATTCCCATTTCAAAGATGGAGAAAACACACAGAGAATTTAAGTCATTTCCCTAAGGTCACACAGCTAGGAGGTTGAGGACTGGGAGTTAACACCCAGGTAGCAGGCTCCAACATCTCTTAATCACTATGCCATACTACTTCTCAGATGAATAGGAGCTCAGTAAACATTTGTTGTTTGGTTCTTCAAGCAAAGTTTCAGATTCCTTGCTGTATTCTTTATTATTTGAGCATGAGTACAAATGCTTACAAGTTGTTTGTAATAGAACAGACTGATACTTGAATGTTTTTGCAAATTATCCATATAATGAGAAGTGTCCAATGAAGTTTTTACAACACAAACAGTGGGAAAGAAAATGTGATGCTCTTTTTACATCCCTTTGTTGTTTAGTCTTTTCCTTTCTTGCATATTTTCAATCTGTTGTTACCCTGAATGAGTGTAGCATGATCTCTTCTGGCACTTGGCCCCATTTATTAGACTTAGTGGGTCAACTTGATAGAGTTGAACATTTTACCATAGAAAGCCCCCCCTTCCCATGGTGCTGCCTGGAACAAGATTTTTTTTTTTTTTTTTAAAGCTAAATGAGTTGAGGAAAGGCAAATTCAAAGCAAGCTTTCTGGGCAGAAGTGTGAAAGCAAAATTCAAGGTCAAGAATCTAGAATCTTCAAAAGAAAAGCTTTCTGGCTTATTTTCCTGCCTGGCCCAGCTTGACCGAGGGAGGGTGGGGGGAGCAAATAGAGAGGGAGGGAGGGAAGGAGGAGGGGGAAAAGAAATGCTTTACGGAGCATGCGCAGTGCTCACTCTTTTTTTTTTTGCCTCTGTCCTCTCCATCTTCAGCAGTAGAGAAGCTGACAGTTCGGTTCCACTTGGCGCCCGGCATTTGCATTCCATTCCCCAAGTTCTCAGGAAAGGGTAAATAAAAAGTAACCTAAGAAAGAGGTAAGGGTTGGAGCACATGCACTTCTGTGAATATCGAACATCCTCTAGCTATGCTTGCTGTTTGTTTAGAGTACTGGCATCTGATTCAGACTCAAGGTTTCCTGGGAAGACCTGGGCTGGCTGCTGCGTCTGTCAGGAGGAGGGAGCCCGAGAGGGCGGCGAGACTGACTGCCTGGACTAGGGATCCTCTTGGCGGCTTCTTCAAGAAATACCTCTCAGAATTCCTTGCCTGGCCTCACTTCACCTCCTACAGGCGCGAAGGAACTAGCGAGCTGTGGTGCTGAATAAAACTGAACTGCTGCATCAGTTGATCTTATTCTTTATTGCTTCTGGGTTTTCTGTTTGAATAAAATCTCTTCCACTCTCAAAACTTTACTTCTGAATTGTGTAGTGATGTTTCGTGGTTAAAAAAAAAAAAAAAAACTTCTCAACTTTTAAATAATTTTATTATCAAGGGGTAATACACATACAACAAAATGCACTTGTCTGAAAAGGATGGCTCAGTGAATTTTTACGTATGTATATACCACATGTATAAGAATAACATGTGTCTATTGTCCAGATTAAGATACAGAACATTTTTCCGGTGCCCCCTCCCGGGCGCTGAGCTAGCTTCACTGCCACCACCGACCCTGGTAACCACTATTCCATGTTCCATCACAACAGACTGGTTTTGCTTGCTCTTGAATCTCACATAGACTCATGTAGTGTGTTCTATGTAACCTCTGGCTCTCATCCTACGTAATGTGTTCCGGATGCATCCATGTTGCCGCAGGTAGCAGGCATCCATTACTTCTTATTCTGCCATGGTATTTCACTGTGGTATTCAGTATAGCACACAATATTTAGCTGACATGAACATATTCGTACATGTCTTTTGGAGGGCATATGTGCTGATTTCTCTTGGTTATCTGACAAAAAAATTTTTTTAGATCACAGGGAAGGTGTATGTTTAGTGATCATAAACATTACTAAAGAGATTTCCAAAGTAGCTGTATCCATTACCACCTATCGGCTCTGTATGAGCTCCATACATAGCCGTGAAATGTGGCCTTGTCATTCTTCTTGATTATAGCCATTCTGATATTTCATTCTGTTTTAATTTCATTGAGCTCCTTTCAAAGTCTTGCTAGCCATTAAAATATCTTCTTTTACGAAGTATCATTCAAGTCTCTTCCCCATTTTTAAACTAGGCTGTTTGTCTTCTTTTTGTTTACAGAAGTTTCTTGTATTCTTGATATGAGTCCTTTAATGTGTGTGATGAATAGCTTCTCTCAGTTGATGGTTTGCCTTTACTTTCTGCAAATAGTCTTTTATTAACATTATTGCTTTGCATCCTATTTAACAAATCATTGCCTACCCAGAGGTTATAAAAATAGTCTACTATGTTTTCTTCTAAAAGCTTTAATAAGAAAGCTCCTTTTAGGTCTAGGTTTCATTTCTAATTAATTTTAGTGTCTGATTTTATTTATGAGTCAATGTTTATTTACTTCCATACTGATATAACCAATTTCTCTAGCATGATTTATTTAAAACACCATCTTTTACCACTCAACTTGTATAAATCAGGTGACCATATATGAATGCATTTTTTTCTGAGCTCTGTTCTCTTGATCTATTTGTCTAAACTTGCATCATTACCATGTTTTTTTATTTCTATAGCTTTAAAATTGTTCTTAATATCTATTTCTTAGTACTCTGAATTTATTCTTTTGGCTGTTCTAGGCTCTTTGCAGTTCCATATGTCAGCTTGTAAAGTTTCCCCAATCTTCGAAAACTATTTAATATGAAATATTCACAAGTTTAAAAAGAAATGTATAAGAATAATACAAAAATTTCCATATAGTATAATCTACAGTCCAGAGTCTAATTTTGTTAATTGCTCCAATTACATCTTTAGTATTTCCCCCACATAGTCCAAGATTCTATTCAGATGACACAATTATTGTCAGTTATTGTGCCCTTTTAGTGTGACTTTAATCTAGAGCAGTTCCTTGGCCTTTCATGATCTTTCATAACATCATGACAATTTCCGTAGCGGCAAGTGATTTTGTAGAATGCAGCTCAGTTTGAGTCTATCTGCTGTTTCTTCCTGATCAGATTCAGGTTATGTATTTTTGGCAGAGATACAATGTAAGTAATGTTGCTTTTCTCAGAACATCACATCCGGGGCACATAATGCTGGTTTGTCCTACTATGGGTCATGTTGATCCCTTGGTTAAGTTGGTATCTGCCAACCTTCTCACCTGTGAAGTTGCTTTTTTTCGTTTTATATTGTTAAATATTCTTTGGAGGGAACTCTTTAAGAATATTTAAACATTTTAGTTTTAGCTTTCATTGGTGATTCTTGCCTGCTGGTTGTAAAAAGGAGATTTGCTAACTTGATTGTTTCTTCTGCATTTATGAGTTTGTATTATATTGTGAGGAAGCGCTTTCCCTCCTCCTCTCTTACTATTTTTAGTATGGACTCATGACTTCTTGTCTTACTTAATACATTTTAGTCCATTACTGTTCTTATTTACTGTTATTCTCAAGTTATCCAAGATTTAGACAGTAGGGGCCTCTTCAAGCTGACACCTGACTCCTTTTAGCATATCTCCAATGTATTGTTGAGCATGTCCTTACTTTCTTGTACAAGAAGATTTTCCAGGCTCACTCATAATTTCCTTTTCTCAGCCCTTGAATCCATACTTTCTCCCTGGTTCTTTTAATTAAAAATAATATTTAAAAAACATGATCTAACTGTTATTAAAATATCATTGCTTTGAACTGAGGTGAGAAATGGTATCTCAACATAGTTCTAATTTGCATTTTTCCTGTTATGAGTAGTATTGAACATTTTAAAATGTTTATGGCCATTTTAAATTTTAGCAAGTTATCTTTTCATGCCCTTTGTACATTTTTCTATAAGATTTCTTCATATCTTGTCCTCAAATTTTGAGAATTTATATTTTCCCGTGGTATATGTTGCAAATAGTTTCTTCCCACTTGTCATTTTTCATTTGATTTGCTTGTATCTTTTGCATCATGCAAATTAAAAAATTTTTTCTGTAGTAAAATTTATCAGTATTTTATTGCATCTCAATTTAAATACATAGTTGGAAACCTTCCCCCTACACTCAAGTTATAAAAGAATTCACTCATGATTAATTCTGATCATTTTTTACACTTATATCTCTAATCCATTTGGAGTACATTCTTGTGTGTTACGTGACGCATGATGCTATTTTGACATTTTCCAGATGGTTATCCAGATCTACCCACACTACTTATTCAAAAGTTCAACTTTGCTGTACTGATTTAAATACTTTATCATATACTAAGTTTCTATATGTACCTAGATCTGGTTTTGAATTTTCATTTAATTCCAGTGGCTGCTTTACTACTAATATGTATCACCATTTTAATTATAAACACTTTGTACTATGTGTTAATATCTGTTTGGACCAGTGTTAGCTCTTAGTTTTCTTGGTCAGTATTTTCAAGTATTCTCACATATTAATTTTTCCAGATTAACATTATTCTCAACTTGTATAGCCTCAGAAAAAAAAAAACTTTTTTCATGTTTTATTGGAGTTCTATTACATGGATAAATTAACTTAAGGAGAATCGACATCTTTATGATGTTCAGTTGTCCTTTACAATAACAAGAAATATTTTTTCTATTTGTTCATGAGTACTTCATATAAGGTTTTCATATTTCTTGTTAAGTTTATTTGTAAGAACTTTATCTTTTTATTTCTATGGTAAATGGTGTTTTCTCTTCCACAGTGTCCTCTAATTGGTTATTATTCATGCATATAAACGTTTCTGTTATTTTTATATTATTTTTATATCCTGCTTGCTTTCTGAATTCCCTTGATGTTTGAGTTAATTGATCATTGATTCTCCAGTGTTTTCCAGTTTTATTATCACATTATCTACAAATAGAGGTAGATTTATTTTAATGTCCTCCAGTTTTATGCCTCCAGTATGCCTCCTTTGTCTAATTCCAGTAGCTAATACTTTAAGTATGATGATAAAGAATAGAGGAGGGCTTCCCTGGTGGTGCAGTGGTTAAGAATCCACCTGCCAACGCAGGGGACATGGGTTCGAGCCCTGGTCCGGGAAGATCCCACATGCTGCAGAGCAACTAAGCCCATGCACCACAGCTACTGAGCCTGCGTGCCGCAAGTACTGAAGCCCGTGCGCCCTACAGCCCATGCTCCACAACAAGAGAAGCCACCACAATGAGAGGCCTGCACACCCCAATGAAGAGTAGCCCCCGCTCGCTGCAACTAGGGAAAGCTCGTGCACAACAACAAAGACCCAATGCAGCCAAAGATTAATTAATTAATTAATTAATTAATAAAAGAATAGAGGAAGTAGTGGAGGAAATTTCTTATTCCAAATTACAGTAGAAAGTTCTCTAGGGTCTCTTAATGAGAGAGAGACAGATAAACAGAAGGAGGAGAAAGGAGATACCCATAAATAATTATTCTGAAGTTTTTTTTCAAACAAATCAGAAATGGGTATTGAAATTTATCATATTTGCAGCAACAATGGAGTTTCTCAAATGATTTTCCCCATAGGTGATTAATAACTGAATTATATTATTGAGTTTCCTCATATTGAACAGTTCTTACACAGTTGAAAATAAACTTGGAAGTTTTTCTTCATTTTCTATATTTTGAAACAGTTTACTTAAACTGGGATTCTAAGGTCTCCAAAAGTTTAGAATTCCCCTGTGAAGACATCTGGGCTGTTTGATCCTTATCACCTACCCCAGACTGCGAGCCCCACCTATAAGTCTTCTCCTAATTCCCCAGGGAAGGGGGGTACATTTCTTGAGGTGCTAGCTGGCTGTGTTCCCTCTTTGCCTGGCAAAGAATAAAGCTACTCTTTTTCTTTTTCCTCCAAAACTCTGTCTCTGTATTTCTATTCAGCATTAGTGCACAGAGAGCCAAGATTTTGGCATCAACAATACCTAGAAAGATTTTGGTTCCTAATTCTCCTTGACCTTAGACTCTGCTGGTCTAGAGGTCTCAGTTCCAAAGGGAGGAATGCTTCTACCTGGGGACATGACAAGGATTCCATTGAAAACAGAGATAAGACTGGCAACCAGCCATTTGGGACTCAGGCCTCTGAATCAACAAGCCAGGAAAGAGACTGACTGTGCTGGCTGGGTGATTAACCCTAATGACCATGGGGAAATTGGACTGCTGCTCCACAAGAGACATTAGGAAAAGTATGCCTAAAATACAGGAGATCTGTTAAGGAATCTTTTAGTATTTTCATATCCTGTGATTAAAGCCAATGGAAAACTTCAACAACACAGTTCAGCAGAAACCCACCAGGAATGAATCTGGGTCAGCCTATCAGGCAAAACACCATGACCAATTGAAATGCTTGGTGAGGGTAAAGTGAATATGAAACACTTAGTGGAAGGAAGTGTTTGTAAATACCAGCTATAACCATAGGGCCAGTTTCAAAAAAGAGGAGTCTAACAGTTACGAATATTTCTTCTTTATTTTGGTGTGAATATGTTTTTGTATGTATACAAATATTGTTGTTTTCTTCCCTCTATTATCCCCTTATCTAATATAAAGGATGTTAATAATAGTTAATTTTATATCTCATTATTTAAGTTATAAGATATCAAAAGATGAGTGTACAGCACCAAAAGACTTTGTGTTCTCTTCTGCGGAAAGTGTTAGCATGTTTTGGGTTGTAGTTACGTTAGTTGTATCATTTTAAGCAGAAATATAACTTTGTTACTGTCTTTATTTGGAGATTAAATATGATTTAAGAGATGTGTATGGGTGCCAAGTTGACAAGGGGAAGACTGTGGTGGCATTTTGATTTGTCAACTTGGTTAGGCTACTGTCCCCAATTATTCAATCAAATATAAATCTAGGTGCTGTTGTGAAGGAATTTGTAGATGTAATTAGAATCCCTAATCAGTTGACTTTAAGTTTAGGACATTTTCCTCAGTGGGCCTGACCTAATCAGATGTAAAGCCTTAAAAACTGGCTTGAGACTTTCTGGAGAGAGACAGAGAGACATACGGAGAAAGAGAAAAGATTCCCACCTGTGGGCAAACATCTTTGGCCTGTGCCCCTGGAGTTCCAGACTGCTCCCGATGGTCCCTTCCTACTGGCCTGCACTGTAGACTTTGAACTTGCCTGGCCAGCTCCCATAGTGTATGAGCAATACATATGTATGTCTATCACATATATCTATATATTTACAGATCTATATCTATATCTCCTACTGGTTTGCTTCTCTGCTTTACTGCTGAAGAATATAAAATCATTAACTATTAAACATTTGGAGGTACAGAGGTATACTGTTAGTTTCAGTAGCAAGATAAAAGGGTCACAAAAATATTCAAACTACTTTCTCTCACAGACAATGCTCAGGAAGTCAGAAGAAGAGTGGTTTTGAATGACTACATTTACATTGCCTTTGACCCTGTCATGCCCAGATACTTCAGTTAGAATACTTCTTTTTTTTTTTTTTATGGTCCTTCATTGCATTTTTTTAAAGCATGCAATTTTATTTATGTATTTCTCAACTTTTAATTTTTTTCTAATAGAGCATGTTCTTATTAGTTATCTATTTTATACATATTAGTGTATATATGTCAATCCCAATCTCCCAATTCATCCCAATTAGAATACTTCTGCTAAGAAACTCCCCTCCATACAATCACGCTCCATTGGCTCACTCCTGTAAGCAAAAACAATAGGTGAGAAAAGTGGAAATTTCTTTTCCCCTGTCTTATTTACCTTGTGAAGATTTTAGGATGTTTGAGATTTGGCATGGTATACATTTCTAGTAAAGCATGGAACTTCCAGAAAGATCTTATGATTAGAAATTAACCATTTTAAAATGTCAAGTATTCCCAAGGCCAAGACAAGGGCAGTAGCTGTATGCAACAAAAGGGTAAAGCCAAGCTCTTCTTAAAAAGTTCCCATAGCCCAGCTTTTGTCATGTGGGTTTAATAAAAAAATGTAAAAGTCCTGATGTAATCTATGTTTTTAAAATGGCTTAAAATAGGGATGGGGCATAGTGGAATTTAAAATTAATTCATTTGAAAATAAAGTGCATGTTTTCTGAAATGCCCCAGTTTAAACTGGTCTAAAAAAGGTGCTGCAGACTCAAAGTTCACAGGATGAGTTAGGTTTCACTCTGGAGATGACTGAAGCAGAGGGAGCGGGAACTATGGGGAACTGTATAGTGGATTCCTAGCCAAAGGCAGAATGAACACAAGCCTTGAATTCGCTCAAGTCAGTTTTGATTTATGCCTGTTTTCCTAGTGTAATTATCAGTCTTGAGTCCTCTTAAAAGTGTCCTGGTTTAAACAATAAATTCCTAATTTAATTCCATTATGTTTTGAGAACATACTTTATATGATTTTAATCTCTTTTAGTGTATTTAGACTTGTTTTATGATACAGAAAATGCTCTATCCTGGAGAAAAGTACAGGTGCACTTGTAAAGAAGGTGTATATATTCTGCCATTGCTGAGAGAGTGTTCTATTAATGTCAGCTAAGTCAAGTTGGTTGATAGTGCTGTTCTTGTCTTCTGGCTCCTTGCTGATTTTCTGTCCAATTGTCCTATCAATTATTGAGAGTGGAGAATTGATGTTTTCAACTATTATTGTTGAAATGTCTATTTCTCCTTACAGTTCTGTCAGTTTTTGCTTCATATGTTTTGGGACTCTGTTGTTAGGTGTGTATCTGCTTTGAATTGTTATATATTCCTGATGAATTGACTGTTTTATTGCTATAAAATGTCCCTTTTGTCTCTAGTAATCTTTTTATATTAAAGTTATTTTTCTGATAATGGTATAATCTTTCCAGCAGTCTTTTGGTTACTGTATGCATGCAGTACTTTCAACCTATTTGTGTCTTTGAATCTGAAATCTGTCTCTTATTGACAGCATATAGTGGGATCTTTTTTTAAAATTTAGTCTGATAATCTCTACCTTTTGATTGGAATACCAAATACATTTTTTAACACAATTAACATAATTATTGATATGATTGAATTACACCTCCTGTTTTGCTTTTTGTTTTCTTGTATCCTCTTTGTTCCTGTGTTACTCCTTTTCTGCCTTCTTTGGTGTTAGATATTTTCTAGTGCACCATTTTAATTCCTTTGATGGATTATTTACACTTTTTTTTCTTTTACTTATTTTCCTAGTGGTTGCTCTGGGGAGTATTGTTCTTAAAACAATATAGTTCAGATTATTACTAATTTAGTTTCAATAGTATACAGAAATTTTGTTCCAATATAGGGCCCTGTCATCCCCTCATTGTGATATTATTATCCTACAAATTACTGCTAATAAAGTCAACAATACAGTTTTATAATTATTATTTCCAATAACTACCTTTTAAAATCAGTTAACAGAAGAAAGAGTAAAAACTATATTTATATTTCCTATTATATTTACCTATGTAATTACTTTTACTGGTTTTCTTTCTTTCTTTGTATGGATTCAAGTTACCATCTAATATCATTTATTTTCAAGCTGAAATACTTCTTTCGATATTTCTTGTAGGGTAGGTCTGTTATAGATTAATTTACTCCATTTTTATTTACCCAGAGATGTCTTTATTTCAATTGCCTTTTTGAAGGATAACTTTGCTTGATATAGAACTTTTGACCATTATTTCTTCAATAATTTTCTTCTTTATCTCTCCTCTCTCCTTCTAGGACTCATTTCATACACGTGGTCTATTTGATGGTGTTCCACAGGTGTCTCAGGCTCTGTTCATTTTATTCTCCGTATTTTCTTTCTGTTCCTCAGACAGAATACTATCTATTCACTTACATTCAAGGTTGCTGGTTCTTTCCTCTGCCTGCTAAAACCCAATATAGAGGCCGACTTCTGAATATTTCATTTCAGTTACTGTACTTTTTAGCTACAGAATTTTTAGTTGGTTCTTTTTAAAAGTGATTTCTGTCTCTTTATTGCTATTATCTAGTTGGTGAAACATTGTTGTCCTACTTTTCTTTAATTTTTTAAACATGGTGTCCTTTAATTCTTTGAACATATTTATAAAAGCTGATTTAAAGTCTGCCTACTAGGGACTTCCCTGGTGGCGCAGTGGTTGAGAGTCTGCCTGCAAATGCAGGGGACACGGGTTCGAGCCCTGGTCAGGAAAGATCCCACATGCCGCGGAGCGGCTGGGCCCGTGAGCCACAACTACTGAGCCTGCGCGTCCGGAGCCTGTGCTCCTCAACGGGGGAGGCCGCAATAGTGGGGGGCCCGTGCACCGCGATGAAGAGTGGCCCCCGCTCGCCGCAACTAGAGAAAGCCCTCGCACAGAAACGAAGACCCAACACGGCCAAAAATAAATAAATAAATAAATTTTTAAAAAAATAAATAAATAAAGTCTGCCTACTAAGTTGAACATCTGAGTATCCTCAGGGTTAGTTTCTTTGGATTGTTTTGTTTTCTGTATAGAGGCTATATTTCCCTGCTTCTTTGCATATCTCATAGTACTTGTTGAAAACTGGACATACTAGACATATAGTTCAGTAACTTTGAAATCCAGTCATTCTTCCCTTCCTACTTACTGTTTGTTGTTGTACTTTTTTTGTTGTTGGAGGTTAGATTTTTTGTTGTTGTTTAGTAACTTTCCTGGACCAGTTCTGCAGTGTTTGTGTTTCCTAGAGTATGAAATCTCTGTTTTAATTTCATTTAATTTGTAGTCGTCTTTCTAAGTGTCATTTCTGGATCAGCATAGCTCTCTGTGCTCATTCTTGACTGTTCACACAGCCCTGAACATGCAAACAGCCTTCCAGATCTAGGAATATGTCAGAGGTTTTCATAGTTCACTGTGGACATGTGAGTCCCTACATTATCTTTTAAAATTTTTGGCTGGACTCTTTTTAGCCCCAGATTATATCACAGCCCTAGGAACCTATACTATTTACCTTCCCTGACTGCTATTGACTTCTGTTATCAACAATGCCCTGGGAATAAAGCTTTTCCTTGGAGCTCCAAGTCAGGTCGAATCATGGCAAAGCCTTGGGGACAGGGCTTTTTCTGGAGTTCCAAATCAAGTTAGCCCACTTTGTGGCAGCAAAGCTGCTGGTCTTTATGGGACCATGCCAAGAAGCTGGTAGGAAGATGGGAATATCCCTAAGTTAAAGAGTCATAGACCCCACTTTTCTAATTGAGGCTCAGTAGTTTTCTTCAATAAATACTTTTAATTTGTTGTGTGCCTTTATCTAAATTTCCAGAGTTCTGAAATGGTTGCTTTTGATAAACTTGCCAGAGTTGTTGTTGCTTTTTGAAGGGAGAAGATTTACTGAGGTACTCTCTCCACCATCTAGTAGTCTCACCTCTGAATAGTAAATTATATGGCCACTCTACCTAAAGCAGGAGTCCCCAACCCCTGGGCCGTGGACCAGTACCGGGCCGCACAGCAGGAGGTGAGCGGCGGCAGGCTATCGAGCGAAGCTTCATCTGCTGCTGCTGCCTATCACTTGCATTATGGTCTGAACCAGTGCTGGCATTACTGCCTGAACCATCCTTCCCATTGCTCGCATTACAGCCTGAACCACCTCCCCCTGCCCCACCCCCCGCGTCCATGGAAAAATTGTCTTCCACGAAATCGGTCCCTGGTGCCAAGAATGTTGGAGACCACTGACCTAAAGGGTCAGCCTGCTACTCAGGCCAAGCCAGTTGTCACCATGTGTGGGTTGTGTTCCCAATGTTGTTATGTGGAATATGGATAGGTTTGTAAAAATCCCGAAATTTTTATTTTATAAACTCTTAAAGACATATTTTCTTTGGGTGGGATACAACTGCCCCTACCCAAAGAGGTTTCATCACATCCAGGCCACCCACTTTCCTGTATTCATTCCCTCCATCAATTTAGATTCACTGAGCACCTGTCACTGGCCTGGAATAGCGTTGGCTGCTAGGGAGACAGTGGTAGCAACATGAAGAATGTATAATAAATTAGGCTTAACTTAGTATATTGAGTCAATTAAACCTCATTTCAAATTCTCCTTTTAAGGCCATGCATTGAAAAATATAGTATCTGATCTTTGGTTTTACTTGTCTTTCGATCTGAACTCAGAAAAACTAAGGGAAACCCATTTCTTCAGACTTTTATATTAGGGAAATTCTAAGCAGTAAATATTTTTCAATCACAAGTTTCCATAAAGAACCCATGCTCATTTTAAAATAAGCTACAGAGCCACTAAGACTGGAGTTGAGATAGTCTATTGAAAAGGACATTGACAAACAGATAATCATGCAAACCTTTGATGAAAGGAACTTTTTGCACACTTCAAAAGCATTACCTTACATCACTGCAAACCTGACAAGTAATTGCAATGATCAGAGTAGTAATTCATATTCAAATCCTCACCATGTTTGCGTATGGCATTGATTGTCCCAGATGTGCTAGTATTGTAAAAAAGACATTAAGACTAATTTTTAAATATTTAAACTACTGTTTTCACTGAGAGAACTATGGCATTTCCAATTTTTTTTTAAAAAGTTCTTTTTGATTTGAAGCTAGTTCTTACAATACAGGCTAACATTGATTGAAGACTCTGTGCCATCGTAGTTATGCTTTCCCCTTGATGTAGACTCCCTGCTCCTTGCAGTCACCGTAATCATTTACGTGGGTGCTCTGAAAGGAGCAATCGCATCCAAAGACGGGGTTCTAGTCAATCAGTGCTTCTCTCTCTCTTCCCTCCCTGCATCCTTGCTCCCTCCTCTCTCTCTCTCTCTGTCTCTCTCTCAGATGGGGAGAGTGCTACTGTGACAGGTCCATTCTATCAAGAGAAGTTTCTAGGATCACAGAAGCACAAAAATCTTATATAAGAAGGAACAGACTTAAAGGTCACGTTTTCAGTGTAAAAAATGTTCTCTAGGGCAATCTTATCATTCAACCAGTGCTTAAAGCAAGATTTTCCATTTTAGGTTACATTTTTGTTCTAAATCAACTGCCATCTGGAAGAAACTACATGGTGTTGTGAACCCAGATTTAGAAACTATGAGAACTGAAATCTATTTTCTCCTAATGATTTGAACCAATAGATTAACCTCTTTGGGTTTCGGTATCCTTATTTGTAAAATAGAGATTTCTCATTTACCTTACCTAATTCCCTTAACTTATCACAAAGGAGACATACAGCATTATTCCTAAAGCATTAACATAACAAATAGATTAGAAGATTTACAACTTCCTTGTCAATATTCAATGCAGGGTGTTGTTGTACCATTTTAGCTTTGATAGTGACTCTCAAAATACCTGAACCCAATTGTTGCATATAAACATTTAGGTCAACTTTCACCATAGCCTGCCCTAAATAGACCCATCGCTTCCTAAGTAATAGAGAAGAAATACTGATTGCTGACTTATTAGAATATTCTATTTATGTTGATGTCAAAAGAGATACATTTAAATACTCTGGTTCTAAAAGTAGAGCACTGTAATTTATAATTATTTTCAAAAAATTTTATTTCTTGCCTTGTTGTCATTTTTCCCAAGGTGATTCTTCATTATGTCCTCATTAAAAATAACAAACACTGAAATATCTATAATACAAAATCAGCAGAAAACTGATATGACCTTTTTCACTAAATATTCATCAGATTTAAGGCTGAGCAGCATGTAAATGCAGTAGTTATATCTTCAAACTGGAATTCACCTAGCAGGGCTCCCAGGGTTTCCTGTAACAAAAGCTAGAACTTGTCAAGAAAATTATTGCAACCTGATATGGAAGATATCATTTCCCGTTAGGATTGAGATGTTTAAAGTGAGCATTTGTATGTGTAGCCTTTTAGCTCTAACCTATAGTATATTTTCCTCCAAACTACAGTGCAAGGCTAAACTGTAAAGAATGTAAGAGAAGTATAAATAAACAGTAAATGAAAACAGAAGCTTCATAGTCAGCTTCACGTCTGCCTTTGGTTTTGGTCGATTTTATGCTGTGGTATAATGGAAAGCACAAACATCATTCTACAAATATAGCACCATTTGAAATAGAGAAATGCTTCTTGTATGAAGTTTTAAGAGCACCCCTTTTGTTGACCTTTACCTTTCTATTATGAGAGCCTGAGTAGCGGCAATGGAACCTCTGTGTATTTAATGAATGAGGGATGCCAAAAATGGGCACCAGTCTTTTTGAAAAATGTCGTAGTTCTGTGCATCTCTCATACTACTCTGATAAAATGTAATACCTGATCTTGAATCCTGTGAAAAGGTTTTTCAGGATAAGTACTTGGAGTTTTCAGTGAATGGATGCTATAGGCATTTATCTGGTTATTTAAGATGAAAGACTTCGGAATATCTGCCTATATGTGTGTCCATGGCCATGACCATGTCTGTGTCCACCAAACATGGTGAGGTGGATGGGTTTTTAAGAATTAGGTACCATGAAGTAATCAATTTAGGCAGGCTTAATTTTGATACCATTTGCTAATGGTCATAATTTCCCTTTTATAAGTCATAGAGGAGACAGAAACTGTTCCTTTTATACATGTTGTTCCTGGATACTTCTTCTAACAGTAAGTAGCTGGTCCACATGCAGTTCTTTGTATCACTCTTTACAAACAGCAAAAGGAAAGCCATGGAGAATTGAGCAGTCACTTTGCCCACAGCAAGCACCCACCTTGGGAACACCTTCAGGTAGAGCTCTATCAGGCAGAGACCTGTAGGGCACTGCACCCTGGAGTTGTATGTGATGGAAAGAACTTCCAATTCTACCTATTCACCTCACGGTGGTTGAAGTCAGCTTTCTCTCTACATACTACCCAGAAGAATTAGATTGGAACAGAGGTGAGCAGCCAAGTGAGACACTTTTTCCCAAGCAATTTCATGATGGGTTTCCTTTACATCATTTTTATAAAATGAGTCAATCCACCCACCAAAATATGAAATATTTTTCAAAATATGACATTTATCCACAAGATCAGTTTATTTTTTATTTTTTAATGAACATTTAAGGTTCATATACAAAAGCTACAGAGCAATAAGTCAATCATGAAATAACATACAGGGAAATAAAATGGAAAATAACTCATTTACAATTTCTCACCACTGAAGCACTACACACTGGCTACAGTGAGGTGTGGTCAGTGTTTCAGACAGTGGATGCTCAGGCCAAATGCCAAGACTGTCATCACACTACTTTTTGTTTTAAGATCTTTTCTTTCTTGGTCATTGTTCAGTTAGTGGGGGGAGTTGGAGGGAGAGAAGTAAGTTTCATTCCCACCTCCCCCCCAAAAAATATTTTTTAAGCAGTTAAATTTTTCCTTGGGGAAACATTGTATCTGTTAATCTAACATACCATATATTTCTGTTATTAAATGTCTGCATAAATATTTGTTTATTCTATTTCTTAACATAAGAGCATGCAGTACTTTTAATTTCAGAACAGTAAGAATTATCAAAGGCAATTAGTTTTGTACATAAATGCCCACAGTTTCTTTTTCAATGAAAAATGTGCTCTTTGCGATATTTGTTTCTTGTGAGAGTTGGTCAAGTAATAATCATGGAGTATTTCCTAAAATATTTATTTGCTGGGAAAATTTGTATGAAATGACATTCAAAGTATAAAAAACATTGTTAGGTAACACTTGGAACAGTTAAAAATATACTTGTTTGTAAACTATCAATGTAAGATACTGAGCATCTGAGTGTCAGAGCCATTGTCTCCTGTTTTTCTAGAAAGTGGCTTGATTTATCAATGTGACATCTTTGAAACATCTGACATTATATATAGAAACATCAAGGCAATATTATTTGTACATATTATTAAACATGCAAAAATTTCCTGAAAGATAGTGCCCAAATAAGGGAGGTCCCCCAAGCTCAACCTCTCCTTGGTGCCCGTCACTGAACGTATGGCTGTCTTGGAGTTTGGGAGCATGGCACCTCATTTTGGAGAGGTAGCCCCTTTAATCACTGGCTCCCTATTCAAATATGTTGCCCAGTAAACTAGGTTGAAAGTGCCAAACAGGACTGGGAATATAATTCGGGACATTTTGTCGATCTTGCTGATGCTGTTGTAAGTCTTTTTGTTTTCAGAAGTCTTGTCTTCAGGTTTTACTGAGGCTGAAGAGGCATTTGAGGTCCCTGCAGGGGTCTGCTCCTTTGGGATGTTTGGGGGGTGGGTCATCTTCCCAGTAGTATAAGCATTTGTTGATTTATTTAGTGTAAGTTCACGCTCCTTTTTCTGCAAAATATAAAAAATTTAAGGGCATGACATTTGCAGGCAGCTGTCAGTTCACTTCTAAAGGTTCTGAAGGTTTATCTCTCAAAAGAGAGAGACAGAGACAGGCATAAAGACAGAGACAGAGACAGAGACAGAGAGGGGTATCAGCTTAGCTCTGGCAGAGGGCAGCCTTCCACAGACTTCTAAGCCTAGAACCCCACATGGCCAGTCTTGGGTGTGAAATTTTAGAACAGGCAAAATACTTTATGGTAGAAAAATTCGGAATAGTGGTTACCTTTGTTGTTGTGGGGACAGGAATGGACTGGGAAGGGGCATGGTGACCTTTCTGGAGTGCTGGCAATGTTCTCTATCTTGATAGGGATTTGGGTTATACAGGTGAACGTGTTCATCAAACCTCAGCAAAAGTACCCTTAACATTTGTGCATTTTATACCATGTAAATTTTGCTTCAAAAGAATCAAACAGTAAACAAATATTGAACTCTAGTTAGTGATATTCTTACTGAAGTATTTAGTGGGAAATGTACTATTTACTTTGAAATACATCAAAAAATAAGATGTATTGACAGATGGATTGAGGATGGGTGGATGGATGAATGGATAGACATATTTTAGGTAACATAGATAGATAGATAAATGATAGATGGGTGGTGATGACACAAGCTCAGTAAAATGTTAATAGACAGGTTTTCGTTTTGTAGTTCTTCAACATTTCTTAGGTTTGAAATTTTGCACGATAGAATGTTGGGAAAAATTCTGTTCCTTTACCAAAGTAACATAATCTCATTAAATTAAATTTGGAAAACATAAGAATAATTAAAGAAGATATATCACTATCTGAAAAAGATATCTGCATCCCCTTGTTCATAGCAACATTATTCACAATAGCAAAAATATGGTAACAACGTAAGTGTCTGCCAATAGATGGTTAAACAAAATGTGGGGTGTGTGTGTGTGTGTGTGTGTATATATATACATACACACAATAGAATACACATTGGAACACAATGGAATACTATTCAGCCATAAAAAAGGAAGAAAATCCTGCCATTTACAACAGGGATGGACCTTGAGAGCATTGTGCTAAGTGAAATAAGTCAGACAGAGAAAGACAAATATCATATGATTTCTCTTATATGTGGAATCTAAACAAAACAAACAAACAAACAAAAAGCTGAAATCATAGATACAGAGAGCAGATTGGTGATCACCAGAGGTCGGGGGGCAGGGAGCAAAATGGGTGAAGGTGGTCAAAAGGTACAAACCTCCAGTTGTAAGATAAATAAGATCAGGAAATGTAATGCACAGCCTGGTGACTATGGTTTTTTTAAAAAAAGAAAGAAAATATATTAACCATCAAAAATATGTGGGAGGGAGCTTCAAGATGGCGGAAGAGTAAGACATGGAGATCACCTTCCTCCCCACAAATACATCAGAAATACATCTACATGTGGAACAACTCCTACAGGACACCTACTGAACACTGGCAGAAGACCGCAGACCTCCCAAAAGGCAAGAAACTCCCCACGTACCTGGGTAGGGCAAAAGAAAAAAGAAAAAACAGCAACAAAAGAATAGGGATGGGACCTGCACCAATGGGAGGAAGCCATGAAGGAGGAAAGGTTTCCACACACTAGGAAGCCCCTTCGCGGGCAGAGACTGCGGGTGGCAGAGGGGGAAAGCTTCGGAGCCACGGAGGAGAGCACATCAACAAGAGTGCAGAGGGCAAAGTGGAGAGATTCCCACATAGAGGATCGGTGTTGACCAGCACTCACCAGCCCGAGAGGTTTGTCTGCTCACCCGCCGGGGCAGGTGGGGGCTGGGAGCTGAGGCTCTGGCTTCGGAGGTCAGATCGCAGGGAGAGGACTGGGATTGGTTGTGTGAACACAGCCCGAAGGGGGCTAGTGCACCACAGCTAGCTGGGAGTGAGTCCGGGAAAAAGTCTGGAGCTGCCAAAGAGGCAAGAGACCATTTTTCCAGGGTGCGCGAGGAGAGGGGATTAAGAGCGCCACTTAAAGGAGCTCCAGAGACGGGTGCGAACTGCAGCTATCAGCGCGGACCCCCAAGACGGGCATGAGATGCTAAGGCTGCTGCTGCAGCCACCAAAAAGCCTGTGTGCAAGCACAGGTCACTATCCACACCTCCCATCCCAGGAGCCTGTGCAGCCTGCCACTGTCAGGGTCCTGTGATCCAGGGACAACTTCCCCAGGAGAACACACAGTGCACCTCAGGCTGGTGCAACGTCACGCTGGCCTCTGCCACTGCAGGCTTGCCCAACATTCTGTACCCCTCCCTCCCCCCGGCCTGAATGAGCCAGAGCCCCCTAATCAGCTGCTCCTTTAATCCCATCCTGTCTGGGAGGGGGGGTGGACACCCTCAGGCAACCTACAAGCAGAGGCAGGGCCAAATCCAAAGCTGAACCCCAGGAACTGTGCGAACAAAGAAGAGAAAGGGAAATCTCTTTCAGCAGCCTCAGGAGCAGCGGATTATATCTCCACAATCAACTTGATGTGCTCTGCATCTGTGGAATACCTGAATACACAACGAATCATCCCAAATTGAAGAGGTGGACATTGGGAGCAATGATGCAGATATTTTTTTTCCCTTTTTCTCTTTTTGTGAATGTGTATGTGTATGCTTCTGTGTGTGATTATGTCCGTATAGCTTTGCTTTTACCATTTGTCCTAGGGTTTTGTCTGTCCGGTTTTTTTTTTTTTAGTATAGTTTTTAGCACTTGTTATCATTGGTGGATTTGTTTTTTTGATTTCGTTGCTCTCCTTCTTTCTCTCTCTCTCTTTTTAAATTACTTAAAAAAATTTTTTTTAATAATTATTTTTTATTTTAATAATTTTTTATTTTATTTTATTTTATTTTATCTTCTTCTTTCTTTCTTTCTTTTTTGTCTCCCTTTTACTCTGAGCCATGTGGTTGACAGGCTCTTGGTGCTGCTGACAGGCTCTTGGTGCTCCAACCAGGCACCAGGGCTGTGCCTCTGAGGTGGGAGAGCTAAGTTCAGGATATTGGTCCACAACAGAACTCCCAGCTCCACGAAATATCAAATGGCAAAAACCTCCCAGAGATCTCCATCTCAACGCCGAGAACCAGCTCCACTCAATGACCAGCAAACTACAGTGCTGGACACCATATGCCAAACAACTAACAAGACAGGAACACAGCCCCATCCATTAGCAGAGAGGCCGCCTAAAATCATAATAAGGCCACAGACATCCCAAAACACACCACCAGTCATGGACCTGCCCACCAGAAAGACAAGATCCAGCCTCATCCACCAGAACACAGGCACCAGTCCCCTCCACCAGGAAGCCTACACAACCCACTGAACCAACCTTAGCCACTAGGGAAAGACACCAAAAACAACGGGAGCTATGAACCTGCAGCGTGCAAAAAGGAGACCCCAAACACAGTAAGTTAAGCAAAATGAGAAGACAGAGAAACACAGCAAATGAAGGAGCAAGGCAAAAACCCACCAGACCTAACAAATTAAGAGGAAATAGGCAGGCTACCTGAAAAAGAATTCAGAATGTATAGTAAAGATGATCCAAAATCTTGGAAATAGAATGGAGAAAATACAAGAAATGTTTAACAAGGACCTAGAAGAACTAAAGAGCAAACAAACAGTGATGAACAACACAATAAATGAAATTTAAAATTCTCTAGAAGGGATCAATAGCAGAATAACTGAGGCAGAAGAACGGATAAGTGACCTGGAAGATAAAATACTGGAAATAACTACTGCAGAGCAGAATAAAGAAAAAAGAATGAAAAGAATTGAGGACAGTCTCAGAGACCTCTGGGACAACATTAAATGCACCAATATTTGAATTATAGGGGTCCCAGAAGAAGAAGAGAAAAAGGAAGGGACTGAGAAAATATTTGAAGACATTATAGTTGAAAACTTCCCTAATATGGGAACGGAAATAGTTAAAGACCAGGAAGCACAGAGAGTCCCATACAGGATAAATCCAAGGAGAAACATGCCAAGACACATATTAATCAAACTATCAAAAATTAACTACAAAGAAAAAATATTAAAAGCAGCAAGGGAAAAACAACAAATAACATCCAAGAGAATCCCCATAAGGTTAACAGCTGATCTTTCAGCAGAAACTCTGCAAGCCAGAAGGGAGTGGCAGGACATATTTAAAGTAATGAAGGGGAAAAACCTACAACCAAGATTACTCTACCCAGCAAGGATCTCATTCAGATTTGACAGAGAAATTAAAACCTTTACAGACAAGCAAAAGTTGAAAGAATTCAGCACCACCAAAACAGCTTTACAACAAATGCTAAAGCTACTTCTCTAGGCAGGAAACACAAGAGAAGGAAAAGACCTACAAAAAAAACCCCAGAACAATTAAGAAAATGGTAATAGGAACATACATATCGAGAATTACCTTAAATGTAAATGGATTAAATGCTCCCACCAAAAGACACAGACTGGCTGAATGGATGCAAAAACAGGACCTGTATATCTCCTGTCTACAAGAGACCCACTTCAGACCTAGGGACACATACAGACTGAAAGTGAGGGCTTGGAAAAAGATATTCCATGCAAATGGAAATCAAAAGAAAGCTGGAGTAGAAATTCTCATATCAGACAAAATAGACTTTAAAATAAAGACTATTACAAGAGACAAAGAAGGACACTCCATAATGATCAAGGGATCAATCCAAGAAGAAGAAATAACAATAGTAAATATTTATGCACCCAACATAGGAGCACCGCAGTACATAAGGCAAATGCTGACAGCCATAAAAGGGGAAATCAACACTAACACAACCATAGGAGGGGAAGTTAACACCCCACTTTGACCAAAGGACAGATCATCCAAAATGAAAATAAATAAGGAAACACAAGCTTTAAATGATACATTAAACAAGATGGACTTAATTGATATTTATAGGACATTACAGCCCAAAACAACAGAATGCACTTTCTTCTCAAGTGTTCTTGGAACATTCTCCAGGATAGATCTTATATTGGGTCACAAATCAAGCCTCAGTAAATTTAAGAAAATTAAAATCGTATCAAGTATCTTTTCCAACCACAACACTATGAGACGCTAAGAGATATCAATTACAGGAAAAAAATCTGTAAAAAGTACAAACACATGGATGCTAAACAATACACTACTTAATAAACAAAAGATCACTGAAGAAATCAAAAAGGAAATCAAAAAATACCTAGAAACAAATGACAATGAAAACACAACGACCCAAAACCTATGGGATGCAGCAAAAGCAGTTTTAAGGGAGGTTTATAGCAATACAATCCTACCTTAAGAAACAAGAAACATCTCAAATAAACAACCTAACCTTACACCTAAAGCAATTAGAGAAAGAAGAACAAAAAAAACCCCAAAGTTAGCAGAAGGAAAGAAATCATAAAGATCAGATCAGAAATAAATGAAAAAGAAATGAAGGAGACAATAGCAAAGATCAATAAAACTAAAAGCTGGTTCTTTGAGAAGATAAACAAAATTGATAAACCAAATAAAAAAAGGAAGAAGACTCAAATCAATAGAATTAGAAATGAAAAAGGAGAAGTAACAACTGAAACTGCAGAAATACAAAGGATCATGAGAGATTACTACAAGCAACTATATGCCAATAAAATGGACAACCTGGAAGATATGGACAAATTCTTAGAAATGCACAACCTTCCGAGACTGAACCAGGAAGAAATAGAAAATATGAACAGACCAATCACAAGCACTGAAATTGAAACTGTGATTTAAAATCTTCCAACAAACAAAAGCCCAGGACCAGATGGCTTCACAAGCAAATTCTATCAAACACTTAGAGAAGATCTAACACCCAACCTTCTCAAACTCTTCCAAAATATAGCAGAGGGACGAACACTCCCCAACTCATTCTACGAGGCCACCATCACTCTGATACCAAAACCAGACAAAGATGTCACAAAGAAAGAAAACTACAGGCCAATATCACTGATGAACATAGATGCAAAAATCCTCAACAAAATGCTAGCAAACAGAATCCAACAGCACATTAAAAGGAGCATACACCATGATCATCTGGGGTTTATCCCAGGAATGCAAGGATTCTTCAATATTCACAAATCAATCAATGTGATACACCATGTTAACAAATTGAAGGAGAAAAACCATATGATCATCTCAATAGATGCAGAGAAAGCTTTTGACAAAATTCAACACCTATTTATGATAAAAACCTTCCAGAACATAAGCATAGAGGGAACTTACCTCAACATAATAAAGGTCATATATGACAAACCCACAGCCAACATCGTCCTCAAAGGTGAAGAACTGAAACCATTTCCACTAAGAGCAGGAACAAGACCAGGTTTTCCACTCTCACCACTATTATTCAACATAGTTTTGGAAGTTTTAGCCACAGCAATCAGAGAAGAAAAAGAAATAAAAGGAATCCAAATTGGAAAAGAAGAAGTAAAGCTGTCACTGTTTGCAGATGACATGATACTATACATAGAGAATCCTAAAGATGCTACCAGAAAACTCCTAGAGCTAATCAATGAATTTGGTAAAGTAGCAGGATACAAAATTAATGCACAGAAATCTCTTGTATTCTTATACACTAATGATGAAAAATCTGAAAGAGAAATTAAGGAAACACTCCCATTTACCATTGCAACCAAAAGAATAAAATACCTAGGAATAAACCTTCCTAAGGAGAAAAAAGACCTGTATGCAAAAAACTATAAGACATTGATGAAAGAAATTAAAGATGATACAAACAGATGGAGAGATATACCATGTTCTTGGATTGGAAGAATCAACATTGTGAAAATGACTATACTCAATATCAAAAAAACAAACAACCCAATCCAAAAATAGGCAGAAGGCCTAAATAGACAGTTCTGCAAAGAAGATATACAGATTTTCAACAAACACATGAAAGAATGCTCAACATCATTAATCATTAGAGAAATGAAAATCAAAACTACAATGAGATATCATCTCACACTGGTCAGAATGGCCATCATCAAAAAATCTACAAACAGTAAATGCTGGAGAGGGTGTGGAGAAAAGGGAACCCTCTTGCACTGTTGGTGGGAATGTAAACTGATACAGCTACTATGGAGAACAGTATGCAGGTTCCTTAAAAAAGTAAAACTAGAACTACCATATGACCCAGCAATCCCACTACTGGGCATATACCCTGAGAAAACCATAATTCAAAAAAAGTCATGTACCACAATGTTCATTGCAGCTCTATTTACAATAGCCAGGACATGGAAGCAACCTAAGTGTCAATTAACAGATGAATGGATAAAGAAGATGTGGCACATATATACAATGGAATATTACTCTGCTATAAAAAGAAATGAAATTGAGTTATTTGTTGTGAGGTGGATGGACCTAGAGTCTGTCATACAGAGTGAAGTAAGTCAGAAAGAGAAAAACAAGTACCGTATGCTAACACATATATATGGAATCTAAAAAAAGGAAAATGGTCATGAAGAACCTAGGGGCAAGACAGGAATAAAGGCGCAGACCTACTGGAGAATGGACTTGAGGATACGGGGAGGGGGAAGGGTAAGCTGGGATAAGGTGAGAGAGTGGCATGGACATATATACAGTACCAAATGTAAAATAGATAGCTAGTGTGAAGCAGCCACATAGCACAGGGAGATCAGCTCGGTGCTTTGTGACCACCTAGCGGGGTGGGATAGGGAGGGTGGGAGGGAGCGAGACGCGAGAGGGAAGAGATATGGGGATACATGAATATGTATAACTGATTCACTTTGTTATAAAGCAGAAACTAACACACCATTGTAAAGAAATTATACTCCAATAAGGATGTTAAAAAAAAATATGTGAAAGATGAAAAGCAGAGAGGAAGTGCATGGAGAAGGAGCAAGAAGAAGCAGTGAAAAGTGAGGTGGAATAAGAGTGCATATGTACCCAGATGCAGGGAGCACAACGACCCCGGGGCCAGTGAGGGTGACCACAGCGTCAGAGCAGAGCAGGGCCTGTGGGCCACTCCTCAGAAATGGTACGGTTCTTTGCAGCCCCCGTGGTGCCATGCACACACACCTATTGGGCTGCCAGAAGAAGCCCATCAGCATGATGGACTAGCTACCTCAATGGTTTGCACGACCTTTGTCTCTGGGTGTAACCAGGACAGAGCAGACACTGGAGGAGAGAATGATGGGTCTCGGAAGTGGGTGTTTCAAACAGGACCCAGGATGGCCACAGTGGTCCAGAGACGGGCCTCTGTCCTCCTTCCGGGACAACTTGCTGCCCAGCTGAGGGCAGACAGCTCCCTACATGGTCAACTTCAACTTCTTCCTGTGTCCTTTCACAGGTGTTCACCCCTAAAAACCACCTTGCACCCCCAACTCTGAAGACCCCAACAGGTAACGATGGTGAACACAGTCCAGTGTTCAAATTTTCTCCATTTCTAAGTAAAAGCCAGTAACGCTATACTTACTTATTCATGCTCACCACCGTGTGTAACAGTATGACTTGCCTGCCGGGATACCTGCAGATGCCCTGATGCCTCCACTGGCCTAAGGGATGGGATCCCCAGCACCACAGCCTTGGGGGACAACACCTAGTCTTCTAGAAGAGCAGTGCTAATCTGGGATTAGATGAGTCAGTTACCTCCATGCCCTCCTCTCCCTCCAGGTCTGCATTCAGGTCTGTGATGAGTAATAAGGACAGTGAGGCTGAGTGTGAGCAAGCGAGGTGGCTGACGATGATGACAGCCCATTCGACAACCTTCAAGGACTCTTCATTGCCTCCGGGTTCCACCTTCCTCCTAGACTCACAGACACCAGCCTGATGGCCTCAATTCCTGCAGCACCTCCCAGGCGGTTGCCCCGCTCAGGCTCAGGGAGGCCGTTTCCAGGCCCGTAGCAAACATTTACTTCCTGGCAACACAGTGTTTGGGGTTGGGAAGCCCCTCTCCCCAGACTCCATGTCCCCCAACAAACATCCTCCATGGTTCTGTCTGTTGGGACACTTCAGTCCAGAATTCCCACAGTCTGAAGACGCCCTGCCTCTGCCATGTTTTCTCAGCTCCCCACAAATTGCCTGCTGTGGTCAGCTCACTCCTGTCCCCCATCATTCCCCAAAACACACCCCCTCGTGAGATTCCTGTTTGTCAAGGCCCTTCCCAGGCATCTCCCCGCTTCCCTTCTTCCCTGAGGGGCCTGGAATGGGTCCCACTAGGCTTTCCTCCCTCCGGGTGAGCTACGCCTGGAAGTGGGTTTTTCTTCCGTGACTGAAACCCAGGAATGGGAGTGGACTCATGGCGCTTGGAGGTGGGAAGAATCCGATAGGCCAGGTCAAGTGAGAACTTCTGACTTTTCACAAGAAAGGAACAACAGCATTGAATGCAAAAAGCAGGTGTGGGGCCGTGGGTGCGCACAACTGAGTGCCCTCAGCAGCAGCAGAGTATCCTGGTGCCATCACGGGTTTGGGGCACAGTCTCCTGTAGGGCCTTCTAGACTCCCTTCATGATGATTTCCAAAGGACAGATGAAGTTTCACTTTCAAGTCTACCCTGATAACTCCAGCCTGTTCCTCTCTCAGAGCAAAGGACTTGTTTGTTTTAAATGTGGCATAATTAGCACTTTACCATGTGCTATTTATTTTCTATTCCATGTATATTATTTTCTTTTCACCAAGGACCTGGTTCAGGTTGGAATGTCGTACAACCTTTTTTCTTCAAATATTTTTTAGATTCAGGCACCGACCTCCCTCTAAATACTCAGCACTTAATTGCTTTGAATAGAGAATTGCTTCCCACAATAACTCACGTGCATCGTTTAAGCAAGACAAATCATCTAGTCAGTGGAATTAGGTATGTTTGCCTGTTGTGTCACTCCCAATAATTCGAATGCTCCCTTCATGACCTTCAAGCCACCTTGCAGAAGACACGCTGCATGGTGAAGTGGCAAGAGTGAGCAGAAGAATTGACTGTACCATTCAAAACTGGATAAATAGTCCCTGAACAGACAGAAGGTACTTTAGCAAAATAGGCCTGACATCAGACCTTTCCCTTGAATAAAGCTGGTGATTCAAAACAAAGGTAAAACAAGACCTGTTATAAGACTTTGTAAGGACCTTGAGTATAAGGGAAGAAATCATTTTTCAGGGGGAGGGATGTAGGGAAAAGAAACACCTGGTCTTATATTTGGACATAAAATCAGGCACATTTTCTCTGGAGTACGGAGGAAAATGAAGTCAGTACCTTGATCTTGGCTGCTTCCAAGGCTTTTTTGCCGTCCCAGGCCCAGCCTCTCTTTGTGAAATAGTTGACAGTGGCAAACTCGATCAGCGCAGAGAACACAAAAGCGTAGCACACGGCTATGAACCAGTCCATGGCCGTCGCATAAGCCACTTTGGGCAGAGAGTTCCGGGCACTGATGCTGAGGGTCGTCATGGTCAGCACCGTCGTCACCCCTGTGGTTGTCAATGACAGGGGTGGGGACAATGGGAACAAGGATTAGCACCAGCACTAGACCCCAGTATAACACCCCTGAATATGACAAAGAAAGAAAGGAGCTATCACTTTAATCCCCAGCCCAGGTCTCCCTCTCCCTCTACGATTTTCACAGCACAACACATTCATAGAATTTAAAACACTGCTTAGTTTATTTACCTTGTCAATCGTCTCCTTCTTCTAGAACATAAATCGAGGTGGGCAGGGATTTGGGTCTGATTCATACACATACCCTAACTGTGTCCCCGTTGTCCTGACCTGACCCTGCAGAGAGCTGGTGCTCAACAAGGATGGGTCAGAGGAGTGGGGCATCTTAGTGGCCCCAAGGCAAGTCCAGCTGAGAAGGGCAAGAACGTTCCCACCGCTCTAACAACGTGCTTCACAAAGACTCACTGTGCACCTTACAAGTCTTGGGCTCCAGAAAGCTGATGAGACAGGCTTGCTTTCACATGGACTAACGCAGCCTGCAGACTCTGAAGACCGGAGTACAACAGAAACACCACATCTGAATCTGGGTCTTGGCACTTCACTGCCTCTAAGAAGGATCTGGGCCACCTCAGTGCTGCCATGCAAGATGCCTGTAGCCATCTGTCTTGTCTTCTGGGGAAATTTGCAGTGACCATAAAGGAAGTCTGGATCCTCGGAAGGGGACGACGAGCCTCTAACGGGCGTCTACTAAGGGCCAGACTCGGATCTAAGCTACATTCTGGATGGGTGTCATTATCCCCATTTTGCAAGTGAGGAGCTTAAAGATTTAAAAATAGTAATGTACCCAAATTTGCCAGCTGGCAAATGAGAACCTGTACTGGGACCCAGGTCTGCTGAACCCTTACCGCCCATGTAGTTTCCACATGCTCTGTGTCTTTCTTCTTACTACAGTTTTGTTTGCAAAAAGGTGCACATATGTGTATCGGGTGGGGGTGCAACACACCTGTTATGAGTAGAACTGTGCACCCCCCCAAATGCATAGGTTGAATTCCTAATCTCCAGAACCTCAGATTTACTTTCCAGACCTTGCTTGGAAATATGGTCTTTACAGAAGTAATCAAGTTAAAATGAGGTCATTAGGGTAGGCCTTAATCCAATATGACTGGTATCTCTCTCTCTCACACACACACACAGGGAGAACAGCACGTGAAGACTGGAATTATGCTGCCACAAGCCAAGGAAGTACCAGAAACTGGGAGAGAGGCCAGAAACAGAGCCTTCCCTCACAGCCCTCAGAAGAAACGAACTCTGCTGATTTTGGACTTGTAGCCTCCAGAACTGTGAGACAGTTAATTTCTATTGCTTAAGCCCTCAGTGTGTGGTACTTTGTTAGGGCAGCCTCAGGAAAGAGCACCAAAAGAGTGTCATGTTGCGGGTGGTCATAGCAGCTTAGTCTTCATTCAGTGTCATCCTTCAGAGGTATTTATATACCCTCACTGAACATGGTACTGTGCATGGAATTACCGCTAAATGAGAAATCAGTAGTCATCTTTGATTTTTCTTAGAAATCCAGTTAATCATTGTGCTGGAGAGAAGTGTTCTGTGTGTGACCTTGAACAGGCTTCTTGTGTCTCCTTGAGTCCTTTAACATCCTAATGTGCTTTGAGAATCTCTAAGAGGAAGCAGACTGGAACATAGGGCATTCTCCAAACTAAATTTTTTTCCTTGCCCTCCTACTAATGCTCCCCTAAAGAGCTGGGGGAGCACTGCCTGGCCACAAACCAACCTCCACACCTTCCTGAAGCTAAATCAGGTGAGGCAGGTGAAGCTGGGTATGTGGCTCGAGGTAGAGAGATGGTCGGACAGGAGCAATCCTGGGCCCTCACTGGAAATCCCGAGCCCCCCCAGCTTCCTCCACCAACAGGAGCGTTGGCGGGAAACGCAGGGCACCCTTTCCTTCTTTGGAAGGGACAGTGCAATAGGAAAAGCTGAGGCGGGAATAGTACTTTACAGTTTAGAAAGATGTGAGCATCCATTACAACTGACCCACAAAATTACTTCTAATATTGATTTTGATGAAATGAGCTTCCACGTAAAAGTCAAACACTCAACCATGTCTGCTGTGCTAAGGTACCTCCTGAGCTAGATCTTGCTAAACTTGATTTATGTCTCAGGGATGTCAGATAATGTTCTAAATTCTTATCATATATATGTATACATATATACATGTATCATACATACATATGTATATCTCATATATATTATATTTATATATACATAAGGTAATATATATTATATTTTATATACATTTAATCTATTACTATCATATCATATGTAACATATTGACTGCCACTTGGAAGTTAATTTTAAAGTGGCATGCACATTTCAAAGAAAACTGCCTGATAACACAGAAAACAGTACTTTATGAGACTTATGAAAATACCGTAGCAAAATCCCACATAAGACAGATTGCTGGCAATTTCAAACCTCAAAAAAAAAAAAAAAAAAGGCTACCAGTGAAAGACTTCAAAAGGGAAACAGTGATCGAATTGCTCTGAACCCTGGTTCAGAGAGCAGCCCTAAATCTAGTCTTTAACACTGCATTCATAACTAATTGGTCCATTTATTTTCCAGGTCACAGAATAGACAGGCAGCACTAGGGACTTTGAGGCTGCTGTCTTTGGGGTGGTTAGAGGCAGTCACAGAACACAGTCTGCAGGCCTGGCTTGGGGACACTCACCAAACACTGTCCTGGCTGGGACTGATTCTCGGTTCAGCCAAAAGGACACTTGTGACAAGATCACAGTCATTATGCAGGGGAGATAGGTCTGGATGACAAAGTACCCGATCTTCCTCTTCAGATGGAAATGAGCCGTCATGATTGTGTATTCACCTGCAAATGAGCAAATTAGTGCAGTCAGCCACCTAAATGAAACCCTACAGTCTTGCCCTGTGGTTCCTGCCCCTGGTCAGAGCCCGGGGGCCTCCCTTCTCTCCACCCTCCCTTTGGACAAGCATTTATTTGTATTGTTTGCGTGAAGGAGAGGCTGAAAGATGCATGGATTTCTTAACAGTCATTTTATAAGTAAGTCTTTTGACCCCCAGCCTCTGAAGAGCCTCTGCTGGTGGATGCTTTGCTGGGGAAAATCAGATTTGTGTGTTTTCCTAATCCCTGGTCACAATCTGTGCCACTCTCCACCTGCCCCCCTCACTGCTACTGCCATCAGGATTTCAGGATTTAGCCTCTCCAGATATAACTCAGGACATCACAGAGCCCTGTCGTGGGCGGAGGGTTTTCTCCTCATTTCCCAGCCAGGGAGGGCTGGAAGGAGTGGGGGGCTACCACTTCCCCACAGGCTCTGTGCCCCCTCACCCAGCTTGGGGGTGAGGAGCAACAGCCTCAGGAGGCCACGGGTGCTGGCCGCTCTGAGATTCCGCTGGTCCACAGGGAGAGTGAGGGCATTTCCTTGGCGATGCCCCAGTGCCTTCTCTGGATCTGCCTGGCTGTGTGGGAGGCGAGTGCAGACCTCCCCTTCATTGTGGAGAACGATGCTGCCCTGATGGTGAACTGGTAAGGAGCCAAGGCAGCTGCGGTGGGAGGGTGTGTTAGACAGAGTCTCCTTTGCTGTGTGAATTTGCATTTCCCTGGGGAGATGGGAAGGATGCTTTGAGAAGTGGAGGCAGAGCTGAGTTGATCTGAGGACAAGAGTTCTTCAGCTGAATTGCAAGAAGTAGATGGTGTGGCCAGGGAGCCTGGTGGAACTGTGAATGTGGGGGGAAGGGCCTGGGGTCTCTGCTAAGGTAGACCCCCGGGGGCCATCTGTTCGAGGGTGGTCGGCTGGCTGCATAGGCAGAATGTTGAGACGTTTGAGACTGATTACATAGCTCGGACGCTTGCTGTTGGATTCAAAGCCCAGTGCTCAGCAAGGCCAGCTGTGGATGTGTCCCTACGTGCCTTTTCTCACAGCATGAGTTAAGATCATATGTGGCAAACTCTACCCTCTTACAGAAGAGGAGACCAAAATTCCCTCAGGGCCAAGATGCACCACGCCCTCCCCACAGCCCGAGGCAGATGAGAGCAGGTGAGAGGAGGGGAATAGGCTCAGGCCTAGCAGAAGGAGACAGAGACAGAGAGAAGGGGGGCAAGATATGTTTAGTAGCAAAGACATCTTTATCATGATCCGATATTGCCTCTCAATGCTTGAGAAGAGGGAAAATGCCATTCTGTTTCTTTGCATTAGGATTTGAAGTTACTCTCCTACTTATAATTCTTTTGTTGTGGTGGTTCTTTTCATTCTATTTTTGAGTTGAGGATAGCAATATAAGATAACGTTCAAAAAAAGACCATTTTTTTGGAATGCAAATAGGAGCAGAAACCCATTTATAAATTTTTAAAGAAGGACATGAAATGACTCCCAACGGTAGCACCCTCCATTAGCATTGCAATTCTTAACCCCAAACCTCTGCCGTGCCACCTTTTCACTTGTTCCCATAAAATCAGGACTGCTTCCTCTTCCCTTGCCTTTAACATGGTAACCACATGGCACAGCAGCCTCCTCCCAGCCCTGCCAGGCCCTTTCCCCAGGATGCCAGCCCACACCAGTGGATGGGCACTGAGTACCTGTGTGAGAGGAGGCATGCACTGCACATCCCCGTGCTTCCAGCCAGCTCCAAGGGGTGGTGATGCTGACAGAGTGACGCTGACCAGGGTAACATTTGAGGTTTAGAACTCATGCTGCAAGCATGCTGCAAGGACTTACTCCATCCCTGTTCCACATTTCTCCTGCCATGAGAAACCCTGCAGGACCCTCCTCTGCTCACAGCCAACCTCGTGACCGTGACCTCTAGGGCTGGGCCTCCTGTGGCCAGGAGGTGTCTGAGGACACCCCTTGCAGGTGCAAGAAGGGAACGCATTGTGTTCCTTTGGACACCCTGTCCACTTTGTGTCAGGTGAAGCCCAGCTTGTGCTGCCCTGCGGGCTCAGGCCAGCCCTGTGCCTGTGGGTGTGACAGCACCTGCTAAGGCCTCAGCTATTTCTATGCTGCCCGGTTGTGCTTTCCCAAATTCAACCCCAGGAAAACCTCTGAAATGTTCAAAGTGGGGAGATAGTAGAACAGGTAAATGAGAGTATTTACAGGAAGCGCTCTACCTTTCCTGCAGAGGCTGCTGCCCTCGTGTCTCAGTGCTTGGGCAGGACTATGTTATATAAGTAGGTCCATGAGGCCTCCGGGCAGGGCCTGCGGTCACCAGGGCTGCTCACACAGAGGCAAATGCACCTCGGATTAATGCCTCTCATGACCCTTAATGCCAGGATGCCACAGCTGATGCCTCCATGTGCGGCTGGAGGGAGGGGACCCGATGTGGAAGGCTTCTTGTGGCCAGCACAGAACGACAGGCCCGGGTGGCTAAGGAGAGTCCTGGGCTCTCCCAGGGTGTGCGACCCTGAATGGGGGGCGAGGCTTACCTGTGCTTGTGCTGATGTTCTCTGTGCCCACTGTCTGCCCCATCAGGTGGTATTGGTTCAGTCTGGAGCCATCTTCTGCCACCACCACCGACTTGGTTGTGCCGTTGGTCCAGACATAGACAACTTCGGAATTAGGATATGCATCTGTATGGGGGAGAAAAAAAGTGGTGTAAACATGGAATCATTTGCAGCGTGGCACAACCAAAGATGTTTATAAAAGTAGTAAGAGAGATGATTGGAAAGTCAAAGTTAAATGACCTAAAGAAAGTACAGGCAGTCAGACCAGGGCAGACAGCAACACGGTTCAGGCCCTTCTCATTTCTAAAGGGCAGAGTGCTCAGAAGCCAGGCCCAGTGCTTCCTGTGGGGTATCTTCTCTTCAGGGTGCACTGTCACACGGGCCTGAGACCACAGGGCCTGGGGCTCTCCCAGCTCCATGGTCTTGGGAAAATCCCATGCTCTGTGCCTCAGTTCTTCCTTCTGAGAATGGGGTGATAACAGCGCCTGCTTCTTAGGGCTCCTGTTGTCATTACAAGAGCTCTGTAAGGATGTAACGCATAGAGTACCTTGTCAACAGTTCATAAACAGTCAAAGTAAGAACAATGAATCACCCAAGAAGCAATGAATACACACCAAAAAGACAGTTTGGAAACCGGCAGCACTCAAACCAAAACATGGATTGAGGCTCAGGGGTACACTGTTATAAAGCATCTTGTACAGTGGGAAAGTGGTGATGGTTTGTTTATTCTTCACAGTGTTGGTTACAGTATTAGAATTTTCTTAAATGATAGGGAAATGGTCAGTGTTTACCTCATATCAACCTTGGGAAACAGTTTAAGTTTTGCTTATGATTCTCAGAGGCATAAGGAAGAAATGACCCAGGTCAAGTTAGCCTTAAAAAATAAGCTAAATTAAGCTTTGTTTGTAGGACTAAACTGGTTGTCTGCTCAGGGAATTTTCAAGTCTGGTCTCTGTTTTTGTTTTTTTTTTTAATTAATTAATTATTTATTTATTTTTGGTTGCGTTGGGTCTTCGTTGCTGCGCGTGGGCTTTCTCTAGTTGCGGCGAGGGGGGGCTACTCTTCGTTGCGGTGCGCAGGCTTCTCATTGCGGTGGCTTCTCTTGTTGCAGAGCATGGGCTTTCGTATGCAGGCTTCTGCGGCATGTGGGATCTTCCCGGACCAGGGACTAAACCCGTGTCCCCTGCATTGGCAGGCAGATCCTTAACCACCATGCCACCAGGGAATTCCTTCTGTTTGTTTTTGATTCTAACAACTTGGAGCAGCATCTGACCACATCAGCTACTATAAAGGTCTCTCTTTTCAGAAGGCATTTGTTGCCCTGTTGTCCATGCTGTCCTGGTGGGAGGGTGGTGCAGAAGGCAGAAACTTTACCCCTGGTGTCACACCTGTGACTGTTACCTTATACAGCAAAAGGCACCGTGCAAAATGGAATTAAAGCTATGGGCTTAAAATCAGGAGATTATCCTAGATGATCCCAGTGGACGCCGTATAATCACTTGAGCCCTTAAAAACAGAGAACTTTCTCCAGCTGGGGCCAGTCAGAGAGACCCAGCTCAGAGAGATTTGAAGCAGAAAGAAAGGAATCGACTGCCATTGCTGGTTTTGAAGGTGGAGGAAGGGGTCATGAGCCAAGGCATGTGGGCAGCCCATAGAAGGCAAGAATGACTCCCTCAGGTGACAGCCAGCAGGAAACAGGGACCTCAACCTACAACCAATTCAGTACCCATGGAACTGAATCCTGCCAACAGCCTGAGAGAGGCTGGATGTGGATTTGCCCCCAGAGCCTCCAGAAGGGAAAGCAGCCCTGCTGACACCATGATCCTGGCCATGGGAGACCCAGAGCTGAAACACCAGGCAAATCCATTGTATTCTGACCTACAGAACTGTAAGATAATACAGGTTTTTGATTATTGAGATATAATTAACATGTATCATTGTATAAGTTTAAAGTGTACAACATCATGATTTTATACATGTATTGATACATATTGCAAAATGATCACTACAATAAGGTTACTTAATAAATGTGTTGCTTCAATTAAATCGCTAAGTTTGTGATAATTTGTCATGGCAGTAGAAAACTGGAACAGGTAGATGGACTGATAAACAGACAGAAGACTCTCTCCCAGAGGAGGGAGACAAATATACATAAGACATGTTACATGTGAGGTGGTAGTAAGTGCTATGGAGAAATATAAGCTATGAAGAGGAAAGAGGTGCTATTTTAAATAAGGTAATCTGGGAAGGCATAACTTTAGAGACCCAAGGGCTGTGCAGGAGCCTGCCACATGGTTGTCAGAAGGACATGTATCCCAGAAAAGGGCACTGCAGGTGTACATGTCCTGGGGCAAGAGTGTGCCTACAATGCCTGAGGAGAAGGCAGGTGGGCAGTGTGGCTGGACAGGGTAGACAGCAGAGGGCAGAGGAAAAGACGAGATAAACGTTGCCTCAAGGCTATTTAAGGCCTTTGCCTTTTACTCTGCGCTAGCCAGGAAGACGGGGGAGGGGATAAGCAAGTAAGTGACATAGTCTAGTTCATGCTGTAAAAGGACCCATCTGGGTGAGATAGGAGACTAGAATGCAGTGGGGGAAAGAACAGAAACAGGAGAGTGCTTAGGGCAATATTAAAATAATTCAGGTGAAAGATGATAGTGGCTGGAAGTGGTAAAAAGAGGAGAAAATAGGGATACATTTTAAAGGAAAGGGTCATCCAATCAGCTAACAAATCAGATGTGAGCTGTGAGAGGAAGAGGGTGACCAAACCAGGCATCTGGACACGTCATTTGCACTCTAGGATGGCAAAGATTCTGGAACAACCCAGCTTCTGAGGAAAGAGCAGCATTCAGGTGCTGACATTTCATAGTTGAGAGGCCTATGAGAGGTCTCCTCGGGATGCTAAGCAGACAGTGGGCCACACAAGTCAGGAGTTCATGGGAGTGGTCCCTGGTGAGGATGTGACTTCTTGATGCATTGGCACACAGATGTCACTTGAAGCAGGGGCTGGTGACAGGGTCACCTGCAGAGTGAATGTTGGTGGAGGGGAGGGCACTGCAGGGCCTAGAGGTTGGGAAGGTGAGGAGGGAGCTGCAGAGCCACTGGCGCAGCGGCCACTGCAGTGGGAGGACATAGGGAGTGTGCTTCCCAGGGGCTTGTGTCACAGGCTTCAGAGGACAGCCGAGAAGTGGCCTCAGGGCCTCGTGGCATCTGTTCACCTCAGCAAGAGCACTTCCAGAGGAGCAGTTGGCTTTAAGGAACAGGGGAGCTCAAGTGTTCCCCATGGCTCTTGAGGCCCCTGAAGGTAAACCCGCACACCCGCTCTGTAGTACAAACCTGTGCATCTTCCCAGCTGCCACACACAGCACCCAATGCCTTCTGGACAAGGCTGTGTGCTTGGCTCACAGCCTGACGCCAACTCCAGATGCGACAGAACCCATGCACCCTCACAGGGAGGCCTCTGCAGACGTCTCAGGAGATGGGCTGGGCTGGCAGGGAAGGCATCCCTAAGCAGGACAGTAGGCTCCGGGACTCCACCAGGCAGGGCTGGTGCCCGGCACTGTGAATGGGTTACTGGTGTGGCCATTGCTGGGGCAGGCAAGCAGGGCTACACGCGTGATCAGAGGTCTCCACAGAAGGAGCCAGAAGAGGTCATGTTAGTAATGAGCAGTGTTCCCACTAAGTGTGGGAGTTTCTTTGCTAGTGCACATCACTTCCTTATTCTTGCTTTATGTGCAAAAGAGTATACGTAACACTTGGAAAATAATAAAACAAGCATGTATGTAGCAAACACTGAGCTTAACACAGTGGAAAACGTCAGAACCTTCTAGGCCCTCCGCCCACGACTCACCAAAGGCTCACTTTCTCCCCACAGGTTGTATTCTGAACTTTATGATAATCATTGCATTGTTTGCTTTGTAGTTTTACCTTCTGGGCAGACATCACTAAACAAAGGGGCTTTTTTTGCCTTGCCTATGTTTTCTTTGTGAAATCTGTTTTGTGTTTTTTACCCATTTGATTCATGGTATCTTTATATATTCTGATATACATACTTTTTTGCTCCATGTGTTGCAAATGTCTTCTTCAAGTTTGTGGCTTTTTCACTTTGTTCATTTTTTTAAAAATTTTTTGATAAATGGTATGTTAGGTTAGTCAAATTTATCAACCTTTTAATCTTTCTGCATCTTATTTCGGAGGCCTTCCTGATGTTACACATGTAGTATCAAAGCTGGAATGTTCCATCTTTAACCATTAGGGCCTTGATCACAGAGTTGACTTCTGTATATATTTTCCTACATAAGCATCCAATCAGATCTTCTCCTTGTGGTTTTTGGTGCTGCCACCGAAATCATTAAGCCGTCCCTCCCACCCAGGTACTTGCAGGGCCTGTTCTGACAAGTAAGATCTCCATCAGGCATGGGTTCTCTCTTGCGGAATTCTCTGTTCTGCTCCTTTTTTCTACCCCAATTTCAATCTCCCCTGTCTTAACTACGCAGACTTTAGAATTCTAGACAAGAACAGCTTGGGGGGCGAGGTGCCCCCTTTTCTTCTTCACGGGGCCCTGGCTGTTCTTGGTCCTCTGCTCATCCATATACATGTTAGAATCCACTCATCAGGCTTTCCCAAAAATACTGATGAAATTTATGTTGGACATGAATTGGATCTATAGATTACAGATTGGGGAGACATGACATCTTATGGTATTGAGTCTTTTTATCACAGACTTGATGTGTATTTAGGTCTTTGGAGTGAAAGTGCCTGACAGTAAGCCTTTCTGATTGTAATGTAAGTGCCTGGCATTAAGCTTTCCATTGCCGAGGCAACTATTTAAAAGGCATTCACCTCACATAGGCATATTCCCAGCTACACTACTAGATAAAGGGCAAGTCCACCCATGCAGTTCCCCTTCTAGAAAGCCCAAGGTGACCTAGATAACTGGTCATTTGATGACCCCACTTCTCCCCAGTTAGAGTGCCTAATTCCTGTTCTTATATTTTAAATTTGCCAATGAAGATTGAACTGGTGAAACCCTAAGCACCCCACCCTGGACCCCAATAAGGGTAGAGTCCTGGGTCTGTGCTCTTTCTCTCTCCCTTACCCATGACTGTGCTGTGTGGCCCTGGGCATGTTGTGTACCTTCTGAGAACTTTGAGTAATAAGCCTTGTTTTTTCAAAGTTCCCTGGTGGTTGTTGCTGAGAATGCCTTGCAATCGTAATAGGAACCGCAAAGGCCAGTCCAGCCTCAGCGTTTGCTCTGGCCAGGGAATGTCTGAGGGGCCACCATGGGTAGTATGGGCATCCCAGGCATTCCCAGTCACAGAGCATTTCTGACTGCTAATGTATGAGCTGAGAGCAACATAAAGTAGTCTTCTAGGTTGAAATATCTTTCAGTGAAGTTGTATCACTTTCTTTCTTTTGCTAGACATTCTCCCTCCAGATGTGTGTTACTCAATATGGTTCCAATAACCAGTGTATCCTGTCTCTGAGTAAAGCCATATGGGATCCCAACTTAACAGAAGGCTGCTCGGCGAGGGGGTGGGCAGAACCCTGAGAATTAGTGACATGATTCCAATGTTCATCTGCATATTAGTAAGACATGAAATAGAAGGACGTAAATAGAGTAGACCAGCTACAGCAGTCAATGGAATAACATGGATGCTACACTTGACTTACACAGCAGGTGGAGGTTGAGTGCTCTTGTCATGTTTTTTTTTAATTAGCATGACCTTCCATTTCCAAGTTTCAGGTATTACAGAAATGTTGATTTCACATGGACAGCACTGGAGCTTCCCAACACAGTGCATTCTGCAGTAATTTCCCTTCTCTACTGGGGGAACATGGCTGGGGATGAGGGAGGTGAGGCCTGACGATGTGCTCCACCCTGGCAAGCTGCTTTCTAAGTGTCTGGTCACAGACACCACCAGGCATATGCTGAGTCTTGGATGGTGCCCTGAGTTCCCCATAAAAGACATGAGATTTCTATCTTCCTATTATTTAGATGCTACAGGACCCTGAATATTGAAGGGCCGTGGCACTGAGACATGGACTTGAGCAGAGTGGCCACACTGGATTCTAGCTGGGGCTGTGAGTATGGAGTGGATGGTACACAGTGATGAGGCAGCATCTCCTGGCAGTCCCCAGACTGGCTCAGGCAGCTTGTGCTCCTGTTGTCCTGTGCCACTGTCCAGCATCTTCCCCCAGCTCCTCTGTCTCATAGCAGGCAGAGCTGCTGCACTGTGAAGATGGCCTCCCCCTTCCCGGCTACATTTGCAGTGAGGAGGGCTGCCAATGTCCCACTAACAACCCCCACTCCAGTCCCAATCCACACGTGGGTTGTGAGTCTGTCCCCTGGCCAAAAGAGTTAAGGGGGTCCCCATGACCCCTGGAAGATGTGAATGGGTTGGGAAATGTGAATCCCGAAGCTCAAAAAGAAAAAGAAGCTCAAACCTTGGGGCAATAGGTCTCAGTGACCAGGGCAGTTCTGAGAGTCAGGAAAGACTGGGAGCACAGACATGTATCTAAAGAGAGTACAGAGCACAGAAAACTATGCTTCCCCTCCCCTGCTCCCCCTCCCCCATGGAGCTACCTACTCAGTGCCCAGCATCCTCAAGTAAGAGGGGAAAGAGGGCAAAGAGTTGGCAACACACTGAAGAGGGAGGACATTCGGGACGAATGAGGCATTTGGCAGAGTGGGGCAGGTGTCCCCTCGGGTGGCCTGGAGGGACGTCGACTGAGAATGTGGGGATGCAGGTGGGACCTGTGGGGTGGTGGAGGCACAGAGGTGGGCATGCAGACTGGACTGCTGGGGACACGGTCCTGACTGCAGGCTGGGCATCACTCTCCTCACTGGGACTGGGGGTGGCTGTCCTTGAGCTCTGGGGCTAAGAAGCGCACTGACCAGGGAAGCGTGTCTGTCCTGCAGGGATCAGTGGCTGGGGAGAGGTTGGCTCTGTTACCTGCAGGCTCGCTGGGCACCAGTCCTCCAAGCCTCTTTCTCCATTGTTGGTGGGGGGTGGGGTGGGGGTGGATTATAATACTTATAATACAATAAGGACCCAATAAAATAATAATTATAACTAGATAAAAGTTACTTGAAATCACAGAGTGATGTATGAATGTCACCTACAATGTATATTAATAATTTATATCCTCTTGTTTTTCAAACTGTAAATATTAAATGGCCTATTGATATTGATGATGTTAATGGCATTAATAACAGCAGCAACGAGAGGCAGCGCGGCCTCTGGCATGTCAGTTCAACACCATGAGTTCTGCTCTCGCCATCAAATTAAGGATGGGAATAAATGAGGCACTCGTGTGCCTTTCTGCTTGGGCATTTAGCAACACTAAATTCTTCTCTGTGTGTCAGAGGTGTGGCAGCCCATCTCTTATCTGGGGACGACAGTAAACGAGGCCATCATTTGCCATGCTGCCATCATCTATCATGATTTAGAGCTTCAGAAACATAATGCTTGCCTTCCTCCAACCACACATCAGCGGAGCCAGGCAAGAAGATTTGAAACATTTTCATCCACAACTAACTTGGGAATTCATCACTGCTTTCAGAGCAGCTCTGTCCCTGGGTTGACACTTCCTCTCTGTCCTCTTCTGGCACTGCAAATCCTGAATAAAAGGCCACAATGGCACATCAACCCCTTATTTCCAAGGCCTTTTAGAAGTGATGAGTTTTTGCCTAACTATGAGACAAACATGTCTGACCTTCACCATGGGATGATCTTCGACAACCTCTTTACGCTCAAAGCTCTATTTCCTCATCTGCAGACTGAGGGAAACAACGTAGCGGTGCTTAAGGGTAAAGTGTATTCATGAATGTCAAGTATTTAGCACATGCCTGACACACAGTTATAAATAAATAGTAGCTATAAGAAACATAGCCCTAAGTTGGAAAGAAGTTTTGCTTGGTGTCAAATCCAGTCTTATGAGAAGATTTTTCTACATGAATTCACTTTCTAAATGTCTGTCAAAAGCAAACCCAGTATGTGAGGGCCACTGGTTAGTCTTATCTGACAGGCTGCATGGACACCCAGGAACTGCCAGTAACCAGTGAGGAAACCTCTTTTACTCTGTGCATTCACTGCCTTTGGCATTAGAAGAAATGCAGGTTAGGATGTAATTGGAATTTTGGCGATTTGCAAAACGTACAGGATTTGAGTTCTCTGACACCCATGTCCTCAGCCTTCCTCCCTCTTCTAAAACTGGAGGTGGAAACGGGCAGAGTACCTGCCCCAGGTGACCTCACCACCCATCACCTGCGTGACCTGCCTATCCTCAACGTTCCCGAGTCTCAGTCTCTTGAGCTGAAAACCAAGTCAATACCTGACACATCGATTCCATAATCTAAATTAGAAAATTTGTAAAATATAAATGTCTGTGGTTACATTATTTCTAATGGCCTATTGCACAACCAATATCCCTGCTTTCAATTAAGCAGGTAACAATTAGATCAGTGGGGCTTTGCCAGGCCACTTTCCTTGCCCAGAATCAACTGGGAAGTGAGTGCAGCTCTCTGCAGATGGAGATGAACAGATAACACTGCTGCCCTGTTACCCAGGAAGCGACACTGGAAGCCTGAGATTTGCTAGTCACATGGCCCATCACCACCCCACAGTCAGGTCCTTGTAAAATTACTTGGGGTCACTGTCCTGGCTGGTCTGAGGGAGAGTCAAGAGACCATGCTCTCTGTGTCTATAGACTTAAATGGGACCAAATCAGGAAAGAAGGACAAAGGACTGTCACCCTCCCAGCAGAAAAGCTGCTTCCTTTGTGAAGAAGAGTGAGAGGCAGGTAAAAGGCCGGGAGTATGAGGAGGAAATCCCTCCACATACTTTCTTACCCTCTCATAAACTGATTAGCTTTTTATACACTCAAATCAGCAGCTCCTTCCAATTACTTCCAATTTCTAATAGAAAATAGTATTTTCCAAGTCACCTGGTCTTAAAATCATGATGCCATCTTTGACTCTTACACACGCGCCCAGAGTCCATCTCAAAATCCACTTGTCACACCGGCCACCAACCTGCTCTCAGCTCTCATCACTTCTACTGCTTCATGGCATTCCAAGAGCTTGGTTTCACTTCCAAAATAGTGATTTCAGCACATCCTCCCCTTACTCCACAACATCATTGTTCTGCCTACTACTTTTACACTTTGGGATTTAAGGCCCATCTTATCTGGGTTGTAACACTGTCCTGTCACTTCCCCAAAGGGTGTCCTCCACTAACTGATCACCTGTCATTTGTGCTTTGTCCTATTTCCATTATGCCTTCTTCTATCCAAATCCTTCCAGGCTCAGTTCAAAATATGACCCTCATGAGGAGGTTCCCCAAATGGCCTTCAGTTTCACAAGGGTTTTAACCTGATTATCTAACGTGTCCATCATCTGCTCCTTGAGCACCGGTCATGCTTCTTTTTCTCACTGCACCTAGCAGAGTGCTGAGTGCAGAGCACACCCGACTATCTAACACCTGTTAGATAGTAATCAAGGTTAACTAACGCACAACACAGACAAAACTTCAATGTATTTCTAAGACCTCACATCAGGCACTCCGAAACCTGCGCTCTAGACCACTGACAGGTGAGCTGAGTCGCTCCGTATTGGGCATGACCAAGGCAGCAGCGGAGTTGTAATCCCACATGTCTGAATGCGCTGACAGCTCACCCCCATGACATTTACCCCCGTCGGTCTGAAATTCTCTCTACTGGAGATCCACCGAAACAGGGTCCATGTCTAATATAGAATATATTTTCATGAATCCAGATGTTTTCTCATGACTTAATCTAATACTTAAGGCACCATTTCACAAATAAAATGAACAAAATTTTTTTTTTTCTTTTCTAAATGCTCTTGATTTGTTTAAGCATTTGCTTCTAAATGTAAGCCATACCACTATATTTAAGGAATTTCCTTATGTACTGGGAAGTATCCCTCTATAAGCCAGGGCTAATTTCAACAACTGTTTGAATTCTTGAGAGAAGAGATAGCAATAACAGAAATGTCTGTTAATCCAGCTCTGCATTAGAGAAGCCAGAGCATGTGGCTCGTTAGAATAATGACGACTGTTTGCATTGCTTTGTCTCCTAATAGCAGAGAACTGTTGGATTGGGTAATTTGAAACTCATTATACTATCACATTTAGCCCCTGCAGGCTCCAATGCTGATGGTAGAAGTGAACTACTTGGCCAAGCAGCTATTTTTAGTAAATCCAAAAGATGAAAGACAAGTAAGAAAAACACTTCATTGAATAGCATTTCTTCTCTTAAACCTACTAAGTCCTGAGCTGAAACCATACAAGCTGAGGAAAGGTGAAGTTTATGCAGTTTTCTAGCTCTTGGTCAATTGTATGCAAACATGATGATATATGAGGAAAACCTATTAAACTGCCTTGTATATCATAGTAATGATAATAAGAGCAAATATAAATAAGTGATCTCATCTATTTCAAACCAGTCTTCAAATATCAGGCAGATAAAAAGAAATTTGGCATGAGAGTTCAATATCTCTACTGAGTTGAAGAAATGGTTATATTGGTTTTGTCTCTCTATGGAGTTCAAGAAATATATATATATATATATATATATATATATATATATATATATATATATATATATAAATTGATCTTGTTTGGTTGAATGTTGAAAGGAAAAGATCCTATCAGATGCATATTTTAGCTTTGAATATGATAAATGATACAACTGCAGCTGGTGAGTCGTTGAATATGAGATGATATGAAGAAGGGTTAAAAGCTCACATACTTTTTTTCACCAAAAATTGCTTTGTGTTCCTGCCCTGCACACCATTGCCATTAAATCCGAATATCACATTGACTTGAATTTATTTAACTAATGATGAAAAAATAACAATCTTTGACTTTTAGTGTTTTTACCTTTGATCAAATGAAGAGCATAATTTTCAGGTACAAAGAGTAGCATAATTTTAAGTTATATAACTCATTTTCCTCTTAGAGACATGAATCAGTGATTCCCAAGTGAGGTGCCCTAGGGATCTTTTGAAGGCTTTGTCCCAGCTACTGATGTGCACAGCTATCCGATGGCAGTAAGTGGTTTAAATAAATCCTAGTGAGAGTCCCTTTCCATTATACTACTTCCCCCAAATAAATGTATGTTTTATCTCTCCATGGCGTTTGAAGATCATAGTTTGAAAAAAATGAATTATTCCCATCCAACTTAATTTTTGGCTCATCACACATACTTATTTCTCCTAATCTCCCAAATCCCTTTGGAATTATAGAAGCAATATAAAAGGAAACCCTCAGAATCGAAGGAAGTTCCCTGCCAGTAATGGCAGAGTTGCTGTTAGTAGGTAACAACTATTAACTCTGGACACCACATGAAAAATAACTCCCTGAAGGCACTGGAGAGTGAACAAGAGCAGGAGGGCTCCGGAGAGGAGCTGGCACTTGGACGCAGGGAATGGCTTTTCTCTTAAAAAGCTGTGAGTCAGAGCCATGAGGCAGCTGTGGTTCAGAGGGATCCCTCAGACTTATTGGCTTGAAGAACCAAAAGGAAGTGTCTGGAGCTATCAGAGCAGCACAGCTGGAAAGTGAGGTATAAAATCCTGGAAAGGAAAGAGCCACGGAGAGGGAGCCCCACATTGATGTAAACAGATGTATGCAAACTCTAACCAGATACCTAATTCAAGGCTGAATTACACATATGGAGCATAATCCTACCAGCCCAACTAAGTACAAGACCCTCCAGACATTTCAGGTGGTACCACAGGAAGGACAGAGTCTGGAGTTGGAGCTCAGTCAAGTTATCTGGCAACCACCCCTCACCCTCACCAAGACACACACACACACACACACACACACACACACACACACACATGCTCTAAATTTGACAGAATCCAGAGTCCTTGCGATATAACACTGACTGAAATGTCCAGGAAACAATTCAAAACTGTTTGTTAAATGTAAAAGAAACAGGAAAACATGACCTTTGTTCAACAGAAAATACAATCAATGCAGAATGACACCAAGAAGATTGAGATGTTCGATTTCGCATAGAAGGATTTTAAAGCAGCTATCATGGCTATGCTTTAGGGTGTAAAGGAAAAAATGTAATGTTTTGTGATGAAAAATTGTTGTAATGAAAAAACTAAGAGTAAATCTGAGCAGAGGCATTGAAACTATTTAAAAGAACCAAGTACAAATTCTAAACCTGTCAAATACACTGAATAAAAAGCATTTACTGTGTGAGCTTAACAGCAGATCAGAAATGACAGAAGAGTGGAAATGCTGAAGGCAGAGCAATAGAAATTATCCAATATAAAGAATAGAAGTGAAAACAAGTTTTTTAAAAAGTAAACAGACCCCTAGGGATCTGAGGTATTAATATCAAAAATTACAATACCTACAATTAGAGCTCCAGAGGAAAAAGAGAGGATGAGAAAGAAAATTTGTTAGAAGTAATGATGGTAAAAATGCCTCAAATTTGGTGAAAGACATAAATTTAGAGATTCGAGAGGCTCAGCAAACTCCAGAAAGTGTAAATAATAGTAAAAACACATCTAGGGGGACTTTTGCTTCCAGGAGAATGAAGATGTGTTTTCTCCTACTCATCCTACTAAGTACAACTGGAAACCCTGGATATTACATATACAATTAATGTGGGAAGAATCTGAAAGGTACAGAGAGTAAGGCAGACAGGTCTTGGGACCCAAGGGATGACACAGTAGTGAGTTCTTTAGTTTTCTTCTTATCCTTTACATTCCAGACTTAGAACTAAAGAAGGTGGCAACCTGGAAATGCCAATGGGCACAGACTAAAAACAGTAACAACAACAGAAGCCTGCTCTCTCTACCCAAAGGATCAGGAAAGGGTCAGCCTATAAAGACAGAAAATATCACTCGAGTCCAGTCAAATACCACAGAAAAGATGTTGCCCTACCCCACCCCAGGCCAGCAAAGAGAGTGGAGAGCCTAGGCTTTCACACTCAGCAGGTATCAGAGAAGCTCCAACACGAGGGAGTAGGGCTTTCATCCTTGCTGGGCAGCAATGATGACAATTCTCCGTAGTGGGCTAGAGGCCAAGTGGGGAGCCTGCACTCCCACCCTAATCAGCAGGAGCATATCCTCCTGCTCCTTGCTGGGGCTGCATCACAGGAAGCTTAGTGGAGGCTCAGACTCCTGCCACCCCAAGGCCACCCTACCCCACATGGTGTCAGTGAAGACCTGTATATAGCTCAGAGTCCTGTGTCCACCCAGCAAGAGCAAGAGCCCAGTCACCCCTGTGTCAGTGGAGGCTGAAGGGAAGCCCACTTGGCGGTAATGAGGCCATGCTGCACCTTTCCCTGCCAGAGCAGTGGTTTTAAAAATCTAGCTAAAACAGAAGGTTTCAATAAAATCCAGATTGTCATAACATAATACACAAAATGTCCAATAAAAAAACGTGTCCTAACAACAACCAGGAAGATCAAACTGAATTTTTAAAAAATCAATAGATGCCAAAGAAAATATGACAGAGATGTCAGAATTACCTTTTAAAAAATTACTTTTTAAAAATCCTTTTAAAAAAAGAATTTTTGAAGCAGCCACCATAAAATGTTGCAACAACCAATTACAAACATGCTTGAAACAAGTGATAAAATAGAGTCTCAGCAAAGAAACAGAAGAGAGAAAGAAATACCAAAGAGAAGTTTTAGCACTTGTGTTGGTCTGCTTGGGCTACCATAACAAAATACCATAGACTGATTGGCTTAAACAATCAAAATTTATTTTCTCACAGTTCTGGAGGCTGGAAAGTCCAAGATCAAGATGTTAGCAGATTCAATTTCTGGTGAGGACTCTTGTCCTGGCTTACAGAGGGCTGCCTCCTCGCTGTGTTCTCACATGGCCTTTCTTCGTTGCATGCATGTGGAGACAGAGAGAGATTTCTCTCTTCCTTTGTTTATAAAGGCATCAATCCTATCAGATGAGGGTTCTACCTTTATGACTTCAATTAACTTTAATTACAAAGGCTCTATGTTCAAATACAGTAACATTAGAGATTAGGGTTTCAAAATATGAATTTTGGGGGGACATAATTCAGTCCATAGTGTTCTACCACTGGCCCCACAAAATTTATGTCCTTCTCACATGCAAAATACATTCATTTCATCCCAGTATCCCCAAAGTCTTAACTCATTCCAAGCATCAACTCTAACATCTAAGGTCAAAAGTCTCATCTAAATATCATCTAGACTGAATTCATCCTGAGGCAAAATTCCTCTCCAGCTGTGAACTTGTGAAACAAGTTATTTGCTTCCAAAATACAATGGTGGGATGGGTATAGGATAAACATTCCTGTTCCAAAAGGGAGAACATGGAAGGAAATAAGGAATGACAAGTCCCAAGCAAGTCCAAAACCTAGCAGGGCAAGTTCCATTAGATCTTAAGGCTTGAGAATAATTCTCCTTGGTTCAGTGCTCTGAGGCAGCAGCCTCATGCCCATTGCCCTGCAAGGCGTGGCACCCAGGGCTCTGCTGGGTGGCAGCCCTGCCCTTTGAAGACCAAGTGGAGGCCGTCTGGCCCCCTGGGCCTGTGCACTCTGCAGCTGGGGTGGGACTGGCAGCCCTGATGGTCTCTGAATTGCCTTTGGGGTCTTTCTTCCAGCCTTCTGTTGAGATGGCCAATAACACCATGGGTAAACTTTTTATTTGGTGTTCTCTCCTGAAGAAACTTCCTCTTTTTTTGCAATATGAGTATGAGAATTTTCCAAATCTTTAAGTTCTGTTTTTTTTTTTTTCATTTTTTGTTTTGGCTTAACAATTCCTTCTTTAATTTATCTCTTGCCTTTCACATTTTACTATTAAGCTGTCAAGAGGAACCAAGCCACTCTTCCAGCACTTTCCTTAGAAATCTTCTCAACTAAATAACCAGTTTCATTGTTCACAAGGTCTACCTTCCACAAAACACTGGATCACAATGTAGTCAAGTGCTTTGCCAGTTCATAACAAGCAGTATCTTTCCTCCACTTTCCAATAACCTGTCCCACATTTCTGTCTGAGAGCTCACCAGAAGACCTTTAACATCCAAGTTTCAACCAGCATTCTGTTCATGATTACTTGGGTATTCTCTAAGAAGAAGAAAGGTTTCTCTTTAGCTGTCTTTTTTCTTTCTGAGCCCTTACCAGTATCTTCTTTAACATCCATGTTTCACCCAACAGTCCCTTCATAGCAATCTTGGCTTTTTCTAACATGCACCACAAAACTCTCCAGCCTCTATCCATTACCCAGTTCTAAAGCCACATCCACATTTCCAGGTATTTGCTACAGTAGCACCCACGTCTCATAACCAAAATCTGTATTAGTCAGGGTTCTCCAGAGAAACAGAAACAATAGGTATATACACATATATGTGTGTGTGTGTGTGTCTCTCTCTATATAGACATATATACATATACATATATTTACATATATATATATATATAGACACACACACACACATACATACATGGTTTATTATAAGGTATTGCCTCATGCAATAACGGGAGCTGAGAAGTCCCAGGATCTGCAATCAGCAAGCTGAAGAACCAGGAGAACTGATGGTGTAGTTCCATCAGAATTGTTAGGCTGGAGACCCAAGAAGAGCTGTTTCAGTTTGCATGGAAGGAAAAGACCAACATTCTTGCTCAAGGCAATCGGCAGGAGGAGTTTCCTCTTACCCATGGGAAGGTCAGCCCTTCTGTTCTATTCAGGTCTTCAACTGATTGAACGAGGCCCATCCACATTAGGGAGGGCAATCTGCTTTACTCAGTCAACTGATTTAAATGCTAATCTTATCAAAAAATATCTTCACATGCATGCCTACAATAAAGTTTGACCAAATATCTGGGCATCCTGTGGCCCAGTCAAGTTGACACATAAAATTAAAGAAAACAATAACCATAATAAGAAGCTCAGTGAATGAGTTCCTCAGAAAGATGGAGGGGGCAAAAGAAAGAATCAGTAAAATTAAAGATAGAACAATAAAAATTAAGTTATCTGAAAAACAGATTGTTGGGCTGCACCCTGCAGGTCTACAAAGGCCTCTACTTGCCCATCCTTAAGACTGAAGAAAGAGCCAGTGACAGAAACATCAACGGTTTAATGGATGGGGGAGCTTACACCTCTGAAGCAAGGTCCTGGAGTGACACCCCACCATGTTTGGCAGATGGCGGGCAGGACATGTGGCCATCTTTGCTCCTGGGGCGGAAGGAGAGATTGCCAGTTATAGGGGGAAATTATATCAGGTTACCTCATTGGTTACCAGGGAAACCAGCAGAGGAGTCTGTCCCTCACCACCCCTTTGATAAGCAGAGTGGAGAGTTCTTATCTAAAGCTAGAACAGTCATTAGCTGTGGCCTGGGGCAAGTATGTAGGTCAGTCATATGAGTAGGGTGTAGGTGAAGCAGGCACTGGTCAGGCAAGGGATATACAGAGAACAAGGGAACAGCCATCTGGAGGAGCCTGTGACCATACACAGATGTAATAGAAAAAAAAGTGAAAAGAGCCTCAGTACTTGTAAGAATACAACAAAAGATCTAACATTCATGTCATTTGAGTCAGGAAAGAAGAAGAGAAAGAGGATGGGGCAGAAAAAGTATTCAAAGTAATAACTGGTCAAACGTCCTAAATTTGACCAAAATCTATAGATGCAAGAAGTGGAGTAAATCCCAAATCAGTAAACCCAAAGAAATCCACACTAATACACATCATAGTCAAACTTCTGAAACTAAAGTCAAAGAAAAAAACTTGAAAGCAACAAGAGAGAAAAGATATCTCACCTATAAAGAAAATATGGTTTGAATTACAGCAGATTCCTCAACAGAAACCATGGAGGCAACAGCAAAGTAGCACATTTTTCAAATGCCACAAGAACTGTCAGAACAGGATCTTATATTCACTAAAAATGTTCTTCAGGTATGAAGGGAGAAATTAAGGTATTTTCAGATGAAGAAAAACTCAGAGAATTTATTGCCAGCAGTCTACCCTAAAAGAATGGCTAGGGACTTCCCTGGTGGTCCAGTGGTAAAGAATCTGTTACAATGCAGGGGATGTGGGTTTGATCCCTGGTCAGGGAACTAAGATCCCACATGTCACGGGGCAACTAAGCCCGTGCACCACAACTACTGAAGCCTGTGCACCTAGAGCCCATGGTCCACAACAAGAGAAGCCACTGCAATAAACCCATGCACCACAACAAAGAGTAGCCCCCACTTGCCGCAACTAGAGAAAAGCCCACATGCAGCAACAAAGACCCAACACAGACAAAAATAAATAAATAAAATTAAAATAAAAGATGTACAAGAAGATATACACAAAAACACTATAAATAAATAAAAATGGAATCATAATAAATGTTCAGCTAACCCACAGGGAGTCAGGAAAAAGAAAATAGAGAAATGGAAAACATAGAGAACGGAAAACCAAAAAATCAAATAAAATGGCAGACTTAAGTCCTAACATATCAATAGTTCGATAAAATGTAAATTATGAAAATACACCAATTGAAAATAAAGACTGGCAAAGTGAATTAAAAAATATGACCTAACTATACACCATCTGCAAGAAGCTCATTTTAATGTAATGATGCTTAGAGTAAACATATGGAAATATATACATCATTCAAATATTAATCAAAAGAAAGAGTGGCCATATGGATTTCAGGTAAAGTAGAATTCAAAGCAAAGAAAATTACCAGAGACAGAGATGAACATTATGCAATCATAAAGGGTTAATTCATCCACAAGAAAGTATAATCCTGAATGTGTATACACCAAAACAGCTGAGAAATACATGAAACAAAAAACTTACTGAATTGAAAGTGGAAATAGTCAACTGCACAATTACAGTCAAAGACTTCAGCACCTCTTTCTCAACAATTGATGTAGACAGAAAATCAGCAAACAATATAGAACTCACAACACCATAATCAACAGGATCTAATCAATACTTGTAGAGCATTCTACCAAGCAACTGCAAAGTACACATGACTTTCAAGTGTTCACAGAACAAATATCAAAATGAATCCTATTCTGAGTCATGAAATAAACCCCCATAAATGTAAGAAAAGTTGAAACCATACAGAGGGTGTCCTCTGACTATAATGGAATTAAACTAAAATCAGTAACAGAAAGATAACTGGAAAATCCCCAAACTGTTTAAAAATTAAATAACCCACATATAAATAATCAAATGTTCATATGGAACATCTGAGAAGAAGTGACTCAACATAGCAATAACTACCATGCAATAAGGAGTTATCAGGTGGGTAACTGAAATTGGGTCATTAAGGGCTGTTGGAGGAGGTGACCTGCAATCTGAGAAGTGAAGACAAGAAAGAATTGCCTGGTGCAGGTCTAAGGGTAGGGAACTGCTTCCTGAGGAGCATACCCTAATGGGCAAGTGCCTCCACTTGCATTCTCAGTTACAAGCAAGGAAAACAGCCTGGTGTGTGCCCCACCATACTCTCCAGCCTTCCCAAGCAGACTGCAGGTCATCTCATGCTTATTCACATATAGAACCTAAATGCTTCTCTGTCTTTGGGGGACATAACCCCCAAAATATATCCATGGTTCTTACTTGTGAAAATAACTTACAGCTGCCAAATTTCAGAGGGCAGGCATGGGCATCCATCGGGAAGTCTTCAAGTTGCATTGGGCATTCTGCCGAGATGGTCAAGCTGAAAAACAAGAGATGGGGACCTTTCAATGACTCACCGACTCTGGCTATTTACTGGACACCACGTTCCAGAAAGCCATATTAAGTACTCCACTCATTATTTTAATTACTATCTTTTATGAAATTGTCTAAACTGTCCCACCAAATTACATAGGATTGCATTGTAGATGAATATCATTTAGAAATAAGGTTTAAATCAAATCTACTCAGGAGTTCTGTGGCTTGCTGAGTGTCTGTACATACATTACAGCTTGTAAAGCAATTTGAGATGCCTTTAAAGATAATTTATTCTTTTATTCTCCCATCACTTACCCACAGTAATCTAAAAAACTTCCCTTGACAAGGCTGAAAATATATGTATGTTCTAAAATAATTTATACGCTCAAAAATATAAATGTGGAATAAATACACAGTCCAAGTTTTGACCAGAAGCTGGCTATAATTATTGTGTACTGGGTTGATGTCATGAAACTATAGAGTAAGCGAAATTGTGTTATGATAGCAACTTTCTTATTGTTTTTAATCCAAGTCTGGTCTTCCAAATAATAATACCACCATCCACTACCACTGTCACCAATGACTAAAACAGTGCTGATCATAAGAGTTGCTGGTCTGGGCTAGGGACTGTGTTAAGTGCTTCACCTGCATTAACATATCTAATTAGAATAGCACAATGTATTGCTATTATCACCCCAGTTTCAAGGTAAGAAAGTGAGGCATGGATATTAAGGGATCTGGACAAGAATGCAGAGCCCCTAATGGCACGTGCCCCACAGGCTGTGTGACCCAAAGCTCTGTTTGTACTTGCAGAGTCATCATGCTGTAGTGCTTTTATTTCTCTACAGATTTACTAATTAAGTAGTAAATCTAAATTTCTTTAATGAGTTAGTCTTCTGTCCTTAGTGTTTAATTCTATTATTTAAAATGAAATGTAATTGCATTAAATAAAATCAAATTGCACAATTTTCAACTTTAAACAGACGTTACAATTCTATTTTGTTATATTAAGTCTGGATCTTGCCCACGTGCCTGGGGTGAGAATCAAAATGTAAAAACAATCATTTTTGCCTTTACTGCTTCCTTCTTTTAAGATAGCTTAACTTTTTTGCTATTAAATTGGGCATGTAATTCACACTTGACGATTGCAGTTGGAGTAGTCAATTCATGTATTCTCTGAATGAAGCTAAAACGTGTCAGTGGAAGGAAGGTGTGTGCCCATCACGGAGAGGAAATCTGCTGCCTCTGCCTGGGGGTACCACTCTCCCCAAAATGGAGTGATTTCCAGAGGGTGTGAGTGCACATGGATGAGAATATACCACAAAAGTCTCATATTCAGGTGGGGAGATGATACCTAAAATTATATGCCACCTATGTTCGTAGAAGAATATGGAAAATACAGAAAAGTTATAAAGAAGAAAATTACAAATACATATCATTTCACTTATAATTTCACCTGGTACACTTTGTCCAGATTTCTTCACAGCTACAGATGCTTTCTTTTTGTTCTTGGTTTATAAAATTCAGTCTTCTGTTTACCTAACATTAGAGCAGGGGTATTTCCCACATCTTTAAAATCTCTGCATAATCATGACTTTGAAAGGTAAAATATTTAATTCTAGCATGCAGATGTGTGTTTGTGTAATATATATATACATATATCTGTATATGTGTGGACATCTTCAAGCATAAACTGTGTAAAAGGATTATTATTAGAGACTACAAAATGGGGAAGGTAAAGGAATATTTCCTTATTAGAATTAAGAAAACAGGACTTAAAAACCACAGCCTGTGAGGAGGACAACATAAAGGAAAACAGTGTTTTAATTTATCTTGTTAGTAAACTTAAGCCATTTGTTAAACAAAGCAATAGTGGGGCAGAAAACTTAAGTGAGTCAAATATGTTCTAGAGAATAAAATCACAATGACTCAGTAAATCTAGAATTTCTTTGAGAAGCAAATTTATAGTAGGGACATAAAAAGTATATATAAAGCTGCAGTGCCAGGTACAAAGCAATAAATGTGAAAATAAGCACATGAAGAAATGGTGATGTGGGAGAACAGAGAACGCTTCCAATTAGAAAAGTACATCTCAGTGCTGGTCTATGGCCTCTGCTCCAACAGTTGATGGCCTTGGTGTACGGAAGAGGCTGGGCTCAGCCAGTGGGAACAGTATGAGGGGGTGCAGGGTGCTTCAGGTGGTCCTGACTGTCCAAGCCCTGCTGTATGCACAGCAGACTTCAACCAGCAGACCCAGTGCTGCAGTCTTCAAGTTGCCCGCAATAATATCAACAACTATGGGCTGGACTCCCACCAGCAGGGTGACGTGGAGATGGTCCTTCCATGGCAGAATCTTCTCTCCAGACACTGCCATGTCTTGGAGCTCACATAACTGGGCTTCTGTCTCCCAGAAAACACTCTAGGGCCCACTGGGTCTGGAGGCTGCCTTGAAGCCAGATCTGTTGGCTGAATTCTTGACAATGTGGTGAATCACAGTTAACTCCTCTCCCCGCTGCTTGGTGCTGGGGTGCTTTGATCCCCGGGGTCACTGGAGGCACTGCCACCTGCATTCCTGTTGCTTGCCCTTACTTGTCAGAGTAGACCCCTCAGGGAGACTTGACCTCCCACCTCTGGCACTCTGCCCACTCCTGGCTTTTCCTCCTTTTCCTCATGTACTCCTCTTTCTTGGCCAACACCGTGTGTTTATAAGAGAGGTGAGGAGCCATTCTTTCTGTCACTGTGGTCTCAGCATCTGCTGTCTTGTTTTATTCTAGCTGTTTGGTCCTGAGATCTATGCCAAAACCACTGCACTGACAACATTTAATGATGGCAAGGAATGTACACCAAGGAGTCTGCTTTTAGCATATAACAGGAGGAGAGAGGGTGGGTAGAGACAGGTGGACAGAATTTAGCTGGATGGAAAAAGAAAACCCTTTTGAAGAAAAAAATAATTCCAGTGAAAACATAAAAAAGATAATTCTACAATTACCGTCTTGATAAATGCTAACATTAGAGCCTCACAGATTGTTCCCCCATTTTAATAGACTTCTTTAGAATTTGAATTCCAAACATCAGAAAAATATACTTCATCTATGATAGTGTCTCTCCTCTAAGGAGTGAATGTATTATTCAGATAAATTCCCCAATAGCATATGTTTCACCCTTAGTAAGAGAACAACACTTAAAATTTTGATCCTTTAAGCATTTCAAAAAAGGCCTATGCTTTTATAGTACTCAAATAATATCTCTAGATAAGAGGGACCCTTCCATTCATGGGGTTCTTAAAATGCAGTGTCCCTTGATGTACAACCAACCTCCTTCACACAGAATTGAGATCAGAGCACTCCATGGAATGTGGACTGTCAGAGCTCAAAGGAGCCAGCCAGGCCACCTCCTAGAAGCCCTTACTTTTCTCAAAAGGTTAAGGAATGTGCCTATGGAAAAACTTACTGAATTACTGGTAGATCCAAGGATCCAGCTTTTTTTCCCAAAGGTCAAATTTCTGTTTCTAAAGACATTCAAGCATTAACTTATTGGAACATAATATCCCATTTTTGAACATCTTAATTTTAGGGTAAGAAAAAGGGCATTTTGTGAGTTAAGCTGTTTGCTTCAACTTGGATGTAAACTCGCTAGAGAGCTCTCTGCTTGCCCAGGGGCAGCCCGCAGTGGCATGTGCTTCAGATGTTAAAACAGCCAAATTCTAGAGTAGCTTTGCCATTAATGAATTGTGCAACCTTTGTAAAACTGCCTAACTTCTCTGGTCCAGCCTTTCCATTTGAAAAAGAGAAATAATAACAGCTCCTTTATTCTCTGAAAAAAAAGAGAAGAGTTAATAGGTGTGAAAAGAGATTTCTACCCAATATGCTCTCCAGATCTGAGCTTTCTTCATTTACATGAGAATACTTCAGTGCAATAGAAGGTGTGGTGGTAGGCAGAATAATGGTCCTGCAAAGATATCCATGTCTTAATCCCCCAAACGTCATGACTTGTGAATATGTTACCTTAAATAGCAAAAGGGCTGTGCAGGCGTGATTAAGTTAAGGCCCTTGGGAGAGGGGAGTTTATCTTGGATTATCCAGATGGGCCCAGGAGAATCACAGCAGTCCTTATGAGAGGAAGGCAGGAGTGTCAGAGTCAGAGGCGATATGATGACAAAAGCAGAGGTCATGGGATTGTGGTCATGAACCCAGGGATGCAGGCAGCCTCTAGAAGCTGGAAGAGGCAAGGAAAGGATTCTCCCCTAGAGAACCCAGAAGGAATGCAATCCTGCTGCCTACAGCTTGACTTTAGCCTCATAAGACCTTTTTGGACTTTTGACCTCCAGAACTGTAAGATAATAAATTGGTTGTGTTTTAGCCAATAAATTCGTGATAATTTGTTACAACATCAATAGGAAAATAATACAAAATTTGGTACTTGGAAGTGGGATGCTACTGTAACAAATACCTAAAAAAGTGGAAATGATTTGGAATTGGGCAGTGGGAAGAGGCTGGAAGAATTTTGAGATTCATTATAGAAAAAGCCTAGACTACGTTGAACAGACTGTTAATTGAAATGTGAATGTTAATGATTCTGTAATGAGAACTTGCAGTGAGAAACATGGTAGAGAAGACCTACATTATATGGTCATACTGTTATATACACACACTGTTGGTAGCAATATGGACATCAAAGGCCCTAATGGTGAGGTCACAGAAGGAAATGAGGAAACTGGAACTTGGAGGAAAGGAGATTCTCACTGTATAGTGACAGAAAGCTTAGGTGGAAAGCGGAACTTGTAAAAGATTACAGTAGGCTAAATAATGCCCCTCAAAGATAAAAGGTCCTAATTCCTGGAAGTTGTAAACATTACCTTATATGGGAAAAGGGTCTTTACAAATGTGATTAAGGGTCTTGAGATGGGGAGATTAACCAGGTGGGCACTAAATGCAATCACAAAGATCCTTATAAGGGAGAGGCAAAGGAAAGTGCACATAGATAAAAGAAAGAAGGTGATGTGATGAAAGCACAGATGCTTGAAGATGCTGTGCTGCTGGCTTTGAAGATGTAGGAAGGTGCCCTGAGCCAAGGAATGCACGCATGACGCTCTAGATACTGGAAAAGGCAAGTAAACGGATTTTGTCCTAGAACCTCCAGAGGGAGTACAGCCCGGCCAAAACCTTGATTTTGCCCCAGTGTCACTGATTTCAGACTCATGGTCTCCAGAAATGTAAGACAGTAAATGTGTTTTAAGTCACCAAGTTTGTGGTAATTTGTTACAGTAGCCACAGGAAACTGATACAATGATGAAATTGGACCCTTAGATGAGGAGAGTCCAAGCTAAGTGTTAAAGTTGTGGCCTGTTTTTTCTTCCTGTTGCTTATAGTAAAATGTGAGAAGAAGGAGACAGATTAAGGTAAGGACTGCCAACAAAAAAGGGACCAAGACTTGATTTGGGAAATTCTCAGTTTATCCAGGTTGCAAAAGACGCTATAATTAGGAGATTCATTGTCAGGAAAACATACTCTTAAGGGAAAGCCAAGGGTGTGGTTGGATCTTTTGCTACTGCCTCAGACTCTTTGAGGAAATTAGATGTGTGACTCATGGGTCCTCTCAGCCATGTAAGCAAAAGTCATTAGAGAACGAATTATCCATGAAAGATTTATGAAGGAGGTCTAGTAGTGTAAATTCTTGAGACATACACAGGAGACGTAAATGATTCTTAAACATTTTATACCAGCAGAAACACTGTCAGTTTGGGCTGAATGGGACAGATAGAGGCCAAAATGAAAGAAGGCTGTCAGAACACCAACATTCCACAGGCAGGAAATAGGTTGAAAGAAACTACTCAACTGCAAACATGTGCTACCCTTCATGAAAAAGGAAGGATGACTCTAAGGGCAGAGGCTTAATCATGGAGGATTAGCCCCAGGCCTTGAAACCTACTGTTGTTTGCCTAACCGGATTTAGAAATTTGGGGGGGAATAGTGCTTCCTTTTCTCCTACTATTTTCTCTACTTTCAAATGGGAATATCTTTAACTGTTATCCTATGCTTGTCCCACCATTGTATTTTGTGGGTAATTAACTTGTTTCTTGAGTTCTACAAATTCACAGATGAGGATTGTGCCTCAGGGTAGATCATACCCAAATCCTCACACATAGCTGATTTAGATGATTCAGATGATGAGATTTGGAACTTTGGAGTTGATGAGATTTAGTTGAGACTATGGACTTTGATGCCGTAATGAGTTGAGACTTTGGGGGATATTGGAATGAGATTAATATTTTTTGCACATGGGACACACATGAATTTGGGGGGCAGAAGACAGATTGTGGTAAGCAAAATAATGATTCCCTAAAGATGTTCATGTCCTAATACTTCCTACTTATGAACGTGATACCTACCATGGCCAAAGGGACTTTTCAGATGAGATTAAATTAAGGATTTGGGGGTGGGGAGACTACCCCAATTATTGGACAGGCCCAATGTAAGCACAAGCCTACTTATAAGGAGACAGGAGTGTCTGAGTTGAAGTGGGAGATGTGACGCTGGAAGCAGTGATAGTGGAAGGAGTGATGCAGGGCCATGAACGAAGGAATGCAGGCAGCCTCCAGAAGCTGGGGAAGGTGAGGAAATAATTCTCCGCTAGAGAATCCAGAAGAGACACAATCCTGGCAACATAAGACCTGTTTCAGACTTCTGGTCTCCAGAGCAGTAAGATAATAAATTTGTATAGTTTTAAAGCCACTAAGTCTGTGGTAATTTGTTACAGCAACAATAGAAAACTAGCACAGTAGTTTCCATAAAATAAAATAATAATAATATTAATAATCCAATAACCAATTGTTAAATAATTTTCACAAAGTTGAGAAAGAAATTTGATTTGGTCAACTTATAAATAACTCACAAAGTATTCACTGTCATGAAAATCACAGGCTTGATAATGAAATGGACCAGACACCTCATGCAAGGTGGCCTGGCTTGGTCAGTGACTGAGCTGCAGGCTGCATCTCCACTGTTTTTTTTTTCTCTCCCCTACCCCTCCCCCTTGGCAACCACAAGTCTGTTCTCTTACCTGTTTGTGTTTCTTAGATATGTTCATTTGTGTTACATTTTAGATTCCACATATAAGTGATATCATGATAGTCTTTCTCTGTCTGACTTACTTCACTCAGTATGGCAATCTCTAGGTCCATCCATGTTGCTGCAAATGGCATTATTTCATTCTTTTTTATGGCTGAGTAATATGCCTCCACTGGTCATTCAGTGGAAACATCACCTTCCTATCAAGACTCTCAGGCAATATATGAAATATATCTGGGGACTCTTGAAATTCAATACTAACATAGCACCTAATGATTGGTGTTATGGGAAAGAGGTGAGGCTTAATTTGGCTGATACTTTTCCAAGTGAGTCTTTGTAAGGAACATAAGAATATTTAATGTACATAACTTTCTGTTTACTATGGTTGCACCCATCTGAAGGGCTGCCAGCTTTGGAGATGGAGGAAAGCTGGCACTCTCAGCTGGCTCTTTGTAGGCAACATCTTTATTTTTCTGTAGGCTCATTGTGCTGCCTCTGGCTTATTCCCACCTGGATGGGGCTGTGCAGGGCTACTTCAACACTCTGGAGAGTCTTCCTTGCTCTACACCTGAGTCACATCCTCAGAGATGAAGAAGCTATAGAGTAATATCTGCACGAGGAGCACCTTTTGTGCTGGGTCGTCAGGGGGAAGGTCTCTGAGAGGAAGCCCAGCTCTGAGGGTTATATGCTTGTTTTCCTTATATTTGATTTACCTCTAGATTGGCAAATAAGAGAAGTTTACTCAGGTACTACAAAGAATTGGTCTTTTTATTAATATAACATGTCTACTCATATGTATTTATTGAGTCACTAGTGCTAGGAATAGAGATAGCCCTGCTTCTCCTTCAGAAACTTCCCCAAGAGCTCTGCCTGATGTCAAAATTCTGTTTACTGGAGCATTCTCTCCTATACTCCTGTGCTCAGGAAGAACTGCAAACTTATTCATTCAATAAAAAAATGCATGAATGCATTTCTCTTCCTGTAAACAATCACTATTCCGTGTATCGTGATAAATAGTGATATGCCATGTTTATTATTTGTCAGTTAGGCATCGCTGGTTTTCCTTGAAACTAACTACAATTCATAATAATGTTTTGAGGAAAACATTCTAAAGCTCAGCTATGTAAAAACTGAACTTTTTAAATCTAAACATTGACAAGTTGGGAACAATGTGTGTTGGAACCCAGAGGTCATTGTCAGGTTCAGCCACTCCCACCCCATCTTTTTACTAACTAACCTGTGCATACTGGTCCCTTTGGTGGCAGTTGTACACCTATTGTAATTAAGTTTGATCCAAACCAGAACTGCAAGCCTAGTTTCCTTCAGGGCCTGGCCATGGTGCTTATCCTGGTTAGTCGCCCTCCTGAGGGATCTCCGTCTTAGCACTAACCCTGACCCTACCCAAAGCTAAAGCAGGGCCTTTGCCTGTGATAAAGATGAGATGAGATACCAAGTTCAGCAGGTACAGCCCAGGTTGGGGTGGGCAGCAGCCAATGGAGAGCAGAAGAATAAAGGGTGCAGTGACTTGTTTAAAAGGCAATAGAATTTAAATTCATTGAAAGGCAACCTTGCAGAAAGCAGAACTTTGGGCATTATCTGAAAGTTCCAATAAGACTATACTAAAATGATGCATGTTTTGGTTTATACAATTGTAAAGTTCCATACTTAAAAAAACACACAAAACTGTTATTGAGATAGCATAATGAACCTCTTCCTTTTAGCAATGAAACCAAATTCTACAATTTACTTCCAGCTTGAGTTACACATTTCATAAGTCATTCTAAATCTAATTGATTCATTTTGTACTCTTCAATGTAATAGGGATGTACAAGGGAGCAACCATCAGAATTATTCTGGCTGAAAATCCTCTCTGAACTTGCACTATTTATTAGGATTCTCATTCCTCTTCAGCTGTTGGAAAGAAGATGTCAGGAATTCTATATTTTGGGAAAACTAGTAGATGTATGATAATTTTACAAACTTAGCCATATTTCTTATCCAAAAGGCATATAAACTTTATTGATTTATTTTGATTAACATGGCTATTTCTTTTTTAATGCTTGTGTTCCTCAGGAAGGCACTGTAATGATTGATGTGAGAGCAGAAACATTTTGGTTAATTTTTTATGTGTATCCACACACCCAGCAATAAACCTTCTTAATAAATCAAATGTAGGAAAATAAACACAAGCTTGGTCAATAAAAAGACTGCTGCAAAAAAGGAGCAGCAAAATTATGCAAAGACATTCCTTTCTCAAAGTGAAATTCAAGTACATCTCTAATTATAAAGCACAATGCAATCAACAGTGTTGTGGGTTACAGAGAAGATGGAATAGACAGTGAAATCAAACAGACCCAGCCCCAATGCTCAGCTCAGTCTCCATGTGCCCACATTTCCCTATAAAGGGGATTATATAAAGCTTATCTTACAGTGTTAGGTCCTGACATACCAAATACCAATACAGATATGTAGTACAATGCCTGACACACAGTAAATGCTTTAAAAGTCCTAAAGGAGAAGTAAAGGTGACATCAGTAGAAGTGGGGGACTAGGGAACATCCACAAAAGCAGTGAATAAGCTGCAAAAACAGTCATCAACTTTTTATGGAACTCTGGAATCTGATAAAAAACTTACAACAGCCAGAGAAAACTTAACAAGAAAAAAAATGTCTGAAAACCAGTAAGCAGGTTCTGTAGCATTTTAACTTACCCTGTTACCAGCCCCCACTCTCTAGCTCTGCAGTGGGCATGAAAATGGGAACTCACAATACTTGTGCAGGTTGCTGGTAACAGGAATGATATGGACCTTATTCTCAAAGAATGTTAGTTGTTTGCTTTGATCTGTCTGGTGGGTCCCTGAAGGATTGGCTCAAGGGTCTGTCTTTGTTTCAGCTGACTCAGAGGTGTCTTCCTAGGGTGTTATTTGTTGAAAACATTTAAAGGCAAATGTATTCACCACAGTCACAGAGGAAATGGATACAGTTGGGGCAATCAACAGACAGACTGAAAGCCTAGGAAGGAGAGGCTGAGGAAGGAGTTACTTGGGGAAATAAGGGCTGAAAAGCTCCCACATATTCCAGAGAATCTAGAAGGCCATGTGCATGCTCAGGACTGGACACATGCTCAGAAAAGACCCAAGAAGGCCCTAAGTTCTCATCTCCAGCTGACTCTCAGGATCTGTACAGGCAGGAAGTGAAAGCTATGGCAAAGTTGTAAACTGGTTAAACTTTAAAGAGCATTCCAACATACACAGAGAGTCTATCTGCAAAGACTAAGAGAGCTTTTATTTTCTGTTTTTTTGTTCCAAGTTATTAAGGAATCTGTATCAAATCACTAGCTGGCCATTAAGCTAATGAGACTGACCACACATGACAAAGAATACAGACTTTTAAAAGTTGTTGAGAAAACTCACTAAACAAACAACAATACCACAAAAAGCAAAACAGGAAACTCTATGGATGGAGGAGGATCTGATTTCTCTAGTTACCATATTATGATAATCAAAACATCCAGTTTTCAACAAAAAATTGAGGCATACAAAAAAAAGAACCCCACAAAAATAGATATTCCATTCACAGGGGAAAAAAGAAATTAACAGAATCTGTCTCTGAGGAAGCAAAGACATTGGATTTACTAGAAAACACTTTAAATCAATTGCCTTAAATATCAAGGAGCTAAAGAAAACAATGGACAAAGAAATTAAGGAAACCTAGAGAACAATATCTCAACAAATATAAAATATCAATAAAGAGATAGAAGGTATAAAAAGAACCAAATAGAAATTCTACAGGTGAAAAAAAAATAACTGAAATGAAAAATTCACTAGAGAGTTTCAACAGCATATCTGAGAAGATGGAAGAATCAGCAAACTTGAAGATAAGTCAAATGAAATTATCCAGTTTGAGGATAGAGAGAAAAAAATGAATAAAAATGAACAAAGCCTAAGAGACCTCTGGGATACCATCAAGAATACCAAAACATACATAATGGGAGTCCCACAACTAGTGAAAAAGGAGAAAGGGGCAGAAAGAATATTTGAAGAAATAATGGCCAAAAATGTCTTCATTTTAATGAGAAATATTAATCTAACATCAAAGTTCAAAAAACTCCAAGTAGGATAAACTTAAAGAGATCCACACTGAGACATATTATAATCCACACTGAGACACATTATAATTATAATCTCATGAACAAGAGATCCTAAATAAGATTAACAACAGATTTCCATCAGAAACCATGGAAGCCAGAGGCAGTAAAGTGACATATTCAAAGTGCTGGAAGAAAAAAGTATCCTTCAAAAATGAAGGAGAAATTAAGATATTCCAGATAAACAAAAAACTGAGGGCATTCATTGTGATAGGCTTGTCCTATTATAAACACTAAAGGCAGTCCTTTAAGTGGAAACAAAAGAGCACTAGCAGTAACTGGAAGTTACATGAAGAAATGAAGAATGCCAGTACTGGTAAAGACATAGGTAAATACAAAAGCCAGTATTATTTTTATTTTTGGTTCATAAACTTCTCTATTATCTTATATGATTTTAAAGACAAATGCATAAAGTGGTGATTATAAATCTATGTTACTGGGCACACTATGTATAAAGATGTAATTTTTGACAATAACAACATAAGAGGGGGAACAGAACTATAGAAGCAAAGTTTTCATATACTATTGAAACTAAGTTGGCATTAATTCAAACTAATTGTCATACATGTAGATATTAATTTAAATCCCCAGAGTGACCATTAAGAAAATAACTAAAAATGTTTGCAGTATGAGAAGTGAGATGAGAGTTTAAATAGTGCACTAGAAAAAATAATCAATTAAATACCAAAGAAGGCAATAATTTAAGAGTTGAGGAACCAAAAAATGAATAAAGCATATAGAAAGCAAATAGACTTAATCATCTCTTTAAAGACCTATCCCCAAACACAGTCACATTCTGAGGTACTGGGGGTTAGGATTTCAACATACGAATTTGGAGGGACACAGTTTGGCCCATAAAAACACCCCTTACTACATTATCTTTAATCCTTCCTTGTCAGTAGTTATATTAAATCTAAATGAAACAAACACTTCAATTAAAAGGCAGAGACTGGTAGAATCAATAAAAAAATATGAACTAACTATATACTATCCACAAGGGATTCACTTTAGTTCCAAATATACAAATACGTTGAAAGTGAATGGATGGAAAAAAGCATTCCACCCAAACATAACAAAAAGAGAGCTAAAGATAAAATTTGTTACAAGAGACAAAAAAGGACACTATATAATGACAAAAGACTCAATCCAGTAAAAATATATAGAAATTATAAACATATATGAACCTCACAACAGAGCCTCAAAAATATATGAGGCAAAAACTGACAAAACTCAGGAAAAATAGACAGTTTTACAATAATAGTTGGAGACCTCAATATCCCACTTTCGATAATGGTTAGAAAAACCAGAGAATAATGACAAGGAAATAGAAGATTTAAACTACACTGTAACCCAGCTAGACCTAGCAGAGGTATATAGAGAACTTCATCCAACAATAGCTCTCTTTTCAAGGGCACATACAACACTGTCCCAGATAGACCATATGAACAGCCACAAAACAAGTCTCAATAAATTTCCAAATATTGAAAGCATACACAGCATCTCCCCTGACCACAATGGAATGAAATTAGAAATCAATAACAGAAGGAAAATGGAAAATTTCACAAATATGTGGAAATTAAACAACACAATCCTAAATAACAAATGGGTCAAAGAATAAATCACAAAAGAAATGAGAAAAAAACTTTGAGATGGATGGAAACAAAAATATAGCATATGAAAACCTATGGGATGCATCAAAAGCAGTGCTCAGAGTGAAATTCAGAGCTGTCAATGTCTGCATTAAAAAAGAAGAAAGGGGCTTCCCTGGTGGCGCAGTGGTTAAGAATCCACCTGCCAATGCAGGGGACACGGGTTCAAGCCCTGGTCTGGGAAGATCCCACATACCATGGAACAACTAAGCCCGTGTGCCACAACTACTGAAGCCCGCGTGCCTAAAGCCCGTGTTCTGCAACAAGAGAAGCCACCGCAATGAGAAGCCCGCACACCGCAATGAAGAGTAGCCCCCACTAGCTGCAACTAGAGAAAGCCCGTGTGCAGCAACAAAGACCCAATGCAGCTAAAAATAAATAAATAAAATAAACAAATTTATAAAAATAAAAAAAGAAGAAAAGTTTCAAATCAATAACCCAATTTTACATATTAAGGAACCAGAAAAAGAAGAGCAAACTAGACCCAAAACTAACTGAAGGAAGGAAATAATAAAGACTGGGTAAGTGAAATAGTGAATAGAAAAACCTCAGCCTCTCTCACAGAGAAGCCAGAGGGCATGCTGCCCAGTGACCTAAAGCCCACAGGGTCTGCAGCCCCAGTGCAAGACTTCCACACCACAGATGCTGCAGTTTTCCATCCCTGAATCCCTTCTTCCAGAATTCTGAATGCTGTGGATAATGGACAACTAGAGCAGGATTTATAATGTTATTTAACATATTTTAACAACCCAGAATCTTTCAAATGATGACCACATCCTTCTTTTGGAGAGCTGATAGAAAGGGTGGTGTTGGAGCATTTGGGTGAGTAGACAGACACTTGCTGTACTGGGTGATGCTAGAGGGCTGAGCCCCAACTGAGTGGCAGCTGCATCTTCCATAATGCAAGGACTTGGGTTAAATTTTCTGTTGGCTTCACTGGACAGTGGGGATTTCTTTGCCCAAACTCAGAAACTCAGTGATTTTCTACCTAGAACTGCCCCTCAGTGTCACTCCTCTTGATTTCCATGACTGTGGTCTGACCATCAATCTCCTCTTTCCACTTCACATTTCAGAATCCTCTATTTTCTACTCTAGCAACTCATTTTGTGACAGTCTATCATTTTCATTAAGTGGCCAGACAAATATTTTGGAACTTTATTGAGTTTCTGTGAATCAGGAAGGGTTTCTCTCACCATTGGTTAAATTACTGAGCTCAAGGCTACCAGTCTCCAAATGTCATCGACTTAGGAAAATTGCATTATTTTTAGAAAACAGCATAATAAAATGTGCCCTAAAAAGTCCCTTTCTGGGTTGGTTTTACCCCCAGCACAGTGAATACCCTACGAGTAGTGTTGACTGGTCTTCACAATGCAAGTTCGTAGAGCAGAGGATCAGATACTTGTAGTAGAGGAGCTGAGCATAAAACAGGAAAACCGACAAGAGGATTTGGGTTCCACTCTCCTTATCATTAGTAGACATAAACGACATATGAATTCTGAAACTTTAGATTTTAACAATGAGCAACTTGTACTTCTCCAAGTTCGTAAGGAATTGAGTGTGCAGGTGAGACAGCTGTGCAGAGTGTGTTGGGATGGTTTGTATGGCATTGTAGCTTTTCATTGATGTCTGTGTGAGTTCACTAGGACGACCAAAACAAAGTGTCATAGACTCAGTGGCTAAAACAACAGAAATGAATTTTTTCACAGATCTGGAGGCTGGAAGTCTGAGATCAATGCAGGGCTGGTGTCTCCTGAGGCCTATCTCCTTGGCTTACAGACGGCCGCCTTCTGTCCTCACACGGTCTCCCTTTGTGCCTGTGTGTATCCTGATCTCCTCTTCTTATAAAGACACCAGTCGTAGTGGATTAGGACCTACTCTAAAGACCTCTGTTTAACGTAATTACCCCTTTAAAGGACCTATCTCCAAATATAGTCACATTCTGAGGAACCTGGGCTTAGCTTTAATGTGTGAATTTGGGGGGACACCATTCAGCCCATGACAATAGCCAACTCATGTGTTTCTTACCTGCAGCTCCCCCCACCTTTCTGACTTGACAAATGGTGGCATACAGACTGAAACAGACAATGAGGAAATCTACCTGAATTGGTTAAACCTGGACTGTTGACACGTGACTTTAAAAAGGGGGTGAAAACTTTTGAATTTGTGAGACATTATGTTCCATTTCATATGCCTTTTATGAGATCTTTTGAACAGCTCTTTTATGGTTGCTTTGCTGAGACAGCAAGAAATCTTTGGTTCATCTGGGGGCAACATTGGCGCACACACCAAGTGACACCTCATAGCCCTTAAAAAGAAAGGCAATGTATTCCAAATAGTCTTTACACCCCTGTGTGATACAGAGTGAAGGAGCAGCCAGAGGTGCTGGGCTCCAAAACAATTCAAGGTTGGGGAATGGCCGAGGGTGGGAAGGATTTAAACTGATGACTCTGGAGGAAAAACAAAAGGGAGGTTCATCCCTTCATTGGAAAGCCTGAGTGGGGTCTGCCCGGCTCTCATGGAGGCTTTGACCCAGCCTGGCTGACAATAACTAAATGGGTTTCTCCTCTGGTCCGTGTGCTGTGAAAAGGCTCTTTTCACTTATATTTACAAAAACCCTAGAACACGGGTACTATTTTTATACCCATCTTACAAATGAAGTTATAAAACTTCTCCCACATCACACATTTAGTGGCACAGTTAGGATTCCAACCCAAGTGGAATCATTCCAGAGCCTGCACACAAGTGGTGTCAGGTCAAGAACTTGCAAGTTAGTTAACAAGCTCTGCATCCCTAACAAGGGAAACTCAGACTGTGTTTTAAATTGTCTTGGTTTCTGTATTCAGAATGAATAATTCAGAATGGCTCCCCAAGAGCCAGGAGTCAGCCAAGTGCAACATTCCCGGCGGAGGTGAAGGGCCTGAGTGGCCTGGCAGGCAGGACAGAACTTGAGGGATAGGCGGCCCCTGGTAGCCAGGGCTGGAAAAAAGGGCCAGTGCCACATAACAGAGAAAGAATGAAAAGGAACCATTTGGTCAACCAAAAACTAGGGAAGCAGTTGCTATCTGGGAAGAACTCTGGGCCACATTTCAGACCTCGGCAGATGTGCATGAGGGGGTGTCCTAAAGGCCACTGGGAACCCAGGACCACACAAGATGAAATAAGGGCTTGTGTTTTACAGCATATAAGTAAATAGACAGGTTGGGCCATGGAAACAGAAGAATTTTCAGAGAAGAAACACGGGAGTGAGACGAGAAGGCAAAACACTGGAGGGCTTGATGTTCTGTTGGCCCAGCTGTGCCTCTGGGTCTGTGTGGCTTTGAAAGGGTCCCAAGTCTCAGTTCAACCCCCTACAGAATAGGGAAAAATATATGTCCAATCTCCCCAAGGGAGAGTACACCATGCACCTCAAGAGGCTAAAATAACAGGTATTAGCGTCTTCCTAATGTGAGAGGAAAGGAAGGGTCTGGTGAGAGAAGAGCACAGGAAAACACAGGTTTATATAGTGAAGGACGGTGAACACTTGTAGAGGGAGTTCATGCCCCAGTGTTCAGAGACCAAGGGATTAAGATGAAGGACAATGAGGGGAAGTGGGTCTGACCCGGCTGATCCTTGACAATCAGGGACCAGCTTTTACAAACAGGTAACAGAGACAGTGCAACAGCCTGAAGCCATGAGCCCCACGTGCTGCTGACCTGCCACAGAGAACAGTGATCCCTACTCCAAGACATTTGAGAAGGAAAGGAGAAGGGTGGCCAGTCAGGGGGTCAGGAAAGTTTCTGCTCCTTGCTCTAGAATTTCCCAGTGGCCCAAAACAGAAGTAACTAGTCCTGAATACAGGGACCTTTTAAATCTGTCCTTGCCCACCTTTTAGGTCTATTCTCCTGAGATATCATCACACATTTTTTATACTATTTCATTCTGACTCCTATTTTCGTATTTTTGCACATTTTTGTCCCTATATCTAGAACATCCTTGCAACTCCCCCTCACCCCGCTAGCCACACCTCCTCAAGACCCAGCTCAGACAGCCCTCCATCACTCCTTCTGTTAACCCTGTCCCCTGCCCACCAGCCTAAGAAGACAGGCCCCCACTGTCGTATTCCTTAATATGCCTGCCTCCATTTCCATGACATCCGGGTCCATGGATGGTGTTTATGCACCATCTAAAGTTCTTTCAGGTAACTGTAAATTGATGAAGGGATGGAGCAAGTGGGGAGAAAAAGATGGTTAAGTGAAGGGCTGAGGGGGGAAGGGCAGGAGGTTGTCATCCTGGCTGACAGGTCTGCTCCCATGATCACTGCTTAGTTATTTAAATTAACACACAGGGAGATGAGCCAAACAGATCTTCGTCTTGCCTCCCCCTCCCCTGTTTAATAACATTCTTTCAGTTGGAAGATTAAGGTTCATCCCCTCACCACCACCCCCACACACCTGCACAGGCTTACATGTTGCTCCGACTCTGGCACTGACATCCTTTGTAATGTCCTTCCACAGCTCAATACTGCACTAGGAAAACAGAGAGCAGGGAGGGAGGAGGAGTACGTTCTCCAGACGTCTGCACAATTGTCTGTTTTCCAGGCAGGGCCAAGCACAGCTTGTGCACTTAGGGGCTGATGGAGCACTCCTGGTGCAGGTGACCACAGGGGCGGGGAGGCCGGCAGAACCCCATCAGGACAGCTCTGTCATCTGCTGTTCCCTCAAGCCCACTGTTCAGGGCTTGGCCTCTGCCATTTGGCACCCAGGGAAAGGGTTTAGCAATGTGCTGAAAGTCAAACCAAAATGTCGAGTGTGATTGCGTCTTTGTCTGCACTTAGCAACCTCAGGGCTGCACAGTCTGAGCATAGTTAAAATGGAATTCAGCCTTCCTCTGACCCTTTCAGGAAACCCTGGTGCCCTTCAGGTGTCCCCATGCATTCATTCCTTCAAACTATTATCTACGGAACAGCACTGCTTTGCAAGACAGATCTGGGAATCGTTTTTGACACTTCTCACACACATATCTCTCCATTTCAATTCTACCAGCAAGTTCTGGCAGTTCTCCCTCCAAAATGAGTCTGCCCATTTTGTTCTTTGGTTTTGCCTCCAGCAGATCTGGCCTTGTCTCCTGCCTAGATGTGGCACGGTCCTCTTAGGAGTCCTTAGGTGCCCCTAAGAGCACCGTGATCCCAGTCAGAAGCCTGATTCCTCCAAGCCCTGTTTTTTTCAGAAGGCAGCAGATACCTAATCTTAAACTTGTGCACTTCACTCCCCACATCAGCCCTTCCTCTGTTCCTTAAAATGCTGGCTCAGGACACCCAGCCAGTACCACCTTTTCCTTCTGGCCACAGTTGCAAAGTGACTTAGAGACGTCTTTCCTGGGCCCATGCCCAACCTAAAGGGCCCTTCCTATTATTCTCTCCCATGTTCTTTTTCTTCTCTGTGTTTTAATGCTAATAGAAAATAACATTTCCTCTGTTTATATTTAAAGGTTTGTTTATTGACCTTATTAACATTGTCTGAAGCACTATGGGAAAGAAATTAGATTCAACTGGAAAAAAATACATTCAATAATAAAAATTAGATTAGCAATGTTTATTAGTTTTTGTTGGATGTCTTTAAAAATAGTTAGTCTAGGGCTTCCCTGGTGGCGCAGTGGTTGAGAATCTGCCTGCCAATGCAGGGGACAGGGGTTCGAGCCCTGGTCTGGGAAGATCCCACATGCCGCGGAGCGACTAGGCCCGTATGCCACAATTACTGAGCCTGCGCGTCTGGAGCCTGTGCTCCGCAACAAGAGAGGCTGCGATAGTGAGAGGCCCACGCACCGCGATGAAGAGTGGCCCCCACTTGCCGCAACTAGAGAAAGCCCTCACACAGAAACGAAGACCCAACACAGCCATAAATAAATAAATAATTTAAAAAAATAGTCTATTTGATCATTAATACGTTTAAAATGTTTTTTTTTAAATCATTTAAAGATTTAAAAAAATTTTAAAATCTTTTTTAAAAAAAGATTGTAGGGGAGTGACATCATCATTTTGAAGACGCCAATCTCCTTCCCCTCACAAAGATCAACAATTAAATTGCTATTCATGAATAAAAACAGCTCTGGGAGATCTAGAGCCCACTTTCCACTTCCAGGAAAGGAAGAGCTGGGTGAGCGATCAGGTTCCCCAGCTATTCTGGGCACCGTGCAAAGGTACTGCTTCACTTATACCCAACCAAGACTGGCAAAGCTGATGTACAGACATGGTTAGAAACAGAAAGAAAAGCAGGGGCTACTAGGAGCAGCCAGACAGCAGAGTGATAGTGCCCTGCTCTGTAGACAAAACCAGCAGATGTTGCCACTGATGAAACCAAAGGTGGCACTGCCACCATCAAACCCCTGTAGATTTCTCCAGCTTTCACCCCATAGGTATTTCACTGACTCCAGCCACCTGGGTCTTTCCTCGGTCCCTCCCCTGTGCCCCTGCCAGAGCCCAGGCACCACACCAGCAGCCATCCCAGGCTTCTATGGCTGCATGAGTTCCAGCCTAGACACCCACCACTGATGCTCACCACCATGCACGCACTGGAGGCCAGCCCCTCCAGTGGGGTTGTGCACGTTGCCAGCCTCCACTACAGTGTGCACACTCAGGGGAGACTGTGTAGCCATACGAGAGCACACGAGAGCCAAGGCCACCACAACTGCTGGTGGGCTCAAATTGGGCCCTGTCTCTGTCACTGACCTGCACCACTGTGCTCCCTGCAGCTGGCCCCTCTCCTCCAGCCGTGCACCAGCAAGCCCCCAGCCAGACCCATCATCTGTCTCCCTGCTGCACCCATGGCATGATCCAGCAACCCCTAGTGCACACAGACAGCCAGAACCCTCACAGTTGACCCTGCCCCTGCTGCTTGTCCTGGCCTCCACCACTACATGTGTGTATGCAACTGACCCCTGCAGCTGAGTGTGTGCACACCACTGGCTCTGGCAACCACCACAATCATAAGTCCTTATCCAACCAAATTACTTGATGTAAATGTAAATGGATTGAATTCTCCAATCAAAGATAGAGAGTAGGTAGATGGATTGAAAAACAGGCTCCAATCATATGTAGCCTACAAGAGACTCACATTAACTTTAAGGACACACACTGGCTCAAAGTGAGGGGATAGAAAAAGATATTCTACGAAAATGGAAACCAAAAGAAAGCAGAGATAACTGTATTTACACCAGAAAAATAGATTTTAAACCAAATCTGTAATAAAAGACAGACAAGGTCATTATATAATGATAACAGGTCAATTCATCAAGATGATATAACAATCCTAAATATATATGCACCCAACATCAGAACACCTAAATGCATTAAGCAAATACTAACATATCTGAAGGGAGAAATAGACAGTACAATAATAGTAGGGTATTCAATACCCTACTTTCAACAATATACACACATCCAGACAGGAAATGTATAAGTAAAGTTGGACTAGAACCATACTTTAGACCAATGGCCCTAACATGCACGTACAGAACACACCACCCAAGAGCAGCAGAACACACATTCTTCCCAAGTGCACATGGAACATTCTCCAGGATAAATCATGTGATAGGACACAAAAAGTCTTAGCAAACTTAAGAAGAGTGAAATCATACCAAGTGTCTTTTCTGACCACAATGGTATGAAACTAGAAATCAATGACAGGAAGAAAACTGAAAAATTCATGAATATCTAGAAATTAAATAACACTCTCTTGAATGACCAATAGGTCAAAGAAGAAATCTAAAGGGGAATCAAAAAATATCTTGAAGCAAATGAAAATGGAAATACAACATACAAAATCCTATGTGATGCTGCAAAAGCAATGCTAAGAGGGAATAAGAGGGAAGTTTATAGACAAATGCATAGACTAAAAAAAAAAAAAATCTCAAATAAACACCCTAACTCTACACCTCAAGGAACTAGAAAAAGAACAAACTAAGCCCAAAGTTAACAGAAGAATGAAATAACAAAGATCAGAGCAGAAATTTTAGAAAGAGAGACCAGGAAAAAACAAAGATTAACAAAACTAAGAACTGGGTTTTTTTTTTTATAAAGATAATCAAAACTGACAAACCTTTAGCTAGACTAAGAATAAAAGAGAGAAGACAAATAAATAAAATCAGAAATGAAAGAGGAAATGTTACAACTATCACAAAATACAAAGAATCATAAAAGACTACTATGAACAACTATATGCCAACAAATTTAATAACCTAGAAGAGATGGATAAATTCCCAGAAACATACAACCTACCAAGACTGAAATAGGAAGAAATAGAAAGTATGAACAGATGAAAAATGAGCAAGGAAATTTAATCATTATCAAAAACCTCCCAACAAAGGAAAGCCTAGGACCAGATGGCTTCACTGATGAATTCTACCAAAACATAAAAAGAACAATGAACACCAATCTTTCTCAAACTCTTCCAAAAAACTGAAGAGGAGAGAACACTCCCAAATTCATTTTACAAGGTCAGCATCATCCTGATACCAAAGCCAGGTAAGGACATTATAAGAAAACTACAGACCAATATCCCGGATGAACTTAGATGCAAAAATTCCTAACAAACATTAGCAAACCAAATTCAACAGCATATTAAAAAGATCATACACCATGATCAAGTGGGATTTATTCCAGTGATGCAAGGAATCAATAAATATGATGCATCACATAAATAGAACAAAAGATAAGAATCATATGTTCATCTCAACAGAAGTATTCATTGAAAATGAATTCATCCTTTCATGATAAAAACATATAACAATTTCAGTATAAAACATGCCTCAACATAATAAAGGCAATATATGACAGGACCACCACTAACATCATACTCAACAGTGAAAGTCTGAAAGCTTTTCCTCTAATATCAGGAACAAGACAAGAGTGCTCACTGTGACCACTCCTATTTGACATAGTTACCAGATGTCCTATCCAGAGCAATCTGGCAAGAAAAAGAAATAAAAGGCACCCACATTGGAAAGAACTAAAATTGACTTTTTTGTAGATATGATCTTATATATAGAAAATCCTAAAAACTCCATCAAAAACTTGTTAGAACTAATCAGTGAATTCAATAAAGTTGCAAGATACAAAATCACATACAGAAATCAGCTGCATTTCTATATACTAATAAAAAAAATCTGAATAATAAATAAAGAAAAAAATCTCATTTTCAATAGCACAAAAAACAATAAAGTACTTAGGAATAAATTTATCCAAGGAGGAGAAAGATCTGTTCACTGAAAAGAACATGATTTTGATGAAAGAAATTGAAAAAGACACAAACAAATGGAAAAAAACCCACGTTCATGGATCAGAAGAATCAATATTGTTAAAATGTCCATGTTATCCAAGGTTGTCTGTATATTCAATGTGATCCTTATCAAAATTCGAAAGGCATTTTTCACAGAGATAGAAAAACAATACTAAAATTTGTATGGAACAATGAAAGACTGAATAGCTAAAGCAATCCTGAAAAAGATGAACAAAGCTAGAGGTGTCACACTTCCAGATTTCAACCAAATTACAAAGCTATAGTAATCAAAGCAGTATGGCATTGGCTTAAAAATAGAAACACAGACCAATGGAACAGAATTGAGAGTCCAGAAATAAACCCTCAAATATACAGTAAATTAATATTTCATAGGGGAGCCAAGAATACTCATTGGGAAAAGAACAGTCTCTTCAATACTTGGTGTGGGGAAAGCTGGACAACCACATGCATAAGAATGAAATCAGATCCCTATCTTACATGATTCACAAAAATTAACTCAAAGTAGATCAAAGATTTAAATATAAAACTGCTAGAAGAAAACATAGGGGAAAAGCTCCTTGACATTGGTCTTGGCAACCATTTTTTGGATATAACAACAAAAGCAAAAATTAATAAGGGGGACTCCACGAACTAAAATGCTTCTGCACATCAAAAGAAATAATTATCAAAATGAAAAGGCAATCTATGAAATGGGAGAAAATATTTGCAAATCATATATCTGATAGAGTTTATTTTCCAAAATATATAAAAAGCTCATACAACTCAATAGCAAAAAACAAACAACCCAATTTTTAAAATGGGCAGAAGAACTGAAAAGACATTCTCCCAAAGAAGACATACAGATGTCCAACAGGTACATGAAAAGATGCTCAACATCACTAGTTATTAGGGAAATGTAAATCAAAACAACCATGAGATACCACCTTACACCTGTCAGAATGGCTATCATCAAAAAGACAAGAGATAACAAGTGTTAGAGAGGATGTGAAGAAAAGCAAGCCCTCCTACACTGTTAGTAGGAATGTAAGTTGGTGCAGCCACTACAGGAAACAAAGTATGGAGGTTCCTCAAAAAATTAAAAATAGAACTACAATATGATCCAGCAATCCCACTTTGGAATATTTCCAAAGGAAGTGCAAACTAGCTCCAAGAGATATCTGCATGCCCATGTACATTGCAGGGTTTTTTCACAATAGACAAGATATAAAAACAACCTAAGTGCCCTTTTCTGGATGACTGGATAAAGAGGATGTGATATATATACATACATGTACGTTCAACAGAAAATTATTCAGTCATGAGAAAGAAGATAATTCTGTCATTTGCAACAACTCGGATGAACCTTGAGGGCATTATGTCAGACAGAGAAAGACAAATGTTACATGGCTAAAAAAGCCAAACTTATAGAAACGAGAGTAGACTTGTGATTATCAGGGGCTGGGAGATGGGTGAAATGGGGGAGATGTTGGTAAAAAGGTACAAACTTTTAGTTAAAAATGAATAAGTTCTAGCTATCTAATGTGGAAGCACGGTGATTATATTTATAATACTGCATTACATGCTTGGAAGTTGCTAACAGAGTAGACCTAAAACGTTCTCACCACAAAAAAAGATATGGTAATTACGTGAGTGATGGAGGTGTTACCTAATATGATGGTGGTCATCATTTTGCAACACATAAGGTGTCAAAATCAACAAATTGTACACCTTAATCTTATACAACGTTATATGTCAATTACCCTAATAAAACTAGAAAACAAATATACAAAAAACATTGTATCATAAACGCTTTAACTTTTTTCAAAGCTATTCTAAAATTTTACTGAAATCCGAGGATACCTGGTATCCTCTGACTGTCATCCCTTCTTTGTATGTGTTACAGCAAAAAGCTGGCTACTGCTGGTCTATGTGCTGTGTGTGCAACTATGATCAGGGCCAATAGAAAAATATGACCCTTAAGAAACATTTCTCCTTCTGTTGGATTAGGCTGGGTTTCCAACGGAACTTTCTGTGATGATATGAATGTCCTGTATCTGTGCTGTCAGATACTGCAGCCCTTCTTTAACTAGCTATTGACCACTTAAAATGTGGCCAGTATGACTGAGAAACTGAATTTTAAATTTTACTTAACATTAAGTTCAATGTTTTATTTAATCTGAAGTTTAATGTTAAGATACAGTACACTGTATCTTAACATTAGAGATAGCACAGATTATAGGAAAAACAAAACCCAAAACTCATGATTCCATGCCACTTGGGAAATATTTTAAGCACTGATGACTTGGTGCCCTCATTCTTCATAAGTATCAGCATAATCATTTTCAGGGTAAATACAGAAATCCTCAGGGCATTAGCCACATAACTGAGAGACAGTGACCTCTCTGAATTTTATATTATGCAAGGTACTTGTCTGACATTTATGGATTATCTCAAAGCGTGGACAGATGATTATGCATGAGCTGAGACCACCAATTTCAGCAACCTAGAAGGACCCTTCACGTTTCCCCAGGTGAGGAGGCGGGAGGACTTCTTCAGCAGCCTTTCGGCACTGAGTCAGCACCCAGGTGTCCCAATGGCTTGGTGGTAGGTACAGGCCAGTTGCATGCGGGTGAGGGTGCGGAGCTAAGGACGGATTTCCTGGCTCTGAGAAACCTCAGGTCAGTTGCAGACACGCTAAGTGTGTCTCATGGGAAAACTCTCCAGAAACGCAGCACTTTGCTTTCACTGAAAAGTGTTTCGGTGAAACCAGAGTTTCCTTGGGTCTGATACAAGGCACTCCTGAGCCCATTCCCCCTAAATATAAGTGGATGGGGGCGCCACCTGGTGGTAACTGTTTTCACCCATGTTGGCTGAATAGAGTGCATAGCTGACGGCTGTACGTTTCTTAGATATTATGTTAAAGTAGGTATAGGCAGGTGAGTTGGGCATTTGGGCTTTATTGACGGACTAATTCCTGCATATTCATTTTCACCTGCTTCATTTGCCTCATCTATGAACAGGGATAATGATGGTATCAACCTCTTAGGGTGTTTTGAGGGTTATATGAGTTTATACTGCTAAAGTATCTGGCAAGTAATAAAGGCTATATACCTTTTTGAAAAGCAATTAGCAGCCCAGGTCAAGAGATTTTTTCCATTTGACATTACTGAGGGCCTGGACCTTACCTTTGTGAGGTTGGGAATGGGGTCTGGAACCAAGTCTCCAGCCAGCAGCTGCCTGGGACTTTCCACCAACTGCCTCCAAGGAGAGGTTACTAGAGATTCCTCGACATTGTGTGAGCTGTGGCCCTGAGCTTGCAGGTGGCTCCTTTTCAAGAAAGTCCCTGCCTGGACAGGGAAGCCTGAGACTCCAGCCCAGGAGAGCACGGTGCCAGTAGCCTAGGACTGAGTGTCTGACAACCTTTGTGGGGTCAGAACCTAAAAAGACAAAAATGTGCTGGAGTTGCCCATTTGCAAAGGATGATGTGGTCCAATCTAATGGTCCAAAAGTCTAGACTAACTGGAGTGAACTGACCCAGGATAATTCCAGTCATGTTTTCAAACCAAATAGGCAAGAAACCTGTATTAAAATGTCCTCATGTGTATCCCCAAAGTACAATTTGTTAGCCAAACATAAACTTGAATCAATATAAAACTGGCAGAAACCTAAGCACTGAGCATGTTTGTGGAAGAGAAATTTTCTAGATCTCCCTTCCAAATCCCTGAAGCTAAGGGCTAAGCAGGGAAATGACCTAGATTAAGGAATGTGGTCTGTTCATTACCGTATACTCCTTCACAAACGTGCAGTAAATTCCTCTTGAGGGCCAGCCCAGGAGCCAGGCACCCAGAGTCCACGGAGTGTATGAAATTACACAGAATCATGCATGATCAAGACATGGGCCCTTCCCCAAGCTGCTCAGAAGTTCAACCGGGATATCAGATGCAGGTGGCCAACACTCCAGACAAGATGACTTGGGGCTGCGACCGGAGGACCCTGAGCTGAGCTGGGTGCCAGTGGGCTGGCAGAGCAGGAAGCTTCAGGGAGCTGTCTGGGGAAGTCTGGGTGCCCATGCCCGAGGAAACTGAGAGAGGGCGAGGAGGCACACCTGATGGGGAGATGGAGGTCAGGGCTGTGCTGTACAGCCAGGTGCCCAGGCCCCCCATTTAGGAGCAAAGGTCATCTTCAGTCAACTCAGCTCACAAGCTGTTCTGTGAGACTCGTTTCACAGAACAGCTTGTGAGCTGGTGTGACTATAAATCTCAGGCTGAGTAACTGTTACACATAGACTTTTCTACTGTTGATCACATCTCATGTAGCAAAATGGGCTGATGCTTCATTTTCAGTTTCACAGATAAAGTGCCAGTGAGGAAGTAACACAGACCATCCCTCTTCCCCCTGTTGGAGGGAGGGGAATTGGTACAGTTTTTCTAGAGAGCAACGTGGAAATACATATTGAAAGGCTTATCTTTTGGCCAATTCCTGGAATTTATCCAAAGGGTAGAATTGTATGCTTGCATGGCAATGTTTATCACCGAGGAGAAAAATGGAAATGACATGAATTTTTTTAGAGACTATATAATGACAGGATACTCACCTGATGGAATTTGATGGATCACAATACTTGAGAACAATGTTTAATGACAGGAAAAAGATATTCAATATACTTCAAATTATAAAGCTATTTATAAAACAATTTTCAGAGAATGAGACCACTCAAAAACTACAGGAGAGTATGTGTGGACACACACAGATATACACATGTGTATGCAGGTGTGCCCACACACACAGACACACATACATGACACACACCAAACCATTAACATTGATTTTCTTTGGTCTGGGTGCCATAACTGTATTCCATATTTGGTGATTTTCCATGTTTTACAAATATTTAAATAATACACTGATTCTTGTCATTAACATAAATGTTATCTTAAACATTTCAAGATTTGGCCAATATATCTGTTGGTGTCATGAAAGACTTTCTAAAATTATTATTATTATTTATTTATTATTTATGTTTGGCTGCCTTGGGTCTGTTGCTGTGTGTGGGCTTTCTCTAGTTGCGGCAAGTGAGGACTACTCTTCATTGCGGTTCATGGGCTTCTCATTACCGTGACTTGTTGTGTTGTGGAGAACAGGCTCTAGGCGAGCAGGCTTCAGTAGTTGTGGTATGTAGGCTCAGTAGTTGTGGCTCATGGGCTCTGGAACACAGGCTCAGTAGTTGTGGTGCGCGGGTTTAGTTGCTCCACAGCATGTGGGATCTTCCCAGACCAGGGCTCGAACCTGTGTCCCCCGCATTGGCAGGTGGATTCTTAACCACTGTGCCACCATGAAAGACATTTTTAACCAGACACTGGTGTTATATGTAGGGGTGTAGACACTCTCATACACATACCAGTGTTTAGTTAAAAACTTCTACTTACATATGTATAACTTTCTTCAAATATATTACCCACAAATCAAACATGTAACATGTATATAATTTCCTTCAAGTAAGTTACTTATACTATAACTTCATGGTGCTGTCAGCCAATCGCTATGCAAACATGTGACTGTGCTGCCTCCCAGTGGCCATTTCAGGAATAGCTGTATATACAATCACGTTTTCAAACTGACATTCTCAGACCCTGCAGCTACACTGCATTGAAAGAAAGTTAATAAACAAACAAGGACCTTCAAGATGGTGGAGGAGTAAGACTTGGAGATCACATTCCTCCCCACAAATACATCAAAAATACATCTACATTTGGAACAACTCCTGCAGAACACATACTGAACACTAGCAGAAGACCTCAGACTTCCCAAAAGGCAAGAAAATCCCCATGTACCTGGCCGTGTGGCTGACAGGGTCTTGGTGCTCTGGCCTGGTGTCAGGCCTGAGCCTCTGAGGTGGGAGAGCCGAGTTCAGGACATTGGACCACCAGAGACCTCCCAGTCACACATAATATCAATCAGCAGGAGATCGCCCAGAGATCTCCATCTCAAGGCTAAGACCCAGCTCCACCCAACGGTCAGCAAGCTCCAGTGCTGGATGCCCCATGCCAAACAACTAGCAAGACAGGAACACAACCCCATCCATTAGCAGAGAGGCTGCCTAAAATCAAACTAAGTTCACAGACACCCCAAAACACACCACCAGATGCGGCCCTTCCCACCAGAAAGACAAGATCCAGCCCCATCCACCAGAGCACAGGCATCAGTGCCCTCCACCAGGAAGCCTACACAAGCCACTGAACCAACCTCACCCACTGGGGGCAGACACCAAAAGCAACAGGAACTACAAACCTACAGCCTGTGAAAAGGAGACCCCAAACACAGTAAGTTAAACAAAGTGGGAAGACAGAGAAATATGCAGCAGATGAATGAGCAGGGTCAAAACCCACCAGACCAAACAAATGAAGAGGAAATAAGCAGTCTACCTGAAAAAGAATTCAGAGTAATGATAGTATAGATGATCCAAAATCTTGGAAATAGAATGGAGAAAATGCAAGAAACGTTTAAACAAGGGCCTACAACAACTAAAGAGCAAACAATGATGAACAACACAACAAATGAAATTAAGAATTCTCTAGAAGGAATCAATAGCAGAATAATGGAGGCAGAAGAACGGATAAGTGAGTTGGAAGATAAAATAGTGGAAATAACTACCGCAGAGCAGAATAAAGAAAAAAGAATCAAAAGAACTGAGGACAGTCTCAGAGACCTCTGGGACATTAAACACACAAACATTCGAATTATAAGGGGTCTCAGAAGAAGAAGAGAAAAAGAAAGGGTCTAAGAAAATATTTGAAGAGATTAGAGTTGAAAACTTCCCTAATATGGGAAAGGAAAGAGTCAATCAAGTCCAGGAAGCACAGAGAGTCCCATACAGGATAAATACAAAGAGAAACATGCCAAGACACATATTAATCAAACTATCAAAAATTAAATACAAACAAAAAATATTTAAAGCAGTAAGGGAAGATCAGGAAACTTCCATAAGCCTCTTAGATAGCCTCATCCACCACAGGGCAGACAGCAGAAGCAAGAAGAACTACAATCCTGCAGCCTGTGGAATAAAAAGCACATTCACAGAAAGACAGACATGATGAAAAGGCAGAGGGCTATGTACAAGATGAAGGAAAAAGATAAAACCCCAGAAAAATGACTAAATGAAACAGAGATAAGAAATCTTCCAGAAAAAGAATTCAGAATAATGATAGTGAAGATAATCCAGGACCTCGGAAAAAGCATGGAGGCAAAGATCGAGGAGATGCAAGAAATGTTTAACAAAGATCTAGAAGAATTAAAGGACAAACAGAGATGAACAATACAATAACTGAAATGAAAATTACACTAGAAGGAATCAATAGCAGAATAACTGAGGCAGAAGAACGGATAAAAGTGACCTGGAAGACAGAATGGTGGAATTCACTGCTGCAGAACAGAATAAAGAAAAAAGAATGAAAAGAAATGAAGACAGCCTAAGAGACCTCTGGGACAACATTAAACGCAACAACATTCGCGTTATAGGGGTCCCAGAAGGAGAACAGAGAGAGAAAGGACCCGAGAAAATATTTGAAGAGATTAGAGTAGAAAACTTCCCTAACATGGGAAAGGAAATAGCCACCTAAGTCCAGGAAGTGCAGAGAGTCCCATACAGGATAAACCCAAGGAGAAACATGCCGAGACATACAGTAATAAAATTGGCAAAAATTAAAGACAAAGAAGAAGTATTGAAAGCAGAAAGGAAAAACGACAAATAACATACAAGGGAACTCCCATAAGGTTAACAGCTGATTCCTCAGCAGAAACTCTACAAGCCAGAAGGGAGTGCCAGGATATACTTAAAGTGATGAAAGGGAAGAACCTACAACCAAGATTACTCTACCCAGCAAGGATCTCATTCAGATTCGAAGGAGAAATTAAAACCAGTACAGACAAGCAAAAGAAAAGAGAATTCAGCACCACCAAACCAGCTTTACAACAAATGCTAAAAGAACTTCTCTACGCAGGAAACACAAGAGAAGGAAAAGGCCTACAATAACAAACCCAAAACAATTAAGAAAATGGTAATAGGAACATACATATCAATAATTACCTTGAATGTAAATGGATTAAATGTTCCAACCAAAAGATATAGACTGGTTGAATGGATACAAAAACAAGACCCATATATATGCTGTCTACAAGAGACCCACTTCAGACCTAGGGACACATACAGACTGAAAGTGAGGGGAAGGAAAAAGATATTCCATGCATAATAGAAATCAAAAGAAAGCTGGAGTAGCAATTCTCATATCAGAAAAAATAGACTTTAAAATAAAGACTATTATAAGAGACAAAGAAGGACACTACATAATGATCAAGGGATCAATCCAAGAAGAAGATATAACAATTGTAAATATTTATGCACCCAACATAGGAGCACCTCAACACATAAGGCAACTGCTAATAGCTCTAAAAGAGGAAATCAACAGTAACACAATAATAGTGGGGGACTTTAACACCTCACTTACACCAATGGACAGATCATCCAAACACAAAATTAATAAGGAAACACAAGCTTTAAATGACACAATAGACCAGATAGATATAATTGATATTTATAGGACATTCCATCCTAAAACAGCAGATTATACTTTCTTCTCAAGTGCACACGGAACATTCTCCAGGATAGGTCATATCTCGGGTAACAAATCAAGCCTCAGTAAATTTAAGAAAACTGAAATCATGTCAAGCATCTTTTCTGACCACAATGCGATGAGATTAGAAATCAATTACAGGAGAAAAAATGTAAAAAACACAAACACATGGAGGCTAAACAACACGTTACTAAATAAACAAGCGATCACTGAAGAAATCAAAGAGGAAATCAAAAAATACCTAGAGACAAATGACAATGAAAACACAACGACCCAAAACCTATGGGATGCACCAAAAGCAGTTCTAAGAGGGAAGTTTATAGCTATACAAACCTACCTCAATAAACAAGAAAAATCTCAAATAAACAATCTAACTTTACACCTAAAAGAACTAGAGAAAGAAGAACAAACAAAACCCAAAGTTAGCAGAAGGAAAGAAATCATAAAGATCAGAGCAGAAATAAATGAAATAGAAACAAAGAAAACAATAGCAAAGATCAATAAAACTAAAAAGCTGGTTCTTTGAGAACATAAACAAAATTGATAAACCATTAGCCAGACTCATCAAGAAAAAGAGGGAGAGGACTCAAATCTATAAAATTAGAAATGAAAAAGGAGAAGTTACAAGAGACACCACAGAAATACAAAGCATCCTAAGAGACTACTACAAGCAACTCTATGCCAATGAATTGGACAACCTGGAAGAAATGAACAAATTCTTAGAAAGGTATAACCTTCCAAGACTGAACCAGGAAGAAACAGAAAATATGAACAGACCAATCACAAGTAATGAAATTGAAACTGTGATTAAAATCTTCCAACAAACAAAAGTCCAGGACCATACGGCTTCACATGTGAATTCTATCAAACATTTAGGGAAGAGCTAACACCCACCCTTCTCAAGCTCTTCCAAAAAATTGCAGAGGAAGGAAAACTCCCAAACTCATTCCATGAGGCCACCATCACGCTGATACCAAAACCAGGCAAAGATATGACAAAAAAAGAAAATTACAGACCAATATCACTGATGAATATAGATGCAATAATCCTCAACAAAATACTAACAAACAGAATCCAACAACACACTAAAAGGATCATACACCATGATCAAATGGAATTTACCCCAGAGATGCAAGATTTCTTCAATATATGCAAATCAATCAATATGACACATCACATTAACAAATTGAAGAATAAAAACCATATGATCATCTCAATAAATGCAGAACAAGCTTTTGACAAAATTCAACACCCATTTATGATAAAAAAAAACTCTCCAGAAAGTGCGAATAGAGGGAACCTACTTCAACATATTAAAGGCCATATACGACAAACCCACAGCAAACATCACTCTCAATGGTGAAAAACTGAAAGCACTTCCTCTAAGATCAGGAACAAGACAAGGATGTCCACTCACCACTATTATTCAACATAGTTTTGGAAGTCCTAGCCACAGCAATCAGAGAAGAACAAGAAATAAAAGGAATCCAAATTGGAAAAGAAGAAGTAAAACTGTCACTGTTTGCAGATGACATGATACTATACATAGATAATCCTAAACATGCCACCAGAAAACTACTAGAGCTAATCAATGAATTTGGTAAAGTTGCAGGAGACAAAATTAATGCACAGAAATCTGTTGCATTCCTATACACTAATGATGAAAAATCTAAAAGAGAAATTAAGGAAACACTCCCATTTACCATTGCCACCAAAAGAATAAAATACCTAAGAATAAACCTACCTAGGGAGACAAAAGACCTGTATGCAGAAAACTATAAGACACTGATGAAAGAAATTAAAGATAATACCAACAGATGGAGAGATATACCATCTTCTTGGATTGGAAGAATCAATATTGTGAAAATAACTATACTACCCAAAGCAATCTACAGATTCAGTGCAGTCCCTATCAAATTACCAATGGCATTTTTTACAGAACTAGAAAAAATTTTTCACAATTTGTATGGAGACCCAAAAGACCCCAAATAGCCAAAGCAGTCTTGAGGGAAAAAAAACGGAGCTGGAGGAATCAGACTCCCTGACTTCAGACTATACTACAAAGCTACAGTAATGAAGACAATATGGTACTGGCACAGAAACAGAAATATAGATCAATGGAACAGGATAGAAAGCCCAGAGATAAACCCATGCACCTATGGTCAACTAATCTATGACAAAGGAGACAAAGATATACAATGGAGAAAAGACAGTCTCTTCAATAAGTGGTGCTGAGAAAAGTGGACAGCTACATGTAAAAGAATGAAATTAGAACACTCCCTAACACCATACACAAAAATAAACTCAAAATGGATTAGAGACCTAAATGTAAGACCGGGCACTATAAAACTCTTAGAGGGAAACTAGGAAGAACACTATTTGACATAAATCACAGCAAGATATTTTTTGATCCATCTCCTAGAGTAATGGAAATAAAAATAAAAATAAACAAATGGGACCTAATGAAACTTCAAAGCTTTTGCACAACAAAGGAAACCATAAACAAGACAAAAAGACAAACCTCAGAATGGGAGAAAATATTTGCAAACGAATCATTGGACAAAGGATTAACCTCCAAAATCTATAAACAGCTCATGCAGCTCAATATTAAAAAAACAAACAACCTAATCCAAAAATGGGCAGAAGACCTAAATAGACATTTCTCCAAAGGAGACATACAGATGGCCAAGAAGCACATGAAAAGCTGTTCAACATCACTAATTATTAGAGAAATGCAAATCAAAACTCCAATGAGGTATCACCTCACACCAGTCAGAATGGGTATCATCAGAAAATCTACAAACAACAAATGCTGGAGAGGGGTTGTAGAAAAGGGAACCCTCTTGCACTGTTGGTGGGAATGTAAATTGATACAGCTACTATGGAGAATAGTATGGAGGTTCTGTAAAGAACTAAAACTAGAACTACCATATGACCCAGCAATCCCACTACTGGGCATATACCCAGAGAAAACCATAATTCAAAAAGACACATGCACCGTAATGTTCATTGAAGCACTGTTTACAATAGCCAGGTCATGGAAGCAGCCTAAATGCCCATTGACAGGTGAATGGATAAAGAAGATGTGGTACATATATACAATGGAATATTACTCAGCCATAAAAAGGAACAAAATTGGGTCATTTGTAGAAACGTGTATGCATCTAGAGACTGTCATACAGAATGAAGTAAGTCAGAAAGAAAAAAACAAATATCGTATATTAACACATATATGTAGAACCTAGAAAATGGTACAGATGAACCGGTTTGCAGAGCAGAAATTGAGACACAGAAGTAGAGAAAAAATGTATGGACACCAAGGGGGGAAAGCAGCTTGGGGGTGGTGGTGGTGGTGGTGGTGTGACGAATTGGGAGATTGGGATTGACATGTATACACTAATGTGTATAAAATGGATGACTAATCAGAACCTGCTGTATAAAAATATAAATTAATTTAAATTAAAAAAAAAAGTAGCAAGGGAAAAGCAACAAATAACATCCAAGGGAATCCCCATAAGGTTAACAGCTGATCTTTCATCAGAAGCTCTGCAAGCCAGAAGGGAGTGGCAGGACATATTTAAAGTGATGAAGGGGAAAAACCTACAGCCAAGATTACTCTACCCAGCAAGGATCTCATTCAGATTTGACAGAGAAATTAAAACCTTTACAGACAAGCAAAAGTTAAGAGAATTCAGCACCACCAAACCAGCATTACAACAAATGCTAAAGGAATTTCTCTAGGCAGGAAACACAAGAGAAGAAAAGGGCCTACAAAAACAAACCCAAAACAATTAAGAAAATGGTAATAGGAATATACATATCGATAATTACCTTAAATGTGAATGGATTAAATGCTCCAACCAAAAAACAGGCTCACTGAATGGATACCAAAACAACACCTGTATATATGCTTTCTACAAGAGATGCACTTCAGACCTAGGGACACATACAGACTGAAAGTGAGGGGATGGAAAAAGATATTCCATGCAAATGGAAATCAAAAGAAAGCTGGAGTAGAAATTCTCATATCAGACAAAATAGACTTTAAAATAAAGACTATTACAAGAGACAAAGAAGGACACTCCATAATGATCAAAGGATCAATCCAAGAAGAAGATATAACAATTGTAAATATTTATGTACACAACATAGGAGCACCTCAATACATAAGACAAATGCTAACAGACATAAAAGGGGAAATCAACAGTAATACAATCATAGTAGGGGACTTTAAAACCCCACCTTCACCAATGGATAGATCATCCAAAATGAAAATAAATAAGGAAACACAAGCTTTAAATGATACATTAAACAAGATGGACTTAATTGATATTTATAGGACATTCCATCCAAAAACAACAGAATACACTTTCTTCTCAAGTGCTCATGGAACATTCTCCAGGATAGATCATATCTTGGGTCACAAATCAAGCCATAGGAAATTTAAGAAACTTAAAATAGTATCACGTATCTTTTCTGACCAGAACGCTATGAGACTAGATATAAATTACAGAAAAAAACGGTAAAAAATACAAACAGATGTAGGCTAAAAAATATGCTACCAAATAACCAAGAGATCACTGAAGGAATCAAAGAGGAAATCAAAAAATACCTAGAAACAAATGAAAATGAAAACACGACGACCCAAAACCTATGGAATGCAGCAAAAGCAGTTCTAAGAGGGAAGTTTATAGCAAAATATAGTCCTACCTCAAGAAACAAGAAAAATGTCAAGTAAACAACCTAACCTTACACCTAAAGCAATTAGAGAAGGCAGAACAGAAAAACCCCAAAGTTAGCAGGAGGAAAGAAATCATAAAAATCAGAGCAGAAATAAAGGAAAAAGAAATGAAGGAAACAATAGCAAAGATCAATAAAACTAAAAGCTGGTTCTTTGAGAAGATAAACAAAATTGATAAGCCATTAGTCAGACTCATCAAGAAAAAAAGGGAGAAGACTCAAATCAACAGAATTAGAAATGAAAAAGGAGAAATAACAACTGACACTGCAGAAATACAAAGGATCATGAGAGATTACTACAAGCAACTATATGCCAATAAAACGGACAACCTGGAAGAAATGGACAAATTCTTAGAAAAGTACAACCTTCCGAGACTGAACCAGGAAGAAATAGAAAATATAAACAGACCAATCACAAGCACTGAAATTAAAACTGTAATTAAAAATCTTCCAACAAACAAAAGCCCAGGACCAGATGGCTTCACAGGCAAATTCTATCAAACATTTAGAGAAGAGCTAACACCTATCCTTTTCAAACTCTTCCAAAATATAGAAGAGGAAGGAACACTCCCAGACTCATTCTATGAGGCTACCATCATCCTGATACCAAAACCAGACAAAGATGTCACAAAGAAAGAAAACTACAGGCTTATATCACTGATGAACATAGACGCAAAAATCCTCAACAAAATAGTAGCAAACAGAATCCAACAGCACATTAAAAGGAGCATACACCATGATCATCTGGGGTTTATCCCAGGAATGCAAGGATTCTTCAATGTATGCAAATCAATCAATGTGATATACCATATTAAAAAACTGAAGAATAAAAACCATATGATCATCTCAATAGATGCAGAAAAAGCTTTCAACAAAATTCAACACCCATTTATGATAAAAACCCTCTAGAAAGTAGGCATAGATGGAACTTACCTCAACATAATAAAGGCCATATACAAGAAACCCACAGGCAACATTGTTCTCAATGGTGAAAAACTGAAACCATTTCCTCTAAGATCAGGAAACAAGACAAGGTTGCCCATTCTCATTGCTGTTATTCAACATAGTTTTGGAAATTTTAGCCACGGCAATCAGAGAAGAAAAAGAAATAAAAGGAATACAAATTGGAAAAGAAGAAGTAAAACTGTCACTGTTTGCAGATGACATGATATTATACTTAGAGAATCGTAACCATGCTACCAGAAAACTAATAGAGCTAATCAGTGAATTTGGTAAAGTAGCAGGATACAAAATTATTGCACAGAGATCTCTTGCATTCCTATACACTAATGATGAAAAATCTGAAAGAGAAATTAAGGAAACACTCCCATTTACCATTCAACAAAAAGAATAAAATACCTAGGAATAAACCTACCTACGGAGGCAAAAGACCTTTATGCAGAAAACTATAAGACACTGATGAAAGACATTAAAGATGACACAAATAGATGATGAGCTATATCATGTTCTTGGATTGGAAGAATCAATATTGTAAAAATGACCATATCACCCAAAGCAATGTACAGATTAAATGCAATCCCTATCAAACTACCAATGGCATTTTTCACAGAACTAGAACAGAAAAATTCACCATTTGTATGGAGACACAAAAGACCCCAAATAGCCAAAGCAATCTTGAGAAAGAAAAATGGAGCTGGAGGAATCAGGCTCCCTGACTTCACATTATACTGCAAAGCTACAGCAATCAAGACAGTATGGTACTGGCACAAAAATAGAAATATAGATCAATGGAACAGGATAGAAAGCCCAGAGATAAACCCACGTACATATGGTCACCTTATCTTTGATAAAGGAGGCAAGAAATACAATGTAGAAAAGACAGCCTCTTCAATGAGTGGTGCTGGGGAAAATGGACAGTTACATGTAAAAGAATGAAATTAGAACACTCCCTAACACTGTATACAAAAATAAACTCAAAATGGGTTAAAGACCTAAATGTAAGGCCAGACACTATAAAACACTTAGAGGGAAACATAGGCAGAACACTCCGTGACATAAATCACAGCAAGATCCTTTTTGACCCACCTCCTAGAGTAATGGAAATAAAAACAAAAATAAACAAATGGGACCTAATGAAACTTCAAAGCTTTTGCACAACAAAGGAAAACATAAACAAGACAAAAAGAAAACCCACAGTATGGGAGAAAATATTTGCCAATGAAGCAACTGACAAAGGATTAATCTCCAAAATATACAAGCAGCTCATGCAGCTCAATATCCAAAAAACAAACAACCTAATCCAAAAATGGGCAGAAGACCTAAATAGACATTTCTCCAAAGAAGATATACAGATTGCCAACAAACACTTGAAAGGATGCTCAACATCATTAATCATTAGAGAAATGCAGATCAAAACTACAATGAGGTATCACCTCACACCAGTCAGAACGGCCATCATCAAAAAAACTACAAACAATAAATGCTGGAGAGGGTGTGGAGAAAAGGGAACCCTCTTGCACTGTTGGTGGGAATGTAAATTGATACAGCCACTATGGAGAACAGTATGGAGGTTCCTTAAAGAACTAAAACTAGAACTACCATATGACCCAGCAATCCCACTACTGGGCATATACCCTGAGAAAACCATAATTCAAAAGAGTCATGTGCCACAATGTTCATTGCAGCACTATTTACAATAGCCAGGCCATGGAAGCAGCCTAAGTGTCCATTGACAGATGAATGGATAAAGAAGATGTGGCACATATATACAATGGAATATTATTCAACCACATAAAGAAAGGAAATTGAGTTATTTGTAGTGAGGTGGATGGACCTAGAGTCTGTCATACAGAGTGAAGTAAGTCAGAAAGAGAAAACCAAATACCATATGCTTACACACATATATGGAATCTAAAAAAAAGAAAAGGTTCTGATGAACCTAGGGGCAGGACAGAAATAAAGACACAGACGTATAGAATGGACTTGAGGACACGGGGAGTGGGAAGGGTGAGCTGGAACGAAGTGTGAGAGTAGCATTGACATATATACACTACGAAATATAAAATAGATGGCTAGTGGGAAGCAGCCGCAGAGCACAGGGAGATCAGCTCGGTGTTTTGTGACCACCTAGAGGGGTAGGATAGGGAGGGTGGGAGGGAGATGCAAGAGTGAGGGAATATGGGGATATATGTATACATGTAGCTGATTCACTTTGTTATACAGCATAAACTAACACAACATTGTAAAGCAATTATACTCCAACAAATATGTTAAAAAAAAAGAAACAAACAATAACAAATAGTGGTTCTAAGAGATTAAAGTAAAGCAACAAAGTACTCATGACTGCTCTATGACAAAGTCCAGACTCGAACTTAAGTGAGCCTAACTCCAAAATCCATGCTCTTTTCTCTTCCTATCACCCCAATTCAAAGCAGTGTTTTTCACTAATAATGAAAATCTAAATGGGGTGTAAACAATCATAAAATATGCCTTTCTCAAAATAAAAATAGCATGGGGGAATTCATAGTGTGCCAGAGTGACAATGCAGAGTGACCCCACTCTGTCCAGTGTTCTTTTCCCAAGTGCAGGGCATTCTATTATCCATGATGGCACAGTCGCCGGCACTCTCAAATGTCTGCCCACAGGCGTGGACATGGTGATCCTGGGTGGAACAGCAGCCAGGTTTTCTGATACTGTGTTGTACTAGCAGAGCCTGCCTTCTAGTAATTCCTTTCTTGCCTGTTGTGGTTTCCTACACCAGAAACTAAGTAAGAGAGACTGGCTCTTCTGCCAGGGACCCAAAGGCCAGGGGAATAAGCCCTAAGGTGGTCCTCACAAGAGTCTGCACCTTCCAAGGGTGTGGAGGAAATGGAGATGAGAGCTGGTCACTATCTCCCAGCTCACTTGTTATAAAGAAAATGTGTCATGAGATTTGGCATGTGCCCTGAGAGATGTGGTCACCCAGGACTGCCTGGGCTTGCTGGGAGTGAAATCAGAACTTGCTGCTACTCAATGATGACCTAAAGTTCTACCCAGCAAAAAACACAAACAATTAGCAAGCCTGGCCAGAAAGACAGTCATTCAGTCCTTGGGTGGACTGAAGTCAGGCTCTGGGTTCTGTGCCTCTTCCTTCTCCAGCTCTGCCGAGGATGACCAAGGGAGACTGCTGTGCTGAGGGTCCCCTTGAGGATGCCTGGCCACCAGCCTGACATCCGAAGCACAACTCTGGGGATGGTTCTATAAAACATATCATTTTGTTTGCTACAAGAACATCCTGGAAGAAACTGCTTGGTACTTTATGTGTCCTCTGCTTGACAGTCCAACAGGAAATGTCTGTCGCTTTCTTTGGGCTTACCCTGAACAGCTAGTGACTTTTATCATTAGATCCTGTAAACAGATTACACACGGGTGGTAGAAAGTTCTTCAGAACTGAAATTGTAGATCACTTCCAGGCAAGCACCTAATAAGGCTTTTTAGAAAAGACATTTTGGGAGCAAATGGCATCAATGGCTTATGTTCCCTTGGCTTTTTCGGAATCACCTATTTAAAGAATTCCATCCATCTGAATTGTGTGTGTTTTTGAATATTACCTTAAATGATTTCTGGAGCATGGTGGAGATTTTACATAAATGAATCCCTCCCATGTACCATAATCGCTATAGAGTTACTTTTTAGAAGTTGCTAACAGTACTTTTCCAGACATTTCTCAACATTTGTCTCAGGTTAAAAGTGCATCACGTGAACCCTAGTTTGTTCTTCATGTTCATGTTCCATCTTTTTAGGTAGGTCCAAAGTCTGAATAAAAATTTTTAAATATAATTTTAGTTGAAGAATGTATGGAATTTTTATATTTTTTCCAATGTTTGGTATCATAAGCCATATGACAATAGAAACCTTTGTGCATAAAGCTTAGTCCTTATTCCTAATTATTTCCTTAAGATGGACATTACGTAGAAATTACTGGGTCAAAGTATATCACTGCTTTTATAAAGCTTGACAGGAGTGACCCAAGTGCTAAACAGAAAGGCTGTACCTCTGGACGCTCAGTGACAGGGTGGGGCCTGGATGGGGCTGTGTGTGTGATCCGTCCTATCACCAGTTAATTCCTATTGCCATTTTGTTGTCTTTGCTAAATCAGTAGATTAAAATGCTATCAAATTACAGCTATAGCTCCATCATATTAAAATTCCTAACACTTTCAAGTGGAACTATTTCCACTTTCCAAATGTTTTATAAGACTGAAAAAGAAAATTGGTCATCAACTTTGCAACTCATTAGCAGCAGGCTTCCTCTACATAAACAGGGACAAATTACTGCTGACAAGTTGCTCTGTGTCTCACCATCTTCCACATGACACTTTAACAAAGGTAAGACAAAGGCCATTATATGTCTAATAATGTTGCATCCCTCCAATTTTCAAATGTGGTGGATTAAACAAGGAAATTGCTCATACCCGAACTCAAATTCCTGCTGCCCCCCTCTCTAGTTGTGTGACCTTGGGCTGATTACCAAACATCTCTGAGCCTCAAGCTGTTTGTTGGTTAATGGAAATGGTGTCCCCTAGCTGGCTGGGCTGTCTGAGGACTGAAGGGCTGTCTGTGTTTGTGAAGTTGCCTGGTACACAGACACTCATTAAGAGGCCCCTCTGCTGCCTCTTCTCCTTCTAGACCAGGGGTTTATCTCACCATCCTGTCCAAGCAATTGTGCATGGGATGAAAGCATCCCATTGTCTTAGGCGATGGACCTAACTGATCTCTGCAGGATAGGAACCAGGTGTGAATCAAGGGCAATAATCCATGGGGACCGGGGGTATTTTTATTCTATGAACGGAACGGAGAACGGTAGGCCCACACAGTGCCCCCACTGTGGTGACCCCCAGCATCCTCCAGGATGTGGAACTCATTTCCATACCTGCTCTCTGCTCACAGGGCTGAACAAAGTGTTCTTCATTTCATTGCCCAGGCTTCCTTTTCCATAGATGATGACAAAGGACTAACTGTTGACCCTAAAGACATTTCTCAGCTTTTCACATACTCTCTGCATGGAGAAGGCACTGTCTCGGACACTGATGTGATGTTCACAACTCCTGTCTCCATCTATGTGTGAAACACCTTCCAGATCAATGTAGGGAAAAGGGAAGAGTGAGTACTGGAACAAAATGCCAAGGTGTGTGCACAGATCACTGATCAGAATCCTTATTGGGTTGTTATAAATCGAGACCTGTTGTCAAACAGGTTTGGGACACAATGTGCCAAAGCGTTCCTCAAAATTATGTTAGGACATGAAGCCTCTGAAGATGACTGTATCAATATTATTTTCCACTATGATTATTCTTTTAAATATAAGGTTTATTGTGAAGAATTGTAACTAAGATAGAGAAATTCCAATAACAGCTACATAAATGCATGTGCTTTTTTTTTTTTTAAACTTGGCTTTAGTGCCTTTTTTCTTTCTTTCTTTCTTTTTTGGTAATTTAAAAAATATTTTCTAAAGTCTACTTAGGCCCACCATGGAACCTGAAAAGCTATAAAGGAGTCTCTCTGACTGGTCAATTTATTGATTTACTCAGATGTAATGAATAATTCAGAATTTTTTTTAAAAAATGACTAATGATCATTTTAAATGAGAAATACTAAATTTTAACCTCAGCATTTGAAATGTTATCAAACCATAAAAGAAACAGACTTTTAAAACGTCAAAATCATTGCACAATTGCAACAAAAAAGTATTCTCCTTAGATTTTTAAAATAAAATTTCTTTTAAAATAAAATTTCCCTAACTTACATTATCTGGGTCACTCTTCCAAAGATGCCCTTGATCTGTACTTCCCCGGCGGTGCAGTGGTTAAGAATCCGCCTGCCAATGCAGGGGACAGGGGTTCGATTCCTGGTCCGGGAAGATCCCACATGCTGCAGGGCAACTAAGCTGGTGGGCCAGAACTACTGAGCCCGCTGTCTAGAGCCCGTGAGCTGCAACTGCTGAGCCTGCACGCTTCATCTACTGATCCTGCATGCTACAACTACTGAAGCCCAAGCGCCTAGAGCCTGGACTCTGCAACAAGAGAGGCCACAACAATGAGAAGCCTGTGCACCACAACGAAGAGTAGCCCCACTCACGGCAACTAGAGAAAGCCCGCGTGCAGCAACAAAGACCCAGCGCAGCCAGAAAAAAAACCCACAAAGATGCCCTTGATCTTGAATCAAAAAACAAATATAGATAAATACTATGAACCCATAGCAGCCCAAAGAAATAAGCTACATGGACATCAGTATAGGTAGGTCAAAAGGTAAAAAATACCCATCACACACACGACAGAATCCTCAAACCAGCCCATCTCCTCTCGGCCCCGCCCACCCCCACCCTTGCCCCGCAGCCCAGGGCACGACTCAGTATGCTCACCGCATGGTGTAGAGCAGAGTGCCATCATCCTCCAGCCGCAGCAGCTTGTTGGGCGTGGTCATGTTGTGGGCGATGGACTTTTTCCCATTGTGGAAGAAGGTGTCTGGAGTCCAGATTTTGCTGGCAAGGAGGTTGTTGAGAGGGAGGCGCTGCATGGGCCCTTTAAACCGAAGCCTTTCGTCTTTCCAGCTTTGTCGGAAAAACACGTCTATGGTGTATTCCTAGTGCAAAGGGAGGCAACCAGGTGATAACTCAAGGAGAGGAGGCCCTGGGCCAGTGCCTTCAGGGTTTAGAGTGGTCTGGGTGGGGCCGCGCCTCGCACCTACCATTTCCGTGTCAGACACCGGGCCGAAACTGGTGACGTAGATGTCCGTTCTCACCTGAGTGATACGCTCTGAAACACAGACACAGGTTCCTCACCAGGGCCCCAGCTCACAATTCAGACATAACTCAGGGTCGAGTAAAACGGTGTCAAGGAGCCTATGTGGACTTGTCTTGCCAAAAAGGCAGAGGAAGTCAAATCATGCTTTAAGTAAATGTCCCTGTTAAAAATGCAAATAATGGAGAAGGACTAAACATATCCCTTTGGGAATGTATTTGCTAGAAGGTCCCTCCTTACCTAATGGAGCAGGTTCAAATGTACCACATCTAAATCAGTTAGAGCCAAGGGCACCGCACATGGGTGAAACGACACGTGCTTCTCAGCACAAAATTAAGCCAGTTGTACCCTGAAAGCATATTTTACTATCCATTTAGTTTTATCAACTTTATAGGGTCAAAGTAAAAACTGTGATTATGGCTCTAGTGAAAAATTAAACCTGTAACATGTAACGGTGTGATGAGCACTTGCACGGAATAGTGGATTTCTGAAAAGGACTCACATAGATGGGAGGGTATGACATTGATTATAAAGTATTTCCTAACATAGGGTAATCTCCGCTTCAGTAACACCTAAGAAGTGGTTCCTCCTGAAGTGGACCAGAATGGCCTTACCATTATCTGGGGAGAAAAGGGAGTTTGGAGGGAGACCACTTCCCCTGGCTTCTTGCATCTGGAAAATGATAATGTGCAGAAGCCTTAGCAACACCACCAATTCAAACTCCTAGCAGGGAAGCTCTTTGAGGAATTGTTTGAATCACCGGAAACATGAGCTGGATTTAAGCAAAAATTTCCCTTGGGCCTCGAGGGCCTCAGCCAAGGAGCATACACCAACCTCCGAGCCCAGGCCTCAGTCTGTTGTCATAGCCATCCAGGAGCCCATCCAAGATCCTGGTGAATATTGTGATGTTGTCATTGGTTTCATCTTTTACAGAACTGGTTGGCATTTGTGAAAAGCTTTTTAATGGAGAAACAAAAGAAAGAGTTCAAACTTGTATTAATTATTTCTTACAAATTCTTCTCAAAGTATAGAAACCAGGGAATAATATGGTGACTTGTCTTGAAGGGATGGCATCTGAGAATGATTTCCTGTACTACCCAGGTTATTGTTTTGCATACATAAGCCTTATTCTTGAATATCTTGAATAACCCTAATTCTTGAATAGCCAGCCAGAGAATGCTGGCTCTGGGCTGGTCACCCATCTACCTTACATGATGCTCAAAATCCATCCCTCCCAGATTCTGAAGAGCTGTTTGTGTCAATAGTGTAGCCATTTTTAAGACATATTAGTCACTGCACATAGGCTAGCAGAGCCTAACCCACTCACAGGGGATTTCAGAAGTTTGGTTTAAAAACAGAAAAACTGAGTCTTCATTTTGTTAGTGAGTCAACTGCAATGGGCTATGGGGTGTCGGGGGGGGACATTAAAAGCTTTACCCAATTGGAAAGTAAGATTGGTGTGCCCAAATTTCCCTGTATCCTTAATTGGGAGCATTTGTGCTGTGAGCATTATGCCAGGACTGGAGCATATGGTGAAGGGACGACAGAGTCTGTGGGCTTCTGTACCATCAGCACTGCCAGCTGCCAGCACACTCGGCTCCAGCCAAAGCACAGGATGCAGGGAGCAGGAATTGTGAAGCCCAGGCTGAAAACCCTGGCTTTACGTGATGTCGCCTCAGAGCAGAGACTCAGGGAGCACAGTGTTCTATATGACCCAACATGTCAACTTACGATAAAACCCTGAGAAGACGGGCAGAACCTTCTAGGAGGTTCACAGGAAGAACAGTCTAGTTTGTACAATTCAGTGAAGTTATCCAGGCCTCAAAAGTGTATGTCGATGGAGCAGCTGGAAATGAGAAATGGCCCTGAGCAGATTTGGGCAAACCGAGGAAGTTATCTGGAGGGAAAGAAAGTCACAAGTCTAGAAGATGGTAACACACCTGAACATCATGGGTTCCACCTCAGGCAACCATCGCTGCTTTTTCAGAAGTGCAAATAGCAAGATATGTGTTATTACCAAGAACCTGACCTGCACATCTGGCTTGGCTTCAAGGGGAACTCAACCCAGCTAAGAGCCAGCTGTGGTCCCGAGAAGTCAGCACCCTTGGTACTTGGGAGAAGAAGAGAGGGCTCCTGGGACCTCCCTGTAGTGCCTGACTGTGGGGCCCCACTCTGCTCATGCGCTTTCTCGTCCGTGAAGTGGCTGGAATGGACACTGAGCCCTGCCATCAGCAGGTGGATCTGAGGGCAGCACTGATGTGTACCTGCCCCACCCACTTCTCAAAAATTGGTCATTTTCACTGACTGCATCTAAACAGATCAACTATCTAATGGCCTAAAGTGACTCCCTTTTGAATGAGACACTATAAAGTTCTTTGGATCTAATTTTCCCATCACCATTAAAATGCATATTGTTGAAGCTCTAACAACCTAAAATTCAGTCCTGTTAGTATGGAGCCCACAGACACATAATTTTTTACTCTGTGACTTAGTATTTAAAAATATTGAATTCCCTTTTCTCTGACATCTATTGTAGTTTCACACTTTAGAAAGACAAAGCACTCAGCCTTGAAGACCTAATGTCAGGATGACGGGGCTTAACACTGTCCTCCAAGTTTATGAAAGAAAGTCTGTGCACACGCCCAGTTGAACAACTATTGCTCAAACTAAATCTGACCTCAATGTCCACTTCGCATGGTGATCATAACTCTCACCAGTTTGGTTATTCAATTCTGGGCTTGGTCCAAGTGTCCAATTTTTGGAAGGTCCCCGTTGGCTCTTTAACTTAGAAGAGAGATGAGAGCATGCACACCAGTAGAAAAGGCTTATCACTTGTATGTGGAATCTGAAAAAGCCAACTCGTAGAAACAGAGTAGAATGGTGGTAACCAGGGGCTGAGGGTGATGGAATTGGAGAGATGTTACTTAAGGTTACAAACCTGCAACTAGAAGGTAAATAAGTTCTGGGGATCTAATGCACAGCATAGTAATTATACTTAACAATACTGTGTTATAAACTTCAAAATTACTAAGAGGCTAGATCTTAAGTGTTTCCATCACAAAAAGGAAATGATAATTATGCGACATGATAGAGGTGTCAGCTAATGCTAAGGTGGTGATCATATTGCAATATATAAATGTATCAAATCAACACACCCTAAACTTACACAATGTAATACATCAATTATATCTCAATAAAAAACGTAAAATAAAGTCACAATGAGAAAAAATAAAAGAAAAAGCATACTTTAATGTTTCAAGCACATTTTTAAAAACTATTACATCTGTTGTGAAAATGTTCTTAAATTATATTTGCTCTGAATAGCCTTGACTGTCCGGAGATAGAGACCATGGAGATGCCCACAGACCATGCAGTCCCAGTGCCTGTCTCCAGGAGAACTGCCTCCTGGACATCCTGGTACACTGCTCCACCACTGACTCAGACAAACACCATCCCACATGGCTCTGAATCCTGCTTCACAAATACCCAAATCATTGCCAAAAGCAATGGGATAGCATGCAATGTCTAAGACTTCCAAAGCTCTTCTTCTACTTTTTGGCTAAAATTTTAAAAAGAGTTCAAATATATCTACACCCATTTACACATAATTACACTTTTCTTGCAGGAATTTCAATATCTGCCATCTTTTGCTGTAACTGCTTCTTATATTTATCTGTGGACTTTTTTTTTTTTTTTAGAGAGGCCATGGCTGGGGATTTGCAGTGATTTCTTCTCTATTTTTACTGAAGGTAGGCCCTAAGAGGTAGGAAACGGTTTCTAAAAAAGTCCTGAAAATGCCTGTCGGGGCAGGAGTAGAGGTTCCTCTCATGAAAAACTGGGAAGTCCTCCTCAGTCCATAGATCCTCCTCAGAAACCATTCATCTGCAGCTCGTTGTTACAAAATGCACCATCTTCACTGCTACAGAGAGGAAGGCCCTTCCCCTACCACTGAAAGCAAATGACGTGCCAGCATACAGGAGACTCTCAGAGGGGTCTGGTGAACTTGCTCATGCATATCAAGTTGTATAATCTTTATAGACTGCTTCTAATATACAGAGTGACTTCAGCTTGCTTTGTTCCATTTGGGCTAGGAAAACAAAATAACACACAAAGAGTGGGCTGTGCCTTCGGTGAGCAATTCCATGCAGTGAGCAAATCCACTAGTCCTCCAGGTGGAAACACAAGATGCCCTCAGCCCTCTAAGGTGCAGAAAGCAGGCTCCATCTTGCATCTTCACTGTTCTGAGTAAAACCAAAGAGCTCTGCCGGCCCTCAGGTAAGCTGTGAGTACACAGCTGCTTCCAGGATAAGCTGAAGGCTCTGATCTCAGGGGGAGCAGATTTTGTGAGCTGAGACTAGATCCGTTATTTCTGAGAATGACCTTAGATAAAGTAGAAATGCTTGAAAAATTTGATTTCCCCTTCAGTATCAGGATTAATGAACTAGTTTCTCAGAAAATATGAACTATTTCCTTATAGTTACTGCCTGTTTTCTACAAACACATGTCACATTTAGACTATGAAACAGTTGCAACATTTTCAGATTGATGTTCCAGAAAAGGGATCATAAAGGAAATGTAGACCTAACCACGCATGTTAAAACATCCTCATTTTTTATATCTTCCTACCCAGGTACAGGTCTATACAAAAGGCACAAGGACTTGATCCCTAAACTTGAACTCTGAGCCCCATATTCCAAACTGAGGAAGGAAGGTGGTGGTTGTGACATGGGCAGTGATACGGGTAGGACAAGATGCTCAGGGGGTGTAAGGGCTTCCTAAAAAGCTATGAGTGGCCCCTGCCAGGCTTGAGGTTCTGGGCCTTTCAGAGACTTCTGATGAGGTGGAGTGGGAAACAGACAGCCATGAAACGTGGTCCACTAATGGGTTTATTTCACCAGCAGAGTTTTCAGAACAATAAATGTGACTGACTTTAGAAAGGGTCAACTCTAGCAATTGTGCAAATTTCCCACCTGTCCCTGTGGTCTTACATCTGGTCTCTTCAAGGCGTTTGATTCTGTGACTTCTGCATTAGCCTCTTCCGGGTTTCTAGGCCCTAGAGACTTGGCTTTAATTCACCCAGGAGGAATGGGCACTGGTATTTTTTAATGTCCCCAAGTGATCTTCTTGTGCAGCCATGGGGGAGAGGGACTGTTCTAAGCCTGTCTAGATTGGAAACAGAAAGGTTGCTCTCTGAGCCAACTGCCAGAGTGACTCCAAATGACCCCAGAGAGCGTCTCTTCTCTGTCACGTCTTCAGAGAGGCTGTCGGGTTGGGCCCAGTGCTTATCTCAGCAGCTCAGCTCAACAAAGGTATTGTGGACATCAACCATGTGCCTGGCATTGTGGTGAGGACTGGTGGTGTCAATGAGAAAGGTGGCATCCCCAACCTTGGGAACATGACTGCATCTAAAAGAATAGGCCATGTTCCCAGAGGATTTCTGTAGAACATGGTTGGTGCAGGAATCTTTGCAATATGCAGGGCATTCTACGTACCCAAAGGGGAGGGATCAAGCTTTGTATGGGGTCAGAGGAGAGGAAAGCAGACCTAAGCCTTCAAGCATGAAGATCAGGTCTCAAGCCAAAGGAAGGGGTTGTGAGCAGTGGCACTAAGAAACTGGGAGATTGGTATTGACATATACACACTATTATATATAAAACAGATAACTAATAAGGACCTACTGTATAGAACAGGGAACTCTACTCAATACTCTGTAATGAACTATATGGGAAAAGAATCGAAAAGAGTGGATATATGTATATTTATAACTGATTCACTTTGTTGTACAGCAGAAACTAACACAACATTGTAAATCAACTATACTCCAATAAAAATTTTAAAAAAGAAAAGAAAAGAAATACTGACATTTGCAGAGGGCACGTTGAACTCTGGTGAGAAGAGCCACGTGTGTGGCTCAAATCATGGCGCATTCATGTGACAAGCTCCACCTCTAGGATCTAGCCTGAAGGTGGTGGGAAATTCAGAGTATCTTAACAGGGTCATTTTCATTCCTTGTGGCCCCTGGGCACCTTGGGGATGATGGACTTAGAAGAGGCAAGACTGGAGGCGTAGAGACCCATTGCTCAGGTGATGACAGAGGGTAGAGGCGGGATGGATGAGGCCATCAGCAGGGTTTCTGATGGAGAGTCGGGGAGGAATGGGGAGGGAGGAGTCTGAATACAGCAGGGCAGGGATCCCAAGAGAACTGTCTCCAAAATCAGTTACGAACACAGGGTGAAACCTGCAGTAGAATCCATGCATTACTCTGAAAGAGGAGTGAGCAAAGAGTTATACTGGTAGTCAAATCTAAGAGTCTTTTTCTTTTTGAGGAAATTTTACTCCAATGTATCTTTTCTATCAGTATTACAATCTCTACTAGTAATAATAACACTATGAGGTAGAGTCCATCTTTAAAGGTGCTTCATTTTACCAAGTGATGCCTGATGACGTCTCCTTATTTCAGTAATTTAAAGGGTTCAAGTTCAAGTTCAAGTTATGTCATCATTTCTGGGGAAGAAAAATCTTTTGTCTCGTACCACGAATGGTGCTATTGATGGTAATGTGTGATGCATTTCTTGTGATGTTATCTCTGCTTATGCTGACAGCCATTTTTTGATTTCCATAAAATAGGATAGGTAATTGTATCTGCAGACCAGCTTTAACCTGAACTTACTTTGGGAGTAGAACAGAATTGCTGTTAAGCAGCAGCTTATCTGTTTTCTTGAATAGCATTTCTTTCTGCATTTTTTCTTCAGTATTTAATTACTTCTGAGAAATGTATCTTCAGTTTATTTGCTTGTTACTTTAAGCTCACTAAATAAGTACCTCTAAATGGCACAGTTTTGTGAAGTTTTCCTCAAATTTCCATTGCATGCCACTTTAGCTAACCATGTTAAAAAATATGCAAAATTAAAAAAAAAAAAAAACAAAAACATGGTGGATATAGCCAGACATGAAAGTCAACCCCGAGTTTCCAAATAAGAGTTTTTCCCTCTTATGGTGGAAAACATGGATTGACATGTGTGCTTTATATGGATAAAGTCATGGCCATAAAACATTATGCCAGAACTCTTAGATGGCACCCCTATCAAAGGTGTCCCTGGTCTTGCCTGTCAGCTCCCTAGACAGTGCTCAAGTCCACCCTACCCCTGTCTGCCACCCTCCATGTAGATGCTCCACTCCTGTCCCCAACCACTGCAGCCTGGTTCAGAATCCTACCTCCTGCAAGGTGCAACCCAGCTCCTGGTCTTGCAGGCCACACCCCCTTCATCTGACTCTGCCCACTTCCCTAGACTCAGCCCCTTCTCTTCCCCCAGCCACACTGGGTGCCCCACATACATGATTATAAAACACATGAATCATACTGGTGCTTATCACACACGGGTCTCCCTCCCCCCAACCATTCCTATCAGTAATTACATCAGGTCTTTAAAAAGTCTTTCATTCACCCTATATCCCCTCCCAGCTATTGTTCCATCCTTAGCCTCTCTTCTCATCAAAACTCACTGGAGTTTTCTGCTCAAAGGTCTCTGCTGTCTCTCTGCCCTTCTCTTGCCCCGCTCCACTCGGGCTTTGCCCAACTGCTTCCCAGTGAAAGCTCTCTTCTGGCCGCTCCTCCACACTGCCAAACCCAAAGGTCCAGTCTCAGCCCTCAGCTGACCCCTTCTTACAACACTTCTCCGCTCAGTCGCAGGACATGACTCTCTTTCTTCTTCTTATCTTCACTGGCCTCTTCTCCTCAGTCTTGCTTGCCCGCTTCTTACCTTCCTGACCTTAAACACTGGAGTGTTCCAGGGCTGTCCAGGGACCCTTTTTCAGTCTACACTCAATCTCTGATTGATCTCATTCAATCTATGGCTTTAAATGTCTCTCTCAAGTTCATGTCTCCATCCCCAATCTCTTTCTCTCTGACTCCGGACCTGTATGTCCAACAGCCTGCCTGGCCACTTGGATATCTAACAAGCATCTCACAGGTCCAAGACTGCACTCATGATTCTCTACAGCCTCTTCTCCTACTGTCCCCACCAGCTCAACAACAGCCAATTGAACCCATCATGTTTTCAGGTCAAGCACTGGGGAGATCATTCCTGACTCCTCTTCTTTCACATTCACATCAGCCCATCAACAGATCCTGCTGGCTGAAATGCCCCTCCCCTGGGTTGTTGCATTTGCCTCTTAACTTCCTCCCTGGTCCCTCCTTTACTAAGCCTCCCCACCTTAGACTCTTAGTGTATTCTCCACTCGGCAGCCAGAGTTAGCTTTAACGTTTGTCATTCTACGGTCACATCTCAATGGGCTCATATTTCACCCTTCAACAGCCAACTGCTCGTCCTGATACTACCTAGCATGGCCTACAAGGTCCTTCATGATCTGACAGTCCCAACTGCTTCTCTGGTCCTGCCTCCCACCAACCTTCCCCTTCCTCACGCTGCTTCCTCATCACCCTGCATCTGCTGCTTCTCTCACCTGTCCAGTCATCTCCATGAAGGGCACTGCTCACATGCTCACTTTCTTTAGACATCTGCTTGAGCACTTCTCTCCAGCACACTCACTACCTCCTACTCTGATCACTCTTCTCAGCAAACCTTGTGACCCAACTGACAAGTACATGTTTACTGCACACTAGAAGGAGCCCTCCTGGAAGGCAGGCTCTACTCTGCCCACCACAGAGTCTCAGCACCTAGAACAGTGCCTGGCACGTAGGAAGGACTCAATAAACACTGATGCAGCCACAGGGCACCATACTGCAGGATGCCCACATCCTGATCCCCAGAACCTGTGACTGTGAATGTGCTCCTTCACATGGCAAGGGAGACTCTGCTGACATGACTTTGCCGTGCCCACCCCATGGGTCTAGTAAACCTCAGGGTCTCCTGGTCACAACACCCAGGACAGTTAGCCTGGACTTAGCACTCCCTTCCTACCTGGCCATGTTTCAGCATTTAGCACTCATTCAGCAATTTATCCTTCTCATCAACCCTGTGACATAGGATCCATTATTAACTCCACCTGGAGATTAGGAAACTGAGTTGCAGGCAGGCTTAGTAATTCTGCTGCCACACAGAGCAGCTTCACTGTCCTCTGTCAAAATGACACCTACATCCCTGAAATAGGAACCAAATTGATTATGGAGTGATGGCCCAATTTTTTGTGTTGTTGTTAAAACTGAAAATGAACTGGTCCTGGGTTTCATTTATTTTTAGGTTTGCCTTTTGACCTTGAAATAAATTGTTAAATAAATACAAATAAAACAGAATTTTCAATGAACTGCTAAAGCCAGTTTCATAGTATATCTTAATTTTCCTATAATATGGTTCCCTCTCTGCAACATTATATTTCATAGTACATATTTTGTATTTGATTTTATTCAGGCTATGATAAACCAACTATCTTTAGAGCAGTGTTATTTGAGTTCTAGGTTAGGACATTTCAAAGTATAGATTTTCCCCCATTCTATCCCTTTTCATTGCACCTTAAATATCCAGACATTCTGGAAAAGGTCCTGCATGGAGGGTGCTAGCCCAGGCCCTGAGCCTGGAGATGGATCCTGACTTTTCCACTTTCCAATGATGAAACTTAGACGTGTTTCTCTGTGTTCTATCACTTGAACTCTTTACACCTACAAAGTGAGGGTTTTGTGAAAATTAAACAGTACATTTTTTTGAAAATGCATTCTGGAAATGAAGGAGAAATACTCATGTAAACACTGATAATTATTGTTGCTGCCACCATAGTTCTATGATAAGATTTTTCTACTTTTGATTCTAATATTTTCCTTTGAAATTTCACACCAATTAAAATATGCATGTTATGCAATTGCACCTTTGTAAAAAACCAAAAGCCCACATTCTCCTTCTCCCCTTGAACCAAGCCAGTGACTCATCTTGGAACTGATGGCCAGACAGGGCCAGCTGGGTCGACTCTGGCTGACTGTCCTTCTAAGCTTTGTCTTAGCTCACTGCCTGTTGGCATGATAAACCTGCTAAGAGTTTCTTCTACAAAGTGTGTAATTTGGAAGTATTTTCTTTTGGTGCCTTAAAAAATATTGGGCATTACTCTGTAGCAGGATCTTAGTCACCTAAAATGTTTACTATATGTGAGATCTCTGGCCATCTCTACAGCCTCCACTTAGACGCCCTCTCACCTGTGTGTGTCCTAACTGCTTCACAGCACTTCTCTGTGTTTTTACAATTGTTACGATGACTTTCTGTCCTGGGTCTTGTGAACCAGCAGCTACAGGCAGGAAGAACTTGCCATCTGGGGATTCACAAGAGAGAACTTGCCATTTAAAAAGACATTGTGAGTACTTAAATGACTCAGAGAGAGTATACTTTCTGCTCTAGTTAAAAGAAGAGAACTGTCCTTGAGAACGTGTATGAACAAGCCCTCTTCATGAAACCAAAGGTCCCGGTTAGCACACTTGTGTAGGCAGATAAAGAAGAACCTTATCTGTTCCTGTTCTTAAGCTACTTCTACAAGAATCTGCCTATAATTGCCAATTATAAAATACTTTTCCAAAGTCTATTTGAATTGTAGCTCCCATGTGATAAAATTCTAATGCATTTTTAATTTTCCAATAGATAAACCTCTAAAAAATGTTTAATACTATTAAATGAATCGAATCAGATTTTACCTTATCATTGAGTTGATAATCCTCAAATTTATCTTACAATTATCACTGGTCAATCAAGTCTGATAAAGTATGATTTTTCAAATGATGATAAACTAATTCCAGATTAAATTTAATATTATGTATTTTGACATTACATTGATTCAGACTGTTTCTGTGCTAGTTTTTTTTTTACCATGTACATTTGATTACTGGTCTCATTAAAATAATTATAATACCTCAAATTATAATGTCTCTACACGTGACATTGCATAAGGCTGACAGTCAAATAGGCCTCTGTTCTGTTATACACTTGACTCATGCTCTGTTATATAACTTAAAACGGAAGAATTACAAAGGTTACTGAAAATGAGCTACTGGTGGCTCTGATCAAATTTAGAAAACAAAAGGGAGAAGGAGAAGAAATGAGACTCATATATTTTCAAAGCAATTTCACATTATCTTATATAATCACCAAATACATTTTACTTATCACATTTATAAATTTCCTGATTGCCAAATCCACATGCTTTTCACAAACACTGGGTATAACTTTGTACTGCACAAAAGCACACATGTACTTGCCTCTTTCCTTCTGCTCCCTGACTGGTTTCCTCTCACCCTCCTAACCCTCCACCAGTTGTCTGGTTTCCTTTACGTATTTACAGGCATCAGCATTTCTCTTGTCCCACAATGTTCAGGTTAAGGCCTTACATGCTTCCCCGTTCACCTTTCTTTAGAACCAAATCACATAAACTCTTTCTTTGGGGGAAATAACAGAGCTTACCCAAACTCTTTTTTTCCTGTAATTTCAGAACGGAAAACTCTCTCTACTCCAATGCAGAGAATACCTTTCAAAATTATGTCCCCTTCCTCTATAGATCAGTCTGACTTAGACCTTCCCTGCAAACCACGTGAAATCAAGAGAGGAGCCTCAGGACCACCCGGCAGGTTCACTCTGAGGAGGGCTGAGGACGGAACTCCAGCATGACCAGCTTGGCGAACTTCCCCAGTTAGCCATCCTTTACTCTTGCCTTCCTGACCATAAGACAGGGCTAATGATGCTTAGCTCATAAGGCTCCTCCTAGGGTTTATCTAAAACAGACAACATAACAAATAGGCACTCCATATTGTGATAGCTATTATTTTGTCAAGATTTTAAGCCAAATAAGTGTTCTGAAACTTTCTTTGCAATTTGACAAAATTATTCTTAAGTTCATTTATAGTAATAAGCAAGTGAAAGGAGCCTTGTATAAGAAGGGAAATAAATAGGGACTTGTGCCCCCAGATGTCAAGATGTCTTCTGTTGAAAACCACACCCTGCTGGGCTTCCTGCTTTGCTGCAGATCCTGGTCCTCAGAATCAACTGGACATGTAGGACCAAGAGCTAAAAGTACTCAGGGGAGCTGACGTAAAATCGCACTTACAGGAAGATCTTCTAATAGAAATGATCTCAAATACTTAAAACAATTGTAAGCCAAATATGTTCACTGTAGGAAAATGCAATAACAGCACAATCGGAAACAATGTAAACACCCCAAATTAGGGAAGTAGCCCATGATGAAGCATTTATGAACTGTAATAATATTCATCCATTTTAAATCACACATTTCAAAGAGTTTGTAGTAACAAAGTATTGGCTTGAAGAAAGCACAAAAATACAAAACTGAAGGCACAGTATGATCTCAACTGTATAAAGCTAGGCATAGAAGCAAGGGGAAGAAAACACACCAAAATATGAAGAATGATTGTTTCTGTGTGGTGGAATTAAGGATGTTTTCTTTTTCACATACTATTCCGTGTCTCACGCATTTTCTGCAGTCAGTAGGTATCATTTTGGGATGCACTATTGACCTTATATCTAACAGATTCAAAACTTCTCCAACAGCTAATTCTCTAGGGAGATTGAGGGGTATTCTACCACTTGCTCTGTATTAGCTTCCAGAAACTAACAGATATATCTCTGTTTTGAAGATGACCTCAGAAAGCCATCAAATTAAATAAGAAATAAAGTATAGCTGCTTCTAATGGCTAAACTCGGTATGCACATTCCTTCATATTTCAGACTTTCATACACCAGAGAGTATAATACCTTCGTGACTACAGAATGCAGATTCACAAAAATATATCTGACCAAAATCTTAGGAAAAAATACATGTTCTCAATCCTAGCCTATTTCTTACCTCTGAAATACTGCTAAATATATGCGATATATATAGTAAGCAAATTGACTACCTAATGTATTAACTTGGAAATTTAAATATTGTGTATGATTTCACTTCTAAACACACTTCTCATGCAGAGATATGTAGGAACATCATGGTTAAATCCTACAAGGTTTAGCAGCAGGGAGAGCCCTTGGAAAGGAAGACATTCACTGAACAGATAAGGAAACCAAAGGCACAGGTAGGGAAATACACACTCAAGACAAGCAGCAAGGCAAGAATAACAACTAATGCTCTTTCCCAAGGGAATACACTGAATGGCTAAGAGGCACGTCCCACAGGCATGGTTAGTGTGCACATTCTTCACGGTGCTGAGGGCTGGACTAGTCCCTGACGGACCTGGTACACAGCTCCACTGCCGTCATGTACCAGCCACACACCTGTGGATGGTCACAAGCCTCTCTCTCTCTCTGTTTCCTCCTCTGTACACACCTGGGAATGTCAAAAGAACAGAAAATGTCCAGAGGACAAAGAGAGAAGGTCATGGACTTGGAAGGGTCCTCCTTCCTGCCAACTAGTAGGGATCTGTTGCAGATTCACTCTGCCCTGAAGATCCCTCCATGTTTCACACAAGTGCAACCTCCACAGCTGATTTTCACAGAAGGGGTGCTTGGCGACTTTTGTTCTAAAATTTAACTTCTTAATTATACTCCACCAACTTCAAGTGACAATCCTTTTGATCAGCCAGAACAATTTGGGGAAGAAGAGGAAAGGAATTGATAACGCCAAATGCCTGGGTGTCCTGCAGATCTTCAGGCACATGTAGTTTCTGGTATCTGCCTCTGCATTCAGATGGCCACAGTTCAAGGCCTATGGCTCAAGCCAGGACCACTGCAAGTCCTTGTCAGTGCCGCTTAGTGTGGGCCTGGCTTTAAAGGCAAATTCCTTTGCATAATGGCACCAAGGAGGGCAATCAGAATGTTGATCATTGCCTTGTCTAACAAGCAATAAATGTCCTTTATGCAGGTCAACTTCTGAATCGTGCTTTAACCTGAGTGGAAGGAAACACAGCCGACTCTGAAACCATCTTCTCCTTCCACTTTTGAAAACATAATCTGCCTCTTTTCTCTGACTCACTTCAGAGACCCCACACTTGGAATAAAGGAATAAAGTGCCTTTAGTCCAAGTGCCTTGCTCAGGAATAAAGTGTGGGGTAGGGCAAGGACTCTTTTATTTATTTACAACAAGTTCAAGGGTGTGGGACTGTAAAGGTGGCCAGCGAGGGTTTGCTAATATACTGCTCAGCAAAGTTTCTGAAAGGCACTTGTGCCCCGAAAATCGTAAAATCAAAGCATAGATGATAACTTACCCAAAGTGACTGGCTAAGTTCATGGAAATACAAAACAGAAGGAGGTTTTTGATCATGATAAAGCTAGAGAACATTCCATTGTCCATTCCCAATAAGAATAATAGCTGAAGCTGATGAATTTGGAAGAATAACTGTTCCTTTCTCAACCTTGATCTTGAAGCTGAAAGGGGGAAAAATATATAAACATGAATGTTTCTGTGACGCAGTTCCTGGAATCAAATCACACTGCTAACACACACAGTTCAGAAAGAAAGGAGCCTGGCTGTCCTTGTCCAGCACGGCTCCACATCAGGAGTTATCTGTGTTCACTGGCCTTTTTATTGGGGCATAAAAAGAAATTACAGTAGGCTTAATTTTCACTTTTACTCAAGGTGCAGAACCATTCCCCTAATTTATTTTTTCCCATGCCTCAAATACTTTGTTTTATTTTTACCATGTTATCAAATGACCCATTAGTCCTATTATTAGATTCAGTGCCTGAAGTTACCTAACTGTATTTTGCATCTGTCAAATCCACAAGTGGAATACTTTTACCTTTCTGAAATATTTGCCACGCATTCAAAGTCAGCAAGCTACTCCTTGTTCTGCAAGGTGCTGAGAGAAAGTATGTGGAAAGAGGGGGGAAAAGGCACATTTAAGAAACAAGTCTTCTACAAGATTACGATAATATAAGAACTGCTTATAAGGGAGGGTTGCCACTTTCTCAGCAATCTGTCCCCATGACTGAAGAACTTAATAATCACTGCATTTGGGAAAGTCTCTTGGCTCTGGGCTCTGTGCTGGGCCCTAATTAATGCATTTGAAATCCAAGCAGGCACAATCCCTGGGCTCTGCAACTAACCTTAGCGAAGGCATATATTTCTCAATATGCGCATAACGCAAATAGATGCGTATCCTATAGGAGCACCGCGTGTTCAAAAGAAACATTTTCCCGAGGCGACCCCAGGCCAACTCCGGAAAAGGGAAGTACACAACAGGTACTTCCACCTCAGAAGCCAAGGCCTTCGAGTCGAGAAAGGCAGGGCGGGGGTCGCCTGGGCGCGTCCCGGGGCTTGTCGCCAAACCCGGGCCAGAGTCCCGGCGGCGAGCAGGCGGCGCTGCATGCGGGAAACTGGGGCGGCGCCTCCTGCTGCCCTCAGCCTGGAGCCGGGACCCCCAAAGGGAGGCTGCGCTCCCACGGTCCCGGGACCGCCGCGGGGGCTCGCGGGAGCTGGTGGGCGCGGGGGTGGCACTGCGGAGGCGAAGCCTCCGCCGGCTTGGTGCTCGCGGCCCGGCAGGGTCGGCCTCCTGCCCGGTCCGCAGCGGCGCGCCCAGCGCCAAACGCTCGCCGACCCTCCCCGGCTAGCTTCTGGCCCCAGCAGACCTGCCCGGCTCCTGCCAGGGGTCCGAGCTGAGCGTCCTGCCGGGCGGCGCTTTCTTTCTCGGAGAAGAGCGCGCGGTGCAGTGCCGGCTTGGTGTCCCTCGGCCTCTAGCAGCCCGCGCGACCCGCCCGCGCCCCCCGCCGCCAAGCCAGCGCCCACCCTGCAGGAAGCTCCTGGACGCCGCGCGCCTCGAAGGCCTGGGGCCGGCGGGGCCCTCCGGATCGGCGATCTCGCCCGTCGGCTCCAGTGACGGCGGCGTTTGCCGCACGCCCCAATTCCTACCGGCGAGCCCGTGGGCACTGAGCCCTGGTGCCCCGTCCCGCGGGGCTGCGCCGCTCTGGACCCCCCTGACCTCCCGCGCTGGCTATGCCTCCGCAGTCGCCGGGGGAAAGTTTGCGCTCCCGGCCTCCCGTGGCTCCCCGCCTGTCTTCACCTGCCTCCCCAAGCCAGGCAGCCCCGAGGATAGGGGTGCGGACCGAGCCTGGGCCGCCCGTCCTCTCGCCCTCGCCCGCAGCTTCTTACCCCACTTCCCCGGTCCCGCGCGCCCGGGCTTACCCTGCGCGCCGGCCCGGGAAGGCAAGCCGTCGGCGAGGGTGCATCCTCCTCCTCCTCCGCCTGCTCTCAACCGGCTGGCAGGAGCGGAAGGCCAGTGCGGCGTCACCGCCCCATGCCGCCAGCGCGAACTTCCCCAGTCCTCCCGGGCCGAAAGGCTCCGGTGCCCCCTGCGCTCCCGCCGCCGCCCTGCGGCTCCGCTCCGCGACCGAGGCCGCGCTCTGCCCTGCTGCAGATTCCGCCCCCCCACCTGCGTCCCCAGTGCACTCGCGCGCTCGCTCTCACCTCGCCCGAGCGCCACATGTCGTCTCCGGCTTTGGGGAACGTTCCTCTGCAGAGGCGCTCCGGTAGAGGCCGCCAGACTCTCACCAAATGCGCCCTCGCCTCGGGCCGGCTCAGCGGAGGGGGAGGGCTCCGAGCCCGCGGCTGGGCCAGGTTTGGGATAGGCCACATTTCCGATGAAGTTTCTTGGTAGCCTGCGGGAGAATATCGATGCCTCCTGTAATAAGCACCGGTCCCTCTTTTCAGAGCTGAGATGGAAAGGGAGTGTCAGCAGGCAGCCGCCGGAGGCCGTTTCTCTGAGAGCTTTCCTGCTCCAGGGCCAGCCCTGAGCACCTTACTGGCCTGGCCTCAGTCTTCCCTCAGTCCTTCACTCAGGCCTCTGTGTCCGCATCTGCTCCTCGCTTTAGAAAGAAGCTAGCTTGTGAGGCTACTTTTTAAAATCTGTAATTCATTGCTACGGGAAGGAAAGTCAGAGTAAAATTGGATTAATTAGAATTAAACACTTACCTAATTGCAGTATACATTTGGGCGTTTTAGGAAGTTCCCTTTCTGGACAAGAAGCCGCCTTGTCAGTAGCAAGGGGCCCTGGGGTCTGCAGACCTGAGAACGGGTCTGGGGCGCGGACACTGGTGCAGGGCACTGCCTCCTGCACCCACGCACATGTGAGATTTCATTATTGGGATCGTGTCTGTCTCTGCCGCAGTGTGCCCACTCCGAGAGGTGAGGCTGGCACTAATGACGCCTGGGCGGAATAGGGGTGCAAAAGCAAGCACAGTCCTGGTTTTAAGATGGCAGCATCTGGTTTCCTCAGGAGGCGGCTGCCTCTTGGCTATGAGAACACCCAGGGGGAGATGTTCAAGATTTAAAGTAAAACCAGCAAGAACGTGATGGACACTGTACTATTAGTTCCACATCTTTTGTGACACTGAGTTGTTTACAATCACTTTTAACAGAATAATTGTCAGAAAGGTAAATTTCTAACTCTCCCTCAGAAAATATCTTTAATCTTTCAGTGTGTGAAGTCACTCTATTCTTCAGTTATGTTTAATGCCATGTATTCCAAATCTAACCTAACTGCTGGCACTTTTGCACTTTCCAAAAATTCTAAGATTTTCCAAAAATAACAACTTGTAAATATATTTAAGGAACAGGACATAAAAATACATAAATGTTGCAAATATAAGGAAGTGTTATTCTGAATACAGTTAGTCGCAGTATTAAATAACTCAGATTCTAGTGGTTCTGTATGAAATATAAATTAGGTAAGACGCTCATTTGAAAGGCTTTTCTGATTCTAAAGTGAATAAATTGAACACAGGCATTTCTTTATTTTATAATTTCTCAAAAGTCATATCACTAAGATAAAGTTCATTGACAGTCAAAATCATTAAATTAAAAACAATCAGAATCAATATAATTTACCCTACTAAGTGTTAGAATTCTAGGTTTGGAGATACCAGTGACAGCTACTCTTTTCCCAGGATTAAACAACATAAGGCAAATCAACGAGTTCAAATAATTAGTGAATTTAAAGCTTTAAAGATTACCAAAGTCATTCAGTAATTTTTGCAAAAAAAAAATAATGTGGATAAACCAGGGATTATTTTGGATTAATGAGAGTTACAGATATTAAATTTTAACAATATTATTTTAATCAATGAAATCAGCTGTAGGAGAATTTATGTTCTTTTGATGAATTATTTTTTAAATTTCCATGTTTTTCCTATTAGTTTAATTTCAGTGCATATTACTGAACATAACGGAAACTATGTTTGCAAAGAGCTAATCTTTAAAATTGTATTTAAGCATGTGGCTTAAATACTTACCTTCTCCCTGAGATGAAATGGTAACCCAGTCTCTCCATATTTATGAACATATAACAGAGCCTTAGGTCAGATGGACCTGAAAGGATAGTGAAATAATAAGGCATATCATAACCTTATAGAAATTCACATTTTAGAAGATTATATATTACCATTTCATAATGTTTGTTTTAATATGGAATTCAATGTTTGCCCTGAAAAATAATGGTCTATCAGCTGAATTCCCATTTGTTCCTTTAGAATTTTCCCTTGTATTGAATGACAGAAAGCAAAGTAGTTATAGTTCTGGAAAGCAGTAGAGGGCACCGCAGTTCCACATAACCTTAGGGTTGGCCCAGTCTCCACAATAGTTTCCAGTGTGAGAGCCTAAAATAGCTGAACTTGGGGAAGCTGGGAGATGGGTGGACACTTTCTACCCCATCCAGAGCAGAGACAGCACAGGGAGGCTGTGTTTGTCGAGGTAGGTGGAGTAGAGATGGCTAAATGAGAAAACAGAGTCTCCATGAAGAAGAAGAGCTTGGTGAGAAGTTGAATGGAGGGTGTTCTAAGCTGAGATGTCCACCTGTGTAAACTAAGGCATTTTCATGGAACTGTATGTAATTTTGTGTTTAGGAAAATTCAAGTACAGGGTAAAGATAGCAAGAGGTAAGATGAGACAGGTGCCAGAAGACAAGAAATGTGGTGCCAAGCAGTTAACTTCCTTCTGCAGGCAAGAAGGAGTCATTGAATAGTTTTGTTGGTGGGGGAGGTACATGTTCCAGAACAGATTTCCCGTAGCAGCTGTATACACAAAAAGTGTTGGGAAGAGGCAAACCTAGGCTAAAAGCATGAATGAATATCACAGGACCAGCCTTTGGTGGGTGGGAGTTTAATAAATGTTTGAGTCTTTTCATTAATGGAATCATAACTTCATTGATTCACAAGTACTCAAAGTGGATTTATTAGTGCTTTGCCCGAACAGAAACAAGAGGGTCTTGGTTGTTAAGGAAACAGAAACGTCAGTTCTGACTGGAAGAAGAAGAAAGATTCCTAGGAAAAGATGGCAGTTGATTTGGACTCTGAAAAAGAATTTGTACAGAAGATATCAGAAAAGGTAAAAGAAAGAGCAGGAACAAAGGTAGGAAAGTACAGGGCACATTAAGTGATAAAAGCTCAATTCACAGAACGACCCACTAATTTTGGAGTCTCCTGGAGAGGCAGGAGGCAACTGCATCTCACTCTGGGGACATAGACACTGGTGGCAGCTATTTTGGGGAGCTGCTCTACCATGTGGACACTGATGCAGGCAAGTGCCATTTTGGAAGCCTCCCTTTAGCTTTTTACCCTTGGGACACTGCCCTGCCCCCACCCACCAGCCTGTAGGCACCAGTACTGGGACGCCTCAGGCCCAGCAACTAGCTGGGTGGGGATACAGCCCCACCCACCAATTACAGGCTGTCTTAACATCCACTAAGCCCCCAGCCATTCCTGGACATGGCCTTGTACACCAGAAGGCCCAGGACACTGCCCCACACACCAGTGTGTAGGCACCAGAACTGGGACCCCCAGGGCTCTACAGCCAGAAGCCTTGGGACCTAACTTCACCTACCAGGGGGCAAGCACTAGCCACAGAGCCCCCTGGGCCCCACCCACCCACTAGAAGGCAGAAAGCAGTTCTGAGATCACCAGAGCCCTACCCCTGGCTTGTCAGGGCCTAGCAATACACCAGGAAGCTGGCGCCAGCCCCAGAGCTCATTGGGCCCCAGTCCTGCCAACCAGCAGGCCAACACAGGCCAACACCTTGAACCCTTCAATCAGCCACTCCAGGATCTGGCCACTCTTACCAGAGAGCTGACACAAGCTTCAGGACAACGCATACCCCACAGATGGCCTCACCCACAAGAAGAAGTCTAACGCCAGCTCTGGAGCCCCTGGGCCCTTCTTCTAACAAGAAGTCTAATGCCACCTCTGGAGCCCCTGGGCCCTGAAGTCAGAGACCCCAGTACTGTGTTCTGTCTGCCAGTGAGCCAGCATAGCCCCAGGACCCAGCTTCACACACTAGTGGGTGGACACCAACCCCAGGATCTCCTGGACCCTGAACCTACATACCAGTGGTTGGACACCAGCCCCAAGACCACTGCAGCCCTACCCCCTGTCTTGTCAGGACACAGCCAACACATCAGCAGGCCTGTAACAGCCCCAGGACCCACTGGGCCATAGCCCCACTCACCAGCAGTTCAGCACCAGCTTTAGGACACCCCAGAACGCACAGCCAGCCATGTCAAGAACTGGCCACACCCACCAGCAGGATGACACTAGATTCAGGAACTCCAGCCCTGCAACCACCCACCCCAGAACCTGACTCTGCCCACAACTGAGCCAGCACCAGCTCTAGGACCCCCCAGGGTTCCACAGACAGCCACCCCATGACCCAGCCTCACCAACCAGCAGCTGGCAGCCTCTGCACAAGGCAGGGCCTGGCAACCAACTGGACTTAGGGCCAGCCATGCTTACCAAACTACTCACAGTTGTCAGCCTGCCACAACAGAAGGACCCACACACCCTCATAGGGGACAACCCTAGAGCATATAACACTGGTAATCAGAGGGGAGTGTGTTGCTGGGATGCATAGGATGTCTCCTACAAAAAACGACTTATCAAAGGTTAGGAAACATAACCAACCTACCAGAGACATAAAAATAAAAACATCAAATTAGGCAAAATGAGGCAACAGAGGAATATGTTTCAAATGAAGGAACAAGATAAAACCCTAGAACTAAGTGAAGTGGAGTGAGGCAGTCTACCTAATGAAATGTTCAAGGTGATGATTGTAAAGATGATCAAAGAGCTTAGAGAAGAATGGATGAACAGAGTGAGAGTGTAAATCACTGAAACTGAACAGAAAAAAGAAAAAAAAAATGAGGACAGTTTAAGAGACTTCTGAGAAAACATGAAGTATACTAATATTCACATTATAGGGGTCCCAGAAGGAGAAGAGAGAGAGAAAGAGGCAGAGAACATATATGAAGGCATAACATCTGAAAGCTTCCCTAACTTGGGAAAAGAAAGAGACATCCAGGGGCTTCCCTGGTGGCGCAGTGGTTGAGAGTCTGCCTGCCAATGCAGGGGACACAGGTTCGAGCCCTGGTCTGGGAAGATCCCACATGCCGCGGAGCAACTGGGCCCGTGAGCCCCAACTACTGAGCCTGTGCATCTGGAGCCTGTGCTCCGCAACAAGAGAGGCCGCGACAGTGAGAGGCCCATGCACCGCGATGAAGAGTGACCCCCGCTAGCTGCAACTAGAGAAAGCCCTCGCACAGAAACGAAGACCCAACACACCCAAAAATAAATTAATTAATTAATTTTAAAAAAAAGAAAGAGACATCCAAGTCCAGGAAACATAGAGTCCCAAACAGGATCAACCCAAAGAGGAAAACACTAAGACACATTGTAATTCAAATGGCAAAAATGAAAGATAAAGAGAGAATATTAAAAGTAGCAAGGGAAAAGCAACAGGTTACATACAAGGGAACTCCCATAAGGCTATCAGCTGGCTTTTCAGCAGAAACTCTGCAGTCCAGAAGGAATAGCACGACCTATTTCAAATGATGAAAGGGAAAAACCTACAACCAAGAATACTCTACTTGGCAAGTCTTTCATTCAGATTTAATGGAAAAATCGAAAGTTTTACAAAGAAGGGAAGACTAAAAGAGTTCCACACCATCAATCCAACTTTACAAGAAATGTTAAAGGGACTTCTCTAAGCAAAAAAAAATTCACAACTAAAAACATGAAAGTTACAAAAGGAAAAAGTTCATTGGTAAAGGCAAATATACAGTAAAAGTAGTAAATCAGCCATGTACAAAACTAATAGGAAGGTTAAAAGACAAAAGTAGTAAAATCAGCTATATCTGCATAAGTAGTTAAGGGATACACAAAATAAAAGAGTTTAAAATATAAAGTCAAAAACAGTAATTCTTGGGGGCTAGAAAGTAAAAAGCTGGGTTGTTAAAAAGTGTTTGAAATTAAGAAATCAGCAATTTTAAATAGTCATATATATATAATATATATATATATTATATATATATGTATAAGTATAAACCTCAAAGGTAAGCACAGACCAAAAACCCATAATAGATACACACAAAAAACCAGAAAGGAATCCAAACACAACACTAAAGATAGCCATCAAATTACAAGGGAAAAGAATATAAGAATAAGAAAGGGAAAAAAAGAGCTAAAAAAACAAAAACCCAAACAATTAACAAAATGGCAATAAGTACACACCTATCAAAAATTACTTTCAATGTAAATGGACTATATGGTCCAATCAAAAGACATAGGGTGGCTGAATGGACACAAAAACAAGACCATTATATCAGCTGCCTACAAAAGACTCACTTCAGATCTAAAGACACACACAGACTGAAAGTGAGGGGATGGAAAAGGGTATCCCATGCAAATGGAAATCAGAAGAAAGGCAGGGTAGCAATATTTCTATCAGACAAAATAAACCTTAAAGCAAAGACAGTAAAAAGAGACAAGTAAGACATTACATAATGATCAAAGAATCAATCCAAGAAGAAGATATAACAATTGCAAATATATATGCACCCAGCATAGTAGCACCTAAATACATACAGCAAATATTAACAGACATAAAGGGAAAAATTGACAGTAACACAATAATAATGGGGGACTTTTACACCTCACTCCATCAATGGACACATCATCCAGACATAAAATCAGTAAGAAAACACTGGCTTTAAATAACACATCAGAGCAAATGGACTTAATACAGAGAGCATTGTATTCCCAAATAGCAGAGCACACATAGTTTTCAAGTGCCCATGGAATATTCTCCAGGATAGATCACATGCTAGGCCACAAAACAAGCCTTGGTAAATTAAAAAAATAAAATAAAATCATATCAAGCAGCTTTTCTGATCACAACGCTATGAGACTAGAAAAGAACCACAAGAAAGAAAACTGGAAAAAAACACAAATACATGGAGGCTAAATAATATGCTACTGAACAACCAATAGATCAAAGAAAACATTTTAAAAATACCTGGAGAAAATTGAAAAGGAAAACACAGCAATCCAACATCTATGGACACAGCAAAAGCAGTTCTAAGAGGGAAGGTTATAGTGATACAATCTTACCTCAGGAAATGAGAAAAATCTCAAACAACCTAACCTTACACCTAAAGGAATTAGAAAAAGAGCAAACAAAATCCAAAGTTGATACAAGGAAAGAAATCATAAAGATCAGGGCAGAAATAAATGAAATAGAGACTTAAAAACATAGAAAGACCAATGAAACTAGAGCTGGTTCTTTCAAAAGATAAATAAAATCAATAAACCTTTAAGCATACTAATCAAGTATAAAAGAGACATGGCCCAAATCAATAAATTCAGAAATAAAAAAGGAGAAGTTACAACCAACACCACTGAAATAAAAGAATCATAAGAGATTACCACAAACAACTATACACCAGTAAAATTGACAACCTAGAAGAAATAGGCAAATACCTGACTGAAGACTGAATCAGGAAGAAATAGAAAGTATGAACAGACCAATTACTGGTAATGAAATTGAATCAGTAATTAAAAACTCCTAATTAAAAACAAACCTAAGTCCAGGACCAGATGGCTTCACAGCTGAATTCTACCAAGCAAGGAAGAGTTAACACCTATCCTTCTCAAACCATTCCAAAAAACTGCAGATGAAAGAACACTTCCAAACTCATTCTATGAGGCCAACATCACTCTGATATAAACCAGACAAAAATATCACCAAAAAAGAAAATTATAGGCCTCTATCACTAATGAACATAGATTCCAAATGCTCAACAAAATATTAGCAATCCAAATCCAACAATATATTAAAAGGATTATACACCATGATGATGTGGGATTTATCCTAGAGATGTAAGGATTTTTCAATATCTGCAAATCCATCAGTGTGATTCACCACATTAGCAAATTAAAGAATAAAAATCATATGATCACCTCAATAGATGCAAAAAAAGTTTGGACAAAATTCAACATCCAATTATTTATTCATTTTTTAAAAATTATTTTTTAATTAAAGTATAGTTGATTTACAATGTTGTGTTAATTTCTGCTGTACAGCAAAGTGATTCAGTTATACATATATATACATTCTTTTTTATACTCTTTTCCATTATGATTTATCATAGGATATTGAATATAATTCCCTGTGCTATACAGTAGGACCTTGTAATTTATCCATTCTGTATATAAGATTTTGCATCTGCTAACCCCAAGCTCCCAACCCATCCCTCCCCCACTCCCCATCCCCTTGGCAACCACAAGTCTGTTCTTTATGTCTGTGAGTCTTTTCTGTTTCATGGATAGGTTCATTTGTTTCATATTTTAGATTCCAAATATGTGATATTATATATTTGTCTTTTTCTAACTTACTTCACTTAGTGTGATAATCTCTAAGTCCATCCATGTTGCTACAAATGGCATTATTTCATTCTTTTAATGACTGAGTAGTATTCACTGTGTGTGTGTGTGTGTGTGTGTGTGTATATATATCGCATCTTCTTTATCTGTCAATGGACAGGTTGTTTCCATGTCTTGGCTACTGTGAATAGTGCTGCTATGAACATAAGGGTGTATGTATCTTTTTGAATTATAGTTTTGTCCGATTATATGCCCAGGAGCGGGATTGCTGGATCATATGGCAACTCTATTTTTAGTTCTCTGAGGAGCCTCCATACTGTTTTCTGTAGTGGTTGCACCAACTTACATTCCCACCAATAGTGTAGGAGGATTCCCTTTTCTCCACACCCTCTCCAGCATTTGTTATTTGTAGGCTTTTTAATGATGGCCATTCCTACCAGTGTGAGGTGGTACCTCACTGTTGTTTTGATTTGCATTTCTCTAATAATTAGTGATGTTGGTATCTTTTCATGTGAGTTGGTCATCTGTATCTACATCCATTTATGATTAAAAAAACTCTCAATGAAGTGGGTATAGAGGGAACATACCTCAACAAAATAAAGGCCATATAATGTAGGCCCCCAGCTAGCATGATACTCAACAGTGAAAAGCTGAAGGCATTTCCTCTAAGATCAGGAACAAGACAAGGATGCCCAGTCTCACCACTTTTATTCAACATAGAACTGGAAGTCCTAGGTCCTAGGTACAGCAATCATACAAGAAAATGGAATAAAAGGGATCCAGGTTGGAAAGGAAGAAGTAAAACTGTCACTGTTTGCACGTGGCATGATACTATACATAGAAAATCCTCATGATGCCACCAAAAAACTATTAGAGCTCATCAATGAACTGGATAAAGTTGCAAGATATGAAATTAATACACAGGATGTTCATATCAGCATTATTTACAATAGCCAAGATATGGAAACAACCTAAATACCCATCAAGAGATGAACAGATAAAGAAGATGTGGATTATATGTACAATAGAATATTACTCAGCCATAAAAAAGAAGGAAATTTCACCATTTGCAACAACATGGATGGACCTGGAGGGTATTACGCTTAGTGAGATAAATCAGACAGAGAACGTCAAATACTGCATGTTATCTCTTATATGTGGAATCGAAAAAATAAAACAAAAGAATGAATGTAACAAAACAGAAACAGTTGTATAGAGAATGAATTAGTGATTATCAGTGGGGGAGGGAAGAAGGAAGGGCATGATAGGGGATTAAGAGGTACAAACTACTATGTATAAAATAAATAAGCTACAAGAATATATTGTACAGCATGGGGAATATAGCTAATACTTTATAATAACTTTTAATGGAGTAATAATCTATAAAAATTTTGAATCACTATGTTGTATACCTGAAAGTAATATAATATTGTAAATGAACTATACCTCAATTTTAAAAAACAGGACACTGGACATGTGTAGAAGCTATCCTCTGGGATATACTGGTGCTCTGGAGCACGGTGGAGGGAGAGGGTGAAGATGGCTCTCACTAGCTAGAGTGAGGCAGAGGAGGAGTGCAAAGATGGTACCTGCTGAATAAAGGAAAAGAAAAAAAAAGAAAATTTAAAAAAGAAGAAGGAAGAAGGGAAATAAAATGAAAAAAAAGACAGTGCCCACTGATTTTAGCACAGGGAGAGCAGGAAGATGGTACCTGCCAGCTTCCAACCCAGGGGAGTATCCGAGCAGGTCCCTGACCCTCAGACCAATGCTTTAAAGTTAGGAAATGAGTCTCTTTCACATAAAGTCTGGGAGCTTTTCAAGGGCTGCTTCTGCACTGGGCCCTGGGCTCAGTTTACCACAACCCTGCAGATCTCATGGGCATGAACCGTGTTGGTCTTCAAAGATAGGTGTTTTGGGGGGGCTCTTCTCTCAGGTGTCTGACTTAAGAGCTGGGGTGCCTGTTGTGGGGTACAAACCCTTGGCTCCTCAGGGAGAAGTGTCAGATTTTGGGTTCCCTCCTGATTATGGGTTGCATTGCTGTGGGTGAGCTTTATGGTGAGATTGTGTCTCAGCCTTTCCCACATACTTTGACGTGATTTCCCTCTTGTTTGCCTGATGTGAAGGGGTAGCTCTGCCGATTTTTAGGGTTTTTTTCAGAAGAAATTGTTCTACATTTAGCTGTAGGTTCTGTGTCTCCATGGGAGGAGGTGAGTTCAGGACATTCTCATATCACCATCTTGAACCAGAATCACCAATGGTAATATAAATAGTAAGATATCAACACAACGAGAGAAAACAAATGCGAACAGAGATATACAACCTCCTGGGATATGACAAAGAGGTACTGCGGTGTAGTGGAGAAAGGGTGGTCTTTTAAAATGAATGGTGCTAGTTCAATTTGACATTCATATTGAAAGAAACTTGCTCCCAACTTCACACCACTCAAAAATCAATTCCACATGAATCGTACATGAAAAGGCACAAAGAAAAAGACTGATAGATTAAACTATATTAAAATTTAGAACTTTTGTTTATGAAAAACCAGAGTGGGAAAAATATTTGCAAAAATTTTATCTGTCAAAGGCCTTATGTTAAAAAAAATAACATATCTTAAAAATCAATAGGAAAAAATCAGCAACAGTTTTAAACAGGTGTTTCACCATAGATGGAATCCAAATGGGCAGTAAAGGTTTGATAAGATTCTTTGTGGCACTTGTCATCAGGGAAATAAACATGAAACCACCATGAGAGACTACTCTATAGCCTGAGAATGGCTTAAATTGAAAAGACTGGCAATTTCAAGCATTGTTAAGGATGTGAATCAATTGGAACTCTTATATATTTATTGGAGTGTAAGTTAATGTAACTGCTTTGAGAAACTGCTTGATATTATCTACTAAAATTGAAGATCCATATACTCTATGACCCAATACTTTCAATACTAGGTACATACTCAGTAAAAATGGGTGCACTTGTGCCCCAAAAGACAGGTACAAGTATATTCCTAACAGCATTATTCATAATAGACAAAATCTGGTGACAAATATCCATCCATAATAGGTCAAATATATAAATTATTGTATATTCATACCATCAAATACCATACAGTAATGAATGATCCCTCCATGTAATAGCATGCAAAAATCTCCTAAACAAATGCCAGGCACAAAACTGTATTCATTGTGTGATGCCATTTTTTAAAAAGTTCAAAAACAGGCAAAAGTAACACACAATTTTAGAAGTGACCATAGTGGCTTATTCCTAGAAATAAAATGCATATTTTGTGAATTCATCATGTTGCGTAATAAATTAAGGTAGCATTTCTATTATACCTAGTCTGAAAAAGTCACTTAGAATGAGGCACTAGGGAGAGCACTCAATTTGCAGAGAAAAATTTAGGTTTTAGTATAGACTTTTCTTCCATAATTAACCTCAGAAACTTGAACACATTACTTACTTTCTCTATATTTTCACTACCTCCTCTGTAAAAATGAAAGGCATACCTGTCCTACAGCTTGCTAGAGGATCAAATGCAATGTTATATATGACACATATAAAGCAAAATATAAATGTGAAGACATTACTATGAAACTCAGAGCACTCATTCATATTCATAGACCATTTTATCTTAGATTATTTAGTGATTTTCATAGCTAAAACTTTGGGGTTTTAGTATTCAAAATGATGAAATATATTTGATATAGAATATGGGTCATCAAGAGTGTCTTCTGTTCATGCATAATTTTGCATGTTGTCCAATCACCAAAAAGTCACAGTCATGTTTAGCAAGGAAAGACCAGCCCTGGCATGGACCCTCTTTGAAGGGCTCTGAACATCTGGGTTCTTCTGTTGTAACCCTGAAGACTTGCTCTCATGTGTCCAACATGTCACAATTCTATCACCGTCCATGGGCTACACCACTTATGCTAATTTAAATCAGGGAAAAGGAAGGAAAAAAACCCTATATTTTTATTTTTCACAGAAACCAACATTTTATTTGGAGTTATTCTCAGTTGTAAAATGTCAATTCTATCAAGTAATCATCCAGGAGTTAGTAATATTTTGAGTCTGACTGGAGCTCATTCTCCACCTGTATATAGTATAACTACAATTCTGAACCCTCAATATAAATGCCACAAAAATGACTAAATGGGTTATAAAATATTTATCTTATGAATGAAAATACATATTTTATTTAATGACTACTTCTGTAAAATTTATACTACTTCCTGTATGATAAATATTTAAATAAATATAAACAAATGTTTAAATAAATATATTTATTTGATAAATATTTAAATAAAATTTAAAATACATATTTAAATAATTTTTTTTAAATCTGGGAGAAATTTGCAAATTCCCAAACACATTATAGATATTCAAGAAATACTAAAAATAGGAGAAAATAAAGGACTTGGGAAAGTTTTGATCAGATCCAAAGCAGCAGCTTGGTTTTCTATGTGTGCTTTTAGTATATATTTGGTCACATTTCTCAGAAGTTTGCATCTTTTAAAATGTGAATAAAAGATGCCTGTATTGATCTGTTTATGTTACTCATCTATTTAAAGGAGAAGCATTCTTGGCTTTCAAATACTCATTTGTTGGAATTGGACAAACACGTAGGTCAATTAAGAATTGTGATGAAAGTGATGCACAGTATATAGATGAAATCTTACTTCTGGAGTAAAGATGATCAATATTAAATGAGAATTTGTATGAGAATTTGGAGCCTACCTCAATATTTTTGGTGGAACAGAGAAGGTATAAAAATAAATAAACAAATAAATGCAACAAAGGCATAAAGCCAACAATGAAATAAAGCACCCATGGACTTTATTTAGTTTCTCACTGGAAACATGTTTAAGTGGTCAGAATAAGGCAGGAGTCTCTAAGTAAAACTTCTTATAGATCACCCTACTGTATTATTTTATTATATCGCTTTATGGAAGTAAGCTGGTGCTGGATCTTAAAGTCTACTAGCAGGGATATTTGTAAATGCTTCCCTTCCTCCCAAAATTCTACATAAGCCCACTGATGTAAAGCTGCATTTAAAAAATAATGTTATTTGTAATATCTGTAAATTCTTAATTTTTCAGACACTACACATATGTGGGCAACGGCTCATTCCTTGGCAGGCACAAGAGGACAAGATTCACGTGACGAAGAGTGGTTGCATCCATGTTCTAACTCATGGCTCTTTTTGCTTGGAGAGTCTATCTTTGATGTTCCTTCAAAAAACCAGCCATTTGTTTACTTCTTATTGGAAATAATTATACATATCTATAATCATGTAGAAGCCATGAAGTACTCCGCTAGAAATTGTAGTGATTTCCACGAAATTGTAAATGTGTGGGTTTTAGTAGCAAGTGTCTTAAATGTGCGTTTGCTGGTCAGTCCCCTGCTGAACTGAAGGACATCACCAACCCCATGCTGTAAAGGAAGTATAGTTCTGAAATTAGGATCGGTTTAGTACTAAGGAACAGATTTGGAGGAATTAACACAACAATATACCAATTAGAATTTCATTCTTCTCTTAGCACTTGATTAAGCTTCCAGTTACTAATTCATTTTCTCTTGGGGGACTTTCATGCACTCTCCTCCATTACTGAGAATAGTAATGCCTTTTTTTTTTTTTAAAAAACCCACCCCATTGCCTTTATTCTTTTTTTTTTTTTTTTTAAACTTTGGGTTTATTTATTTATTTATTTTTATGGCTGTGTTGGGTCTTCCTTTCTGTGCGAGGGCTTTCTCTAGCTGCGGCAAGCGGGGACCACTCTTCATCGCGGTGCGCGGGCCCCTCACCATCGCGGCCTCTCTTGTTGCGGAGCACAGGCTCCAGACGCGCAGGCTCAGCAATTGTGGCTCACGGGCCCAGCCGCTCCGAGGCATATGGGATCTTCCCAGACCAGGGCTCGAACCCGTATCCTCCGCATCGGCGGGCAGACTCTCAACCACTGCGCCACCAGGGAAGCCCAGTAATGCCTTTTGATTAAAAAAAGATGTTGTACAAGGAATTAGCTGAGAGGAATGTCTACATTAAGTCATCAAATTACTTTCTGAGACATTATTTGAGGAGTAAAAACTTATAATGTGCAAATAAAAATAATACAGTTTGGGAGAAAGCAGGCTGCCGCCCACATTTCCACGGGCTACTCCTGTCCTGAGTCAAAACAGTGTCCTTGGATCAGTTCCCAAGTCTTTCCTTGGCTCTGGCTCTGACCACAAGCACCAGTGCCCATATCTGGGGCATAATCGATACGATTATTTTTTAGCCATGAGTCTTTACAATTCTAAGACCACCTACCTCCTTAGATCCTTTGTTTTGGGGGGTAAAGGAGGAGAAGCAGCAACAAAGTCAAGTAGGAAGAGGCAGTGGAGGACTGAGGGCCTTTCTCCACCTTATGTCATCCGAAAACACTTGCTGTGACAGAGCTTTGTCCTGGTGTTGCTCAGCTAAGACTGACATTGCCCCATCTACAGCAGAGTTCAGATTTTTGCTTCCTGGAAATTGTTCTATACCTTATTTTTAATTTAGTTTCATTTTGGAAGAAAATCATTTTAGTCTGATTCACAGCCTTATTTTTTCTGTTGAAAATTGTGTTGTTCAAAAGTTGTACAGAGTAGTCTTATCCCTATCAAAACAAAAAATTCTGGGGCTTCCCTGGTGGCGAAATGGTTGAGAATCTGCCTGCTAATGCAGGGGACACAGGTTCGAGATAGCTCAAATCAATAAAAACAGAAATAAAAAAGGCGAAGTTACAACCGACACCACAGAAATACAAAGGATCATGAGACTACTATGAACAACTACATGCCAAAAAAATGGACAACCTGTAAGAAATGGACAAAATCTTAGAAATGTACAAATTCCCAAGACTGAAACAGAAAAAAATAGAAAATATGAACAGTCTAGTTGCCAGTAATGAAATTGAATCAGTAAGTTAAAAACTCCCAAGAAACAAAAGTCTAGGACTAGATGGCTTCACAGGTGAATTCTACCAAATGTTTAGAAAAGAGTTAACATCTATCCTTCTCAAAGTATTCCAAAAAATTGCAGAGGAAGGAATGCTTCCAAACACATTCTACAAGGTCAGTATCACCATGATACCAAAACCAGACAAATATATTACAAAAATGGAAAGTTATAGGCCAATAACACAGATGAACATAGATGCAATAATCCTTAACAAAATATTAGCAATCCAAATCCAACAACACATTAAAAGGATCATACACTATGATCAAGTGGGATTTATCCCAGGGATGCAAGGATTTTTCAATATGCACAAATCAATCAATGTGACACACCACATTAACAAGTTGTAGAATAAAAACCATACCTTTATCTAAATAGATGGAGAAAAAGCTTTCAACAAAATTCAACAACAATTTATGACAAAAAAAGCCTCTACAAAGTGAGCATAAAGGGAGCATACCCCAACATAATAAAGGTCGTATATGGCAAACTCACAGCTAACATCATACAAAATGGAGAAAAGCTGAAAGCATTTGCTTTAAGATTAAGAACAAGACAATGATGCTCACTCCCACCACTTTTTTATTCAACATGGTATTGGAAGTCCTGGCCACAGCAATCAGACTAGAAAAAGAAATAAAAAGAATCCAGTTCAAAAATGATGAAGTAGAACTGTCGCTGTTTGAAGATGACAAGATATTATGCATAGAAAATCCTAAAGAAAACTACTAGAGCTCATCAATGAATTTGGTAAAGTTCAGGATACAAAATTAATACACAGAAATCTGTTGCATTTCTACACACTAACATTGAGCTATCAGAAAGAGAAATTAAAGAAACAGTCCCATTTCCAATTGTATCAAAAAGAATAAAATTCCTGGGAATAAATCTAACAAGGAGATAAAAGACTTGCACTCAGAAAACTATAAGACCTTGATGAAAAAACCTGAAGATAACACAAGCAAAAGGAAAGATATACCATGCTCATGGATTAGAAAAATTAACCTTGTTAAAATGACCTTATTACTCTAGACAATCTACAGATTCAAGGCAATCTCTATCAAACACTCAGTGGCATTTTTCACAGAATAGGAACAAATAATTCTAAAATTTGTATGAAAAAACAAAGACCACAAATAGCCAAAACAATTTGAGAAGAAGCACAAAGCTGGAGGTATCATTCTCCCTGATTTTAAACTATACTACAAAGCTACAGTAATTAAAACAGTATGATACTGGCACAAAAAAGACACATTTATCAATGGAGCAGAATAAAGAGCCCAGAAATGAATCGACACTTATTGGTCAATTAATCTATGACAAAGGAAGCAAGAATATACAATGGAGAAAAGACAGCCTTTTCAATAAATGGTGTTGGGAAAACTGGTCAGCTACATGCAAAAGAATCAAACTGAACTGCTTTCTTATACCACATATAAAAAATATACTCAAAATGAACTAATGACTTAAATGTAAGACCTGAAACCATAAAACTCCCAGAAGAAAACATAAGCAATATGCTCTTTGGCATTGGTCTTAACAATATTTTTTTTGTTATGTATTCTCAGACAAGGGAAACAAAAGCAAAAACAAACAAAGAGGGCAATATCAAACTAAAAAGCTTATGCACAGTGAGGGAAATTATTAGCAAAACCAAAAGGCAGCCAACAAATGGGAGAAGATATTTGCAAACAGTATCTCTGACAAGTGGTTAATATCTAAAATATACAAAGAACTCGTACAACTCAGCATCAAAGAAACAAACAACACAATGAAAAAATAGGCAGAGGACCTGAATAGACATTTTTTCCAAAGACAGACAGATGGCCAATAGACAAGAAAAACGATGCTCAACATCACTAATCATCAGGGAAATTCAAATCAACACCACAATGAGATACCACCTCATGCTTATTGTTGACTGAAAAAAAAAATGCAACCTAAAAGTAGAGAATTATGTTTTATTTGGCAGAAATTTTTAGGACTTCAAGCCCGGGAGGCAGCATCTCAAGTAGCCCTGAGAAAACTGCTCTGAGGAGGTGAGGGGGGAAGCTAGCATATATAGGAGTTTGGCAACCAATGGCAGGTGGTAGGAATAAAAGGCCACTGTAAATTTTAAAAAAACTAGATATCTCAAGTTAAGGAATTTAGCACTTTTCTGTGTATGGGAAGAGGCAAGAGTCTGGGCTCACTGAAATCTTTCATTTTATATGCACCTTAGCTATCTGGGGCCAGTATCCTGTGTTTTCACATCCTGAGTTTCTTCAGGGCTCACCATTAGGAGTGGCTGAAGTCTGGTGGCTGCTAGATGGCAGGTGTTCTTTGTTTCCTTCCTGAGTTCCCTCAGGGCTCACTGGCTCACTGTTGGAGGGCTGCAATCGCTGATGACTGTGACATCCTTTGTTTACTGATATGGTAGGCAATATTTTATTTCTCACTATCATAATAAAGACAACAAATAACAAGTGTTTGTGAGTTGTATAGAAAAAGAAATCCTTGTGCACTGTTGGTGCAATTGTAAATTGGTGCAGCCACTATGTAAAACAATATGGAGGTTCCTCAAAAATTAAACTGTCATAAAATCCAGAAATTTCACATTTGGGTATTTTCCAGAAGAAAACAAAAACACTAATTTGAAAAATGTGTTCACTCCAATGTTCATTGCACCATTATTTACAATAGCCAAGATATGGAAGCAACCTAAGTGTCCATGGAGACACAAATGGGTAAAGAAGAATATATATATATATCACATGATGGAATATTGAAGCCAAATCCAGCCTCTGTACCCCAACACCAAATTAAATCTCAGAAACAGAGGTTGGGTAAAGTAGAAAAGAATAGCTTTATTGCTTTGCCAGGCAAAGGGGGCCACGGTGGGCTAATGCTGTCAAAACTGTGTCCCAACCAGGGGAGCAGGGGGAGTTGTGAGGAGTCTTGTAGTCCAGGAGCAGGGTTGCTGATAAGGATCAGGGTGCTTGCATGGCTTGTATTCCTTCAATCTAGAGATCATCTGGTGTCAGGTGGTGATGGGCAAACTGTGACCTCAGGAATGAAGAGTGCTTCATCAAGTAGTTGCTTCATCAAGTAGTTAACATCTTCTATTTGGGTGGGGGTTTTAGTTCTGCAGAAGAGCTCAAAGATATTGTTATGAATATACCTTGAGGGGGAACCAGGACCTGCCCCAGGGCTGCACTATTGTTTCTTGACTGCTCCTCCCTTGTCTCCACATCCCCTCCCTTCCCTGATTAGTAACTGTTTGAACCTGACCTTTGGAACTCAGAGAAGGGAACATAGAAAGACTTCTGTGCCCAAGAGCCCCATAGGGTCCTGCTCAGTTTCAATATTACTCAGCCTTTAAAGAGGTGAAATCCTCCCATTTGCAACAATGTGAATGGATCTAGAGGGTATTATGCTAAGTGAAATATGTCAGGCAGAGAAAGACAAATACCGCACAATCTCCTTTACATGTGGAATCTAAGTACCAAAACAAACCAAACAAACAAACCAAACCAAACAAAAACAGTCTCATGATATAGAGAACAAAAGGGTGTTTGCTAGAAAGGAGTGGGGTGGGGGATGGGCGAAATACATTAGACTTCATCAAAATGAAAAACTTTTGTGCATCGAAGTACACTACCAAGAAAGTGAAAAGGCAACCCATTGAAAGGGAGAAAATATCTGCATATCAGATACCTGGTAAGGGTCTAGCATCCAGAATATATAAAGAACATTTAAAACTCAACAATAAAAAGATGAATAACCCAGTTTTTTAAATGGGCTAAGGATTTGAATAGGTATTTCCCCAAAGAATTTATACAAATGCCAACAAACACATGAAAGGCTGCTCAACATTATTAGTCTTTAGGGAAATGAAATCAAAACTACAATAATGTACCACTTCACAGCCACTGAGGTATCTATAGTAACATAAAAAAGACAACAAGTCCTGGTTAGGATATAGAGAAACTGGAACCCTTACAACAATGTAAAATGGTATAGCCACTGTGGAAAACGTTTGGCAGTTCCTCAAAAAGTTAAAAATAGAGTGACCATATGACCTAGCAACAGATACATATTTTGTATATCTTAGAATACCACTTCTAGATATTTATGCAAGTGGAAGGAAAACTTATATTCACACAAAACCTTGTACATGAATGTTTATAGCAGCTTTATCCTTGCTTGCCAAAGATGGAAACAACCCTTTTACTTCACCCAAACTCTGTTTCCGAGATTTAATTTGGTGTTGGGATACAGAGGCTGGATTTGGCTTCAATATTCCATTGTATGATATTTATATATATGTATGTATCACACTATACATATATATATATTCTTCTTTATCCATTTGTGTCTCCATGGACACTTAGGTTGCTTCCATATCTTGGCTATTGTAAATAATGGTGCAATGAATATTGGAGTGCACACATTTTTCAATCTTTCAGCAGGTGAATGGATAAACAGCCTGTGGTACATCCACAAAATGTAACATTACTCCATTATAAAGAGCTCTGGGGACTTCCCTGGTGGCCCAGGGGTTAAGACTTCACCTTCCAATGCAGGGAGTGAGGGCTCGATCCCTGGTCAGGGAGCTAAGATCCCACATGCCTCCTGGCCAAAAACCAAAACATAAAACAGAAGCAATATTGTAACAAATTCAATAAAGACTTAAAAAAAATAGTCCACATCAAAAAAATCTTTAAAAAAAAAAAAGAGCAATGATGTTTTGATTCATACAACATGGATGAATCCTTAGTGAATTTTGTGAAGTGAAAGAAACCAAACCTAAAAGACTATATATATTGTTTCTTTTAATTTAAATGACGTTTTGGAAGAGGCAGTACTGTAGCATCAGGGAACAGATCTGTGGTTGCCTGGGGTTGGAGGTGGGGGAAGGGTTGACAACAACAAATTTTGGGGGGCAATTTAACTGTTCTATATGGTATTTTGTTAGTGGATATTACGCATCTGCAAAAAACCATAGAATTATACACCATAAAGAGTGGATTTTTATTTTATTCCAAAATTTAAAAATCAGCCAGGATGTTGATGAAAGCCAAGACTGAATGTACACCATAGCAAATGAATCTACCTCCATTATAAATAAATGACATAATCACACTGAAAGTGGTGGGAAAGAAAGGAACATATTCCCTCACTGGCTGCATTGATTGACTCAGGTGTGAGGACTCTCTGAATGAATGAGACTTTCTTAGTCTCCTTCAGGATGGGAAGATGTATGTATGTGAAGCCTGAGGTACTTCATTCACTTTGCTCCCAGGAGGACAGTTAGCTTGAAAAGAGAAACATCTGAATGAGGATGGAATATAGGGTCCCAGAGTGCCTGCACCAGGGTCCTGATCAAATGTGTCTTCCACCCACCCTACTTACATACTTTTTAGGTAAATAATTATTAAAGTCTCCTTTTTTCCTCAAACATATTTTGCTAATAGTAATCCAAACCATCCTATCAGAAACACCTCTCATATGCCAATTTGAGGAATTTACTCGAGTGTGTGCTTCTGTAAAATTGGTGAGTAAAGCAAGAAAAAAAGAAGCCTGAGGTTCAGGAAAGTGTGTGTAACCCAAGAATTCATGACAGAAAATCCTGTGATCACAGCTTTGTAGCAGGCATGGAATGCAGCCAGTCCAGGCTGGAGCAAGCGGGAGCCATCAGGGCAAGGTGGGATGTTATGGATTAGATACACCTCAGGATTTCAGAATGGTTAAAAATATGCAGAATAAGGACAAGATTATATTTACTAGGAGACGAACATTTTGCAGAAGATGCCTAAAAACCTTCTCATGAGGTTGCACTGGCAAAGGCCTTCACCGAAACCAGCCCCAGGCAAGGGGATTCAATTCCTAAAGAGAAGACTACCTCCTTTGAATTTATGGGCATTTGAAGACCCTGAAACATCTAGCTTCTGTCATCAAGTGGAGGGAGCACTGTTTTGTCATCAGTCAACATTCTGCTGCAGCCTATGAGAAAGGACTGTCACCTTGGGCCCAGGACCCTACACCCCCAGATATAAAGTTGCTTCAGGACCCAGGAGAGAGAGGAAGCAGCCCACTCATAACCAAGTGTGTTCACATCCTGAACTGGAAGTTGTGAAATGGCTGAGGGGATTACATGGATACTATGGATTGTCTGCATTAGGCAGACTGGGACTTGGGATGGGAAATTAATTTGTATTACATAGATAAAACTACATGTTTGCACCCCAGAATTTTCTGTGACTGTAAAATTCATATGGACTACACCTGTAATAGACGCAAACTAATTTTATAATAAGAAAAGATATAAAGACCATTAAAAGAGGGGGGGTGCATAAGAGGTAGAGCTGGAAATGAGGGTAACTACTTTTCACAGATGAAGGCAGTGATCACGTGCTTCTGTCAAATGTGTTGTGAGAAGGGCTACGTGCACTTGATCAGTCACGGAAATTTCCTTGGCAGTAAGTTGTAGTTAGATTTTATAGCACATATTTCCATACCAAAATTGATTCTGTAGCTTCTTTGGTGGTGTATTACTCGCTGTGCTAGACTTTTCCAAATAGCAGCCTCCACTCACATTGGAATTGATGGCATTAAAAGCACTTCATTTTGCAGAGAAACAATTTGCTAGCCATTTACTCCAAAGATATTTTTCTTAGCTAAATAAATAAATAAATAATACATAAATAAAGTTTTTCATCCCTGAGAAGATTAAGAAAGTTTCAGGCCCTCAGGAGAAAATGTCAAGTGAAGCAGGACAAAGAATCAGAAACTTCATTATTGAAGAGCAGTTCTGAACCAGTCTCTGAGGCCTTATTTTTCCCTAATCACTATTGGTTGACATTGCTAAGGACTCCACTGGCATTGAGAAAAATAAACAGCAGCATGACTGCTAACATACTTGGTTAGGCTACAATCATTTTTTTATACAATTGTTATATAACTTATGTCCTCCTAATTGTTTTAGTTTTCTGAATTTTGTTAAAAAGGCAGGAGATTTTTCAAATTTTCTGAAAGACATTTTCTTGTAATAGCTTCAATTTTTTCATTTATCTGTAATTTATAGTTACTTCTTTATTATGAAATGGTATATGCATTTGGAAACTACAGAGAACTAAAAAATTAACTCATTATTCCAACAGTCAGTGTTGTTCATTGTTTAAGTTTTGATCTATTTACTAAGCAAACACATGTAAGATTTTGTATTATGATGTCCCTTACTGTCACATCATGAGAATTTTCTTATGTCATTAAAGATTATTCAAGTAGATATTATGCCTGCTTTCTATTCTTTTTTTAAGGCTGTTACCATATTTTATTTAATAATTTCTGTACTGTTGGACACAGACTATTTCCAATATTTTACTAGTAAAAGTATTTAGATTAATACAATTGGCAAACTAGCCTTTTGTGTAACCAGAAATTAGCTGAGGCTATTTCCTAAGGACAGATTCCCACATTTGTAATTACTGGTTCAGAGTGCATGAAATTTCTTGAGCCTCAAGTAGACATATGAAAATTAATAGCATTTATCGCCAGAATGCATTAGAATGCTTGTTTTACAGAACGCTTGACAACATTAATTTTCTTTTTCAAATTAGTTCAAAAATGTTATCTCATTATTTTAATTCATATTTGCATCAAAATGTACTTATAACATTCTTTGTCATATTCAGCTTTTAAAACTTTGTGGAACATTTATTACTCATTTATTTTGTAATTTCTATTGCGTTTTTTTCTCAAAAGATATTTTTCCACTTCAAAACTCAAATAATAGTTAACAAATTTTCTTCTAAAATGTTTATGGTTTAACTTTTTAAAATAAACTTTTTGTTTGAGATAAATTTGCATTCACAAGTGGCTGTAAGAATACAGGGAAATCCCATGTACTCTTTACCCAATTCCCCTCAAAGGTAATACCTTGAAAAATTATACTATAGTATCACAACCAGAATAGTGACATTGACATGGTCAAGACACAACATTTGCTTCACCACAAGGGTCCCTCATTTTCCCCACTTGAACTCATGTGTTGCATAGCCAATCTCCCACCCCAACCTCTCCTTAAGCTCTGGAAACCACCACTCTGTTCTATCATTTTGTCATTTCAACAACCTTATATAAATGGAATAATCCAGTATGTATTCTTTTGGGATGAGATTTTTTCACCCAGTATATTTCTCCAGAGTTTCATCAGATGGCATGTATCAATAGTTCATCCTTTTCCATGGCTGAGCAGTATTCCATGACATGGATTAACAAAATGTTCATTTATTGAAGGGCATCTGGGCCATTCCATATGGGCCCCCATGAACAAAGCTGCTACATACAATTTTGCACGGACCCCTGTGTAAACATAAACTTTGATTTCTCTGAAATAAATGACAGGAATACAATTGGCAGGTAGTATGGTACTTGCATGCTTAGATTTTCTTGAAACTGTTTCCTAGAGTGACCACATTTTAGTCAGCAATTGGTAAGTGATCGAGTTTCTCTGCATCCTTGCCAGTATTCGATGTTGTTCAATTTTTAAAATTTTACTTCATAAGAAATTCCGTGCTCCCTGCAGTGGAAGCGCCAAATCTTAACCACCAGACCGCCAAGGAAGTCCCATTACTGATTTTTAAAAAAATTTTAGAGTTTCTAATTGTTGTTTAATATAATCATAATATGGTTTTAATTTGCACTTCTCTAATGGTTAATTTTGTTGCACACCTCTTCACATACCGTCTGAATATCCTATTTGCTGAAGTGACTGTCTTTTGCTCAGTTTAAATCGAGTTGTTTGATTTCTTATGTAATAATTTTGAGAGTATATTCTGAATTGAAATGCTTTGGTGTACATGTGATTGACAAATATTTTCTGCAAATTTGTAAAGTCTTTTCACTTACTTAAACATTTTATTTCTTAAACTAATGCTTAAATTTTTATTAAGCACAATTTGTCATTTTATAATGGACTGTGCTTTTGGTGCCATGCCTAACACCTCTTTGCCTAATCTCAGGTCATGAAGATTATTTCTTATATTTTTTTCCTAAGTTTCTAAAAGAGGCAATTTTAGATATATGAAAATTTAGATATATGATTCATTTTGAGATAGTTTTTGTTTTCGTGTAAGGTATGAAGTTTAGATTGAAGTTTAATTTTACATATGAATGCCCAGTTATTCAAACACTATTTGCTGAAAAGCTTGTCTTTGGTAATTTGACCAGATTGTTTAATATATATTTCTGGACTTTCTATTCTGTTCAATTGATCTATGTGTCTATACCTTCACCAGTAAAATATTGTCTAGATTAGATTACTGTGGCTTTATAATCATCCTAAAAATGCAATGGAACTTCTCTTATTTAATCTAAAATATTTCTTATTTAATTCTTGGAAATTTGTTCTCATTTAATCAAATAATTTATTTCCTGGTCTTATTTTTTCTCTTTTTCTGGTACCTCCTGTTATACAGAGGTTGGTGCCTGTACTTATGTATTCTATTTATGTTTGCTATTCTTTTACATCGCTATCTCCTTATCTTTAAATCCTGCCTTTGAAAGTCCTTCCATACAATCTTCCAGCTCACTAATTTTTTTCTTCACCCATTTAAATTTTATTTATCCCTTTAAACATGTTCTTTCTTAAAACAGTTATATGCTTCATAACTAACAATTTACCAAATCTTTTTTTCATCTTGTTCCTTTTCCATGAAACTAATGTTCTCTTGCCTCTTTGAGATTTTTATTTTGCTTATTTTATTTTCTTGCTCCTTTTTTTTTTTTTTTTTTTTTTGCTTTACAATTTTCCATCTTTTTCAATAATTTCACTTCATGTGGAACTTGCTGCCCTGCTTTCTCTTCTTAATTCTGGATGTATTTCTTGAATGTACAGTAGTTTTGTCTGCTGAGCTGACAGGTGACCAGGCTGGTGAGAGGCAATGGGAAAGGCTCATCCTTCCACTTCACTGACATGTACTTTTTCAATGTCAGTTACAATTCTGCTGCCTTGCATTTTGTTTTTACCTCCATTGGTTTACTTCAATTATTTTTGTTTTCAGTGACTCTTTCAGCATGTGAAATACAGTGCATTTTACATAGCAATCAATATATAACTATTATTTTATATTGCTTCTGTTTTCCTGCAAATGTCATGGTTAACTTCCTCCATGATTCATATTTCAACTGAAAATTCATTTCCTCAAAGAAGGTTTTCTTGCCATCTTTTGTAATATGGCTTCTCTCACGTCATTTTCTGTTATATTACTTTGTTTTATTTTTATCACAGCACACACCAGTATTTGAAATTATGTTATTTTTTTATTGTTTGTTTTCTGTCTTCACTAAAATTTAAACAGTGGTTTGGTAACCATTTAAGCTTATCTAATGTAATGTATATTGCTTTTAAAATGTGTGCACATTTCTTAGTATTATTTCTTGAAATTCACCAAAAAACTAGTGAAGGTATTTCATCACCAAGTAGATACAGTCTGACAACATGCTTATTGAAGGAATTTCAGATCTTAGCAATAAATTTGAAGCTTATATTTTATCCTTCTTTTATTTTTTTTTCAGGAATGCAGTCAAAGAACACAGAAAACTTTACAGCATTTATGAAACCAGGTGAGTTCATGATATCTTCCATTTATCTATTAAAGGCTTCCACTTTTCACCAGTGATACAAGTATTAATAATCATTGCAATAAGCCATGACTTATCTTGCTCTATGTATTTTGTGTGTGAAACATCTACCAGAGTTATTGTAAAGCATACAAAGAAACTAAATAATAATAATAAAAACAATAATAATAGTAAAATAGCATCACCTTAATTTATCTTATGTAATTTTCCTATAATTTTAAATAAAATTTTCATTGTATTTTAATAAGGCACCTAGTCCCCTAGGGATTTTAGCAATAAGTACATCCAGGTTTAAAAATAGAGTGTTTTAGCACTGGAAGGAGCTTCAAATATCATCATTTTACATATTTGGAAAGGTAGCCCAGATAGGTTAGACTTGCCTAAGATCACACAGCTATTCAGAAGCAGAATTAGGAAAATAAAATATATTGCTTACTTTCATTACAATGCTTTTCGATTGCTCCATACTGCCTGGGGAAAATAATCCCTAACAATTTGGTGTGAATAAAAGTGTGTTCTCCAAGAAATTAAAGATGATACAAACAGATGGAGAGATATACCATGTTCTTGGATTGGAAGAATCAACATTGTGAAAATGACTATACTACCCAAAGCAATCTACAGATTCAGTGCAATCCCTATCAAACTACCAATGGCATTTTTCACAGAACTAGAACAAAAAACTTCACAATTTGTATGGAAACACAAAGACCCCGAATAGCCAAAGCAAACTTGAGAAAGAAAAATGGAGTTGGAGGAATCAGGCTCCCTGACTTCAGACTATACTACAATGCTACAGTAATCAAGAAAGTATGGTACTGGCACAAAAACAAAAATATAGATCAATGGAACAAGATAGAAAGCCCAGAGATAAACCCACGCACATATGGTCACCTTATCTTTGATAAAGGAGGCAAGAATATACGGTGGAGAAAAGACAGCCTCTTCAATAAGTGGTGCAAAACTGGACAGTTACATGTAAAAGAATGAAATTAGAACACTCCCTAACACCATACACAATAATAAACTCAAAGTGGATTAAACACCTAAATGTAAGGCCAGACACTGTAAAACTCTTAGAGGAAAACATAGGCAGAACACACTATGACATAAATCACAGCAAGATCCTTTTTGACCCACCTCCTAGAGAAATGAAAATAAAAACAAAAAGAAACAAATGGGACCTAATAAAACTTAAAAGCTTTTGCACAGCAAAGGAAACCATAAACAAGACAAAAAGACAACCATCAGAATGGGAGAAAATATTTGCAAATGAAGCAACTGACAAAGGATTAATCTCCAAAATTTACAAGCAGCTCATGCAGCTCAATGTCAAAAACACAAACAACCCAATCCAAAAATGGGCAGAAGACCTAAATAGACATTTCTCCAAAGAAGATATACAGATTGCCAACAAATACATGAAAGGATGCTCAACATCAATCATCATTAGAGAAATGCAAATCAAAATAAGGTATCACCTCACACCAGTCAGAATGGCCATCATCAAAAAAATCTAGAAACAATAAATGCTGGAGAGGATGTGGAGAAAAGGGAACCCTCTTGCACTGTTGGTGGGAATGTAAATTGATACAGCCACTATGGAGAACAGTATGGAGGTTCCTTAAAAACTTAAAATAGAGCTACCATACGACCCAGAAATCCTACTACTGGGCATATACCTCGAGAAAACCATAATTCACAAAAGGTCATGTACCACAATGTTCATTGCAGCTCTATTTACAATAGCCAGGACATGGAAGCAGCCTAAGTGTCCATCGACAGATGAATGGATAAAGAAGATGTGGCACATATATACAATGGAATATTACTCAGCCATAAAAAGAAACGAAATTGAGTTATTTGTAGTGAGGTGGATGGACCTAGAGTCTGTCATACAGAGTGAAGTAAGTCAGAAAGAGAAAAACAAATACCATATGCTAACACATATATATGGAATCTAAAAAAAAAAATCGTTCTGAAAAACCTAGGTGCAGGACAGGAATAAAGATGCAGACACAGAGAATGGACTTGACACAGGGAGTGGGAAGGGTAAGCTGGGATGAAGCGAGAGAGTGGCATGGACATATATACACTACCAAATGTAAAATAGATAGCTAATCGGAAGCAGCCTCATAGCACAGGGAGGTCAGCTCGGTGCTTTGTGACCACCTAGAGAGGTGGGATAGGGAGGGTGGGCGGGAGATGCAAGAGGGAGGAGATAAGGTGTTATATGTGTATGTATAGCTGATACACTTTGTTATAGAGCAGAAACTAGCACACCATTGTGAAGCAATTATACTCCAATAAAGATGTTAAAAAAAAAAAAGTGTGTTCTCCAGCTTATAGTCTCTTGGAAAGAAATGGGCTCTGACAACAAAATTTTTTAGCAAATCTTTTGAAGACAGATAATTAATGGAAACTAATCATCTGGTGAATTCTTGTTTATCTTTAAAAATTCAGCTACCACATAACTTCACAGTTAAAACTTCTCTGGTTATCAACCACCCCCAACCTCCAAACTCAATCAGCATTCCAGGCAAAGTTCTTCCTCTTCTGGGCCCACTATTTGTTAATGTTTAAAGCTTTGCTGTGTAAGCAGCTAATAAATCCTTCCTTCCTCCTTTCCTTCCTTCCTACCTCCTCCTTCCCTCCCTCCCCCTTCCTTCTTTTTTTCCTTCCTTCCATGTATCCAGATTCTAAGTACTGTCATTTGAACTATGGTAGTTGTTCAATATTTTTGGTAGAAGTAATAATTTCTTATTAAACATCATTTCAGTTTATTATTTATCATGTACATATAATTTTTTAACACAACAAAGGTTTATTTCTGACTTATGCAAAAGTAGGTGAGGTGGTCCTCCCCCATCAGTCTCCTAACTCTCTGTAATTTTTCCATAGCAGTTATCATACTTTGTAATTATCTATTTAATTATATGATTATTGGATCAATTTCTATTGCTATACCTAGGGTGTGTGCTCCTTGATGGCAGGGCCTGTATCTGGCTTGCTATGTATCCCTAGACCTAGTAACTACCATTAATGCCTTAAAATAACATATTATACTATTGGTTTTGAACATTATGTAAATAGTGTCACTCTGTAGTTAATCTGGTGATTTGCATTTGTTGTTCAACATGTTTGTGAGATTTATCTTTGTAGAATTACATAGTTGGGGTTCATTTTTACTGTCATAATTTTCCATTGATTGAGTATAATACAATTAATTTATTCTCCTGTTGATGGGCACTTGAGTTATTATCAGGTTTTTGCAATTATAATTTGTACTCCTGTGAATTTTCTTGTGCAGGTCTCTGTGCAAGTGTGCAAAGAATTCCTCTAGGTGTACATATAATTTTATTTATTCATCCAAATATTTTCTTAGGACAAATACTTAAAAGCAGAATCGTATGATGAAACAGCAGGCACACTTAAAACTTTCAATTTTTGTATAAGTTTGTACAGAAGTTTGATAAATTGTAAGTATAGAACATAAGTATTCACAAGTAAACACACCCATGTAACCACCAATCAGATTGGGGAATATTAGAACATTAGAGTCATTAGGTTGTACACTTGAAACTAATTCCTTTTCTGTATTCTTCCTCTTCATGGTATGGGTCAATTGCCCTGCCAATATGGCAACTTCTTTTTTAGGCAGTTAATTTACTGGCAAGAGGATACCAAAGTGATTAGGCAGCAACCATAGCTTTATGTTTAATGAAGTTCCTACTATATCCACTTGTGGAAGTGTCTCTGGAAACAAGGACATGTAGATGCTCAATGCTGATCCACTTTATTATAAACTATTAACAAAAGTCCACGGTTTATATTATAGTTTACTGTTGGTGCTATAAATTCTATGGGTTTTGACAAACCTATAATGACATGTATCCACCATTACAGTATCATACAGAGGAGTTTCACTGCCCTAAAAATCCCCCATTTTCCACCTATTTATCCCTCCCTACCTTATGGATCATTTGGTAAGAGCATGTTTAGATTCGTAAGAAACCATCAAACTGTCTTCCAAAGTAGCTGTACCATTTTGCACTCTAACCTGCAAGGAAGGAGAATTCCTGTTGCTTCACATTCTTTCTAGCATTTGCTGTTGTCAGTGTTTTGGATTTTAGACATTCTAATAGTTACAATAGTTCTAATAGTGGTGCCTCATTGTTGTTTTAATTAATTTCATCAATTCCCTGATGACATATGATTTTGAGTATCTTTCTGTATGCTTATTTGTCATCTGCATATCTTCTGTAGTTAAGTGTCTGTTCAAATCTTTGCTTATTTTTTAATCAGGTTGTTTGTTTTCTTATTGTTGAGTTTTAAGTGTTCTTTGTGTAATTGGATACCAGTACTTTATCAAACATGTGTTTTGCCAGTCAGTGGCTTGTCTTTTCATTTTCTTAACAGTGTTTTTTTGTAGGGCAGAAGTTATTAATTTTAATCAAGTCCAATTTTTTTCTTTCATGAATTATGCTTTTTGTATTGTATCTAAAAAGTAAACACTCAAGGTTACTTAGGTTTCCTCCTATGCTATGTTGTACAGTTTTTTAACTTTACATTTCACATTTAACTCTGTGATCCATTTCAAGTTAATGTTTGTGAAAGGTGTAAAACCTTTATATTTTTTGGCATTATAGATACCAAATTGTTTCAGCATTTTTTGTTGAAAAGATCATCCTTTTTTTCATTGAATTGCCTTTGCTCTTTTGTCCAAGAGAGTTGATTACATTTATGTGAGTATTTCTGAATTCTCTATTCTGTTCCATAGATCTGTACATCCATTCTTCCACCAGTTCCACACCGTCTTCATTACTGTAGCTTTATATTTAGTCTTGAAGTCAGGTAGTGTTTGTTCTCTGACTTTATTCTTCTCCTTCAATACTGTGTTGGCTATTCTGGGACTTCTACCTTACTATATAAGCTTTAAAATCAGTTTTTCAATATCTACAAAGTAATTTTCTGAGATTTTGATTGGGATTGCATTGACTCCATAGATCAATTTGGGAAGAACTGACATCTTGACAATATGGAGTTTTGCTATGCATGCACATGGACTATCTTTCCATTTATTTAGATCTTTTGATTTCCTTCATCAGAGTTGTAGTTTTGTAGTTTCCCTCATCCAGATCTTGTACATATTTTGTTAGATTTATCCTTAAGTATCTCAATTTTTATGCTAATTACCTGATAGTTTTTTAGGTATGCTATTCTTTTTGGTTACCATAGAAATTGCAATAGGCATTCTTTCATTAGTGTCTAACATGAATTATTATTTTCCACATCACAGACAATTATTGTTATCCTCAATTTAAACATCATATACATTTTAACCCCACAAGTTATTATTATATTACTATTAGTATAAGCAGTATGTTTTATGCATTCAATATTAATTCATATTTACTTACATATTTACCACTAATGTAGCTCTTTGTTCCTTACTACCTTGCCATGTTTCTTTAGCAATTATGTTCTATCTACTGGAGGGACTCCTTTTAGTATATATCCCTCAGTGCAAGTGTGCTGGCACCAATTTCTCTAAGTTTTTTTTGTCTTATATTTCTTTATTTTTCCTTCAAAAGTGAAGAATGTTTACAATGAGTATAGAATTCTTTGTTGGCAACTATTTTCTTTCATCACTTTAAAATGTCATTAATTGTCTTATTTGTTTTCTGGTTTCTATTAAGAAATCTACTCTCAGTCTTACTGTTTTTTGAAGTTGATTTTTACAATTTTGGACAAGCATTTAAGATATCTTTCTCTGATTCTAATATCTAAAAGTTTTATTATGATGTATTTAAGTGCAGTTTTCTTTTTGTTTATCTCATTTTGGTTTCATAGTTTTTGTGAATATGTGGCTTAATCTCTTTTTACCAATTTTAGAAATATCTCAGCCATAATCTCTACAAATATTACTTCCACACCATTATATCTATTGCCTCCTTCCATAACTTTTATTACTATTATGTTACACCTTTCTACTGTTCTTTGATTTCTTTTACTCTCTTTTCTGCCTTTCCCATGCTTGTGCTTTGGTCTGGTTCTTTTCAAATGACATATCTTCCAGGTAATGATTCATCTCTTTGGTTGTACCTCCTCTGCTGTTTTACTCGTTCTTTTTTCTTTTCTTTTCTTTTTTTTTTTTTAACATCTTTATTGGAGTATAATTGCTTTACACTGGTGCGTTAGTTTCTGCTTTATAACAAAGTGAATCAGTTATACATATACATATGTTCCCATATCTCTTCCCTCTTGCATCTCCCTCCCTCCCACCCTCCCTATCCCATCCCTTTAGGTGGTCACAAAGCACAGACCTGATCTCCCTGTGCTATGCAGTTGCTTCCCACTAGCTATCTATTTTACGTTTGGTAGTGTATATATGTCCATGACACTCTCTCACTTTGTCACATATTACCCTTCCCCCTCTGAATATCCTCAAGTCCATTCCCTAGTAGGTCTGTGTCTTTATTCCCGTCTTGCCACTAGGTTCTTCATGGCCTTTTTTTTTTCCCCTTAGATTCCATATATATGTGTTAGCATACTGTATTTGTTTATCTCTTTCTGACTTACTTCACTCTGTATGACAGTCTCTAACTCCATCCACCTCACTACAAATAACTCCATTTCGTTTCTTTTTATGGCTGAGTAATATTCCATTGTATATATGTGCCACATCTTCTTTATCCATTCATCTGTTGATGGACACTTAGGTTGATTCCATGTCCTGGCAATTGTAAATAGAGCTGCAATGAACATTTTGGTACATGACTCTTTTTGAACTATGGTTTTCTCAGGGTGTATGCCCAGTAGTGGGATTGCTGGGTCGTATGGTAGTTCTATTTGTAGATTTTAAGGAACCTCCATACTGTTCTCCATAGTGGCTGTATCAATTTACATTCCCACCAACAGTGCAAGAGGGTTCCCTTTTCTCCACATCCTCTCCAGCATTTATTGTTTCTAGATTTTTTGATGATGGCCATTCTGACTGATGATATCTCATTGTAGTTTTGATTTGCATTTCTCTAATGATTAATGATGTTGAGCATTCTTTCATCTCTTTGTTGGCAATCTGTATATCTTCTTTGGAGAAATGTCTATTTAGGTCTCCTGCCCATTTTTGGATTGGGTTGTTTGTGTTTTTGACATTGAGCTGCATGGGCTGCTTGTAAATTTTGGAGATTAATCCTTTGTCAGTTGCTTCATTTGCAAATATTTTCTCCCATTCTGATGGTTGTCTTTTGGTCTTGTTTATGGTTTCCTTTGCAGTGCAAAAGCTTTTAAGTTTCATTAGGTCCCATTTGTTTCTTTTTGTTTTTATTTCCATTTCTCTAGGAGGTGGGTCAAAAAGGATCTTGCTGTGATTTATGTCATACAGCGTTCTGCCTATGTTTTCCTCTAAGAGTTTGATAGTGTCTGGCCTTACATTTAGGTTTTTAATCCATTTTGAGTTTATTTTTGTGTATGGTGTCAGGGAGTGTTCTAATTTCATACTTTTACATGTACCTGTCCAGTTTTCCCAGCACCACTCATTGAAGAGGCTGCCTTTTCTCCACTGTATATGCTTGCCTCCTTTATCAACGGTAAGATGACCATATGTGCGTGGGCTTATCTCTGGGCTTTCTATCCTGTTCCATTGATCTATGTTTCTGTTTTTGTGCCAGTACCATACTGTCTTGATAACTGTAGCTTTGTAGTATAGTCTGAAGTCAGGGAGCCTGATTCCTCCAGCTCCATTTTTCGTTCTCAAGACTGCTTTGGCTATTTGGGGTCTTTTGTGTTTCCATACAAATTTTGAAATTTTTTGGTCTAGTTCTGAGAAAAATGCCAGTGGTAGTTTGATAGGGGTTGCATTGAATCTGTAGATTGCTTTGGGTAGTAGAGTCATTTTCGCAATGTTGATTCTTCCAATCCAAGAATATGGTATGTCTCTCTATCTATTTGTGTCATCTTTAATTTCTTTCATCAGTGTCTTATAATTTTCTGCATACAGGTCTTTTGTCTCCTTAGGTAAGTTTATTCCTAGATATTTTATTCATTTTGTTGCAATGGTAAATGGGAGTATTTTCTTAATTTCACTTTCAGATTTTTCATCATTAGTGTATAGGAATGCAAGAGATTTCTGTGCATTAATTTTGTATCCTGCTACTTTACCAAGTCCATTGATTAGCTCTAGGAGTTTTCTGGTAGCATCTTTAGGATTCTCTATGTATAGTATCATGTCATCTGCAAACAGTGACAGCTTTACTTCTTCTTTTCCAATTTGGATTCCTTTTATTTCTTTTTCTTCTCTGATTGCTGTAGCTAAAACTTCCAAAACTATGTTGAATAATAGTGGTGAGAGTGGGCAACCTTGTCTTGTTCCTGATCTTAGTGGAAATGGTTTCAGTTTTTCACCATTGAGGACAATGTTGGCTGTGGGTTTGTCATATATGGCCTTTATCCTGTTGAGGAAAGTTCCCTCTATGCCTACTTTCTGCAGGGCTTTTTCAGAAATGGGTGTTGAATTTTGTCAAAAGCTTTCTCTGCATCTATTGAGATGATCATATGGTTTTTCTCCTTCAATTTGTTAATATGGTGTATCACATTGATTGATTTGCGTATATTGAAGAATCCTTGCATCCCTGGAATAAACCCCACTTGATCATGGTGTTTGATCCTTTTAATGTGCTGTTAGATTCTGTTTGCTAGTATTTTGTTGAGGATTTTTGCATCTACGTTCATCAGTGATATTGGCCTGTAGTTTTCTTTCTTTGTGACATCTTTGTCTGGTTTTGGTATCAGGGTGATGGTGGCCTCGTAGAATGAGTTTGGAAGTGTTCCTCCCTCTGCAATATTTTGGAAGAGTTTGAGAAGGATAGGTGTTCCCTCTTCTCTAAATGTTTGATAGAATTCGCCTGTGAAGCCATGTGGTCCTGGGCTTTTGTTTGTTGGAAGATTTTTAATCACAGTTTCAATTTCAGTGCTTGTGATTGGTCTGTTCATAGTTTCTATTTCTTCCTGGTTCAGTCTCGGCAGGTTGTGCATTTCTAAGAATCTGTCCATTTCTTCCAGGTTGTCCATTTTATTGGCATAGAGTTGCTTGTAGTAATCTCTCATGATCCTTTGTATTTCTGCAGTGCCAGTTGTTACTTCTCCTTTTTCATTTCTAATTCTATTGACTTGAGTCTTCTCCCTTTTTTTCTTGATGAGTCTGGCTAATGGTTTATCAATTTTGTTTATCTTCTCAAAGAACCAACTTTTAGTTTCATTGATCTTTGCTATTGTTTCCTTCATTTCTTTTTCATTTATTTCTGATCTGATCTTTATGATTTCTTTCCTTCTGCTAACTTTGGGGTTTTTTTGTTCTTCTTTCTCTAATTGCTTTAGGTGCAAGTTTAGGTTGTTTATTCGAGATATTTCCTGTTTCCTGAGGTAGGCTTGTATTGCTATAAACTTCCCTCTTAGAACTGCTTTTGCTGCATCCCATAGGTTTTGTGTCATCGTGTCTCCATTGTCAGTTTTTCCTAGGTATTTTTTGATTTCCCCTTTGATATCTTCAGTGATCACTTCATTATTAAGTAATGTATTGTGTAGCCTCCATGTGTTTGTATTTTTTACAGATCTTTTCCTGTAATTGATAACTAGTCTCATAGCATTGTGTTCGGAAAAGATACTTGATACGATTTCAATTTTCTTAAATTTACCAAGGCTTGATTTGCGACTCAAGATATGATCTATCCTGGAGAATGTTCCATGGGCACTTGAGAAAAAAGTGTATTCTCTTGTTTTTGGGTGGAATGTCCTAAAAATATCAATTAAGTCCATCTCGTTTAATGTATCATTTAAAGCTTGTGTTTCCTTATTTATTTTCATTTTGGATGATCTGTCCATTGGTGAAAGCGGGGTGTTAAAGTCCCCTACTATGATTGTTTTGCTGTCGATTTCCCCTTTTATGGCTGTTAGTATTTGCCTTATGGATTGAGGCGCTCCTATGTTGGGTGCATAAATATTTACAATTGTTATACCTTCCTCTTGGATCAATCCCTTGATCATTATATAGTGCCCTTGTCTCTTGTAATAGTGTTTATTTTAAAGTCTATTTTGTCTGTTATGAGAATTGTTACTCCAGCTTTCTTTTGATTTCCAATTGCATGGAATATCTTTTTCCATCCCCTCACTTTCAGTTTGTATGTGTCTCTAGGTCTGAAGTGGGTCTCTTGTAGACAGCATATATAAGGGTCTTGTTTTTGTATCCATTCAGCCTGTCTGCGTCTTTTGGTGGGAGCATTTAATCCATTTACATTTAAGGTAATTATCGATATGTATGTTCCTATTCTCATTTTCTTAAACGTTTTGGGTTTGTTATTGTAGGTGTTTTCCTTCTCTTGTGTTTCTTGCCTAGAGAAGTTCCTTTAGCATTTGTTGTAAAGCTGGTTTGGTGGTGCTGAACTCTCTCAGCTTTTGCTTGTCTGTGAAGGTTTTAATTTCTCCATCAAATCTGAATGAGATCCTTGCTGGGTAGATTAATCTTGGTTGTAGGTTTTTCTCCTTCATCACTTTAAATATGTTCTACCACTCCCTTCTGGCTTGCAGAGTTTCTGCTGACAGATCAGCTGTTAACCTTATGGGGATTCCCTTGTGTGTTATTTGTTGTTTTTCCTTTGCTCCTTTTAATATGTTTTCTTTATATTTAATTTTTGAGATTTTGATTAATATGTGTCTTGGCGTGTTTCTCCTTGGATGTATCCTGTATGGGACTCTCTGTGCTTCCAGGACTTGATTAACTATTTCCTTTCCCATATTAGGGAAGTTTTCAACTATAATCTCTTCAAATATTTTCTCAGTCCCTTTCTTTTTCTCTTCTTCTTCTGGGACCCCTATAATTCGAATGTTGGTGCATTTAATGTTTTCCCAGAGGTCTCTGAGACTGTCCTCAGTTCTTTTCATTCTTTTTTCTTTATTCTTCTCTGCAGTAGTTATTTCCACTATTTTATCTTCCAGGTCACTTATCCATTCTTCTGCCTCCGTTATTCTGCTATTGATCCCTTTTAGAGTTTTTAAATTTCATTTATTGTGTTTCTCATCATTGCTTGGTCCCTCTTTAGTTCTTCTAGGTCCTTGTTAAATGTTTCTTGCATTTTTTCTATTCTATTTCCAAGATTTTGGATCATCTTTACTTTCATTATTCTGAATTCTTTTTCAGGTAGACTGCCTATTTCCTCTTCATTTGTTAGGTCTGGTGGGTTTTTACCTTGCTCCTTCATCTGCTGTGTGTTTTTCTGTCTTCTCATTTTGCTTATCTTACTGTGTTTGGAGTCTCCTTTTTGCAGGCTGCAGGTTCATAGTTCCTGTTGTTTTTGGTATCTGTCGCCAGTGGCTAAGGTTGTTTCAGTGGGTTGTGTAGGTTTCCTGGTGGAGGGGACTAGTGCCTGTTTCTGGTGGGTGAGGCTGGATCTTGTCTTTCTGGTGGGCACATCCACGTCTGGTGGTGTGTTTTGGGGTGTCTGTGGCCTTATTATGTTTTTAGGCAGCCTCTCTGCTAATGGATGGGGCTGTGTTCCTGTCCTGCTAGTTGTTTGGCATAGGGTGTCCAGCACTGTAGCTTGCTGGTTGTTGAGTGAAGTTGGGTCTTGGTGTTGAGATGGAGATCTCTGGAAGATTTTTATCATTTGATATTACGTGGAGCTGGGAGGTGTCTTGTGGACCAGTGTCCTGGAGTTGGTTCTCCCACCCCTGAGACACAGCCCTGATGCCTGGCTGGAACACCAAGAGCCTTTCATCCACAAGGCTCAGAATAAAAGGGAGACAAAATAGAAAGAAAAGAAAGAAAGAGGGTAAAATAAAATAAAGTAATTAAAATAAAAAAATAAAAAATAATTATTAAGAAAAAAAGAATAAAAATTTTAAGTAAAAAAAAACAAAACAAAAAATGGACGGACAGAACCCTAGGACAAATGGTGAAAGCAAAGCTATACAGATAAAATCTCACACAGAAGCATACACATACACACTCACAAAAAGAGGAAAAGGGGAAAAAATAATATATCTTGTTCCCAAAGTCCACCTCCTCAATTTGGGATGATTCGTTGTCTATTCAGGTATTCCACAGATGCAGGTACATCAAGTTGTTTGTGGAGCTTTAATCCGCTGCTTCTGAGGCTGCTGGGAGAAATTTCCCTTTCTCTTCTTTGTTCGCACAGCTCCCGGGTTTCAGCTTTGGATTTGGACCCGCCTCTGCATTTAGGTCGCCTGAGGGCATCTGTTCTTCGCTCAGACAGGACAGGGTTAAAGGAACAGCTGCTTTGGGGGCTCTGGCTCACTCAGGCTGGGGGGAGGGAAGGGTACGGATGCGGGGCAAGCCTGCAGCGGCAGAGGCCAGCGTGATGTTGCACCAGCCTTAGGCGTGCCGTGCGTTCTCCCAGGGAAGTTGTCCCTGGATCACAGGACCCTGCCAGTGACGGGCTGCACAGCCTACCGGGAGGGGCGGTGTGGATAGTGACCTGTGCTCGCACACAGGCTTCTTGGTGGCGGCAGCAGCAACCTTAGCGTTTCATGCCTGTCTCTGGGGTCTGCGCTGATAGCCGGCTCGCGCCCGTCTCTGGAGCTCGTTTAGGCGGCACTCTGAATCCCCTCTCCTCGTGCACCAGGAAATAAAGAGGCAAGAAAAAGTCTCTTGCCTCTTCGGCAGCTCCAGACCTTTTCCCGGACTCCTTCCCGGCTAGCTGTGGTGCGCTAACTCCTTCAGGCTGTGTTCACGCCGCCAACCCCAGTCCTCTCCCTGCAATCCGACTGAAGCCTGAGCCTCAGCTCCCAGCCCCCGCCCGCCCCGGCGGGTGAGCAGACAAGCCTCTCTGGTGAGTGCTGGTCAGCACCGCTCCTCTGTGTGGGAATCTCTCCGCTTTGCCCTCCACACCCCTGTTGCTGCGCTCTCCTCCGTGGCTCCCAAGTTTCCCCCCTCTGCCACTCACAGTCTCCGCCCACGAAGGGGCTTCCTAATGTGTGGAAACCTTTCCTCCTTCACAGCTCCCTCCCACTGGTGCAGGTCCCGTCCTTATTCTTTTGTCTCTGTTGTTTCTTTTTTCTTTTGCCCTACCCAGGTACATGGGGAGTTTCTTGCCTTTTGGGAGATCTGACGTCTTCTGCCAGCGTTCAGTGGGTGTTCTATAGGAGCAGTTCCACGTGTAGATATATTTCTGATGTATCTGTGGGAAGGAAGGTGATCTCCCCGCCTTACTCTTCTGCCATCTTCTCCTAAAGTCGTGACTCGTTCTTAATACGTCATTATATTTTTCAGTTCTAGAATTTCCATTTAATTCTCTTATATTGATTTCGATTCTTTGAAGTATTTCTCTATCTTGTCATCTATTTCTTAAGCATATGATAGCTCCAATATCTGGATCACTATGCCTATATTTTTATTGTTTGTTTTTTGTTGGTTCTAGATCTTGATATGCCTTTCAAATTTGATTAAATGCCAGACGTGTTTTAAAATGTAAAAGCTCTGCATCAGCAGTGTTCAATAGAACTTTCTGTGAATATGGAAATATTTTATATGTGTACTGTGCAGTATGATTGCTGCTAGTCACATGCAGTTTCTGAGCACTTGAAATAGGACTAGTGTGACTGACGAAGTAATATGTTACTTTAATTATTTTTAATAAATGTAAATAGCCACATGTGGCTTGTGACTAACATATTGAACAGCACAGTTCTGGATAAAGTTTCTTGCCTGGCACTGTGTATTCAATGTTGCAAGTTCTCTATCTGATATTTCTTCCACTTGATATTTCTTCTTCAGCTCCTTGTGAGTAGCTAGAGTAGAAGGAGATCACTTTAATGCAATCAGGCATAAGGCCATGTGCCACTAAGTTGTTGCTCTATTTCTGGTTCACCCTTCCTTTTAGTTTGCAGTTCTCAAGTGTCACAAATGAGAGTCTAGTGTATTTACCTGGGCCTCTCCATCTTGACTGGCTCTGAGTTCCAATTTTTGTCTCCTCAGACCAGGGAGAGTGCTGGTAGTTCTCCTTCTCTTTCCAACCTGCTATGACCTACTTTCTGCTCAGCTCCTCTGCCTCTTGCTTCTCCTGTGCTAAGGAATTGGTGAATGCCTTAGGACAATAGCAGGTCAAACTCTTGGGATCACTTTTCTGTGTTTCTCTTTTTTCCAGGAACCATTCATGTCCAGACTCTTTGGTAGCTCTGAACCTCAATTTTTACCTCATTAGCCTTGTGAGATGTCTGAAATCTCTTTTCAGTTTCTCTGCCTCATAGCAGCTGATTTCTGTTCAACTTCACAGCTTCTGCTCGCACAGAGTTTATGAATCATTAATTGGGTTGCCTTAGAATCAGACCCTGAGATAAGTGTTAGAGTAAAAGTGAGTTATTTGGGGAGTTCAGGGGACACTATTAGTGCCATGGGGAAGTGATAAAGAGAAAGGAAAGCAGCAAATAAAAGTCAAGTTATTAAGCCGGTTACCATACTAGGCAACTGGGTCTGAATCCTTCAGGGAAAGCCTCGAAAACTTGCAAAACACATATCTCAGATATACTGACCCAGCAGTTGAGAGCTCTGAAATGTTTTTATACCAACTCCCAAGGGCTGCTCTGGGAGGGAGGCAGAGTCAGTAACACCTCCTCCCCACAGTATATAGCCTGACACCTTTTGGAGCAGCATTCTGAGCTTCCAGACAAAAAACAGGTTCTCAGACTTTGAAATGCACACTGGCAATTGGATGTCTGCTGTGGAAAATGAAACGGCTGATGAACAGAGCAGAACAAACATGACATAGAAGGTCACATTCACTTCAGTGAATTTGTTTTCTTTCCAGGATTTTGGCCCCTCAAATTCTGGCTACCTTAATAGCCTTTTAATACCACCTCATATATTTTTTTCTATTTTTATCCATTTTTTCCTGCTTGTTCTAAGTAGGGGGATTGGTCTCCCAAAAGCTAGTCAATCATAGCTGACAGTGAAAAATCTAGGCTATTATGTTTTGGATGCTAAAAAGTATTATACTGAATGATTTATGAGTCTTGTCACTAAAATATCTTTTTATTGATTTGGGAGGTGGATAACTGTTATTCAATTTGTACCAGTTAAATTGAGGTATTTTTTAAAAAGTCAAACAATTTTCAACAAACATGGATCTAGTGGCAACTCATTTCCTTATTTGAGTGATATATTGAATGTATGTTCTTTCCAGTTAAAATGATCTTGTTCTATATTTGCTTGTTATTTTTCATAAGTGATTATACATGAAAGATTAAAGAGAGTAAGCTTCTTCTTCAATATCATCTTTCCACACGATTCATTGATAGAATTACTTTGAAAACAAAATGGAAAATGCTAAGTAAGAGGAAGGTTTTCCCCTCATCTGTATTGTTTATGTTTGCAGAATTCTAATGTTCCCAGGCTTGATTCCAGACCACAGTAGTGCCCTGTTGTTGAAGGATCCTGGCCTCTAACTTGCTGAGAGTTCACTTTCTCTTTCTGGTACTGCTTTTGGTGTCAGTTCTTATGCTCCATGAAGCATTTCCTCATCATGGCTGAGTTTTGCCAGTGAGTGACAAGTGTCAAGGTACATCTTCACTTGTCACTGACTCTTGCCACTCAGCTACTTCCCTGTTCCCCAGGAAAGCTGCTCACCACCTGACACAATGCTAGCAGCACAGAGCATGCCCAGCAATAGGATGCCAATCAGGGACTCAAAACAGAGTTTCTGTGGACTGTTAAGGGCTAGCATGCAGCCAGATGAGCAGCTATCATGGCAAGTTCAGAGAATGTGGATTAAGGATGGAGTTTTCACCATGCATTTCTGATCACACATACTAACAGTAAAAATAATTCAGTACAGCCCATATATACATTAAGCTCTTTATAAAATGTATTAATGCAGATGAGTTTTTTTTTTAATGTCAGTGAAACCCTATAATTCCCTTCCTGCAGTGGAGCATCTTGTTGACTTCCTGTGGAACCATTAATATGGACAAGAAGAAAACCAGGTACCAGGAAACCTGAAGACACTGTAACTAAAAGAGTGCCATTGCAAGGGCAGCCCAAGGTCAGTCCTTGGGTAAAAGTGACAACAAGCAGAGACCATTGTGTGCCAAATTCCATAGGATACGATCATTGATTCTGTCCTAGCTTCCCCCGGGACAGAATCCAATTTCAGAGGAGCTTAACTAAGGCCTGTAAGCAGAATACTTAATGAGTAGCTTTGAACTGAAGTGGAATATTTAGAGAATTAGTATAGTTTCCAGTGAGCAAATCCAAAGAAATCCTGAGCTTGTACTGAGAGTTTCTTTGCCTTCAAAACTTTACATGCAATATATCTTTGGCTCTGCAGAGGTATTTGTATGTGTTGTACAACACCCAACAACGTAAGGGTGAATTTTCTATCTGCTGTGATGCAATTCAATCTAATTTTACTTAGAGCAGAAATGAGGTATGATATGACTTCAGATCACATTGTTCAGACTGGGTGAGTCAAAATCTGATATAGACTTTTGCAGTTAATGTTACATTGGAAGAAAAATAAAACTATTGATGGTAGTTATAACTACTATCTCAGATTTCCAAAGGAAGTTTGTTTTTAAGCTTCTCCTATCCAGTTCTCATATGATCCACGTTAGCATCAATAGTAACAACAGGACTAATACTGTGAAGGAGCCACCAAGTCCTTTTGACCACATGCAGAATCCAGTGAGGATCCCCTGTATTTACCAAAGATCCTTGTAAATATCTATGAAGATGAGAAGCACAGTGGTGCACTCTTTTCTCATTAAATGAATGGAGAGCTCCAGGTAGCTTCTGACTCATTTATCTTTATTGTTGGTGCTTATCTATTAATACCTTACTCCTGATAATTTGATATCACCAAGACATCCTAGACTCATCCTAGAATGAGAACACTTACAGTTATCCTCAAACAAGGGTGCCGGGACATTGAGAAAATAACCTCAGCTCCATTCCAGGCTTTTGTGTGTTTAAAAAAACACGACAAGTTTCAGGTGAATGTCTGGTCTCAAACTTAGAGGTCTGTATTTTATCCTAAGATGTTTGCTTATTCCTAACTTGAAAGTTTACATGTGATTGTTGTTCAGATTAAGCAAAAAAGTTTGTAATTACCCTCATTTTCTTAGCTGGCTTTTCCCCATTACCTGTCCAACTGTAAATTTTGCACCAAAAAGTTTGAAAATAAAAGTTCTGTTTAGGTCATATATCAAGAACATTAGGAAACTAGTCACAAAGATGTAAGGTGTTTTGTGGTCTCATAGTCAGTCTCCCCTAATCACCTGGTCTGTATCATCTCAGGAATGTATGGGAACAATGGAGGGAGAGCTTCCCACACAGTGGCAGCCAGGGCTGTGTGAATAGCAATTTGTCTGTACATTCCACCCAAGGGCTTTAATGGGCTCAGAGGTGAGATCCCTCAGAGAAGAAGCAAACAAGGGGGCACCTATCATCACCCAAGTTTCTGCCTGCAGGTGATTTCCAGACCTTTGTGTAGGAAAGGATAATCCAAAGAGAGTCTGACAGGCTTGCTGAGATGAGGAACAGGAATTGGAATTCTGAGAGGCTAAGGTGACTGTAACTGTGAGCTTTAATTTCTTTCTATTATCTTATTGTGGTGGTTAGGAATTCTAGTATTCTATTAAATACTAATGCTGATAAGAGGTATTAATTACTTAATGGGAATGTGTCTAATGCTTCACTATTAACTGTGATAACTGAGATAAGAGTCTCAGAGCAGAGGCAGGTACATAGAAAAAGGGCTTCAGAGATGTGGATAGGGGTACATCTGAATCTTTGGTTGAACATCATTCTGCATATTCATAGGGTAAAACTCCTCATGGCCGGGCAAAGAAAAATTTGCAGAAAAGATTAATTACTCAAACAATCCTCAGAGATCACACACGGTCAAGAATCATTTGAATCCCCAGTATCCAGAGTGGAGAAAACTCCTTGAATACACAAGATATTCAGTAGACTCCAAAAAGATAATGTCTTAGTTATTGAGCTAAATTGAAGCTAGGAGAAATTCTACCCTAGATCCATCATTTAAAAGTTTAAAAGCAAGTCTTGAAAGCATCAAATATATACACTGAAGCCAGCCAGAACAAAGTACAGCAATATTTATTGGAATATAACAAAGCTAGAACTCAAAAATGAAAAATTCACAATGTGGTATTTTGCTGTGTGTAAATTATACCTCAATAAAAACTGACTTTAAGAAAGAAGTAAAGTCTTTCTTTATATTTTTCTCAACAGATAAAAAAAATTGTGAAATTTAATACTAGCTGATTAAAAAAAAATTAGCAATCTGGTAATAGGAGATAGATAGCTTCCTAAACTTGATAATGGATCATATATTTCTACCAACATCACAGTTAATAATGAAGCATTAGACACATTCCCATTAAGTAATTAATACCTCCTATCAGCATTCGTATTGAATAGAATACTAGAATTCCTAACCACCACAGTAAGATAATAGAAAGAAATTAAAGCTCACAGGATATAAGACAAAAAATTAAAACTCTTGTTTTTCACCCATAATCACTGTGCATGTGTAAAGTCACACATTAGTAATAGCAAATCAGGGATTCAAACTTGAGAGTCTGACTCCAGAGTATTTAAATTCTGTAGCAACAGTTTATTAGGAAATATAATTTTTTTAAAGCTACAATTTATAGTAACCAAAACCCCACCAAGTTTTGTGCTGAGGAAGTACTGAGGAATACATTTTATTAAGCAAACATGAAAATCTTGAGGAAAAAGTTAAAATTTTACTAAAAGGCTTAAAGGAAGACCTAAACAAATGGGAAGATATGCTCATAGTTGGCAATATGAAACTGGCATTTCTCCTCAAAATGATGTATAAGTTCAACATAATTCAGATACTTAACAGGGATCTTTATGAAACTTGACCTGGCAATACTAAAGTTTATATGGAGAAGTTCAGAACCAGGAGAAGATAACTGAAGAAGAAGAGTAATAAGGAAGGACCCGTCCTACCCTATACCAGGTGTTACAGCAAAACTATGGTAAATAAAAATGTGGTACAGGGAAGGCAGATCAGTCAATGGACCAGGCTGGAAATACTAAAAATGAAGGAACAAGAATATATGAATATGGAACCAGAGAGAAGTGGTATTACAAATCAGAGAGGAAAATTTGGACTTATTAACACACGATGCTAGAGACAACTGGCTATACATTTGGAAAACAATAAAGCTAGATCTTTATCTCACACCTAATTCAAAATTAGTGTCGGATGAACTAAAGACAGAAAAATGAGGAAAAAATTTTACTTAAATCTTAAGTAGAACAAATTCAGGAGACTCTCTTGATGATAGTGGTGGAAGATATGAATTTGTTAAACTAGACACACACAAAAAGCACAAATTATAAGAAATGGATAAATTTGAATTTATTTTAATTGAATGAATATTAATTAATTTACTATTAATTTAAACTTAATAGTAAAACATTAAATGAAAACATTATAACAAATGCAAAAGGCAAGCCCTAAATTGGAAGAAGAAATGTGCAACCTTTACTAAAACATAAATAATAGTATCCAGCATACATTAAAAAAAACTCCTTTATACTAAAATGGGCAATGGATATGTATGACAAGTCCATGAATTTAAGAAAACATCCTAATAGCTAAAAAGCAAATAAAAATAATTAAAATTTCATAATAATAGTAAGTACAAATTGAGCAGTAATGTATTATAAATTCATACACATTATATTTTTAGAAATTAATAACTCTTATATGCCAAGAATGATAATGATGTGGGGAAATGAGATATCTTATATAGAGCTGGTGAGAGTATAAATAAATAAATTTAGAGATACACGCACTCAGTGATTCCATTTCTAAAGAAATTTATATATAGTTTATTTCAGCAATATTTAATAGTGAAAGTAGTGAATAAATTTTCTTTAAAAAACTTAACCTTTCTTTTGTAAGGAAATGGATAAATAAACTATGGGGGAAAATTAACATCTTTATATTATTGAATCTTCCTAGACAGGAATATTACATGTCATTTTATTTCCTTTCTTTTAGCTTTTCCCTTATATAAGTTTAAAAATTGTAGTTAGTTTTATTCCAAGGAATTTTATAGTTTTCATAGTTATAGTTAGTGACATTGTTTTCTATTACACTTTCTAAAGGTATATAGGAATAATTTTTTAGGTTGACTTTTTTTGTTGGAGTATAGTTGCTTTACACTGCTGTGTCAGTTTCTGCTGTACAACAGAGTGAATCAGCCATACGTATATATATATCCCCTCTTTTTTGGATTTCCTTCCCATTTAGGTCACCACAAAGCACCGAGTAGAGTTCCCCCTGCAATATAGTAGGTTCTCATTAGTTATCTATTTTATACATAGTAGTGTATATGTCAATCTCAATCTCCAATTCATCCCACCCTGTCACCTTGGTATCTATACATTTGTTCACTAAGTCTGTGTCTCAATTTCTTCTTTGCAAATAAGATCATCTTCATCATTTTTCTAGATTCCACATATATGCGTTAATATACAATATTTGTTTTTCTCTTTCTGCTTAATTTACTCTGTATGACAGACTCTAAGTTCATCCACATCACTACAAATGACCCGATTTTGTTCCTTTTTATAGCTGAGTAATATTCCATTATATATATGTACCATATCTTCTTTATCTATTCTTCTGTTGGTGGACATTTCAGCTGCTTCCATGTCCTGGATATTGTAAAAAGTGCTGCAATGGAAATTGGGGTGCATGTATCTTTTTGAATTGTGGTTTTCTCTGGTTATAAGCCCAGTAGTGGGATTGATGGGTCATAATGTAGTTCAATTTTTAGTTTTCTAAGGAACCTCCATACTGTTCTCCATAGTGGCTCTACCAATTTACATTCACACCAACAGTGTAGGAGGGTTCCCTTTTCTCCACAGCCTCTCAAGAATTTATGGTTTGTAGATTTTTTAATGATAGCCATTCTGACTGGTGTGAGGTGGTACTTCATTGTAGTTTTGATTTGCATTTCTCTAATAATTAGTGATGATGAGCATCTTGTCATGTATTTGTTGGCCATCTGTGTATCTTCTTTGGAGAAATGTCTGTTTAGGTCTTCCACCAATTTTTTGATTGGGTTGTTTGGGGTTTTTTTGATATTGAGCTGCATGAGCTGTTTGTATATTTTGGAGATTAATCCTTTGTCAGTTGCTTTGTTTGCAAATATTTTCTTCCATTCTGAGGGTTGTCTTTTCATCTTGTTTATGGTTTTCTTTGCTGTACAACAACTTTTAAATTTCATTAGATCCCATTTGTTTATTTTTGTCTTTATTTTCATTACCCTAGGAGATGAATCAAAAAAGATCTTGCTGCAATTTATGTCAAAGAGTGTTCTGCCTATGTTTTCTTCTAAGTGTTTTATAGTGTCTGGCCTTACATTTAGGTCTTTAAACCATTTTGAGTTTATTTTTGTGTATGGTATTAGGGAGTGTTCTACTTTCATTCTTTTACATGTAGCTGTCCACTTTTCCCAACACCACTTATTGAAGAGACAACATTTTCTCCACTGTATATTCTTCCCTCCTTTGTCAAGCATTAGGTGACTATAGGTGTATGGGTTTGTCTCTGGGCTTTCTATCCTGTTGCATTGATCTATATTTCTGTTTTTGTGCCATTACCATACTGTCTTGATTACTGTAGCTTTGTAGTATAGTCTGAAGTCAGGGAGCCTGCTTCCTCCAGCTCCATTTTTCTTTCTCAAAATTACTTTGGCTCTTCAGGGTCTTTTGTGTTTCCACACAAATTGTAAAAATTTTTGTTCTAATTCTGTGAAAAATGCCATTGGAAATTTTATAGAGATTTCATTGAATATGTAGATTGCTTTGGGTAGTATAGCCATTTTCACAATATTGATTCTTCCTATCCAGGAACATGGTATATCTCTCCATCTATTTGTGTCGTCTTTTATTTCTTTCATTACTACCTTATAGTTTTCTGCATACAGGTCTTTTGCATCTGTAAGTAGGTTTATTCCTAGGTATTTTATTGTTTTTTTTGCAATGGTAAATGGGAGTGTTTCCTTAATTTCTCTTTCAGATTTTTCATCATTAGTGTATAGGAATGCAAGAGATTTCTGTGCATTAATTTTGTATCCTGCAACTTTACCAAATTCATTGATTAGCTCTAGTAGTTTTCTGGTGGCATCTTTAGGATTTTCTACATAGAGTATAATGTCATCTGCAAACAGTGACAGCTTTACTTCTTTTCCAATTTGGATTCGTTTTATTTCCTTTTCTTCTCTGTTTGCTATGGCCAGGACTTCCAAAACTATGTTGAATAATAGTGGTGACAGTGGACACCCTTATCTTGCTCCTGATTTTAAAGGAAATGCTTCAGTTTTTCACCATTGAGAATGATGTTTGCTGTGGGTTTGTCATATATGACCTATATTATGTTGAGGTAGGTTCCCTCTGTGCCCACTTTCTGGAGAGTTTTTATCATAAATCAGTGTTGAATTTTCTCAAAGGCTTTTTCTGCATCTATTGAGATGATCATATGGTTTTTATTCTTCAATTTGTTAATACGGTGTATCACATTGGTTGATTTGCGTATATTAAAGAACCCTTGCATTACTGGGGTAAATCCCACTTGATCATGGTGTATGATCCCTTTAATGTGTTGCTGGATTCTGTTTGCTAGTATTTTGTTGAGGATTTTTACATGTATGTTCATCAGTGCTATTGGCCTGTAATTTTATTTTTTGTGATATCTTTGTCTGGTTTTGGTATCAGGGTGATTGTGGCCTCATAGAATGAGCTTCAGAGTGCTCCTCCCTCTGCAACTTTTTGGAAGCTTTTGTAAAGGATAGGTGTTCCCTCTTCTCTAAATGTTTGATAGAATTCGCCTGTGAAGCCATATGGTCCTGGGCTTTTGTTTGTTGGAAGATTTTTAATCACAGTTTCAATTTCATTACTTGTGATTGCTCTGTTCACATTTTCTATTTCTTCCTGGTTCAGTCTTGGAAGGTTGTACTTTTTCTAAGAATTTGTCCATTTCTTCCAGGTTGTCCATTTTATTGGCATAGAGTTGCTTGTAGTAGTCTTTTATGATCCTTTGTATTTCTGCAGTGTCAGTTGTAACTTCTCCTTTTCCATTTCTAATTTTATTGATTTGAGTCCTCTCCCTTTTTTTCTTGAAGCGTCTGGCTAAGAGTTTATCAATTTTGTTTATCTTTGCTAAGAACCAGCTTTTAGTTTCATTGATCTTTGCTATTGTTTTCTTCATTTCTATTTCATTTATTTCTGCTCTGATCTTTATGATTTCTTTCCTTCCAGTAACTGGGTTTTTCTTGTTCTTCTTTCTCTAGTGGCTTTAGGTGTAAGGTTAGGCTGTTTATATGAGATTTTTCTTCTTTCTTGAGGTAGGGTTGTTTTGCTATAAACTTCCCTCTTAGAACTGCTTTTGCTGCATCCCATAGGTTTTGGGGTGTTGTTTTTTTGTTGTCATTTGTTTCTAGGTATTTTTTGATTTCCTCTTTGATTTCTTTCGTGATCTCTTGGTTATTTAGTAGCATATTGTGCAGCCTCCACGTGTTTGTGTTTTTTACAGTTTCTTTCCTATAACTGATTTCTAATCTCATAACATTGTGGTCGGAAAAGATGCTTAATATGATTTAAATTTTCTTAAATTTACGGACGTTTGATTTGTGACCCAAGATGTGATCTCTCCTGGAGAATGTTTCGTGTGCACTTGAGAAGAAAGTGTATTCTGCTGCTTTCGGATGGAATGTCCTATAAACATCAATTAAGTCTATATTTTCTAATGTGTCATTTAAGACTTGTGTTTTCTTATTAATTTTCTGTCTGGATGATCTATTCATTTGTGTAAGTGGAGTGTTAAAGTCCCCCACTATTATTGTGTTACTATCAATTTCCCATTTTATGGCTGTTAGCATTTGCCTTATATATTGCAGCGCTCCTATGTTGGGTGCATAAATATTTACAATTGTTGTGTCTTCTTCTAAGATTGATCCCTTGATCATTATGTAATGTCCTTTTCTGTCTCTTGTAATAGTCTTTTTTAAAGTCTATTTTGTCTGATATGAGTATTGCTACTCCTGCTTCTTTTCCTTTCAATTTGCATAGAATATCTTTGTCTACTCCCTCACTTTCAGTTTGTATGTGTCCATAGGTCTGAAGTGAGACTCTTGTAGACAGCATATATATGGGTCCTCTTTATGTGTCTATTCAGCTGGTCTGTGTCTTTTTGTTGGAATATAATCCATTTACATTTAAGGTAATTATTGATATGTATGTTCCTATTACCATTTTCTTAATTGTTTTGGGTTTGTTTTTGTGAGTCTTTTTCTTCTCTTGTGCTTCCCGTGTAGAGAAGTTCCTTTAGCATTTGTTGTAAAGCTGATTTGGTGGTACTGAATTCTCTTAACTTTTGCTTATCTGTAAAGCTTTTGATTTGTCCATCGAATCTGAATGAGTTCCTTGCTGGGTAGAGTAATCTTGGTTGTAAGTTTTTCCTTTTCATCACTGTACATGTATCCTGACACTCCCTTCTGGCCTGCAGACTTTCTGCTGAAAAATCAGCTGATAACGTTATGGGGATTCCCTTATATGTTATTTGTTGCTTTTCCCTTCTTACTTTTTTTTTTTCTTAAACATCTTTATTGAAGTATAATTGCTTTACAATGGTGTGTTAGTTTCTGCTTTATAACAAAGTGAATCAGTTATACATATACATATGTTCCCATATCTCTTCCCTCTTGCATCTCCCTCCCTCCCACCCTCCCCATCCCACCCCTCTAGGTGGTCACAAAGCACTGAGTTGATCTCCCTGTGCTATGTGGCTGCTTCCCACTAGCTATCTATTTTACATTTGGTAGTGTATATATGTCCATGACACTCTCTCACCCTGTCACATCTCACCCCACCCCCTCCCCATATCCTCAAGTCCATTCTCTAGTAGGTCTGTGTCTTTATTCCCGTCTTGCCACTAGGTTCTTCATGGCCTTTTTTTTTTCCCCTTAGATTCCATATATATGTGTTAGCATACTGTATTTGTTTTTCTCTTTCTGACTTACTTCACTCTGTATGACAGACTCTAACTCCATCCACCTCATTACAAATACCTCCATTTCATTTCTTTTTATGGCTGAGTAATATTCCATTGTACATATGTGCCACATCTTCTTTATCCATTCATCTGAAGATGGACACTTAGGTTGCTTCCATATCCTGGCTATTGTAAATAGAGCTGCAATGAACATTTTGGTACATGACTCTTTTTTTTTTTTTTTTTTTTAACTTTTTTGTTTTAGACACCAATTGTACTTGAACATTTGTTATTTTATTTATTTTATTTTTTTAAAATTTATTTATTTATTTCTGGCTGTGCTGGGTCTTCGCCTCTGTGCGAGGGCCCCCTCCAGCCGCGGCAAGCGGGGACCACTCCTCACCGTGGAGCGCGGGCCTCCCACTATCGCAGCCTCTCCCGTTGCAGAGCACAGGCTCCAGACGCGCAGGCTCAGTAGTTGTGGCTCACGGGCCCAGCCGCTCCACGGCATGCGGGATCCTCCCAGACCAGGGCTGGAACCCGTGTCCCCCGCATTGGCAGGCAGACTCTCAACCACTGCGCCACCAGGGAAGCCCGTACATGACTCTTTTTGAACTATGGTTTTCTCAGGGTATATGCCCAGTAGTGGGATTGCAGGGTCGTATGGTATTTCTATTTGTAGTTTTTTAAGGAACCTCCATACTGTTCTCCATAGTGGCTGTATCAATTCCCACCAACAGTGCAAGAGTGTTCCCTTTCCTCCACACCCTCTCCAGCATTTATTATTTCTAGATTTTTTGATGATGGTCATTCTGGCCGGTGTGAGATGATATCTCATTGTAGTTTTGATTTGCATTTCTCTAATGATTAATGACGTTGAGCATTCTTTCATCTGTCTGTTGGCAATCTGTATATCTTCTTTGGAGAAATGTCTATTTAGGTCTTCTGCCCATTTTTGGATTGGGTTGTTTGTGTTTTTGACATTGAGCTGCATGGGCTGCTTGTAAATTTTGGAGATTAATCCTTTGTCAGTTGCTTCATTTGCAAATATTTTCTCCCATTCTGATGGTTGTCTTTTGGTCTTGTTTATGGTTTCCTTTGCAGTGCAAAAGCTTTTAAGTTTCATTAGGTCCCATTTGTTTCTTTTTGTTTTTATTTCCATTTCTCTAGGAGCTAGGTCAAAAAGAATCTTGCTGTGATTTATGTCATAGAGTGTTCTGCCTATGTTTTCCTCTAAGAGTTTGATAGTGTCTGGCCTTACACTTAGGTCTTTAATCCATTTTGAGTTTATTTTGGTGTATGGTGTCAGGGAGTGTTCTAATTTCATACTTTTACATGTATCTGTCCAATTTTCCCAGCACCACTTATTGAAGAGGCTGTCTTTTCTCCACTGTATATGCTTGCCTCCTTTATCAAAGATAAGGTGACCATATGTGCGTGGGTTTATCTCTGTGCTTTCTATCCTGTTCCATTGATCTATATTTCTGTTATTGTGCCAGTACCAAACTATCTTGATTACTGTAGCTTTGTAATATAGTCTGAAGTCAGGGAACCTGATTCCTCCAGCTCCATTTTTTGTTCTCAAGATTGCTTTGGCTATTCGGGGTCTTTTGTGTTTCCATACAAATGGTGAAATTTTTTGTTCTAGTTCTGTGAAAAATGCCAGTGGTAGTTTGATAGGGCTTGCATTGAATCTGTAGATTGCTTTGAGTAATAGAGTCATTTTCACAATGTTGATTGTTCCAATCCAAGAACATGGTATATCTCTCCATCTGTTTGTATCATCTTTAATTTCTTTCATCAGTGTCTTATAGTTTTCTGCATACAGGTCTTTTGTCTCCTTAGGTAAGTTTATTCCTAGATATTTTATTCTTTTTTGTTGCAATGGTAAACGGGAAAGTTTTCTTAATTTCACTTTCAGATTTTTCATCATTAGTGTATAGGAATGCAAGAGATTTCTGTGCATTAATTTTGTATCCTGCTACTTTACCAAATTCATTGATTAGCTCCACTAGTTTTCGGGTAGCATCTTTAGGATTCTTTATGTATAGTATCATGTCATCTGCAAACAGTGACAGCTTTACTTCTTCTTTTCCGATTTGGATTCCTTTTATTTCTTTGTCTTCTCTGATTGCTGTGGCTAACACTTCCAAAACTATGTTGAATAATAGTGGTGAAAGTGGGCAATCTTGTCTTGTTCCTGATCTTAGTGGAAATGGTTTCAGTTTTTCACCACTGAGGACAATGTTGGCTGTGGGTTTGTCGTATATGGCCTTTATTATGTTGAGGAAAGTTCCCTCTATGCCTACTTTCTGCAGGGCTTTTTCAGAAATGGGTGTTGAATTTTGTCGAAAGCTTTCTCTGCATCTATTGAGATGATCATATGGTTTTTCTCCTTCAATTTGTTAATATGATGTATCACGTTGATTGATTTGCGTATATTGAAGAATCCTTGCATTCCTGGAATAAACCCCACTTGATCATGGTGTATGATCCTTTTAATGTGCTGTTGGATTCTGTTTGCTAGTATTTTGTTGAGGATTTTTGCATCTATGTTCATCAGTGATATTGGCCTGTAGTTTTCTTTCTTTGTGACATCTTTGTCTGGTTTTGGTATCAGGGTGATGGTGGCCTCGTAGAATGAGTTTGGGAGTGTTCCTCCCTCTGCAGTATTTTGGAAGAGTTTGAGAAGGATAGGTGTTAGCTCTTCTCTAAACGTTTGATAGAATTCACCTGTGAAGCCATCTGGTCCTGGGGTTTTGTTTGTTGGAAGATTTTTAATCACAGTTTCAATTTCAGTGCTTGTGAGTGGTCTGTTCATATTTTCTATTTCTTCCTGGTTCAGTCTCGGCAGGTTGTGCATTTCTAAGAATCTGTCCATTTCTTCCAGGTTGTCCATTTTATTAGCATAGAGTTGCTTGTAGTAATCTCTCATGATCGTTTGTATTTCTGCAGTGTCAGTGGTTACTTCTCCTTTTTCATTTCTAATTCTATTGACTTGAGTCTTCTCCCTTTTTTTCTTGATGAGTCTGGCTAATGGTTTATCAATTTTGTTTTTCTTCTCGAAGAACCAGGTTTTAGTTTCATTGATTTTTGCTATTGTTTCCTTCATTTCTTTTTCATTTATTTCTGATCTGACCTTTATGATTTCTTTCCTTCTGCTAGCTTTGGGGCTTTTTTGTTCTTCTTTCTCTAATTGCTTTAGGTGCAAGGTTAGGGTGTTTATTCGAGATGTTTCCTGTTTTTTGATGTAGGCTTGTATTGCTATAAACTTCCCTCTTAGCACTGCTTTTGCTGCATCCCATAGGTTTTGGGTCGTTGTGTCTCCATTGTCATTTGTTTCTAGGTATTTTTTTGATTTCCCCTTTGATTTCTTCAGTGATCACTTCGTTATTAAGTAGTGTATTGTGTAGCCTCCATGTGTTTGTATTTTTTACAGATCTTTTCCTGTAATTGATATCTAGTCTCATAGCGTTGTGGTCGGAAAAGATACTTGATATGATTTCAATTTTCTTAAATTTACCAAGGCTTGATATGTGACCCAAGATATGATCTATCCTGGAGAATGTTCCACGGGCACTTGAGAAAAATGTGTATTCTGTTGTTTTTGGGTGGAATGTCCTATAAATATCAATTAAGTCCATCTTGTTTAATGTATCATTTAAAGCTTGTGTTTCCTTATTTATTTTCATTTTGGATGATCTGTCCATTGGTGAAAGTGGGGTGTTAAAGTCCCCTACTATGATTGTTTTGCTGTCGATTTCCCCTTTTATGGCTGTTAGTGTTTGCCTTATGGATTGAGGCGCTCCTATGTTGGGTGCATAAATATTTACAATTGTTATACCTTCCTCTTGGATCAATCCCTTGATCATTATATAGTGTCCTTCTTTGTCTCTTGTAATAGTCTTTATTTTAAAGTCTATTTTGTCTGATATGAGAATTGCTACTCCAGCTTTCTTTTGATTTCCATTTGCATGGAATATCTTTTTCCATCCCCTCACTTTCAGTCTGTATGTGTCTCTAGGTCTGAAGTGGGTCTCTTGTAGACAGCATATATAAGGGTCTTGTTTTTGTATCCATTCAGCCTCTCTGTGTCTTTTGGTGGGAGCATTTAATCCATTTATATTTAAGGTAATTATCGATATGTATGTTCCTATTCCCATTTTCTCAAATGTTTTGGGTTTGTTATTGTAGGTGTTTTCCTTCTCTTGTGTTTCTTGCCTAGAGAAGTTCCTTTAGCATTTGTTGTAAAGCTGGTTTGGTGGTGCTGAACTCTCTCAGCTTTTGCTTGTCTGTAAAGGTTTTAATTTCTCCATCAAATCTGAATGAGATCCTTGTTGGGTAGATTAATCTTGGTTGTAGGTTTTTCTCCTTCATGACTTTAAGTATATCCTGCCATTCCCTTCTGGCTTGCAGAGTTTCTGCTGAAAGATCAGCTGCTAACCTTATGGGGATTCTCTTGTGTGTTATTTGTTGTTTTTCCCTTGCTGCTTTTAATATGTTTTCTTTATATTTAATTTTTGATAGTTTGATTAATATGTGTCTTGGCGTGTTTCTCCTTGGATTTATCCTGTATGGGACTCTCTGTGCTTCCAGGACTTGGTTAACTATTTCCTTTCCCATATTAGGGAAGTTTTCAACTCTAATCTCTTCAAATATTTTCTCAGTCCCTTTCTTTTTCTCTTCTTCTTCTGGGACCCCTATAATTCGAATGTTGGTGCGTTTAATGTTGTCCCAGAGGTCTCTGAGACTGTCCTCAGTTCTTTTCATTGTTTTTTCTTTATCCCGCTCTGCAGTAGTTATTTCCACTATTTTATCTTCCAGGTCACTTATCCGTTCTTCTGCCTCAGTTATTCTGCTGTTGATCCCATCTAGAGTTTTTTTAATTTCATTTACTGTGTTTTTCATCGTTGCTTGGTTCCTTTTTAGTTCTTCTACGTCCTTGTTAAATGTTTCTTGCATTTTGTGTATTCTATTTCTAAGATTTTGGATCATCCTTACTATCATTATTTTGAATTCTTTTTCAGGTAGACCACCTTTTTCCTCTTCATTTGTTAGGTCTGGTGTGTTTTGACCCTGCTCCTTCATCTGCTGTGTGCTTTTCTGTCATCTCATTTTGCTTATCTTACTGTGTTTGGGGTCTCCTTTTCACAGGCTGCAGGTTCGTAATTCCCATTGTTTTTGGTATCTGGCCCCAGTGGCTAAGGTTGGTTCAGTGGGTTGTGTAGGTTTCCTGGTGGTCCCTTGCTGCTTTTAATATTTTTTTCTTTACATTTAATTTTTGTTAGTTTGATTAATATGTGTCTCAGCATGTTTCTCCTTTGATTTATCCTGTATGGGACTCTGCATTTCCTGGACTTGTTTGACTATTTCCTTTCCCATGTTAGGGAAAGTTTTGACTATCGTCTCTTCAAATATTTTCTCAGACCAATTCTCTTTCTCGTCCTCTTCTGGGAACCCCTATAAGTCAAATGTTGGTGCATTTAATATTGTCCCAGGTCTCTATGACAGTCTTCATTTCTTTTCATTCTTTTTTCTTTATTGTGCTCCACAGCCAGTATTTCCACCATTCTATCTTCCAGCTCAGTTACCCATTCTTCTGCCTCAGTTATTCTGCTATTGATTCCTTCAAGGGTATTTTTCATTTCAGGTATCGTTTTGTTCATGACTGTTGGTTTGTTCTTCAGTTCTTCTAGGTCCTTGTTAAACATTTCTTGTATCTTCTTGATCTGTGCCTCCATTCTATGTCCAAGATCTTGGATTATCTTTATTATCATTACTCTGAACTCTTTTTCAGGTAGATTGCCTATTTCCTCTTCATTTATTTGGTCTTGTGAATTTTTCCTTTGCTCCTTCATCCACAATATATTTCTCTGTTGTCTCATTTTGCCTGACTTACTGTGTTTATGGTCTCCTTTCTGCAGGCTACAGGGTCACAGTTTTTCTTGCTTCTGCTGTCTGCCCCCTGGTGAGTGGGGTTGGTCCAGGGGCTTGTGTAAGCTTCCTGGTGAGAAGGACTGGTGCCTGCACTCTGGTGGGTGGGGCTGAGTCTCTTCCCTCTGATGAGTAGGGCTGCATCAAGTGGTGTGTTTGGGGGTGTCTGTGAACCTAGTATGACTTTAGGCAGTCTGTCTGCTGATGGGTGTGGTGGTGTTCCTGTCTTGCTGGTTGTTTGGCATGAGGTGTCCAGCACTGGAACTTGCAGGCAGTTCACTGGAGCAAGGTCTTGGTGTTGAGATGGATACCTCTGGGTGTGCACATGCTGATTAATATTCCCTTAGCCAAGGAATTATTTGGCACTCCAGCAGACTGGATTTCATGCTCCCACCCTGGAGGCCCAGGCCTGATCCCTTGCCAGGGAAACAAAAGCCTCCAAGCCATGCAGCACAGCCAGAAAAAAAAAAGGAGGAAGAAAGAAAACAGACAAACCAAATCCAAGACAAACGATAAAAACAAAATCAAACAGAAACAAAGAAGCAGTTAGAAAGGAAAGAAAAAAAAAACAATGAAAACAAAAAACAAGAGAACAAAGAACACAGAAATGAAAACAATCAATAAGGACTAAACTAACAAAAACAAGAAATGAAAAACAAAACAAAAACAGAAAGCAAACTAAGAAAAAAAAGAGTAAAGAAAACAAAGACATTAAATTATTAAAAAAAACAAGAAAAAAACACAAAACAAAAAAGTAAAGTAAAAAAAGAAAATATATTTTAAAAATAAAAACAAAAACAGCAACAACTGAACAAAATTAAACAAACAAAAAGGATAATAGTAATAAGAATCTTTTCCTGGGGCCTCATCTGTCAGTATCCTTGATCCCATAGTGAGCCAGAGCCAACCCCTGCCTCCCCAGGAGGCCCTTCAGTACCTCTAGGTAGGTCTCTGAACCTGCTGTGGGCACTGTAGGGCCAACTCAGACTCTGACCTGGCCCAAGTCCTACATGTACTTGCCCCTAAAGTCCACAGCTGCTAAACTTAGACCAGTCTCAGTTGTGGGAACACTTGTTGTCTATTCAGATATTCCACATATGCAGGATTTACCAAGCCAATCATGGGGATTTAATATGCAGCTTATGCAGCTGCACAGAGAGATTTCCATTCCTCTTCCTTAGTCACACTGCCCCTGGGGCTCAGCTTTGGTTTTGGCCCCACCTCTGTGTGTGTGCCACCCTCAAGCATCTGTTCCCTGCCCAGGCGAGAGAGAGACTAAGCAGCAGTTGATTGGGGCACACTTACTCACTCAAGCCAGGGAGGGGTACAGTGGCCCAACTGGGGTGTGCATGAAGGTGGAGGAAACCAGCAGGGAGTTGCAACAGACTGGGGTGCACTCACTCTGGTGGGAGTCCCTCCCAGTGCCTGCGGAGGCAGGGGCTGGCATGTGGGGGTGGTGGCAGCCCTGTCCCTCACACACCACTCAACAATGGTGCCTCCTTTCCTAGACAGATCCTGCTTCCTCTAGGAGCATTCCTGGCCATGGAGCCCCTCACTCCCATCCCTTCTGTTGTACCCGTGCAGCCAACAGCAGTCCTCTCCCTGGATCTGCTCTTTTAACCCCACACTTTAGCACCCAGCCCCCACCAGCATTGGCAGATTCCTGTCTCAGGCAGGGGGGCCCAGGGTTGATACCTGAGGAGGCTTTGGGATGGGTGGCACTCAGGACCCCGGAGCCTACAGGGCAGGAGGAGGCTTTAGCTTGAGGCACCAGTGAGCCTGCTCAGATGGGTGCCCTTCCCAGTGCCTGTGGAGGCCAAAGTCTGTGGGTGGGGTAGAGGGTTACAATGGTGGCCCCACCCCTTGTGCACCACTCAAAAATGATGCCTTGCTTCTATGGTGTCCTGGGCTTTTTCTGCAAACTTTCCCAGTCGTGGAGCTCCTTACTCCTGTCCCTTCAGGCTGTCTTTTTACAGCCAACATGTGTCCCCTCCCTGGGTCCATGCTCCAAACCCCACTTTCCAGCACCCAGCTCCCCTCTGCAACAGGAGACACACGACTCAGCCTGGGGTCCGCAGGGCGGTGGCACAGACCATGCACAGTTCTTACTTTGTCCTGCTTTCCACAGACCATCTGCTGCATTCTCCTTTGATCCCCCGAAGGTCCCTTTCTGTCCCAGCTGATTTCCCCACCATGAGGGGGTTTTTCTGATTGCGGGAACCTCTCTTCACCTTCAGTTTTGCACAAGGGTTGCTGGTCCCTTTATTGATTCCTCTTTTCTTTTTTTCTTTCTTTCATCCTACCCAGTGGTGAGGGTATTTTTCTTATCTTTTTAGGTGTCTGAAGTCTTTCACTAATGTTCAGCAGGTGCTCTTTGAGAATTGTTCCATTCGTTGATGTATTCTTGATGCACTTGTGAGGAGAGACAAATTCCACGTCCTCCTATTCTATCTTGACTACTCCCCCTCAATTGACTTTTTAATGTAACTATTTTCCTTCTTTTTTCCTTCCTTCCTTCCACCTCATTTAGTTTAGTTTTATTGTTCTTTTAAAAAAATTACTGACTTGAATATTTAGTTCCCAAATTTTATTCTTTCTTTATTCTGATAAATTGATTTAAGGCAACAACTTCTATATAAGTGGGAAAGTTTTGGAAGGCATAATTTTGTGATATTCTCATGTTTCTAAATACATGGTTATTTTAGTTTTAATTTCTCCTAGTGATTTAATATTTACGTGAAGAGATATTTTGATTTTAGTTTGTAATTTGGAATTTTATTACACTGTTTGCTGCATACTGATTTCCACTTTTAAACATTTTCTTGACATTTTCCTTTTACATAATCAATTTCTGTGACTGGTCTGTATGTGTTTGCAAAGATTATGTTAGTTATGCATACATATATGCATATATTATGTTGTATTTTCTCCAATATACTTAAATTTGTCATTCAAATCTCTTATATTATATTTATTCTGAGAGAACTGTGTTAATGTCTCCCACTAATTTTGTGGATTTGTCCATTTTTCCTTGCATCTCTATCTTTCTTTATTATTTGTTTTATACACACACTATAGTAACATCATTAGAGAAATAAAAGAGAAAATAGAATCTATTTTACAAGAGCATGCTGCAAATTACTCATTTCCAAGATATATCTACATCTATATCTGTATCTATATCTATCTATCTATAAAGAGAGAGCTTATTTTTTAGACAAACTCTTAGTGATCTTGGAAACAAGGCATCAATTATCCAAATTTAAAAAGTATTAAAATTTATAAATAGACCATGAAGCAGAATGGTCACAACTAAAAGAGTGAAATATATGTGCGTGTGTGAGTGTGTGTGTGTATGTGTGTGTGTGTGTGTATATATATATATATAGAGAGAGAGAGAGAGAGAGAGAGTTAGCAAAATTTCATAGACTACTTTTACTTTTCATAAATGTTAAAAATTTACTTTTCTCCAGACAAATAGCACAAAGAGAACATGCATATAAGTAGTTAAGATATTGACTATCAGAGGAGAAGATGTAATTTGTTGATTAGAAGAGCCAGTCTGGGTACCGAGTGGTTGCACTGGAAGCATTCACCTCTTTAAAACTGTTTCTTCACATGTACTGTGGTATTATAAATGCAGCCCCTTTATACATTATTAGAAGGTTTATGTGAGATGGGAGACTGCATGAAGAGCATTATCTCAGTTCTGGACAAAAGGAAGCACTTAAGTGTTAATCATCAACCCCATAAACTATGTAAAGCATTTATGATAAAGATTTAATTGTCTTAAAATTTAATTGTCTTTAATTGTCTTCTTACAAATCAATTAAAAATATACAAACACATCAAAGAAAAATGAGCAAATGAATGACAATTCAAAAATGAAGGACATTGAGTATAAGCATATGGAGAAATGTGTACATAATAAACATGTAATAACAAATAAATAAGTGAATAAACAAATAAATAATGTTACAACAAAAAAATTAAAACTACAATTAAAGTCAAGAGAACTCAAATCTCCATGACATTTTAATTCAGAAAAAGTGAATCTTGGTTTTTATTTTATCCTCTGAAACACAGAAATCTTGGCTTCTTTGGCAGAGTTTCGTATTTGGGTTGGGGGGGTAATTAGGTTAGCTTAACCATAAACTAAACTAGAAGGAAAAATAGTTTATATACTTTTTACTTCGATGGCAACTCTAATCAATATTAAGTTCCACACATTTATAAGGAAGTCCTACTTTCTGTCCCTTGGTGCTAAAATACCTCCTAATATATTCTTTGACAGGCAGCTTGAGACTTCTAGGTGTCTAAACTGATGTGAAAATGGAATAACATGCACTTTTGCTCCTTTTCATGTATTGTATTAAAAATAATTCAAGAAGGTGTTTGAGACTACTTGGGCAACAACAACAAACAGTCTACAAAGTAAAGCCTTATTCTTCATATACATGACTTCTTCCTCTCCTGTGCCTCTATACTCTCATCATCTCTGCAAAAGCAGACTTTCCCAGATAAGAAATGGTCCACAGGAAGTGTCTGGGGCCTCTTGTTGGGTTCAAAGATGTGGTGGCCAGAATTCATGTGGATGACAAAGATAGGAGACTGAGGTTAAAATGCTTTAAGAGACAGCAGCATATTTAAATATTATATATTCTTTTCTTGTGTTGGGAATAAGGGCAATTTTGTATTCTTTTTTTTCCTACAGTGATATTTATTATTTGTATAATTTTAAAAAGACTAAATAAGGAAAAGATTATATAAAAGGATAGGGGAGGGGCTTCCCTGGTGGCGCAGTGGTTAAGAATCTGCCTGCCAATGCAGGGGACACGGGTTCGAGCCCTGGTCCAGGAAGATCTCACATGCTGCGGAACAACTAAGCTCGTGAACCACAACTACTGAGCCTGCGCTCTAGAGCCTGCAAGCCACAACTACTGAAGCCCACGCACCTAGAGTCTGTGCTCCACAACAAGAGAAGCAACCGCATGAGAAGTTCACACACCACAACAAAGAGTAGCCCCTGCTTGCTGCAACTAGAGAAAGCCTGCATACAGCAATGAAGACACAACACAGCTAAAAATAAAATAAATAAATTTATATATAAAAAAAAGAAGCTGCAGTTTCAAAGCCCATCTTTAAAAGTCTAAAAAAAAAAAAAGATAGGGGATCTGTACACATTGTTAATTATTGGTTTCAATATACAATATTTGTATTTCATTACTTGTCTTTCAATTATCAGCAAAATGATACATGTTTTAAATTTTTATCATGCTTAGGTCACTGGCATAAAATGCATGATGACTACTACAGTAACACCAAATTGTCATATTGTTGTAAAAATATTTGGATAGGAGGAGGGGCAAGATGGCAGAAGAGTAAGATGCGGAGATCACCTTCCTTCCCACATATACAGTAGAAATACATCTACACGTGGAACTGCTCCTACAGAACACCCACTGAACGCTGGCAGAAGACGTCAGACCTCCCAAAAGGAGAGGGGATTCAGAGCGCCACCTAAACGAACTCCAGAGATGGGTGTGAGCCGCGGCTATCAGCGCGGACCCCAGAGATGGGCAGGAGACACTAAGGCTGCTGCTGCCGCCACCAAGAAGCCTGTGTGTGAGCACAGGTCACTCTCCCCACCGCCCCTCCCGGGAGCCTGTGCAGCTCGCCACTGCCAGGGTCCCGTGATCCAGGGACAACTTCCCTGGGAGAACACACTGCGCACCTCAGGCTGCTGCAATGTCACACCAGCCTCTGCCGCCGCAGGCTCGCCCCACCTCCTCTGTACCCCTCCCTCCCCCCAGCCTGAGTAAGCCGGAGCCCCTGAAGCAGCTGCTCCTTTAACCCCGTTCTGTCTGGGTGGGGAACAGACGCCCTCAGGCGACCTACATGCAGAGGCGGGTACAAATCCAAAGCTGAACCCCAGGAGCTGTACGAACAAAGAAGAGAAAGGGAAATCTCTCCCAGCAGCCTCAGAAGCAGCGGATTAAAGCTCCACAAACAACTTGATGTGCCTGCATCTGTTGAATACCTGAATAGACAACGGATCACCCCAAATTCAAGAGGTAGACTTTGGGAGCAGGATATGTTCATTTTTCCCCCTTTTCCTTTTTTTGTGAGTGTATATGTGTATGCTTCTGGGTGAGATTTTGGCTGTATAGCTTTGCTTTCACCATTAGTCCTAGGGTTAGGTCCGTCCATTTTGTTGGGTTTTTTTGTTTTGTTTTGTTTTGTTTTTTTTACTTAAAAAATTTTTTTTCCTAATAAATATTTTCTTAATAATTTTTTCCTTATTTTCTATTTTTAGAAATTAAAAAAAAATTTTAATAAGTTTTTTCATAATTTTTAATTTAAAAAATTAAAAAAATTTTTTTCTTAATAAATTTTTTCTTAATAATTTTTTTCTTATTTTTTACTATAAAAAATTAATAAATCTATTTTTAAAAATTAAAAAAAAACTTTTTTTCTGAATACATTTATTCTTAATAATTTTTTTCTTATTTTTTATTATAATAGCTTTATTTTATTTTATTTTATCCTCTTTCTTTCTTTCTTCCTATTTTTTTCTCCCTTTTATTCTGAGCTGTGTGGATGAAAGGCTCTTGGTGCTCCAGCCAGGCATCAGGGCTGTGCCTCTGAGGTGGGAGAGCCAACTTCAGGACACTGGTCCACAAGAGACCTCCCAGCTCCACGTAATACCAAATGGCAAAAATCTCTCAGATATCTCCATCTCAACATCAAGACCCAGCTTCATTCAACAACCAACAAGCTACAGTGCTGGACACCCTACGCCAAACAACTAGCAAGACAGGAACACAGCCCCATCCATTAGCAGAGAGGCTGCCTAAAAACATAATAAGGCCACAGACACCCCAAAACACACCACCAGACGTGGATGTGCCCACCAGAAAGACAAGATCCAGCCTCATCCACCAGAGCACAGGCACTAGTCCTCTCCACCAGGAAGCCTACACAACCCACTGAACCAACCTTAGCCACTGGGGACAGATACCAAAAACAACGGGAATTACGAACCTGCAGACTGTGAAAAGGAGACCCCAAACACAGTAAGATAAGCAAAATGAGAAGACAAAAAACCACACAGCAGGTGAAGGAGCAGGGTCAAAACACAACAGACCTAACAAATGAAGAGGAAATAGGCAGTCTACCTGAAAAAGAATTCAGAATAATGAAAGTAAAGATGATCCACAATCTTGGAAATAGAATAAACAAAATGCAAGAAACATTTAACAAGGATGTAGAAGAACTAAAGAGGAACCAAGCAATGATGAAAAACACAATAAATGAAATTAAAAATACTCTAGAGGGGATCAATAGCAGAATAACTGAGGCAGAAGAACGGATAAGTGACCTGGAAGACAGAAAGGTGGAATTCACTGCTGCGGAACAGAATTAAGAAAAAAGAATGAAAAGAACTGAGGACAGTCTCAGAGACCTCTGGGACAACATTAAACGCACCAACATTCGAATTATAGTGGTCCCAGAAGAAGAAGAGAAAAAGAAAGGGACTGAGAAAATATTTGAAGACATTAGAGTTGAAAACTTCCCTAATATGGGAAAGAAAATAGTTAACCAAGTCCTGGAAGCACAGAGTCCCATACAGGATAAATCCAAGGAGAAACACGCCAAGACACATATTAATCAAACTATCAAAAACTAAATATAAAGAAAACATATTAAAAGCAGCAAGGGAAAAACAACAAATAACACACAAGAGAATCCCCATAAGGTTAACAGCTGATCTTTCAGCAGAAACTCTGCAAGCCAGAAGGGAGTGGCAGGATATACTTAAAGTCATGAAGGAGAAAAACCTACAACCAAGGTTACTCTACCCAGCAAGGATCTCATTCAGATTTGATGAAGAAATTAAAACCTTTACAGACAAGCAAAAGCTGAGAGAGTTCAGCACCACCAAACCAGCTTTACAACAAATGCTAAAGGAACTTCTCTAGGCAAGAAACACAAGAGATGGATAACAAACCCAAAATATTTAAGAATATTTAATATTTAAGAAAATGGGAATAGGAACATACATATCGATAATTACCTGAAATGTAAATGGATTAAATGCTCCCACCAAAAGACACAGACTGCCTGAATGGATACAAAAACAAGACCCATATATATGCTGTCTACAAGAGACCCACTTCAGACCTAGAGACACATACAGACTGAAAGTGAGGGGATGGAAAAAGATATTCCATGCAAATGGAAATCAAAAGAAAGCTGGAGTAGCAATTCTCATATCAGACAAAATAGACTTTAAAATAAAGACTATTACAAGAGACAAAGAGGACACTATATAATGATCAAGGGATCGATCCAAGAGGAAGGTATAACAATTGTAAATATTTATGCACCCAACATAGGAGCACTTCAATACATAAGGCAAATACTAACAGCCATAAAAGGGGAAATAGAGAGTAACACAATCATAGTAGGGGACTTTAACACCCCACTTTCACCAATGGACAGATCATCCAAAATGAAAATAAATAAGGAAATACAAGCTTTAAATGATACATTAAACAAGATGGACTTAATTGATATTTATAGGACATTCCACCCAAAACCAACAGAATACACATTTTTCTCCAGTGCTCATGGAACATTCTCCAGGATAGATCATGTCTTGGGTCGCAAATCAAGCCTTGGTAAATTTAAGAAAATTGAAATCATATCAAGTATCTTTTCCGACCACAACGCTATGAGACTAGATATCAATTACAGGAAAAGATCTGTAAAAAATACAAACACATGGAGGCTACACAATACACTACTTAATAACGAAGTGATCACTGAAGAAATCAAAGGGGAAATGAAAAAATACCTAGAAACAAATGACAATGGAGACAGGAGGACCCAAAACCTATGGGCTGCAACAAAAGCAGCGTTAAGAGGGAAGTTTATAGCAATACAAGCCTACATCAAGAAACAGGAAACATCTCGAATAAACAACCTAACCTTGCACCTAAAGCAATTAGAGAAAGAAGAGCAAAAAAATCCCAAAGCTAGCAGAAGGAGAGAAATCATAAAGATCAGATCAGAAATAAATGAAAAAGAAATGAAGGAAACAATAGCAAAAATCAATGAAACTAAAAGCTTGTTCTTCGAGAAGACAAATAAAATTGATAAACCATTAGCCAGACTCATCAAGAGAAAAAGGGAGAAGACTCAAATCAATAGAATTAGAAATGAAAAAGGAGAAGTAACCACTGACACTGCAGAAATACAAACGATCATGAGAGATTACTACTAGCAACTCTATGCCAATAAAATGGACAACCTGGAAGAAATGGACAGATTCTTAGAAATGCACAACCTACCGAGACTGAACCAGGAAGAAATAGAAACTATGAACAGACCAATCACAAGCACTGAAATTGAAACTGTGATTAAAAATCTTCCAACAAACAAAAGCCCAGGACCACATGGCTTCACAGGCGAATTCTATCAAACATTTAGAGAAGAGCTAACACCTATCCTTCTCAAACTCTTCCAAAATACTGCAGAGGGAGGAACACTCCCCAACTCATACTACGAGGCCACCATCACCCTGATACCAAAACCAGACAAAGATGTCACAAAGAAGGAAAACTACAGGCCAATATCACTGATGAACATAGATGCAGAAATCCTCAACAAAATACTAGCAAACAGAATCCATAGCACATTAAAAGGATCAAACACCATGATCAAGTGGGGTTTATCCCAGGAATGCAAGGATTCTTCAATATACGCAAATCAATCAACGTGATACATCATATTAACAAATTGAAGGAGAAAAACCATATGATCATCTCAATAGATGCAGAGAAAGCTTTCGACAAAATTCAACACCCATTTATGATAAAAGCCCTGCAGAAAGTAGGCATAGAGGGAACTTTCCTCAACAGAATAAAGGCCATATATGACAAACCCACAGCCAACATTGTCCTCAATGGTGAAAAACTGAAACCATTTCCACTAAGACCAGGAACAAGACAAGGTTGCCCACTCTCACCACTATTATTCAACATAGTTTTGGAAGTGTTAGCCACAGCAATCAGAGAAGAAAAAGAAATAAAAGGAATCCAAATAGGAAAAGAAGACGGAAAGCTGTCACTGTTTGCAGATGACATGATACTATACATAGAGAATCCTAAAACTGCTACCAGAAAACTACTAGAGCTAATCAATGAATTTGGTAAAGTAGCAGGATACAAAATTAATGCACAGAAATCTCTTGCATTCCTATATACTAATGATGAAAAATCGGAAAGTGAAATTATGAAAACACTCCCGTTTACCATTGCAACAAAAAGAAAAAAGTATCTAGGAATAAACCTACCTAAGGAGACAAAAGACCTGTATGCAGAAAATTATAGGACACTGATGAAAGAAATTAAAGATGATACAAATAGATGGAGAGATATATCATATTCTTGGATTGGAAGAATCAACATTGTGAAAATGACTCTACTACCCAAAGCAATCTACAGATTCAATGCAATCCCTATCAAACTACCACTGGCATTTTTCACAGAACTAGAACAAAAAATTTCACCATTTGTATGGAGACACAAAAGACCCCAAATAGCCAAAGCAATCTTGAGAACGAAAAATGGAGCTGGAGGAATCAGGCTCCCTGACTTCAGACTATATTACAAAGCTACAGTAATCAAGACAGTTTGGTACTGGCACAAAAACAGAAATATAGATCAATGGAACAGGATAGAAAGCCCAGAGATAAGCCCACGCACATATGGTCATCTTATCTTTGATAAAGGAGGCAAGCATATACAGTGGAGAAAAGACAGCCTCTTCAATAAGTGGTGCTGGGAAAATTGGACAGATACATGTAAAAGTATGAAATTAGAACACTCCCCGACACCATACACAAAAATAAACTCAAAATGGATTAAAGACCTAAGTGTAAGGCCAGACACTATCAAACTCTTAGAGGAAAACATAGGCAGAACACTCTATGACAGACATCACAGCAAGATCCTTTTTGACCCACCTCCTAGAGAAATGAAAATAAAAACAAAACAACACAAAAAACAAATGGGACCTAATGAAACTTAAAAGCTTTTGCACAGCAAAGGAAACCATAAACAAGACCAAAAGACAACCATCAGAATGGGAGAAAATATTTGCAAATGAAGCAACTGACAAAGGATTAATCTCCAAGGTTTACAAGCAGCTAATGCAGGTCAATAACAAAAAAACAAACAACCCTATCCAAAAATGGGCAGAAGACCTAAATAGACATTTCTCCAAAGAAGATATACAGATGGCCAACAGACACATGAAAGAATGCTCAACATCATTAATCATTAGAGAAATGCAAATCAAAACTACAATGAGGTATCATCTCACACCGGTCAGAATGGCCATCATCAAAAAATCTACAAACAATAAATGCTGGAGAGGGTGTGGAGAAAAGGGAACCCTCTTGCACTGTTGGTGGGAATGTAAATTGATACAACCACTATGGAGAACAGTATGGAGGTTCCTTAAAAAACTAAAAATAGAACTACCATACACCCTGCAATCCCACTACTGGGCATATACCCTGAGAAAACCATAATTCAAAAAGAATCATGTACCAAAATGTTCATTGCAGCTCTATTTACAATAGCCAGGACATGGAAGCAACCTAAGTGTCCATCATCAGATGAATGGATAAAGAAGATGTGGCACATCTATACAGTGGAATATTACTCAGCTATAAAAAGAAATGAAATGGAGGTATTTGTAATGAGGTGGATGGAGTTAGAGTCTGTCATACAGAGTGAAGTAAGTCAGAAAGAGAAAAACAAATACAGTATGCTAACACATATATATGGAATCTAAGGAAAAAAAAAAAGGTCATGAAGAACCTAGTGGCAAGATGGGAATAAAGACACAGACCTACTAGAGAATGGACTTGAGGATATGGGGAGGGGGTGGGGTGAGATGTGACAGGGTGAGAGAGTGTCATGGACATATATACACTACCAAATGTAAAATAGATAGCTAGTGGGAAGCAGCCACATAGCACAGGGAGATCAGCTCGGTGCTTTGTGACCGCCTCGGGGTGTTGGATGGGGAGGGTGGGAGGGAGGGAGATGCGGGAGGGAGGAGATATGGGAACGTGTGTATATGTGTAGCTGATTCACTTTGTTATAAAGCAGAAACTAACACACCATTGTGAAGCAATTATACTTCAATAAAGATGTTTAAAAAAAAATTTTGGATAGTTCATTCTTGATTACCATTCCCCAAAACATAATGATCAACATCAGTGGATTAATGTCTTATATTAATAATACATGATTTAAGGACCTCACTTGGAATTATACTAATATATAAAAATGTGGGGAGGGAATTCCCTGGCAGTCCAGTGGTTAGGATTCTGGGCTTTCATGGCTGGGGTCCCAGGTTCGATCCCTGGTCAGGGAACTAGGATCCTGAAAGCTATACAGCTTGGCCAAAAAAAAAAAAAGAAAGAAAAAGTGGGAAGGATATCTTTAGACATATAAGCAAATTTGCTTATATACTTTTGCTTTTAATTAAAAAATGTCAGACTTCTGATTTCAGCCCTGACATGTAAAGGAGCTTGGAAGTAGTCACTGCCATCCTGACAAGAAGAAAAATCTGAACAAAGTGAAAGTTAACAGCTTCTTTTGGACACATCAGAGAACTGAGGTCACAGGACAAACCACCCCAAAGTCTGGAGATACAGAAGAATGTGGAGAGAAATACCTGAGTTATACTTTCAATAGCATAAGCTGCTGGAGCCATAAACTGGTCAGAACACTCAAAGGGTAATTTTGACAAATTGCTGGAGGCTGAGTGTGGAATAGCTTGAAATCAAGGGACTGTTGAGGGAGATGCCGTCTTGAAGTGACTCATACTTTTGTACATTTTACCTCCAGAAACATCACCTGGTATTCACGATAAAGATCTGAGAAAGATTCCCTAGAGGTTCTAGTGGAAGTTCTGTTTGGGGGTATTAATTGTGATCAATTACTCCCAGAGTCCTCTCTCTGACAAAGGAAGGGCTACTCTCCAAGGAAGATTTTACCTGGGCCTTATCCTAGCTGGTGAAAAGTGTTCCTCCCACGGTAGATCCCTCTAGCCTTCCTGTATCACAGTAATGGGGTTGAAAACAACAACAAAACAAACAAACAAAATAAAACAGTCTTTGTCATTGGAAAAAAAAAAAAGACAACTGTGCAGATCATAGCCCAGAGACATGGTAAAACACTGAGATTTAATCATGATATCATAAAATGCTTCCCTTCCCCATACCTGACCACTACACCAATAAGGCCTCTGTAGAACAACAGTGAATTACAGTGGAAAAATCTGAAAAACAGACTCTTGGAAGAATCTTAAACAGGAAGCCCAAAATCAAGAGAGGAGACAAAACCAAGGACACTAGAGGAATTTGAAACCCTTGACCCCCCCACTGGCAAGAGCACACATTAAATACTGGCCAACTTCCATCCAGTTTAATATAAATTCTCACACCCAAGGCCTAGCTACCTCAGCTCCTATTACCTGACACAAGTCTAGCTTTCAACAAAAAAGTACAAGGAATGCCAAAAGGCAGGAATAAAAGCAACAGACACAGGCTCAGGTATGACACAGATGTTGGAATTATCAGAGAGGGCATTTAAAATAACTATGATTAATATGTTTAAGGGCTCTAATGGAAAAAGTAGAAACATGCAAGCCCAGATGGACCGTAAGCAGAAAGATGGAATTTCTAAGAAAGAATCAAAAGGAAATGCTAGAAATCTAAAAATAAGAACAAAATTGAAGAGCACTTTTAATGGGTTTATTAGCACCCTAGACATGGTCAAGGAAAGGATCAGTGAGCTTGAAAAGAGGACAACAGAAGCCTCCCAAACTGAAATGTAAATAAACAGTGGAACCATTTCAAAAAGTGTAACATATACATAATTGAATTACCAGAAAGAGAAGGAAGAGAACACAGAGCAGAAGAAATATCTGAAGTGAGAATGTCTGAGAAGTTTCCAACATTAATGAAAGACATAACACATAACAGATCCAGGAAGCTCAGAGAACACCAAGAAGGATAAACACTGAAAAACCAAAGGCAAACTGTATGTGGGCATATCAAATTCAAGTTGCAGCAAAAACAAACAAACAAACAAAGAGAAAAATCTTGAAAGAAGGCAGAGGAAGAGAAAAACCCTTTCCCACAGAGGAACAAGGATACTTCTGTCAGAAATCATGTAAGCAAGAAGAGAGTGGAGTGAACTATTTAACACTCTGAGAGGAGAAAACTCATTACCCTGGAATTCTACATGCAGTGAAATTATCATTCAAATGTGAAGGAGAAATAAAATGCTTTTGAGCTAAACAAAAACTGAGGAAATTTATCAGCAACAGGCTTGCCATGCCAGAAATGTTAAACAAAGTTCTTTAGGGAAAAGGAAAATTATATAGGTCAGAAATTTGGAGTGACAAGAAGAAAAGAAGAGCATCAAAGAAGTTATAAGTGAAGATAAAATATTTTATTTTTCTTATCCTTAATTGATCTAAAAGATAACTATTTCTTTAAAGTAATAACAGTAGCAATGTATTGAATGATTATAGCATGTGGATAAATGAAGTGGATGATAGCAATGTCATAAGGAAATTAGAAATATTAAGTTATAAGGTACCTGCATTATTTGTGAAGCAATATATTGATATTTGAAGATGAATTTATTTATAATAGTCAAAATATATATTAAACTTTAAAGAAAACCTTAAAAACATTTTAAAAGAAGTATAATTGATATGCTAAGAAAGGAGACAAATGGAATTATATAAAATGCTCAAAGCACAAAAGGCAGAAGAGAAAAAAAAAAGAAACAAAGAACAAATGCAATGAACAGAAAATAGTTACAAAGATCATAGATATTAATCCAAATATGTCAATAATCACTTTAAATGGGAATAGTATAAATATACCAAGTAAAAGACAAGGAAAAACAGGTTGGATTAAAAAGCAATACACATTTCTCCAAAGAAGATATACAGACAGCCAATAAACACATGAAAGAATGCTCAACATCACTAATCATTAGAGAATGGCCATCATCAAAAAGTCTACAAACAATAAATGCTGGAGAGGGTGTGGAGAAAAGGGAACCCTCTTGCACTGTTGGTGGGAATGTAAATTGATACAGCCACTATGGAGAACAGTATGGAGGTTCCTTAAAAAACTAAAAATAGAACTACCATACGACCCAGCAATCCCAGTACTGGACCTATACCCTGAGAAAACCATAATTCATAAAGAGTCATGTACCACAATGTTCATTGCAGCTCTATTTACAATAGCCAGGACATGGAAGCAACCTAAGTGTCCATCGACAGATGAATGGATAAAGAAGGTGTGGCACATATATACAATGGAATATTACTCAGCCATAAAAAGAAATGAAATTGAGCTATTTGTAGTGAGGTGGATGGACCTAGAGTCTGTCATACAGAGTGAAGTAAGTCAGAAAGAGAAAAACAAATATCGTATGCTAACACATATATATGGAATCTAAAAAAAAAATGGTTATGAAGAACCTAAGGGCTGGACAGGAATAATGATGTGGATGTAGAGAATGGACTTGAGGACATGGGGAGGGAGAAGGGCAAGCTGTGACAAAGTGAGAGAGTGGCATGGACTAATATATACTACCAAATGTAAAATAGATAGCTAGTGGGAAGCAGCTGCATAGCATAGGGAGATCAGCTCAGTGATTTGTGACCACCTAGAGGGGTGGGATAGGGAGGGTGGGAGGGAGATGTAAGAGGGAGGGGATATATGTATATGTATAGCTGATTCACTTTGTTATGTAGCAGAAACTAACACACCATTGTAAAGGAATTATACTCCAATAAAGATGTTTAAAAAAAAGAAACACAACTGGGACTTCCCTCGTGGTCCAGTGGTTAAGACTCCATGCTCCCAATGCAGGGGGCTTGGGTTCCATCCCTGGTCAGGGAACTAGATCCCACATGCTGCAACTAAGAGCCCACATGCTGCAACTAAAAGATCCTGCATGCTGCAAGTAAAGATCCCACATGCCACAACTAAAGATCCCACATGCTGCAACGAAGAACTTGTGTGCTGCAACTAAGGCCCAGTGCAGCCAAATAAGTAAAAAATAAAAACAAACAAACAAAAACAAAACAAAACACACAACTATATGTTGTCTACCAAAATAAATAAATAAATAAAAACCCTATAGGGGCTTCCCTGGTGGCGCAGTGGCTGAGAATCTGCCTGCCAATGCTGGGGACACGGGTTTGAGCCCTGGTCTGGGAAGATCCCACATGCCACGGAGCAACTAGGCCCATGAGCCACAATTACTGAGCCTGTGCGTCTGGAGCCTGTGCTCCACAACAAGAGAGGCCACACGCGATAGTGAGAGGCCCGCGCACCACGATGAAGAGTGGCCCCCACTTGCTGCAACTAGATAAAGCCCTCGCACAGAAACGAAGACCCAACACAACCATAAATAAATAAATAAATAAATAAACCCAAAGTTAAAAAAAAAAAAAACACCCTATAAAGTCACAGATTAAAGTATAGGGATGGAGGAAAATATATATTATGCTGTACTGAGTTGAATAGTGTCCCCCCCAAATTCATATCCACTCTGAACCTCAGAATATGACCTTGCTTGGAAATAGTCTTCGCAGATGTAATTAATTAAGATGAGGCTATGCTGGATTAGGTGGCCCCTAAATCCAAAGACTGGTATCTTCATAAGAACATGTGGATACACAGGACACAGGGACTAACAGAGAATACCCCGTGAAGATGGAGGCAGAGGGGAGCGAAGCAGCTATAAGCCAAGGAGCCCCACGGATTGCCAGCCGCACCAGTAAAGTGAGCACAGTCCTGCTGACATCTTGATCTCAGACTCCTGGCCTCTAGAACTGTGGGAGAATACATTTCTGTTGTTTGAAACCACCAGCTTGTAGTAATTTGTTACAGCAGCCCTAGGAAACTGATACATGTGCTAACCATCATTAAAATATACCTAGAGGAGCTATAGTAATTTCAGGCAAGTAGACTTCAGAAGAAGGACAATTATCATGGATAAAGAGGAGGATTATATAATGATAAAGAGGTCAGTTTTCCAAGACATAACACTCCCCGCCTTTAGAGCCAAGAACAGTCTATGGAGACATGAGGACTAAACATCATGTGGTATTCTGAACAGAAGCATGGGACAGAAAGAGAACATAGATGAAACTATGACAATCTGAGCAAAGGGTGAACTTTACTTATATGATGAATCAATGTTGGCTCATTAATTGTAACAAATGTACCTACTATGTAAGATGTTAATAATAGGAGAAACTTGGTGTGGTTTACACTGGAACTGTCTACACCCTCTATAAAATTTTTCTGTCAATTTAAAACCATGACTAGATAATTTAAGAAAAAATTAGAAATGTCTCACAACATTTATGAAACATTTTACCTTAATAAAAGTATTGTATTTAAAAAACAACTGACAATATTTTTAACTCACCAAATACCCACAGATTAGAAAATATAACTAACATTTATGTTGGTGTTCTGAATTGGTCACTATCATACTCTGCTCGTGTGAAGAAAACTGTTATATCTTTTGGGAAAAAGAATTGATGATATTTACAGAGATTTTTTTTTTTTTCCCCAACAATGTACATACCATTTGACTAAGTAATTCCATTTCTTGAGATGTTTCAAAAAGAAAGTGTCAAAATGGAAACAAAGGTTTTGGCCCCAAGATATCAGAAATGAGACTTACTTATAATATTAAATATTAAATATAACATACCTTGTCTAATGTCTTGACAGCTAACATTTTCTTAGTAGAAGGCCACTTGGTTTTTAATACCTTATCTTTACAGGATATATGTCAAGAGCTAAGCAGAGCTAGAGAGAGCTGGGTGGCTAGTTTTGGAAGCAGCTGATTAAGACAAGCAGTTGATTAAGACAAGCCACAGTGAAAGTAACCGTCAAGCCTTGAACAACAGAGATTGATCATAAAGCAAGAGGCAATAGAGGAGAAGTACCAGCCCCCCAGGTTTTGTTTTCCCCGCAGCAGTGCCAAGTGAGGGCTGGGTAGATCAGCTTGGACAGGTGGATCATCTCTGCCCAAGGACCCCCAAATAAGCGGCTCCTGACATTTTGTGTATGTACCCCGAGGCCAGGAAGATGGAGGCAGGAAGGACTAGAAGTGGGAAAGTACTGAGCCCTGAGTCAGGGTGAAGAAGTGTTCTCAAAGTCACCCACTCTTGATGAGCAGGGGAGGCAGCTAGGGAAGGCCTCCAAGTGGAGGTCCCTGGCCTGGGAACGCTGCTATGCCAGAGAGCATGGTCAGTAGGGCCTGAGTCCTGGACAGAGGCCCCCAGAGACTGCAGCACGCTGGCTGTCAGCACCGCTGGTATGGGGAGAGCAGCTTCCTGGGAGGCTTGCCTTCTGAGCTTTGTAACTGCCTGTGGTCAGGCCTGAAAAATCACACATGGAATTCTGGCCTGGAGCTGGAGTCCTCAATATGTGTATCTATTAAAAACAACTTTCCTGTTGCTGTTTGCATAGGAAAAATATATTTATGTTCCCAAGGACAGTATGTCTTTTTAACAAAATGATAGGTGGTCAAAACTTTTAAGTAACATTCCACTCACGATGGGCAGAATACTATAATCCTATGGAGATGTTTTGAAACAAGTGCCAAGAATCAAAAAGTGGTGGACGTTAGAGAGAGGCCATGTGACTGAGTGCAAAGCAGCTGTAGTTAAAAAACACACTCGTTTGGTGCACAGGAAGCAATGTTATAATCATGGAGATGGTTAGGAAATTAATTGGGAATTTCAGGTGGATATGTACTACAGTACAATCTAGCCTGTTTAAAATAATAAGAAAGAGGCTTCTGGTTATGATGTTCTAGACAAACATTTAAAATTCAGGAACAGGTTATTGACCTGAAATAGGAGATGCCTATATCTGGATGATTAGCGGAACTTATTAACTCATGGATTCATTCAGTGACTATTTATTGAATGGTTACTAGGTCAAATGGTAAAACATGTTGTTTTATATCCAAATAATTGATGAACTAGAGATTAGATCTAGAAAATTACTCCTGATTCAGCACAGAGAGAAAATGAGGTGGAAAGTATGGGATTTTCACAGTCAATGTTACTTTAAGAAATGATTACTATAAACCCTGATGTCCAATGTAAGAGTCCTACAAGGAGAAGCTATAGAGAAGAGCGTCAAAGAGGGCAGGCAGGTGAACAGTGTAAGTGATACAATTTCTAGAACCTCATGCATGAATTCTCAGATTGAATATTCACAAAAGTAAGGATAAACAAAAAGAAATCCATAGCCAGGCTCTTCATGGTAAATATGTAGAACATCACAATTTCCATGGATCTGAGCAAATTCCAAATAGGATAAACTCAAAGAAATCCTTGGAAAGACAAGAAGAGAAAGAACAATGAAATTGATATCAGTTTTCACAGAAACAACAATGAGGCCTGAAGACAGTGAGCTATTTTCATCAAAATACTAATAGAAAATGTTAACTATTGAGACAGTAGACCAGCCATGTCACATGTAATATTCAATATTATAAATAAGTCTCATTTTTGACATCTTGGGGCCAAAGCCTTTGTTTCCATCTTGACACCCCAGAACACTAGAAGTCTATATTTAGCTAGGCAAGGCCCTACAGTAAGCACAAAATAAATACAATTTTCAAATAAATAGAAATGAAAGAGTTTACCACTCACAGGGTCTCACTGAAAAAGAAAAAAATATCAGGAAGAGCAGTGAGAAGAAAAGAATGGAAATGCAAGAAACATGACAGAAAGAAATTGTTAAACATGGCAGTAATTCTCAACAAATATTCTTTAATATTAATAATAATGAAACTTACACTGATATATGAGGCACAGATTAAAATAAGGACTGAACAATTATTTTACTTCAGGAATGAAAGAATAATATAACATTGGGAAATTTATTAATGGGCTGAGGATTAAACATGGCAGATTAAATCTAATCATTTATCTTTCCTCTTTATTGTCTTCTGTTGACAAAAAATATTTTTAGTGTTGTACAGAAAGAATAAGGGGAAAGGGTAAATGTGCTATTTCCTATTCCTTCTGCTAAGTATAGCTAAAAACACTAGAAGTTATATATTTGAAAATTACAAACATAAGAAGACATTGAATGGTGGGGAGAAAAATGCAGATGGCCGAGGGAGATGGGAGTGACATAGCAGTGAATTACCTGGGCTTTCTTTATGTCTCATGTATCTCAGACTGAGTGCTATAGAAGCCAGCAATCTGGAAATGCCAGCAAGTACAAACAGAAAAAAAGGAACCCCAAGAAAAGTCTGCCCTTTCTAGCCAAAGACCAAGAAAGGGCAGTACCGGAAGACAGAAAAGTTTTAGACAATAACATACTTACTCCTGCCAAACACCACTGAAAATACTGTGGCCTGTCCCACTCCTTAGCCACTTCAAGGCTAATTGGTGCCTAGACTAACAACAGCTCCGTCCGGCTGTAAGAGGACCTCAGTACCCCCCAGGGGTGGAGCCAAAGCAGGCAGAGTGTGAAGGCAGGATGTTCATCCTTAGTGGATGGTAACAGAAGCTCCTAGACCTACTCATTGGAGACCATGTGGGGAGCATGGCCTTTCCTCCTCTCAGAGTAATGAGGAGCCCTCATTCCCCACAGGCGTGGTGCCAGAGGAGGTTTAGTGGAAAAGTCTTTTACCAAGACCCAGAGGTAATGAAACCACCCTCCTGCAGTGTCAGTGGAAGACATATGAGGAGCAGTAATGAGACACTGCTCTCTCTCTCTCTCTCCAACTATAATCAACGGAGGCCTACTGGGGCTCCTGAACCCCCACGTCAACCAGCAGGGGGTCTCTCCCTCCCTGGGAGTCAATGAAAGCAGAGTGGACAAACCCGACTTCCACCCTTATCTGGCAGTAATAAAGCAGGCCCTTTTCCCTACCAGAATGGAATTGGAGGGTGCTAGATAAAACAGAAGAGTTAAAGGAGATCCAGATATTTGCAACATAATACACAGAATGTCCAGGTTTTGATAGAAAACAATTTATCATACCAAGACAAGGAAGATCTTGAATGGAATAAAAAAAACAATGAATAGATGCCAGCACTAAGATAACAGAGATGTTAGAATCATCAAACAAAGATTTTTAAAGCAGCCATTATAAAAATTCAACAAGAATTATGAACACACTTGAAATGTATGAAAACAATAGTCTCAGCAAAGAAATAGAAGATATAGGGAAAAACTGTTGATAAGTGGAAATTTTAGAGTTGCAAAAATACAATAACCAAAATAAAAGACTCAATGGATGGGCTCAACAGCAGAGTGGAGGGGACAGAGGAAAGAAGCAGTGACTTGAAAATGGAAATCACTCAATTTGAACAGCAGAGAGAAAATAAACTGAAAGAAAAAGTACTGAACACAGCCTCAGTGACCTGTGGAACTATAACAAAAGACCTAGCATTCATGCAATCAGAGTCTCCAAACTCCAGAGACCCAGAGAAAGAAGTTGGGGCTGAAAAGTATTAAAAAAATAATGGCTGAAATATCCCCAAATTTTACAAAACACATGAACTGACATTCATGAATCTGAGCAAATTCAAAATAGGATAAACCCAAAGAAATCCATAGAAAGGTACATCATAATCAAACTTCTGAAAACAAAAGAGAAAGAAGAAAATTTGGAAGCACCCAGAGAGAAGTGACACACTATAAATAAAGGAAAAACAATTCAAGTGACAGAAAATTTCTCGTCAGAAATGATGGAGGCCATAAGAAAATGGTGCAGTACTTCCAAGTGCTGAAAGAACTATCAACTGTGAATTCTATATCTGGTTAAAAAAACCCTTCAGGGATGAAGAAGAAATAAAGACAATTTCAGATGAAGGAAAAGTAAGGGAATTTTTCACTAGCAGATCTATTTGAAAAAAAAAAAAAAGGCTAAAGGATATTCTCTTTAAAGGAAGGAAACTTGGGGGGGAATATCCCAAGTAAAAAGATGTGGAACTTACCTCCCCCAATGAACACATCAAAAACATATCTACATGTGGACAATTCTCAATGAAAACTAACTGGAAATTGGCAGAAGGACTCCTGTACAACCAAGGCTATAAGAAAGTTACACATGTAACTGGGTAGGAAGGGAAGAAAAGTGATTGGGTTGGGACCAATTTACTCTGAAGAGTCTCAGAGGAAAAGGGAGATCACACAGGTGGACCCTTACCCTAGGGAGAGTGTAGGTCAAGCCACAGACTGGACATCTTACATATAGGAGAAAAGCCCCCTCTGTGCCTTGGAGACCACCGGGAAAGACAGAAAGGCTGGAGAAGCCTAGACTCCACTCATGAGGACTGTGCAGGTGATGGCTTGCCCCTAGGCAGGGTGGGGGGTGTGGGGCTGCCCTGGTGGCTGCTGGGTTTCCTACAACCACCTTGCCATGTTCCCCAGCCTGAGCTGAGCAAATGCCATGGTCCTGCTCACTTCATGCCACAGGTGGCACTGGATCTAAGATGGCCAGAATGTGGAAGAAGACTCTTTAGAAGCAGAGTTGACCCAGAGTTGACCCAGTTGAAGCAGAGCCCAGGTGGGATGGCAGTGGACACTGTTGTTTACTCAAGCAGCACCCCTGAATCAGCTCAGATCTCCGACAGCAGTATGGCTTCTGGGTTTACTATGATTGCCTTGCTGTATATCCAAGCTGAGCAAAGGCTCCAACCTGCTCACTCCATGGCACAGCACCACACTAGATCTGGGGCAACCACATCCCAGAAAAGGATGAAGCTGTGGGCTGTGTCTGAGTGGAGCTGTGGAATCCAACACAGGCAGAGCATAGGACCTCTGTGAGTGCACAAGCCCCACTTGATTCATCACTCCCCTCGTTTGGGGGGACGGTCTCAGTGCAGGAAGAGGGAAAAACACACATTTAAAGGGGACACATTCACTGTGAACCCCCAGGGTAATACTCTTAGGTTATAAATAAATAAATTAAATAAATTAATAAACAAGCAAACAAGTAAATGGAACAGAGCCAGCTCAAGCCTGACCTTCAGGGTTTCCACTCCAGTAACGTGGGATTGGACCAGACACCCAATAGGGTGGAGATGGCCACTGACCAGAGAGGAAGTCCTGTCTCACACCAGGAGCCTGCTCTAGCTCCTCCAACTCCAGCCCCACCCCTACCAAGGTGATAGCTGCCAGCACACCCTGAGGAAAAACATGACTGGCATCCACATCAAATCCAGCACCCCCATCAGAGACACTGGGCACACACAGTCTACATAGGGATATTCCTACATAAGAACACCCCTTAAGACCACAGTAAGCAACTGTTTCACCTAAATTCATAGAGGCAGAGAAAGTTAAGTAAAATGAAAAGGCAGAGAAACTGCTCTCAATTGAAAGAGCAAGAGAATACTCATGAAAAAATAAATAATGAAACAGAAATAAACAATTTACCAGGTAAATAATTCAAAGCATTGTTTATAAAAATTTTAAATGGATTAGTGAAAAGAATTGATATAAACAGTGAATATTTTAACAAGGACCTAGAAAATATTAAAAAACAATCATAAAAGAAGAATTCAGTAGCTGAAATAAAAAAACACACTAGAAGGAATGACTAGCAGACTAAATGATACAGAAGAAGGCATACATGATCTAGAATATAGAATAATGGAAATCATCCAATCAGAACAGCAAAAAGAAAAGCAAGTTTAAAAAAATGAAAACAGTTTAAGAGATCTTTAGGATAACATTAGACATACCACCATTTGTATTATAGGGGTCTCAGAAGGAGAAGAGAGAGAAAAGGGGATAAAAGATGTATTTGAAGAAATTATGGCTAAAAAATTCCCAAGCCTGTAGAAGGACACAGACATTCAGACACAGGAAGCACAGAGGAGCCCAAACAAGATGAATGCAACAAGGCCACACTAAGACATATAATTAAAATGGTAAAGGCTAAAGATGAAGAGAGAACTCTAAAGGCAGCAAGAGAAAAACAAAGAGTCATATATAAAGGAATCCCTATAAAGCCATCAGCTGATTTCTCTACAGAAACTTCACAGGCCAGAAGGGAGTAACAAGATATATTCAAAGTCCCAAAAGGGAAAAACCTGCAGCCTAGGATACTCTATCCAGCAATATTATCATTTAGAATAGAAGGAATGATAAAGACTTCTCAGATAAGCAAATCTAAGAGAGTTCATCAATGCTAAACCTATCCTAAAAAAATGTCAAAGTGGAAAAGAATTAAGAATCTATAGGAAAGGGAAAATTCCACTAAGAAAGGCAATTGCATAGTAAAGACAGAGGATCACCACTTAAATAAGCCAGCATGTAATTAAAAGACAAAAAGTTGTAAAAGTAATTATACTGACAGTAAACTAATAAGGGATAAACATGAAGATGTAAAATATGACATCAAAAACACAAAATGTGGGGGAAGGGAGTAAAAAATGTAGATTGTTTAGAATATGTTTGAACTTAAATGGCTACGAGTTTAAAACAAGTAGATATAGTTATAGGTCAACATATGTGAACCTCATGATAACCACAAATCAAAAACCTACAATAGATACATGAAACCCAAAAAGAATGGAATCCAAGCATACTACTAAAGAAAATCATCAAACCGCAATGGTAGAAACAAAAAGAAAAAGAAATGAAGAGAGAAGAATGACAGAAACAACTGGAAAACATGTACTGAAATGACAGTAAGTACATGCTACAATCATTTCTTTAAATGTCAGTGGACTAAAGGCTCCAATCAAAAGACATAGCCTGGCTGATTGGATAAAAAAAAACAAGACTCTTCCATATGCTGCCTACAAGGGACTCCCTTCAGAGCTAAAGACACACACAGACTGAAAGTGAGGGGATGGAAAAAGATATTTCATGCAAATGCAAAGGACAAGAAAGCAGGGAGCAATACTCATATCAGGCAAGATAGACTTTAAAACAAAGGCTATAATGAAAGACAAAGAAGGGCATTCCATGATGTAAAAGGGATCAATACAAGAAGAGGACATTACACTTGTTAACATATATGCACCCAATTCAGGAGCACCTAAATATATAAAACAAATACTAACAGACATAAAGAGAGAAATTGACAATAGTACGATAATAATACTACTTTGGGTTTTAACAGGAAAAACTATACCAATTTCCTATTTTATGGTCTTAAAACATTGTAACAATTCTTCATTTTACCTTGTCTCTTATTGCACCCAATTCATTCTAGTGAGTATTTTGCCATCTCTTTCATACGTTCAGTCAGCACTGTTACACAGTCAAGGTTAGGAAGGTGATTCACATGAAGAAATTAATGGTGCTTTTGTAAAATACAAGTAATTGATAGATTTTTAGGGACATTGTTATTGAATGTATTATTCTCTACAGTGATACCTCAGAATGCACATACATCATCCCTAGTTTAAGTTCTTTCCTTTTGGCATTTATGGTATAAGCAGAATACTTCTGGTAAACTTAGGTAGTAAAAGGTTTCAGGTGCATGTGAACAACAATAAATGTATTATTTATTGACAAAAAACACAGTAATCTAAGATTCCATCTTAAGAAGCTAGAAAAAGAAGAGCAAAGTAAACCCAAAGTAAGTAAAGAAAATAATTAGGGTGAGAGTAGAAATTAATAAAATAGAAAACAGACAAATGATAAAGAAAAATCAATGAAACCAAAAGCAGATTCTTTGAAAATATTAATAAAAGCAATCAACCTCTCTGTAGACTTATTAAGAAAAGACAAAAAGACACAAACTACCAAAATCAGGAAATAAAGATGGAACATAACTACATATACTACAGACTTCAAAATTATAGTAAGGGAACATTATAGGCATTTTTGTTACTAAATTTGACAACTTAGGTGAAATGGACAAGCTTCTCAAAATACATAAATTAGCAAAACTGTCACGAGAAGAAATAGAAATCTAAATAGACTTATGCCTGTTAAAGAAATTATATTTATCATTAAAATCTAAGGGAAACTTCAAGGGCAGATGGTTTCTTTGATGAATTCCAGAAAATATTTAAGTAAGAAATGATAATTATCCTACAAAAAAATCCTTCAAAACTTAGAGAATGAGGGAGCGTGTTGTAGCCTCATTTTGCACTGAAACTAAAACCAGACAAGAAAAGGACATTATACAGCACTCATGAACCTAGACAGAAATCCTCATCAAAAATATTAGGAAGTCAAATCCACAGATACATTAAAAATGTAAGCAACATGACCAAGTAATGTTTATCCTGGGAATGCAAAGATTGCTTCACATTTGAAGATCAATGTCATCTACCACATTAAAACCATAAAGGAGAAAATCCATATGATTAACTCCATAGATACACAACAACAACAAAAGCATCTGACAAAATTCCACTTCATTCTTCATAAAATTTTCCACAAACTGGGAACGGAAGGCATATTTCTTAATCTGTTGAAGGGTACCTAAAGAAAACTTTTTGTTTTTGTTTTTTGACTTTTTTAAAAAAATGTAAAGCCATCATAAACTTACAGAGAAGTTTGAAGGACTTCACAATGAACTTTTCCCTGAACCATCTGTGCATAAGAAGCCAAGCTGATGACTATCATCCTCAAAGAGCTGAGTGTTTTTCACACATGCAAGGAGACTTTCCTATGTTATTACAATACGATCATCAAAATCAGGAAATAGATATTAACTTACTACTCTGCAATCTTCAGATCCCATTCAAGATCCACCAATTGCCCCACTAATATCTCTTACAGTTCAGAATCATACATGCATTAAGAATCCCTGACTCTTCAGTTTCCTTCAGTTTGGGGTAGTTCCTCAGTCTTTCCTGACTTTGATGACATTGGCACTTTTAAATATTACAGGGCAATTGGGTTGTATTTGAAGTCTCTCAATTGGAATTTGTTTGATGTTTTCTCATGATCACATTCAGGTTATACATCTTTGTTAGGCATGTCATAGAGCTGATACAATATTCTTCTCAATGTATTATATCATGGGACACATTATTTTGATTTATTTCATTCTTTAATTTATTTGTATTGATCACTTGATTATGGTGGTGTTTGCCAGCTATACTGTAAAGTTTCTTCTTCATAATTAGTATTTTGTGGGGAATGTAATTAAAAGCTATGTAAATATGCCATTTGTGATTAAACATTTCATTAGCTAATTGATTATTATGCATTAACTCATATTTTTCTCTTCTTTTTCTATGGGTTGTAGCTCATTATTGTCATTATTAATTTTTATGCTCAAATTTTTTTCCAGAATTGGGCAGCACAAACACATTCAAGCTGGATTCTGTGTCTCTTTGACACGTCCCCATCATTCTTTAAACACTTCCTGTTCTCTGGCACAAGATATTTCAATCTTACCTTGTACTTTCCTGGCCTATCTCAAGAATCAACCCTTTTCCCAAAGAGCCATGGCTCTGTTTAGTTAGAAAATTATACATAGAATCCATGATCTGGGTGCAGGGGTGCAATAGCTGATTGCTATTGGGCTGTCATTGTTCTTAGGCATTCTTGGTGGATAGAACTTGAGAATATATGTACATATGTGTATATATGTAGGTGTACAGAAAAATATACATACAGTATATGCATATATATGTGTATGTACATATTTGTGCTTATCTATACATTTTGAAAATCATTATTTCACACGAATATGTTTGACCGCAATCTCACACCACAGGGATTATTTCTCTGTCTTTTAGTATTTGTAACTCCCATCTCCAGAGAGAGAAATCTGGCTTCCATTATCTTTAATATACTTACTCATTTGATAAGTGCCCCACTGTATAACAAATCTCTTGTTGCTGCCACTACCCTGCACACTTTCTGCTCTCCCTGTTCAGGTTCTGAATCTCATTTTGGGCCATCCCAGAATGTGGATGCCATCCTTACTCTTCTCAAGTTCTGAGTTTCCATGACAGGTCACCCCAACACATGGATGCCCACATCTCCCCTTGCACAGTGTTAGGATGCCTTCTTAATGCTGCTTGGGCTCCAGTTCCTTATTCCAGGCTGGTCCACATTAATGGATGCCTTTCTCATCCTGCCTGGGCTTAGATCCACACTCAGGGTAGTCCCCATGTCTGGATATTCTACCCTCTGAGACCCTTACAGCCACATGAGCCCTCCTGCCATTGGGACGTGGCTCCACCTTGCCTTGGCTCTGATGTCAAACACAGGCTGCTTTGTCCACATCAATGCCTTCCTCATCTCCCATGCGCTCTGACACCCATGCCAGGCTGTCCTTCCCCTGTGATACCCTACTTACTTTTGTTTTGGCTGTGACATCCTAACTCAGCTTTCCACCCCAAAAGATGTCTTTTTTCATCCACTTGAGCTATGAACCCTCATGCTCTCCTCACACTACCTGGGCTCCTCATTCCATGCCAGATGTGTATCTTGTATGGCCCTACCCTTAAGACTGAAATTTTCAGAGAGGTGCAAAAAGGGGCAAAGAGGAAAGGGTAGAGAGAACAGAAGAAAAATAAGAGGAAGATGTTAACATCATACTTAACGGTAAAAACAACAACAACAACAACAACAAAAAATCTGAACATTTTCCCTTAATATTGGAATAAAGCAAGGGTATCCACTCTCACCACTTCTATTCCACATTGCCTTGGAGGTCTCTGTCAGGGCTGTAAGGCAAGAAAAAGAAATAAAAAGCATCCAGAAAGGAGAGGAAGAAGTAAAACTATCTATATTCGGAGATTATATGATTGACTTTTTTTATGTAATCCTAAGGAATCTACAAAAATTTTTATCAAAATAATAGTACATTGAGCAAGGTTATAGGACACAATGTGAATATATTAAAATCAATTATATGTCTATATACTACCAACAAACAATTGGACAATGAAGTATTAAAAATAACATTTATAACAGCATAAAATATGAAATAATTAGGGATATATTTACTGAATCAAATACAAGACTTTGCACAGAAATCTACAAAGTATTTCTGAGAAAAATTAAATATGATCTATTATAAATAAATAGAGAGATACAGAGTTTTCACAGATTGGAGGATTCAATACTGTTAAGATACCAATTTTCCCTGAATTCATCGATAGATTTTATGTAATATGAATTAAAATCCCATGAAGCTTCTTTATAGAAATTGAAAAGATCATTCTAAAATGTCTATGAAAATGAAAAAACTTCAAATAGTCAAAAACATATTTTAAGAAGAAGATCAAAGTTGGATAATTTACCTTACAGCTACATTAATCAGAACAACATGGAATCGGTGAAAGAATACATGTGTAAGTCAATGAAACAGAGTAAATGAAATAGAGTCCCCAAAATACACCAACATATATAAGGTCTATTGATTTTCAACAAAAATGTAGAAGTAACTCAATGGAAGAAAGAATAATATTTTCAACAAATTGTGTTGAAACAACTGGACATCCACGTGGAAGAAAAGAACCTTGACCCTTACATTATCCACAAAAAATTAGCTCTAAGTATATCAAAGGTGTAAATATGAATGCTAACTTTTTAAAGAAAACCCAGAGAAAATCTTAACTTCTGATTAGGTAAAGTTTTCTTAGGTGGGATACCAAAAGTCTGACCCATAAAAGATAAAGATTGATAAACTGAACTTCATCTAAATTAAATCCTTCTTTTCTTTGAAAGACACTATCAAAGAAAGCAAACAGAAAGGCCACAGAATAGGAGAAAATATTCTCATTACATATATTTTATAAAGGATTTGTATCTAAAATATATAGAGAACTCATATCTCAATAAAAAAGACTAAGAATGCAATTTAAAAATGGGAAAAAATTTATATATTCAAAAAGAAGATAAGAATGGCCAGTAGGCAAATGAAATACATTTACATGTCACCAGGAAAGTACAAATTCAAACCTCATGAGATACCACTACACGCCCACCAGGATTGATGGCGGTGATGTGGAAGAGCCACTTCTCATGCATTGCTGGTGAAATGTAAAATTCTTCAATTACTTTGGAAAATATTTTAGCAGTTCCTTATAAAACTAAACATGCACTCTACTATATGATTCAGCCATTCACGCCTAGGTATTTACCTAAGAGAAATGAAACCATATGTCCACACAAAGACTTGTACATGACTTTGTATTCATAATGGCCCAAACTAGAAAGGTCCATCAACAGATGAATGGATAAACAAATTGTGGAATAACCACACAATGGAATGCTACCCAGCAGTAAAACAAACTATGGATCTGCAACAAGGATGGATGTCAGAAACATTATACTGAAAGAAAGAAACCAGCCATAAAATAACATATACTGTGTAATGCCACTTATATGGCATACTGGAACAGGCAAAAAAAAAAAAAATCTATAATGACAGATGTTAGGTCAGTGCTTATCTGGATCCGGAATGGCATGTATGCTAAAGGGTTGAGATGGAATTTTGGGGATGATAGAAATGTACACTGGTCTACACATTTTTCAAAAATCATCTAATTATATATTTAACTTTTAATTTCATGTGTCATACTTCAAATTGATTGAGTTATTTTAAAGAGCTTTAAAATATATTGTCAGAAACTTTGATACTGTTTAAAAAGACAACTTGATTTTCTATAAGTAAGAGGCAACTATGAACAAAACACAGTTTGGTGAAGGCTTTTTGGTCAGTCCAAATGCACAAACATGGACTAGGTAAAGTGATCATGTGATGCTCTTCATCTATTTCCTCCCTTTCCTGCTTCTTACCTTAAGGACCCCAAAATGTTATTCTAGCCTGTTTAAAACCACTTTACTATGAACAAAATTGCATTCATCTCCTTTTTCTTCTGACATGAAAATTTATCCTTTGTAAGACCCCTAAAGCCTTTTTCTCTTTCTGTAGAAAATAAAGAACTGCATCAGTTATTTCCAGCTGATTTGGCTAATATGTTAGCACCATCTAGTAAAGATATGAAAATATTCTTGGTTTCAGGAATCCTGGCAAGAGAGTGGAAGGATGGGGTTACCTGGGGTTCACGGCACATCCAACCCTCCAAGAAGGCTGTGGGAGGAGCTGAGACAGGAGGGCAGCCAAGGGTTGCACGCCCAACCTTTGTTGCTCACATAGGTGCAAGTTGGCCAGCAATTGTGATGAGCTTCATGGCCCAGTGTATCTTGATTATACCAGTGTACACTTACTGCAATGTTTCTCTTAGATTTTGCCTTCATATTAGAAAAAGACTGCATTTTAGGTGACACTTTTAGTGATTTGCCAATGGGTTTATGACTTAGCCTGGGTTCACCAGAAAACATATGCTGAGGCAAAATTGAAGTGCTATTGCTTTTCTAGGGTGTGTAATACTGATGAAAACAGGAGTGAAGGAAAAGGGGATCCAGGCATGGAAGGAGAGGGAAAAGAAAGGAGTTACTATGGCATCTCAGGACATTTCATAGGGAGAAATAGAGGGAGAATCATTTATCCCCTGGCTCCCATCTTCTGTTCATCTAAGGTCCATCCCATGGATGGCAAACACTACAGTAATTTCAGATTGCACATTTGTGAGTACTGAGTAGGTCCTGTTGAATTTGGACCTCATTGCTAACTGAGAAGCCTGAAGATGGGAGATGAGAGACAATCAATGTGGACAGGTGGTGAGGGGTATGGATTTGTTCCCATGTAAAGCTGATCAGAGCTCTTGCAGAACTGCATGGTGAAGCAACAACTGGAATGAAAAATAAGGCCAAGATACTCAGAGACTTGCTGAAGCCAAGATCTGAGGTGTTACATGGTTGGATGACAATAACATTTGTAATGTTGTTTTCAAGTTTTAGAACATACAAAATAGTAGAAAGGGGGATCATTCTTGCTATGTTGTTGGTTTTTCTCAAGCACCTTATTCTCACTGTTTGTTTTCTATAGCCATGATCCCCAGCAGGGCATTTCTCTAAAAGAGGTACATGCAAACAGGAGAAATAGACTGAAACATGAATGTGGAGGGGAAGGTATGATAATGCAAATCTAATTTTCCTGATAATTCCATTGCACATGAACAGGACACAGAATACAAGTAGTTGTAAATAGATTTTTCCAGAAAATAATTAGGGAGCTAAATTTATCTCTTAACCTTATCTTAATACCAACCATTCAGCTTCTGTGGTCACATTTTATGTTCCAAAAATAAAATTGTTGATTTTTTTTAAAAAGGCAATGATATTTAAAATTAATGTCAGAAACATGCCAACTTGAGAACCAGGGCCTAGATTTAGATATTTACCCATATAAAGTCTTGACAATAGAAAAGAAAACCTTAAGCTTTGTAGAAAAAGTAATTAATACAGAGAAGCAGTTACCTATAATTAACCATTCATTAGGTCCTGGAATGGCCCAAGGTAGTCTATCAAGCAGAAAATGGACTTGATTTGTAAGTGTTGTTGGTTGACCACAAGTAGGAATGTGTAATCATCTTCATCAGTATTAGAAGTCTGAAGCACAGAGGACCATTCAGTAAAGAAAAATATATGACCTATGACTCTGGGTGAGCAGACATTCCTCAGGTACACAGTGGTGACATACAGGGCAGGGTGGACCGTGGTGCACGTCGGTCTGTTTCTTGGCCAAGGTGCAGGAGGTTCTCTTCTAAAATGAGAACCAAAGGATGGGGGCCAGTCATAGGGAAAACGAGGTTCCTTGCCTTATATTAAGAACCACGGACAGCTCCAGGCTGCACCAGAAAAGGCACATTATTTTCCCGTTCCTGGGATGATAGTCCAGGGTCTCCACGTCTTATTCGGACTCCGGCTTCCCGATAATAAAGCAAGAGTGCATATCCAGGCCTCTCTTTAACACTCCTTATAAATGTATTTATGTAAGTAGGGAGGGCCCAGTGCTCACATGAAATGTTCAGGGGGTGAGAGTGAGAGAAATAGTTTAAAGAACCAATTTAAAAAATGGTCTTATATTGCATAAATAATTAATCAGGCCGCCATGCAAGGGGCTGGATGGCGGGTCAGGCAGGAAAGCCTGGGGGTGGGGGCAGGGGCGGGGATCCCCGCATCGCTGTTAGAATGCTCGGTGACTGTGGGGGAGAGCGGATCCCACCCAGGTTAGGTCAGAGGAGCAGCGCCATGTGCTCCGGGATCCCGGCTCTCCTGCTGCCCATCTGGCTCTCCTGGACCCTGGGGACGCGAGGCTCAGAGCCCCGCAGGTGAGGTAGGGGCTTCCCCCGGGCCACGCAGCCTCCCTCTCTGCTCCGTAGCTCGCAGTCCCGCGGGCAGAGGCGCTCCACTGCACTCATGGGCTCGGCCTGAGCCGCAGCTGGGCGGGGGTCGTAACGAAGGGGTCGGGCCAGGGAGGGGGCGGGGGGAAGCGGAGAGCGTTTCCTTCGCGGTCTCTGCCCACGTCGCCGTCGCCGATGATCCCCTCCTTCCTGGGTCGCAAGGAGCCTAGAGGAGCTGGCAGCGCCAGCCCTGCCCCGCGCCGCGCAGCCGCGACTCCGGCTTGCTGTCCCCGGCCGGGCTTCGGGTCTCGCTCCGCAGCCGCCGAGGAAGGAGGCAGCGCTAAGGGCCCGGGCCCACCAGCCGCGGCGAGCGCGGGGGAGGGCCGGGTGCGCGGCACTGAGCGGCCGGCTCCGCGGGCTCGGCCTCCGGCTCGCCCTCTCTCCTCCCCCCTCCCCTGGCTCCCGCGCCTGCTGCTCCTCCTCTCCCCGCGCCCGCTCCTCCTCCTCCTCCCCTCCCCCTCCCCCTGCGCCCTCCTCCGCTCCGGGCCAGCGCGGCGGCGGCGGCAGCAGCAGGAGCAGCCCCGGCTGCGGGTCGCGACGGCGGCGGGGCGCCCCCTCCCCCGTGCCGGGGCGCGGCGGAGGGATGTGGGGCTTTGCGGGAGGAAGGCTTTTCGGCATCTTCTCGGCCCCAGTGCTGGTGGCGGTGGTGTGCTGCGCCCAGAGGTAGGGTCGCGGGTGGGTTGACGGGAAGCGGGCCGGGCGCCGGGCAGGGCGCGCGGGTGTGCGCGCTGGGCGCTGGCGGGCGAGCCGCCGCCTGACCCAGCTCTCTCTGGCCCCCGTCCCTCCCGCAGCGTGAATGATCCTGGGAACATGTCCTTTGTGAAGGAGACGGTGGACAAGCTGTTGAAAGGCTACGACATTCGCCTAAGACCCGACTTCGGGGGTAAGTAGGGTGTGCGCGGCCGCTGCGGGCAGCGCGACCCACCGCGCTGGCGGCCTGGGTGGAGGAGGGAGGCGGGGGCCGCTTCCGCCGAGCTGCGGCGGGGTGGGGAGGGGGGCACTTCGCCTGCGCCCCCTCCTCGGATAGCCCCCCATCCTCAGAGCCGTTGCAGCCGGTGCCTGAGCCAGGCTGATCACCGTGTCGTGCGCTTCCCGCAGGTCCCCCGGTCTGCGTGGGGATGAACATCGACATCGCCAGCATAGACATGGTTTCCGAAGTCAACATGGTGAGTGCCTGCCCTCCCCAGGGCTGTCCCCGAGCCCCTGCCCCGCTGTCTGGGCCCACAGGCGTCCACAGTACCGGGCCAGAGGCCTCCTGCGCCGGGCTGAGCTTCCCGGGCCCGCAGAGGGAGCGGCGCTCTTGGGCGCAGGTCTCCTGTTCGTGAGGCTCCCTCCGCCCGCCTGAGTGCGCGGGGGTAGTCGTTGGCGTCAGAGACGCTCGGAGGGCGCACCCTTCCCGCCGTAGGAAGGGGTCCTGGGCTCACCCGAGGCTGGGCTTTCACCGCCGCCCTGGTGCTGCCAGCTCCTCCAGCCGTCGTTCCCCTGGTCCTGAGGCTGCCCCAGTGTCTTCTCGCCTCCTTAGCAACAGGCGCCGGGGAGCGGGGGAGGAGAGGAGAGTTGTGGGGGTGGCTCGTATTCTAGGTAAGAGCTGCTTAAGGGTTCCTTTGTTGTCTTTTGGAAAGAGGTGCTGGCCGCCGGAAAGCGCGGTGGGCGGTGGGTCTGTGTGTTCCTGGCTGTCTCGGGTCAGTTTCCTTGGTGTCAGTGGCTTTTCCGAGGGCAGGCTCGTGACAGTGAAACCCGGACCCCATCCACCAGGCTCTGTCGGAGGTGCTGACGGCCCGGGCGGCTCTGAGAACTGGAGGGCCTGGGCAGCCTACGGGCTTTCTCTGCCCGGAGAGTCGAAGGCGAGGGAACCAAGTGTCCCTTAGGGCTATGTTAACGGTGACGGGATTCAGTATTCCGACCTGTGGAAAGTGGAGGCCCGTGTCCCGAGGTGCGAAGTGGGTGTCACGGGCTTTTGCTCAGGATCCTTTAAGACAACAGGCAATAAGGAGAAAAATGACCCCTTTCATTTGTTAATTGAGCTGAAATACCAGGGGATTTGGAAACGGGTTTAAGTTTCTGTTGAGTGACACTTTAGAAATTATAAGAATGAGAATTTGGAAAAAATATATTTTTGGAAGAAATCGTTTGGCAACTTTTCTTTCTAAAATATAACACCGAGAATATAATGAGGCATGAGATAGACTCGATAGATTTCTCAAGTCTGTTGGACATCAGAGCCACATGGGCAAACTTGTTTTAAATGCATACTCCCAGGCTCTGATTCTGATCCAGTGGTGTGGAGTGGAATCTTGGGGTCTCTGCATTTCAAACTAGTGCTCCAGATTTTTTTTAAGCAGGTGTTTTGTGAACAATATTTTGAGAAACATTGCAATAACATAGAAATGTTGTTTACAAATAAACTAAAACCATGATTTTTAAATAGACTGTTTAACAAGATATATGTAAAAGTATATACTAGTATGGATTTTGTAGAAAAAAATCTGACTACATGAAACTATATTTTTTATCAATTTTCACTCTTAACCTAAAGATTTTAAAATTATAATGTGTGATTTTAAAAAAAAGTAACTTTCTTTCAATGTATATCACTAAGGACATTTATATACAAGTGTTAATAATAAATAAATAAATAAATAAAGTGTTAATAATAAAAGCGTTAGCAAGAAACAGACTTTACATACATTACACTAAAAACATCATGTATATTTTACTTTTTGTAATTTTGTAAAAATAATTCTGTCAAAAATATGTTTTGTTTTATGGCCTTAAGGAAACAAGTTAATATATTCAAGATTTACTCTGTAGTCTGTGATTTTCTCTATTGGCAACTGCACAGTCTATAGAGAAGACAGTTTTGTACGGAAGTTAATCGACTTAGTGGATTTTTATGTCAAAAATTATTATATTGGATGTCAAATTATGGAGAGAATATACTGATGTGGCACTTTAAGAACTCTGTATAGTACTAAAACATTCAGGGGAATGGGGAGAATGTCTTGTTGCAGATCATTGCACATTTTCTTTGAATTAATATTTAAACTTAGTTATCCACTTGTTTAGACATCATGCTGATACTTAGTACCTTAAAAACTTCATATGTAATTGCCTAATTCATGCACTATGAATTGAGGTGTCCCAATTTTCTCTGGACCCAATAATAGAAAGACGAATCGAGGACACAAGCCATTATATTGGATAATCTTTAAGTGCACATCCCAAAGCCAGTAATTATGCATAATGTAGCCATAGTATACTTGTATGCCTTTTTTTTGCATTCTCATGATGGAAATTTTTGTGGTTCTCTACACTAAGTTTATTATAAAGAAAGACTGGGGATTGATGGGATGGGAGATTGAAGGCCATTGGACAGAATTACTGACTGGCATCTGAAATATCTTCCACAAGTGGATTGGTAAAACCATTCGCTAGAAAAATCTGATTTCCCTTAACTCATGATCAGGATCATAGCTCATGATCATAGCTATGATATTTGATTTTTTTTAATTGAAAGAACTTCAAATACAGCAATGATTAAGTATCATTTTGGAGGTAACATTTTATAGGGAAAGAACAGAGAGTATGTGAGCATAAGATTAAACCCATCACTCAATCATGTTGCTTAAAAACAATGAATTATATTTATGAGCTTCCTTAATCACCTTACTAGTTACACGAAACTAAGTGTTGTTAGCTTATGAAACTAAATAAGCAATGGTCTTGCTTTAAGGATGCTACAGCTAGTAGAGGAGATATGTCAAATAGTTGTAACAAAAGTAGGTGAGTCCCATTTAGAGGAACAAAAGAAAGGGGTATGGCCTAAGAGAGAGAGGGAAGGAAGGAGGGAGGGAAGGAGGCAGAAAGAGGGAGGGGGGGAGAGAGATATATTGAGATTACTTCTGACATGGAAAGCCTCATGAAAGAACTTAAGAAATGATATCTAAATTGGGTGGGTGAATAGTGGGGAATAGAATTGTGACTGGCATAGATAGAGGAGGATGTTCTGGGTTAGGGAAGAAATTGGCAAAACTACTGATGGATAGATCTGCAGGATAGGAGATTGTGAAGGAGAGACTCAAAAGATGAAATTGGAAAAGTAGGACAAATCCCTGTTCACCTAGGCCCTTCTCTGCCTTGCCAAGTGTTTCAGATGTTAATTTTCAAAAATTAAGGAGCCTGTAAATGTTTTTAAGCAGGTGATTGACATGATTTAAGATGTGGTTTAGGATGAATATTTTGGCCAAAATGTTAATTTAGATAGAGGAGTCAGAATGATGAGTTAGAAGAGCAAAGTTCACTAGAAAATTCAGGGTAAATGATCATGGAAAGTTGTTCTTTGAAATTTTCTTCTCAAAATTTCATAGATATGCTTTTGAAAACATATATTTAGTGAAATAAAGATTCCTTAATATCTGAAATAAAGATATGCAAAACATGTATATCTCAAGATGGGACAGATATGTGCTTGTCAGTGAGCATTTTGGGGGTGAATGTAAAGAATATTGTTACTTTTCTCTTTAAACTATTATAAAGCACAGTGTTTATCTATTGATGGTGCATATAGATAATGCCTCCAAATAATGCCTCTGACCTCAAAGAATTAAATAAATAGATACATTATGCATATCCGTGTATATGTCATCGTGCATTTTAGTGTTTTGTATTAACAATCTAAAAATGGATTTTAGTATTTTAATACTTAACATTATTTTGCCATAACATGTTTCACTGATAATGGAGATAGTCTACATTTCGATTTTTCCTAATCTTCTAATTTTTCTTTTCATGCACTTTTTAAAATTGATATAGTTAATTTACAATGTTGTGTTAGTTTCTAGTGTACAGCAAAGTGACTCAGTTATACATATATATGTATACATGTATATACATACATACATATATATATATTCTTTTTCAGATTCTCTTCCATTATAGGTTATTACAAGATATTGGGTATAGTTCCTTGTGCTATACAGTAGGTCCTTGTTGTTTACCTATTTTATATATAGTAATGTGTATATGATAATCCCAAACTCCTAATTTGCCACTTCTTACTTTTTAATTAGCTGACTTGACAGAAATCAAACAAAAAACCATTTTCTTTTACATAACTTCCCTTGTTCTCTAGCTCTTGTTTTAAAATTTCAGACAATCTTTTAAAACTATGCATGGTTAAGTAATTATTGAGATTTAGTTTACATATTACTTTCTTTTTTTTAAGTTTATTTATTTTTTATTTATTTATTTTTGGGTTTTTGTTGCTGTGTGCGGGCTTTCTCTAGTTGTGGCGAGTGGGAGCTACTCTTTGTTGCAGTGCGTAGGCTTCTCACTGCAGTGGCTTCTCTTGTTGCGGAGCACGGGCTCTAGGCATGTGGGCTTCAGTAGTTGTGGCGCACGGGCTCAGTAGTTGTGGCTCGTGGGCTCTAGAGCGCAGGCTCAGTAGTTGTGCCACACGGGTTGAGTTGCTCAGCGGCATATGGGATCCTCCCGGAGGAGACTCAAACCCGTGTCCCCTGCACTGGCAGGCGGATTAAATGAGATTGTACTTATGGAAGAATACTGTCTACTGAAAACTTTTATATGCATGTGTTATAATTCTGGTGCTTAGCACTGGTCCAAGTGTGTGTTGAATAGATAGATGAAGGGATGAATAAGTGGACAAAAATTATTGAAAATATAGGAAATATAAGGAAATACTAAAAATAAAAATAACTAGGAAATTTTAATTTAAAAATAGTACTTTTTACTGAGACAGTGAAGCAGGTCTAGAACTCTTTAAAAAATCAATTAGTTAAAAAATAAAAACAGTATTTTAAAGTAGTCATATGAGTTCTTTTTTAATTTGAATGATTAGAAGAAGCCATTGTTTGATTTGTTAATTCAGAAATAAACTACACGTACTTGATTTCTACTTAATTAACTATAAAGTACTGAGAATATAAAGCTAGACTCAAACTCTAGTAATATAAATACTAATTTTCTATGATTTAACTTGTATTTTGTTATTATTCTGTACTTAATTCATCTATTAAAATTAGCTCATCCTGGGACTTCCCTGGTGGTGCTGTGGTTAAGAATCTGCCTGCCAATGCAGGGGACATGGGTTTGAGCCCTTGTCCGGGAAGATCCCACATGCTGTGGAGCAACTAAGCCCGTTCACCACAACTACTGAGCCTGCACTCTAGAGCCCGCGAGCCACAACTATTGAGCCCGTGTGCCACAACTACTGAAGCCCATGTGCCTAGAGCCCGTGGCCCGCAACAAGAGAAGTCACTGCAATGAGAAGCCCGTGCACTGCAATGAAGAGTAGCCCCACTCGCCGCAACTAGAGAAAAGCCCACGTGCAGCAACGAAGACCCAATGCAGCCAAAAAAAAGCTCATCCCAATGAAAATGTAACTACAGGGTTATTTTTTCTGACTTAATGCATATAAATCATAAATTATTGTCTTTTTTTTTTTTTCAGTTGTGAGCTCCTTTTAGGTGACATATAATGTGTCTTTAGTTATTATGAGAAGTAGATTTGTCCCTTATGCTTGTTGTATTGTATTCCTTTGTCATTTATTGTATTTTCCTCTTATAAAATCCACTTGTTTTCTAATGTCTCAGTGTAAAATTAAGTATGGTACATAAGAACATGGTTTTAGCACATCTCAGCAAGCAGCTTTGGCACTGCATCACTGTAAAATGGGTGCAGTCTTACTCACGAACACAACACGTAAACATTTGCACTCATTTTGTCTTTCCCCTTTTCAGAAGAGTGGGAAAGAGGAGAGGGTTTCCCTGTATAGAGTGAGCTGGGATCACCTGGAGAATTCAGCTTTAGGCATATTCGATCAAACTTATGTTAATCAATTCCCCTCTTCGTGCTGCAGAATCTAGGGTTGCTCTGCCCATAGTGAATGCTGAAGGGGCACCCAGTGCCCAGTACCTGGCCAGGTCCTCAGGCAGAGGAGCTGAGTCCCAGGAGTCCAGCTGTGTGCTGAAAAGAGCCTAATGGGATTGGGAGTTTTGGGTCCTGTTTCCAGGTTTATGGGAACATCTAGCCTTAGGCAAGTCATTTAACACTCAGTAATTCAGTCTCAGGCTTCCCAGATGCCCATGGCATCCCCACAAAATTGCCAAAGTAATAGCACGAAGGGCTCAGCTCTACACAGAAAATTGAGGTAAAGACATCCACAGGATCACAGCCAAACAAACACGTTAGAGAACTGTCCTTACTGATTTCTCTAAAGAGGCTCTGGCTGCTTTCAGAGTTTGCATATGAATTGTTACTAGCATTTTAAAGGTTGGAAATGTGCTAATGCTCTTATTACCAAGTAAGCTGGGGGATGACTCAGCAGAAAGGAAAAAGTGTTTCTCTGACCCAGTTGGGTTTGGAAAACTGCTTACGTGGAAGGCACTCCATGGGTAAGGTACAATGAGCATGTTGGCATTTGGTTCCAGGTTGCTGCATTTAGGAGGTAAGATTGTTTATTGAGGACATTACTTTTCCCTGGCAGTGTGTTTCGTGCCTAAGTTATGATCAAACATCAGTGCTGGGGCACTGATAAGAAAGCATATAATGAACTTCAGAGGTGGATGAGAATAACCCTTACATAATACGTTCTTTATGAAGGGAGGTTTTTGTTTAATATTAGAAGGAATGGTATGGGGAGCAAAGAGAATGCTTTTTGTCTTTCCCCTCAGGGAGGTTGTAAAGCTTACATTGCTGCATCTCTTAAAAGATGGATCTTACACACATTTCCTTGTTGTGAGCAACCTCTTCCTAGAGCCTGTGCCAGGCTGAGGGATCCTATGTTGTACTGCACATAGAAGTAAGTATTTCATTTGAATTAATGGCGTAAATCTGCTTATTTACATACTAAAAACTTTATGATTCTTACCAGTAAAGCAGTATGAATTCAGCATTTGATTTTGTACAATCTGATATCTGTAATAGCTCTCCTTTTCTTCCATTGGTAGCAGAACCCTTCTTTCTCCTATGGGTTCTGTATCATATCGTATATACTGTCATTGTGCTTTGAAGCCTACTGAACGTTTGTTTTAAATAAATGAAGCCTATTGACCATTTGGAATCTTTAAAATTTTCTTATAATACATGTTGAGGTGTAACTTAGGGAGATGACAGCTAACAACAGTTTTATGTCATTTATGTCATACTTCAGGTATTTTATCGTATTTGATCATCAAACATGATCAGTTTAGTGAAGTATATCTTATAGGTAGGTGTTAATCTCATCTCCATTGTTCAGGTGAGAAAATAGCCTCAGGAATAGCACTGACTTACTACAAAGGCAAAGCTGGGACTTGGTCCTATTTCTTTGTTCTTTCTACCTCATTATGCTACAGAGCAATAAAAAAGTGCTCTGTTAGGCCCTCATGAGATTTTACCTTTTTCCATGACCTTCATTACCATCTAAAGTGGATCTTCCAATTTACTTTTCCATGAACTCTTAGTCTTTCCTTATAACACTATCAAAGTGTTAAATATTCTGGTGTGCTTGTTTGCTTAGAGGCTTTCTTCTCCATTTTTCTCCCCCTTAAGACTGTAAGCTCCATCAGGCAGATCTGTGTCTAAGAACAGCCCTTGCATAGTGCTTGACACATGATAGGTATCATTCTTCATTCATATATTTTCTTTCAACCAATATCTAATATACACTAGTGTCTATATATATATAGCATCTATTAGATTTTGGTTGAAAGAAAATATATGAATGAAGAATGAATGAATGAATAAATATGTAAGTGCATGAATAAATAGGCAGATAGCTTTCCAATGAAATATTTTTATAACTCAGAATTTGGGCTCATGACCAAGAAGAACCTTTTATAGGCTAAATGTGATGTATATAGTTTTTACTTTAGGGGACTTAATTTGATCAGAATTTGTATAATTGTACACAGTATAATACTGTCAAGTGTCAAGTGCTGTCAAGTGACAGCTTGTCAAGCTGTCAAGTGTTCTATAGCAGTTACCCCCTTCACTGGAGAGCTTTTACCCTGATTTCAAAGCAGAAAAGAGGGAAGTATTGCAGTGGTTCTGTGATGTACAGCCTGTGTAAGGGTTAGTGTGTATATTTCAAACACCAGTCACTAGTGCCTTTGTACACTCAAAGTTTTGTGTCTAATTGGAAGTATATGTGGTTCGAACTTTTCTATATGATAGGGAAGTTTTGGTGGTTCTTCTTATATTGGGATTTATTGGGCTCTGCATTCCCTTTCTGATGGCCGCTCAGCAGTGCAGTGGAGCTGCATTGGTTTTCATTCGTTTGCTAGCTTTCCAGCACAGTTTACTTCTGGGCCATTTATGCCAGCCATTAAGAAGATTCTCTAGCTGCAAAATTGGGAAGACTAGGACTAAAATAGGTTTCATCTCTTGGCACTTTGCTCAGTCCTGTCAATTCAAGACGGAGAGCTAGCCTCCGATCTCTGTGGTGGGGGATGTATTGATAGAATTCTCTTACTCCCTTGGTTACCCAGAGACTGCATTAAGAAATAGAAGCCATTTGTAAACATTAATGCATGTATCCCTTTTTACATTTTTCCATTGAACTTAAGTATCACACAGAAGCGTTAATATAATTAACAAAAACCTTAGCATGCATGGAACTAACGTTTCAGATGAATAGGAATAAGATTAAGATATGAGAATGTCATAGTTCTTTAAAAACTCTAATTTGTGCTTGTCCATTCAATCTGAGAGAGGATATGGATTCTAATGATTACAACATCATCATATTTTACCTCAGTTCTACAATGAAAGAATTCCTTTTATGTAAAATATTTGCTAAATCCTAATTCATGACATGAAATACATTTGTTTTATTTTGAATTGACTTAAAAGGATAACAGAATTTACTGGTTTAAAGCTATATAACTGTGTTTGATACATATGTATAAAATGTTTGTTACTTAATTCAACATCACATCACTCTTCTTTTAAAATTTAATTTTTTGAATTAGACTTTACAATTGATAACTTTAATGAGTAGAGGGAACAACTTTTCTGGATCACCCATCATTACAAGTTGTTTGTGTGTGTGAATCTGTGAATCCATGCAAACCAAAAATTATTTTAAAAGAAACAACAATTTGAGTAATTCATTGTAATATCATTGATTTTTTTCCAATCCTGATGACTCTAAAAATCCATCTGAGAGATACATCCATATATCAGGTTGAAAGACTAAACTGGTCACCAAGCGCAGTGCCTGTCATGTAGAATATGCTTAGTAAATATTTGTTAAATGCATTTGTGTAGCACATGACCCTTGTGGTAAAGCTGTACGTTCTGTTTGTTTTATCGGAGAGATTCCCTTATTTGTATGTTTGTCAAGCACATAAAATTAACTGTAGCTTTACACATGAGGATTCCTGTGAACTTGTCACAGAAAAGACATCTGAATTATGGAAAACAGTGCCATTCCTATGGTCTAGACTAGTGGTTCGAAAGGTATAGACCAAGAAGCCTTCTGTGGTGTTGGATTGATTGCAGGGGTTGACACAGATAAGTGCCCTCCAAGCAAAATTTCTCATCATTGGTGTAGTCTGTGCTTTGCCTTTCAAAAGCAGTGTACATACTAGAAAGAGGCTGGGAATAACTGAGTGTATGAGGAGCAGGATTGATTGTGTTGTATTCCTTTTTATGCTGTTAAACATTCTGTGGATAATTCATTGGTGTGAGGCTATATTTGATTGTGCCATTGAATGAGTTTTCATTTCTGAATTTTTCCTTTGGCCCTGGGCACCAAAATTCCCTGTGAGAATGTAATTTCTTGTGGTATGGGCTAAAATAATGGTTGCTTAAGAGAACGCTGTTATATAGTGTACATGTATGCCCCATAATCAGTGTTTCTGCTCAAATAATATTGGAAATTATGTTAGAGATGTAAAATAGGTTTCTTTACTGTAGGAACTGTCAAGCCCTTTAATATGCTAATGATTTTTGTAAATCTTCAATAAGAGGGGTGAAGAATTCAATATTTAAAATATATGAATGGGGATTTTTTTCTTTTTGAGGGGATGGTGGACCTTATTAACACTTATTCATGAAGTTTTCTGTAGAACACAGTTTAGGAAATGTGGGTCTAACCCATTGAATTAGAATGAGCTTTAATACGGCCAGTCCTCAGGAATGATAACTGAGAAAATTACTGCATTAACAAAGCCTATTCTGGTGACCATGTCCAAACAGCACAGAAGATACAATTTTGACAAAAAATGTATCAGTGCATATGGGAATGGGTAATATTTTCTGGAAATGAAGATTAAGCATTTCATAATTAGATTGATAAAAAACACAAAGATTTTCTTCTATAACAATACTCTCTGTCACACTGAAGGAAGATCTGTGTTTCAAGCCTTCTTGTTTTCTTGTAAATATTACAAGAGTAAATGATACAGAAGCAGAGAGAGTTGTGTTGAGCAAGAGAGGATGCAAAAAAGGCTCTTGGGACAACAATAGTAGGTTAATTTTGAGAACAAAATATGTCTCTTTGAGGCTGTTGGGCTTAACCAGTGCTTTCTTGGAAGGCTGGAGATTCCTTCTTGGGGCAGGAATAACAGGCAGTGCTGTGATTCTGCATTCCACTAGGGAGGGTTGACATGTATCTTTGAATATATTACATTGCATAAACAGATATTTATTATAATCTACAATACATATTATATATAATGAAATTATATAGTATACTGTATATTATATAATTTATGTTATTCACATTTATATGTAAAATAAGATTCTCTTTAAAAATAAGATTCTCTTTGGTTGAAAGGTTCTGGTGATAAACATTTTAACATCCCCTGGAGTAAGACATCTCTAAAATTCCCTGTATGACTAATTCTCTATAGTTCTATGAAGAGTCTATACATGTTCATGAATAGTCAGTGACAACAGCCCAGAGGGCAGATGCATCTTCTGGACTGTTCCAGAACCACAGGAATATTATAACAGGGCAGTATTGCTCAGGCAGCACTGGGGAGGCACCACTGGGGATCTGGGCTTGACTGGTAATAATGGGTGAGGAAACCAAAGTAGATCCAGAAATGTAAAGAGATGCAAAAGTGTTAATTGATTATAAGGATAATAGGTTTTGTTTGTTTGTTTGTTTGTTTCTGGCATTTAGGAGCATAGGGAGCTGGTTTAAAAAAGGAGGGCTCTTGTTTTGGAAATATTATATATCTATAGATTTTTTTCCCCCTAAGTCATGCTTTATTTATCATTACACTCTATTGTCCCAAAGCTTTTGTTTATGATTGAAAAGCTAGTCTCAAAGCTTGAGCAAACTCTTTAGAATTTTAATTATCTAGGTAATTTCCTTAGTACTCCAGGCTATTTTACCTTTAGAGACCACAGGGGGTCTAACTGTCAAGATTGCCCTTGGCAGTGGAAAAGAGTTGGTTGTCAGAACTCTCAGATTACAAAGGGTTTGTCTTAACTTTGGCAATTATTCAGACTCAATGGTCTTCAATCTGATCTTTTTTTTTTTTTAACAAGCATATTAAAATTGATTCTTTAAGTTGCCTTCTAGCTCTGATTTCTGTGGTTTCTTAGAGTCTGTGAGCAGTTAAAAACATAAGGGACCTTCTGTTTGCATTACACAGACCGCTGCTTCTTATCATTTGATACTGTGTGTAGTTTAATTGGGTATCCTAGTGGTGGTCATCTGGCAGCTTGCAGCCTTATAGTCAAAGCATGGCCCATTTTCCCCAAGTTATCTGTGCTGTGTGCTGCAAACCTGGGACATGTCGTACATAAGCAGTGAGATTTACAGTCTGTACCCATGCTCATTAATTTTTGTGTTTCAAACATGGTGTTGTTTAGTTTTTGGTTTGAATTCAGAGTCACTAATTTATGAGTGAAAACTAGCGGGCTGTTAAAATGCTTCTGTTTTATCCAAACCATGACCTTTCCATTATCATCTAAGAAAAATAAGTCAATTTGGAAATGTCAGTTAATGCCCAATAGGGTACCAAATTGTCCATATTCAGATTTTTCAAAAATTCTACATGAATGTAATTCATGCAACAGTTTTGAGTCTTCTGTGGTATTTCTGTGACATAATTTTAATATTGCTTGAGTTCATAGTCCAGTCAGAAAGGAAGAGGGTGTGGGCTGAGTCAGAGTTACCTGTACTGCCCTCAATCAGTTTGGGATGATTAGCCAGCATTTCGTGAAGATAACTGTAAGCTTAGACCTCAAAGGTAGTTGCATATTGTGGCCTCTCTACAAAAAAATAAAGTTTTTACCATGTTCTACCTCTTTCTTGATTCCTTGCCTCATTTAAGGCAAAATTATTATACATAAAATCCAAGCAAGAAAACCTGTGTAGATATAGGGATAAAGACTTGGGCTTGCCTGAACTAGAGATTGCAGAATGAGATACGTAAAATTGTTTAATTTTATTCTGAAAGAGGAAAAATGTGGATGTGCAAATTATTATATAACTAGGAAATTACCTATTTAAAATTATATAGATCAAAATGTATAGTGTGACTCAAACTTGGATGTAATCAATGACCAAAAAAATGTTAATAATTTTCAAAGTGTTTACTTCATATTTATTTACTGTAGGTGAAATCCTGCTAATAATGGATTGCAGTATCTGGTTAGGAGAAATTGTAGCACAGTAAAGACAGTAAATAACTGATTTCCTAACTTAGCACTTTGAAATAATTTATCTACAGTGGTAGCCCCACGCATAGATGTTCCTCAAAGTTTTTTTTTTTTCCTTTCTTTCTCTCCCAGAGCAAGAGGGGTATGGCAGCTAGTCTGGACTAGCAAAGTTCAGACATTAAAAGGGGAGACACTTTGTTCCAAGTGTAATTGAATTAGTGCACCTTGGGTAACACCAACTCTGAGGACCAGTGGGGGTACAGGTCCTGGGCATTAGCTGGTTTACTAAGATTAAGGTGAAAAGGTCAAATAAGGGAGGTAGATGTCCTTCCTAGTCTCTCGGCTACCTATCTGAATGACATCTCCCCTGATGAGATAAGAAATGGGGGTCTTACCTGCCAGTTTTTCTCTCCATTTATCTTTCTGGGATTTTGAATGAAAAATTTTGATACCACAAGCATCAGATTGGCTCAGTAATTTCTCTCCTTTTATCATATCTTTCAGTTTCTAAAACTATTAAGGAAAAGCCTCTTTTTTTTTCTCCAACATACTTCAGAGGAAAACGGAATGAAATTTGTTAAACAAAGGCTGACAGGAAAGCAAGCATCTATTAATTGACATCCAATTTCCTGATATGCCAACCTTTGCCCAAGACTGTACTTGATTATGCAATAATGTGCAAACAGAATATCGGAATTTACTCATGCTATAGTATTAATAGAAACTGTCAGTTACCCAGGGGAAGGACTCACACATCAGTTTCACATATTACTGAACTATTGGGTTGGCCAAAAAGTTCGTTCCGGTTTTTTCATAACATCTTATGTTATAAGATGTTATGGAAAAACCCAAAAGAACTTTTTGGCCAACCCAATATTTTCTGTCAGGTAAGTGTGAGTGTTTCTAGATCACACTTCTGTAGAGATTTTTTTGTGTGACTATTTACATTGTAATAGAAATGGTGAGACCGATAATCATGACAAAACTCTGAAATAGAAAACATAGAATTCTGTCATACTGACAGTAGAGCCTGTTGCGATGGTAGAAAAGGGGAGTGTAAGGGGCCGATTTTGTGAATATTTATGGTGGAACACTACTTTCGTTGCTTCAGAGTGAAGTGCTATATCTAATTTACACTTATTCTAATAGGTTAGTCCAAGATAAGCTGTATGTATAGATTTTTAAAGTTCCAGGCTTATCAAAGCACCTTGCATTCGTAAGTCAACTCTGGAACTAGTCGGGGAGAGGCAATGCAATGAATTTTTCCTTTTTTAATTCTCAAAATAACTAATATCACGTAATAATTCCTCTTGTGTTGTCTTTCATGGCTTTTTGGTTCACCTGTTCTGTGCTGATGAGCATATTCTTGTGCTGTCTCCTTCACTCTAAATGCTTCAGATTTAAGAGGTGACTTAACTAGTGTATAACTGCTCTCATACGCCAAAGAAACACTCAGCATCATAGATCCAAATGATAATAGTTTGGGCTTTTCCACGTGTCTCCAGTTTAGCACATCTTTTCACGTTGCCTCTGGCACTTCAGACTTGAAACTCTGGCAAGCACTCAGCGCCACATGAGGTTGTGCAGAAACTCAGGAGGAGAGGGTGCTTGCCTGGAGCTCAGGAGTGAGTCACTCAATAATCATCAACCTGTGCAGATGTGGGAGGACAGTGACAGTGAAGGTGGGGATGAGGAAAGAGGAGACACTGAGAGTGTTCTGAAAAGCAGTTTGGAGGAAAGTGAATAGGACTAGATGGCATGGAAAAGACATAAGGGAGCTATGGGTGGGATTGAAATAGCAAAACATGATAAAACTGTTACAAGAAACTGGATTTTTGATTCTTTAAATACTTGCGATACTGGGACATTTGGTCATGTTTAATTAAAAAATAGATATATGCCAGTTTGTACTGTGCAAAAGAAGAATTAAATTGTTTACTTCTGCTCTTCTTACTTTTTCCTTTGAAAAACTGGAACCACTGGGGGTGTTTGAGTCCCTGAATTGGAGCCCATCATCCTCCTGGGGGGCAGCTGCCCAAAGTACAGAGTCACTAAGAGGGTTTACAATCTGCTCAGAACCTGTGCTGAAACCCCAGGTGTTTTCAGAGCTGCAGGCCTTACCGGACACTTTGATGCATGTTCTTTTCAGGTGTGATGGGAGGGAGGCAAGCAGGAAGGAGAATCTTTAAATGAGAAGGAAGGCAGAAATTCTCCCTTATCCAGCTGTAAATGATCAGAACACCCATGGATTTTTATACATAACACAGGTGACTTTGTGTTTGCATTCCATGTTCTTTAACATTGGGTCAGGTGCAGGAGTGTTCTCTGACTTTATATTGTGAAAAGAAGGCCCACGTGGCTGGAGATGTCAGTATGACTGCCTGTTGAGAACTTAGGTACTCACTGCACCTTTACTGCTTTCACAAAATAGTGTCCACTGTTTTCCAAAATTAAAAAAAAAAATTAGTTGCCCACTAAGAAAATTTAGAACAGATATAAAAATACATTTGGATGTATTTCTTTTGGTTTTTTTCATGCACATATGATATGTATGTACTATTTTTTACACACTGTATGCATAAGTTATTATCATGCTTTTCCATGTAACTTTATGTTATAGACACTTCCATGCCACTGAACATATTTTACTGATATTTTAAAAACTGTATGGTATTTCCTTGCATGGCTGAATAATATTGTTAATATTTTCCTATTGAATATTTAGGCTACTTGCTAGACTAAATAGTATTTTGATGAATATCCTTGGGCGTGAATTATTATGCATATTTTCCTTGAGAAACATTTCATTAAGTAGGATTACTAAGTCAAATAGTATGAATATTTTTAAGGTGTTTGAGACACATAACTGAGTAGCTTTCAAGTAAGGATCTGCTGGTTTGGGGTCCCACAGATTTGCCTAAAAAATGTTTTATAGCTAATATTCTAGAATAAGTGTATCTTTTGGTAAATGGAAAGAGAATAATAGCTCACAAAATTGAGTTAAACCCCAAAACTATTCTTAACTTTACCATGACTCCAACACAACGTCATCTAACAAGAAAAATATACAAATAATTTGGCTTTATATTAAAATTGACTTTATCTTAATTTTATATTTGGTATTCTGATATATATGTAAGGAACAGCACAAGTTCAGGTCACTGTTTTGAATGAGATAGAATAAATTCTAATTCCCCAAATAACTTTTACATTTGAATACTAGAATTTTCTCAGAAATCATGCCTAAGAAATTGGAAAAAAAAATTATTGTTAGGGGTTTTGAGGTCACAGTTGACCATTTTTACCTGGAAGCCCACATTATCAGATTTTACCAAGACACTTAAAATTCAACGTAGCCCCATATTTAATCTCAATAACTGGGCAGAGCCTTGATCCTTTGTGTGTTAAAGTATGTGGGGCCCCTGGCAAGTGTGGGGAAGTTGAGGGGCCTGGTGTGGGCGGGGCTGGCGTGGCATGGGCGGGGCCTCGTGTGTGCAGAGCGCAGTGAGGCTGATACGAAGGGCGCATCTGATTAATCTGAGGTTTTGTTCATTGAAGTATTAACTTTACCTACATGGGTAACATTTTTAGGGGACTATTTTCCATAGTTAATGAGGAAAAAATCAGATAAAATTTAATCTAATCCAAAGTTTGCTCTACTGATGCAGAGAAAAAAAATTAAGTGATCATTAACATTTAATCGGAAAAGAATTTAAATCCAAATTATATTTGGATTTTTCCACGTCGATTATGAGATGAATGGGTAAGCATTTTTCCTCACTGCCCTGATTTGAATCCTGCCATCATGCCCAGAAATAGCATCTCAGTGAAAGTCATTCAGGAACAGCCCCATATTTATAAAAATTTATAAAAAGTTTCACCTACCCCTGAGCTTTATTATTTTTAATCTTCTTTCTACATGAAGGTCACACATTTGACCAAAGGAGCCGTCTGCTTTTGAGAAGACTCTTTTCACTGTCCACTTGTCTTTCTTTCCCATTCTTCTGCACTGTCAGCAATTTTAGTTTTATTTGTCCTTAAGCACTGGTTCTACCTCTCATCCTAGACACCAAAGAAACCTATTTCAAGTTTCTCTAGCCCTTTAACATCATGCTTGTGTTTAGCTTTTGCCCAGCCTTCAAAACGATGTTGGTCAAAGTGTCACAAGCCTATCCACTAGAAGAATGTCTCTGACCACAAGAAGTCTCCCAGTAATTTTATTATTTAATGTTCATTGTCTTCTCTATGCAGAGCGTTCTCTCCACTTAAGGCCTCCATTCTCACTTCCCATCTTTCCTTGCAGTTGAACTCAAATTTTGTTTCCCTCAGAAGATTACAATGTGGGCTTGCAGGATGCAGGGGCCCTTCCTCCGTGTCTTTCTCAGAGGAAGATGTTTCTCCTCCCATCAGAAATTATTCTTGCTCTCTCTGCTCTGCATTTTGGCTTTTCCTGTGCCCACATTTGCTGTCTCCTTTGCAACATATCTCCCTCTTCGTTAGGCTCTTTCCTGTAGTCTTCCTATAGGAAAAAGAAAGTATCTGTATATAAAAGAGACACTCCAAGCCCTTCCCTTGACTGTGCTGCCCCTAACTGTTGAATTCTCTTTTACAGCCATTTTCCTCAACCATATGTTTCTGGACACTGTTTCTGGGATGAGTATCAACCTGTAGCCCTTGCCTGTATCCTCGCTGGTGGGTGCTGGGGGCTGTGTGTGTAAATGTGGTGATCAGGGATTACTCTCCTGCATATCAAATCTTGGTCAGCTAGGCCTCGTGAATTGTGATTTTCCACCTTGTCATTGATCCTGAAGATAATTTTCATCTCTTTCCTCCTTCTCTAGTATCTAATTATTCATCAAGTCTTGCACAGTAATTTTGATAACGTTTTGAAGACTCCTTTTTTTCCATGACCCTAGTTTGGAGCCCTCAAATGCAGGGATCTATGATCTGTCTTAAGTCTGTTATTATCCTCTGTTCTGGTTCCACTTGTGCAGTATGACCACTCCGTTCTTCCTGTCCTTTCCAGGATGGGAGCCCCTAATGGCTCTAGAGTGCCTGCTGGGTGTGGTAGAATGGGGTGACTAGAGTTAATGTCCACCGTGGCTGGGATGCTAAGATTAAGAACCAGCTCCAGGATCTGGGGGGAAGTTCCTGTGGGCTGTGTCAATGGACATCTTCTCAGCCTCAAGGGAAGAGATTGGAGCTATTTTGAGGTTCTCAGTACATATCAGAGCCTTTGCCATTTGGTTAGTACAAGGGGCAGGATTTAGGGTTCTTCCTGAGAAAGTGCAAGAACAAAAGAAGTGATGGCCCTGGATGACTGTGTTGAGTATGGACTTGACACTGGGGCCTCGAAGAGTTGAAGAGCAAAGCTCTTACCTTGATAAGCCCAATTAGCCCTATGTTTACCCAACTTCAGTTTATTCTAATCCTTAGCACAGTGTTAACATATTGGTCTCAAACTATTTCACTTGTAGATTTCCTCCCTTTGCCATGTTATGTATCCCTTTACTTCCATATATTCCATACTATCAGCCATAAATAGATGTTTTAAAACTGAGTTTTTTTATACTCCAATAAAGAGCTATTAAAAAAAAAAGTGAGTATTGATAGTGATTCTATTCTGATTGTGGAGATGGCCAGAGGCAGACAAGGACCTATTCTCTCCAAGGATACCAACACCATAAAGAATGCTGTGGGGCAAACATGGAACCATTAAAAACACTCATTACAGAGAGCACACAATGAGTGGGAGGGAGTAATTGTGAAATTGTGAGAGTCAGCAGGACACAGTCCATGGACTCTTCTCCCCCTTAAATCATCACTTTTACCCTGGGTAACTACACGGTTAAAAAGGAGAATCTCAGAAATAAGAGATGGAAAGAAAGAGTGGGTGTTAGAAAGAGGTTCTTGGTCTGCTAGTTAAGTAACACTGTGTTGTTGAATTAAAAAAAATATTTCAAAGTATGCTTTTTTATACAGAAAATTGTATTTCTTAGGAGGAGCAAGGGTGCTGTCTCGGCTAAAAGTCTACATTTAATGTGTACTCTCTTTTCTTGCCAAGTACCAATTAGAAATCAGGTTACATAGCCTATCAGTCAATTAGGGATGGAGATAAGGCTTTCTGAGTGTGGTGTAAAAACATAGATTTTATTTCTAAAAAAGTAAAAAGCTGAAATTAGCTAGAAAAGGAACAAATTTGACAGTTTAAAATCTAGAGAAGTGGTGGTGAGATTAGTTCTCTAGCCAAATTTCATTTACTGGGATGCTGAATCAACAGCAGAACAGACCCTCAAGAAGTAATGAGTTCGATATATCAGTGATTATTTTTTCAGGGAACTTGGATAATATTGGGATATGATGAAAATTAGGAGCCAAACATCAAATTGCAAATTAGGAGGAGGAGGTGGAGAGGTGGTTAGTTTAAGATCCTTTATCTCATGACCTTCTATGTCTAGAGAGCTCTCTTACACTGAAGGGAATCTGATCACTGCTCTATTATTACTGTTGGGCCTTGTTCCAGGAGTTGGAAACCATAGACTTTGGAACAATGCACCTTTCCATCTGCAGTTGTTCTGGACACATTCCAATGCATTTCTAGTTTGAATTTCTACATTGTTGCCAGTGTTGTCAGTTGATATTTAAAAGGTTATTATGATATTTTAAATATTTGATTAACATGAATTGTAAACTATGGTTTGTTAAGGAAAGAAAGGAAGGAATCCCATGAATTCTGGATAACTTTATCATCAAACACTTTTTTTTTGAATTTGCTAGAATGAATACAAATGCTCAGATTTTGGAGAACTCTTACAAAATGCATTGTATAACTTTCAACATTAGTAGTTCATGAATTTTCCGTAATCTAGAAAGATTTTGAAAAACTAGAGATTTCACTATTCCCAGATGCTAATTACATTTTATAAAACATAATTTTTGCAGAAAAAAAGAGCAAAATGCTTCATTGTTATGAGTAGAACTTAAGAAAAAGGTTGATTTATCATAATGAAATCTTAAAATAAACAAGCTTTGGAAAACATTTATAATTCATAATATTTCTGAGCTTCAGTATATTCTTAGCAAAAATATAGGTTATCACATCTCTGGCAGTTTTCTCCCATTCATGAGGTAAGCATTTCATGAAATTCTCTTTCTTCAACTTAATAGGGTCATTTTACTCTAAAACAGCTCCTTATGTTAACTTTTCTCTTCATAATCAACAATAGCTTACTTAAATCTAATGTAAATTCCATATTTTAGTTAATCTTGAATTCACTTGTCTCTGTGTGTTCAGCCTGCCTCTTATTATTTAACTGGGATGCTGCAAAGATGGGTACCATGCCAGCTGGTTCCTTCACTTGGTAGAAAACAAAGCAATTATTAAAGGCATAGTTTATATTTTTCATAAGAAAATAAATTCACATTCCCATTTTGTCATGTAGTTTCCCAGTCTGTGTTGGCAGTACCTTATTGTTGTCTGAGCAGTTTCATTTAGAAAGAATTTGAAGGGCAGTATCTAGGCAGTGAATGGGGTCTAAGCCTTAATGTTCTACTACTGCTAACTGAGGGCTTGGGTTGAATGAATAATTTACATCCATAGATTATTATTTTTTTAATAAATTTATTTATTTTATTTCTTTATTTTTGGCTGCATTGGGTCTTTGTTGCTGTGCATGGGCTTTCTGTAGTTGTGGTGAGTGGGGGCTGCTCTTCATTGTGGTGCACGGGTTTCTCATTGCGGTGGCTTCTCTTGTTGCAGAGTACGGGCTCTAGGTGTGCAGGCTTCAGTAGTTATGGCATGCGGGCTCAGTAGTTGTAGCACGCGGGCTCTAGAGCGCAGGCTCAGTAGTTGTGGTGCATGGGCTTAGTTGCTCTGCGGCATGTGGGATCTTCCTGGACCAGGGCTTGAACCTGTGTCCCCTACATTGGCAGGTGGATTCTTAACCACTGTGCCACCAGGGGAGCCCCATCCATAGATTATTGAAAACCTCATGTTAGTAAGTAGTTTCAAGTTCTTTCACTGGACCTCTTCCAGAGTTGCTAATGAGTAGCAAATGGACTGATTTTGAATTCTAGCTCCTTCTATTTCCTTGCTTTCTTTCTGGTAGACGTGCTAATAAGCAAGAATGCAACTAAAAGGCGTGAAGACAGAAGGGAAGAATTAAATGAAACTGGTTTTTAAAAACCTCTAAACAGATTTCCAATTCCAGCCAAGATGGAGTAGCCTCGTTCCTCCTAGTCTTCCCTCTTACAACTGAAAAACCTGGATCATAATCCAAAAACAGGAAGATTCTGAAGGTTGAAAGAAGAAGGTTGATTGCCTGTGGACCTCAGGACATGGGCAGTGACTTGGTATTGAGTTCCCTAGGTCTTCTTTTTGCCTTTCATGGGTTCCAGAGAGTATACTGGAAAGCCTACTGCCTAGAAATGCCAACAACAGAGAAAAAAAACTCCAAAAAAGCTTCTTAGCCAAATGATCAGGAGAAGGATGGCCTAACAGAAACAGAAACTTTTTGATAATACCTATCCTATTTCAGCCAAACACCAATCAAAAAAGGACATACCTCCCTCCCCATGATTTCAGCAGGGTCAAACAGGGAGCTAATCATCTACCCGCTACCCAGTAAAACAGTATAAAGAAGAACTGAACATCACCTCAGTCAACAGGATCTGACTGACATTTAAGGAACACTTCACCCAACAACAGCAGAATACACATTCAAGTGCCCACAGAGCTTTCCCCAGTATAAATCATGTTCTGAGTCATAAGGCAAAGAATTCATATCATACAGCTTATGTTTTCTAACCATAATGGAATCAGACTAGAACTCAATACAGAAAATCAACAGGAAAATCTCCAAATACTTGGAAATTAAACAATAAACTTTTAAACAATCTGCGAGTCCAAGAGGATGTCTCAAAGGAAATAATGCTGAATGAAAACAAAAATGCAGCATATCAAAATTTGTGGGACACAGTTAAAACAGTGCTAAGATGGAAAGTTATAGCACTAAATGCTTACATTAAAGAAAGGAGAGCTCTCAAATCTAAGTCCTTAAAAAGAAGAAAAGGCAGATCAAAATAAACCCAAACCAAGCAGATATGAGGACATTGTAAAGATAAGAGCAGAAATAAATGAAATTGAAAACAGGAGAGAAAAATTGATCAAATATAAAGTTGGATTTTCAAAAAAATCAATTAAATTGCTAAATCTTGGACAGGAATAACAAGAAAACACAGATCACCAATGTCAAGAATGAATTGGGAATTATCATTCCATGTCCTGCACTCATTTAAAGGAAAATAAGGGAATAGTATGAACGAACAGCTTTACACATAAAAGTTCAACAACCTAGCAAAAAAAAGACCAATTTCTTAAAAATCATAAATTACTAAGACATACCCCAAATGAACGAGATCTGAATATTCCATTAGTGACTAAAGAAATTGAATTTATAATTAGAGGTTCCTGAACAAGGAATCTCTGGGCCCAAATAATTTCACTGGAGAATTCTAGAGTACATTTAAAGAAGAATTAAATATTGGTAATACACAATCTTCTCTAGAAAGCAGAAAAGGAGGGAACAGGTCCTGACTCATTTTATAAAGCCAGTATTGCCCTGATACCAACCCAGAGAAAGACAGCACACAAGGAGAAACTAAAGAACAAAATCTCTCAAGAACATTGGCACAAAAATCCTGAACAAAATATTTGCACATCAAATCTAGCAATGAAAAAAGGAATTCTACACCATGACCTGGTGTCATTTATTCTAGGTATGTAAGACTGGTTCAGTAATCACAAATCAATTAGTAACTACCTTGTCAGTTGGCTAAATAAGAAAAAAAAATCACATGTTATATCAATAGAGACAGAAGAGGCATTTGAAAAATACAACACTCATTCATGATAAAAATTTTCAGCAAACTAAGAATAGAAAATTTCCTTAACCTGTAAAGAGAATCTACAAAAAACCTACAGCTGTCATCATGCTTAATGGTGAAGGACTGACTGCTTCCCCCCTGAAATCGGGAATGAGGCGAGGATGTCCACTCTCACCTTTCTTATTCTAGCTACTTCAGTAAAGCAAGAAAGAGAAGGAAAGGGCATACAGATTGAAAAGGAAGAAATGAAAGTGTCCCTATTACTAGATGACACCATTGTCTATGTAGAAAATCCCAAGGAATCTACATAGAAAGTCCTAGAACTTACTAGTTCTAGGTCTTAGGATATGAGGTCAGCACAAAAATCAGTCACATATCTATATAGTAACAGCAAACATATGGAAACTGAGATTAAAATAAAAACATTCAAACTCACTCCAAGAAAGTTAAATACTTAGGTATAAACTTAATAAAACAGGCACAGAACCTGTATGCTGAAAATTATAAAATACTGATGAAACAAATAAAAGACCTAAATAAATGGGGAAAACTACTGTTTGATAAATTGGAAGATTCACCATAGTAAGACATTGATTCAAATTGATGTATAGGTTTTATGCAATTCCTATCAAAATCCCAGAAAGATTTTTGTTGACATAGATAAATCTATTCTAAACCACATATGGAAAGGCACAGGGGCAAGGAGAGCTAAATAAAATTATCTTCAAAAAAGAAGAAAATAGTGGGAAGGAATACTCTCTACAATATTTGTGATTACTATGTAACCACAAGTCAGTGAGTTTTGGTGGAAGGATAGACATATAGATCAGTGGAATAGAATAGTGAATCTGGAACTAGACCCACACACATATGCCCAAATGATTTTTAACAAGATTCAAAAGCAATTTAGTGGAGGAAAGATGGCCTTTCTTTCTTAGGTGAAGGGTACATGGAACCTCCCTGTACATTTTTTTCAATTTCCTATAAATCTATAATTATCTCAAAATAAAAATTTTAAAAATTCTGAAGACTATGTGTATATATGTACACATATAAATATACATATGTAAATATAAATAAGTGAAACGTTTCTTTTATTTATTTATTAAGTGAAATGTTTCTTGAGACTATAACTTGAGAATTGAAAATATGAGTTTCAAAGTTGTGAGCTTGATACTGGTTATTCAAGTTTTAATCAAAGTTTCTGTTATTGTTATGTTGAAAATAATTTCCACTGTAGCTGATAACTGTATCTCAGTAAGGTAGCATAGTTTAAATTTTAAAAAAAGTGAAAAGAGATGGGAATAACAAAAGTCGTCATCTGTCCATACAGCTTATCTAATTTTCTAAGTGAAATATCTGAGAATTTTCATGCTTAATCTTAGTATCAAATGCGGTTACTAAATGGCGAGGCCCTGAGCTGTAGTAAGTTGAGTGGAGAAGAGCACGCAGACTGTGCTATTTTTATATGCCTCATTCAGAAAACCGCACCTGCGTAGAAACCTGTCTCTTCAGGTTGTGCTGAGCTTTGCTGGTTTTTTAAGTGGGAGACGATCTCAGGCACACGAGAAGGGGAATTAAGTACACAGGACTTTACTTTTGGTGACTAGCACTCTTCTTTCCCCTCAGCTTCCTAATTTGTAAATATAACCTCCTTCCTACTTAGCGGGAAGAGCTGAGAAAGGACTTTCTTTCAAAGACACCTGAAATGTACTAGAGATGAGTGCTCAGTGTGTCCACATTCCTGTTGATGTGAGTGTGCTTTGTCATTCATCTCTGGTGATAATCCAGTTGCTTGTTAAGACGGTACAACGTAGATGTTCATAGGGAGGAGTGAATTGGCAGAGAATCATTGTCATGCCAGAAAATGGCCATTTCCTGTTAAGGTTGTCATGTTGCATTTTGCTTAGTAATGAAACAGACAGAAAAACTAAAATGGTGTTCACTTTCCCCACAATTTTGAACTTTTTTGTTCTAGCATGGAATATTCATGGAGCTAATGAAATCTTATAGGAATGCCAAATTATATACTGGCATTTTTCTGAATCAGAAAACATTTATAATAATACCAATAATCTAGCACCTGCAATTCCAATAGATAAAAGATTGTACAGATAAACTTTAATAGCCATCTGACATAGAAGGAAACTGAGAGTTTAATTTCTCCAGCCCACATAACTTGCATGGAGCCAAGATTCAACCCCAACCTGAAATCTTTCTACTATGGAACTGAATGCCTTTTGGGTACAGAGGCTTGGGTTAAGGATTTTGGGAGGAGTGGAGATGGGAGGAAAGAGGAAAGGATATCCATTCCATGTGTACCATCTGTTTTTGAGGAAAATAAAGTCCAATGACAATGTAATGGTGATGGAAAAGCTTAATATTTTATAGATGTTAGTTATTCTCAAATTAATATGTAATTGAAATTAAATCTCAATTATGATCTGACTTTTGGGTAAGAACATGATAAATTGATAAAGTTTATGTAGCAGAATAAATGGGTGAGAATAACAATAACAGATTGGGAGAAAAAGATTAATTATGGGAACTTTCCTTACCAGGTATTTAAAAGGTAAATTGCAGCAAGGATGATGTAGTAAATCATGGAAGAGAAGAGAAAGTCCAGTAGGGCACACGTTCATATATGGAAGATGATGTTTCAAACCAGAGGCAAAAGGTTTGCTGTAAAAACTGTACTCGATTTTCTACCTCATGCCATTTATAAAATATCTTCCTTATAAAATCTTGCACATGTTTAAAAACTTGGGAAAAATATAAGAGTATATATGGACTGCATTTGTGAATTTAAGTTATAATCCTAGGGTAGAAAAGTTTTTTTTTTTTTTAAGCAATACATCAAGACCCCACACTATAAAGAGGAAAGAGTTGAAACTAAAAATTAGGTAAAGTATGTACAATACCCATGGCAAACAGTAAATATCCATTGTAGTAAAAGGACTCCTAGACTTAGAAGACATCAGAGGGCTGATTTCGGTAAATGACCCAACAGACAAGCTATAGAAGAAACATGGGTGTCAATAGTGTAGTGGAGAGGCAGGCAATATGGGTAAAATGCTTAGGGAAACACAGGGAAGCAGGAGGGACAGATCGTTATTAATCCAGCATTACTAAGGCTGTAGGGAAGAGCACTTCTGAGCACTTGTAGGAGTACATGAGGGTACGTTAGATAATGGCCAGTTTGACATGAAATAGTGTATTTTAAAACTTGCATACTTTTAACTGAGAAATTGGATCATGAGAGTTTTCCTCTGGAAGCATTTGTATAATTGTTACAATGATAGTTGTACCATTCTTTACAACAGTGAGAAACTGGTAAGTAACTAAATGCCCCAGTGGGGGAGGTTGTTAAATGAGGGTGGGTACTTTCAGACAGTTGAATACTGTAAGACTCCTCAAAGAATGAGGTGCATCCACATGATGTGGTCCACAATTACTTGTGAAACAGTGTGCATAGTATGAATATAAATTTGGAAGAGATATGTATATACATTGGACATGGTCAGGAAGGATATTCATCAATTATACTGTGTTTTATTTAACATTTTTGGAGAATGTCAGGGAGATGGGATAATAGGATAATTTCATTTATAATTTTTTTTTTTTTTAGTTTTATGGCTGAATGACATGTTTTCTAAGTGGAGATTAGAAGTACTGGACAGCAGACTGGTGGGTCTTATGTCTCAGTATTTGGTAACAGCACTTGTGCCCAGTGGAACGTCTGCAATATTTATTCTCCTTCTTTCTCTGATAAGAATACATAGAAATCACTGAAAGCAAGTATTCATTGTGTTACAGGGAATTCAGGTCAGTTCACCCAAACCTTATGTTCTGACCCTAAGCTTGGAAATGCAAAGAATAAAAGATAAAAAAGTAGCAAAAAATTAAGACCATATATGTAGTGCTTGCTATGTGCCAGGTACTCGTATAACGTACTGGAGTCCACACACTCACCCTGCCCTCAGCCCTATGAAGTAAGTACTGTTGTCATCATGCCATTTCACTGGTGAAGAAACTGAGGCATCCATGAGATTTTTATTGCTGCAGACCCATAGCCAGCTGGGATTCGACTGGGAGTCTGTACTCCTTACTTTGGCTGTTTGCTTCTCCCACTACCTCTACCCTCCAAGTACCTCCGGGAATGCACGTGTGCATGTTCAGGAACTGGGAAGATTCCTTATAGCTTATCATCCAACTGGGAGGCTTTGAAAGGGGGAGAGGGCATTGTTAGTAACCATTATGGGACAAGCAAGAGTGAGCCAAGGCTGCCCTGGGAAAAGTGGGACTGCTGATCACTGTCATCAAATGAGGTGTGTCGTGTGTCTCATAGCCCAGGTCAGAAAGTGCCCTCCTCAGAAGGGTTCAGAAGAGGGAGAGCAGAGCCTAGGAAAAGGAGGGGCTTTGTGGAATGCCCTGAGGTAGTAGCGAGGTTGTCCTGGCAGAGGTCACACAGAGCAGGAGGGGCAGCCTGGGTGCTGCAGATGAGAGGTGGGAGATGGACCTCGTGAGGGGACATTAGACACAGGTGGCACCTTTGACCTTTCCTTATGCTGTTTCTCCTGCCAGGACCGTGGCCCTATCCTCAGGTCCCCACTGCACCTCCCTGTTATCTGCTTGGAGATCTTTTGGTCCTTATAAGACCAGTGTGCCTTCTGCAGAGACCTTGGCATAGTGTCCCCAGATGGCAGCTCGAGCCCAGAACCTGGCACACCTGCGGGTGGTGAGTGCAGGGGGACACGAGTCATTTGGTCAGTCCCAGGAAGCTACCAAATGCTGTTTGAGTGAGGAGGTGAAGATACCAATACTGACCTGTAGGAAGCTTATTTTGTTGGTGAGGTGATTTAAAACAGGAGAGTGCTGGGGACAGAGACAGGTGAGCCTCCTGTGCAGGTGTGGAAGCAGTTGGCAGCAGGGTCTGTCTGTATTCAGATGAACCACTGGACGACTGCTCTTGTGTACATCCCCTTCTATTTTCTGAAGATAAAGAATAGATCTTATTTTAACCTCAATTTCCCCCTTTCTATTTTATAAATTTCTCTTACTCTTCCAAATAAATCCCTATATACTACTTTTCCCAACTTACGGTCTACACACACCAAGTATTTATTATTGAGAAGTACCTGATCAGTGAGAAAAGGAAGCTCCGTCCCTCCTGGTGCTCACATCTCCCCTACATCCTGCCTGTCTGGTTGGTATAGAAAGTGAATGAACTAATGCATTAATTTACTCAACAAATATTGATTGAACACCTGCTGACCCCATAATAGATTTCTGATTTCCCAGAAAAATGTTGCAACAACCAAATACTGTAAACAAGGAATTTCTTTCAATAAGGATAAAGCTATTTTGATTTTTTTAAAAGTTAACTCTTCCTTGTGCTAACTGATCCCAATTTTAGGAGATTCTCTCTCCCTCTCTCTCTCTCTCTCTCTATCTATCTATCTTTATTCTGCAGTAAATCAAAATATTTATGTTAGCAGGTACATGAGAACTGACCAGAAGAATCTCTTCCCGTTGGCTTGCAAAATTCATCTATGCTTTCAGTTTCTATCTTGATGAAAATATTTACATTGACCTAGCCAAAGAAATAAAATTTATCTCTATTTCAGAACATTTAAATGATTGATCTTGCTATACTCTTATTTTCCATATCCAGTCCTGTTTTGCATAGTGCGTTCTTCTTCCCCTGGGCTGTCACGTCATCACTGCATTGGAGGTCCCAGCCTTTTGAAGCAGGCAGCAGAAACCACACAGACACGGATTATTTTTATAGTCAAACATTCCACAAGGAAGCGCCCATTGCCTCAGCTGTGTTAATGGGAATAAATATCCAGCGTTTCTTTGCTCCTCCTGAAGTGAGCACGTTGACATGACCCAGAATGTCAGAGGGCAGTGATGGCCCCTGGAGGCCTGGTGGTGACACAGGAGGCTAACTGAGGAAATCAAGAAGATCAAACCCAAAGGGAAAAGAGGGTGCTTTGCCAGTTGTTGTCCTTCCTGGAAAATGCACTCGCTTCAGACCTAACCTGGCGAACACTGGCGACCGCGTCTGTGTGTCTGGGGGTGTCTCAGGCACCCAGCGTCTTCAGGCCGGTCCTCCCTCCAGATCGAGGCCTGTTGTTATCTTGTTATCCAGTCCTTCAGTCAGTATTCACTGAGCACCTGCTACCTGCCAGTCCTCACAGGAACCGTGTGATGTCCAAATGGAAAAACATGCTAACTAGTTAATTACTTTGCTCTAGGTCCCAAAGCTACCCTGTGCTCCTGACCCACAGCCCTTAGCTGTTGGCCTTTCCCTGGAGGAATCGACCTTCCTCCCGGAGGCCTGGGGCTTTCCCAGGCATAATGAAGGTGGCATGGTGTTTTCATCTCACTCTGGGTGGAAGATGTCTGGTAGAAACATGTAACTAACAATTTCAGAGGGAGTAATCCTCAAGACAGCAGTTCCCATCATGTTTTATTATTTCCTTCCCGATAAACTGTTGGTAAAGGAAATTCCATTATACCTCACTTTAAAACAAAGTATAAGAGTTGCCTTGTAATTTTATCATGTGGCTGGATAGTATATTTCTCTCCTGCTTTATACTAATGAAGAAATAATTTTCTGTAATTCCACCAAGGATACTGGCTTAGTAAGTAGCTTCTTTTTTTTTTTTCAATTTTTTAAAAAATTTATTATTTTTTTGGCTGCATTTTAGTCTTCATTGCTGCGCGGGCTTTCTCTAGTCGTGGTGAGCGGGAGCTACTCTTTTTTGTTGTGCGCGGGCTTCTCATTGTGGTGGCTTCTTTGTTGCGGAGCACAGGCTCTAGGCGCGCAGACTTCAGCAGTTGTAACACGCGGGCTCAGTAGTTGTGACTCACGGGCTCTAGAGTGCAGGCTCAGTAGTTGTGGTGCATGGGGTTAGTTGCTCCTGGGCATGTGGGATCTTCCCGGACCAGGGCTCGAAACTGTGTCTCCTGCATTGGCAGGTGGATTCTTAACAACTGCACCACCAGGGAAGCCCAGTAGCTTCTATTTTTTTGAAGGGCCTTCAAACATGATGGAAGTCTTTGTGTTAATGAATAATTAGATTTATTTATCTATCTATTGATCAATCAGAAGTTGATTTTTCCTTATAACCAACTAAAATTCAGTGTTGACCTCGTTCCCAACACACAAATATCATTAACTATCCATTTTAGCCACTTTGTGCACCTCTGTAAGAACAGTCCTCAGTGGTGTGCTGACTCTCCTTCCCCTGTTCACAGCCCTCCCGTTTGTGTCTTCTGCTTATTTACTGAATTTTCACATTAACTGTTTGCAGTTAGTATTATTGTGTGTAGCATTTCATGCAGAAATTGAAATACAGAGTGTCAAGATATCAATATGGGGAGAAAAAGGATGTAATGTTATGAGCTATTTCACAGGCAGGTGCAGAAATAGTCCTCCTGCTAGCCTGGTCTGCATGTCTTTGAATGCAAGTGTGGGCTTGTGTCTACCCTGCTTCCCATGTGTGTCCCCAGAAAGAACTTATTTAACTGTGAAATTAAAACAAGCCCCTGTCTAAACTCCAGAGTGAAGTCCAGGGAGCCGGCAAAGCTCAAAGTTTTATTCAACTTGAGAATTCAACAAGGATATTATTCTGGTGAGAGTTGTGTACAGTGAAAAATCATTCTCTCACTGGTGGGAAGAAGTCTTTTGAAAACTTGAGTTGAAATGAAAGGCTTGCTGTAGTAAGCGGTGCTTATTTGTATGTGTCTACTGGTTTGTTTTTTTATGCTATATTTTTGATTTATTATTGTTGTTTGGTGATTTCTGTTATTTTTTATTTAATAGGTCACATATTTCCTGCAAATAATTACATTTTTAAAACAAGTAGAATTGCAAAATCAGTGTCGATCACAAACATAACTTTTGGATGAAAATAGTATTATTGATTTGTTAAAAAGTTTAAAAAAGAGAGATTACATCATTCATATTAGTGTTGCTGAGACTGAAAGAATGATGTCAATAAGGCTAAATGTTGTACCCAAATTTTATTCATGATTGCTTGACAAGAGTTATTTACCAGTTTCTTTTGTAAGTGTGGTGCATGTGTGAATTCATTTACTGCTTACAAAGGTCCTATGAGGAAAGTATATTATTATTAACCCTTAAAATTTTTTTATTTTATTCAAGGATAGTTGATTTACAGTGTTGTATTAATGTCTGCTGTATAGCAAAGTGATTCAGTTATACATATCTATACATTCTTTTCATATTCTTCTCCATTATGGTTTATCACAGTATACTGAATATAGTTCCCTGTGCTATACAGTAGGGCCTTGTTGTTTATCCATTCTCTATATAATAATTTGCGTCTGCTAACCCCACACTCCCAATCCTTCCCTCCCCTCCCCTTTCCCCTTGGCAACCACAAGTCTGTTCTCTATGTCCATGAGTCTGTTTTGTAGATAAGTTCATTTGTGTCATATTTTAGATTCCACATATAAGTGATATCATATGGTATTTGTCTTTCTTTGTCTGACTTCACTTAGTATGATAATCTATAGGTCAATCCATGTTGCTGCAAATGGCATTATTTCATTCTTTTTAATGGCTGAGTAGTATTCCATTATACATGTATACCACATCTTCTTTATCTGTCCATGGACATTTAGATTGTTGCCATGTCTTGGCTATTGTGAATAGTGCTACTATGAACATAAGGGTGAACGTATCTTTTCGAATAGACTTTGTTTGGATATATGCCCAGGAGTGGGATTGCTGGATCACATGGTAGTTCTATTTTTAGTTTTTTGAGGAACCTCCATACTGTTTTCTGTAGTGGCTGCACCAACTTACATTCCCACCAACTGTGTAGGAGGGTTCCCTTTTCTCCACATCCTCTCCAGAATTTGTTATTTGTAGACTTTTTAATGATGGCCGTTCTGACCAGTGTGTGGTGGTACCTCACTGTAGTTTTGATTTGCATTTCTCTAATAATTAGGGATGTTGAGCATCTTTTCATGTGCCTGTTGGCCATCTGTCTTCTTTGGAGAAATGTCTATTTAGGTCTTCTGCCCATTTTTTGCTTCGGTTGTTTGTTTTTTTATATTAACCCTTTTTTATGGATGAGGAGACAGAGGTGCAATTGGGTTGAGTAATTTTTGCCATGTCATACAGCCAGCAAAAAGTAAATGAGGATTTGAGTTCAGAAATTCTGAGCTCTGAATTTTTCTTCTTACCTTCTGGATCATACTTCTCATTAAGTCAGTCATTAATATGTGTGTAAAACCCAGGCAAAAATCGCAAAAAAGTAAAATGGCCTTAAAATGTAAGGGAAGAGCAATGTCCATGAGTGTCGTGTTGACTGTGAGTGAGATGAAAGTGGGCTCAGCCCCACCCCTGCCATTTGCACCCCCTCCCTGCCCCCCATGGCCTCAGACCAGGCTCTCTAGCCCTTCAGCTTAGTGTCCTTCTCTGTACAGTGGGATGCTGTGTGTGTGTGTGTGTGTGTGTGTGTGTGTGTGTGTGTGTACACTAGGAAACTGTAGCTTTCATTCTGTAAATCTTATTTTTCCACATGTTCCTCATCAGCAAGTCAGTGGGTATTAGGGTTTCAGGAAATGGGACATCACCAACAGAAGAAAAATACATTATCTCAGCTTGGACTGTCAAAGCAGATATTTACTAGGCTTTTCAGGAATTCAGTGGATTTGAAAGCCAGGTTTTTCTAATTTCCTTTTGGGTATCTTGGTATTCCTTCCATAACGACAGAGAAAATACTACTTTTGCTTTACATGGCTAGGCCATTTATGTGTTCAGTTTACACATCCGTTTTATAATATTTAGTGAATGCCTTTATGCTACAGGCCTCATTCTAGGTTTACATCTAGGGTTATATCAGGGAAGAGAGTCAAGTCCCTGCTGTGCTGGAGCTGACAGCCTGTGGAGAGACAGACAATAAGCAAGCATGTGAGTACAGCCCTGTGTGTCCTATGGGAACTCCTGCTCTGGAGCTTGGAGAAGCTGAGCAGAGCAGGAGTAAGGGCCTGGGGGCAGCAGTCAGGGAGGCCCCGCTTCGAGGCCGGAATTTGGATGTGCACCTGGAGGACGTGAGGGAGCAGTTATGCCTGGAGGAAGGACACTTTGGGTAGAGGGGACGGAGAGTATAAAATTTTGCTTGAGGAAAGAAAGCAGAAACCATCAGATCCATTTTTGGCCCAAGGGTTTGTGGGGAGAAGTGAGATGCTGAGAAAGTGGAAAGTACCCCACTCATGCACAGGGCACTTTGGGGCCTTGTCTCTGGAGGCTTTAGAAACCCCCAGTTACCTTGACGGTTCTTCCACTGGAGCCATGCACAAAGGCTGCAGGCCTCCAGGAACCCCGACCATTAGCTCTGTGCTTTTGTCTAATGGCGCATTGGAAAGATGGGGCCAGGTGGTGCACTGTCCTGCTCCCTGGCCTCCCCAGGTCTGTATATCCCAAGGAGGGGAATGCGGAGGAGGGGGCATCTGGGCTGGGGTGGTGGGCAGGACTGTGAGACTGGGGGCTCCAGGGTTGTTGCCTACACATCACTTCTGAAGGCCAGTTGTAGGGAGTTACACTCTGCAGTCTCCAGGATGGGGAGTAGAGCAGTCTGAACACTGTGCAGCTGGGACCACTGAGAAGGCAGGGGCCCCGTGCTGTCCCGTCACTGCGCCCCACCCACTGAGAAGGCAGGGGCCCCGTGCTGTCCCGTCACTGCGCCCCACCCACTGAGAAGGCAGGGGCCCCGTGCTGTCCCGTCACTGCACCCCACCCACTGAGAAGGCAGGGGCCCCGTGCTGTCCCATCACTGCCCCACACCCACGGAGAAAGCAGGGGCCCTGTGCTGTCCCATCACTGCCTCCCCTCTACTGTTAAGCCAACAGATGCCATCTTGGAGAGGACTTGGAAAGGCAGGTGAGATCTAAAAGACTAGATTTTTTTAGAAAAGACTATAAGTATGTATCTTATAGGTAAATTATTGAATCAGACTTCTTTTACTCATGCATACTCAGTATTAGTGATACCTGAAGTGTGAACCTTCTTAAGGATAATCACACAGGAAGCTACATCTTCACTGCATATTTCAGTGTCATGTGAGCAAATTTATATAACCAGATGTATTTAAATTGCTTAGCACAAAACCTGGCCTATATAAAGAGCTAAAATAAAAGTCACCTGCTGGTGTGATATGGGCTAATATATCTAGGAAGGTCTGAGATATTCTGAAAAATGGCACACAAATGGAAACATGAGAGTTCTTTGAATTTGAAAGATTGGGAACAGTCCTAAAGCACCTGTGTGATGAGATCTGAAATAAATTAATGATGACTCTTCTAGATTACTATATCAGAGCCTTTTTGGAAATTTTTGGTAGTATGAACTAATCTTTCCCTTATGAATATCTTGCATTGCCAGTATGTGCAGTGTGGCCAAGGTGGTTACCTGCTCATAAAATCCACCGTCTCTTCTCTCCTGAACCTGCAGTAGACTACATTCCCCAGCCTCTCATGGAGTCAGGTGTGACCTTGTGCTTGAGTCCCTTAGAAGTGAGCCCCTTCTAGCTGTGGCCTATGTATATACACCCTGTGTACATGCTGTATGGAGACAGTGCCCAGGCTAACCTTAGAAGCTGTGTGTTGAAGGTGACAGAGTCTCCATATACTTGGGGACCCAAATGAGTGGAGGGGACCACTTGCCTAGTGCAGTCACATAGGAAGAATTAAGCTTTGATGGTGTTAGGGTTTGGGGTCTCATTACTACAGCTAACCTAACTAATTAGCCTAACCTAATATAAGCAAGGTATGATAAACCATTTGACAGAGCACCCCTCAGCTTCTCCCTCATAAGAATGTCTCTCTTTTCTATTTAAATCTTACCTTTAGGTATGTGGTTGAGGGGGGTAAGGATCAATCTGGGTAACTTTGTGTTTTGACCATAGACTTAACGATTCTACTCAAAGATGGTATTTTAGTTAGTACAAATATTGTACTTTAGTTTCTCACACATGTATAGGTTAGAATTTCTGACACTGCGTATTATAATTTTGAACAAATAGGTAAATATATTGTGGGTAATGAAGGCCAAATTTCTTGTTGTCAGAGAAAGGAATGACAAATGAGGATGACAAAGACTAGAATGAACCCTGTGATCTGTGAGCACTTGGGTTTTTAATATACAGACACAGAGAGACATACAGGAATGGATGCAGATGAGCGAGATGCTGTTGTATGTGCATACACTTGGATGTCCCAGGCCTGTCCACTGAGAGCCCAGGAGACAGTGACACCTCAGTAGCAATGAGCACACCCAGCTTCCAGATCTTGGTTTCTAAATATTCTCCAATAAAAACCAGTGTTCCTTGGACTGATTGCAGGGCTGGGGCAGGAAAAGAACAGGATGAACCTAGAATATCTTTCTGTATTGGAGAGTAAGAAAGTGCTGAAAAGTGATGGGAACCTATTGAAAAAACATAGGAACCAAGTTGAAGTGGCCAAGTCTGGGACAATTTGAGCAAGAAAGAAGGACAGTAATGGATATAACCTAGAGAATAAAAGTAACCCACAGAATAAGGTATCCATGAGTTCACACAGGTACAAATAAATAATTTAGTAAATAAAAATGTAAATAAGTAAGTAAATAAGCAAGAAAGGACAACCCTCCAACACTGTATGACAATGGATTTAGAGAATCACCATTTGGTAGGCATCATAGTGACAACTGGTTCAGGCAAGAGTGACCTGTGCATGCTAAAATTAGTGGGCAAAATTTTGATGGGAAACAGTATTTGCATAGTTTCAAAGTGTCTCCCTACAAGATACGTATTAATTATAAAAGGAAGTAATAGTGAGTTTACAGTGTAGAAACTCTGCAGACACCAGGTTAACCAAGTGATGAAAGTTACCTTTCTAGCCTTGGCACAGATAGACATCCTACATCTCCTGATATGATGCACTGAGAAGGGCACCGTTCTGCTTCTGTGATGTTCTTGCCCCAGACACAGAGCCTGAACTGAATCACGAGGAAACTTCAGACAAACCCAAACTGCAGATAGTCTACAAGATACCTTGCTAGTACTCCTCAAAGTATCAAGATCTGAAAGGCAAAGAAAGATCAATGAAGGGTTCAAGATTCCAAGACTAAGGGGCCAAGACAACAAAATGCAACATGTGATCCTGGTTTGGATCCTGGCCCAGAAAGGGATATTAGAGGATCTGTAGATGAAACATGAATAAGGTCTGTAAGTGAGAATACCATTGTTGACTTCATGATTTTGATCATTTTACTCTGCTTTTGTATGATGTTAACAGAGGAAGCTGGACAAATGTTATATGGGAAGTATTTTGTACTAGTTTTGCAATGTTGTAAGTCTGAAACTATTTCAAATAAAGAATTCAAAACATAAAGAAATTAGAAATAATTCACATGTAAGCATCATTACCCATTGCTTGCTATGAGGTAAAGGCTCTTTTTCACTTTGGAGGCATGAACTTATCTGAACGTCTTGCATGGTACCTGGGAAGACAGCTGAAGTTACAGCCATTTAAACTTTCCCAGGAAAATATACGACCCATTGAAATGCTTCACAAGCCTACAAGAATCCAGACTTATTCTTGTGTGTGCTCCAGGTGCCTCTTCCTAAGAATGAATTCATTCTACAGATATCTGTTGAATGTTTGTACCAGGCACAGCTCTGTAATGGACAGGGATGAATAAGGAATGGCATCTGTCCAAGGAGGTTACCTGTTCCCAGTTGCATTTGGCAGGTCACGGCCAACTTCAACGCAGTGTGTTGTGTGCTACCTGTGCTGGGATAGCCCTGAAGGGAGTCGGGGGAGCCACTGATGTTACCAGATTCGTTTTGCAAGCAGAAGAGAAAGGATTGCAGAACAAGTGACATTTCAGGAAGACGGGCAGAATGTTCCCTGGGAGAAGAGTGTTCTCAGTCAACAGCTCCGCATAAAGTAAGTGGTTAAGAATCCACCTGCCAATGCAGGGGGCCCGGGTTCAATCCCTGGTTCGGGAAGATCCCACATGCCACAGAGCAACTAAGCCCATGAGCCACAACTGCTGAGCCCACGTGCCACAACTACTGAAGCCTGCGCGCCTAGAGCCCGTGCTCCATAAGAAGAGAAGCCACCACAATGAGAAGCCAGCACATTGCAACGAAGAATAGCCCCCGCTCGCTGCAACTAGAGAAAGCCTGTGCGCAGCAGTGAAGACAAAACGCAGCCAAAAAAATAAAAAATAAAAGAGCTCTGCATGAGCAAAGATAAACAAATACGAAAGCTTGGCTTATTGGAGAATAGTCAGGAGAACTGAGTAACGAACATGTGGGCGTGGCAGCAGAGGACAACGTGAATAAAACAAAAACACAGAAAGGGTGTTTCCAGATTGCAAGATGTGCCGCTAAGGAATCTGCTCCTTCCTTGTGGCTAATGAGTCTGTTTCTGACATTCTTTCTTATTGAAAAGAAATGCAGGGGGGAACACTGGTACAGTGTTTGAGATCAATTTCTTTTCTTTTTGCGAATAACCAGTGGAGCTTTAGGAGTTATGGGTGCTGGTTTGCCTAATGGGCAGGAAGAAAGAGAGGGAATCAGTGATAACCTCAGTCCCCAAAGTCACGGGGACAGGGACCATGGCTGGAGGCCAGGTGTGTGTCCACACTGGCCGCTTCCATGCTCCGTGAGTGTTCAGCTCTGTGTCTGCACTCACAGGCACTGTCTCCATGTGTGTAGAGATAATTACTTGCTTAAATTAAACCTGAGAAGCTCATTCTTTGCAAAATTATACCTGATGAACGCCAAAATGTGGGATTTCTTAGTGTGAAAACAGCTACCCTAGGTGGGATTATATTCTAAGATAGTCTATACTTATCAGGATATAGAATTATAAAAAATGTCTACAGCAAAGCAGGATACAACATTCCAAAGACTCAAATTATTTTATCGTAGGAAAAGGTAAATGATGTGTATAAGCCTGTTCAAAGCACACATAGTTTTATATTGTGACCTTGTAAAGATGCTAATGATAATATTAGTGTGACAGATTTCTTCTGCAAATTGAGTAGGGTTTTCTTATGAGTTTTCCCTGATTTGTGTCACTTCAAGATCCCTTCCTCCCCTTATTAATGTGCTTATCCTGGGCAGAACTTGAAATTTTCTTGATGGAAGTACTAAGGCCCTTTTGAGTGACATTTTGGAACCTACTCTGTAAGTCTCAGCGTTGAGAGCTTTTATATTATTATTAAAATGAAGTCATTTCCATGGGAGATGAATGCTAAAATCTAAAATAGTATGAAGCTGATATAGGTCCCTGAGGCAAAGCAGTGGGCAGAGAAAGGCAGTAAGATTACCTCTGAGCAGGGAGCCCCATGGGGCCAGGCCAGTTCTGACACACACAGGCAGAGTATTAAAGGCAGGCCTTTTGGATCCACGGACTGCATTTGAATGGAGGCAGAAATCCTGAGTTCTGTGACTTTTTCTCTAGTTAGCCATTGGATTGAGTTGGCCCAAAAGTTCGTTTGGGTTTTTTCTGAACAATCTTTTGTGCCAACCCAGTATTTCTGAATGAATAACTCTGCCTTGGGCTTCGGTTTCCTCATCTATAAAATCAAAACGGTTGCCAAGATGATGTGTAAAGATGCTGCCAGCGTTGAAATTCTGTCAGATATGAGGGCTGAATGTTAAAGTTCAAGGAATAAATTGCCTTAGAATTTTCCTCTTCAACCCAAATCACATGTAAGAAGTGAAGGTGAGAAACCAGTTTAAATTTTCATGGCTCATCCTGTGGTTTATTTCTACCTGAGAGCCTTTTTCATCAAGACCCTAAGTGACCCAGAAAGATAACCAACCAGAAGACCTCAGAGTCCCTGAAATCTTTGAGTCCCTTTGAGACAGGAAAGGGGCAGGGCACAACCTTTAAAAGAATGACATAGCCGTTGAGGACACGAGATAAACTGGTTAGAACCAACTAGGTCCAAGATGGCAGATGAGTCAACTTCCAGTAGACCTTGAGCCTCATTATACGCTCATTGTAATACATCAGCTAAATGACACACCCACAGGCACCATGATGGTTCTGAGGCTGACCAAAAAAAGGTCAAAAAGTGGGTGGTGGTCCAATTCCTGGAAATCCCTGCCCCTTCCACAAAATAGTTGGAATAATCCTCTCACTCATTAGCCTATGAAATTACCTAGCCCATAAGAACTAACCACCCCATATTTCCAGGACTCTCACCTTCTGAGATGGCCCACACTCTGTCTGTGGACTGTGTTTCTCCCAGGGCTGCTCTCACTTTCTGAGACGGACTGAATTCTGTCTATGGGAATGTGTATCTCTCTAAATAAACCTGCTTTCACTTTATTCTGGCTAGCTCTTGAATTCCTTCCTGCACGAAGCCAAGGACCCTAATTTGGCATCCTGTCCCAGGGACTCCATGAGACCTGGGACATGACCATCCTCTTGTGCCCCATTTTTTTTTTTAAAGCTTTGAATATGCATTTTATCTTTTGAACCAGAAACTATTCCATCTTTTTTAAAAATTAAGTAATTAACTTTTGGCTGTGTCCAGTCTTTGTTGCTGCACGTGGGCTTTCTCTAGTTGCGGTGAGCGGGGGCTGTTCTTCATTGTGGTGCACGGGCTTCTCATTGCGGTGGCTTCTCTTGTTGCAGAGCACAGGCTCTAGGCAAGCAGGCTTCAGTAGTTATGGCACACGGGCTCAGTAGTTGTGGCTCACGGGCTCTAGAGTGCAGGCTCAGTAGTTGTGGTGCACAGGCTTAGTTGCTCCGCGGCATGTGGGATCTTCCTGGACCAGGGCTCGAACCCGTGTCCCCAGCATTGGCAGGCGGATTCTTAACCACTGTTGCACCCCATTTTTTTCTGCAACACCGTGTTCTCAAATTCTGTCTCTTATAAACAAGTAATCCAAATAGTCACCCAGAGATTTCATAAAGTGGCTCTTAAGTATCTGTTTTGTGGGCTAGTTCTGCAGCTCCCCAAACTGTCTTAGAACTAATCCCAGCAGCCCCATTTATCCCTTCTCCCAACCCAACTGAGTAAAGTCTGAGGTGGGACCTTGGCCTGGTTAAAAGCTGGCCTGCTACTCCTGTTGAGGACTTCTTTCCTAGATGGAGCAAATTGAGCCAAGGGAAAATGAAGTTCAATGGGGTGAGTATGGAAGTATTTCCTAGGGCCTGCATACACTGGGGGGGCTCATTAAAAAATACTGCATTCTAATTTAAATAATGCAAACTTCTTTCCCGAGTAAGACTGAGTAGCTGGAGCTTGGAGCGGAGTTGTAGTTGGAGAGATCACCTGTGGTTATGCAGGAAGCACTAATTGAACCACTGCTGTGGGCACCAGTCTTCTGCAGCGTTCTGAGATATTCCTGCAAAATCCTCAAGGACATGGAGGGTGCAGCCGAAATCTGCCGGTTTGGCTCTTTCTTGGCATCTCAGCGGACTCACCAAGGAGTCTTGAGTAATCAGACTGAGGAGCAAGGTCTCTGTGGGCATTTGGGGTTTGGGCCCTCGAGCATCTTTCAGGAGGGTTAGATTTTTCTGGCCCTACCTGCTGAATCCAGCAGCTCTCCAGGCATCTGGCTGCTGGAAGGCCACGTGCACACATGGCTTCGGGAAATCTGGTGGAGACTTTCTGGTGGATGGAAGGAGGATGAAGCCCTTGCAAAATGACATGTTTGCTCCTCGCTCAACATTTCAAATGTTGGCATGTTTTTTAAATTTTTCCTGGTGGATCCAGTTTGAAGCCCACTTTTGAGTGCTTTATTTGACTCAGTGATGAAATTGAAATTCTGTGAACTCTTTATGATAAAAGAAAGCAAATAGAATCTTTGAAATATCAGCAGGGCTTGACTCCCTGGATTTATAGGTTTCATGTTTCAGTCTTAGGCTTTATCTCCATTTCCCAGCTTCTATTTCAGTTACCAATTTGAGGAATTTTTCTTCCTTTTGAAATAACTAGAAAAATCTCTGGGACTGTATAGTTAGCTATCTGTATGTGTGTAAAATGGTTTGGAAAGAAATAATGTAAAAAATTCATGAATTGGAGAACTCTCATTCTTAAGAAAAAATATTTGTGGTTTAAGGGAAACCTGATACTTTTTGAGGGGGGAAGGAAAAAGAGATTGAACAGATGCTAGTTTTTATAAATATTTCTCTGTGGGTCCCTCAGTACTCTGAACTAAATGCCTGCTTGCCGTCTGGGCTCTGAGTCACAGTGCCCTGTGTCTCATCACACGGTTATTTAAGACCCCAGATTCTACCATCCATGTGAGTGAAGGTGATCTGATAGCTAGGAGATCAGTAATGACTGATGGCAGCTGGTATGGGGTATAGATAATGCAGAGTCTGATGATCTACCGGGTTTGGGGATTGCCGATTTGGGTTATGATATTAACTGTTCGGTTAGATTTTGCTTTTAACCCTTTCCCTTCTCATTCTGACCATCCTCATTTCCTGAACTAGTTTGTGAAGTTAGTAATCAGGACTTGCCTTCCTGAGAATAGCTGTGTCCAGACTGATAACCTGACGTATTTCATGACATAAACAGCTGTCAGTTTGGGGTAATAAGATGCAATATAGGAATCGTATGTTCACACTTCAGGCAATTTAAAACATAGTGTTTGAAAGATAGTAAATATACGTTATCTAACGTTGTCAGTCAATTCAAGGTTGGAATATTTTAAATTTAGCTTTTACTAGCAATGTTGCAAAATGGAGCATATTAAAGTATGAATAAAATTTTATATGAGCAATTTTAATAATTATCGACAATTGTTTGAATCCCCATGCCATGGATTTTCATAGAATGGTTTCATGCCTGATTAGAAGTGTGAAATTGGAAGAAAGCACATTCACTGTGTGGGGGGTGGCAACCTGAGTTCCTAGAAAGGTCCCCGTACTCGTCCGTGTGGGTGTGGTTGTCCTAGAATAGTCCACACTGAGTGGGTTGTTCCTCGGCTCCCTCTGTGGTCCAGCCTGCTCTGTGCCCAGCTCTGTGCTGCCTCCATGTACCCAGAGCAAAGACCATGGGCTGTTGTGCAGGCAGCAAGAATAACTACAATCCAGAGCAAAGTTTGTGCTGTCCAGAGCCAGTGTGGTACATGCAGGGAGGATGCAGAAAGGACCAAGTGCCACACCTGGGAGGTGGGTCCCCAGGAGATGGAAGGAGGGGGGGCCTGGGTGTGCGATGGTGCAGACATTGGGTTCTAGGTGCCTCTGGCTCTATAAATAGCATCGCACTGTTGCTGCCGCATCATGATCATCATCTTACCTGTTTTTAATTCCTGGGGCGGTTTCCACCTCCACTCCAACATGCACTCCCTCACACCCCTGCACATTCAGGGGAAGAAGGTCAGCCTGGGGCATTCAGTTGCTGAAAGCTATTCTGCAGTTTGTATCCTCTGGGACCCTGGGAGAAAAATCAATCACAATCTTATGTTTTGAAGATGAGACTTCTGTTTCCTTCTGAGAGTAAGGGTATTGAGTAGCTACTCATGTAGCATGAGTTGGGTGGACTTCCATTAGGAGGTGTGGGGAATTCCCGCAAGGCTGTTTCCCATTCTATTTGAAAACCAGCCTCTGTTTTCACAGTGGCTTAGTTTGTGTTCTTACCATGGCTTGCTCCCTGGGTGTTTTGCTTTTAGTGTCTGGAAGAGGCAGCAACTCTGGACATTTATAAAGAGCAATCTCTGGAACGTCAAGGTCACGTTCTATAGGTTATAAGTGATTGGCAATAAAGCAAGCCAGTATGCCAGGCCATGGACCTTTTTAATGGTTCACTGTCAAAGGACCCATTTTGCACACAAGGCAGCAGATGAGATTCAGGCAATGAAGACAGAGTAATCTACGTGCTGTTAGTATATTTCATATTATCACAGGACCAGTGCACCAACTCATGCACTTTAACAACATTTTCCAACATTTCACTATCAAGAACATATTGTGTATGCTCAAGATGGGTAAGAGAATTGAGCTTATAATAGTAATTGTTTCACCATTTGGTCAACATAACTACCAATGGTAAGTCATATCCTCCTAGTTCCTGACTTGGCTTACTACCATCATGTGGCATCTTTGTGAGCATCTTATTACATCGTGTGGGTTTTCTTGCCTCTGTCTTTGGGGATGTAGCACATCCCACACACGGCTGCAGGAAAATCCTCTCTGACCATCATATCTGTTGCCCTGTTCTCTGCTTGTTTCTTAGAGAAGCTTCTGAGGACCTTCTACACTCAAAGTTGACTTTGCAGTGTAGGGGATGAAAAAATTTCCCTTCTTCTAAGTTCTGTGGCTGGTCTAATAATTAAATTGACATAGATAGATTAACGGGAGAAAAACAAATTTAATTTCATATGTACAGAATTCCTACAAAGAAATGAGACTCAAAAGCAGCCAGATGATTGAGGCTTACGTGCCATCTGAGCTAAGGAAAGGGATAGGGCTCTGGGGCTTCAAAGGGAAGGAGGGCCTTCATTGGGAGGTGAGAAGAACAAATGTTTGGTAAGTAGAGTTGCCCTGCCATGCAGATAAGTCTCTCAGGAGAGTGATCTCTGGCAATAGCTCTCTTCCTGGTGCAGGCCCCCTTCTAATTTCTTTTAGGTGGTTAAAGGGTAGGTAAAAAGCTTTTCCTGAGTCTTCTGGGTCTTGACTGTCTTCAGCTCAAAATAATCCACAGACCAAAGTGGCATATTCTGGTGTTTATTTTTCTGAATCCCCTCAGCAGCTCAGAAGTGGTGGCTTCAAACAACTGTTTTTTCTGCCCTTCCTCTTACCTTGCTGACCTCCTGTCTCTTTATTAATTGGCCCAAGTCCCCCGCATTCTGTCCTGCCTGCGTCCATCAGTGGCTGGTCCTGGAGAGCAATAGCCTCTCCCCAGGCTACATGCGCCTTATCCTTCAGGTCACTCACACTTGGTCTCCTCCACCCACTGTCTGCTCTCTTGTCTGCACACCTTTAGCTCATCTACATTTAACCAGGACTCTGTTTTTATGTGGCTTTGTACTTTTTTGCATGCTGCTTTTTTGGGATGTGTTTTATCTCCCCTTGAGGCAGGTGATGGTTCCCTTTCTTTGTTCTTGGTGTGTCCTGTAAGATCTTCCTGTTCTACATGGGTTCAGATTTGTCTTTGACAAGTGTGTGTCGAACTTCTCCTGTGAACCAGCGACAGTCTCAAGTGATTTCAAACACAGGTGTCATCATGACTAACAACAACAACAAGAATAAGAGTAGAGAGCTACTGGGGGATTATTGTGTGTCCAACACTGGAAACACAATACACTGCAAACAGCAGTTTGCATGTATCATCTCATTTAATTGTCATAATGAGAGGTGTTAGGACTGTGGGCAGGACTGTTCTGAAGCCTGTTCTACATGTGAAGGAGCTGAGGCTTGAAGGAGTTACATAAGCTGCCCAAGGTCATGCATCTCCCTTGATGGAGTTCTCATGTGTTGCATGGAAGGCAAGCACATGCTCCCTGGTGCAGTTGCCTTGCTGACCTGTGTCAGAGTTTCCTTCTGGGCCAGCGGGCCTGTCAACAGATGACCCCCCCCCCCCCCCCCCCCCACCACTGGCCCCACCACAGCAAGCCAGCCTGGGAGGGCACTTCAGACCTTGTCATCAACAGACACTCGTACTTTTCTGCTGTGCTTCTCTCCCTTTTTGGCAAATTCACCTGGTTTTTTTAAGGTATAGCATACCTGCAGTAAAGAGGGTGAGGTGTACACATCAAGTGTGCAGCTTGACAAATGGTCACATACACAGAAGCTCCTGTCACCAGGGTTCCGTCAAAGAGGGAGTATTCTCAGCCCCATCCCCCCACCACTGATGGAAAGGGCAGATTGCGTGGCTTTTCCCGGAGCTTCTGCACCCCTGCCTCCAGGGCTAGTTATTTCCTGAAGTGGCCATCACGTGGATCCCTCTCTTGGAGAAACTTTTTGATTTGCCCCTCTGCTATCCACCCCCACACACCTTACAGACCCCTGGCCAGAGCCTGCCCGTGGCCTCCCCCTTCCACACTTGGGAACCATAGCACCACATTTCAGGGCCACGGGAGACGAGGAGCTGTCCACGGTGATCTGGCTGCCAGTGCCGTGGACCTGGCATTGTCTCATCTCCAATCCACAGCCACCCACTCGCTTTCCCACCCTCCACCTCTGTGCTCAGAACCTCCTTTCTGGTCGTGGCCTCAATAGATGGCCTCTTGTCTCACATCTGGACAAATAATAAAAAGGGTTTCAAGAGGGAATCCTCTTGGCTGTCCTCACAGCATCATGTCCTCCACAAACACGCCTTCACCCCAGCGCTGCTCCCCGTCTCACTGCTGCATCCCTCCCTCAGCTGCTCTCGGAACTGAGCACCACCGTCTCCCACCAGAGTCCTTCTGGACCTTTCCCCACTCACGCCCTCAAGGCCAGTTCACCTCTACCAGCAGACCCCTTTCTCTATCCCTACCCCATGCCTATCCCACGTAGCTCTCTGTGGTCTCCTGCTGTGTCTGTGGCCCTGGTGTGACTTCCTTTGTGTGTCCCAGCCAGCCCCTGGAGTATAGCCTGCAGGGCCTGGCTTCCTCTGAAGCCTGAACTTCACCACCCCCCTGCCCACCTCCTACACCTCTGTGCATGCAACCTTTCTAAGGTTGGTGCCTGCCCTCTGCTTCCCTCCCAGGCTTTCCAATGTCATAGGCACTCTGATAACACCACTAATGTATAGTGCAAGCACACCCTTCTCTCAAGGGCCAGATCCCCATTCTCAACAACTACTGGGGGTTGAGCTTTGCAAGTACGAAACGTCTGGAGCAGAGCTCTTGAGTCATTGGCTCCTGGCTTCCACATACTCTGTTCCTTGCTCAACAGAGAATCCTCAGAGTGCCGCTGCCACATCTGTACAGATTAGGCCTTCTGCCAATCCATCCTCCCCAACAACTTCATCATCTCCATCTGGACTCGACCTCTTTGCCTCCCCTCTTGTTCCTTCTCCTCACATGGTAACCAGAGTGACTATTGGCAATCAAGTATTATGTTCCCTACTTTAAATCCTCTGATCCTTTATGTCTTCCCGGCCCTGCTCTCTGTCCCGCTTCCTGTCCTGTCCTACTGTCCACCTCCTCCTCAGGCCCAGGACTCTGATCTCCTGGCCATTCTGATGTTCCACCCATGCATTCTGCTCTGTCTCCCTCAGGCCTTGCACTTGTCTTCTCACTCCCCATCCCCCATCTGCACTGGGCAAGTGCCTTCTCAATACTCATTTGACACCTCAGTCTGTGGCACTGAACCCCGATTCCATCTGCAGTGGAGAAATGTGTCTTTCTCCATGTGGCTGTGTCTGAAGCATCTCAAATTCACCATTCTCAATAATGAATGCATCTCCGAAATGAATGAAATCATGAGGGAAACAATACCCCTGCCATTTCCATCATCCAGGGCAGGCTCAGGTTCATCCTTGACTCCAGCTCCCCCTCAACCTGCACCTCTAATTAGTCATTCACTCTGATGGACTCAGTATCCTTGATACTTAAGTCTCCATACTCTTTTTCATCCTGCCACTATTTTAATTCAACATCTTGCCATTTCTTACTTGGATCTTTGTAGTCATTTCCTAACTGGTTTCCTTGCATCTGATCTTACCATCGATCCTCTATGCTGACAATATGATATTCCTTTAATATAAATCTTATAACTTCCTTACAAAATATTTGCTAGAAGTATGCCTGTCCTGCTTCTCTAATAAGAGCCTCATCCACAATATTCAGTGCAAATATTTTCTCCAAGAAGCCCCTCTGCCTTCCACAGATACTTTCTTCCATGGTCTCATAGCATCTGCTACATTTTTGTTAAAATATTTATCATATGTGTGCACTCATGCATTTCTGTGCTTGTTTCTCCTTGAAATTATGAATGCCTCTTGGATGGAAACCACATTCCTATCTTTCTAGGCACTTGGAACATGTGGCACATCACCCAGGGCAGAGCCGTAGCCTAAGCACTGATTCTCAAATGTGAATTCTCTTTCCCCTCTGAACTTGCACCCCCACATCCCCTCCTCACAGACTCACTGAAGGTAAAGGAGGGTGGGTGGGAGGCTTAGAATCCCTTTTAGTTTCATGCAGAGATCTGGCTTCAAGAATCTTGATGAATGAATGAGTGAACCCGGCACTCTCTTCTTCCCAGAAAACCGTTGCTGATGACTCCACCTCACTCATTGCTCGTACTTTCAGGTCTCTTTGTGCTTGATATTTATGTTTCCTCTCCTCATGCCTTTGTTCTTATTTTCTACTTGTTTTAATTTGGGTTGTTTAAAAAAAAATGAACACAGATGTCACCAGAAAGGGAGCGAACCTTTTTTCTTCCTAACTGCAGTTAGTACATTTCTTTGGGTACAGTAGATGCTAAATGAATGCTTGGTGAAGGGGTGAACATGTTAACAAATGATACTGTGCCTTAAAATAAAAAGGAACAAGAAAAAAAGCCATAAATGAATATTATCTGGCTTCTTGAAAAATAACAGCTAAGTATGAATTTCCAAGGAAAGTTTTCCAGGCTTTTGTAACACTTCCCTGTGAAGAACTCTGGTGGGGAGATCTAATGAATAAGTAGATCTGTGAGGTTTGAGTGGCTTCTTCCCACACAGTGGATGTTTCTTTAGCAGCGGTGCCCAGCTCACTTTTTGAGCTGAGACCCCATGAAGTGTGAAGGTGGTTAGAAAAGCCTGAGTGACATCTGAAACACTTTTTTGATCGAAATACACTAATATTGAGTGTAGTAGGGTATTTTTGTTTTGTTTGGGTTTGTTTTTTTTTTAACATCTTTTTTGTTGTGGGGAAACCAAGTACTTTATCTCTTACTTTCTCTTCCTTTTTTTGGTGTGCTTTTAATGACTCCACTGAGAATAGAATTGACCTATATAATGGCACATATTTAAATTATACCATGTGATGAATTCTGACTTGCACACACTTGTGGAACCATCACCACAGTTAAGGAAATGAACATGTCCATCACCCCCAAAAGTTCCTTTGGGCTCCTTGGTAATTGCCTCCTCCCATGCTTGCACCCCCATTTCCTGTCTGCACTGATGGGCATTTTCTAGAATGTTATATACATAAATCATATAATGTGTATTCTTATTTATCTGGATTTTATTACTCAGTATAGTTTTTTGAGATTTATCCATAGTAAAGTGTGTATCAATAGTTTCTTCTGGGGCTTCCCTGGTGGCGCAGTTGTTAAGAATCCGCCTGCCAATGCAGGGGACACGGGTTCGAGCCGTGGCCTGGGAAGATCCCACATGCCGTGGAGTGACTGGGCCCGTGAGCCACAACTACTGAGCCTGTGCGTCTGGAGCCTGTGCTCTGCAATAAGAGAGGCCGCGATAGTGAAGAGGCCTGCACACCGCGATGAAGAGTGGCCCCCGCTCGCCACAACTAGAGAAAGCCCTTGCACAGAAATGAAGACCCAACACAGCCAAAAATAAAAATAAATAAAAAAAAAAAAAAAAAAAAAAAGAGCTACACTTAAAAAAAAAATAGTTTCTTCTGTTTTATTGGTGAATAGTATTGTATGGATATACCAGAGTGTTTTTATCCATTCACTTGTTGATGGCTATTTTGGTTCTTTCCAGGTTTGATTATTAATAAAAAAGGCTGATATGAACATTCACTCACAAGTCTTTGTATGTACATAAGCTTTCACTTCTTGTGGGTAAATACCTGGGAGCGTATTGGCTGGAACTTATGGTAGGTGTACATTTAACTTCTTCTAAAATAACCGGAATATTTCCCACATTGGTAGTGCTGTTTTATATTCCCATCAGCAATGTGAATGTTTCAGTTCCTCTTATCTCTGGCAACACTCTATATGTGTATGGTCAGTCATTTTAATGTTAGCCATTCTACTAGATGTGCAGTGCTTTTTAGTTTGCATGTCTCTAATGGCAAATAATGGTGAGCATGTGTTTATGTGATTATTTTCTAGATGGATATCATCTTTGGTGAAACATCTGTTCAGATATTTTGCCTATTATCTTATTGAGTTGTTTATTTTCTTATTGCTGAGTTTTGAGAGTTCCCTATATAATTTGGTTTTAAGTTCTTTATCAGATATATGCTTTCAAATGTTTTCTCCTGATCTGTAGCTTTTCTCCCAGTCTGTTTTTTTCATCCTCTTAACAGCGTAACAGTATCTTTCAAAAAATTTTCACAAAGTTTTTCACTCCGGTCAAGTCCTATTTGTCAGTTTTTTCTTTTTTGGATTGTGCTTTTTGGTGTTGAATTTAAGAAATCTTTGCCTGACCTCAGGGCACATAGTTTTCTCCTATGTTTACTTTTGGGAATTTAGAGTTTTAGGTTTACATCTAGGTCTATGATCTATTTTCATTTAATTTTTGTATATAGTACAAGATAGGGATTCAAGTTCTTTTTTTGCAAATGAATTTTTTGTCTGTGGATATCCAATTGTTATAGCACCATTTGTTGAGAAGTTTCTTCTCTACTGAATTACCTTTGTACCTTTGTCAAAATCAGTTGTGTTTGGTTCTATTTCTGGATACTCTATTCTGTTTCACTGCTCTTTTGTATATCTTTATGACAATACCACACTATCACAATTAGTGTAGTTTTATAATAATTTTTGAAATAAGGTAGTGATAGTCCTATGACTTTGTCCTTTTTTAAAAGTTGTTTTGGCTTTGCTAGGTCTTTTGTATTTCTATATGAATTTTATAATATAGTTGTCAGTTTCTCAAAAATGCTGAGATTTTGACTGGAATTGCTTTGAATATGCAGATCCCACTTGGGAGAATGGATATATTAGCCATGTTAAGTTTTCCAACCCATGAATGTTGTATATTTATCCATATATTTAGGTTTTAAAAAGTTTCTTTTAGCAATGTTTGGTAGTTTCCATTGTTCAGAGCTTTCACATATTTTGTCATATTTATCTCTGTTTCTTATTTTTTGATGCTGTCATTAATGGAGGTTTTTTTTAACTGCAATTTCCAGTTGATTGTTGCTATTATGTAGAAATAAAACTGGTTTCTGTGTATTGATCTTGTATCCTGCAGTCTTGTTAAACTCATTTGTTCTAGTAGCTTTTTTGTAGATCCTATTGGATTTTCTACAGAGACAATCATGTTATCTGCAGATAAAAACAGTGTTACCTTATCCTTTACAATCTGGATGCACTTTATTTCTTTTTCTTGCCTTATTACACTGGCTAGAATCTCTTGTTCAGTGTTGGTAAGTGGTAACAATACTATCCTTATCTTGTTTCTGACTTTAGAAGGAAAGCAGTTGGTCTTTTTACAATTAATTATGATGTTTATAGTAAGCATTCATAGATACTGTTTATTAGGTTGAAGAAGTTCTCCTCTATTCTTAGTTTGCTGAGTTTTTTCAATGAAACATGGATGTTGAAATTTGTTAAAATTTTTTCCGCTCTATCTATTGGGATGATAATATGATTTATCTTTTGTTAATATGTTGAATTACATTGATTAATTTTAAAAATATTAAACTTACCTTGGATTGCTGAGATAAGCTCAACTTGGTCAAGGTGTATTACCCTTTTCATATGTAGTTGGATTTGATTTGCTAAAAATTTGGTTGAAAATGTCACATGAAGTTTCAACATGGATATTGATCTGTAGTTTTCTTTTCTTGTGATTTCTCTGTCAGATTTGGGTATCAGGGTAATTTTGACCTCAGAAAATAAGCTGGGAAGCATTCCCTACTTGTCAGTTTTCTGGAAGAGTTTGCATAGTATTCATATTACTCCTTCCTTTTATGTTTGGTAGAGTTCACAATTGAAATCACAATCTTTGTGGGAAAGTTTTAACTAAAATTTAATTTCCTTAATAGGTGTAGGGTTTTTCATGATATCTATTGTTTCTTGAGTGAGCTTTGATAGTTTGTGTCTTTGAAGAATTTGACCATTTCATCTGAGTTGTAGAATGTATCAGCATGAATTTGTTCATAATATTCCCTTATTTTTTCTAAACATGTGTAGACCCTGAAATGATGTCACTTCTCTCATTCCTAATATTGATAATCATTGCTTTCTCTGTTTGTTTGTTAGTTTTTCCTTATTAGTCTGGTAAAGACTTATTGAACTTCTTAAAGAACCAGCTTTTGGTTTCATTGATTTTTCTATTTTGTTTTTGTTTTCTATTTCACTGATTTCTAGTCTAATCTTTATTATTCTCTTTCTTCTACTTACTTTGGATCTCAGTTAATCTTTCTTTTTCCCAGTTTTATGGTAGAAGCAAAGGTCATTGATTTGAAAACTTATTTTCTAAAAATAGACCTTCAGTGTTATAATTTTTTTAAGTACTTCTTTAGTAGCACCCAGAATTCTAATATGTTACGTTTTCATTTTCATTCGGTTCAAAAAGCTTTATTATACTTTTTATTTTTTCTCTAACTTTTCGCTCTGTAGTTTCTATTGCTATGTCCTCAAACTCACTAATCTTTTCTCCTGCAGTGTGTAGGCTGTTGTTATTCCCATCTATATATATTTAATCCCAGATATTGTAGTTTTCATTTCAGAAAGTTCAGTCCTTTTTATATCCTTCATATCTCTAACTTTTTGAGCATATACAATAGTGTTATAATAACTTTTTAAACATCCTTTTCTGCTAATCCTAGCATTTTTGTAAGTTCTGGGTCTATCTCCTTTTGATTCATTGATATTTCCTCATTATGGGTTGTATTTTCATACTTTTTTTACATGCCCAGTAATCACTGGATTCAGGACATTATGAATTTTAACTTGCTGAGTGCTTGATATTTTTGTCTTTCTATAAATATTCTTGGGCTTTGTTCTGGGACACAGTTAAGTTCTTTGAAAACAGCTTCATCCTTCAGAGTCTTGCTTTTACTATTGATTAAGCAGGATTGGAGCACAGTTCAGTCTAAGGTTAGTTATTCCCCATTACGGAGGCAAGGCCTTGTGAGTGCATCACCTCATGCCCTGTGGAATCTTGTTCTGGTGGAGTAGGCACTGTTCATTCCTAGCCCTGGAATTTAAAAAGAAACTCATTCCTAGTTTCTTTTTAAACCTGACAAATGTTCATCTGAATATTTGTATTCCTGCTTCTCAATTGGCTTTTGAATCTGTTTTTACTTTTTTTTACTATTTTGATATATTAGTTTAATGTAAACTCAGAAACTCATCATACTGTATAAAGACTGACATTCCTTTTTTCTGTTGCTTTATTAAAATTTTGTTTATTTAATCTAAATTTGGCAATTATGTTCTATTGTAGAGGTTCAATACACCTTACTCAAAGATAAATGTTATTATTATTATTTTTAAAAGATTTATTGATTGATTGATTGCTATGTTGGGTCTTCGTTTCTGTGCTAGGGCTTTCTCTAGTTGCGGCAATCAGGGGCCACTCCTCATCGCAGTGCACGGGCCTCTCACTATCGTGGCCTCTCTTGTTGTGGAGCACAGGCTCCAGACGCGCAGGCTCAGTAGTTGTGGCTCACGGGCCCAGTCACTCTGCGGCATGTGGGATCCTCCCAGACCAGGGCGCGAACCCGTGTCCCCTGCATTAGCAGGCAGATTCTCAACCACTGCGCCACCAGGGGCGCCCCTAAATGTTATTTTTTTTGTTATGGTGGTGGTGGTTGTTGAATCAGATTTACTATATCAGCTGTCTTTTTCACAGTCCTCAAAGCTAATGTTTTAACAGATGAAATTTCTGACAGCTGAGTGTTGGGAGGATAAACATGCATCTGTTGAACAAACGTGAAGTGGGAGTTTGGGGGGAGATAGAGAGGAAAGGCAATAATGAGCTTGAAAGAGGGAGAATTAGCCCCATAAATATATTTTTTCTCTTCCCATTAGGCCCTCTCTTCACTTTTCTCTTCCCTTCCCTTTCATTCTCCTTCTATTTACCTCTTCTCTCTTGAATATGTATATTTTTCATCAGTTAAAAAAGTTTTCTGTATTCCATTTTTATCCTTTTGGACAAGACTCTCTTAAGCCTTTTTCTTATTGTGGGTTGCTTCTCACTATGCTTTTATATTCAGATAACAGTCCCCCATAAATGTGTTATAATTGTGATTCCCTGAGTGTGGTCATATGGTGATCAACTGAATTCTAATAGATTTCACTCTGACATTCATAGCCAGGTTGTGAGAGAAATGGAAGAATATGTAATAGAGAATAAATACTTCTTTTAACCAAGAAACAAGCTGAAATATTCCCAGTCCTTACCTTTGTGAAGCATATGGGTACATACTCTTGTGTTTTCTCCCTGTTTCTAATTCCCAGAGGCAAATAGCCTAATGACATTAGTCATGCCAATCCATCTGTCCCCTTTTCCTATTGGGATATAATCAGTTGACATTTCTTTGGCAGTCAGAGAGGCTAACCTGGCAGCCTGTTTTGCATCTGTCCTTTGTGCAGATTGCATGGGGCTGTTTCATCCCCTGCTAGGTGTGATGCATAGAGGCTTGCTTAGCTGATGAGCTGGGACTCTTGATCAGCACTAAGGTGATGAGGGAGGTGGGGTGAATGAAATGGCAGATGATTTCCAAGTCCTTTCCTAGATCTGTCATTCAAAGAAAAATAAAAACATTTGATGGCTCCTACCTTGATCAAGGCCCTGAACCTGACAGGAGTAATGGTGGGTATGGAGATAAAATGTGAGGAGAGTATTGTTACTTGGTCTTCCAGGAGCTTATATTTAGGGCCAGTTTTCTTTAGCTAGTGTTTGTGTGATTTACTAAGTCAGTCGCTTAAAAAGTGCTTGTCATGGAAGTGGGGTGAGATAGTTCAGTCTCTGTTTGCAACCCAAGGGAATTGACGGAACTTTCTGTATGCCCTCTCTGAAACTCTGGGTTGGGGGAGTGGAGAGTCCCTGAATGAAAGTTAAAGCTGACATGTTTGCTCCCAGTTTCCTGTTTTGTCTGAGTTCCTGCTTCCCTGTAGGATTTGAGAAGTGCATGGGAAAGTGTGCTAGACAGCCAGGTCCGAGTGGAAATTACAGAGGGAGACAAGCCACTTTTTAGGCTCAGGCATTGAAAACTTAGTTGGTTACTGAGCGGATCATGCTGTATAGACTTTGCATCTTTCCCAAGATTTTCATTCTCAAGCAGAAGTCCAATAGTGTGATTTTTTAAAAGAAGCATATGTAAGTAATGTTTATTTCCAAGGAATTCAAAGGAGAATCACATTATTTTAATAATAATAAATGCTTACACGTTTAGAATAGACCATTATTTATCCTATTTAAGTAGGATAACATAGTTCTTCGGAAGTATTTTTCCCAACCTTGTGCTTACAAGTAATTGAATTTTTATCAATAGAATTATACTTCCCATGCAGTTAGCACTCTGAAGAATCTATGGGGATCTGAAAACTGCAAGGCCATCTGCTTCCAGAAGAGCCTTGTATGTTACAAGGAGTCTTAAAAATGTATGTGGGTTTGGATAGGAATGTGTTTTAAGCATGTTTTGTTGTGTCATCTCTTTTCCAATCCCCCAAATTTGGTTTTATTACTTATGTCAACATTCCCTCAAATTCATTACTCGGCCAGTTTCTGGGGTGCAATATTGCATTGTCAGAGTTAGTCCAATAGAACTTCAGCAGAGATCTCCATAGTCAGATACTCCATGTGCAGGCTTTTTTGATATCTAAGGCTCCCACCATCAGTGGTGGTCAGGAACTCTGGCGGGACCCTCTGTAAGGTTCACACTGAGTGTGACGAACGGGCTGATTTGTCACAGAGCAGTGTGGGTCTGCAGGTTTCTGGGGAGGTGAGAGTCAGATTGTCTAGAGCCTTGCAAAGACAGGTCCCCAGGTAGATTCAGGTAATGGCTAATCCAGGGCCGAGGTGAGAGTCCATTCTGACTCAGTACATGTGGTTGCCCCACACGTGATAGACATGAGGAACCCATAACAGAGTGCCAAAGAATGCACCATTTACTTTATCAGAATGTATTAGCCTGTGAAAAGAAGTTTGGAGATTGAGGGGAGGAGGGATGTCAATAACTTAGACTCCTGAAAATTTGCTGTGGGAGGAAACCTCAAATAGTATAAAATTTCCACTTCAGGGAGAAATAATATAAGCTTGAACACCATTGCATTTCATTTTTGTTTTTGTTTTTGTTTTGTTTTGTGGTTCCTGATGTAGAATTTACTTCTTACTTTCTTACTTAAACTACCATGAAAGCAAAGACTATTGAGAGTTTTAATAAGTACCATGAAAAGAAAAATTGCCTTTCAGTGCCTGGAGATGGGTTCCTTGCATTTGCTGTCTCAGAATCAAACTCTGCTGCATGGGTCTAGGACATAGGATGTTTTATCTATTTCCCTTATCTATAAGCTGTAATCCCCAATTCTATTGCTGCTATTATTTTGAACAAAAAGTTATTTGTTAGATCAATTAAGAATAAGAAAAATAAAAAGATTTTATTCTCTTATTCTTTCTTCCTTTCTTTGTGTAGATCTGAGTTTCTGATCTATATAAATTTTCTTCTCTGAAATATTAATACTTTTTGCAAATCAGGTCTATTGTCAACAAATTCCCTGCATTACATTTGTCTGAGAAAGTCTGTTTCTCCTTCACTTTTGAAGGATAATTTTCACTAGATAGAGAATTCTAAGTTAGTGTTTTTTTTCTTTCAACAATTTAAATATTTCACTCCATTCTAGTCTTGCTTTTGTGGTCTCTGAAACAAAGTCTGATGTAATTCTTATCCTTGTTCTTCTATAGGTAAGGTGTCTTTTCCTTTGGCTTCTTTCTGCATCTTCCTTTTGTCTTTGGTTTTCTGCAGTTTTAATAGGGCATGCCTAAGTGTAAATATATATACATATATTTTTTTTCCTATTTTTTCTGCTTTGCATTCTCTGAGCTTCTTATATCTGTGGTTTGGTGTCTGTTACTAACTTTGGAAAATTCTCAGCCATTATTTAATATTATATTTCTTTTCCACTTCAGGTATTATACACACTTTGTAATTATCTCACAGTCCTTGGATAGTCTGTTCTGTTTCTTTCACTCTTTTCTTCTTCGAGATGTCTCTACTGACATTTCTTTAAGCTCAGTGATTCTTTCCTCAACTCTGTCTAGTCTATGAATGGACCCATCAAAAGCATTCTTTCTTTCTGTTGTTATGTTTTTAGTTTCTAGCATTTTTCTTTTGATTCTTACTTAGTTTCCATCTCTCTGCTTATGTTACCCATATTTTCTTGCATATTGTCCACTTTTCCTTTAGAACCCTTAGCATATTAGTCATAGTTATTTTAAATTTCCTGTCTGATAATCCCAAAATCTCTGAGTTTGATTCTAATGCTTGCTTTATCTCTTCACACTGTGTTTTTGGCCTTTAACATGTCTTGTAATTTCTTGTTGTAAGCTAAACATGATGTGTTGGTAAAGGGAACTAAAGTAAACTGGCCTGTAGTGTGAGGTTTTATGTTTATCTGGTTAGGAGTTAAGCTGTGTTTACTCTTTGCTGTAGCTTTCTGAGGCTAAAATTTCATGTAGTGTCCTTGTTTTTGTCCACTGTCTGGGTTTCTCTAGGGACTGCTTCTTAGACTGAGTCTCAGCCTTTCAGTTCTTTGAGTTGTAGTCTCTCATTAATATATGAGTCCTGCTCGTGTGGTGGTGAGGCATGGGGAAAAAGAGGCATTCCATAGTCCTGTGATTAAGTCTCAGTCTTTTAGTGGCCCGTTCCCCTGGGCTTTGACCTTCTTAAGTGCTTCTTAGCCTTTTTCTCCACCTTAATAAGACAGGAAGGCTGGAGGGGCTGGAGTTGGGTATTTTACCCCTCCCTCACATTGGCTAGGCTCTGGTAAAAGAGTTTTCCTTGAGGACAGGCCTTTGTTAAGGGGAAAGGGGCACTCTGCATATTTCAAAATGGTTTCTATTCTCCTCCCCTTACTAAAAGCACAAGGGAATTTTTCTATAGTCTTCACACTGAGAGCCTGATTGGAGCTCCTGATGGTAAAAATTCACAAAAGTGTGGGAGCACTGCTAAGAGTGGATCCCCAAGAATTTTTCATGCTCAAGGTAGTCTATGCCCAACCTCTAGCAATTAGTCCATTACCTCATCGCTGGCTACAACAGTAGCTTCTACTCCAATGAGCTGTGATTCTGTGTATCTAACTTTCTGTCTCTCCAGTTTTCAAGCAGTAGCTTGCCCTGTGACCTCAACTCTCAGATGGAAGAGTTGTTGAATTTCAGTGTGGTCAGCTTTTTTTTCATTGTGAGAACAGGAGGGACAACTTCTAAGCTCTTTAATGTTGGAGTGGAAACCAAAAGCTCCCTGTAGGTTCTAGAGTCTCCTCCCCCAGGGATGCAAAGCACAGCCTTCTGTTGTAGTCATGTGACTCCAGTGGACCTCCCCTTCCCACGTGTACAAGGGCACCAGAAAAGCCTGTGTATTTAGCATGATCCAAATAGGAGAAATGAACTTCTATTTCCTTTTTTGTGTTTTCTGTTCCTATTTCAGTTTTCTTGAGAACGTTTGGAACGCCAGGTCAGCTTGGGGTTCTAGGCCTATCTCTGCCACTAATTGGTTGAGTGAATTGGGGCAACTTGGTAATCAATCTGTGCTTTTGGTTTCCTCACCTGTGGAAACAGTTACCAATACACGTGTTCTCCTGATTGTTGTGAGGATCAAAAAAAGGAAAAAAACCCAGTGTACTGATGCTTTTTAAAATGGGAAATCTTAGGCTGTGGAATTTTCTGTGCTGATTTATTTTGGCAGCTGGAACTATCATGGCATTAGCTCCTAAGCATTTGAAATGTATGTGCATTTGGGGACAAGCAGACTTCCCGGTGCAGCCCTGGTCTTCTTAGTCTCCCTTTGTATTACGTATTCTCCTGTGACCTAATAGTTCTTCTTAAAGTTTCAGTCTAAATTCTTTGCTCCATAGGGAAAATTTTAACCAAAAAAAGAAAAAAAGAAAAAGAAATGGACATTACTCAAAATTGGAAACATTAGAAATGGGTTAAATAACATGAGATTTCTTACTTTGATCATGTATAGCTGTGATTCACAAAGCACCTTAGTGTATGTACATTTATACTTTACCACTATCAAAACAGTGTAGACGATCTGGAAAAGATCTTCAAGGTTTTTTTCTATGCCTTCATTGAAAAAGCTGTTGCCATTATTACATGTAAACCTGGTGACTAAAGTAAATATGCATGTATCCTTAGCTATGACCCTACATAACCATCCTCCTTGTACGATGCAGAGCATAAGCCTTCAACTGCTTCAAGTGCAAAAGTAGGGAATTAATAATCATAAATTAATACCATCCTGCTCTGAGCTAGAGTCAAACACTCTTCTGAGTTGACTATAGTCTTGGAGGGATAGAAAACAATGTTTGGATTATAAGGATTTGTTGTTTCACCAAATACTTTTCCCTAAATATTTCAAAGAAATGTAGAAGAGAGCTTGGTGATATTTAGGCATGGGAACTATTATATCTGAAAAGATTTTTGCTTTTCTCACTATCACTTGATCCTTTGCTGTAGCCCATTGCCTTGATCTGTGGATTGCGCATAGTTGCCACTCTTTTAGACGAGGCCGTGAGCTTCTGTGGGGCACAGTGAATAGCCCAACGGTCTGGGTAGCAGTGAGGGCCACTGAGGGCCCAGTGCAGCATCCTTCCATCACACCCTTGTTGAGCAAATGGCAGTGTTTTGTTGTAAATTATTAAAAAATGTATGTAAACCAGGCAGTATATACTTAATAAGATATGCTCCATTTTATGACATGTTTGTTATTTTTTCATGAAAAAAATGCTTGCTCAGATACTAATGTGCTCATTTCATTTCCTTGTGGTAAACTTCTGATAGGAACAGGGAATCCTTAAGTCTTCATGGCCGCTGAGAATAGAAATCAATTGTCACACTAGCCAACGAGAAAAGGTGTTTAATTCCCCATTATAACCTTCCTCCTGCTCTCCATTCACTTGACCTCTTATTTCTCGTTAGTGTTAAAATGTATTTCGGTTGGATATTCTCTCACCTGCACTGTGATAAACCAGAAAGGGATTCTCTCTGAGAGGAAGGCAAGGGAGCTACTTGGGACTTCAGTCCAGTCATCTGGAGCTGCTCAGTGAGGAAGGTGTTCAAGCAGAGGTTGGAACAGAGTGATCTCCTGAGTTCTTTCCAACTCTCATTTTTATAATTACATTTTCTTTAGCTCAATTTACTCTGGACTCATTTACAACAAACTACTGGGAAGAATCAGTAAGTTCTAATTGTAGCCATTTGGACTGACACATAACCTTAGGCAGATAAGTAACCTTATTCCTTGTAATTTCTTTCTCCTAGAGTTTAGGTCATTAAACAATCTGTGCTTAGCTTCATTCTTCATCCTCTCCCCTGAGGCACTAAGGGTCATTTACTTCTGAGGTTCTCTTCATTCTGGGAGGCTCCCTCCCTGCTGAGATAGCTGCCTATATGCAGAGTGACTCCTGATGGGGCCACAGGCGCCCTGGGCCACATTTTGGGGATTTGTCCATGTGGATTCTGCTTGTCCCTTTCGGTTTCTGTAGTTCTGGCTTCTGTCCTCCTTTCCCCCTCTTTGCCTTTTTCATGTACTCTTTCCTTCCCTATTAGGGACACGTGTAACTAAATCACCCCTTGCCCTTTGTTGTCATAAAACTCATACGTAAGACAAAGGAGAAAAGAAGGAAAAATAAACCAATGACAGAGGAACACAAAGCTTGTGTGAGGAAATAGAAAAGAAGGGCAAGTCGAAAGAGTAAGGCCAGAATCTCAGGGTCTCAGTATCTGCTGAAAAGGCGCTTGTTATCTAACCAGTGCTAAAACATTTCTGGAGAAAAAAGGAAGGGAAGGAGGGGGGGTAAAGAGTGGAAGGGGGAAGTAAAGACACTCAGAGAAAAGGCAGATGAAGAGTGGAGGAGGGGGCTAGATGATTCTGGAGTTTGAGAGGGTCTTCAGAACAAACACAATTGGTCAGAACTCTGGTGTTATTTCTGATGTGATCCTGTGTGTGACAATGAGAGGTTTTGTGTGATGCCTCATACCAGAGGTCAAAATGCTCATCCCCTTTTCTCGTCTCCAGGGAAAGTTTGGTCAGCATTGTGTCCCAGGGTTTGTGCTGACACCAGCAGACCAATGCCAGGCTCAAAGGATGATTTGTACTTGGCTCAAGTCGTAACCTTATTATTCCTCAAGAAACCACTTTTTTTCTTACTTGCCTAGAATGAAAACGATTAGCTTTTCTTGCAATTGATTGTCTCCTGGTCTTTGTAGCTGCTTTTGTACAAGAATTTCAGTTGATGGTCTCACTTTCTACAGGAACATTGTGAGAACAAATAGGAGTTGAAATCTCTGTGAACTTTTTTAAAGAAAGAAAATTCTAGAAGTGTGATTCCTACTTTAGGATGTGATAAGAAAATGAGGCTTAAATAAACCTGAAAATAAAGAAGCAGCTAAAGTTTTATTACATGCTTGTGCTTGAAAGTCTTATCAGCAGCTTAGCTAGATCCTAAGGTAATGGGACTTTGTTCATGATACGTAGACAGTTTAAATTGTCTTTGTAAACCTTTTTAGGATTCTTTGAGTATTAAAATGTTCAGCATCAGTGGCCAACCACCAGTGGTTACTTTTACATATCATCAGAATTTTTCAGCTCCTTGAAAGGGACTGGTGTAATTCCCGACCTGTTGAACACATACAGTGAACATGGCTCACTACAGATTTTAACTGTTACGACTAAAATCTGGACTGAAATACGCAGTAACTTGGAAGCTCAGTCACAGAAACTCCATAACTGACATCAGTGGCACACCTCTGGCACACATAGTCAGTTAATGCCATTAGAAGCATCTTCCACTTCTCTGATTGTCTCATGCCCATTCTCCAAAGAAACGTAAAATGAAAACAAACAGCAACAACAAAAACTAGCATTGGCATGGAGCCTTGGAAGCTTAATCCACAAAGGGATATGTGAGACAGCTGCTAGTATAACACTTCACTTCAGATAAGCACGCCCACTGAGGTTTGCAGGGGGAGCCGAGGCTTGGGGGCATGGCTGCATTTCTGGCAACTTAGTGCAGGCAGGCGTTCATCATGCCCGGCTACTTGACATGTGGCTGATATTTGCCCTGTGCCCAGCACTATAGTTGTTTGACAACCAAGATTTTCAGGGGAAAATAGGTATTGGGTGCATTTATCTTTGTTTTTAAACTATGCCCTGTGTCTGTTTTAGTTTATGAGAATTAATTGCTGATTTTGAGTTTTTAACTCAAATGAAAAGTCTTGTGGTCATTATGTAATTAGAGAAAATTTCATTACCAATTTCAGTTTCTTTTATTTTTTGTCTAAAGTTGACATGTCATAAAGTCCACATGTTCTCCTCAGTAGTGGGTTGCCCATTGGACACAAAAAGAATGTTCTGTAAAGATGAAAGTGATTTTAAGATTCAGCAACTTGTTCTCTACGTCTATGTCTCTATTTCTGCTTTGTAAATAAGATCATCTATACCAATTTTTTCAGATTCCACATATATGTATTAATATACAATATTTGTTTTTCTTTTTCTGACTTACTTCACTCTATATGACAGTCTCTAGGTCCATCCATGTCTCTACAAATGACCCAATTTCATTCCTTTTTATGGCTGAGTAATATTCCATTGTGTGTGTGTGTATATAATATATATATATATATATATACCACATACCAAGGGGGAAAGGGGGTGGTGGTGGGATGAATTGGGAGATTGGGATTTACATATATACACTATTGATGCTATGTATAAAATAGATAACTAATGAGAATCTACTGTAGGCACAGGGAACTTTTCTCAGTGCTCTGTGGTGACCTAAATGAGAAGGAAATCCAAAAAAGAGGGGATATATGTATATGTATAGCTGATTCACTTTGCTGTACAGTGTAAACTAACACATTATTGTAAAGTAACTGTACTCCAATAAAAAAAAAATTCAGCAACTTGTAAACTAATAAATATTAAAATAATATGTGTTTATTCTAGGTAATTATTTGGTTTGAAGCAGGGCTTCTTTTTAAATATACATTCTCTAATGATGTGAAAAGAACATTCATCATGGAAATAGTTATTTAAATTCACAGTCAGCAGGTGCAATTAGACAGGACAAGACATCCTACAGGGCAGCAGAGACAAATCTGTATGGAAAATGTAATACATGCCATATTTTGCTCTTGTCTGTCAGACTATCGGTTAAATGAAAAACAAAAAAAAAAGGATATGGTTGTAAATGTTTTATGTCATATAATTTTCCATCATTCTGATAAAAAAATTGGGAAGGAAGAAAAGAGGGATGGAAGGGGGAGGATGGAAGGAAAGAGAATGCAAAGATTAAAGGAGAAATGATGCCACGGTGCTCCAGGTCACTCCCACTTGGGACATGGTATTTGAACTTTTTTCTCTTTCTGGCAGCACCCTTTATTTATTTATTTTTCCTTTTGTAAATAGGGAGTTGCTTATGTTAGCAGTTAGCCGTTTGTATGAACGAATTCATTTAACAAAGCCCTTTGAAATTTGAAAATCCTCCCTGCATTCTAAATCCCACATACACATATAAAATCTTGTTCTTTCAAAAGGTGGCATCGATACATTTCTCGTGAAATATCTTCAAAGTAAATGATGAAAGTTAAGATGAAGGGGGAAGGTGAGTGCCATGACATGGCTGGGACAGCCACATACCCAGGAGCCTTTACCTTCATGCACTCAGCCCCGCAGGGGAACTGCCCATAGGCCCAGCCACGTGGTCCTGCTGTGCCCTGTGGGGTAGAGCTGTGCGGTGCTGCAGGTGCGGGAGAGCTGCCTGGTCGTCAAGTTTATGCCTCTTTTGCTGAGGTTGTCGGTTCCACCTCAGCACTTTCCCAGATGCACTACTGTGGAGAAAAGAACTTCCACTTGGTGAAGTATAACACTCTAGGCAGAGCTTTATTAAACTTCCAAAGTAGGCTTCATGCAAGTTTTGATGGACAGTAACTCCTTGGTGGTACGCAGGCAAAGCAACCTGAGTCCAAGAGCGTAACCGTGTTAGTGCCCTAATGACACGGGAGCTCGTGCTGTTTCAGCACTTTTCCTGGGGTATTGACAAGGCACTGCGACATTTTATCTTAACTTTATGAAAATCCTTTGATCTCTGGATATTTCCATGAGCTATTCAGCTATTTTCAAATTAAATGTTAAAGCCAAAGTGTGACCATCCAAATGTTTTGGAGCTGTCAACATCTATTCTTGACTTGTAATCAAAGTTGTATGTTTTTTAGAGCTTTAGGTATAGTAATAGACATCCTACTTTGTTATTTATCAATATAAACACTCTTGCTGAGGGGACTGGAATATTCTTAACAACAGTGTGAAGGCCTGAAGACTCCAGTGGCACCCATCCTTGCTTGTTGTTGAAAATCTGCTGTTTTTACATCCTGTCCTTTTTCAAAATAGCTGATAATCTTTCTTTTTTGTGTCATTCACCCATATTTTAGGAACATGGGAACCACTATACTTACTGAGAAATGGTGGATCCAGCCCAATATCCTAGTCAACAGCCAACATTTGTGAGTCTTTCATAGCAATGACCTTGACAAGTAAGAAGTCTATTCCTGTTATCTTGAGCTTCCTTTAATAATTTATTTTGGATAAATTATTTCAGAAACTTATTTTAACTATTCTTGAACCTAATTTCTTGTTTCATTCTGAATTACCTCTTGAGATAACTTCACCAGCTCATTACCTAATACTGCTTATCATTTTCCCTAGATTATATCTTGTAAACTCATACTCAGGGGTAACACATAGTCAGTTATTTTCAGAATGTAGAAAACAAACCCAAATTCATGTTTCCCTTGCAAATTGTGCTCTTATGGATGTGGATCATAACTTCCTGTCTTCCACCATTCTATTCAAAAATCATTCATGTGTCCTTTCCTTCATCACTACCATGATCCCATCAGAGGATCAGTTAACTTCTGGGTCTCAAGTTTCCATAATATTAGCTGTCTTACTTTGGCTTCCCTAGAAGCAGACCCTGAATCCAAGAGAAAGTGCTTTTATGTGGGAAGGGCCTTGAAAGCTGGCAGAGGAGTGAGGCAGTGATTTAGGGTGGGGAAGGCAGCCCATAAGCTTTGTTATTAATCCACTAACTACTGAGAGTGGCTGAAGCTAAATTCCATGGTAAATGGTGGGAAAAGGCATAAAACACACACTTCAGCATTACCTCACCCAAGAGAAATGGGAGATGCACAGTATACAGTGAGGCGCTGACAGTTGTCTACAGTAAGGTTGTCGTAAGGAATAAAAACATCATCGTGTGGGAAATACTTTGAGTCAATAGGGCCTGGCACACGGTAAAGCACTTGGTATCTGCTAGCGATTCTGATGATTTACTGTGAAGTTGTATGATAGCTATTTCTAAGAGCAGTACAAGTTTACTGAATGCCAACTGTAGGCTGACACTCCATTCCATCTTAGGATAACCCCAGAGGCTGGCTCCATGGTCTCACTGAACCTACAATATAGTGGGGAGACAGGCATGTGAAGAGAGCAGAGTGGGGAGTGCCAGGACACCAGCAGGAAGGGGACGAGCATTCTGTTTGAGTGAGGACTGAGGGCCTCAAATAGACCTGGGTTCAAGACTTCCCTGGGAAGGCAGACCACTGAACCTGGTCAGGCTGTGGAAGGGCACACTGGGCTGAGAGGACTGCAGAACAAGTGTGGAAGTGTGGGGAAAACGACTTTTATCATTGAGCCATGAATTTAGAAAGCTGAAGAAAAGGGCCAGCCTCAAGGGCGTGCCACCTGTGACGTCACCCGAGCCCTGTGCTCAGAAGGGCTCCTCACTTAGTTTTATTGTTCTGCTCTCACCATCCTGAAATTCTTCATAATTTTTGAACTGTATTTCAATTTTCACTAAGCCCTGTAAGTTGTGTTGCTGGTTCTGCAGAAGAGTGTTAAGTTTGGGACAGATTATTAAAGGTCTTTTATAAACCCTGCTGTGATGGTTAACTTTATGTGTCAACATAACTGGGTCACAAGGTGCCCAGATACTTGGTCAGACATTATTTTGGGTGTGTCTGTGAGGGTGTTTGTAGTTGAGATTAACATTTGAATCACATACACTAAGGTACAGGATGGGACCCGCCCCAGGTTTCCCTGCTAGTTATGGGTGAAACTGGGACCCAGACCTCACAGTCCCCTGCAGCTTCGTGCTCCTGTGGGCAGTTTCTAGAATATGGAGTTTATGCTTCTTCATTTAGGTGGGAGCTGAGAGTCTCCTGTGAGGCAGTCAGCATCAGGAGGTCACGTCGTAGGTCAAGTTCATCCTGCTTTTGTCCCAGCCCCTGCCCATATTTCATCTTGCTCCCTTATAAGACTTTATCTGCCCTGTTGTGATTCCGTCCTGCACAACTGTTCTCTGGAACAGTAGTCTTTTATCTCCGTCCACCTTCTCTCCCACCTAAGTGCGTGCCACCAACCCATGGAAGATTTGATGGACATAGACATGAGTGCCCTGAGGCCCCAGAACTATCTTTTCTGTTGTGAACTAAAGGCAGACAAAGATTATCACTTTAAGGTGGATAATGATGAAAATGAGCACCAGTTATCTTTAAGAACGGTCAGTTTAGGGGCTGGCGCAAAGGATGAATTGTTGTCAAAGCAAAGGTGATGAATTATGAAAGAATGAAATTAGAACACTCCCTAACACCATACACAAAAATAAACTCAAAATGGATTAAAGACCTAAATTTAAGGCCAGACACAATAAAACTCTTAGAGGAAAATGTAGGCAGAACACTCTATGACATAAATCATAGCAAGATCCTTTTTGACCCACCTCCTAGAGAAATGGAAATAAAAACAAAAATAAACAAATGGGACCTAATGAAACTTAAAAGCTTTTGCACAGCAAAGGAAACCATAAACAAGACAAAAAGACAACCCTAAGAATGGGAGAAAATATTTGCAAACAAAGCAACTGACAAAGGATTAATCTCCAAAATATACAAGAAGCTCATGCAGCTCAATATCAAAAAAACAAACAACCCAATCCAAAAATGGGCAGAAGACCCAAAAAGACATTTCTCCAAAGAAGATATACAGATTGCCAGCAAACACATGAAAGGATGCTCAATGTCACTAATCATTAGAGAAATGCAAATCAAAACTACAATGAGGTATCACCTCACACCAGTCAGAATGGCCATCATCAAAAAATCTAGAAACAATAAATGCTGGAGAGGGTGTGGAGAAAAGGGAACCCTCTTGCACTGTTGGTGGGAATGTAAATTGATATAGCCACTCTGAAGAACAGTATGGAGGTTCCTTAAAAAACTAAAAATAGAACTACTATACGACCCAGCAATCCCACTACTGGGCATATACCCTGAGAAAACCATAATTCACAAAAAGTCATGTACCACAATGTTCATTGCAGCTCTATTTACAATAGCCAGGACATGGAAGCAACCTAAGTGTCCATCGACAGATGAATGGATAAAGAAGATGTGGCACATACATACAATGGAATATTACTCTGCGATAAAAAGGAACGAAACTGAGTTATTTGTAGTGAGGTGGATGGAGTTACAGTCTGTCATACAGAGTGAAGTAAGTCAGCAAGAGAAAACCAAATACAGTATGCTAAGACATATATATGGAATCTAAAAAAAAAAAAGGTTCTGATGAACCTAGGGGCAGGATAGGAATAAAGACACAGATGTAGAGAATGGACTTGAAGACACAGGGAGGGAGAAGGGTAAGCTGGGATAAAGTGAGAGAGTGGCATGGGCATATATACACTACCAAATGTAAAATAGATAGCTAGTGTGAAGCAGCTGCATAGCACAGGGAGATCAGCTCGGTGCTTTGTGACCACCTAGAGGGGTGGGAAAGGGAGGGTGAGAGGGAGACGCAAGAGAGAGGAGATATGGGGATATATGTATATGTATAGCTGATTCACTTTGTTATACAGCAGAAACTAACACCCCATTGTAAAGCAATTATACTCCAATAAAGATGTTAAAAAAGACTTTATCTGCTTCCTGCCGGCAAATAATGGGGAAGCTTATGGGAACCCACCTAGGCATTTTCTCCAAAATAACGGGAAAATGGTCAGTTTTCCTGGGAGTGGGAAGTGGGAGGAGGGTATGGAAACACTCATTCCAAGATTTAATACAAACCTTCCTGAGAACATTGTCAGTATAATGGCAGTGGTGACAGGCTTTCATATACTACAGATGAGTCACTACCGCCTGAGCAATAGGAGAGGAATGTAAGAAACCAGAGATTAGACATTAGCATCATACATTATACAGACAAACCTAAGGGTAAAATATTTGAGCCAATGATTTAGTACGCCTTCTCAAGAAAAGCACAAGGACTCAGAAAGTGTTCAGGAAAAACCAAAGTGAGGTAGCGAGTAATTTTGATGGTAGATATTTCTCCAGATGCTTTGATTATTTTAAAACTTTTACTTTACTAGAAATATGTTTCCCAATTTGCAAGGCCTGGGAGTGTCTGACAATAATTAGAACCAACATAAACTTATGGTTTCTGTTTTGTAAGTAGAACATTACCTGTATCCTGACACTTGAAAACACAAACATAGATGGTAATCTGTGCTCTGGGATAGTTGAGACAAAAGGACTGTCTTAGATGTTCTGACTTCACATATGCTCAGTGTGGGCACAAAATAAGTGGAATCACATTGCTGGTCAGATGTAACAACTTGGACCTGATAATATGCTCACATTTCCCATATAGGGAGTCAGAATATCACTTGGGATATTATTTATGTTTTTAAGAATCTGATTTTGAGGAGAAATGGGCATTTAGAAACTTATATTGATTTTCTCCGTGAAGATGAAATGGAAGGCAAAATATCCTCCTATCACCTTAATTCACTTGGGATGCATGCATCTTAAAAGTCTAATTTCTGGACCAAGTGTTGAATGAATCAGGATGATTGGATTCAAGTAAGGCTAATATTAGAAATGCTGATGGTTGGCTGTTGGTTGATTTTGATTGCCTCCAAAAGATTTAAGGCAGCTTACAAAAATTTGGGTGTAAAGGAAAGCAAGGGTAAGAAGAGTGATATGAAGCCAAGGGGGAGGCTGATTGTAAACCCACATGTGTTCATGCTGCCACAGGTACAGGAGGAAGGACAGGCATTTGGCTGTGTTCTTTTTAACGAGCAGCACAGAGAAGACAGGCCAGCTACTCCATAAGAGTGTGGTTTCTTGGAGGCCTGAGGAAGCCCTCTGTGGGACCTCTTGAAGAGGCCAGCCTGCCGCGCCTCCACACCTCACTGCCACGGCTTCTGAAGCAGGAAATCCTGTCCTCATGACTTTGATGGTGATGATCATAATGATGGCTTCTTGAACACTCCCCATGTCCAATTGTAGGGAAGGTTTGAGTCAGTTGCTAAAAAGTGTCAGCTGCTAGTACATGGTTTGTTCTCCACTCAGCCTGACCACTAAGGCCTTGCTTTTAACCACCATGCTGTAAATGAGGAAAAGAACAAATGCAGGGCGTTTCAGTCTGGAAAGGAAACATCCTCTCTGCCAGCTGCAGCTCGAGTCCCAAGGCCTTCTGGAGGCAGAATTCCTTCCTCTTCAGGAGACCTCTGTCTTTTGTCTTAAGGTCTTCAACTAATTTCACAAGGCCCACCCACATTATGGGGGGTCATCTGCTTTACTCAAGGTCTACTAATTGAAATGTTAATCTCATCTGAAAAATACCTTCATTGCAACATCAAGACTGGTGTTTGACCACAAATCTGGGCAGCTTAGCCAGGTTGACACAGAATCAGTCATCACACCATGTTATCAAAGGAATGGAGGGAGGAGGCTAAGAAGGTTACCCTGTAGAATGAGATGGGCTGGCCGCTGGGGCAGGGCCTGTTTCCTCCACACGTTTGATGTGCATCTTAAGAGACGGGGAGCTTTGTTTGTGCTGTGGGGCTCTGGAGTAAAGAACCAGGCATGACGGCTGCCGACCACAGGGGCAGATGTTGGTCTGAGGTCAGAGAGGGCTCACTGCCCTGTGCCCTGGACAGGGTGTTGTCCTCAGCTTGGGAAGCTTTCTGGAAACAGTGAGATTGGCTCTGGGCTTTTGTGGAGGGAACTGTTTGTGGCTCTGGATGGTCCTGGATCCAGTTCTACTGTTTGAAAATATTTTGCTTGAGATTTTGTGATCATCAAAAATTCAATGATGTCTTTCCAAAACAAACTTGAGTCAGTGTGCAAAGACGATAAATAGGTCAGACCTGGATTTGAAAATGGCTAGGCGAGGTTAGTTGGGGGCAAACAGGGTGAATGTACAATAGAGGCTACATCGTATGGCAGTATGCTTAACCAGATCAGAGTGAGATTCTGATGTGTATGTGTGAATTCTCAAGAGCCAGGGAGTGTGATTCTCACTGTTTTCTTCCGAAAGTTCAGAGAGGTTATTTTAGAAATGTGATATCAGCCAGTACTTATCCTAATGAGGTCAGAAAATGAGATTGCAGTGAACACTGTAGCCACAGTGATTGGTGAATAAGGGGCTTAGAAGCAGTTACCAGAAGGCAGGGAACTTTCCCAGGTGAAAGAGTTTATGTGTTCATTTCTGTTGTTTAGACCATGTAATGAGATCAGTAATCACACCCCATGTCCTGTGCAGTGGAGTTAGCTGCATTACTAAGGATGCAGAGGTGCTGGCCCGGCAAGGTTGGATGCTGGCCTCCGTGTGGGTCCTCTGTGTGGGATCCTGCTGCAGCGGATAAAACAGTCTCAGCAGAGCTGCCCTCCTCTGCTTCCAAGCCAACATTCGTGCCACTATTCCTGTCACACCAGCATTTCATGTTGGTTTCCACTTAGGGAAATTCTATAAACCTTGGGCTCCTCCGGTTCTTGATCTTGGCCTCAGCAAGGCGCAGTTCCATTTGGGATAGAGAGCAGCACGAGTGCCCAAGTGCCCTGGAACTGGCCCTTTGCTTCCAGGAACCAGGGCTCCTGAAAAGCCATTTCCCCAGAGTGCACACCCTGGCGCTGCTGCAGGACCCACTGTGTGGGGGAATGTAGTTCCTCGATGTTTCCCTCTCCCTCTCCCCTCCTCCAACTCTCTCTGTCTGTCTCCCTTGTCCTCTCCTTCTCAAATAAAATGAGGGTCTGGAGAAGCCTGGGCAGGATGTTGCCGAGATCTCTCCACTCTGCAGTCAGTTCACTGTCAACACCCTGAGATCTTAACGCTGGATACAATAACATTCCCTGGAGCCTGAATGGGGTACCACACTGTGAGCCAGTTAATTTAAAATAAGAAGTTGTCGGTAGACTAAGCCTAGAAGTCCACATGGCCAGCTGGTTCTCTCCCTGTGATCAATGTTCCAAGAAGCTGGATCATGATGAGACCATTGCTTTGTTGGGTGAAGCAACCAAAGGAATTGAGTGCATCTCGTGAAAAACTTTTACGAGAGTCAGAGTTTGTGGGGACTGTCCGTTCCAGGGGTGGCTTTGCCAACCCCTGCATAACTCTGCTCTCACTTTTGTTTTGGACTGCCCTTTCCTTGGTTCGAGACCTCTTTTGTTTTTTTCTTTAGATATGTTAATAGCACCAGCTGATCAAATTGCTGGGATGCTCAGTGAGAGCAAACCCTAGTGCTTAACTGGAAAATAAATTCTTGACCTACCCATGTACTGATGGTGGTTTAGGCTGATAGATACTTTTCCTGATGCCCTAGTCGCCCTCCTATGTGCTGATATCTGGGTGAAAGTTGGAGGACATTATTTCCCTGTTTCAAATGCTTCTGAGAACCTCATTATAGCCCTCAAATGCTAACAAAAAAAGAACACAAACTATTAATTATTAAAGTAGTTTCATGAGTCAACTTCAAAGTAAATAAGCAAAGAGCAAAGAAACAGCTCAGAAAAACATGATACTCCATATTAATGTGCCATTTCCATTTTGGTTCACTTTACTATAAATTGTCTTTTTCCTTCCTTGGAATAAAGAAAGAAAACTGTTCTACCTTTCCTTCCTTCTTCTGGATCCCAAGAGATTGGGTGGGTGTTTTAACTTACAGTTTGAGCCTTGGAATTCAGGTAAGTGTGTAAGTGGTATCTCTGAAGTTTTGGGGAGAAAGCCCCTTTCCCTGGGCTGAGGAATGGTTAGGAGGCCGGAGCATGTGGCTTCATGTTTTGGGGTATTTTCCTTTATCCCAGAAAACACACTTTTAGGAAAGGCTCTGATAATTGCACTGTCACTAACATGTCAGTGAATAAGAAGAAGTAAAAAGTTATCAATTCTAAATAAATGAGCAGTGTTTGTATTATCCCTTCTATGGATACTTGCATTTAAATAGTCCATGTTTGAAATCAGCTAAAGGAATGGGACTCTAACTGGGGAATTGGAGCATCTTCCAGCTAGGTAGTGGGGATAGTGGGGATATTTGGAGGGCAGGATGGCCTTTCTATCCCTGAAATCACGGCTATTTCCTACCAAGCCCTTTGAAGGAAATGTCTTCACTTTTAGATGTTTTAGGTGAGGCTGAAGAAAAAGTAATCTAGAGGCCAAAGAGCCAACTGGGCTAAAATGAATGACTATTATTCCCAGCATTGCTGGCCCAGCTAGGGCAGAGTCCTTCCCAGAGCAGGGCTGGACCTGTACAACCATGTGTGCTCAAGGAGGCAAGCCTAACTGTAATGAGTGTGAGCCAATTATCTAGTTAATGTTATTTAGGTACTAAAATATATCTTTAACCAAAGTCACTATATAAATGTAAAAGATATTTCTGAGAGAAAAATAACCCATCTATTAGAAGAAAAATATTTAAATATAGAGTGGTATAATGTGGAAATCTTAAACATTTATTTCATCTTTTAATTATTATTATTTGATTAATGCAAGTTGTGCCTACATTTATTAGTAAAGCATGAACATGAAAGGTAAATGATGATATTAACAAGTTTTATTTATTTTAATTTGTTAGAGATATTCAACCATGGAGAATTTGGGAGGGTATGCCTAAGAAATTGAAACTCAATATGCCAAGATTGCATAGCTCACCAAGAATAAGTTTGCTTTATTTTTATTTTAATAGATTGAGCTTAAGACCCATTTCTGGTAATGAATTTCACACTTATAAGGGAATGGCAGGTGTGTGTGTGTGTGTGTGTGTGTGTGCGCGTGCACACAGACACAGTGCCTTGAATCTCTCTGGTCTGTCCAGTAGTTTTGGTTCCCCCAGGTTCTGCGTGGTTGCAGGGTTGTCTCTGCTAGTTCTAGGCAGGTGGACCTGGGGGAGCCCGTCCACTCTGGTCTCATCAGATGGGCAGCCGATGGCTGTGAGTCAGGCTTCCACCATCACAGGCAAGCCAGGAATAGACTCAGAAATAAGAGGAGAGCAGTGAAACCTGGGAGGATCTTTAGAAATTGGATTTCGTGTAACTTAAGTACCAGTCACAAAGAGAACTAAAGGTCTGTTGAAACAGAATGGGTGGGAGCAGGTGCTAAAGAATCCATGACTTACCAACCAACCTGGCAGCTTTGAGAGGTGGGCTCCATGTTTATGTCTCACAGTGACTCCGTAAGTGGTGTAGTTAATTGTCTTGATTTTTTTTTCTCAAAGATGCTTTCCATACTATTTCTGCTTATGCTGACCTCCCGTAAAACACACACCACACCCCCAACACACAGAAGCACACAGGCGGGCACAGGAGGAGGTGAAGGGGTTCAGAGCTGCTTCCTGATGAACAGCATCTTCCTGGAGGCCCAGAGTGGTGGTGAAGTGAAGCGATCCGGGTGCAGCTTCTTTGGTACCAACCTTCTGCTCTTGAATAGGGCAAGGCACTGAATCAAACCAAAGCTTTGGTTTTATAAGCTGCAAAGGATCTGTAACATTTTTTGTTGTTGTTGTTCAGAAAATTGGGAAAAAGAAATTGTGGTGCCATGAGAAATCAAGTCCTTCATCGCAACTGGACCCAGGGCTCTCCATTGTAATTTAATATTCAGTGCCTCATTAAGAGACTCAGGGACTCCTGAGATTTCTGAAACTACAAGTAATTATTTCACAAGAAGGCTTGGTAAGTTGGTTCCTGCCTATCCCAGTGAGAAGGAAGGCAGAGGTGTGGACTGCATGCAGTTAACTCTTTGAGGCAACTTGGTTCCATTTAATATGTTATACCCTTGACCTCTAGGAGAAACAGTGTATGGTCTAAAAGCCAGCCACTTCTTCTGTTGTGCAGGAGAGTAGTATTGGTCCTGTAAGCCTTGCCCTTCTTGAAGCTGGTAATCTTCCAGTGAAATCCCTGCCCATAATTTTGCAGCTACACCCTGGTTCTAATTTCACTATTTTAGGTCCTCACTTGAATACATTTTGTCATTTCTCTGCTCAAAGTCATCTCCCCAGAGAGGCCTTGTCACATCACTGTCCCTTCCCAGGGCTCTGGTTTTCTTCACAACACTTACCAGTCTCCATCACTGCATTGTAGGTGTATGGATTTTTAGTTTTTTGGAATTTCAATCCCAGAAGAGCTGAAAGATATTCCTTTCTGCCATGCTCACAGGATCTAAAACAGTGTCTCAGGAAATACTGTCAAACAAAAATGCTAAACTGAATGAATGATTGAGAGAATTAATATATTAATGTATCCACTCCTGAAACCTGATTTGGCTTTTGCTGCCAGGTATATATATTAATGGTGTTATGAATATGTGTCTTTGAGAGAGGACTTACAGAAAACTATTGTGAAGGCAAAAGATAAGAACAGAAAAATATGCTTTAATTGGAGTTTTCGCTGTAATGGGTCATTAATTAACTTGTCACATTCTGTCTTCTATCCTGAGAAGTAAAGCTTTGGACAGAGTGTATAATACTTTGGTGCATTTCTAGATTGATTCCTATGTGCTGGGTGTCAGCTAAAAAGAGTATGTGGGGCAGACTGCCCCCTCCTGCCTGGGACCCGTGGTCTTGGCGTGGTGCACAAACCTGTCTGATTTGCTCTGAATGAGGATGTTTCCTGTGACCTTCATAGTCTCTGCTTATATGCACATCCTGAGTAGGGTCTTTGCTGCTGCTTTTCCTAAGAGTCGAAGAGTAATTCTCTCCTCCAGTGGTGTATGAGGCTGATGGTGGCCCTGGGCATCATTCAGCTCATATCATCTTAATACTCCAAGTGCCTTAGGAGACGAAGCAACATTTTAGGGAACAGGTAAGGCTGTAAGTAACTGAGATAAATGAGGTAGCTACAAGAACTCACTTCCCTAAGAGACAATGTGAAGAGTTCGGTCTTCACAATTGAAGCCTGAAATCTGCTACTCACTCTTCTAATGGTTTAAAAGAACCTTGTCACCAATTTTCCTGCACCCATCCAATGAAAAAGAAAAGACACAGTTACAATTCGAACTTTTTTCTGGCAATATTGTGGATGTTGAGTTTGAGAAATTAATCTCAGGGAGAGCTGCCCCAGGAAAACACCATAGGAAGTCAATTTTCAGCTCAATTATGACATACTCTGATTTTTGCTTAAACTGCAAATTCTATCATTTTGCGTATTTTTAGAGATGTAAATATGACAATCACTTATAATTTTTTTGTGTGTGAAATAGAGTTTAAGACACCATGAAATAATTTTGTTGTATTCTAAGAGAACCACCTTTTTCTTTCTCCCTCTTTTTCCTTGAGTGTTTTTCTTTCTTTAAGCCCATTTTATCTTTCCTCCTCCAATCACATATTTTTCATCTGTCTTCATAAACATCCCTGATCATGCTGTAGGGCCAAGGATTCTTCTCACTGTGAAAACTTCACCTGTGTAAAATGAAGAGTTATGCCAAAAAATAAAATTAAGTGGTATTGGACAGCCTATATATAAAGCATCCAAAGAAAAGGAGGAAGGGAAAAGAAAACTACAGAAAAGGAGAAAAAAGATTAGTAACAAGCGGGATACAGGGTAATTATTCCAAAATTTTCTTGGTATTATCCATACTTCCCACAGTGGAAACATTGGTTGCTATATATCAAAGTGAATTAAGAAATGTGTACATGTGAAAATGAAAACTAACATTTTCCCTTAGACGAGATAAAATCAAACTCTTCTAGAAAGTCACTGTGAAAACAAACAAAGCTCCTGGCACAGGATCTGCTCAGAACGTTCCCCACCTGTCCCAGTGGCACTGGGCGGGGGTGGGGGGGTGGGCGGGGGGTGGAGAACTGAGAATCTCCTTTCAAAAACTCATTTCAGTTTTTTAATAGTAAAAAGTAAATCAAAAACATGTCAACCATAAAATTGATGAGACACAATAAAGCCATTCTGAGATTCTAGCCGTAAAACCAACCCAAATTAATCAAATAAGAAATGTATAATTCTTTTATATGACTCATCCATAAAGCAGCCCCAACATTTGTAAAGCACACATCTCTGTTACAAAATCTGCTGATCTCTTGATTAATGTTTAAAGTACCCTAAAAACAACAAAGAAAAGGTGCAGCCCTCATTGAGAGAGTCTTTTCAGCAGTATTGGTTCAGTCTCTGAACTCAGAGGAATGTGTCCCTGATTCAACGTTAATTCGATGCCTCTCTGTCTCCCAGATACAACACAGAGATGACCTCTGAAGCCTCTTGATATAACATTTTTCCTTAGATGTATTTGGAAAATGAATCTGGATTTTACTATGAATTTGTGAGATGCTTTGTGTAGCATAATGAATTCTGTTTATTTCAAACCACTTAGTGATGGAATTTTTTCTAATCTATTTTATTTTTTTATTGAAGTATTGTTGATTTACAATGTTGTGTCAATTTATGCTGCCCAGCAAAGTGACCCAGCCATACATTCTTTTTTATAGTTTTTTGCATTATACTTTATCATAGGATATTGAATATAGTTTGTTGTGCTCTATAGTAGGACCTTGTTGTTTATCCATTCTATATGTAATAGTTTGCGTCTGCTCACCCCAAACTCCCAATCCATCCCTCCCACACTCCCCTCCCCCTTGGCAACCACAAGTCTGTTCTCTATGTCTGTGAGTCTGTTTCTGTGTTGTGTAATTTATTTTATTATGGAAAAATTTTAAGAGATATCGAGAACCTGAAAGGAAAATGATTGGTTATTTGCATCTTGTTCTGGGGACATTTTTGAAAATAAAGGCCCTTATTTTTCTTGATGAGCATGATTTGGGAAAATTTTTGTTGTCTTTTCTTTATGCATTGCTCCATTTCTTCCTTCATTATGTGGCCTTGGCCTCATCCCTCAGCAGTCAGATATCTCATAGAGTAACTGCTGGAGAGGGATCTTAGTAGTGAATGGTCTTCAGAGAAAAAAGCAAGGCTTGAAAGTAAAAAGGGAAGGCCACATGGAGACAGGAGAACCTGATGCAAACACTCACAGTCTCTGGGAATCCACACAAGTTTTAAAAGTTATGCTGTGTCTTGATTATACACGTACTGATTTCATCAAATTTCTCAAAATAGTCACTCTTCATAACTTTCTCACTATCAGTATTATTATCCTTTTAAATCTCAGAATTTTACTTTTTTATGTCCATATTTATTGGAAAAGCTGGAGGTTGGGGTGTAGAAAAAGCAGCCACAGAATCAGTCCTTACTACTGCCACACAGTTTGGGGCACTGGTGTAATTACTTGGGCCCCAAGGTGCCACTGCATGACAGGGCTTCTCTCCAGCCCTCTGCCCTTCTCTGTTTTCTGGTGACATCCTCCAAACCCGCTTTGCCGGAGCCTCCTGTAGGGACTGGCAAGTGCCCCAGACGGGGTCCATCCCCTTTGCCTCGCTGCTCCCTCTGCTGTGGGCTCCATCGCAGGGCTCCCTCCCCGCCCACCTCCTCTTCCTGCTAGAGATTCGCCTCCAGGGCACCTCTGCCTGGCTTCTTCCTGCTGGCCTCTCCCTACTCTGCTTTTCAGCAGAAGGAATGACTGAAGTTAGTCTTTTAGTTATTAAAATAAAAATTAAAGAAAAGATGGTCATTCTTGACTGAGATTTTTCAAATATTTCTTCGTGAGAGAGTTGCCTGTATTTTCTGAACACTGGCTGTATGGGAAGCACGTGCTGCATGATATCTAATGAGGCTGAAGAGAGAGAAAATCAGTTCTCTCCTCAGGGTGGTTGGAATCAGCCAGACCATCCTCAGTTGGCACCAAAACGTATAGGAAAGTTTTACTTGAGGTTTTCTTGTATCTATTATCATCAGTAAAGACTCCAATCCACCTCTGTTCAGGGGTTCAATGTTGGCAAATGACAATTGTTGGATTATCATTTGCTTCTGTTTGTATAATAACTTACTTTGATTTTTCTATGCTTTGTAATAAGTTTGCCTAGAAATTTAGGTAGGTTATCACAAAATTGTGTGTGGAAAATCAACACAAACTTAATCTTTCTTCCCCACATAAAATCCTTTAAAAAAAGATTAGGCATTTAAGAGTGAGGTTACATTAGGTTGGAAGTTTTAAAATCATGTTTTATGATAAGCTTGCAGAAGTCTACTTAAATTCAATTTAGATGGCATTTTGAAGTATTTCCAAATGCCCATTTCACCTAGGAACTCTCTAATGAGGGGAGAGTTGGGCTGCAGGAGAGTCTAAACGTTACCCTGCTTCCAAATGTAACATAAAACTCCAATAACACATTGATTTAATATTGAACATAAACTTGCTTCAGTCCCTTATGTATTCTTTCTGGACCCTGGTTAGGTGTAGCTGTGTGGCCCCGACATCTGTCCCTGCTCTGGGCCCTGGTTCCTCTTGTACAGGGTGAGGAGATGCAGCAGAGGCTGAGCAGCCCTCTCGGGAAGCACTGCATTGGGTTTGGACATTCATGCCAATGGTGCCTCATGTGGCACCAGGACACTCTGGGGAGAATGGCAGCCGACCTGAGGAGGGGAGTCACAGGAAAGGTTCTTGACCCGGGGGAGAGAGGGGGTCAGGATGAGGGACGGAGAGTCTCAGGACAAGTCAGAACTCTTACAGGGACCCAGTGATGCATGGTTGTAGGAAAGATGGCAGATATGGTGTGAAAACAGAAAAGTCTTGGGCCAAGATTTAAGAAGATAAGAAAATGTCAAAGTGAGGGAAATTTTCATGTCTGAATAGGAATACGGAGGGAATACAAGTCTGAAATAAACAGAAAGAGAGTACTCTGCAGAAAGTCTTGGAAAGAGGCCATGACCACTGCCTTCTCCAGGGAAAGACAGGTTGTGGTTCCTCAATAATTAAGGAAGTCACGTGATAATAGTCAACTTTTATTGAACTGCCCCATGGCAGACAGCGAGGGAGGTGTTTTGGGTGCGTTATGTAATTTAACGCTCACAGTAAATCAACGAGGAAGATACAGTTATGATCCCCAATAAACAAATGAGGAAATTTAAGTTTGGGGATGTCACCTACCTAGGGAATGTACAGCCAGGATTTGAATCCATGTTGAGAGTCACTGTCTTATACCATAGCACAAAGAATTAAAAAAAGACTAACTAAATGGTTAGTGGAGGTCACATTTTTAATACTAAAGAGAATATATTGTGGATTTAAGAATTTGAAATAAACCTGATGAAATCATACCTTTTTTAGAGGAATAATGCAGTTTAAAACAGCCAGTGCTGACGCCCTGTCATGGGGATCCACACATTCCAGCGGTGTCTGTGATGTGTGTCAGGAATTTACCATCCTGAGCAGGTCCCTCATGGGGACTCTGGGCTCCGTCCAGCCACTGCATTAGTCAGAGCAGTTATGACACAAGGAGACAGATGAAAGGCCTGGAGTGTGACATACCCCAGAGCCTCCTAGAGATGTGAGGATGTGAGGACCCTGCTTCCAACACCCCTGGTCTCCTAAAATCCTGGGAGCTGGTTCTGCTTAGTGGTTCACTCCTCTGGCTCTAGCATTGGAGGCTTTGGCTCAAACCCTGCCTCTGTTCTGACCTAGTGTGAAACCTGCAACTCTGACACTCCATTTTCTTCCATTATAAAATGGAAATAGTAATACATGATGTTTTAGGAGGGTGATGTAAGGGAACGTTCATGAAACAGAGCAGTGTGCCTTCAGTAAAAATTATCCCATTATTTTCACACTGAAAGCATCTAAAATCCACAAACTGTGCTGGGGAGGGGATAAAAGCATGCATCCTTATCCTGCTAAGGTTCTTTTCAAAGGAAGTGGACTATCTTTGGCCTCCCGGGAAGAGGGCAGAGATGCGTGTTCTGAACTGGCGGCGACTGTACTGGAAATGGTGAGCCCTGGTCCTCTTGCCTTCTGCTTTCTGGGTGATGAAGTGACCAGCCCTGCGTTTCTTCTTCCTGACATGTCTTTCCTTTGAGGGCAGACTGGCATCTAAATCTTTTCTAGGACCATGGAATGCTGTCTCTGCCAAAACCCTTTCTCCTTCAGGGGAGTGGGGCACCCTTGGCTTAGGGTCACGTAGGTGTCTCAACCCCATAGGTGTGCAGTCCCACAGATACTTCAAGTCTTGTGGGTGGTCTAAGGAATCCCCAAGAAGACACTGGGTTGCTTCCCTAGTTTCTGCCTCCTGGTACCATCTTTGACATGTGTAAATAACTTTCAGGCTCTCTGAGGCTCACAGACCATTTCGCATCCTTGCACATTTGCCTGTTGCTTCTGAACTGCCTCCTGTATTTCAGCAAGTGACCCATGACAAACTGTAAGGGTTAGTGCATCCCTCAGCCTCCCCCTCCTCTGCAAGCCTGAGTGCCTTCAGCCCTGCACACACGAGAAGCCCAGTGTGCTGCTGGCGGGTGGAGAACACATCACCTCTAACACTTTACTTTTCAAAAAGAGTCCCAATAAAAATATTCAGTTCTTCCTTCCCATCTGCCAAGTAATAGAAATAAACTACTCAGTTGGTGCCTTATGGAGGTATTTGTAATGAGGTGGATGGAGTTAGAGTCTGTCATACAGAGTGAAGTAAGTCAGAAGGAGAAAAACAAATACAGTATGCTAACACATATATATGGAATCTAAGGAAAAAAAAAAAAAAGGTCATGAAGAACCTAGTGGCAAGACGGGAATAAAGACACAGACCTACTAGAGAATGGACTTGAGGATATGGGGAGGGGGAGGGGTGAGATGTGACAGGGTGAGAGAGTGTCATGGACATATATACACTACCAAATGTAAAATAGATAGCTAGTGGGAAGCAGCCGCATAGCACAGGGAGATCAGCTCTGTGCTTTGTGACCACCTAGAGGGGTGGGATAGGGAGGGTGGGAGGGAGGGAGATGCAAGAGGGAAGAGATATGGGAACATATGTATATGTATAACTGATTCACTTTGTTATAAAGCAGAAACTAACACACCATTGTAAAGCAATTATACTTCAATAAAGATGTTTAAAAAAAAAAATGGTTTGACCATCAGTAATATGGTACTTGGGTGGAGTTGAGGAGTCATGCTTTTCTCTGAGCAATTCATTTTCCCCTGAAGCCTAAAAATAGCATCACACTTGGATAGATGATTGAGGAGTTTCACAGAGGCCATTTTTCAGTACTGTGTCCTTACGTAAGCATGCTTTCTGTTAGACAGTGGCTTCAGTCTGAAAAGCGACACTGTGTGAATGTGTGTGTGTGTGTGTGTGCGTGTGGGCACTCATGCACTTGATAAAATAACAGTCTTAAGGTCAGAGAGTTTCAACTTTGAATTAACTGAAATAGGGAAAGGTTTTGTATTTGTAAACCTGCTTGTCACAGGGTTTACTGTACCTGTGATGCTATAACATTTTAACACCCACACATACCTGTTATTATTCTCATCCATTGAAAATATGTTTTATGTTTTTTAGTGTATACAACTTTGCAATTTATCCTAATGCTGTTCACATAAAGTAGCTTACCGGCACTTTCAAAAAGAAAAAAACCTTGTGCAGCAGTCAGAGAAGGTTTTGAAGATTAGGAAACTATGGCCCAGAAAGACTAAAGGACTTGTCAGAAGTCCCCAGCCCCTTCAGGTGGGTATTTCCATGAGTGTTAAGGGTCCTCTTTGATCTGACACCTTCCCCTTCAGCACCTTATTTCCTATTCTTCCTTTTGCTATGCGTGGGAAATGGAAGGTCACTTTAGGTGGAATATAGCGTTAACTATCAAAATGAAAACATTCACTTTACTACTACAAGTACTGCTACTTAAAAGATGCTTTTAGTCCTCTGATCCTAGTTCTCTAATTTTATATGTACATCCTGCCTCTCAGTAACAGTTTGACTAACCTATACTACCTTTACAATTTTCTGTTATGTTTCTGTTTTCTGTTTATAAAATTAGAGGACTTAATTCCATGATCTGTAAGATTTCTTCCCACACTGAGTGGTACACTACCCAGATTGAACAAATATATAAATGAAAACCAATTTTGGCCAAGATGGAGCAGCCCCATTCCTCCAACTCCTTTCTCTTACAACGAAAACACCAAACATAACACAACAAACATGGAAAGACTTGAAAGGCAGAGAAAGAAGGCAGATGGCCTTTGACCTCAGGACTGGCTAACGACACAGTGGTGAGTTCCCTGGGTTATTCTGTTTCCTCTATGTCCCAGAAACAGGGCTGGAGAAGGCTGCAACCCAGAAGTACCAACAGACAGAGAAATACAACCCAAGTCTGTTCCCCAAGCAGAGGACCAGAAAAAGGGTGGCCTAACAGAACAGAAAACTTTTTTGACAGCATTTACCTTCATCCAGCCAAACACCAGTGGGAAAACTGCCTCTCTCACTCACGGTTACACAGGGGCTAGGGCAGCAGAAGCACAACTCCGATTCCTCCCAGATGCTGATGAGCAAGCTGGCCCACCATCCCTCGCCTGTAGAGCAAACTGAGTGCTCCTTGCCAGGAATCTGTGGATGGGCTCAGCAGAGTTCAATCCCAGATTCCCCCAGTGGGGCAGTGACAGCAAACTCAAACAGGGAGCTAAACCTGCACCCTGACCCAGGAGCAACCAGGGTGAGGGGGCTGATCTGCACGCTGCTGCTTCCAGGGGCAGCTGGCCTCAGTGGGACCTGAGCACTGAGTAGCGACGGGACTGAACAGGAGCTGTAAGTTGGGATTGACCGGCACTCTGCTTCCCACCCCCAGACATTAGCTGGGTCTTCAACTCCACTCAACAACAGATTGAGTGAGGCAAGACTAGTCAGCATTTCACTTGCCCCATGCCACCCTGGGTTTTGAAGGGGCCTGCAGAGAGCTGAGCCTCCACCCATCCCTGCACTGGCAACGTGGAACATGGTACAACGTGGGGCTAGTCTTTCTGCCCCTGACCCCCAGGGTCAGTGGGGCTTACCAGGAAATGAGTTTTCACCCCTACCTTCCAGCAGTGAAGTGACTTAGCCAGCCCTCTGTTTCCCTCTCTCTCTGGAGTCAGTGTGCCCAGCAAGGAGTGGGTGCACTGCTTTTACTGGGAATATGTTGGCAGATCTAGGAGGAAGCTGAATTTACACCCCGCATCTGCAGTGAGGTGTCGTGAGTCAATTAATCCAGCCAAGTGGAAACTTTGTTGGGTAGGGTCGTGGGGCTCCCTGAGGAGTTGAGCATTCATTCCACTTGGCATGCCACACCTAAACAGGGTGACTGCTTGCTAAAAACTAAAATAGAGTGGAGCCCAGAGTTTCACAATATAATGTCCAAAATGCACAGCATACAATTGAAAGGCACCAGGAAAATCACAACTCGAATGGGAAGAGACAGCAGATGCCGATGCTAAGACGAATCAGATGTTGTGATTTTCTGACAATGATTTTAAATCATCAGTCATAAAAAAAAATGCTTCAATGAGCACTTATAATCAGTCTTGAAACAAATGAAAAATAGAAAATCTCAGCAATTAAATAGAAGATACAAAAATACTCAAAGGAAAATTGTAGAACTGAAAAGTACAATAGTACAATAAGCAAAATAAAAAATATCTCACTAGATGGGAGATTGGAGATGACAGAGAGCAGAATTAATGAACTGAAAGACAAATCAATAGATATTACCCAATCCGATAATAGAGAAAAAATAGACTAAAAAAACCCAGAACCATGTGTGGTAATCACAAAAAATCTAATATTTGCATCACCAGAGTCCCAGAGGAAATGAGAAAGAGTGTGGGGCTGAAAAATTCAAAAATATAATAGCTGGAAATTTCCCCAAATTTGGCAAAAGGCATACACCTACAGATTTGATTCATGAAACTTCGTGAATCATGACAGGATAAACCCAAAGAAATCCATGCCAAAAAATGTCATAATCAAACTTCCAAAGGAAAAAATAAGTCTTGAAAGCAGCCAGAGAGAAATGAAACTTTACCTACAGGAAAACAGCATTTTGACAATGAATGACAATGAATTTCTCATTTGAAACCACAGAAGACATAAGGACATGTCACAACATTTTTCAAGTGCTGAAGGAAATGTCAACTGTAAATTCTATATCCAGCAAAAATATCCTTAATGAAGAGGAAATGAAGATATTCTAAAGCAGGGGTCCCCAAACCCCAGGCCATGGACCAGTACCGGTCCATGGCCTGTTAGGAACCAGACCGTATAGCAGGAGGTGAGTGGCAGGCAAGCAAGGGAAGCTTCTTCTGTATTTACAGCCACTTCTCATCACTCTCGTTACTGCCTGAGCTCTGCCTCCTGTCAGCATTGTGGTGAGTCGTATGATTATTTCATTATATATTACAATGTAATAATAATAGAAATAAAGTGCACAATAAATGTAATGTGCTTGAATCATCCTGAAACCTTCCTCCCCGCCCCCAGTCCGTGGAAAAATTGTCTTCCACAAAACCTGTCCCTGGTGCCATAAAGGTTGGGGACCACTGTTCTAAAGCAAAGAAATATAAGAGAATCTGTCCTCAGAAGACCTACCCACAAAGAATACTTAAAAGAAATTCTCTAAACAATGAAGAAATGGAAACAGAAGGAGCCTGATACATCAGGAAGATAGAGTAATGGATGAAGTAAATTAGTGGTAAATATAACAGGCTGTTCTTCTCTTCATGAGGTTTTAAAACTGTGTTTGAAGATTGAAGCAAAAACTATAAGGTCATCTGATGTGGTGCTCAATGAATGGAGAGAAAATTCTTAAGATATTTCTAAAAAAAAGGTAGAAGAGTGAAAGGACCCAAAAAGATGTAAGATGTTTATACTTTGCTCAAAAGTGGTAAAATACTGATGCCAGTAGACTCTGATATGTTACTTACATATATGAAAAAACCCTAAAGTAAACACTAAATTACTATACTGAGAAAAATAATCAAAAGCATGATAGATAAATCAAAGTAGACTTCTAAAACATAAAACATAAGAGGGCAAGAAAAGGGAGACAGGAATAAAAAACAGAACAAATAGAAAACAAGAAATAAATTGGCAGACTTTAGCCCTAACCTATCAATATTTATCTGAAATATGAAAGGTCTAAACATACCAATCAAAAGACAAGGATTGTCAAAGTGGATGAAAAAAATAATCCAAATACAGTATATGCTTTCTACAAGAAGTTCACTTCAAACATAGCAACATAGGTAGGTTGAAAGTAAAATGACCGAAAAAAATATATCATGCTTTGTGGGGGGGATAAATTGGGAGACTGGGATTGACAAATACACATTACTATACATAAAATAGATAACTAATAAGAATGTACCCTAATAAGAACATACTGTATAGCACAGGGAACTCTTCTCAATACTCTGTAATGACCTATATGGGAAAAGAATCTAAAAAAGAGTATATATGTATATGTATAACTGATACACTTTGCTGTATAGCAGACACTAACACAATATTATAAATCAACTGTACTCTAATAAAAATTTTTTAAAAATCACAAAACTGTAAAAAATATACATATCATGCGAGCATTAATTTTATTTATTTTTATTAAATTTTTTTAATGGTACACATTTATTTTTATAGGCTTATGTTTACCATTTACTTATTCTAAAGTCTGTTTTTCTTCCAGTTTTATTGAGATATATTTGACATACAGCACTGTATAGTTTAAGGTGTATAGCATAATGATTTGATTTACATACATCATGAAATGATTACCACAGTAAGTTTATTGAATATCCATCATCTCATATAGATACAAAAGAAAAGAAAAAGAAAAAAATATTATTTTCCTTCTGGTGAGAGCTCTTCAGATTTACCTCTCTTAACAACTTCCATATATAACATATAGCAAACAAATGGGACCTAATCAAACTTACAAGCTTTTGCACAGCAAAAGAAACCATAAAGAAAATGAAAAGACAACCTATGGAATGGGAGAAAATATTTGCAAATGATGTGACTGACAAGGCTTAATTTCCAAAATATACAAACAGCTCATACAACTCAACAACAAAAAAGCAAACAACCCAATCGAAAAATGGGCAGAAGACCTAAATAAACATTTCCCCAAGGAAGAAATACAGATGGCCAGTAGGCATCTGTATGAAAAGCATGAGCATGAAAAGATGCTCAACATTGCTAATTATTAGAGAAATGCAAATCAAAACTACAATGAGGTACCACCTCACCTGTCAGAATGGCCACCATTAAAAAGTCTACAAATAAAAAATGCTGGAGAGGGTGTGGAGAAAAGGAAAACCTCCTACACTGTTGGTGGAAATGTAAGTTGGTGCAACCACTGTGGAAAACAGTATGGAGTTTCCTCAGAAAACTAAAAATAGAATTACCATATGATCAATCAATCCCACTCCTGGGCATGTATCCAGATAAAACTATAATTCAGAAAGATACATGCACTCCTATTGTGAATAGTTCATACCAGCACTGTTCACAATAGCCAAGACATGGAAACAACCTAAATGTCCATTGACAGATGAATGGATGAAGAAGATGTGGTATATATATATATATATATATATATATATATATATATATATATATATATATATACACACACACATATATATAATGGAATACTACTTAGCCAAAAAAAAGAACAAAATAATGCCATTTGCAGCAACATGGATGCAACTAGAGATTATCATATTAAGTGAAATAAGTCAAAAAGAGAAAGACAAATACCAAATGATATCACTTATATGTGGAATCTAAAATATGACACAAATGAACCTATCTGTGAAACAGAAACAGAATGACAGACATAGAGAACAGACTGGTGGTTGCCAAGAGGGAGGGGTTCGGGGGAGGGATGGAGTGGCAGGTTGGGGTTAGCAGATGTAAGCTTTCATATATAGAATGGATAAACAACAGGGTCCTACTGTATAGCACAGGGAACTATATTCAATATCTATGATAAACCATAATGGAAAAGAATATAAAAAAAGAATGTATATATATATATGTATAACTGAATCACTTTGCTATACAGCAGAAATTAACATAATGTAAATCAACTATACTTCAATAAAAAATATTGATTGATTATAATATGCAGCAGTGTTAATTATACTTATCATGTTGTACATTACATCTATAGTATTTATCTATCTTATAACTGGAAGTTTGTATCTTTTGACCACTCCCCCACTCCCCTCACCCCACCTCTGGTAACCACAAATCTGATCGCTTTTTCTATAAGTTTTATGTAGTATAACCTACAACACTATGAACTTCTTGGTGCACAACATAGCGATTCCGTATTTCTTTATATTACAAAATGATCTCCAGGATAAGTCTAGTTACCATCTGTCACCATAAAAAATATTATGTTATTGACTGTATTCCCCATTACTCATTTATTTTGGAACTGGAGTTTGTATCTCTTACTTTCACTTGTCTGTTTCACTCATCCCCCTACCCCTCTCCCTTCTGACAACCACTTGTTTGTTCTCTGTGTCTATGACACTGTTTCTGTTTTGTTACGTTTGTTCATTTGTTTTGTTTTCTAGATTCCAACTGTAAGTGAAGTCATAAGACATTTGTTTTTCTCTGCCTGACATTTCACTTAGCATAATACACTTAGGTCCATCCATGTTGTTGCAAATGGCAAGATTTCATTCTTTTTTTATGGCTGAGTATTATTACATTGTGTGTGTGTGTGTGTGTATATATATATATATCCATTCACATATCTATGGGCAGTCATGTAGGTTACTTCCATGTCTTGGATATTGTGAAATATTGTACAATGAACATAAGGGTGTATATATCTTTTGGAATTAGGTCTTTTGTTTTCTTTGGAAAAATACCCAGGAGTAGAATTGCTGGATTGTATGGTAGTTCTGTTTTTAAATTTTTGAGGAACCTCCATACTGTTTTCCATAGTGGCTGCACCAATTTATATTCTCTCCAGCAGTGTACAAGTGTTCCCCTTTCTTCACATCCTCTCCAACAATTATTATTTGTAGTCTTTTGATAATAGCCATTCTGACATGTGTGATGTGATATCTCATTGTGGTTTTGATTTCCATTTCCCTAATGATTAGTGATGTTGAACATCTTTTCATGTGTCTGTTGGCCATCTGTATGTCCTCTTTGAAAAAAATGTCTATTCAGATCCTCTGTCCATTTTTTAATTGGGTTGTTTGTTTTTTTGATATTGAGTTGTATGGGTTCTTTGTGTATTTTGGATATTAACCCCTTATCAGATATATCATTTGCAAATATCTTATCCCATTCAGTAGCCTCCCTTTTTGTTTTGTTGATAGTTCCCTTTGCTGTCTGAAAACTTTTTAGTTTGATGTAGTTCCCCCCTTTTTTTGATTCTGTTTCCTTTGCCTAAGGAGATATAACCAAAAAAATATTATTAAGACTGATGTCAAAGAGCATACTGTCTATATTTTCTCCTAGGAGTTTTATGGTTTCAAGTGTTACATTTAGTTCTGTAATCTATTTTGAGTTTATTTTTGTATGGTGTGAGAAAATGTTCTAATTTCATTCTTTTATGTGTAACTGTCCAGTTTTCCCAGCACCATTTGTTGAAGAGACTATCTTTTGCCCATTGTATATTCTTGCCTCCTTTATTGTAGATTAATTGCCCATATAAGTGTTAGTTCATTTCTGGGCTGTCTATTCTGTTCCATCGATCTATGTGTCTTTTTTGTGGCAGTACCATACTGTTTTGCTGACTGTAGCTTTGTAGTATAGTCTGAGGTCAGGGAGCATGATACCTCCAGCTTTGTTCTGCTTTCTCAGTAAGAGAAAAAAGGCTATTTGGGTGTTTGTGTTTCCATACAAATTTTAGAATTTTTTGTTCTGTTTCTCTGAAAAATGTCATTTGTATTTTGGTAGGGATTGCATTGAATCTGTAAGTTGCCTTGGGGAATATGGTCATTTTAACAATGTTAATTTTTCTAGTCTGTGAACATGATATGTCTTTCCATTTGCTTGTGTTGTTTTCAGTTTTTTTCATCAGTGTCTTACAGTTTTCCGAGAACAGGTCTTTTGCCTCCTTAGTTAGATTTATTTCTAGGTATTTTATTCTTTCTGATGCAATTGTAAATAGGATTTTTTTCTTAATTTTTTTTTCTGATAGTTCATTATTATTGTATAGAAACAAAACTGATTTCTGTATTATCAATTTTGTGTCCTGCAACTTTAGTGAACTCATTTATTAGTTAAAATAGTTTTTTTGGTGATGTTTTTAGGATTTTATAATGTTGTATCATGTCATCTGAAAACAGTGGTAGTTTTACTTCTTCCTTTCCAATTTGGATTCCTTTTATTTCTTTTTCTTGTCTGATTGATGTGGCTAGGACTTCACCAGACCTGTATGATCTAGGCATGTTCTTATGTGGGCTCTGTGGCCCCTGTTGTTGTGGTGGGCTGACTACCGTGGGAGTGCTGGTAGGCAGGGCTGGTCCCCAGGTATGTTGACTGCCAGGCCCTGCCTTGTGCAGAGGCTACTGGCTGCTGTTGGGTGGTGCTGGGTCCCAGGGCTGCTTTGCTGTGGAGGCCTGGGGTAGGCTGTACCTGGTGTCAGCCCACTGGTGGGTGAAGCTGGATTCCCATGAAACTGGCTGCTTGGCCTGGGGGATGGGGTTCCTGGGACTTGGACCAACCATCTGGTAGGTTGGGTTGGTCCTGGTTGTAGTAGTCTAGAGGGAGGACTCCAAAATGCCAGTTGCCAGCACCAGTGTCCTCGTGGTAGAACAAGTTCTTGTTGCAGTGTCTGTGTCCCCAGGGGTAGTCCCAGCTACCTCCTGCTTCTCTGGGAGGCGAAGATCAGCAAGTGGGTTTGACCCAGGCTCCTTTCAAGTTACTCCCTCTGTGCTATGTATCGGAGTGTGTGAGATTTTGTGTGCGCCCTTTTAAGAGTGGAGTCTCTATTTCCTGGAGCCCTCTGACTCTCCCATATGCAAGCACCACTGACCTTCAAACCAGCTGTTCTAAGGGCTTGTCTTCCTGGTGCAGGACCCCTGAGCTGGAGAGCCCAATGTGGGACTCAGACCCCTTGCTCACTGGGGAGAACCTCTGCTGTTGTGATTATCCTCCTGGTTGTGGGTTGCCTTCTGAGGGGTGTGGATCTTGACTGTACCGTGTCTCTGTCCCTCCTGGCTGTCTTGTTGTGGTTCCTTCATTATATCTTTAGTTGTGGAAAATCTTTTCTTCTAGTCTTTAGGTTATTCTCATTGGTAGTTACTCTGTAAATAATTGTAATTTTGTTTTGCCCATGGGAGGAGGTGAGCTCAAGGTCTTCCTACTCCTTCATCTAGGCCACTCCCCTATGCAAGCAATAATTATAAAAAAGCAGACGACTATATTTAATCAGATAAAGTAGATGAAAGAACAAAGAAAATTGGGATATTACATAACAATTAAAAGTGCAGTCTACCAAGAAGATAAAGCAATCCCAAATGTGCATGCACTAAAAACATGGAGCACATGAATCCAAACTAATAGAGCTGGAAGGAGAAATAGACAAATCTACAGTTATCATTGGGAACCTTAGCACCCCACTCTCAGCAACTTGTAGAACAACTAGGCAGAAAATCATGTAATGTTCCTAAACAAGATTACAAAATTAGAGAAAACATTAGTGGTTGCCAGGGTTATGAATGGAGCGGGGTGAGGTTGGTGTAGCTATAAAGAGTTCTTGAGGGAGTTCTGTATCTGGATTGTGGTGGTTGTTACACAAATCTACATGTGTGGTAAGATTGCTTGGAACTCCACACACACAAATGCTTGCATGTAAAAGTGGTGAAATCTGATTAAACTGTATTTTACCAGGGTCAATTTCCTGCTGTTGATATTGTACTTGAATTATGCAAGATGGTAGCATTTGGTAGAACTGGGTGTAGTGCATGTGGAACTTCCCTATATTTTTTCCAACTTCCTGTGACTCTAAAATTATTTCAAAATAACTTTAAAACAAATAAATGAAGAAGAATAGTAACACCACTGTATGCCCGTGGGTTTGTTGGAGTTGCGTCTGTACTTGCGTTCATCCTTTTGCTGTCATCAAATATATTCCTGTTTCTTGACCTGATTTGGATTGGGTTTGTAATGACTCTGCCCCTGAAATATGTTCATCTGTGTCGTGAATTGAAAGTAGATGCCCTTCTTTTGTGATTGCAGAGGCAATGCTGCACGTGTGGGGACCAGGCCATGGGGCGCCTGGGACCTGAGGCCGGGGCCCTCCCAGCCCATCTGGAGAGAGATACCATGGCAACGGTGCTGCACATAGTAATTAAGCCTAATTGTTGTCAGGTTTACTCCAAGCATCAGAAGTTAAAAATAGGGCCATTTATTTCCTGATGCAGGTGTAACATCTGGGGAAATGCTCTGGCTGTGAAAGAGGAGCCAAGCCTGGTGAGGAAGACCCTCTGGTTGGACACATCTACTGATGGATGTGACTGTGGCCAAACATCCCCACTTGGATAAAAAATTCTTATATGTCCAACCAAACAGAAAATTAACCATTTATATATGATTAGCTCTTTTTCAGAGCTATCTATCTGTGAAAGCTGATGATCTTTTTTTTTTTTTAATTAATTAATTAATTATTTATTTATTTATGGCTGTGTTGGGTCTTCTTTCTGTGCAAGGGCTTTCTCTAGTTGCGGCAAGCGGGGGCCACTCTTCATCGCGGTGCGCAGGCCTCTCACTGTCACGGCCTCTCTTGTTGCGGAGCACAGGCTCCAGACGCGCAGGCTCAGTAGTTGTGGCTCACGGGCCTAGTTGCTCCGCGGCATGTGGGATCTTCCCAGACCAGGGCTCGAACCCGTGTCCCCTGCATTGGCAGGCAGATTCTCAACCACTGCGCCACCAGGGAAGCCCAAAGCTGATGATCTTTAAAAATCATATTATTAATGCTTTTCTATGGTAATAGAAATGTGTATTTTTGTTGTGAAATGTGGATAAAGATTAAAAGGCATAAGTAAATCACCTGGGAGATATATTTCTAATGAATACACATCCTTTTATGTACTTTACAAGTTCTAAATCCTCTGCTCATAAAAATAGGTTATGTTTTTTTTTTTTTTAATTTATTTATATTTATTTTTGGCTGTGTTGGGTCTTCGTTTCTGTGCGAGGGCTTTCTCTAGTTGCAGCGAGCGGGGGCCACTCTTCATCGCGGTGCGCGGGCCTCTCACTATCGCGGCCTCTCTTGTTGCGGAGCACAGGCTCCAGATGCGCAGGCTCAGTAGTTGTGGCTCACGGGCCCAGTTGCTCCGTGGCATGTGGGATCTTCCCAGACCAGGGCTCGAACCCGTGCCCCCTGCATTGGCAGGCAGATTCTCAACCACTGCGCCACCAGGGAAGCCCAGGTTATGTTTTGATAAATAGTAAAGATGACTTCTGATTAAAGTTAAGAAACAATGGAGATGAATGACTACATAGGTTATTGCTTTAAAACATCAATGTTGTTATAAAGGAGACATAATTTGGGGGTATATATTAATCAGTTTGACTAACTTGTCTGAATTTACTTGAAAACTCAACATCTATTATATGATAAAATGTTTTTCATGTAGCTTGTGGCAGTCAGTGATTACATGTTAGGTGTGACAACTATATTAAGAGCTTAGCACCAAAGTAAATAGCTAAATACTCTCCCAGCCAATACTTTGGCAGGAGAATCTGGGGGGTACATTTCAGGCTGCTCTGTGCAGGTCCAGGCTCACCCCTCTGTGATCCTCTCCTGTCTGATGGATGAACAGCACCTTTTCCTTTGGTATTTGTCCTGTCTTCATGGAGTGGCCCTCTTCCATCCCCACCCTCATCTTCTCTTCATCCTGTGGGCATTTCCCTTGCCACACCTTGGGTGTGTGAACCTTTCCTCTTTATTGCCATGACCACTGTGTGAGCACATGTGTGCTCTTTCCTTTTGCATTGCCCAAGTGCCTTGCAGTGTGCCTGGCCCAGAATGAGTGCTCAATAAACAACCCTGACTGACTGTGATTAGGATGCCCTGTGTGGATGTCTAGAGGGCTCTTGCATACAGGTGCTCAGGATGAAAAAGAAACCTTAATTTGGTTTGGATCTTAGGTATCGTTTTACCCTGTGTCTTACTTAAAATGTATCAGGATGATGCAAACAGTTATGTGTTTGCGTGTGCACATGCATGCATGTGTGTGTGTGCGTGTGTGATAGTTTTCTTCTGAGCATCTCACTGCTTGAGGATTCAGCTGATAATCAGGAACCACAAGTTTCCTTAATTGTGATAATCTTAGACTACTCAGTCTACCTGTTTTTTACCTGCACTAATTGTCAGTGTGGTAATATTCCTCTAAATGCTTTTAGAGTTCCTTACCATTCACGTAGTGTGGTCGTGCCGGCATTTCATCTTGACATCGTAACAGATGTGCATGGTGGGTGTCACAGGCTTTGTTTCACTTTGCAAGTTAGGAAACTGATGCTCACAAGAGTGGTGACTTTTATGGCTAGAAAAGGCAGAACTAGACCTAGAACTCAGGTGGTCTCAGTACTGGATGCTTTCTTCCAAATATTCCACAGAATTTGACTGCTGCTTGGAATTTTGCCAGATGTTGAGAGTAGGTTTCACTGTCAAAGCATTTTGGGCAGTTGCCAGTTGATTTCCATTCTAAATTTGGCAACTATTAACTCATATATTTATACTCTTTATAGTTCAGAAGAGAGAGATGAGGAAATTGACTAGGGATTTCAGAACTCCCTCACCATCTGAGATCAGGTGGCTTTCACTACAATATAACAAAACTGTTTATTACAAATTTTCAGTTGCTATGGACATAATCACATGTCTTGTAATCAGCTAGATGTTGGGAGGGTCCTAGCTCCACTCACCTATTCACATGTACATTTTCCCTCCTGAGCGTCAAGTTTCCTGTCAGTTGCTGCTCCCTGAAGTGTGCATTTTAAAGGGATTCCCTCATCTTTCCCCACAGGGCTTGCAAAAGACACTTGCTGCCCTCCCTGTCGGTCTCCTGAATGCAAGCTGATGCCCATGGCTGTGGCACTTTCCTTCAGGGAGTACCTGGGTTATATGTAGAAGCCCATGGTGCCTTTGCTGATGAACCATTCTCTTGACAAAGGGAATTTATTCCTCCCTCATTTCCAGCTTCCTCTTTCCACTCTTTCTCTATTCAAACTACCAGGTGACCACGATGGAAGATGTGACACTTGAATCAGCTTTGTTAACAATTAAGTTTGAAGATGATCAGCTTTTCATTTCACCATCATCATGATACTGAAATTGTTTTTATTTTATTTATTTATTTTTGGTTGTTAAATTTTCTTTTTCTTTAATTTTTATTTTATATTAGAGCATAATTGATTAACAATGTTGTGTTAGTTTCAGATGCACAGCAAAGTGATTCAGTTACACATATACATGTATCTATTCTTTTTCAAATTCTTTTCCCATTTAGGTTATCACAGAGTATTGAGCAGAGTTCCCTGTGCTATACAGTAGGTCCTTGTTGGTTATCTATTCTAAATATAGCAATGCCTTAAACAAACTAAAGAATAGTGTATCGTTTGAAACATGTAACAGTGGACCCCTCAGATCACTCCATCTAGCAGTGGTCCTCCCAGACTCACCTTTCCTCAAATCTCAGGCTTTTTAAAGTATGATAAATCCCACCCCCAAAGTCTTTTTTTATAAATTTTTATTTATTTTTGGCTGCGCTGGGTCTTTGTTGTTGCTGTGTGCGGGCTTTCTCTAATTGCAGCAAGCCTTAGCTACTCTTCCTTGTGGTGCGCAGACTTCTCATTGCGGTGGCTTCTCTTGTTGCGGAGCATGGGCTCTAGGTGTGTGGGCTTCAGTAGTTGTGGCACACAGTCTCAGTAGTTGTGGCGCACAGGCTTAGTTGCTCCATAGCATGTGGGATCTTCCCAGACCAGGGATTAAATCCCCTGCGTTGGCAGGCAGATTCTTGACCACTGTGCCACCAGGGAAGTCCCCACCCCCCAAGTCTTATGAGCAAAGTACAGCGGATGTTAATTTGGCTAAATGGGAAAGTAAAAATGTATTTCGGGGCAGAAATGGAATTGCTTGTAGGAACAGTTTCATCAGTTTATTTTAGTGTAGTTATTCTCACTGATGACCTGTTGTCCAAATGGGTATCCTATGACTTTCTGTGTTGTTGAATTCTAGTTTTGAGTGTTCCATTTCAGTTGGCAACATAACACTCCTGGGGACGTTTGAGAGCAAAACAGCCAATTTCCACTCATATGCCAATCAATATTGGGAGAGGAAGGAAGTCTTAGCATTAGTTCACAGATGTGTGCGTACCTACAGAGGCAACAACATGAAATGTAAAGAATATGGGCTTTGGAATGAGACAGACACACAGTGGTTTGAGCATTTATTATTGCTGTGTTGTAAGTAAGTTAAAAAGCTCCTTGAAACTCAAATATCTATGAACTAGAGATGATACCCTCTGTTCTTCATACGTTTGCTGTGAAAATTTAATGAGATCACCTATATAAGTAACTAACGGTGTCTGGGACATATCATGTTGTCATTAATATTCCCTTTTCTGGCCGATAGCTCACGGTCTTCATCTGGGATTTTACTCACAGTTGGATCTATGGGTGGCTAGCTTGTTACCTAACATCCATCCCCAGTTTTTCCCAGACAGGTCTCAATTACTAAACTAGGGCAAGTTATTAAAAGGCTACATTTCATTGTCAAAATCACTTTGGATTCCATTCCACAACTGGGATTCAAGTTGGAGAATTACAAACCAATGACTACCAGTTTTCTCTAAAATCGTCTGAAAAGTAGTGAGGAAAGAGAGGCCACTCACCATTGGATACTAACACTACAAAGGGGAGGAAGATATGCCTATCCACAGAGGACAGAAGGTCGACCACAAATGAAGTTCAGCTGGTCATAGGGCTGCTCTTGCCCACAGCAAACTCAGCACTTCTGATGTGAGTTCAGATGAAGAGAGAAATAATTGCTTCCCAAAGACCACAGTGAAAAAGCTTAAGAATACACCAAAGGCTATAAGTCCCCCAAATAGTGGGTTGTATTTCCCTTCTATCTAAATACAAAAGGGAGGGTGTTGCTTCCTGCTTTGAGACCAGTGCTCCTGGGTAACAGTATCATTATCAGTGTTTGTCATAGCACATCTGGTGCTGGGACCCAGATCACAAGGATCTCAAAGCCCAGATGATTCTTTCTGAAAATCCTGTGCTCTAGGTTATTCAGAGTAAAATTAACAAATGTTAACCATGCTTAAGGTACTTAAAGAAAAATCTTAAGTTTGAAGCAGACATAATCATGGCTCTGAGGTTTTCTGAAGGATCGGCTTTTATGAGTCATTTAATTCTTATAGACAATATTTGTTTTTTAGGATGAATGAACTGAGTCTTGCTTCTTGTACTAAAGCCATGACACAATTTATACTTTTGGAGCTGGAAGTGATAAGAGAGGTGGACAGCTAGCTCCCTCATTTTACAGATGAGGAAGCTGCAAGTCAAGTGGGTGAGTCACTTAGTGATGGCAGAGTAGATGCTTAGCTCGGGCTGTCCCCTATGTCATGCTGCCTCAACAGGCTGCTGTATTTGATGTCTGCTGAAACATGCATGTCAAAAAGATGAAAGGAAGACACCACAAATAGAAAACTGACTTGCCAGGATATGTCAGTCAGAGGTTGAATAACTGTAAAAGACAAAGAGTGCCATGATAAGAATAACCCCAAATCTGAAAAGAAATCTTGGCAAAGGGCACATTTTGTGTACTTGCAGAAGAAGAAATACTGGTGATGCAACTTACATATAATTGATAATCCAAAAATTGCAAATGAAAACAATATTGAGCTTTACTTGGGTCTGTCTAATAAACCAACTAAAAATGCAGGTGCCTGAGTGGTGAGGCCAGGCTTCACAGCAGGGGCCCAACAGGTACACAGGCACCCACGCTTGGTGGGTTTATCCACATGAATGTAACTGGAAAACGTACATTCACCTCAGACTGTTGTGTATCTTACAAAACAGTCAACAGAGTGGAAACTTATCTCTGTGTCTATGAAGGTATTCATCACCATATTATTTATAACACTTAACAAGGAGGGCAGGTTAAATAAATTATGATACTTCCAAATAATAGTCTATGAATGTAATAAAGTGATCTTCAAAGAATTTTGAATGTAGAAATTTTACTGAACAAACTGAAATGTCGGAGTTTGGATCAGAGAAAGGTTTATTGCAGGGCCAAGCAAGGAGATGGGTGGCTTGTGCTCAGAATACCCTGAACTCCCTGAAGGATTTCAGCAAAGAGTTTTTAAAAGCAAAGTGAAGGAGGGCCATCCCAGGGTACGTGATCAGCTCCTGCACAATTCTCTGATTGATAGATTTTGAGGTCACAGGGGTTAGCATTATGAATCCTTAGGCACCAGAAGGTCTGTGGGCTCATGATCATCAAGTAGTTAATTTCTTCCATTTGGTGGTGGTTTTAGCATCTGTAAAACAACTAAGGAAGTATACATCAGATACTATTATCTGGGTACTTCAGAGAGGAGCTACAGCAGAGGAAATGGGGGAGGTGTCTGTCCCAGAAAGGCCCCATAGAGTCCTGCTTGGTTACAGAAAGATGTTCAAAATGCAGTTTTACGTGAAATGAAACACATAACACAAAATTCAATATAAGCATGATCCTGATTATATTAAATTAATCCACATGTACACCATAGAAATATAAGACAGTTCACCCAAATGTTAACAGTGGTTATCTCAAGATAGACGGGGTTTTGTCTTCTTTATTTTTTTCAAATGTTCTACAATAAATAGGGATTATTTTTATAACCAGAAAGAGGAATACACTTATTTAAAAATAATTTACAAAGTTAAATTAAACCCATTTTAAGAGTGTTTTGATTAGCCATAAATTTAGAAATGTTGGCGTTTTCAAACCCCATATGTTCATAGTGCATCTTCTGCAGATCACATGAAATGGCTCTCTCATACCTCATAATGGTATAATAACAAGGTGTTCTCTGCATCTGGGGTCTACTGTTTGAACATTCAAGCAGTTTATTAGTTCTAATAAATATTATAGTCATGATCTGATTGAGTACTTTTCCCAGCTTCTTCCGAAATTTTCCATAATCCTTGAAAAAAGGAACCTACCTAAATATTCAGATACCACAGTTTATTCCTTTTCAACTTCTACATATTTCTTATAAAAAAAAAAAAAAGACTGATGACTAACACTTATTCAGTGTTTACATACGTGGTTTTATTTAGTTCTCATGTGATCCTATTTTAAAGTTGAGGAAAGCAGCCACAAGAAGTTTATTCTTTGGGCTGGCTCTCCCTCCCTTTCATGCTTCATGCCATTCATTTCCAAGTTTCTGTATCCTGGACCTAGAATAAATAAGTGTAAGAAAATATTTCAATTGTCACTGTAAAATGATTAGATTTGCCCTTCATTTAGGGTCTGACTCAACGGCCTAGGAAATTGTGAAGCTGCGTGCCTTGGGTTTTCAACCCATCGATTGGAGATGATTAAGAACTTTCATCTAGGCTAATGTTCACCTTTCTGTTGACTGTTGCCAAAAAAGTCTTATGGCTTCTATCTATATTTTCATTAATACACTTATATTTTAATATGTTTACATTAGATATAAATTTATATTTTTATGGGATTGTGGGGACATCTATTTCTATGGTATCACCCAGTGAAAATTCTGGTGACTTTCTTTTTTTTTGTATGGGTCATTTTCTTTGTCTCTGGGAAGGTACCAGCCTTGGGAGCAGTAACACCATGTGTAAGAATTATTTCCATTTATGATTACTTGCCATTATCTCCCTCAGCAGTTGTGAATGGGCTCTAATTGCCAACATTTCTTTAGTTGGAAACCACAAATAAAGGGGATTTTTAAATAAGATTTTTGCATAGTTCTGAATATACTTAAATGTTTTCACAAGTCAATACACCCTCTGATTTTTATCAACGATAGCTGAATACAGAGGGCTAATACTCATCCTGCTCTTAAAGGAACTATTTTCATTTATTTCTGAAGACAGAGGAATCCTCTTACAGTTCACTTCTTCCCTTACATCATCATACAAAAGCAGGATACAGATGGTAGTAAAATTAGGTGAAGTGCAAACCCCTATTTGCTGATAGGTTTTTAATTAAATGCACTGATTATAGAAAAGTATGTTCACATTGTTGCCAGAGCTGCTCAGGTCTTTGCTCAAAACCAGCCAACCCCCACCTTTAGCAAGAGTTAACATAAATCTTTAAGTTAAAGGGTCCAGAAATAAGAAGGGAGGCTACAAACCGAAAAAAGAAAAAAACCAAAAAAAAAAACCCCCCAAACCAATGGAACCAGCTGGGACCAAGATGGCCACGAATCTGACCTCCAACAGACCCTGGGTCTCATTATATACTGATGTTACTCCATTAGCATATTAAATGACACACCTACTGGTGGCCAAGGCCAAGGCAATAGGACCAAAAAAAGGATAAAAAGGGAGTGGCCCCCAATTTCCTCAAAAAAGCCCTGTCCCTTCCCTGGTAAACTAATGAATATGCTTCCGCATCATTAGCCTCACTCCTCCTGCCTTTGTCTTTACTTTTTAAAATGAAATCCTGATCTGTGAACTTAGTTCCCCTTCTCCATTCTTTGGCCACTGCATAAAGCTTGTGTTGTATCCATCTCAGCTTCAGTTTCGTTATATGGCTGCTCAAACCCCAATGGAAAAAGAATCCTCCCCTGCTGAGGCCGAGAGCCTTGGCTGGGCTGGGGACCTAGCAGGGTCCATAGGACTTAATTAGGTAACAATATAACTCCCATGGGTTGGGGGAGCAGTTACCCATAGCACAGCTTCTGCTTTTCAAGTTGGAATCCATATCTTTATTTATTATTTTTTTGTGGCTGCAGCTTCCTCATCAAATGTCCTAAAAACTGACAGCGCCTCCTCACGGAACTGATTTATGTGTAGATAGAGTTGAGGGCTGTGGTGCTAAGAAAGCTACTAGATCCTTTCCTTCTGCAAATTAATTTTGTGACCTTACCCTCCTTTGAAATTCATTGAGATGAGATGTGCTGCAGTCATTTAAAAGCAGATTATCATAGCTGGGTAATAGAAAAATGCACTTCCAAGGGTCCAGGTAGATTTGGGAAGATTCTCTAGGGCTGGGAGTTGGGAGGGGAAAACTACTAAGGCCAAGAGAAGAGATAGTCAGTCCCTCAGGAACTGAGCCTCCTGGGGGTGGGGGGGACGGTCCACCTGTGACCTGTGTTGCCTGGGGGTGACTGCAGCAGGCTGGGGAAGGGGGGACAGGCTGAGGCCCTCACCCTGCAGGTAGGCTTGCTCAAGACCAAACCCCCATTAGCAGCATTGGGGGAAGGGCACCTAGGGAGCACCTGACTGACATAAAACAAGGTAACAGATACCTCTAGGAGGAAATGGTGAGGCGATGAACAAGAAAATAAAAAATGGCTCTAGAGAAAACCATGTATAAGGAACAGGTTTTCACACGTGGATCTGATTTATCAGATATATATTTGGCTTGTCTCAAGCCCTCTGGCTCTCCACTGGGATTTTCAAGCTCCTTCGCGGGATATCAAGTTGTAAGAAGATTTGCCAGGCTTTGCTGACAGATCCTGCATGCTCACTTGGATCGCCTGAGACAGACTTCCTCTGGAGTGCCAGCCCTCTCTGATGGCAGCGTGGAAGGATCCAGGGCTAGAGGCGGAACAGGGGTCTACCCAGAAGGTGTTGCTGAGGCCTCAGTTTCCCCAGCCTGCAAAATGAGTTCATTGAGCAAGAGACTAAGACTAATTATACTTCTCATGCTGTTACGGAGAAATAGTTGAATCATTTCAAATATTCTGATTCTTGTTGCATGAAGAGTTGTTTGGAAAATACCAGTGTTCACTATGCAGAACAAAGGAAAATGGTTCTCCTACTCTTTTTGTTTTTTTCCTTTTAGCCCTGCAAAGTCCTTTTAGGATTTTGATGTAGTAGGAGCCGGTACTGGTGAAATACCAGTCAGCATGATTTAGAGCAATTTTGCTAAGTTATACTTGCCTGGAGGATGTTAGTTTTTCAGTGGAATGATCATTATTTGCTTTTAACCTACATGTTCTAATTGGGCATACTGAATATGGTTCCTCTTTGAGAACTCTGATTCTCAAAGGATTTTGAATGACTCAGTAATTTTCTTTTAAATTGCTGAAGCAAAGGATCTTTTTGTTCTGAAGGTCTTCATCTTTGATAAATATAAAATGCTTCACTATTAAACAGTTGTTCTGTTGAATAAAACTTTGAGATGTTGTAGTATTGCCTCCTATTTTTGAAGTTAATCAAATTATTCTTTGGGGATAATAAATAAAGGGATAGAATAATTCCTTTGTTACAAGAACACATTATAAAATATTGTTTTTATGACAACACCGCTGTATTTTCTTGGTAGGTGAATTTTCCTCAGCATGGACTTTTCCACAATATCTCAGGCTCTGGAAAGGAAAATTATATGACCAAATAATGCTTGAGTAGGAATCTTAAGTGTTTGAGAACTGGGGGTTGCTGGAGTGAGATTGCAGTACCTAGTGTAAGGGAGAAACAATTCTTTTTCCTTTTTCCTCTAACCACCTTAGAGTCAGTGTCTAGGGATCTGCAAATTAGCCTGGCAAAAGACAGATTAGCAACAGAAAAACAAGCAGAGGTGTATTAATGCATGCTTTGAATCTCAGTGATGAGTAACTCAAAAAGGTGGTTGGAATTTGGGCTTATATAGCATCTTAACAAAAGAACAATAAATTTGTAGAGAAATTTTTTTTGCATTTAATTAGATTTTATTTTCAGAAAGGCAGCATTCATTCCAGTTTGTCTAACAGCTTACATAATCAAGGAGTTTTAAAAAAATGTTAATCAAGAAATTTCACCTTCATCTGCAAAAGTCAGGCTGTGCTGTTGAATATAGTCAATACTATAAGCATACACATGCCATTAGGTCTATAGAGTAAGATAAGGGAAAGGGTTTCTAGGAATGGCAAGTTGTGGGCAAATATGCAGGAAACTAATGGTAGATAAGGGCTAGCTAGGTTGTTTGTATAGACACTTTCTTGGTGCCATCTCATCTCCTACAATAAGCTTGATTCTCTTTCTGGTTCTGAACGTGGGGGGAGGCGGACACCTTCAAAAGGGGACTGTGTGTTCTGTTTTGGGTGAGTAGAGGAAGGGAAGAGAGCTCTTCCTGTGTCTGCTCTTTCTTAGTTGCGTTCAGCTCAAAACAACCCTGGTACAGAGGGACACATTTTGGAGTGGCTTGCTCTGAATGCCTACTCTGGCTGAGTGTGGGTCATTATAGGGGCAGGACTTCCCCCAGATCCAGGAAGCGCTGCGAGAGCAGGCCAGGGGACGCAGGCTCAGGTGGATGTGCCCTGGGAAGAAGACTGGAGTTTTGAGCTCAGGCTTTGTCCCCCTTACTGCCTTGGTTTCCTTCAGGAAGGAGATAGCTCCTAAATACTAGGACAGCCCACGAGGGAGCCTGCCATCCCCACTTCCACAGTTGTGGGAGAAAATCCGTGGACAAAAATGTACAAGCTCCAAGATGTTGACAGCTCTTGGCAGCACTGAGGGCACTAAGGGCACAGCTTTCACTGAATTTTACGTCTCTGGGAATTCCCCTTACATTTGCATTTTCTTCGGTTTCTTCTAATCTGCTTTCCTTCCTCGTGTAGAAATTCTACCCCTCACCCTCACCCTCACCTTCAAATCCAGATCCATGAGCCTCTCCTCTTAGTCCTCCCTGCCCTCCAGCAACCTACCAGACCTTTACTCTGTTCCTTGGGGATGGCCGTCTCAGAGTAAACGCCCATGTCGGCTTCCGAAGCTCACACAATTGGCCTAACCTATTGTATCTGCCACCCTCCTGCCCTCTCTCCAGGCTCACTGACTCTTGTCTTCTTAATTGGTCTGGTGCATCTAACTCTGTGCCTACCTGGGCCGCTGACTTGTCCTCATCTCCCTGCCTGGGACATTCCCCTCTAGCACCACCTGAGAGCCCGTCATCACATCACTCTTGTCTGTCCTTCATTGTCTCCTTTTCAGAGAGTTTTTCTCTCCATTCCATCAAAAATAGCATTCTTCTGAACCATTACTCTCTATTCCTTCAATCCACTTCATTTTTCTTTGAAGCACCTGGCATGTCTTGCAGTTCTTCATTTGTTTCTAATTGTCTGTGTGCCCCCGACGAGGGTCTTCATTGTGCTCTGTTTGTACCGCTCTTACAGCAGTAGATGGTCAAGAGGAAGTCTCCATAAGCTAGTAGCTAAATGAATTATAATGTCTTCTCTACATTATGTGTCATCAATTTTCTTTAAAAATTGCATTTGTACCTTCTTCTTAACTCATTTCTGCCTGGCTCTCCTGGATGTAAGTAACCACTTTTTGCCATTTTGTTGCCTTTTCCCTGACACTCAGGCTCCACAGGAGGCTGACCAAGTGGCTTGCAGACATGCATGGGTTCAGGGTCCTCTGTTGTTCTGTAGTTTACACTGTCCAGTTGGACCATCTTCCCATCTTTGTTTCTGCTACTGCCAAGTTCCAGGGCACCTTTTTCTGATTCCTCTACTGACGCAGGCCCAATCCCTCTACTGACGCAGGCCCAATCCCTAGTTGCCCAATTCCCCCCGTTCCTTAGGAGTTTCTCAGTGTGCCTGAAAATGCTGAGAGGCACCATGATGCCTCACCAGGGGAGAGCGCTGACTTCATCTTTGGATGGAGGGATCTGAGGGTGTTTGCAGGTAGAGGTAACAAGTCAGTAGAGAGGAGGTGTGGAAACTACCAGAGGAGGTGTCAGGAGCAGAGGGCATGGTCTTCCTGTCTCCAGGTCTTCCTTAGTAGTGCCTGCCCCTCCCTTGTGCCTCACTTTCATGCTTTATGTGGAGGTAGACAGCTTGTGGATGACAAATAGATGTTCTCTGTTTGTTCAGTCCCCATGCTTTGCCTGGTCTTCTCCTTCAGTCCTCATCTGCTCTGTCAAAACAGTCAGCTGTCCTTCAGGCTCAGCCTAACCCACTTCAGAAGGCTCCTGACGGCTCTCCCCAGATGCATGCCCTTCTCGGCCCCCATCTCCTCTAGCCCAGGTCACCCTCACTCAGAGCACTTTTCCCTTCCTGGCTTGTCTTATAATTATGTGTGTCCTCTGCACAAGGGCGCCTTGATGATGGAGCCACTAACTCGTTTACTTCAAAATCCAGCTTGATTTCTGCCCCCTCTCTGGAGCATTCAGAACTACCCATGCCCACACTGTTTTTCTCTTTTGCTGACCTTTCAAAACTCATTAAATTGTTTTTTTTTTTTTCATCTTTAGGACTTATTTATTATAACTGGAAGTTTTCACCTTTTGACCCTCTTCACCTATTTCATCCTCCCACTTTGGCAATCACCAGTCTGCTCTCTGAATCTGTGAGCTTTTTTGTTTTGTTTTAGATTCCACATATAAGTGAGATCATACAGTATTTGTCTTTCTGTGTCTGACTCATTTCACTTAGTATAACGCTTTCAAGATTCATCCATGTTGTCACAAATGGCAAGGTTTCATTCTTTTTATGGCTGAAAAAGATTCCATTGTGTGTGTGTGTGTGTGTGTGTGTGTATACCACAACTTCTTTATATATTCATACATCAATGGACACTTAGATTGTTTCCCTGTCTTGACTATTGTAAATAATGCTACAGTACACATGGGGGTACAGATTCTTTTCCAGTTAGTATTTTCATTTTCTTTGAATAAACACCCACAAGCTGGTTGAGCTTGATTTCTCTTCTCTGGAACATTCTAAACTACCCATCCCCACACTGTTTTTGTCTTTTCCTGACCTTTCAAAACTCATTAAAAAAAATCATGAATTGCTCCTCCCTTCAGCACTGCTCCTAGTCTGTCTTAAATATTTCAGATATTTAAGACTGTCACCCCACGAACTTGTGAGCTCAGGATAGATGGTCAGTAAATGGCAGCCCTCAGTACATGCTTATCAAAGACTGTCTTCTGGGATTATTTTATTCATGGGTGTATGTCTAATTGTTCCAGAAAGGATAGTAAGCAGCCTCCAGAAACAGCTATTTTAGTTCCTAAATATCCTTTCAAGAATCCACTATAAAGCCAGATTAGATGGTTAAAATGTAATCGACTATGGTAGAAACCTAGGAAATGTTACAGTCTGTGTCTGTGTGTATGTGTATTACTAGTGATAGTTTTGTTGAAAAAGGAAATTATATGTAAAGTGATTTTATATGAAGTGGTTCTTTGGTACTTAAGGGATGCAGGGACACATATTTGAGGAAGTAAAGGTCTATATGGTTCTGCTCGAATAAGTAGCTGTGAGATTTTGGAAGGAAGCTAAGGAAACAGACAGAGCCATCCTCTGCAATTTACACAGGCTGAGGGATTCCGTAGAGCTCCTGAGTATCGTGTGGTGGTTTGAACAGAGCAATAAGGATTCTGTTTGAGAACATGCTTTGGAATAACCATGACTTGATGAAAGAAATATGACCCTTTTTCCTGATTCTATTTTGAAGTGTTTAGATAAGTTGTATATATGTTGTAGATGTTTGTGTTGTTCATTCAGTCCTGTGTTTTAAGTGACAGAACACTTGACTTTAAATTCATTATTTTTATACATTAGCAGACGCTTTAATCTCCTCTGAGTTCCCTCTTTGTAACATCTGAATATCTGTTTTAGACTGAAAGCAATGATCTTGAGTCTTCTGAAACATTGCCTCATGGAAGATTTTTAAATATCCACAGAAATATTTTAGTTTATAATGAATAGATGAGCAATATTATATGAAAGTCTCTTAAAATATTATGTGCATTGTGACTCAGCTGGGTTTTTTTTGCATATAGAAGGAGGGGAACCTATTTTTTGTATTTAAAAAAAATGAAATGATCTGCTTTCATTTGTATAGAATCAGAAAAAATGTATTTATTATTTCATTCATTCTCTTTTCCTCCCAAAACATTTCACCTCTGGGGTTTTGTGTGGCAGATAAGATATTTGGGGTCCTGACTGAGGCGATGCTATGGCTGCCTGTGTCCCAGAAAGCTTGGCATGGGGATCTGACAGCTACAGGCTTAGTGGAGTGAGTCCGAAGGTTACAGTGAAAAGACATTGCTCCAGTTACACAAATGAACAGTTTTACACTTGGCAAAGGCCATGGAAGGGATTCCCATGCAAGGAGCTTTGGTGCCTTCATGATGGAAGCAGGAGAGACACATCAGCACAGGGAGCCCCTCACTCAGCAGGTGCCTCATGCAGATCTCGTAGGTCTGCTTACCCCTGCCCTGGTCAGCATCTGCCCAGGTTTACCATCCTTGTGAAGGAGCATCTGCCCAGGTTTACCATCCTTGTGAAGGAGCCTGTGTCTAACTCTTAAAATCATTTTTCATAAAAACTCCCTGCTAATTCCATCCACGGCAGTTGTGTGGCATTCCACAACCAAAACAGAGGAAGGTGTGTGCTGTCGTGTGTAGGCCCTGGAGGGGAACTGAGTGCCCAAGGTGTGCACCTCTGGGTGGGATGCCAACTGGGGGGTGCAGAGTGGGGGCAGGAGGCTCCAGGGGGCAAGGTGCTCAGGGAAGGTCTGGAAGAATCTGGAAGGTGATGACCTGAGCCAGGGTTGCTCTGCTCCCAGGTGACATCAGTCGCCATGCAGGACAGGGACCCAGCAGCAGGAGAAGGTCAGCTCGGCACGGAATGGCCTGCTCCCGTGAGGCTCCCAAGGGGCCCTGGGGAGCCTGAGCCACTGGGACCCAGAGGAGTGAGGCCAGGTGCCTGTGTAGGTTTCAGACCCCTACTTGCCAACTCCAGATACACACACCTACTGATTCACAAGGAAAACGATGACTTGGTACGGGTGCTTTTCAGGTTGAATTTCTAGCTGGGTTAGTGGAGAGGCTGAGCACAAGTCCTTCCACGACAAGCTCGAGCCTCTCTCTGGTTTACAGCGTTTGATTGTGTGACACAAATTGTGTCAATTGTAGGAACATTTATAATGAGATTCCAGAATGGATCAGATATGTGCTCCTGGTTGAAGCTCCACACAATGAGACCAGGAGGGATGCGTCTCAACTGATGTGCTCTCCTCCTTTTTTTTTGAAAAAAAAAGTTTATTTTGAATATTAAATTTAAAAAATCATACCTATGAAGTGTGTTATAGAAATTTAGATATAACATCTGATGGCTCCAGGGCTCTGCATTCTGCCACCTCCCTCTCTCCAATGCAGTGAGGGGAAAAAATTGCCCAGTTGTATGCTGGCAATTCGAAATTAAGAATCTTTACATATTCTGATGTGAAAAATAATTAATAATGCAAAAATATTCACATTGCAATTCTCTTTCTTACATAATCTTCCTAAAGAAGTGAATAAAAATGATCCATAAACCTGTATATATTTGCAATCCCACTCAACAAACAGGAATTAAGGAACATCTTTTTAGTTCTTTAACTTTCCTATACCAACTTAAGAAGGAATTCTTAGTTAGAGGTCTCCCCTCCCAAGGAATTGAGGCTCATCTGCTTCCAGTTTGCCCAATTTTGAATACTACCCAAAGCAATCTACAGATTCAATTCAATCCCTATCGAAGTACCACTGGCATTTTTCACAGAACTAGAACAAAAAATTTCACAATTTGTATGGAAACACAATAGACCCTGAATAGCCAAAGCAATCTTGAGAAAGAAAAACGGAGCTGGAGGAATCAGGCTCCCTGACTTCAGACTATACTACAAAGATACAGTAATCAAGACAGTATGGTACTGGCACAAAAACAGAATTATAGATCAATGGAAAAGGATAGAAAGCCCAGAGATAAACCCACACACATATGGTCACCTTATCTTTGATAAAGGAGGCAAGAATATACAATGGAGAAAAGATAGCCTCTTCAATAAGTGGTGCTGGGAAAACTGGACAGCTACATGTAAAAGAATGAAATTAGAACACTCCCTAACACCATACACAAAAATAAACTCAAAATGGATTAAAGACCTAAATGTAAGGCCAGACATTGTAAAACTCTTAGAGGAAAACATAGGCAGAACACACTATGACATAAATCACAGCAAGATCCTTTTTGACCCAGCTCCTAGAGAAATGTAAATAAAAACAAAAATAAACAAATGGGACCTAATGAAACTTAAAAGCTTTTGCACAGCAAAGGAAACCATAAACAAGACGAAAAGACAACCCTCAGGATGGGAGAAAATATTTGCAAATGAAGCAACTGACAAAGGATTAATCTCCAAAATATACAAACAGCTCATGCTGCTCAATATCAAACAAACAAACAACACAATCCAAAAATGGGCAGAAGACCCAAATAGACATTTCTCCAAAGAAGATATACAGATTGCCAACAAACAGATGAAAGAATGCTCAACATCATTAATCATTAGAGAAATGCAAATCAAAGCTACAATGAGGTATCACCTCCCACCAGTCAGAATGGCCATCATCAAAAAATCTAAAAACAATAAATGCTGGAGAGGGTGTGGAGAAAAGGGAACCCTCTTGCACTGTTGGTGGGAATGTAAATTGATACAGCCACTATGGAGAACAGTATGGAGGTTCCTTAAAAAACTAAAAGTAGAACTACCATATGAGCCAGCAATATCACTACTGAGCATTTACCCTGAGAAAACCATAGTTCAAAAGTGTCATGTGCCACAATGTTCATTGGAGCACTATTTACAATAGCCAGGAGATGGAAGCAACCTAAGTGTCCATCGACAGATGAATGGATAAAGAAGGTGTGGCACATATATACAATGGAATATTACTCTGCCATAAAAAGAAACAAAATTGAGTTATTTGTAGTGAGGTGGATGGACCTAGAGTCTGTCATACAGAGTGAAGTAAGTCAGAAAGAGAAAAACAAATACCGTATGATAACACATATATATGGAATCCAAAAAAAAAAAAAAAGGTCATGAAGAACCTAGGGGCAGAATGGGAATAAAGACACAGAAATACTAGAGAATGGACTTGAGGACACGGGGAGGGGGAAGGGTAAGCTGGGACAAAGTGAGAGAGTGGCATGGACATATACACCCTACCAAATGTAAAATAGATAGCTAGTGGGAAGCAGCTGCATAGCAAAGGGAGATCAGCTCAGTGCTTTGTGACCACCTAGAGGGGTGGGAGGGAGGAAGACGCAAGAGGGAAGAGATATGGGGATATATGTATAGCTGATTCACTTTGTTATAAAGCAGAAACTAACACACCATTGTAAAACAATTATACTCCAATAAAGATGTTAAAAAAAAAGAATACGTAAAGATTGAAAGCAATTATTTCAAAAAGAAAAAGCAAGCTGAGAATGGTTGTGTTTACTCAGCATCCAAATAAGTTGAATAGTGATTTTCAAAAATAATCATACAATTCCAAATTCAAAGGATAGTGTACATATTTGGCCTAATATAAATTGGCCAGTAATAAATGACTTGAATAAGTAAGCCAGGTGATTTCAGATCATTAATACTAAACAGAACGTTAAATAGTGTGTTTGACTGAAGTAAATAGATGATTATGGAAATGTGATTATCAGCTTGTCCATTTATGTGGAGTGTGTGAGGGAATGGGGTAGACCAGGCAGCCCTCTCCCCACTCTTCTCTCCTAGAGATGCTTAGTTTCCTCTAAACAGGGTAACTTCCATACCTAGAAATATAGGACTTTACTGTAGAGAGTGCCTTTTGTTGTTCATCTATAATATACACTTGAGAGACAAAATGAGTGCAGTGAGTGCTCACATGTGCCTAGCAGGATAAATTAATGAGTAAGTCACTTGGTGAAAAACTTGGAAATACTAAGATCCAGTCAGAAGATTGAGGAAAAGTATAAAAAGTATAAAACAGTTACTTACATTTTATACACAGTGATCAAACAGTACAGAGACAGCATTGATGATGACTGTGTTCTGGGCAGGAAAGTGAAGGCTGCCCCCTTAGGACTGTGAAATGGGGGGCAAGACATGGCATGGTCCATTTGTGAAACACTTGCTTAACCAGCCTCACAGGTGATAATGGGAATCAGATCAGATGGAAAATAGAGAACTGTTTGGAGAAAATGCAGAATCTGCTAAAAATAGGAAGAACATAATTAAATTATAATGATTCTGGTTATAGACAAGATGGGGTAACAAAGATAAGATTTACCATTCCATCTGAAACAAACAAATATTTTTGTGTCTTTCATTACCACAAAAACCAAAAAATAAAATACGTAAGGCAATATTGTGAAGTCAAGACACTGGATGTCAAACAATAGAAGACTGTGATCCCAAGAGATGAGAAGCAAAGGAGGGAGCCCTGTAGTTGCCCCAGCTTGCTGTCTTGGGAGCCTGCAGGAGGTGACGCGGGGATGGGAGCCCAGGTAGAGCCTGGAGGCAGAATGGGCAGGAGACCAAGGTGACTAGAGTTCACAAGACACGGTACCAGTGAGGAGAGAGCTGCACAGAGAGAAGCCCAGAAATCTACAGAAGGTCCCCCTCAAACATTCAACAGAGTGTTCAGAATAGTGCATGCATGTGAGGAAACTACCTGAGGCTGGAGGAGGAATAGCCTAAAAGGAGCCTCCCAACTCACTTAGGTCTGGGAGCTGCCTGTTCGTACAGCCAGACTGGAAATCTCATGACTTATGGGGTGTCAGGAACAGTACCATCAGGTCAATGAGGGTTTCACTTTCAACAGTGTTGACTGGGTTAGCCACAGAATGAACCCAACTCTGGTCTCATCTAGTAAATAATAAAAGCAAGATCCAGAAGCCTCAAACTTTTTCCAAATAACTAAACAGCATTCCAAAACAAAGCTCAAGAATATTTATAGGAAAGCAAAGATGCCCAGCACCCAGCAAGGTAAAATTTGTAATGTCTGCAATCCAATCAGTTTAATAGGCAAAAGCCAGATAATAAGAGCCGTAATAAGGAGAGAAACTGATCCATCAGAATTGAGACAGATGTTAGAATCAGCAAACAAGTACATTAAAACAGTTATTATAGGTCTTCTGGTTCTGACCAAGATGGAGCAGCCCCATTCCTCTCAGGTTCTCCCCATCACAACTAAAAGTCTCTGGTTGTAAGACACCTAGGAAGGCTCTGAAAGGTAGAAGGAAGAGACTGGGCTGCTAGAGACCATCAATGAGACAGAACAAGATCATGGGAGTAAAGGCTAGTGGCCACTCTGCTGCTTGTTCTTCCCCACACTGTGCCAGTGGGGCCCCTAAGCTCTCAGCTTAGAGAGCTGAGCTTCCATGTCCACCCTATAGCAATAAAACAGACTGAGGAGCCCTCTGCTTTCCCTCTAGATAGTGTCATTGGGTCCTAGCATGACTCTGATTTTACACCCCAACTCAGAAGTGATGAGGGGGTGTGACTCCATTCCCCCCTTCCCCCAGGAAGGTTTTAGTGGGACCAAGGAGGGAGCTGAACATCTACCATGATCCACCCTTGATGAGGCAGTGTGACTCAGTACCTTTGTTGGGATGCTGTAGGTGGGGCCAGTGGGAACTTGAACATTCACACCCATCTGGGCTTCAAGCTATATGTGTACATGGGGACTACCTGCTAAAAAAGATTAGATGGGATCCAGAGTCTCCCCACATAATGCACTAAATATCCAGGATATAATGGAAAAATCACATATCATTCTGAGAACCAGGACAATCACAACTTAAATGAGAAAAGACAATCAACAGTTGCCAATACTGAGACAGATAAAATAGTGAGATGAGCCAAAAAGGATTTTGGAGCAACTATCATAAGAGTACTTCAGGGAGCAATGACAGACACTCTAAAACAAATGAGAAAATAGACAGGCTAACCAAAGAAACACATGATTAAAATGTAGAAATTACAGAAATGACAAATATAATAACTGAAATGTAAAGACTTGCTAGATGGCTCAGTAGTAGAGTGGGAATGACAAAGATAGAATCAGTGAACCCAAGGATAATTCAACAGAATTTACCTAGCTTTAGCAACAAAGAGAAACTATACTAGAAAAAAGATTGAGCAGCATCCCAGGGACCTGTGAAACAATGACAAAGGAACTGACATTCATATCATTGGAATTGCAGAAGAGGAGAGGAGAGAAAGTGAAATGTATTTGATGACATAATGGCTGTAACTTCCCAAATTTGGCAAAAGGTATAAATGTATATATTCAAGAAGCGAAGCCAACTCCAAATAGAATAATCCCAAAAAAAATCCATGCTAAAACACATCATAATTAAACTTCTGAAAACTAGAGATAATAAATAAATCTTGAAGCAGCTGGAGAGAAATGTCATATTACTTATAGGGGAACACCAATTTGAATGACAGTAAATTTCTTATATGAAACCCTGTAGGCCAGTAGGAAGTGGTACAACAGTTTTTAGGTACTGAAAGAAAAACTGTCAACTGTGAATTTTATACCCAGTGAAAATATCCTTTAGTAGTGAAGGAGAAATAAATACATTCTCAGACCAAGTAAAACAAAGAGAATATGTTGCTAGCAAACCTAGCCTTTGAGAATGATTAAAGGAAATTCTTGAAATAAAAAGGAAATGATAACAGAAATCATGGAAATTCAGAAGGAAGAGAACATATACTATCCCATCTGTCATTACTATCTGAAATCATATTAGATAGCTGAAGCAAAAAATTGTAAATCATTTGATATGATGCTCAATGTATATAGAGGAAATACTGAAGAAAATCATATTTTAAAATTGGGAGAATAATGGCACCTAAATGAAACTGAAGTTTCTACACTCAGCCTGAGGTGGTAAAACGTTGACACCAGTAGGCTGTGATGAGTTACATTTACGTATTAATATCTAGAATGACTACTAGCAAAATAATACAAAGTGATATTCTCAAGAATGTTATAAATAAATCAATATAGAATCCTAGAAAAATTCAAATAACTCAAAGGAGAATAAAAAAAGAGAAACAGGAAACAGAGAAAACAAATAATAAAATGGCAGACTTAAGCTCTAACATATCAATAATTACTTTAAATGTAAATTGAATAAACCAATTAAAAGACAGAAATTGACAGGATGGATTTTAAAAATATATGGTTCAATAATATGCTCTATACAGGAAACTCACAGTTTCCTATATACAGTTACATTGCTAGGTTGAAAGTAAAAGGATGGAAAAAATATATGATACAGACATTAATAAAGAAAGAAAACAGGATTTGCTATACTAATATAATAAAAAGTATACTTTAGAGGAAAGAAACTATCTGAGACAAAGAAGGCTATTAGAAAATCAATCCTCCAGAAAGATGCAACACTCTTAAATGTGTGTGCCTCAAATATAAGAAGCAGAAACTGACAGAACAAAGAGGAGAAACAGAGAAATCCACAGTTATTGTTGGGGACTTCAACACCTCACTCTCAATAGTTGGTAGAACTACTAGACAGAGAATTGGCAAGGATACAGAAAAATGGAACAACATGATCATCATTGTTGACATATATACAACATTCCACCCAGAAAAAGTAGAATGCTCACTCTTTTCTAGTGCCTACAGAACATTCAACAAGATAGACCATATTCTTGGTCATAAAACAAACCTCAGCAAAGTTAAAAGAATTGAAATCATACAGAGTATGTTCTCTGACCACAAACTAGAAACCAATAACAGAATGATAATGGGGAAATCTTCAAATTGTAAATTTATCAGCAGACTTCTAAATAATCCATGGGTCAAAAAGGAAGTCTCAAAAGCAATATAAAGCATAGAACTGAATAAAAATGAAACAATATATTGACATATGTAGGACACAGCTAAAGCAGTGTTAAGAATGAAATTTATAGCACTAAATGCTTACATCACAAAAGCATGTAAGTTTCTACCTCAGGAAACTTAAAAAAAAAAAAAAAGAGTAAAAATAAACCCAAAACAAGCAGAAGGAAAGGAATAATAAAGGTAAAAGCAAAAACCAATGAAATAGAGAACAAGAAATAGAGAAAAATCAATGAAATAGAAAGGTATTTCTTTGAAAAAATCCATTAAATTGATAAACAAGACTGACCAACATACAAAGGAGAAGGCACACACCATCAATATCATAAATGAAAAGGAAATATCACTATAGATCCTGCTACTATTAAAAGGATGATAAAGGAATAATACAAGCAACTTTACTTTCCTTGAAAACCAGAAACTACCAAAACTCAGCTGAAGTGAAATATACAACCCAATACTCCTATAACTACTAACGAAACTTAATATGTAGTAAAGAGTACACCCCCCAATTGTCAGGTCCAGATGCTTTCGTCAGAGGATTCTACCAAACTTTAAAGAAAATTTAACATCACTTCTATACAATCTCTTCCAGAAAATAGAAGAGGAGGGAACATGTCTAATTCATTCCCAACTCATTTTATGAGAGTAGTATTGACTTGATACCCAAACCAGAAAAAGTGTGTGTGTGTGTGTGTGTGTGTGTGTGTGTGTGTGAGAGATAGAGAGAGATGGAAAATTAGACATCAATATCTCTCATGAACTCTCATGTAAAATTCTCAAGAAAATATTAGCCAATTTAATCCAGCAATATATAAAAAAGATTAGACACCATGATGAAGTAGGGTTTCTTCCTACTATGCAAGGCTGGTTTAATATTCAAAAATAAATCAATGTAATCTGCCATATCAACAGGGTATAGAAGAAAAGTCATAACATCATATAATATGATGTAAAAAAATCATTTGACAAAATTCTACACTCATTCATGATAAAATCTTTCAGCCAACTAGGAATCAAGGGGAAACTTCTTAACTTGATAAAGAGCATCTACAAAATACCTACAGGTTACATCATATTTAAAGGTAAAAGACTGAATGATTTCCTATTAAGATTGGGAACAAGTCAAAGATATCTAGTCCTACTACTCTTTTATAACATACTATTGAAAGTTCTAGCCACTGCAATAAAATAACAAAAGGAAAGAAAAGTCATACAGGTTGGAAAGGACAAAATAAAACTGTCCCCGTTTGAAAATGACATGATTGTTTATGTAGAAGATCCCAAGGAATCTATAGAAATTCTGTTACAACTAATAAGTGAGTTTGGCAAGTCACAGAGTACAACATCCAAAATCAATCTCATTTCTGTATATTAACTAACATATGGAAACTGAAAATAAAATCAGAATATCATTTGGATTTCATTACTCAAAAAAAAGCAGAATATGTATAGCTTAACAAAACACATACAGGATCTGTAGCTGAAAGTTCCAAAATGCTGATGAAAGAAACCAAAGATGATCCAGATAAATGGAAAGACATACTGTCTTCATGAATTAGATAACACAGTGACTACGTAAACTCCATTCAAATTATTCTATAGGTTTAAAACAATTCCAATCAGCAAAGTATTTTGTGGACATAGATAAACTTATAATAAAATTTATATGGAAGTGCACAGGCCTTTCTTTAAAAAGAAAATAATGTGGTAGAATTACTTTACCCAATATTAAGGCCTACCACACACTACAGTAATCATGATTGTGTGGTGTTGGCAGAGGAATTAACACACAGATCTTTGACAGAGTAGAGAACCCAGAAACAGACCCACACAAATGTGCCCGACTTTCTTCACAAAGGTACAAAAACGATTCAATGGAAGATTGATAGCTTTTTTCAACAAATGGTGCTGGAGCAATTGAATATCCATAAACTTAACAAAATCTGCTTAAATATCATGCCTTCTACAAACAGTATCTCACATTTCACATTCACAGACTTAAATGTGAAACTGTAAAACTTTAGAAAAAAAGCAAAGGGGAAAGTCTTCAGAGACAGAGCTAGATGAAAAGTTCTTATATTTGAAACCAAAGTGCAATCCATAAAAGGAAAAAAAATGATAAATTGGACCTCATCAAAATTCAAAATTTTGCTCTATGAAAGACTTTGTGAAGAGGATGAAATTATAAACTATAGACCAAGAGAAAAACATTGCTATTCAAATATCTAGCAAAAGATATGTGTGTGTGTGTGTGTATAATAAAAAATCTCATTACAGAATGGGCAAAAGACATGTACAGACATTTCACTGAAGAGGATATATAGGTTGCAATTAAGCCCATGAAAAGATGTTCAGCAATGTTAGCCATTAGGAAAAGGTAAATTAAAACCAAAATGAGATACCACTGCACACCTATAAGAGTGGCTAAAATGAAAAATAATGATAACTGTAAATGCTAGCAAGGATATGGAGAAACTGGATCACGCATACATTGCTGGTGGGAATGTAAAATGATATAGCCACTCTGTAAAATAATTTTGAAGTTTCTTATAATAAAAACTAAACATGCACTTACCATATGACCCAGCAATTGCATTTTGGAGCATTTATTTCAGAGGAATTAAAAATTATGTTCACAAAGAAACCAGTTCATAGCAGCTTTATTCATCATAGTTTTAAAAAGTAGAAACAACCTAAATGTACTTCAGTGAGTGTATGGTTAAATAAATTCTGATATAACCATACTTTGGAATGCTACCTAGCAATAAAAAGGAGGAAGCGACTGACATATGCATATCTTGGATGGATCTCATGGGAATCAGTCTGAGTGAAAAACGTTTATCTCAAAAGATTATATATTGCATGAATCTGTTTATATAATATTCTCTATATGACAAAATTATAGATTTGGAGAACAGATTACTGAATGACAAGGGGGTGGGGGGATTGAGGTGTGGAAAGCTATCAAAGGGCTTGAAGTGAGACATCCTTGTGTGATGAAAGTAAGGTAGACTGGATGTATACTGGGAGTAATATAAAGTAAAGATGCTAAATTATCTTGACTGTATAAGTGTCAATATCCAGGTTGTGAAATTATAGTTTTGCCAAATGTAACCATCATGGGAAACTGGATACAGGGTGGGAGCCGGGTTACAAAGGAGGATGAGGAAGCACTTGGAGATTTTAGATAAGGTCATTATCTTGACTGTAGTGATAATTTTATGGCCAATATATGTGATATATATATATATATGATATATATATATATGATATATATATATGCCAAAACTCATCAAACTGTGCATTTTTATTGTTATGTCTGTTATACTTCAATAAAACACTTTAAAGAGTCCTAATGTCATAGACCTCATTACATACTCCAAGTCTCAAGAAAGATTAGAAGGAGGCAAGTCATGAGACATTTGTAGTTATTAAAGGCAGTTTGTTGACATAAAAGATAAAAGTTTATATTATGGCCACTACTTATTCGGGCTGATTGAGGCTTTGCAGGAATTTGGCAGTGAACTTGTTGGTTGCCTCTTTCTTGGTTTTGCCGTGTTTCAGCATCATTCCTATATGTGCCCTTGGCCCAGTAGAGGTCACTTTTACTTGCTGAAAGTGCTCTCTTTTCATCACAGGAATATTCATTAAACTTGAATATTTATATTTGTTTTCCTATCCCAAAGTCTTTCTTGCCTTGTGAGCAGTGTGGGATGGCATTTGAGTTGTTTTCTGTATCTGTGTTTGTTTTTAGTTACTGTGGCCTATTGTGCTGCTTGTCTGAATATGATTAGGGTAGATTCCTAGCCACATCTTCACACTTAACTTTGAAATACACTGAAACCATGTCCCTCCTTTGCTTTGAGAAAAAATTACGGCCACAGTCCCTTCCGCTCTGCACATGGATGCTGTAGCCATTCAGACTTTGTGAATGGGGAGCATCTTGCAACAGAAAGAACAGGAGGTTTGAAGAGTGGGGTTCAATTCTGGCTCCAGCAGTGACTGACTGGGCCACCCTGAGCAAGTTATGTGACCGTCATAGTTGGTTTTCTCTTCTGCAAATGAGGATAATAATAAGGCTCGCCTTGCAGAGTGTTATAAAAATTAAAGATAATATATGTAAATGGCTCATAACCAATAAATGAGATTGCTATTAATACTGTGGCTACATTCTGGAAACAGTGGGAAAGGGGAGCTTTAATGAAAAAAGGAATCTATACCATTTCCATTTCAGCTCTCTTCTTCTACCTGCATATACTTTCTATGACACCTATAACCACCTCCCACCCCCGATCCTTGGAGCTGCAAGCACCACCTACTCAACATTAATTCAGATTTATCAATCTCTGTGAATGCTGACTTGATGAAGCAATCCTTTCCTAACCTTCACACCTTGGGTGTGTACCCCCACCTGACCCTTATCTGATGTGACCCCTCCTGAAGGGCTTTCATCCTGGAGAGTATGATGTGCCTGCTGCCCTGTCCTCTTTGTTGGGCAGAATGAGTTATTTTAGCAGAGGTGAAAATTGTGTGTCAGACAAATTGTGTGCCAGACACCAAGATGACATTTGTGACTTGAAGGTCTAACCTGGAGCTTTTCTGCGGGCATCTGAGAATGTGGGATTCTTCCAGGTTCATCTTGTAACCATTGACATGCCTGGGCCACCACCAAAATATGGCATGAAACTGAGGACTGCTGCTCCCATGAGTATCATTTGAGTCCAACACACATTTCTTGACCACTGTGCTAGGTCTAGCTTCCTAAAAGTATGAATACACAGTTACTTCCTGGAGGAATTCACAGTTCAGGGACTCCTCAAACATGAGTTCAAAGGATGTGCCAAATGCAATAATCAAGATATGCATAGGGTGTTTCCTAGTTTCTAGAAAAGGGAGTAAGGAAAGAGGCCCTTGAGTCCAACCTGGGATTTTGGGAAAACAGTCCTGGGGGTGAAGATGCTGGGCTGCTTCAGGACAATTGGGATGTAACCAAGCCAAGGAACAGACTGGGTGTCCAGCAGCGTGGACAGTGGGAGCTGAGGTACCTGCATCGTTCAAAGTGCCCTGTATTATCACCAGCTGGGAAAGGGGTCCAAAACTCATGGGCTGCCAAAGGTAACAACAGGGTCCTAACTGAACTGGAGATTTAAGAATGATCTTGAAGAGGTGCTGGGGCACACAGGAGATACAGGAGTTAGCTATGCAGAGTTAAGCCAGGAGCCATTCCTGCAGAAGGCAGAGTACAAGTGAAGGTTTTGAGTTGGAAAAGAAGGTGGGTTTTCAGAAACTTGCAGCAGGTACAGATGTAGAGCTTGGTCAATAAGGAACTGTGAAAGGGTTCTAAGTAGGAAAACCGGTTCAACTATTGTTTGAGAAAGCTCATGGTGACATGGTGTGGAGGGTGGATGTTGTTTCAGGCAGTGAATTGGAATGCTCTGGGAGTGGTCCAGGTGAAAACGGCAGGGGCCTGCGCAGAGGAAGTATGGAAGGGAAGGACTTGATTGGATTAAATGAAAAGGGGAAAACTCATGGGAATTAGTTGTTTGAAATTGTGGTTGAAGCAAGTGGTATCCCACTAACGAAAATAGTTAACTAATGAAAATAGTTAACTCAGCAGGGCAAGCAGTGGCTTCATTTTTGGTGAGGTTGTGTTTTAAGTGTATCTAGCTCATCCAGATATGTATCTTCGTGTCTATTGGGGATGGGAAGCCCAGCTCTTGGAAGAGGTCAGCGTGGACTTGTTATAAGTGTCTGTTAATACGGGGTAGTGTGGGGTCCTGAACTGGTGATCCAAGCACAGCATCGGGAACGCAATGTATTTGGGCAACATCCATCTTGAAGGGCACTTAGAGAGATGAGGTCTCTGAGAAGAGGCGGTGGAGAGAGGTCGCAGAGCCTGATGGAGACCTGATACTACGGAGAGTGTGGGCAGCAGTAAAATGCATCCGAGAAGACCAGTGAGGCAACAACAGAAACTCACCCTGTGGACTTGGGGCTGTGAAGTTCATGATCTCTGTGGAGGAGCGCATAGGAGGCCGGACTCAAGCTGTGCAGGTGTGAGAAGTGAGTGAGGAAGGCGCAGGGGTGACTTGGCTGGCACCCTAGATTGAGAAGCACAGGCCTTTACCTCCAGCATTGAATCAGTCCTTCGCTGCCTTTCTCTCCTGCCTTTCGAAGCTGAACACCAGCCAAATGGCAAGGCCACAGCGGGATACATCTCTGAGGATAAGGCCGGACATGGCCTGTTCTTGGTCACCGCTGGGGCCACTACCCCTTTGCGCCTGATTTTCATTCTCCTGTGCGGCTCCGGCTGGCCGATGTCTCACAGACTCAGGTGCGGTTCACCTGGCTTGGTTGATTTCTACCTGGCCACCCGAAGCTACTTGCTGGGACAGTGGTGCCCGTGGCGGCCTTGCCCCTGTGCCTGTTCACAGCCCAGCATTCTCCCTGATGACTTTGTGGTCAGAGTTCTCTCCACCCAGAGTGGCTCTCTTTCCTCTTGGTTTCACTCTGGGCTCCTTTCCAACCCCAGCCCCAGTTTCCTCTGTGCACGTGGCTTGGTCCTGGCCAGCCTCCTCCAAGCAACAAGCGTGCTTTGTGGAGGGCTGCGTGGGGTCTCCCCTAGGAGCTCAGAATCAACCAGGAGATATCCTGAACGCAAGGAGACCAGGGTTGCTTTGATTCAGGAGTTGGGGCCCTGGACATCTTGCACGTGGATTGGCTCTGTGCTCTGTAGTTTGTCCGCATAGGTGCTCCCGGGCGTGATGGGATTTGTCTTCCCTGCAGACAGGGGTCGTGGTGAACTAGGAGAAGATACATGCACAGTTGCTGAATTAATATGGTTATGAGAACAGCAGCTCAGAAAAGAGTCTTTTTTACTCCCAGGGCCTTACTTCTTCACCAGTATGACAACTAAACTAGCCGCTGATGATATTAATTTCATGTATTAACTTCATGTTTGGATTTTGAGAACTATCAATAAAGAGCAGAATTAAGCATCAATTCACATCTGTGATTACTTCCGCTGTGAAATTAAGAAAACCTTCCAAAGCAACCTGTAAGTAGCTTTAAAAAAACTGATATATGCATAAATCTATATTTATATATTTACATGTATATATGTATGTATTTATATGTATAAATACATATTTATAATATATAATATAAAACATATTTAGATATAACTGAATATGTATGTAAATACATATAAAATATTATACATATTATAAACATAAAGTATATAGTATATAAAATATGATAATCTATATCGTACATTAAAATTTTATATAAGCATATATACTTGTATATTATATTATTATATTAATTTTATATACAATATTATATTATGTATTATAACATTATATGCTACTTTATATAAGCATATATACTTTATTATTTTACTGTATATTATAATATATATTAATTTATATACAGTAGTATATTGTTATATATAATTATATATACTAATTTTTATAAGATATATACTTGTATATTTTATTATATAATATCATATATTAATTTATATATATATTTATGTATACATATAATATATGCTTTGTGTACATTAAGTGACAAAAGCATGTTACAGGTTTCTTTGGAAGGTACTTAATATTTATATATAAAATATATAATATTATATATAAATATGTATTCCATATGTGTGTACCTATCTGCACACACACACACGCACACACACACACACAGATATATGTATCAAAAGTAACATGCTTTTTGATGCATATATCCCCTGGTGTCTTGTGACTGTATATCAAATTGTACAGCACAAAATGTAGGACTGTGAGGCAGCTGGTTGTCAAGGCAGTCAGTGCAACTCAAGGATTACACAAGCTCTCTTGCCCATTATAGCTCCCTTTACTATATGTCTAGTCTTTACTTGCCCTCTCTATCTCATATTTCATTATTAGAATTAACAAAAGGACTAAAAATGGCTTGTAGTATGCGCTTACTTTGTGCAAGCTACTTTTCTAAGCACTCAGCATGTATTATTCTCACAATATCTATGTGAAGGTGTCAATGTTGGCTCCTACCCAGCAGCATCTCCCTCCCCTTCTAATTTGTTCATAGAATCCCAGTTTTGTTCCTTTCATCCATTTGGATGAAGAAACTCTGTCTTCACCTCAAGTATAAATTCTGAAGTAATGGCACCCCATTCCCCTTGCTGGTGTTTGGTTAGATAGTGACCACATAATCCAGTTTTGACCAGAGAGGTGAGCAGTCTAATGGGCGGCCTTGGAAATTTGTCTGTCTTTTTAACATGAGTCACGAAGAAGATACCATACTGTACAGGAAGCTGTTGTGTGTCATATGTGGTGTGATGTCTGGCTCTCCATGGCCATATTGCAACCAAAGGATGCTAGCCTGAGGCAACTTATGGGAAAAAATGATCTCAGGTCTTTTCATGATATCATTGAGCCACTAAATGAAAAAATTTTGAAGTAGTCCTACTTCAAGTCTTCTTTTGGAGATGTATCACTTAGCTTTTGCCACTATTATGCTGCATAACAATCTGCCTAAAATGCAGTGGCGGCTCTATAAAAAAGAATGAAATAATGCCATTTGCAGCAACGTGGATGGACCTAGAGATTATCGCATTAAATGAACTCGCACTAAATGAACTAAGTCAGAGAAAGACAAATATCATATGGTGTCACTTATATGTGGAATCTAAAAAATGATACTAATGGACTTATTTACAAAACAGAATTAGACTCACAGACATAGAAAACAAATTTATGGTTACCAAAGGGGAAAGGTGGGGGTGAAGGATAAACTAGGAATTTGGGATTAACATATAAAAAATAGATAATCAACAAGGACCTACTGTATAACACAGGGAACTATACTCAGTGTCTTATAATAACCTAAAATGGAAAATAATCTGAAAAAGAATATATATATATTTATAACTGAATCACTTTGCTATACAAACTAACACAACATTGTAAATTAACTATATTTCAGTTTTTAAAATGCTGAAGTGCAGTGGCTCAAAACCACAATCATTTTTTCAACTTCGCATGTCTACAGGTTCTCTGGGTATTGACTGATCTAGACTGTGCTTAGGTGGGTTTGGCTTCAAGCAGGAAATTTGGTCCAGATTTACACCATGTATCTTTCATCCTCTGGCAAGTGTACTTGCTGGGGCACGTGAGGACAGAAGTGCATGGGAGCAAGCCCAGCCATGCAAACACATTTCACGTCTTTGCTTATGCCAAGTCCCTAGTGTCACACTGGGCAAAACAAGCCATGGTCAAGCTCACCATCCATTGGCAGGTGAAGCCTGGTGAAAGTCTCTGTGGAGTCATATGATGAAGGATATGGTTGCACTGAGGGGTGAAAAATTGGGAGCAACAGCACAGTCTGCCAGAGGATGTCATTTTCCTAATTATGTAACAAGCCAGTGGAGATAGGTTTTAACGTGGCTTGCAGTTGGAGGCATCCAAATAGAGGTGGATGTTTCAAGTTTCCTGACTTATAGGTGATGAAATCATGACATGTGATCTAACACCAGAGCCCGGGCTCTTGGAGCGATGTTGAGTAAATACAGGATTATCATTTCTAGGACAGTGGCCAAGAGTTCTTTAGGATTGTGTATTGAGTCCATTTGCATTTGCATAGATTTTCTCCCCAAGTTGACTTCTTAAATATCACTTAGAGCAATATGGAAAAAAGCATATTTTAAGGAAGAGAGGAAACAGAGAAGAGAAAGTAATAGGATAAAAGAAATACACCCCCCCCCCCCCACACACACACTGAGTAATGATGTAAGGAAATGTATGAGCCATGCTAAATTGGTGGTTCAGATATTACCAAGGGATTAAGAGGTCAATAAAACATCCCCCTTTTCCCTCTTGAAACCAATTGAGAAAGAGATAAAGTCAATGGGGTAGAAATAAAAATATCAGGTTTATTACTGGTGAGACCTGGCATCGAGAATATGTCTTTGAATTGCAGGCATGTTTCATGGTTTCCTCATGCTTCTCCCAGCCACAGCAGCACTGGGAAACTGCAGGCTTCAGAAACTGGCTTCAAAGGAGAGAGGGCAAGGAGCCATGCCCAGAGCACCCCATTTATTCTGCTCTAATCAACCGATGAGTTACCCCAGTTCCCATGGTGATTGCCTAGCATTAGTCTCTCCCCACCATGGAGAACCTCTATCCAGTGTGAGTCCTGAGGGAGAAAAGGCTTGTATAGAAATAAATGAAGAACTGAAGACTCGACTTAAACCTGAGTGTATCTTAAATAAATGATTTTTTTTAAGCTCTATTTTTTTTTATTGGAGTATAGTTGCTTTACAATATTGTGTTAGTATATACTGTACTGATTTGGACTTGATAAACAGTAGGGGTGACTTTAGGAAGTCCTGTAATAATGATAGTATTTTAAGAAAACTAAGCATGACTATAAGCATGAATACAACATAAATATATTAATTAGGCTTGAAATACAGGTAAAGGCTTTATATACTTCATTTTGAACCGTGAGAACAATCAGATACCCCAGAAACACAGGACGCTGCTCTGTAGTCTTGAATCAGGAATTCCGACATCTCTGTGTTCTCCATTCTCTTCCACCTTTATCTCTCCCTCAATCCCGCTGTATCTTCAGGCCTGACCTCTCCCTCCTCCCAGGTTCAGTCTCTCCCTTGACTTCACTCCCTCCATCCTCTCCTTCCCTGTCTGTCTGGTAGGGTTTAAGGGCATGGCGTTGGGGTTGGACCTACTTGGCTCTGCCTTTTAATTACTTAGGATAAGCAGATTCATTAACCCAGGCCTCAGTTTTCTTTGAGAGTTGGCATCACAACAGTGTGAGCCTTGGAAAGTAACTGAAATGATGAGTGTCTCAGAAATGTGCAGTCATGGTGGAGTTATTATTCCAAGTTCATCACTGTTGGACTGCTGAGGGTAGCTGAAAAAAGCCATAGAAACCTGCTGACTGGCTCTACGACAAATGTATAGTTTTAGTCTCTGTTGGATCCTCCAAACTGCTCAGCATTTTGTTTTGGTTTTGTGCCCAGTTATCTCTAAACATAGAATTGGACTGTTTTGTCTTGCTAATAAAGTAACTCCTTATAGAAAAATTAGAAATTATAAAACATTATTAAAAACCTGTGATCCCACCCCCCCAGAGATAGCTATACTCCGATATTTCTGCATTTTAGTATATTTTTAGTGTATTAGCTATCTCTATCTATCTCTATATGTATATATGTATACATGTATGTATGTCTCTATCTCATATCTATCTATATCTATTGATTGATCTATCTCTATATCTCTATATGTATGTATGTATCTATATCTATATATCTATATGTGTATGTATCTATCTCTGTCTCTGTATGTATGTATGTATCTATATCTATGTCTATATGTATGCATCTAGCTGTATTTTTCATACATACAGCCTTTTATCTTTCTTCCTTCTGTGGACTCAGCAAATTTCCCTTTCTCCTCATCACCTTTTGCTACAGTGGCCGCTGGGGAAACTCACTCTTTAAGCCACCTCCTTTCATGCTTCTCATCTTATCAAAAGGCCCCTGAGAAGATACAGAGAGAGAAGTTGACAATTCTGCCACCTCCCTGCCATCTAGACTCCTGTATCTTCTCCTGCCTCTTAGCTCCTTTGCTCTGCTCTGTTTCCATTCTTACTTTCTCCAGGACACAGCTCCTGTCTTTCTCTGGTACCTCCCATCAATTGCCTTCATTTTGAAGGCTCCCCCCTTCTTTCCACCCACCAGCCACTGTCCTTCCCTTCCTGCCCAGAGAGGAACCATGGTCTTGTTCCATCCTCAACCTGCCAGGGCACCTTTGGACTTCTGCCTAACAGTTCTGCAGAAGCTGTTATCATTGTGGTGGCCCATGTTCTCTGGGCTCCCCACACCCATGGCCTCTTTCCGGACCACCTTGCCTCACATTATCTGCCGCTATATAAACTCCTGACTACCTGCAAGTTTCACCTCCTGGCTTTCCTGCTGCTTTCTTAGAGCGTCTTTTTCATACTTTCTAATTGATTGATTATCCTCTGCCCCTTTCTTAGGAATCAGAAAGCTCTCACTTCACACCTTCTCTTTAGTTATTTCATCTACTTCAAAATCTCCACCTGCTTTAATGTTTAAGCTTTAGACACTTTCTTCCATGACATATTAACTTCTCCTCACCACCTTGCCCCACTAGCACTTCCAGATTTCTATGAGTGAAACAGAATGTCCTTACAATGGAGTATTATTCTGCCTTAAAAAAGGAAGAAAATTCTGACATGTGCTATAACATGATGAGCACATGATGAGCCTGGAGGACATTATGCTGAGTGAAATAAACCAGTCACAAAAGGACACATACTGCATGCATCCACTTATAGGAGGTCCCAAGGAGTCAGATTCATAGAGACAGAAAGCAGAATGGTATTTGCAGAGGCTGGGGGGAGGGGGGAATGGGGAGTTAGTGTTTAGTTTGCAAGATGAAAAGAGTTCTGGAGATGGGGGGTGGTGATGGTTTCACAAGAGTGTGAATATACTTAATGCTACTGAACTTAAAAATGGGTCACCTGGTAAAATTTTTTCCAACTTTATTGAGATATAATTGACACATAACACTGTGTCAGTTTAAGATATACATTGTGATGATTTGATACATGTATATATTGTGAAATTAAGCTGGTAAATTTTATGTTAAGTTTATTATACCATGATTTAAAAAAACAACCCAGAACATCTTTTCCTCCTCTTCTGTTTTTTTTTACAGTTTTTTTCCTGTACTTGATTTCTAATCTCAAGCATTGTGGTCGGAAAAGATGCTTGATATGGTTTCAATTTTCTTAGATTTACTTGATTTGTAACCCAAATTGTGATCTATCCTGGAGAATGTGCCATGTGCACTTGAGTAAAAAGTATATTCTGCTGCTTTCGGATAGAATGTCCTACAAATATCAATTAAGTCTATCTGGTCTAATGTGTCATTTAAGGTTGGTGTTTCCTTATTAATTTTCTGTTCACTGGTGTAAGTGAGGTGTTAAAGTCCCCTACTGTTATTGTGTTATCGTCAATTTCCCCTTTTATGGCTGTTCGCATTTGCCTTATATATTGAGGTGCACCTATGTTGGGTGCATATATATTTACAATTGTTACATCTTCTTCTGGGATGGATCCCTTGGTCATTATGTAGTGTCCTTCCTTGTCTCTTGTAACAGTCTTTATTTTAAAGTCTATTTTGTCTGATGTGAGTATTGCTACTCCAACTTTCTTTTGATTTCCATTTGCATGGAATATCTTTTTCCATCCCCTCACTTTCAGTCTGTAATGTGTCCCTAGGTCTGAAGTGGGTCTCTTGTAGACAACATATATATAGGTCTTGTTTTTGTATCCATTCAGTCAGTCTACGTCTTTTGGTTGTAGCATTTAATCCATTTGCATTTAAGGTAATTATCAATATGTATGTTCCTACTGCCATTTTCTTAATTGTTTTAGGTTTGTTTTTGTAGGTCTTTTTACTTCTCTTTCTCTTTTGTTCTCTTCACTTGTGTTTCTTGCCTAGAGAAGTTCCTTTAGCATTTGTTGTAAAGCTGGTTTGGTGTTTTTGAATTCTCTTAGCTTTTGCTTGTCTGTAAAGCTTTTGACTTCTCTGTCGAATCTGAATGAGAGTCTTGCTGGGTAGAGTATTCTTGGTTGTAGGTTTTTTCCTTTCATCACTTTAAATATATCCTGCCACTCCCTTCTGGCCTGCAGAGTTTCTGCTGAAAAATCAGCTGATAACCTTATGGGGATTCCCTTGTATGTTATTTGTTGCTTTTCCCTTCTTGCTTTTAATATTTTTTCTTTGTATTTAATTTTTGTTAGTTTGATTAATATGTGTCTTGGTGTGTTCCTCCTTGGGTACACACCTGTATGGGATTGCCTGCACTTCCTGGACTTGCTTGACTATTTCCTTTCCCATGTTAGGGAAGTTTCCAGCTATTATCTCTTCAAATATTTTATCAGGCCCTTTCTTTTTTTCTTCTTCTTCTGGGACCCCTATAATTTGAATATTTGTATGTTTAATGTTGTCCCAGAAATCTCTGAGAGACTGTCCTCATTTCTTTTCATTCTTTTTTCTTTATTCTGTTCCATGGCAGAGATTTCCACCATCCTGTCTTCCAGGTCACTTATCTGTTCTCTGCCTCTGTTATTCTGCTATTGATTCCTTCCAGTGTATTTTTCATTTCAGTTATTGTCTTGTTCATTTCTGTTTGTTTGTTCTTTAGTTCTTCTGGGTCTTTGTTAAACTTTTCTTGTATCTTCTAGATCTATGCCTTCATTCTTTGAGATCTTGGATCATCTTTACTATCACCACTCTTAATTCTTTTTCAGATAGATTGCTTATCTCCTCTTAATTTAGCTGTTCTTCTAGATTTTTATCTTGCTTCTTCATCTGCGGCATAATTCTTTGTTGTCTCATTTTTTCATATTTACTGTGTTTGTGGTCTTCTTTCCACAGGCTGTAGGATTGTAGTTCCTCTTGCTTCTGGTGTCTGCCCCATGGTGGGTGAGGTTGGTCCAGAGGCTTATGCCATTATCCCCTTGATAGGGAGGTTGATTGGCATTGTGGTGATCAGAGCCTGCCCTGGATATTGAGCAGGGCTTCCACTTTTTCCTGTGGTTGTCACTGCCCTGTCAGAGGTGGCGTCTGCTCCCTAGTTGTTGGAGTAGAGGCCCCCAGATCTGTTTCTTAGCTGTGATTCTGATCTGTGTTGTGAGTTAGGCAGTATTGGAGCACTCCCACTAGGAAGGAATCTACTGAGTGTTCCTCCTCTGGAGCTGTTGAACTGTGAATGTGCTGAGTTGTGTCCCCTTTCATGCGTTGTGTGGACTCACAAAGTACACTGTTGTTGACACTGCTCTCGGTCCTGCCTTAACTATGGGTATGCCAGTAATTGGCCCTGGTGACTCTCAGGCATTGTTTTCACCCAGCCACTGGTGGAGGTCCACTGAGGTCAGGTCACAGGACTGCAGTTCTAGTGCACCTAGACTCTCTGTGGGATCTTCTTCTTCTGATTTACCCACTTCCTGAGTGGTGAAGCCTCATTTGGTCTCCATGTTGAGTAAGCAGCTGCCCAGTCTCCCCAGCTAGTGCAGTGGAGGCAGCTGAGCTCCTAGGTTCCTTCATGTGGCTCCACTGCTGGCCCAACCAGCACAGTGTGTCCTGCCTTTCCTTACAGACTTGTTGCTCCTGCCTGGGTCTCAGTTTCATCTCTGCCCTATACATTGCATCCCCCAAATTCAAATTATACTACTTCTGTAGAATGCCCAGCCTTTGCACCTGCACTTCTCTTTACCAGGAATGAGTGCCCTTTCTCCTTTCTTTGATAAGTAAATTTATACAAATATGATTTGCATACAAAATGGGCTCAAGTGGATTCTAGACCTAAATGTAGGAGCTAAAACTATAAAACATTTAGAGGAAAAAAAAAAAAAAACCCATAGGACTATATCATCCTGATCTTGGGTTCAGTAAAGATTTCTTGGATGTGACATAAAAAATCCAAGTGATAAAACACTGATAATTTGTACTTTGTCAAAATTTAAAACTTCCACTCTTTGAAATACTACAACAAGAATGAAAGACAATCCACAGCCAGGGAAAAGGTATTTGCAAAGCATATAAGTGACATAGAACTTATATCTAGACTACATAAAGAATTTTTATATCTTAATGAGAAGAAGAAAAACAAATTTTAAAAAATTGGCAAAGATTCTGAACAGACCTCTCTCAAAGAAGTTAGTGAATGGCCAATAAGCCAAAGAAGAGACAGTCAGCATCATTACTCTTTAGGGGTATGCAAATTAAAATCACAGTGACGTGCTGTTCTGTACCTACTAGGATGGCAATAATTTAAAAAAAGAAAATAGCAGATGTTTGCAAGGATGTGGAGAAATTGGTACCCTCCTGCATTGCTGGGGTGACTGTAAACCAATGTGGCTACTTTGGAAAAACAGTTGGGCAGTTTCCCATGTCAGTTACCATATGATGCAACAGTTCCACTGCAAGATATGTACCCAAGAGAAATGGAAATATTTGTCCACAGACGCTTGTACATGAATGTTCATAGCAGCACTAGTCATAATACACCAAAAGTGGAAATAACCCAAACATTCACTGATAAATGTATGAACAAACTGGCTTATCCATACTTATAATAAATATTTGCACTAAGAAGAAATGAAGCACTGATACATGCTACACATAGATGCTCCTCAAAAACACCATGAAGAGTGAAAGAAGCCTGGCAAAAATACTACACATTGCGTGGCTCCATTTGTATGAAATGTCCAGAACAGGCACATCTATAGAGACGGTAGATTATTGCCTGCTTTGGGTAACAGACTGTGAACAGAGAGCCACTATACATGGGCACATGGTTTATTTTGGGAATGACAGACCTGTTCTAGAATTAGACTGTGGTGCACTTTGTGAATTTACTTAAAAATATTTAATTGTACCCCAAAACAAGTGCATTTTTTGGTATGTAAATTATATCTCACTTAAAGCTATTAAAGTAGATCTCATTATTTGGTAGGGTAATATTGAAATGTGGAAATAAACTTTACATAAATTCTTAATGAAAATATCAGGTGTGTAAATGTGGTTTAGTTTCTGTTAACAAGTAATTATCTTTGGGTACACACATCCTCGCATGTGCGTGCGTGCACGCACACACACACACACACACACTCCAGAGCAGAAGAACGACAGAGAGTCTGTGCCTCAGAAGAGAAACAAGGGTGACCTTTTTTCTTGTCCTCATAAGTTTATGTTTTATTGGAGAAGTAAAGAAGTAGAAAAAGAAAATGCAATCAATTCTCATTATTCACAGTAGTTTTCGTCTATAAAGCTGCCACAAACACTGAATTAGTGAATATTGAACCACTGATCCTAAAGGAAATAGAGGTTAGGTACCTGCAAGCCTCTGGTCACAACACTTTGCTGTACACCTGAAACTAACACCACATTGTTAATCAACTATACCTCAATATAAAATAGAAATTAAAAGAAAATAGAAACACACATAAAGGAAAGTTTTGTATTCCTTGTTTGATGAAAATGTTGTGACCAAGGGTGGCATTTGATTGGAGATATTACAGGTGTTTTAAATTTTTTCTTTTTAGCTCATTTTCTAGTTTTACTAGAAAACTATAGATTTATAGTTTAATCTATAGATTTACTATAGATTAAAATTGTCTTGCAAATGCCATCACAAGCTGATTAGATAGAATTGCCTCTCATTGTTGGCCTGCCTTCTACTTAATGCTTCCTTCACCACCCCACCCCCGCCCCGTACAAACCATCACGAAGATGCTGTTGTTTTATTGCCTAAATTTCTCCCAAATACATTCACTTCTTTCTTTCTTTTTTTTTTGCGGGAGGAGGCATTTTGTTTATTTAAAAGTGTATTTAAAATGGCCGGGGAATATTTACTTTTTCCTCCCCATATAGCATCATGTAAGTTTAAGGTGTACGATGTGATGATTTGATATGCATATATATTGCTAAATGTTTACCACAATAAGGTTAGTTAATACATCCTTCACCTCACATAGTTACCATTCTCTTGTTGTGGTGGTGAGACTATTAAAACTCTACTCTCATAGTAATTTTCAAGAACACAGTACAGTGTTATTAACTATTATTCATTAAAATCACCATGCTGTACATTAGATCCCTGGAACTTATTCATCTTATAACAGGAAGTTTGTACCCTTGGACCAACATCTCCCCATTTGCTCCATCCCTCAGCCCCTGGCAACCATCAGTCTAGTCTGCTCTCTCTGTTTCTATGAGTTCAAAGTTTTTAGATTCCACGTATAAGTGAGGCCATATAGTATTTGTCTTTCTCTGTCTTGAATTATTTCACTTAGCATAATGCTCTCAAGGTCCATGATGTTGTCGCAAATGGCAGGATTTCCTCCTTTTTATGGCTGAATAATATTCTACCCTGTGTGTGTGTGCCCGCGTGTGTGTGCACCGCATTTTCTTTATCCATTCATCTTTCAGTCTTAAGTTGTTTCCATATCTTGGCTGTTATAAATAATGCTTCAGTGAACATGGGCGTGCAGATACCTCTTTGAGATAGTGATTTCATCTTCTTCAGGTATATACCCAGAAGTGAGATTGCTTGATCATATGGTAGTTCCACTTTTAATTTTTTGAGGAACCTTTATACTATTCTCAATAGTGACTGTACCAGTTTACATTCCCACAAAGTGCACCAGGGTTCTCTTTTCTCCACATCCTTGCTAGCATTTGTTATCTCATTTTTTTTAATAATAGGTATTCTAATGGCATTCACAATTTTCTCTTGCCATCGCCACCCTTCATGGACTGTGGCAGTATGTTTGTCTGCTTGTAATGGCTTGGGCTGCCATTACAAAGCACCACAGACCAGGTGGCTTAAACAACAGAAATGTATTGTCTCACAGTTCTGGAGGCTGGAAGTCCAAGATTAAGGTGTCAGCAGGATTGGTTCCTTCTGAGGGCTGTTAGGGAGAATCTGTTCCATGCCCTTCTCCTAGCTCCTCATGGTTTACTGGCAATCTTTGGTGTTCCCTGGCTTGTAGAAGAATCCCCAGTCTCTACCTTCATGGTCACAGCTGTTCTCCCTGTGTAGTGTCTGTGTCCAAGTTTCCCCTTTTTATAAGGGCACCAGTTATATTAGACACTTGACAGTGTCTTATTATCCTTTTGAATTCCCTCTCCTGTGTATGGGCAATGTCATACAGGAATGTTTGTTGGATAAATTCATGAAAAAGTAACAAAGGAGTGAGAAAGTTGTACCGTGGAGTCCAGACCAAGTTACCCACAGGCTGCTCCCAGCCCACAGCCTGTTCACGTCACAGGCTGTTCATCCCTGCAGGGTGAACCTCTGCAGCACACTTGCTTGTCATCATTAGACCCAGAGGATGTCTGTTGGGTCCCATGTTGGTTCCAGCATGTCCCCATGCTCAGCAGGAGTGCAATGGCAACAACACTGACCTCGGTGTACTGTGAGGGAGTTAGAAGACACCATGGGAAGAAAATTACTCCTGCCCACAGCTGAAGACTACACTTTGGCTGAGTCCTAAAGCTGCTGTTTTCGGAGTTTGCTCTAATGAGTGATTCTGTGCTTAAGGATTTAGGGTTGCTTGGTGGATGTGCTCACAATGGGCTGGCCATCTCTTATTAAAGGATAGAAAAGGAGAGACAGACCTTTGAAAGATTTTGATGAGAGAAAAGATGGGGCTTGAACAGAGACTCTAAATAAAAATGTCGCATGTCTTGTGAACTGAATCCATAACAACTATTTATTTTTATAAGCTTGGTGAGGCAAATGTAGTAAATAAATGAATATAAAATGATGAATGAATGAATACAGTGACTGAATAATTCCATGAATAAATGAATTGATTTAATAAATGCCTGTCCACTGACTAACTGATAACCTTTCTTGCAAATAACCCACAATATTTAAAAATTACATATTGGTATGACTATCTATTACTGCTTTGGGGGACATATCCAAATATATGTAAATAGACATAGAATAACAACTAGGCTATTTTTAGTGTGAGATAGTGATCCAAAGTGTCCTTTATGTTTCTCGTTCCTTTTGTATGTGCGTCTTGCTGTCAGCTGTCCTCTGTCAGCCAGGGAGGCTAAGTTCACCTGGCACCGGCCCTGCCATGAACTGGTGGACAAGTAGGATGAAGAAATCGTCACCCACCCTTGGGCTCTTCAGGTGTGGCTCCCAGCCTGTGCTGATAAAACTGACCAGAAGGGGAGGTGAGCTCCCTCACAGATCCAGTGGCTTTGGTCATGGGCAGTTGAGGGGCAAAAATATAATTCTGGAAACGTTAACTCTGACCACCAGTTTGTATTCCACAGGACATTCTGGCCCTGTACCCCAGTGCCCTTGTCCTTTGGTGTAATCTTTGAACCTCAGCTATGCCAATTTCCTTTCCTCCTTCTTTACCCTCATCTGGCCAGACCCAGAGGGAAGGAACCCCTGAAAAGTGAGGTCGCTGGATGGCTCTGTCAAGATGCTCCACAGAACCTCCTGACACCCGCTGCAGTTCTGGGAAGTCATCCTGTGCAGAGACCAAGTTCAGACGTTAGTTCTCTGGCTCCTGTCCTCACTGGAAGGCACTCAGATCATCACAGTAGTCATTCGTAAAGGTAAATTTGATAATGGGCTGAGAAGTAAGTCTAAGGATCTTTTAGGTCACAGTACTGTTCTAGTTAACTTGGTGCAGATGGCCTCTTTGGGTTGCGGGGTTGAATTTTGAGTCAGAACATAGCAGGAGAAAACCAAAAGGAGAGTAGCTTTTGTGAAATCACACCCTGTACATTTTAAGTGACAACAATTTCACAGCTTTAAAGGTGAATGTAAAGCAAGTGGATCACAACTGATTAAATTACCAGCTCTTAATTATATTGCCAGTTATAAATTATAAACTCGAATTCTGATTAACGCAGCAACTAATTGATCGACATCTTTGGTTACGTTATTACTGAATTGGGCACGCACAATTCCAAACTCCTAGGAAGGAAAAATGTCTTTACAAGCTGTGTAACATAGTGGCTGAATCTTAGTTGTGGGATTTCTGAGAAAGCCTGCAGAGGAACGAGAAACATAAAGGACACTTAGAATTATTGTCTCACACTAAAAATAGTCTAGCTGCTATCCAACATGAGCAAGTCACATATGGAAAACCTGTATTTTAATATCCAACATTACTCACAAAATCAGGAAAATGTACAATTAACTTGACAGTTGATGTTCTAACCAGCACCTTGGTGAACAGAGACCCTTTGCTACTTTAAATCTCCATCTGGCTGCTACAAAAAAATTTGCTTTCAATGGCTAAAGTCAGGTTGGCTGGTCCACAGCTCTGTGTCATGACTCCTTTGGACTCATTTGAATATGAATAGTGTCAGATATTATGTTTAACAAGATCACACTGCCAGTGGAGGGAGAGCACTTGCTTTCTTCAAACAATGTTCTTCCTTAGGAATACTTTAAGAGTTCTTATTTATTTACTATTTATTTACCAACTTCCAAAGCAAAACATGGGCATTTTAACAGTCAAAACCACCCTTTCACAATTCCTATTGGCGCCATAGACACTTCACCTTCTCTTCATTAATTCTAAATCTTCCACGTGTATGCCTGGGTTGTGTGCACGAGCAGTGAAAGGGAATAATTAGAAACACCTGTTTACATTTACCAGGAGCAGATATTAAAAGAATTAAAATAAGCATAATCATCACACAACAGCTTAAACTCAATATACGAGAATGTCTGAATACCATGAGAGTGCTACATAAATTTCTATATAAATACACTATATGAATGCATCACTGTGTGAATACACTATATGACATAAAAAGATCTTTCATTAAATGATATAAATAGCAAGCAAATTTAACATGTACTAAATAAATATTCGGGAATATTCATTTCTATTATTAATTTACTGAACAGCCCGCCAGTGTGGTGTTTGAAGGTAATGGCACATGTTGGGTTGATGACTGTAGTTATTTATGGCATCAGGGCCTGGAACAAGGCAGAACATCCATGCTCTGAGGCAGCCCTCAGACACCCACGCTGCAGCCCCGTCAGAGACCTGTGGTTCTAGGGCCCTGACCCATGTCTCCCCGTTGTCATGTCAGCTGTTGCCATGGAGCTGCTGGGTTTTGTTCAGAGCTTCTTGAAGTGGTTTGCAGTGAGACTGTCCTAGCATCCACCTGAATCTGAAAGCACGTGGGAAGGTTGTGTTCTTGCAGTTGGCCCAGCACAGACTCTGCTCTCCACGGCAGTGCACGGCTAAAGCTGTCCACATGCTGCCTTTCGGTACACATGTGTCTGCTTTCTAAATATAGAAGGAGAGTTTCCTGATTTTAATGAAATTAAAAGTTTCAGTATAATTTTAAGTCAAAATAATGATCAGAATATGAACATGCAAAAATAAGAATTGCACAAGGAGCTTTTTAAAATTACCAGCACTGGATCTTACCTCCTGCAATTCTGATTCAGTGTAGCTGAGGTGGGCCCTGGAATTGCATGGGGCATAAGGAAAGAGAAAGAATAAAGATGACAAGGTACAACCAGATGGAGCAGTCACGAGCTCAGGTGGCTGAGGAGAAAGTCAGTGCTCAGAGGGATACCCGGCCTGCAGGTAAAAATGAAGAGTTAAACATCTTAGGAATGAATGAGCTCACCCTGGAAGAGAGGAGGAAGGGGGCAGGGCAGGGATGAGCCTAGGCAGGCGAGCCTTGAGACCTGGATGAGGGCGGCTGGCACCGGAGCCCTGAGCCCACAGCCAGTGCAGTAGAAAGGCCAGGAAAGTGTCTCAGAGGCTGAGCAGTGTCCCGAGAATGGGCTTCAGCCCTGCTGCAAGCTGCTTAGATAGTCAGATGAGGGCAAAAGAGTGCCCTCTGGAGGTCATTAGGCAACCTTGCTGGGACTGGGTTGGAGATGGAAGCAAGTCCCAGGTGAATGATGAAGGGATAAATTCTAAAGAACTCTCAGTATAAAACCATTAGAAAGGGTGAACAAATCATAACAAACATCATTTAAATGTGTCACTTAATTCACAGAAAAATAAGAGAAAGCCCCAGGAGCCACAAAAAAGGACAGAGATTCTATTTGGAGAGAAAGCTGAGGATGAAAATGTTGTAAGCTGAACTTGAAGACCTGGGGTCATTTGCCCTATATAACCAAGTGGCTTGAGGTTAGTGGTCAGGCAGAAACAGAGAGACTAAAGAATTCCACAAAGCAGAGAGTTAAAATTGTCTTTATAGAGCAGCACACTCAGGGGCTGCACACCCATTGGAAGGGTGGTCTAGAAAAAAATTACCCAACTATCAAAGGGTGATAAGAAAATGTCTGGCTCACCTGGGCTTTAGGTAGCATGGAAAACATCTGCCCTGAGAATTTGTGTCGTATACCTGTACTAATCTCGATTTGGGGTTTGACTTAAAACTGCGGAGAAATTTTCACTGAAAGTGATCCAAAGTTATCAACCAATCTGGAACATTGGATGAAAGCACATGCAGATCTTTTATAAAGGGACACACTGGCAACCCAGTTTACATAGAACTTCTGCTTATTATTCAGCAAATGTTTATGAAATTCTCTTATGTGCTGGGCACTGTCCTAGCACTGCGCTGGGAATAGATCGGTGAACAAAACAGACAAACGTTCCTGTTCTCATGCAGCCTACATTCTAGCATGGGAGAAAGGAAGTAAGCATAATAAATAAATATATCAAACAGAATATAATCAAGGTTGACAGGAAGGGAGGGTGCAAGGGATGAAGGTTGCCATTGTCAGAGAAGGCTCATTAAAAATGTGAATTTGAGTAAAGACTTGACTAAGGTGAGAAAGTCAGCCAGAAGGTTATCTGGGGAGAGAGAGTCCCAGGCAGAAGGAACAGCTAATGAAAGGGCCTACGGTGGGATAGCGCCTGGGTTATTTGAGGAACAGCCAAGAGGGTATTGTTGCTGAGGTGAAGTTAGCAAAGGAGATGAAGTCAGAGAGGTGGTAAGTGGGCCAGAGCACAACTACATGGGCTTTACTTCCATAAAATAAGGAGCCATTGTATGGTTTTGAACACAGGAGCAAATGATCTGACTTAAATTGTTAAAAAGTCACCTGTTGAGAATTGGAGCATTGGAGAGCACAGGTGCAGGGAACTGGTCTGTAGGTTACCAGGGAAGGGTGTATAACCAGGGGGCAGCCACAGCAGTGATGAGGAGTAGCTGGACCACAGTCTGCTTTTCATGTGGAGTCAACAGAATTTCATACGGACTGATATAGAATGTGAGAGAATAGATGAGTGAAAATGACTGGAAATTTTGACTCAAGTAACTGTAAGGACAGAATAGCACCAAGTGAATGGGAAAGATTATAAGTGGATCCGTTTTGAGGGTAACATTAGCAGTTAAAGCTGGATGTGTTGACTTGATTCTAGAGTTTGATTTAAAAATTGGGTTGGAGAATAAATTTGGGAATTCTAAGCATACAGGTAGGATGTAAATCCATGCAGCTAGAAGAGATCACTAAGGAAGTGAGTGCAGAGAGAAGGGACCAGGGTGTGGTCAAGTGAGTGTGTAGATGGTGGCACAGGGAGAGCAGTCCTGGGCTTTCTAGCATTAGGAAGAAATGGAAGAATTAGAAGGAGTAGCAAAGAAGATAGGCCAGTTGGACAGGAAGAAAAGCAGGAGAGTATGTGTCAAGAGCAGTGATGGGTCTGGGATTTTGCCCACAGCTTTCATGGATGCTGGAAGAAGACACAAATCTCATGAGTCAAAGACAAAGGACAGTTGACTGCTCACAACTAGGGCCAGCTACATGATTTGTGGGGCCCAGTGCAAAAAGCAGGAACACAAATGCATAAAGGATATGTGGTGCGTGCGCGCGCGCGCACACACACACACACACACACACACACACACACACACACACACACAATGGAATACTACTCAGCCATAAACAAGAATGAAATTTTGCCATTTGTAGTGACATGGATGGACTTGGAAGGTATTATGCTTAGTGAAATAAATCAGATAGAGAAAAGCAAATACTGTATGATATCACTTACATGTGAAATCTAAAAAATACAACAAATTAGTCAATATATAAAAAAGCAGCAGACTCACAGATATAGAGAATAAACTAGTGTTTACCTGTTGGGAGAGGGAAGTGGAAAGGGGCAAGATAAGGGTAGGGGAGTAAGAGGTACACACTATTACGTGTAAAATAAGCAACAAGAATATATTGTACAACACAGGGAATATAGCCAATATTTTATAATAACTACAAATGGAATATAACCTTTAAAAATTGTGAATCACTATGTTGTACATTTGAAACATATAAATCAACTATACCTCAATTAAAAAAAAGTTTTAAAAAAGCAGGAACAAAGTGTCATTCATCTCCTATCTAAAGGGTAGCACTTGGTTTCTCCCTCCTTGAGCACTATACTTGATTAATTGTATGAAACCCTGCATTATGGTTTCTTTCCGGCTACCCAGGCTATGATTATAATATCCCAGAGGATAGGATTGCTTCATGTAATTCCTTGCAGAGATGCCCTTCCAAATATTTCTGTTGAAATTAATAATAATTTAAAAAAACTATCAAACCAATATTTTTCAGTTATATGAAGTGTGATGTTGTTAATATTGTGATTTGTCTAATAGCAATAACCTAACAAGTTCTGGGTAGAAACCAGAAATACACATGATCTCAGAAATGAATGGACTTGCTATCTAAAAATAGCATGTCTTCTTAGAAACTGAAAGTACTTTAAAATGTGTGGCATCACTAGTCCACATGACTTGTCTTTGAGGAGGGGAAATCCAGTGTTAAATCTTGATATAGAGGTACATGTATAAAATCAAAGTGCATTTGAATACCCACAGTTTAAGTTTATAGGAGGGGTTCTTGGTTTAAAATGGAAATATTCATCCTCTATTTTATGATAAATAGATACCCTTCTTTCTGCTGAAACATTTTTTTTTTTTGCCTTATTGCTCTCTTGAAGGGATTCAGAGTGACACTCAGTTCAGCAAGTCTAATAATGAGAACTCTATAAGCCATGTAACCCAAGAGATGACCATGACTGTTTTAGAATGTAGAATTCTTAACCTCATGGTCATCTGTAGGCACTGTACTCAAGCAAGGGAAGAGCACAGAGGCTTGAGAAATGCCACACAACCAGAACATGGACAAATCACTCACATCTCCAGGTGTAATATTCTCCCAGTTTGAGTATCTTTCAGATATAAAGGTTTTGAAGGCAGCTTGCACAAGCAATATGGCTGTTTCTCACAGCCAGTTCTTGGAGCACCTTTGCATAAATGACATATTTGAGTCATTGCATCCTCCTTGGAAACCTATTAATCAAAGATAGTTGCTGGAAAATAAAACTATGTATCTGATTATGCACACACACACATGTTGCAGACTATATATATATATGTGTGTAAATATATGTATGTGTATATATATATAAAATTTCCTGAACAGTTTGGTGTCTTTAATGAATGTTATTCAGATAAATACTCATTTAAAATAAAGCAGAATATGAAATGACTTCTCCCCAGTTTATAATACATTCCAAAAGCTCATTCATACAATATTTGTGCTGAGTTAGAACATCTGTTCCCATATGGAGTGTGAGACATTTGGTCATCTTGTATATTCTTCTGTTTAACCCATAATATATCTGAGGTCTGGTGTTGGACTCAACCTACTCCAGACACCATAGGTAAGCATTCTTCTGAGGTGCAGTTTGGGAGTCCAGGAGCTCATCTCTAATCCATTGTCATGGGGACACTAGTGGAAACACTGCCCACCCTCCTACTGCTGCTGCTGACTCATGATCCAGTTCTAGATGTGGAAGGTATTTAGGAAATAGGGTCAACAGAACCCAGTGACTGAATGAATCCTGGATTTCAGATGTGAAAGAAAGAAGAGGTTGGTGTATAGCCTGTTTTTGGTTTGGTTCAGAAAGTGGGTAGATGCTAGCAGAGAATGGGGAACAGATTTGGGGTACAAAGATAATGAGTTAATTTTAGACACATTGAACTTGGTTTACATGTGGGGCATCTGGATGGAAAGATTCAGAAGGTGCTGGATCCATACATGGACATCTCAGGAAAGTGAAATAGGCCAGAGACACTGATGGAGGAACAAAAACCTGGAGGCTGGAGTTAAGAATAGGAGATGCTTCTTGCTCCTGGTTCCTTGATGCTCAGTTTGGGAGAATCAATTTTACAGTTAAAGGGGGCTGTGCAGGGGCACTTAGTGAAATGCTCTTTGTATACAGAGGGGTCAATTGATCATAAAATGGGGAGGGGTAGGTGGGAGGTAAGCCCTGGAGCACCTGAAGGTCAGATTAGCCACAGCAGATCAGGCCTGGCAGGGTGACTGGTTTGGTATTTTTATTAGTGCTGTAGCTGTTTTACAAATTTGTGTTTAACTTAAATTTGTAATTTCAACATATTTCACAGCAGAAAAAATGTTTTATGGAAAAATCTAGTAACCTGATACATTTCAGGAAACAATCTTGCATCTTTTGCATTTGGATACTGAGTAGAAGATGGAACTTGGGATTTTAGAAGCAAAGAGTGAGGACTGCTTCAGGTGGTGCTGAGAATTCTACACCAAAGTATTAGGCTGAGTCTTTCTTTCTGGCATCTTGGGATAATAGAGAACAGTAGGTTTCTTTTTTTTTTTTTTTTTTAGAGTTTGGCATGTACTTGGCATGGAGCATTGGGCTGGGGGCCCACCTGATAAAGAGGATTCTTTTTCATCAGGTGCTGGGGGACTTTTGGGAGGATGACTGGCACTGCTCTAGGATGAGGGAAGAGAATGTATAATTTTCCAAATGCCTATTATGAGTCAAGCACTGTGTTAAGCTTTGTTAGCTCAATTAATTGTTAGAGCACTTTTGTAAAATGAGCATTTTTAGTTTCATTTTTCCACATGAGGTTGCTGAGGCTCAGAGCGATTAGGTAACTTTTCCAGGTAAGGCACAGGGTAAGAAGCTGACCCGGTGGTCTAAAGTGTCCTGCTGCACCACCTCCTGCAAACTAGCCCCTGCTGGAGATTTATTTAGCCAAGGACATCTCTCTTAAATTTTCCTGGTTCTCATTTGTTTAGGTTGAATTCTCGATTTTTTCTGATACTACATAGTTTTTTGTCCTTTGAATGTAGGTCAGTATAATCATTTTGCATTTCAAACTTACTGGACTTCAGAAAAATAGCTATGGTATCTTTTCATACATGAAAAGAAAGCCAAATTTTCAAAATAATTTATGTCCTATGCCAGTTTTTCAGATGGCTTTAGAGGACTGGGGAACTTGTAACTATTTTCAGCAGCCCATCCAGATTTCATGCAGAGGTAACTAGTTCATATTCTAAATATATTTAGCATTTAAGTGGATGAATAAAAATTACAGACTATGAGCCTTTCGGCAGGTATAATAGCTATATGAAGACCAGAAAGCCTCAGCAATCTTCCTCTGCATTTGCACACCAGCTTCCTCCCCTGCCAGCTACAGACTTAGTAGATATTCCTTAAATATACACTTCTTTTGCGTTGTTGTACATTTCTTGGCTCCTCATGTGTGCCCTCTGTGATGCTAATCACTTCAGAGTGTGTGACAGGCAGACTTCCCAGATGGGTAAATGGGCTTATAGTGAAAAGGCTCACCCACCTTTGCCCAGCCAACAGGAGGTAGACTTGAGATTTGGGCATGTTTGAGTGCAAAGCGCCTTCTCTTAATCACTTTAGTTTTACTTGATTTGATTTGATGAATACCCCACCAGAATGTGAGCTACTTAAATGTACAAATGATATCCTCCTCATCTCTGGGTCCATAGCACCCAGCAAGGTTCTTGGCCTGTAGTAGATACTCAGTGAAGGCTTGAGGCAGAAGGAGGGAGGAGGAGAGGGGATCAGAAGGAGGTGGTCCTGCTTTATTCTCATAGATCACCATGTTACCAAACTCAGGTTCAGATGGTCGCCACTCAAAAGCCAATAATTGAGAGGCAAGTGTTGGTAGAAAGGAAAGTTGCTTTAATCAGAAAAGCCAGCAATCTGGGGAGAAGGTGGACTCATGTTCTGAGACCAACTCCAAACATTCTGCTCAGTCATGACAATTTTTAAAGGTAAAAAGGGGAAACAATCACAGTTAATCATTAAGTTAGGAGGTCAGATTCTTCATCATTTTTCCACTGTGTGCAGAGCTGCTGACCTCTGATTTTCCTGTGGAAGCTGTCTTGCCCACGTGGTCCGCCTGCAAATTTGCTAAGGGGGAAGCTGGGCGTAAAGAGTCAGTCATTCTTTAACTACTTAGTTCTTCATTCTTACTTCATTTAATCCAGGAAAGTAATCAACAGATAAGGCAAGGCATTGTGTACCTTCAATAGAGCAAAATCAGGAGTTAGGTTAAATGTTACCTAGTGATCTCATTTTTGTAATTAAGGCCTGAGGGAAACAGAAATGGGCAAAGAGGAAAGGAGCAAAAGAGCTGCTTACACTTGTCAGACATCATTCCATTTCTATGGGATTAGGGATGAAGGTCTGCCTTCTGTAACTTCTTCATGCTGACATAGGGTGCTATATTCTTAGAGTGGAGGATGTCAAGACACGGGTCTGTACAATGTCTTTACTGACAATTTTAGTTGCCTGCTTACATATATGGGCAGAACAAGCTATAATATTTTGATGCCCACAAAGATATAGATTATTATGAGCAATAATGTTAATCCCATTCTCTTAAGGCCAATTCTTGGAATTGTGCTAGCCATAGATTTAGTACTGCTCAAGATGGAGCAGCTTATGTCATAGCTACAGTCTGGTCATCACGCAGTTAGCTTGTTCCCTCTGGTGGCAGTTATAGTATCTGTACAACGACTCAGGAATGTGTATCAGAAACTGAAGGATTCTGTGACTCTATTGTCCTGATCATTAACTGCTTGAGCCTGCTCTTTTGTGACTCAGGGAGGCCTGGGAGATGTACGTTTTTCTACAAACAAAAGGCAGGGTACATGGAGGGGCCTTTGTTCTTGGTGCGGCAGGGGGGTGGCCTGCAGGGTTCTGCTGGGTTCCAACCATATGGATTCAACAAATGGAAACCTAGGTACCAGCGAAGTCTGTTGTAGGAGGGGAGATGGATGCAGTGTTGGATACTCATTTTTAGGCCATTAAAAGGAATGGATTAGGATTTTCTAAATAAATCTTGTTAACAGAAGTGCCAAGATTCCCTCAGCCTAATTTTAGTTGCAGAAATGCCTGCAAAGGAAGCCTCCACCATCCAGGGCTTATATAAGCCTCTCAAAATAACTTTCTGTCCTCCCTGACCTGAGAACAACTTACCTGTGAGTTTTTGTCTCATAAACTTGCTGAACCAGAAGCAAATGCAGGTGTCCTGTGGCTTTCACAGCTGCAGTTAAATATTTAAATTTGGCTTGGAGATTGCATTTCTTTCTCAGGGTTAGTAAATTTTTTCATTTCCTGTGCTGAGGAAATCTAGTCAATTACCTAATTGCAGAATAATGAGCAGTGTTTCCACTTTCGAATATGTATTCTTGTCATTTTAATGCGATAAATACCAACAAATTTCCACAAGCAAGAAGAAACGTTATTGTTTATCTCTTATTGAAATTTATTTGAGCTACTTGAGTTATACACCTAAAGGTTTTATATTGTTGTTATTTCTTGTTACCACTGCTGTTCATATATTCTCAGGATATTTTAAAAGGACAGTCACCTATGCATAAATGCTTGGCCCCTGAATACCTGTTCCCAGCCCCCTCAGACTTCCTGCCTGCCCCTCGCCTCTCCCTGCCCCATCCTCTGCTACCTCAGCCCACTTGCTCCCAACCACGGGACCCTGGGCTGGGCTGGTGTCTTACACAGAAACTGTGGCGTCTGACTTTTGCATGAAATGGAATTTTGTAATCTGGCGTAAAACCTAGCAACCCTTGTGTCATGTTTTTTCAATGAGAAAATATGACACAAATTCTAAACAAATGATTTTCAAGCTTATGGAACCCCACCTACTAGTATTTGCTGTCCCTTTGTGAAGGCAGTGTAAAGCCTTCAGGGACAGGCCTAGTTGGACTTCAGGGTTTCATGCTGTTTGATTTGATACACACGTAAACAGAGAGAGAGAGTGGAGAGGGCCCTGAGTTCATTTAGTTATCAAAGAGCTTTACCATCCCTAAGAGAAGCCCCAGGAATATATGGCCCTTTAATTGAATGCTTTTGTTTGTGAGATTCTTTTTAAGAAAGATTCTTTGTTTTGAATACAATTCCTGAATATTTCTTCATGCTGATTCCAAGTTCATCATAAGCTTTTTATAATACAGAGAGAGAGAAAGAGAGAGAGAGAGAGAGAGAGAGAGAGAGGTGTTCCAGGCATTTTATCTTACCTAATGATTTTGATGAACTATCTTAGTTCAAACCAATTCTAACTGAATAACTCACGTTTATGCATTATACACCAGAAAGTCCCAGTTCTCAGTGGCCTGGAGAATTCTGGATGAGGATACGCTTGCATTTTCCCTCTCACTGCCTGACAGCTCTCCAGTGAATCCCATCTCCTAGGAAATCAACACTTTTACTCAAGGCCTCCCAAGCACCTGGTGCCAGCCCCATTCCATGGTTGGATCTGCACCTAAACCGGAAGCCGGGTGTTCTCAGGGTGCCCAGGGCTGTTGACACATCTGCTAACACAGTGGGTGTGAGTCAGTATTCGTGCACACACAACCAGTATGTCAATTAATTAATTTATAGGAGGGTATTTTATAAATGCTTGAAGTACTACAAATCTCAACCCTCACCCAAAGCATGGTCTTCTAAAATCAAATGATATCAGATTATAACCAAAGGAGCTTTGTGCGCTAGATTCTGCAGCAGGTCTGAAGAATGTGGGGGTGGTGTGCAGAGTGTAGGTTATGGGGGTCCCACCTGCAAAAGAGGAGATTCTGCTTCTCTGGGACACAGGGCCCTGTTACTGCAGCCCTACTGGCAGCTGCTGTTTCTGTAAACCCTGATCTCTGGGCCGGTACCTGCTCTTTCTTCTGCCAACATGCTCTGTCTAGATGTGCTGATATGGCTGGGTGTGCCACAGCCAAGAATCAGTGCATGGAGACCACTGTGTCTTCTTTGTGTGTGCGAATCTAAGTAAGCCCCTGGCACCAGAGAGGGGCCTGCTGGTCCCCAGCACCCACTGCTCCCAATGCCCACTACCCCCTCCTGCCCATTCCTCCCAGACTCCCCCTTCCCCCATGCCTCTCCTCCATACTCCCTGCTCCTCCCCACTGTCTCTCCTGGAGCTGCAGTCTCCCTGCAAAGGGTGGAAGTGGGGAAGGAGGAGACAAGCACGAGTTCCTCTCAACCTGGTGTCCCTTTCACCGTGCCGTGGACCTGCAGACTCCTCCCTGTACCCAGGTGGATCACGCCACAGAGCAGAAAAGATGAAAGGGACACAGTAAGCTCAACAAAGGCCCAGGAATGGAGATGCTCACCATCGCCATCAAACCAGTGCTGCCTGGCTCTAATCCCCATGACCCTTGGAGCCCCCGAAAGCCCTTTCTTTGAGAAATGCCACTTCAGGTTCTCTGCCGTGTCCCCTTTCTTTCCCTGTCGAGTCTCCCTCAGCTGCACCATGTTTGGGGATGACGCCCAAGGAAGATGGCAAGGAAGGCTCAAGATGGCCCTATGGGGCCACGCCCTTCTTTGCCTCTTCCCTCTGTGCTATCCTGGGGCTCACCAGCACTGGGTGGTGTGGTGGCTGATTCTGTGAGCAGCACCCCGTCTGTCTCATCTTGGTGTCTAGTGCACCAGCATGAGCTCCAGCAGCACAGGGCCTCTGCCTGGCTGTTATTTTAGAGGCTCCACCACTCGCAGCCCTGTCTCATCTCTCTGCTGCTTTTCATACCAGAAAGTTTCCATGCAGATGGCACCTGAGTCCACCTCCAGTGCTAAGGTCAAAGACCAAAAGCTTACTTCCCCACTTCTACCTTATGTTCCCTGAGGAGTCCAGGATTCCTGCTTTCTACCCCTAGTCCACTGCCATCTGGATCTCTGTGGATTCCTGGAACTTTTACAGTCTCAAGGTCTCTTCTTTTTCTGAGGACTGACTCAAATCCAACCCTGGCAGACTCTCCAATCCATACAGATTGCACCTCTTCATGGCTGTGTTCCTTGGTCCCCGCCACATCACTCCAAACCTGGAAACCAGCAATTTGTCTGGGACTCCTTGGAGGAAACAGACCTTCACAAGGCATCTGTCTACAGAGTAGCTGTGCTCAGTGTCTGCAAGGATGAGGGGCTTTGGTGGTGCCATATTTCTTATTACTCCTCTTCAAAAATATGTTACTGTACGTGGCTGCATCATCCACTCTCAGGGGCATCTTTGCAGACCTCGCCCACCAGGCTGGTTTATTTGGCTGCATAGAACCTCACCCTAGAGCTGTGAGGCTGAGAACTGCTCCCGGAGAGAGGCGGCCTCAACTTCAGACCCCACATCCCCCAGTTACTTGTGTTTAATGGGATGGGGGGTGGGGAGGCAAATTGTTTGAGCTCTCTAAATTTTTCTTTCTTCATTGATTGGGATGGTAATGAGAACAGCAGTAATCTCTGCCTTGTATTTAAATAAGATGATATAGCATGAGGCCTGGCACTTGCTGCCAGCCCACATTAGCTGCTGCTGGTAGTGTGTGTGATGCTCCTCACCACCCCTCCCAGGAGTCAGCGCCGTGGCCCCCCGGTGGCACAGTCTCCCATTAGCTGCCCCCCAACTGCACAAGAGAGCAGAGGGGGCTTGTTCCTGTAGAGTCACCTTTGCTTCATCTGCCTCTTCTTTCTCTGCAGGAGAACGAAGTGGGATATTGACTAGTGTCCCACTGATTTCATGATGCCCTTGCTTTCCGAGGCACAGCCCATGCAGCAGATTTGGGTTTAAGTACTACTACTTTTTCTCCCTCTGTTACCTAAGCTCTCCCCTACCGCAGTACACTCAAGTCACTCAGCGAACACCCAAGACCAACACTGAGAGGTGCTGCTGATGCTGTGGAGAGCAGCAGAATCCAAAATTAGAACCTGATCCTGAGCTTGCAGACTGTGAATGACAACTGGGTTCCTAGGGCCAACTGACACATGGCAGTGCCTCCACCCTCATGGCAGCCCATGTGAATGCCAGCTGGAAGGGAGATGGGAGAGCAGTGCTAGACTTCACAACTCAGGCGTAGGATGAGAACTTAGAAACCAGGAGAGAAAGATGAAACTCTTCTATTTCAATAAGAATGCAATTTGGAGGGTTATATTTAAATTGAAAATTCTTTAGCTGCTCCTGCTAATTTATCTCTGTCTTGTTATGCCACCAAAACTTTGCATGTTTCAGTTAAAATGCATCACCTACATTAACTTAAGTTAATGGTAATGTGGGGGGCATGATTGCGAACTTTACAGGCTGTTTGCATCCCAAGGGTCTTCATCAAGCCTACTATCTGTGACTTCCTAACCAGCACCCCTTTTCTCTGTCCTCCCTCATCACCTATCAACAAGCTCTCCCACTCATTGAGGCCTTTGCTCATCATCTGTCTTACCCATTGAACTCACCATTGCAAAACTGATCTTCCTCACCTACAGCTTTGAGTTTAAAACATAGTCTTATTACTATTCAGGTATGGCAAGGCCAACAGATCAGGAGACAGCTGTCATTGAAAAGAGAGTTTGTCACCCACAGACCCCAGGAGAAGGGGGCATGCCATGCCATGGTGGAGGGGATGCCTGGGGAAGCACCAGGGCAGGTCACAGAGAGTGAGCCTTTATTGTAGCTTCCATGGAAAGAATGGGCATGGCCAGGCTGGGTAAGCAGGCTTAGGATTGGCTAGTTTGAATAATTAAAGTAGGCCCTGGGACCTAGTCTATCCTTAGTTGCCTGGTACCTGAATGTGGAATGAGGCACTGGCCTGGAGTGTGAGAACCTAATAAAGAAGGCAGCTCGGGGTATGAGCTCTGGGATGGTTGGTTTGCATATGAAAAGTACAATCCAGTGCTTGGCAGAGTTGTTTGCTCTCTCTAGGAGCTAGAGGGAGGGAAGGCAGTCCCTCCAGGGTCCAGAGATTAAAGCATGAGGAATCAGAAAATAAATGACATGTTCAATACACACGGTTATGTCACTTGCTACTTGGAAACCTTCAGTGTTCATTGGCTTTGGAGCTGGTGTTTGAGTGTTTCCACTTTATGGTCACTGCCACAGGGTCCTGCCTTGCCCACAACTCTTTACTTTCCTCCTCTTGCACACCAAGTTCCAGCAAAACTGCACTCCTTGGGGTTTCTCAGCAATTCAGTAAAAACAACGGTCTTTGTATGACTTTTCATGCCCCTACCTCGTGTCTAGCTGACCAAGGCCTATCTTCAATACCACCTGCTTTGTGAGAATCTTTAATTGGTGGTGGGGTTTTTTTGTGTGTAGGGGGTTTCACACAGTTAATACCAGGCACAGACCTCTGCCGTGTAGGTGACTAGGAAAAAATTCCCGTTTCTTCTCATCCACTCAAATGCTGCCTCTCTTTCAAGTTGCAGATAAAATGTCAATAGACTCCCCAGGCTATTTGCATATTTTGCTTCCCTCTCTCTCTGATTTTTTATGGGCCCTATAGCTTAAAACTTCTTTTGTTTGTAGTTGTTTAGTACGTATTGGTTTTGTCACTTCCTTGTCTGTGACAGCACCTGGAGAGGAGCACAAGTGTACTTTGTCATTTTGGAGGCTCCTGTGCCCAGCACTCTTGCAATCAGTAACAGATGGGTGTTATTGGGTTAGCAAGCTCTGAGAACCGCCCTGTGAGGCAGCAAGAAGAGTCTGCCTGTCTGGGATGGATTCTTTAGCTGATTTGTCATCCCGCCTCTCACTGCCTGCAAAGCAAGGGTGTTGCAGACATGCTCTGCCGGTGCATGAGCTCAGGCGCTCCTGCCTGTAACAACAGTGATTTCTCCTTCTCTGGTTGAAGAGTTTACCGCCTCACCTTTGGATTTTCAGCTTGTATCCTTCCACGACAGGGTTTAGGATGTCCAGTGACTATGACCAGATTTTTAGACCTGATCGTTCTAGACTTGAACAGTGATTGCCAAAAAGAACAGAAATTTTAAAATAGAATTTCCATGCTCAGCCTCTGATTTGTCTTTTTTCCCACTTTCTTACTGCACTAACTTCTCTGCAAAACAAAAACATGGGGTCATCTGCCTATTTTGCTTCTTATTTTGTTGGCAAGCCTGTGGGGCTGCATTGCCCCTGGCTCCCTCTTCCCACATCCGGTTTTAGTCCCATTTTCTCTAGATGTCATCCTCTAGAGGTGATGACATGTCCCAGTTAGTGTAGAAATGGCTGTGTAGTGTAGAATGGCAACCTAGAAGGAAAGGAAAATGTGATGCATGAGGTGTAGAGACCCCCCCACAGGTCATGGTGTCTCCAACTGGTGTTTCTATTCCAGAGGTTTTCTATTTACAGCTGTGTGGAGGGCAGAAGGAGAGGAGGAATCTAACTGCAGAGAATTTGTAGCCAGGCCTGGCCTGTCATGGGCGGCTCAGGCCTAGGTTTGCCTGGTGGGAGGAGGAGGACCTAGGCCAGCACACGGGTTCTCTGCCAGCACCCTGATTTTATGATGACTTTTTTGGGGGCCTTTATTTCTAAGTTATCTCTTAAATGGCAATTTGTATAGTCTGCTTCTTACCTAAATAAAACAGAGAACTTATAGACATGATGTACACCTATTAAAACTAGTATTTGTGTTTACAAGAAAGCAACCACTGCTTCCTAACTCTATCTGAAAATAACATCCATTTCTCCTGGATTCCAACCTGAATTGGGCCAGTTGTGGAGGAAACAGGCCTGCGGCTGAGCACAAACTCATTTTTTTCTTTTCTTTTTTTTTCCCCAGGATTACACCTTGACCATGTATTTTCAACAATACTGGAGAGATAAAAGGCTTGCCTATTCTGGGATCCCTCTCAACCTCACGCTGGACAATCGAGTGGCTGACCAGCTCTGGGTGCCTGACACATATTTCTTAAATGACAAAAAGTCATTTGTGCATGGAGTGACAGTGAAGAACCGCATGATCCGCCTCCACCCCGATGGGACGGTGCTCTACGGGCTCAGGTCTGTCTGCCCTGTGGGCTGGGCTCATGGTTGCATGGTGCATTGGTCTTGAGTTTTCACTGGAGGTGATTACAGTAAGTGAGGCCATGTCCTCAGATTAAGTTAAGAGACACCCATGAAACACTTGGAGCTCTGCAGAAAAAAAATCTTATAAATCTAAGGTTTGGGGCATTACTGTTACTATAAATAGACATCAAACAAGTGAAAAACAGCCTCCTCGGATTGAATTGATATAATTGGGCTGCCATATCTAAGAACACATATTCTCTTGGGGTGGATTTCCCATATCATAGCCACAAAGGCCTGTAATTAATATCATCACCCTGGTACTTCAGAGGCTTTCAGTGAAGTTTCCCAAAGCCATTTGCAGAGTTGAAAAAAATGTCTAATTATGCCGACATACAGTATAGTCTCCATGGAGCTTTATGAGGTGGTGCCACCAATATTTATGGGAATGAGTAAATGTGAGACTTCCTGGTGAGAATCATCTCTCACCAGGTCTCATAATGAAAGCACATGAATTGGGAAACCAGACTGCTGTTTGGAACCCTAAGGAGGCCCTGGGCTTCCCTGGTTACACTGGAAACCACTAGGCCTTCCCGTGATGCTCCACCACTGCTGGTGGTTAGTGATTTTGACTTTCACTGAATGGCAGCCTTAGCAATCTTTGTCTCTTGTGTTGATTTAGCACTGGTTTTTGTTTTGTTTTGTTTTGTTTTAGAGTAAGTATGTCTGGGTCTTTCTTGATCTCCTGGCCTGAAAGTGCCCAGAGGCCTTCCAGGAGGGGCTCACAGTCTGGAGTGGGGTACAGGTGGATATCTTGGAGAAAAGGTTTATCTCAAAATGCTGTGAATCTTTAACTGAGACTCCAACAGTTCTAAAGAGTAATCATAACAATGTAAGCTTAAATACACACCACTGTGACTTTTAGTGCTTCAGGAAGAGTAAAGGGAATTATTTAACATTGCCTTAAGTGGAAAATGTTAAGTGACTTCCTCAAAACAGCAGCATATAGAATGAGAGTTGGAATTTTAGCAAAAATCAGACTTTTTTAACTGTAAGAGAAAAAAAGTGGCACGTGTCAACTAAGCCACGGTGTTACTCTAAAAAAAGTCTAGATGATGCTTCCTTGGGATGTTTTCAGCATTTTGTATTTTTGCCTGGAAGTGAGAGATGTGGTTGAAAAGTTCTGGAGTTCTGAGAAGTACAAAAATTGGTTGTTCAAAAGATTATCCAGAGACCATGTGAGCATAAAATGAGGAGTCATGTCCTTCATTTACCTACCCACCCCAAAAAAGTGATTAGAAATGTGTGTATGTTTGTGTGTGTATGTGCATGTGCATAGTGGGGGTGAAGCAAAAGGAAGCAAATAGCAATAAAAACTAGGCTAGGCCTTCTTGGCTTTTTAAACAAAACTTGCTATTTGGGTTCTTTCCCTTTTTATCTTCACATTCTTTATTTTCTCACCAGAGTTAGAGTATGTTAGTTTGTCTATAACAAAGAGCTTTCATTCTGTGAGGATAGCATCTGAGTCCACTTGAGCCACTGTAGCAAAAACCCACAGCAGACACTTATTTCTCACACTCTGGAGGCTGGGAGTCCAAGATCAAGGTGCCGGCAGACTTACTGTCCATGGAGGGTCTACGCCCTCATTCATGGCAGGTGCCTTCTCACTGTGTCTTCACATGGTGGAAGCTCTGTGTGGTCTCTTTTACTAGAACACTAATTAATCCCATTCATGGGGTTCCACCCTCATGAGCTAAGCCCTCATCTCCCAATACCACCACATTTGGGTTCAAATATTCAAATATGAATTTGGGGAGGGACTTAAACATTTGGACCATAGCAGACAAAATGATACAATATGAATGAAAGAACTGAAATAAATCTCCAAACTCCACTTGAAAGTGTTGGATTTCACACCATAAAACAGGCAAGAATAAGAGAAACCAAGAGATTAAAACTGTATCTTTATAATTTAGCTAATACTCTGTAAATTTTAATATAAAAGTTAAATAATAATGTAATAATAAGCTATGGGATACTTTTAATAATAAACTTTGTACAATAATCTAAAAAAGAATCTCTCTAATGAAATTTACATTCATTATACATCTCAGCCTCTTAAATCAGTAAATGAATTTCTAAATCAGTAGCTGTTTTTATTCAAATGTAGTCTCAATGTACCCCTTAGATCTTTATTTAGAACCTCATTTTTTTTCTTTTTTCTTTTTTTCTTTTTAGCTGCATGGGGTCTTAGTTGTGGCATGCAGGATATTTCATGACAGCACAGGCTTCTGTCTAGTTGTGGCATGTGGGTTTTCACTCTCTAGTTGTGGTGTAAGGGCTCCAGGGCGTGTGGGCTCTGTAGTTGTGGTGTGCAGCCTTCAGAGCACGTGGGCTCTGTAGTTTGTAGCATGTGGGTTCTCGAGTTGAGGCACTCAGGTTCAGTAGTTGTGGTATGCGGGCTTAATTGCCCACGGTGTGTGGGATCTTAGTTCCCTGACCAGGGATCGTACCCATGTTCCCTGCATTGGAAGGCAGATTCTTTACCACTGGACCACCAGGGAAGTCCCAAGAACCTCATATTTTTTAAACAATTCTTCCATCTGGACCTGGACAAGCTGTCAGAAAGGAAATCTAAATAACAGACCATATTCCACATGTGATTATCAGCTACACTGTGCCACCAGCATTCCTTTTGAAATCGGCTATTCTAGATATTTCTGCCTTCAAATTAAAAAAAAAACACACATAGCTATAGAGATTAATTTGAATTTGAATTTTTGGACGAAAAGCACATTAGTGCTTCAAAATACTGGTAATTTTATTAAATTCATATAAATACATATTCTATGTCATTCTGTGTGAACTGAAGTACCATTTATATATATTCTACAAGATACACACACACACACTGTATGTATTGTGTTTTTTGATAACAAAGTATGAGTGCCACCCTCCACCCTCCCCTTGGCCCCAAACCCTACCTTCCCTCTGCTCTTGTTTTACTGTTGTACTTGCTAGGTCATGTTGGGGACAGGGCAAGACAAGGATGGACAGTGTTAGTAACCTCAGTGATACATTGTATCCTTTTGGTAAATAGGTACCAGGGCCTGGGCCTGGAGGGGGTCTGGTGTAGCTGAGAGCTTGAGTGTGTTAAACTCCCCAAGGAGGTTCATGGAGCACTGGGGTTGTTGTCAGTCTCCTGCTTGTAAGGTATTGCTCATGATGGCTAAACCCAACAGAGATTACTTTCCTACTGGCTGTATCCTTTAGATGCTAGTTGACCTGGCTGTGTCCTTGGGACCTTATGGTCAAATTCTTCTCACCACTGGAGACTAGGATTGGCCTTCACCCCAAATATCCTGCAGTCGCCCACAATGGTAGGTCAGTCACCATTTAGCTCTTCTGGGCTCCTTTTCCCAGGCATGTCCAGCCATCTCAGTACAGGATCAATGGTGGCTTTTGCTTTATAAAGAGTAGATGAGGATCTCTGGCTGGGGATGAGCTCTCCATGATGTAGGTTTGTACATCATCTCAGACTTATTCTGGGAAATCATTAATCCATTACTCTGATGACTCTGCAGAAGTGGTTGATGGCTGCTCACAAAGATGCTGGAGAGGGATCATGTTCACATAGTGATAAAAGGTTGTTTAAATCATGAACTCTTTTTTCAATGATTCTTACAGCTCCTGAGTATGAAACTTGGGCTAACACTAGCTTGATGTTACCTGTTTGGGCTCGGCTGAATGAGACAATGAACTAAGCTTCTTGTACAGGTTCAAGTCACCGTGTGTTGTAAGAAAATGCTCTTGATAGGGCATATACACCATCTTGAAATAAAACTTGGGCTCTTTGAAAATTTCCTTTGGGCAGCCAAGTCTTTTCAGGAACTAGGGAGATCTTGGCTGCCTAAGAGGCTCACAAGTCTTGGTCCTGTTCCCATGACAGCTTTTCTGTTTCCTTTGGTGCCAGGCTGAAATTTTCTGCTGTCTGTCCCTATCCTGTCTTCCCATCTTTCTTTTTCAAGTCAGCCAATCACCTGATATCATTGAATATCTTACCTGCACCACTAAGGATACTTTGTAATGTGATCTTCAGGCCATGAATTTTGTGTCTTCGGACCTTTTTTCTGATGCTAGGAATTGGTAATGAGTTCACAAAATAGTATTTGATTTGCTCCGAAAGGAACTTGGAAGTCTGAGGTTGAGTCATCTTCATCAAAACAACGTGCCTGAGAAGGTTACTGCAAACTTTGTTGGAAAATATCTTGTAAAATTCCCACTTGCTGTCAAAAATGGCTTGAAATTGTTAAAGTTGCCATTCCCATACTTAAACGGTTGACGCAATATTAAAATGAACCTAGAACTTCATTCAGAAGATTCAAATTAAGTCATCTAATTGGTTTGGCTGCCATCTTTTTTCCAAAACTCTATTTTTAAGTTGGTTCTGGCCAAACACCTTTTTCCCCCAGAAAAGATGTAAGCTCACAGAGTTAATAAGGCCCACATGATTTGAGTGCAGGTGTGTTTAACTCCCAAACTCTTGTTTTGTCACTGCCTCCCAATTACTTTTACATAAGTAAAAAACATATTGATAAATTGCTTTCCAAAAGGATTATGCCAATTTTTACTCCCACAGCAATATATTACATATTAGCTTCAGGGTTGTGACACCTGCTTTGGGCTTCATCATTTTTTAGGCTACTGTAAATAACCTATTTACTTCATCCCTTGAGGCTGGAGAAAATTACCTGTCTCACTTTAAATTCAGGCTCACAAAATCCTCTATTCTCCCCAGTCACGTTCATTCTTCCCATACTTTTAAGAGCTCTTTCACACCTTCACTTCAGGCATCTCTCTTCACTCTCATTTGATGATATTGCCTTATACTTCAATTGAAAACACAGTAACTTCTTCATTTTGCTATTTACAAAGAGACTATTCCACATACCTGCTACTCATACTTTGCTTTTTCTCTCAAAGTGGAAAGTGAGTCCCTGAGCATTTCAAGAGTCAGCTTCCCCTTGGTATCCTCTCTCAACTTGAGAATTTGCCTCCTGAAATTCTAACCCCTCTCTGTTTACCACTGTTCTCCTCTCTCACCATGCTTCTGGTATGCATACCTTCCTTCTGCTCTTAAGAAATAGTCAAGGATATCTCTGTTTTAGAGCCTTTGCCCATGCTCTTTGCTGGATGCAATACTTTGTTTCTAGATATTCATGTTTTTAGCATCACAGTGTAATTATGTAATTGAAGACAGTTCACCTGGTCCTGCTCTGATCACCTATTCCCTTTTTATTACACCTTCTTGTTTTATTTTTGTCATAGCACTTATCCAGATCTGACACGATCTTGTCATTTTATTGCATTTCTTAATTTATTGACTCTGTTCCCATCCATGATGGTGGGGAGGCCACCATCAGTATATAAATTCTCTGAGAAAAGAACCTGTTTCTTGTTTATTATTACCTCCCCCAAACCTAGAGTAGTGCTGGGTAGAAAACAAGGAAAAAATATTGTATCAGGATTAAGTTTAAATTCCAATTCTTATTTCTATAGTGCTTTATTTTCATATTTTCTATTTAGATTCTTAATCCATCAGAATTTATCTTGGTGTACAATGTAAGGTAGCTGTCCAGTGTTTTTCTTGTCAGATGGTTAGCTGTTTATTCCAATACATAAGTTTATTCTTCCATATGAGCTTTAGAAACATTTGTTTTATCGAATTCCTAAAAATATAATGTAAGATGTTGGTTGGAGTCTTGCTGAAAAATATGACTTAAGAGAAGAACAAATGCTATATGATATTCAGTCTTTCCTACATAACCGTGACATATCTGCATTCATGCATGCCTTCAGTCATGGCTTTTAGTAAAGTTTTGTCATTTTCTTCATAGACAACCGCTCATTTCTTGATAAGGTTATTCCTGTCTTTTATAAGTGTGGTACCATTAGGAATGGGATATTTTTACATTATCTTTCTAGCTCTCATTGATACGTGGGGAAGCTATTGATCTATTTGTTTATGGCTGTCTTTGTTTATGCATTTGTCCACTATCATATCCAGCCAGGCTATTCTCTTACTATGTCTAATAATTTAGTTAATACTCTTGAGGATTTTAGTCTTACAATCATATTGCTTATAATGATGATTTTTTAATCTTCATTTTTATTGGTTTTATTCATATTTCTTTTTTCTGTTTTATTGCAATGGTTTCAACTTACAGGAAATGAAAAACAGTAGGGATAACAGTGTACAGCATCCCCTAGTTCTTCACTATAGTAAGAGTGCTTCTTGTGCCCCACCATGAAGGATGATTTGCACTCTCAGTTTAATGTAGTTGTGACTCATTCTTTTACTTCCTTTAAATACATACATACATACATACATACTCTCATTTTCTGGGAACTGTGTCATGAGTTGAATAACAGATATCACCAATTTATGGAGTTTATATTCAGGAACTAATTATAAATCAGATGACTGACCCTAGACGGCTTTTTTACATATCAGAAATAGAAATAGATTTTGTTGATTCAACCTCTCTTTATACGGTTGTTTTCCTTTTTTAACCTGTAACTATGATGTATTAATTTCCTACTGTAATCTATCCTTGAATTCCTGAGATAAATCCTATTTTATCATGGTGGGCAATACTCTTAAGAAATTATTAAATTTGCTTTGCTCATGGTTAATTTATAATTGTTCTTTTAAAAATTTGTCGACAACCAGTTTATTGGTAATCAACATACCTTGTGATCTAGTCAATGCAATCTTTTTTTTTTTAACATCTTTATTGGAGTATAGTTGCTTTACAATGGTGTGTTAGTTTCTGCTTTATAACAAAGTGAATCAGTTATACATATACATATGTTCCCATATCTCTTCCCTCTTGCATCTCCCTCTCTCCCACCCTCCCTATCCCACCCCTCTAGGTGGTCACAATAGTCAATGCAATCTTATTTGTCCCCCACTATCCCCCTAAACACTATTAAGTGAGGTATGAAATTTCTTTGCCTTGGGTAAAAATTTGGGCAGATTGCATGGTTTTCTGCCAGTGTTTTAATAGTTGTCTTTTTCCATTTTTATGTTACACAGGAATTCTCAGTTCAACGTCTAATATTAAATGCAGATACAGAATTAATATTTTCCCTTCCACAGGCCAACCCTATTTTAGGCTGGAAGCTCATCATGGCAAAGGAAGTGTAGTTGACTTCTCCACTTCTGTGCTTCTGCTTCTCCTCTATCCCCTCCCAATCCATCTTGATAGCCTACATATGACCTCCTCTGGTTTTGAAGGTTTATTTTGGTGGGTGGAGGGAAAATAAGTAAGAAAAGTGTTACTTGAACTGTACCATTTTCTGGTGGCTTCATGCTCTCTGGACCTCAAAGATATCCAGAATTGGCTCTACTCAGAGCTTCCACCGTCAGGCAGCTCTCTCCAGGTGGCCCCTTGACCAGCACTGGGGATGCTGAGTGGGAAGAGTGGGAGAAGTGCTGAGTGGGTGAAGAGTGGGAGAGTAGGATATGTTTCTCCATGGAGTCCCATGGAACAATTTCCTTAGCTCTAGGACTCCATCCTTCACGGACACATTCCATTTCTCCGCCCATCCATGCAGCCCTAGTATAGAGGATCCAAGAAATCTGCAGGTCCTCCGTTTTCCCATGGAGCCCGTGTGTGGTCCACAGGAAATCTGCCTGCATTCCTAGTCTAACATCCAAGTGCTATTCAGTCTCCACTATGCCGCCACCTGCACACCAGGTGTGAAGCATCCACCATTCTTCCTAGAGACCCAGCTGAAAGATGTTAGTCTCCCTTAATGATGGCTAGAAACTCTACTAAGAAATCTATCCTGAAGTTAGTTCCCTCTCTCTCATTACTCTGACTTGAATTAACATTCATAACTTGGCTGAAGATTCCAAGAACCATGAACCAATTCAATGAAATTCACTAGTAAATTATCCAATGGTGAGGTGGTAATGTAGGTCCCTTTTACACAATTGTGGTATATATCATATAGATTCTATTAAATATATTAATAGATTATATCTATCTTTAAATCTCTTTGTGTTTTGACATAATATGAATCAAGAAGATTTCTCTTGATCTTTTTTCTGTGTTTTTGTATATTCTGTAATAGATTATATCATATGGTAAATATCTGTTCCTAGAATGAGTTGATATTCCTGTAAGTATTTTAAAAATTTACCTATAGACATATACAGTTGACCCTTGAACAATGTGGGGGGTTAGGGGCACTGACCTTCCACAAGTCAAAAATCCACATATAACTTTACAGTTGTCCCTCCATATCCTTGGTTCAGTATCTGTGAATTTAACCAACTGTGGATCGTGCAGTACTACAGTATGTATTTATTGAAAAAAATCCACATGTAAGTGGACCTGTATTCAGTATCTGTGAATTTAACCAACTGTGGATCGTGCAGTACTATAGTATGTATTTATTGAAAAAAATCCACATGTAAGTGGACCTGTATGTTTTACACCTATTTTGTTCAAGGGTCAACTGTACTATACATAAAATGTATTTTGTAGATGCATGGGACTTTGAATAGGCTGTTGAATGACATTTTCCACTCTGGCACACATGGCTTTAATTTCTGCTATACTTACAGGTCTCTCTAGATTTTTTTCTTATATCAATCTTGAAAATTCAAGTTTTTCAGGAAAACATCCTTTTTTATCTAGACATTCTAATTCATTAGCATGCATGTATGCATTGCCTTCTAGAATACATTGTTACATTCCCTTCTTCATTTATAATTCTGTTCAGTAGCATCAAGAAATACTTATCTATTTTATATATATATTTTAAAGAGGTAGCCTTTAATTTTATATCATAATTCTGTTCATTAATTTCTGCCTTATCTTTATAAACATCCTCCTCTTGCTTTTAAAGCTCTCTATTGGGGAGTGATGTCAGCAAAATGGCAGACTAGGAAGCTCCAAACTCTTATTTCTCCACAGAAACATCAAAAAACAAGCAGAAGCTGTCTGAACCAACTTTGTAGGAGCTCTAGAAAATATTCCAAGGCTTATAGCAACCAACCAAATGCCAAATAAAGAAAAAGCTATATTCAAAACAGTAAGAAAGTTTTGTGGCATTTTCCCCTGCCATTTCCCCATCCCCTCCCTGGTACAGGGGCACTTTTGATCTTGAGCAAGTGACAGCTCAGTTACCAGTTCTCTGGCACTGGAGGAAGCAGAACAGACCTTATTTATGAAACATTATATACATTTGTTCTAAACTGTCTGGAGAATACCTGAAGGACTGAAGCAAGATGCTCATCTCTATTTTGCATAACTCAGAAAGCAGACAGGAAAAGAGGCAGATACTACTCATAAAGACTTCAACATGTCTACAGACCCACAGATATCTAAGGCAAGAGATTCTGAGTGGAAATATACAATAGACCATCTGAGGCCCAAAGGAGAAGCTAGGATGAGACTCTGGAAAATTAGGTCATTCAAAAAGCAGCCATGCAGAGTCGGGATCAAAATGGCCAAGGAGTAGGAAGCAGAATTCACCTCCCTCCACAGAAACATTGCAAATACATCTACAAGTGGAACGATTCACACAGAACAGCTACTGAGGGCCAACAGAAGACCTCAGACATCCAAAATGACACAAAAACCTCCATGTAACTGGGTAAGACAAAAGGAAAAAGAAAAAGAAGGAATCAGGATGGGGCCTGCACCCTGGGGAGGGAGCTGTGAAGGAGGAAAGGTTGCTGCACCTTGGGAAGGCTCCTCACCAGTGGAGAAATTTGACTGGAAAGGGGGAGTTTCAGAGCCTAAGAGGGGGAGAGCAGCAACTGGTTTGTGAAAGGCAAAATAGAGAGTAAACTGCACAGAGGGTCGGCACTGCCACCCTGCACTCTCCAACCTGTGATACTCCTCTGTCAGTGAGGTTGGGCATTGGGTGTTGAAGCTCAGACTCCTAAGCTCAGTTCCAGAGAGAGGACCAGGGTTAGGTGCAGAAACAGCCTGAAGAGGTCGGGCCGCGGCAACTGAGGGTGTACTAGGACGAAGCCTGGGGCTGCCAGAGAGGCAAGGAACCATTATTGGGAGGCACACGAGGAGAAGGGAAGGGCCACCATAAGAACTTCTTTCCCTATGAGCACTCCCAGGCAACAGGAAACTGCCTACAGGAGCTCTGGAGGCAGGCACAAGTCACTGCCGCCATCTTGGGCTACAGAGGCGGGCACTGGCTGACTCTTTCAGACCCGCAGGCAGATGCCAGGCCTTGCCCCTGCTGACCTGGAAGGGCACCGACAGCTCCTGACACTAGGAATTCTGCCAGCGGGTCACAGGACCCACCCCTGCTAACCTGGATGTGCACAGACAGCTTCTCCCACTAAGGAATACTGCTAGTGAGTCTCAGGACCTGCCCCTGCTGACCCGGAAGGGCGCAGACAGGTCTAGCCACTAGGAATTCTGCCAGCAAGCCCCAGGACCTGCCCACACTGTCCTGGGAGGGCATGAATAGCTTCCGCAACTAGGAAATCCATGAGTGGGTGCCAGGACCTGCCCCATTGTGCTGGGAGTGTGCAGAAACCTCTCACTACTAGGAAATCTGCCAGTGGTTGCAGGGACCCACCCCGCTGTCCTGGGAGGGTGCAGATAGGTCTCCCCACTAGTAAATCCGCCCAGAAGAGGGACAGAAACCACAGCTGAGCCCCAGGGGCTGTGTAACTAATGAAGAAGAGCTGAAATCTCTCCTCTCGGCTGTGTGAACTGTGGAGGTACACTTCCACTGACATCTTCCTAAATTCAGTGCCTGCAAAGTATCCAAAGGACAACAAATGCTCTTAGTGCTGGGACGGGTCCTGATTTAGCAGCTGTGGGCTCTGTGGGCACATACACATGGCAGTTGGGCCAGAGCAGAGTCTGAGCTGCCTCCATTGTTCCCACAGAGGGTCCAGGTGCATGATTACTGCAGTCCTGGGACCTGACCTCAGTGGACCTGTGCTGGTGGCCAGGTGAAAACAATTCCTGAGAGTCACCAGGGCCAATTGCTGGCATACCCACAGTTAAGGTGGGACCAAGAGCAGTGCCAGCAACAATATACTTTGTGAGCCCACACAACGAGCAAAAGGGGACACAACAGAGCACATTCACAGGTGAACAGCTCCAGAGGAGGAATACACAGTAGATTCTCTCCCAGTGGGAGTGCTCCAATCCTACCTACCTCACACTGCAGATCAGAAACCAAGCTAAGAAACAGATCTGGGGGCATCTACCCCAACAGCTAGGGAGCAGACTCTGCCCCTGAGAGGGCAGTGACAACCACAGGGAAAAGGGGAAGCCCCGCTCAATATCCAGGGCAGGCTGTGATCACAACACAAATCAAACCCCCTATCAAGGGGATAACAGCACAAGCCTCTGGACCAACCTCACCCACCAGGGAGAAGACACCAGAAGCAAGAGGAGCTACAATCCTGCAGCCTGCAGAGAAGAGATCACAACACATTTTTAACAAAATGAGATGACAAAGAAATATGTCACAGATGAAGGAGCAAGATAAAAACCTAGAACACCAACTAAATTAAGAGGAGATAAGCAATCTATCTGAAAAAGAATTCAGAGTAATTATAATAAAGATAATCCAAGAACTCGGAAAAAGAATGGAGGCACAGATTGAGAATATACAAGAAAAGTTTAACAAAGACCTAGAAGAACTAAAGAACAACAACAAAAAAAAAACAGAGATGAACAAGGCAATAACTGAAATGAAAAATACACTGGAAGGAATCAATAGCAGAATAACGGAGGCGGGAGAACAGATAAGTGACCTGGAAGACAGAATGGTGGAAATCTCTGCCATGGAACAGAATAAAGAAAAAAAATGAAAAGAAATGAGGATAGTCTCAGAGGCCTCTGGGACAACCTCTGGCACAACAACATTCAAATTATAGGGGTCCCAGAAGAAGAAGAGAAAGAGAAATGGCCTGAGAAAATATTTGAAGATATTATAGTTGAAAACTTCCCTAACATGGGAAAGGAAATTGTCAAGCAAGTCCAGGAAGCATAGACAATCCCATACAGGATAAATCCTAGGAGGAACACACCAAGACACATATTAATCAAACTAACAAAAATTAAATACAAAGTATTAAAAGCAAGAAGGGAAAAGCAACAAATAACATACAAGGGAATCCCCATAAGGTTATCAGCTGATTTGTCAGCAGAAGCTCTGCAGACCAGAAGGGAGTGGCAGGACATATTTAAAGTGATGAAAGGGAAAAACCTATACGCTACCCAGCAAGGCTCTCATTCAGATTCAACGGAGAAATCAAAAGCTTTACAGACAAACAAAGGCTAAGAGAATTCAGCACCACCAAACCAGCTTTATGACAAATACTAAAGGAAATTTTCTAGGCAAGAAACACAAGTGAAGAGAACAAAAGAGGAAGGGAAGAAAAAAGACCTACAAAAACAAACCCAAAACATTTAAGAAAATGGCAGTAGGAACATACACATTAATAATTACCTTAAATGTAGATGGATTAAATGCTACAACCAAAAGACTTAGACTGGCTGAATGGATACAAATACAAGACCTGTATATATGCTGTCTACAAGAGACTGACTTCAGACCTATGGCTACATACAGACTGAAAGTGAGGGAATGGAGAAAGATATTCCATGCAAATGGAAATCAAAAGAAAGCTGGAGTAGCAATACTCATATCAGACAAAATAGACTTTAAAATAAAGACTGTTACAAGAGACAAAGAAGGACACTACATAATGATCAAGGGATCCATCCCAGATGAAGACGTAACAATTGTAAATATATATGCACCCAACATCGGTGCACCTCAATATATAAGGCAAATGCGAACAGCCATAAAAGCTGAAATCGACAGTAACACAATAATAGTAGGGGACTTTAACACCCCACTTACACCAATGAACAGAAAATTAATAAGGGGGGAGGCAGTGGTGTGATGAATTGGGAGATTGGGATTGACATATATACACTAATATGTATAAAATGGATAACTAATAAGAACCTGCTGCATATAAAAATAAATAAAATTAAATTTTTTTAAAAAAGAAAATTAATAAGGAAACACAAACCTTAAATAAAACATTAAACCAGATAGACTTAATTGATATTTATAGGACATTCCATCTGAAAGCAGCAGAATACACTTTGAAGTGCACATGGAACATTCTTCAGGATAGATCAAATCTTAGGTCACAAATTAAGCCTCAGTAAATTTAAGAAAACTGAAATCACATCAAGCATCTTTTCAGACCACAACGCTATGAAATTAGAAATCAAATGCAGGAAAAAAATGTAAAAAACAGAAACACATGGAGGCTAAACAATACGCTACTAAATAATCAAGAGATCGCTGGAGAAATCAAAGAGGAAATTAAAAAATACCTAGAAACAAATGACAACTAAAACAAGACAACCCAAAATCTATGGGATGAAGCAAAAGCAGTTCTAAGAGGGAAGTTTATAGCAATATAGTCTTACCTCAAGAAACAAGAAAAATCTCAAATAAACAACCTAACCTTACACCTAAAGCAACTAAAGAAAGAAGAACAAACAAAACCCAAATTTAGTAGAAGGAAACAAATCATAACAATCAAAGCAGAAATAAATGAAATAGAAATGAAGAAAGCAATAACAAATATCAGTGAAACTGAAAGCTGGTTCTTAGAGAAGATAAACAAAATAGATAACTTTTAGCCAGACTCATCAAGAAAAAAAGGGAGAAGACTCAAGTTAATAAAACTAGAAATGAAAAAGGAGAAGTTACAACTGACACTGCAGAAACACAAAGGATCATGAGAGACTACTACAAGCAACTATATGCCAATAGAATGGACAACCTGGAAGAAATTGACAAGTTCTTAGAAAGGTACAACCTTCAAAGACTGATCCAGGAAGAAATAGAAAATATGAACAGACCAATCACAAGTAATACAATTGAAACTGTGATTAAAACTCTTCCAACAAACAAAAGTACAGGACCAGAGGGCTTCACAGGTGAATTCTATCAAACATTTAGAGAAGAGCTAACACCTATCCTCCTCAAACTCTTCCAAAAAATTGCAGAGGAATTAAGACTCCCAAGCTCATTCTACGAGGCCACCATCACCCTGATACCAAAACCAGACAAAGATAATACAAAAAAAGAAAATTACAGGCCAATATCACTGATGAACATAGACCCAAAAATCCTCAACAGAATACTAGCAAACACATTAAAAGGATCATACACCATGATTAAGTGGGGTTTATCCCAGGGATGCAAAGATTCTTCAATATATACAAATCAACCAATGTGATACACCATATTAACAAACTGAAGAATAAAAATCATATGATCATCTCAATAGATGTAGAAAAAGCTTTTGACAAAATTCAACACCCATTTATGATAAAAACTCCAGAAAGTGGGCATAGAGGGAACCTAACTCAACATAATAAAGGCCATATATGACAAACCCACAGCAAACATCATTCTCAATGGTGAAAAACTGAAAGCATGTCCTCTAAGACCAGGAACAAGACAAGGGTGTCCACTCTTACCACTGTTATTCAACATAGGCTTGGAAGTCCTAGCCACAGCAATCAGAGAAGAAAAAGAAATGAATCCAAATTGGAAAAGGAGAAGTAAAACTGTCACTATTTGCAGCCGACATGATACTCTACGTAGAAAATCCTAAAGATGCCACCAGAAAACGACTAGAGCTCATCAGTGAATTTGGTAAAGTTTCAGGATACAAAATTAATACACAGAAATCTCTTGCATTTCCATACACTAACAATGAAAAATCAGAAAGAGAAATCAAGGAAACAATCCCACTTACCATTGCAACAAAAAGAATAAAATACCTAAGGAGGCAAAAGACCTGTGTACAGGAAACTATAAGACACTGATGAAAGAAATCAAACATGATACAAACAGATGGAGAGATATACCATGTTTGTGGACTGGAAGAATCAATATTGTGAAAATGATTATACTACCCAAAGAAATCTACAGATTCAGTGCAATTCCTATCAAATTACCAATGGCATTTTCACAGAATTCTAACAAAAAATTTTACTATTTGCATGGAAACACAAAAGACCCCGAATAGCCATAGCAATCTTGAGAAAGAAAAACGGAGCTGGAGGAATCAGGCTTCCTGACTTTAGACTGTACTACAAACCTACAATCATTAAAACAGTATGGTACTGGCACAAAAACAGAAATATAAATCAATGGAACAGGATAGAAAGCCCAGAGGTAAACCCACGCACCTATGGTTACCTAATCTATGACAAAGGAGGCAAGACTATACAGTGGAGAAAAGACAGCCTCTTCAATAAATGGTGCTGGGAAAACTGGACAGATACATGTAAAAGAATGAAATTAGAACACTCCCTAACACCATACACAAAAATAAACTCAAAATTGATTAAAGACCTAAATGTAAGGCCGGATACTATAAAACTCTTAGAGGAAAACATAAGTAGAACATTCTTTGACATAAATTGCAGCAAGATCTTTTTTGATTCATCTCCTAGGGTAATGAAAATAAAGACAAAAATAAACAAATGGGATGTAATTAAACTTAAAAGCCTTTGCCCAGAAAAGGAAACCATAAACAGAAGAAAAAGACAACCCTCAGAATAGGAGAAAATATTTGCAAACAAAACAACTGACAAGGGATTAATCTCCAAAATATACAGCTTATTCAGCTCAAAATCCAAAAAACAAATAACCCAATCAATAAATGGGTGGAAGATATAAATAGACATTTCTCCAAAGAAGACATGCAGATGACCAAGAGGCACATGAAAAGATGCTCAATATCACTAATTATTAGAGAAATGCAAATCAAAACTACAATGAGGTATCACCTCACACCAGTCAGAATGGCCATCATCAAAAAAATCTATGAACAATAAATGCTGGAGAGGGTGTGGAGAATAGGGAAACCTCCTACACTGTTGGTGGGAATGTAAATTCGTATGGCCACTATGGAGAAAAGTATGGAGGTTCCTTAAAAAACTAAAAATTGAACTACAGTATGATCCAGAAATCCCACTCCTGGGCATATATCTGGAGAAAACCATAATTCAAAAAGATAAATGCACCCCAATGTTCATTGCAGCACTGTTTACAATAGCCTGGACATGGAAGCAACCTAAATGCCCATCAACAGACGAATGGATAAAGAAGATGTGATACATATATACAATGAAATATTACTCAGCCTTAAAAAAGAAAAAAACAAAATAATGCCATTTGCAGCAACATGGATAGACCTAGAGATTGTCAAATGGAGTAAAGTAAGTCAGACACAGAAAGACAAATATCATATGATATCGCTTATATGTGGAATCTAAAAAAATGCATACAAATGAACTTATTTACAAAACAGAAATAGAGTCATATATGTAGAAAACAAACTTACAGTTACCAGGGGATAAGGGGTGGAGAAGGATAAATTAGGAGATTGGGACTGACATATACACACTACTATATATAAAATAGGTAACTAATAAGAATCTGCTGTGTAACACAGGCAGCTTTACTCAATACCCTGTAATGGCCTATACTGGAAAAGAATCTTAAAAAAATGCGGATATATATATGTGTGTAAATGATTCACTTTCCTGTACACCTGTACACCTGTAAACTAACACAACTTTGTAAATCAACTATACTTCAATAAAAAATTTTTAAAAAGCAACCATGGATACAGAAGAATTTAGAAAGCCATGCATATGGCAAGGCAAGGCAGATGCTCAGAAAAGTCCTGAGTAGACCTTAAGTTTTTGCCTTGGCTGATCGCTAGGCTGAGAGCTATCCTATCTGAGTGGTGAAGGAATGTGCCACTGGAAGACTGGTAGAGGTAGCTGTTCTCTCTTTTCTGTTTCTTTGTTTTTTTGTGTGTGTTGTGGGGGAGACGGGAGCTTGTTTTGTTTTAGGTCCTGAAATTCAAAGAAATCTCTGTTAAAGCATTAGCTGAACATGAACTAATGGAACAGAGACTTTGCTGATTACACTTGACAAGAAATAGTCTTTTTAAAAAAAGTTTAGATGTATCTCAAAACAAATGGACTACTAAAGCCTTCAAAGAAGACAGCAAACCCTGGGGAAAGGAGAAAATTTGATTTTGCAGATTTAAACATTATAATAATAAAATGCCCAATTTTCAAGAAAAAAAATCACAAGATATACAAAGAGATAGGACAACAAGACCCACTCAAAGGAACAAAATAAGTTCACAGAAAGTATTCTTGAGTAAGCCCAGACATTGGACTTACTAGGTGAAGACTTTAAATTGTCTATCTTTATTATACTAAAGGAGCTAAGGGAAAACATAGACAAAGAACTAAAGGAAATTAGAATAATGATATATGAATAAAATGAACAAAATAAAATAAAGAGTTAGAAATTACAAAAGGGAACAAAAATTCTGAAACTGAAAAATACAATAATTGAAGTGAAGAATTCACTAGAGGGGTTTATGAGCAGATATGAACAGGCAGAAGAAAGAGTCAGCAAATTTGAAGATAGGACAATTAAAATTATTGAGTCTGAGGGGGAAAAAAAGATTTAAGAAGAGTGTATAGAGCCTGAGGGACTTGTGAGAAACCATCAAGTGCACCAAAATATGTATTATGAGAGTCCCAAGAGATGAGAGTGAGAAAGAGGCAGAGAGATTATTTGAAGAAATATTGGCCAAAAACTTCCCAAAGTTGATGAAAAACATGAATCTACAAATCCAAGAAGCTCAGTGAAATCCAAGTGAGATGAAACAAGAGGCCCACACTAAGACACATAAAATCAAACTGTGAAAAGCCACAGACAGAGAGAATCTTAACCATCAAGAGTGAAAAAGCTTGTCCCATATAAGGGAGCCTCACAAAATATTATCAGCCAATTTTTCATATGAAACCTTGGAGGCCAGAAGCCAGTGGTATGATTAAATATTTAATAACTGTTGAAAGACCAAACCTGTCACGAGAGAATTCTGTATCTGGCAAAACTGTCCTTCAAAAGTGAGGAGCAGATATAGAGAACAAACTAGTGGTTACCTGTGAGGAGAGGGAAGTGGGGGAGGGGCAATATAGGGTAGGGGAGTAAGAGGTACAATCTCTTAGGTATAAAATAAGGTACAAGGCTATATTGTACAACACGGGAAATATAGCCAATATTTTATAATAGCTATAAATTGAGTATAACCTTTAAAAATTGTGAATTACTATATTGTACACCTGTAACTTGTACAGCAACTATACTTCAATATAAAAAATTGAAGGAATTCATAAATTCTCAGATAAAACCTAAGGGTGCACCTGAAACTCTCACAACATTGTAAATCAACTATACTTCAATAAAAAAGAAAAAAAAAAAAGGAAGGGCCAAGCAAGGAATTAAAAACAAACAAACAAACACAAAAGCTGAGGGACTTTATTGCCATTAGACATGGCCCACAAGAAAGGCTGAAGGGAGTCTTTCAGGTTGAAATGAAAGGATGCTAGACAGTAACTTGAAGTTGTATCAAGATATAAAGATCTCCAGTAAAGGTGAATAGACTGGTATTATTTTAATTTTTGTTTGTAACTTCACTCTTTATTTTCTACATTATTTCAAAGACAAGTGCATAAAAATAATTATAGATCTATGTTATTAGATGCATAATGTATAAAGATGCAATTTGTAATGTTAATAACATGGAAGGTGCAAAGCAAATTGAGTATATGTGGTTAAAGTAAAGCTGGTATCAATTCAAATTAGATTGTTATAAATTTAGGGCATTATATATAATCCCCATGGCAACCATAAAGAAAATATCTATAGAATATACACAAAGGAAATAAAAAGGGAATTAAAACAAAAAAAAATCAACTAAACAGAAAAGAAAACAAAGATGGAGGAACAAAAGGCTCTAGGACATACAGCAAACAAATAGCAAAATGGCAGAAGTAAGTCTTTGCTTTTCAGTAATTAAATGTAAATGAATTAAACTCCTCATAGAAGAGCTAGAGATTGGCATAATGGATAAAAATTAAAACAGGATCTATCTCTCTGCTATCTATAAGAGACTCATTTTAGATCTAAAAATCTAAAGATCAAATAAATTTAAAGTGAGAGGGTGGAAAAATGCACTCCCTACAAATAGTAATCAGAAGAGAGCTGCAGTGGCTATACTAATATGGAAGAAATATCCTTTAAGTCAAAGACTAATAAGAGACAAAGAAGAACATCATATATTGATGAGTCAATTCCCCAAGAAGATTAAACACTTATAAACATATATGCACCAAACTCCAAAATATATGAAGCAAACATTGCAGAATTGAAAGGAGAAATGAACAGTTCTACAATAATACCAAAACTTACGAGATGCTGGGAAACAGTGCGAAGAGGGAAATTTATACCTCTCTACACACCCATTAAAAACAAGAATTCAACTTTACACCTTAAGGAACTGAAAAAAAAAAAAAAAGACTAAATTAAACCTAAAGCTAGCAGGAAGAATAAAATAATAAAGAGTAGAATAGAGATAAATAAAATAAAGTAATAGAACTATGTAGAAAGATCAATTAAACAAAAATTTGGCCCATTGAAAAGGTCAACTAAATAGACAAATCTTTAGTTAGATGGACTAAGAAAAAAGAGAGAAAATGCAAATAACTAAAAGCAGAAATGAAAAGTGGAACATTTCTACCAATTTTATAGAAATAAAAAACTTGATAAGAGGATACTATGAAAAATTATATGCTGGAAAAGTGGATAACCTAGATGAAATGGACAACTTCCTAGAAATTATACAACCTACCAAAACTAAATCATGATGAAGTAGAACATCTGAACAGACCTATAACTAGTGTGTTGAGTCAGTAATTAAACCTCCCAACAAATAAGCCCTGGACAAAATGGCTTCACTGGTGAATTCAACCAAACATGTAAAGAGTAATTAACCCCAGTTAATGCAAACTTGAACTCTTCCACAAAAACTGAAGAAGAAAGAATTATTCCTTACACATTCTATGAGGCTGACATTACCCTGATACCAAAACCAAAGATATTACAAGAAAAGAAAACCACAGACCAATATCTCTTACAGATACTAATTTAGAAATCCTCAACAAAATACTAGGAAAATGAAATCAGCCCCATACACCATGACCAAGTGGAATTTAACCCTGGGATGCAAGGATGGTTCAATATGGGAAAAGAACATTAACAAAATGAAGGGGGGGAAAACACATGATCATCTCAATTGAAGCAGAAAAAGCATTTGACAAAATTCATCGCCCTTTTATTATAAAAATGCACAAAGAACTAGAAATAGAAGGAAACTTCCTCATAAGATAAAGGCTATATATGAAAAACTCACAATTAAAATCATATTCATTTGTGAATATGTAAAATGGTTTCCCCTAAGATCAGTAACAAGTCAAGGATTGCTGCTTATGCCATATTTTTTCTAACTGGAAAGTAAAAAGTAAAATTGTCTGTGTGCAAATAATATGATCTTATGTAGAAAACCTAAAGATTCCATACAACCCCCCCACCCCAGAACTGTTACATCTAAAAAACAAATTCAATAAAATTGCAGATTTCAAAGTCAACATGTGAAAAATCAGTTGCAGAGTATGGAGGTTGGGGAAGGATCTAGATGTCAGAGTAAGAGGACGTGGAGCTCACCTCCCGCCAGGAACACATCAAAAATACATCTATATGTGGAAAATTCTCACGCAAAACTAACTAGAGACTGGCAGAAGGACTCTTGTACAACCAAGACTAAGAAAGATACACACGTAATCAGGTAGGAAGGAAAGAAAAGCAATTGGGTCAGGATCTGTGCCCCTGAGAGGGGACTTAGAGGAAAAAAGACATTACATGGTCAGACACCCACCTTGAGGAGTGAGCAGCTCAAGCCACAGATTAAGTATCCCAGTCCTGGGGCCCTATGCTAGGGAGACAAGCCCTCTTGGCTGGTTGGAGGACTGTTGGGACTAACAAGAAAGTGGTGGGAAGCCTGGATTCTATTCGTGAGGAGCTCACATGCTGGCCTGCTCTCAAGGCAGGGCAGAGAGAGGTCTGCTCTAGTGGTTGCTGGGTTTCCTGCAACTGCCAAGCCACATGCTCCTAGTTGCAACATGGCACTGGATCTGGGGCAGCCATGACCAGGAAAAGACTCAACCGTGGGATGCAGAGGTAACCCTGTCCCAGGGCAGAGCCTGGGTGGGGCAGCAGCAGCCATTGTTAGCACTTACTCAAGCAGAGCATCAGAAGCAGCCCAGATCTCTGATGGTGGCCCCTCTACCACAGCTCACCTCTCCATACACCTGAGAGTCCACATGGGCCTTACTAGTCCTGCAGAGCTGTTCCACAAGAGGGTGGAGGTGGCAGAGGCTAGGGACAGTGATTGGCAGTGAGGGACAAAGGGAACTTGCACACAAGGCTGCATCTGAGCAGAGCATAGGCAGCATATTGAACCTCTGTCTGTGCACCTGCCCTACTTGCTTCAGCACTACCCACCTCTGGAACAAAGGTCCTGGTGCAAGAAAAGGTAAAATCACACACATAAATGAAACAGAGCTAGTTCAGGTACGACCCTTGGTGCTTCCACTCCAGTAACTTGGGATCTGAGCTAGCCCCTGATAGGGTGGTGATGACTGCTGAGCAGAGGGGACGTTCCAGCACACACCCAGTGCCAGCTCTAGTCCCTCCATCTCTGACCCCACCACCTACCTAGGTGATAGCTGCCAGCACACCCTGAGGAAAGACATGCCTTGCACCCAGCTCAAATCCAGCTCTCCCATCAAAGGCATTGTACACAGTCTTTATAGGGATGCTTTCACATAAGAACACCCGTTTAAGACTGCAATAGGTAACTGTTTCAGCTAAATTCATAAAGGCAGAGAAAGTTAAGCAAAATGAAAAGTCAGAGGAACTACTTACTCTCCATTGAAAGAGCAAGAGAAAACCACTGAAAAAATAAAAATGAAAGAGAAATGAACAATTTACCATATAAAAATTCAAAGCATTGATAATAAGTTGGCTAACTAAACTAGGGAAAAGAAGAGATGAACACAGTGAAAATTAGACCCAATTAGAAATGAAGAGTTCAATAGCTGAAATAAAAAACACACTAGAAGGAATGAATAGCAGACTAAGTGATACAGAAGAAGGCATAAGTGATCAGGAATATAGAATAATAGAAGTCACCCAATTGGAACAGCAAAAAGTAACACGATTAAATATTGAAAGCATTTAAAAGCTTTCTGAGGTAATATTAAGTATACCAACATTTGCATTATGGGGATCCCAGAAAGAAAAGAGAGAGAGAAGGGGATTGAAAATGTATTTGAAGAAATGATGGCTAAAAATTATCAAACATGAAGAAGTAAATTGATATCCAGGTACAGGAAGCACAGAGGGTCTCAAACTAGATGAAGCCAAACAGAGCCACACCAAGACATATCATACTTCAATTCACAAAAGTTAAAGATAAAGAGAGAATTCTAAATGCAGCAAGAGAAAAAGTCACATACAAGGGAATCCCCATCAAGCTACCAGCTGATTTCTCTGCAGAAACTTCGCAGGCCAGAAGGGAGTGGCATGATATATTCATGCTGAAAGGGAAAACCTGCAACCTGGGATACTCTAGCCAGCAAGATTATCATTTAGAACAGAAGGAGAGAGAACTTCTCAGACAGACAGGCAAAAACTAAGAGTTTATCAACACTAAACCTACACTAAAAGAAATGTGAAGGGTCTTCCCTAAGTGGAAAAGAAGTTAGAATCTATAGGAAAGGGAAAATCCCACTAAGAAAGGCAATTGTATAGTAGGAACTGAGGATCCACCACTTAAATAACCTAAAAAGATTAAAAAATGAAAAATTGTAAAAGCAACTATAAGTACAATAAACAGTTAAGGGATAAACATGACCATGTAAAATATGACATCAAAAACACAAAATTTCGGGGAGAGCAGTTAAAACATAAATCTTTCAGAATGTGCCTGAACTTAAATGACTACATGTTTAAAACAAGTAGATACAGTTTTCTGTCCACATATATGAACCCCATGGCAATCTCAAATCAAAAACCTATAGTAGATACAAAAAAAACTAAAAAGAAAGGAACCCAAGCATACTACTAAAAAAAAAATCATTAAACCCCAAGGGAAGAAACAAAAAGAAGAAATGAATAGAGAATAACTATAAAGACAACCAGAAAACAAGCAATAAAATGGCAGTAAGTACATTCCTATTAGTAACTACTTTAAATGTCAATGGACTAAATGCTCCAATCAAAAGATACAGCATGGGTGATTGGATAAAAAAAAAAAAAGTCCCTTCCATATGCTGCCTTCATGAGACTCACTTCAGAGCTAAAGGCACACACAGACTGAAAGTGAAGGGATGGAAGAAGATATTTCATGCAAATGCAAAGGGCAAGAAAGTGGGGGTAGCAATACTCATATCAGACAAGATAGACTTTAAAACAAAGTCAAAGAAAGACAAAGATATAAATATATAATGATAATGGGATCATAAAAGAAGAGGATGTTACAATTGTTAACATTTATGCACACAATTCAGGAACACCTAAGTATATAAAGCAAATAGTAACAGACATGAAGGGAGAAACTGACAAAATGCAATAATAGTAGGGGACTTGAACATCCCACTGATGTCAATGGACAGATCATCCAGAGAGAAAATCAGTAAGGCAACAGCAATCTTAAATGACACAATAGACCAGTTGAACTTAATGATACCTATAGGACATTACAACCCAAAGAGCAGAATATATACTCTTTTCAAGTGCACATGGAACTTTCTCCAAGATAAGTCACATACTAGGCCTCAAAACAACTTTCAACAAATTTAAGAGGGTATAAATTATATCAAGCATTTTTTCCAACCACAACATTATGAAACTAGAAATCAATTTTAGAAAGAAAAATGGGAAAATAACAAACGTGGAGACAAAACAACATGCTACTACAAAGCCAAAGGATCAGTGAAGAAATCAAAGAGGAAGTCAGAAAATACCTCAAGACTAATGAAAATGGAAACACAACATTCCAAAATCTATGGGTGCAGAAAAAGCAGTTCTAACAGGGAAGTTTATAGCAATACAAGAAAAATTTCAAATGAACAACCTACCCTACCACCTATAGTAATTAGTAAAAGAAGATCAAACAAAGCTCAAAGTGAGCAGAAGGAAGGAAATAATAAAGATCAGAGAGAAAATAAAGTAGAGATTAAAAAAACAATAGAAAAGATCAATGAAACCAAGCATTGGAAGTGAAATTGAATTGTAATGAAAAAAAAGAAAAAAACTCCCAGCAAAAAAAGTCCAGAACTGGACAGCTTTATAGGGGAATTCTACCAAACATATAAAGAACTAATACCTATCCTTCTCAAACTATACCAAAAGATTAAAGAGGAAAGAACATTCCCAGCTTCATTCTATGAAGTCACCATTACCCTGATAACAAAACCAGACAAAGACACTACAAAAAATAAAATTTCAGGCCAAAATCTTTGATGAATATATATGCAAAATATATGCAAAAATCCTCAACAAAATATTAGCAAACCAAATCCAACAATATATAAAAAGTATCATACACCATGATAAAGTTGTATTTATTCCAGTGCAACAAGGATGGTTCAACATTAACAAATCAATCAATGTGATACACCACATTAACAAAAGGAAGGATAAAAATCACATGATCACCTCAGGAGACACAGAAAACGCATTTGACAAAATTCAGCATCTGTTCATAATAAAAACTCTCATCGAAGTGGGTATGGATGGAATGTATCTCCACATGTATCAACATAAAAAATGTATCAACATAAAAAATGCCATCTATGAAAACTCCACAGCTAACATCATACTGAACAGTGAAAATCTGAAAGTCTTTTCTCTAAATTCAGGAATAAGACAAGGATGCCCATTCTATTTAACATTGCATTGAAAGTCCTAGCCACAGGAATCAGGCAAGACACATAAATAAAAGGCATCCAAATTGGAAGAGAAGAAGTAAAACTGTCACTATTTGCATATGACATGATACTTTACATAGAAAACCCTAAACTTTCCACTGAAAAAAGTATTAGAACTAATAAATGAATTCAGCAAGGTTGCCAGATAAATCTGCTGCTTTTCTATACACTATTAGTAAACTATCAGAAAGAAAAAGTAAAAAAAAAAAAAAAAATACACCATGATGTATATATAGCAAAACAGAAATAGACTCGCAGATACAGAGAACAAACCACTGGTTACCAGTGGTGAGAAGGAAGGGGGTGGAGTAGGTTAGGAGTATGGGATTAAGAGATACAGGCTACTATGTATAGATAAGCAATGAGGATATATTGTATAGCACAGGGAATTACAGCCATTTTCTTGTAATAACTTTTAATGGAGTATAATCTGTAAAAATACTGAATCAATATGCTTTACTCCTGAAACTCATATAATATTATACATCAAACATACTTCAGTTAAAAAAATAAAATGGAAAAATATCATCCTTAGAGATATGGAGAAAAAAGTGATAATAGGCAACCTTTATTTAAAAAAAAAAATCAGATGCATTTCTATGTACTACCAATTAACAATCCAAAGAAGAAACTGAGCAATTTCTTTCACAGTAACATCTAGAAGAATGAAATACTGAGGAAGAAATTTAATGATAGAGGCAAAAGACTTATGTACTAAAAGTATAAAAGAAAGAGTAAAACTATAAAACTATATGACCATGTGACTATGATTTGGCCCAAGAGCTATAAAAGGAACTTTGGCAGGGTTCTTGCCAGGATATCTCAGTAAAATGGAGGGGGTAAGCGAGCTTTGGCTCCTCACTTTCTTCTGGCTGCTTGTGTAGAAGGTAGATATAATGGCTGGAGCTGCAGCAGCCACTTTGAATCAAGAGATGACCTTGAGGATAGAGGCCACATGCTGAAAGAATTTAAAGAATGCATAAGCAAATGGAAAGGCATCTTATGTTCATTGATTGGAAGAATTAATATTTTTTTAAGATGACAATACTACCCAAAGTGATTTACAGTTGCTATGCATTCCCTTTAAAAATCCCAATCACGTTTTTTTCAAATGGAAAACTCCATTCTAAAATTCATATGTAATCATACGGGACCCCAAATATTCAAAGCAATCTTGAAAAAGAAGAACAAAGTTGGAGGTTTCATGTTTCCTTATTTCAAAACTTACTATAAAGCCATGGTAATCAAAATAATGTTATATTTGCATAAGAACAGACACATAGCCCAATGGAATAAAGTAGAGAGCCTAGAAATAAACTCTTGAGTATATGATCAGATGATTTGCATCAGGGGTGCAAGACTATTCAATGCATAAAGGAGTGTGTTTTCAACAGATAATGCTGGAAAAACTGGGTATCCTTCTGTAAAAGAGTAAAGTTGGATGCCTACCTTATACCATATACAAAAATGAACTTGCAATTGATCAAAGATGTAGTACATAAGAGCTAAAAGTATAAAACTCAAATGGACAACCCAAAAGTCCATTAAAACATGAATGAGGTATATACATACAATGGAATATTATTCAACCTTAAAAAGAGGTTTGGAAATCTGGTACATGCTACACCATGAAAACATTATGGTAGGTGAACTAAACCAGACACAAAAGAACAAATGTTGTGTGATTGTACTTATATGAAATACCTAGTATCAGTAAGAATAGAAGTTGCCAAGTTACCAAGTCCTGGGGGGAGGGGAGAATGGGGAATTATTGTTTAATGGGTATAGTGGGGTTTTTTTTAGATGATGAAAGAGTTCTGAATATGGATAGTGGTGATGGTTGTGAATGTAGTTAATACCACTGACCTGTACACTTATAAATAGTGAAAAAAGGTAAATTTCATGTTATGCATATTTTACTTTAACTAAAAAAATTCTTTGTTTCATATTTAATTCTATTTTGTTCACTTGGATGCTGTTTGTTTGTGTTTTTTTTTTTAAACATCTTTATTGAAGTATAATTGCCTTACAATGGTGTGTTAGCTTCTGCTTTATAACAAAGTGAATCAGTTATACACATACAATATGTTCCCATATCTCTTCCCTCTTGCATCTCCCTCCCTCCCACCCTCCCCATCCCACCCCTCTAGGTGGTCACAAAGCACCGAGCTGATCTCCCTGTGCTATGTGGCTGCTTCCCACTAGCTATCTATTTTACATTTGGTAGTGTATATATGTCCATGACACTCTCTTACCCTGTCACATCTCACCCCACCCCCTCCCCATATCCTCAAGTCCATTCTCTAGTAGGTCTGTGTCTTTATTCCCGTCTTGCCACTAGGTTCTTCATGGCTTTTTTTTTTTTTCCTTAGATTCCGTATATATGTGTTAGCATACTGTATTTGTTTTTCTCTTTCTGACTTACTTCACTCTGTATGACAGACTCTAACTCCATCCACCTCATTACAAATACCTCCATTTCATTTCTTTTTATGGCTGAGTAATATTCCATTGTATATATGTGCCACATCTTCTTTATCCATTCATCTGTCGATGGACATTTAGGTTGCTTCCATGTCCTGGCTATTGTAAATAGAGCTGCAATGAACATTTTGGTACATGACTCTTTTAGAATTCTGGTTTTCTCAGGGTATATGCCCAGTAGTGGGATTGCTGGGTCGTATGGTAGTTCTATTTTTAGTTTTTTAAGGAACCTCCATACTGTTCTCCATAGTGGCTGTATCAATTTACATTCCCACCAACAGTGCAAGAGTGTTCCCTTTTCTCCACACCCTCTCCAGCATTTATTATTTCTAGATTTTTTGATGATGGCCATTCTGACAAGTGTGAGATGATATCTCATTGTAGTTTTGATTTGCATTTCTCTAATGATTAATGATGTTGAGTATTCTTTAATGTGTTTGTTGGCAATCTGTATATCTTCTTTGGAGAAATGCCTATTTAGGTCTTCTGCACATTTTTGGATTGGGTTTTTTGTTTTTTTGTTATTGACCTGCATGAGCTGCTTGTAAATTTTGGAGATTAATCCTTTGTCAGTTGCTTCATTTGCACATAGTGTCTCCCATTCTGAGGGTTGTCTTTTGGTCTTGTTTATGGTTTCCTTTGCTGTGCAAAAGCTTTTAAGTTTCATTAGGTCCCATTTATTTTTGTTTTTATTTCTATTTCTCTAGGAGATGTGTGCATTTGTCTGTGTTGCCCAACCACTTTCAACTAGGGAGTGTGTCCTCTAAAGCTATGGTGGTGAGGAGGCTGGAGGGAGAAGGAGGCTGGGAGAGAGGGAAGGGGAGGGGAGGGAAAGGAGAGGAGAGAGAGAGTTAGGGAGGGATAGGAGCTGGCAGGCTGCATTAGCAGGCAGGGCCAGGTCTGTCACCCTGTCTGGCTCACGTTGTTTCTCACCATTTCTGATGGAACTTACCATGGTGATGAAGATGTTCTAAAATCTGCACCATCCAGTGCAATAGCCACTAGCCATAGGTGACTACTGAGTACTTGGAATTTGGCTAGTGCCTTAGAGGAACTAAATTCTTATTTTATTTAAGTTTAATTAATTTAAAATGTAATTATAAATAGGCACTTGCGGCTAGTGGCTACCTTTCTAGATATAAACCCCACACACACCTCCCAAGTACCATCATTAGATCCAGATGGTTGGGGAGACTCAAAGTCTCAAAGTACTTTTTTGATTCTTTCAAAATATTTCCTTCCTTCCTCTTAGAGAGTTGAACCTAAGTATTTTCCTTGAGACTCCCTCAGTCATCCACCCTGACATTTCTGTTCCTGTCAGGTGCTTGAGGATCTGGCACATGCTTTTCTTTTGGTTTTGGTTTTTAGCATTATTGCTGGTTTTGGCCTTTGAATTGCTTTATCACCATATTGTTTGAAAATCAGGAGGTGGCCCGTCTCATTTGCCTAATGTGACTACTCATTTCACCAAGATTTATGTTCCTACAATGTTAGTGGATTTATGCTGAAATCCAGAAGTAAATGCTCCTGTTGTAGGAAAACACTATCTACTAAGGGCTTTGCTATCTTATGGCACCCCTGAGAAGTATCAGGTTGTGATGTCCATTTATTTATAAGATAATATATGCTTTTCTATGTGTGTAGTTACTTGTGTTGATTGTTGTATCTGTTATCTATGGCCACAACATTGCTGCATAACAAACAGCTGGAAAGCCTCAATGTCAAATGATAATAAGTGCTCATTGCTTGTGAATCTGGGTGATTAATCAACACCTCTGCAGATTCTGGCTGGTTCACCCACAGCCCCAGGGATGGGTGGTCTCTGCCCCTTATGTCCGTACTCCTCCTAGAACCAGCAGACTTATATGAGCGTGGTTTTCTCACAGCAAAGGCAGAAGTACAAGGGGACCGGAAACACAGAATGTCTCTTTGGGGGCTAAGCTTGGGACTGTTAGTACACACATTCTATCGGACAAAGCAAGGCACAAAGTTGGCCCATGTTCAGAAGGGGGCAGACAGCTCCTCTTTAGTGAGAAGAGCTGCAAATGACATGGCAAAGAGAGTGAATACTGGGGAAGATGAAGGAATGGGGCTGCCAACACAATCAACTTTCTACAGCAATTTTCCCAGCAACATCCTCAATGAATCTGCATAGCAGAGGCCTTTGGACATTTCTGTGCATGTATCTTCTTATATTTATTGTAAAATAAAACAAAAATTGGGGCAACTTCAATATTGGCTTATGTCCTGTGCCCTCTCCACATTGAATAATAAGCACTTGCTTTAGAAGGATGCTTGGTCAGTCTGAATTATTTGATTAGGTCCTTAATCCTAACATCTGAATTTCTATTCTTGGAAAAATGATAGATACCTCTACTGCCTGGTGCACCTGGGGTGAAGCCAGGAATGGAGATGAGTGTAAGTTACCTGGGAGCAGTTGCAGAGGGCTAAGTGATTACCTGTAAGGCAATACCCTGGGTGTGCTGCTGTCCTGGGGCCATGGGTAACAACCATTGCCCAGGGTTCTCGGACATTTGGACATCCTCAGTACAAGCCAGAAGTCACACAAGAGGTGCTGCTAACTTGCTCCCGGTCCTGCTAGTTTGACAAGATTGTGATCAAAGGGCCAGAACTCCGCCTATGGCTACATTTTGCTGCAGTCCTCACAGCCATGGAAACTGTAAAGCTTATGGGCATCAACATCAGCCTGCTAAGGACTCATTCTGCAGCTGAAGGATTCAGAGACCACCAGGCTATCAGCACATAGAGTGTCATCAAAGCATCTTGACCAGTGAGCCCAGGGAGGCTCTCAGAGGGTCAGTAAACATTCAAAGTCAGATCTCCTGCTGGGAGTGCTTGCAGGAGGGTGGGTATCCCCTCTGGCTCTTAGATTTGGGGGATTGAAACCAAGAAGGGCCAAGCCACCTCTTTTCCTTTCCACATTTTGTTTGAGTTCCACTCTGTCTGTTAGTTCAGGACACCTGCCATGTGCACGTGGCTGCGGTTCTAGGCACTTATGACTGCAGGGGACCAAGCCCTGCTCCAGGCTCCCCAGAGGACAAGCAAGGGGCCTACAAGTCAACAAATGGAAGGACATTCCAAGGGTAGATGATCCTAAGTATAATGACAATACTAAAATGGGTGATGAAAGGAGAGATAGCAGGGCTGAGATAATTTAGTTCTACAAGGCCTCTGAGAAAGCTAGTCAAGGACATTTTAATCTCTGTTCTCTCTGGTATTTACTATGAATCTAAAATATTCATATAGGTGGGGAAGAGAGTGTGTGCATTGCCATGTGATTCACTGTAAGCGTGGGTCCCAGGCTCTGCCCAGAGTCCCCCTTTCCCAGCAAGGACAGAGAGCACTGTCGTACTTCGGCTGACAAGCAGGCATACTACCACCACCTAGTAGCTGTGTTGCGGAGCAGCCAAAAGTGATATTTCCACCACAGCCTCTCCAGGCGGTCTGTGGAGAAATCTGTGTTTGTGGGATGACACAAAGGGTTTGCGTCTGCCCTTAATATTCTTTTTAATTGGTGGAAATTTTAAAATGGAAGTGCTCGTACCAAAGTACATCTCATAAGCTTGATATAATTGAGACAAAGTTAGAACCCTTTGACCTTCTAAAAGCCGTTCTTCCCAGGAGTAGTTTCTAGATGGTGTCCAAAGATGGCAGGTGTCTCGTAATAGGATTTTAAACTTGTTGGGATGATGCTGCCCTTATAAACTTCACATTTATTCCTCGAATTTTCATACTTTTGACTCTTAAACATATCTTTAGGGATATATCACTTATAATAGCAAGACTACCTATTAAACTCTACCCTATTCCACAATGGGCAAAATGTCACTACTGTTGCAGCAAGTGTAGCCTTAAAATATTTATTTTCTCCCCTTACGTAGTATATTTCCAATTTGTCATACATATGAGACATATACATGTATATGATCTCTGTGTGTGTATATATGTGTGATCATATATATATATATATATATAAAAAACATGTTTCTCTACTGAATTCGCTCTTCTTTGAAAACAAGAACCTCATTCCCTGAGTAGGCTTTTAAAAGTTGAATATATTTTGTAGTTTAAGGCAGAAGAGGTGTCAAGGAGGTAGATGAGTGAGTGCAGGATTCAGGCTGCCTGGATCTGAATGCCACATGTGCCTTCCAGTAGCATTGTAAATGTGCATTGTAAATGTTGCCGACCTCCTTACTCTTTCTGATCCTTGATTTGCTCATCTGCAAAATGGGAAGAATAACAATACCTCTACAATGTGGTTGTTGTGAGATTAAATGCATGAGTATTCAAGCGCTGAGCACGGAGCTGGGCCCAAAGCAAACTCGCAACCAGCCTTATGTAAAGTTCAAATGTGACTGCATGCTACGGCTAAAAACAATGGATCTACTGGAGAGAATTCCTCACCCAATATTTCTTATTGACTTCACCACTATTTCTTAGAAATAGGAGTGGAATTCTCAGCTTTCAGATGGAAGTGGAGCTAGAAGTTGGTTAAAGTCTTTTCTCAGGACAAATAAAATTGATTAGAAAAAAATACAAAAGGTGTGTGTGTGAGTGTGTGTGTGTGTGCGCATGCATGTTGGGGATTATGCAACTAGAGCTCAAATGTCACTGGGGCTTCCCTGCCTTTGGTCCATCTCCATTAACTAAGCTTGAGTTCTCATTCTGCAGACTATGAAATACCCTCCTATGGTTTCTACAAAGTCCCAGGGATGCAAAATTTGGTCATTTCACTCAGAAGGTCCAGTCCCCAAACCTGTCATGAGTTTAGCCAACGTGGATGATGGCCTTGTGGCTCGGGGAGGGGTTCTGTCCTGCTGTGCCCTTCTTGATCTCTTTATTCCCCCCTTTCTTTTTTTCTTGCCTTTCTGTCCCAGTGGCAAAAAGACGTCTTTCCTTCTTCCACTGTGTCATGAGTAGGCTCTCATGACTTACTTTCCACCATAAGAGGGTTTTCTATGTATTTCTTCCATAGGAAGAAGAGTAGTGCATAGATGTCTATACCTTATTCCTCAAGTCAATAGGAATAGGGCTCCATATGATAGCCAGTATGATACCAGAACGAGAAGACAGGACAACAGCTGTACTAAAGATACTCACCAATTCTACTAGCTTCATGCTTCCCACTTCCAATGATTCCTATGAAATACTCTACATAATATCACAATACATGTGAGTCTCCAAACAATTTGGATGCATGTGTGTGCACTTATGTGCATGTATTTTAATGATGATAATTGGGAATAAATAAGGAAAAACAAACAAAAAATGGTAATCTCAGTTACTGAGTCTTCAAGTGAATAGGTACTAAAACATGTAGGAAAATTTAAGAATTTGAACATTTCCAGTAAAGATCTTTTTCTCTTACTTACAAAAATTTGTAATTTTAGCAGAACTTTCTTCTAATTTTGCCTTATAGGCATCTTGTATGGATGTTGGGTTGACAACCTGCCATAAAACATGCCAGAATTTCAAAGTGTGAGGCTGGTTCTTCAGTTGGCTAGGAAGTCAGATGATGTAGAAAAATATACCAAAGAGCTATGTTGACTCTGGATAGAATGTAATCCACTCTTTGGAATGATAATTGGAAGTGTTATGACATTTGGAAAGGACACAGTTTCATCATTGGTGTGGATCTTATAGCATATGTCTGCACGGCACTTGCGTGCTATTTGCAGAGAAAAAATTAACGTTGACCCATGATTGGCAAATAGGCCGACATTTTCCCTCACTGTTCTCAGTCATTGAAAAGTAGAACTTTCCTCAACCTGCTGCTTAACCCAATGCTAATAGAAGGACATGCTTTACTCCTATTCCTTTAACACCGGCACTTAGGTTCAGTGAGACAAGCCCAACATAATTAGCACATGACTGGTGTCTGATAGGTGTTTTGGAGCCGAACTTGCTTATGTTGCCTGAGTGGTAGAAGGTTTGTTGTGAATGTTCACATGGAAGACTGTCTATAGAAAGCTCAATACTGGGCTTCGAGAAGGGTGGAGTCTAGAATGTGGCTGGGATTTCAAGGTAAATCTAGGGATCTCAGGAGAAGATATTCTCACCTCTTCCTTCTTAAGATTCACCATTTAATGAGCACAGCCCGGGCCGCCATTTACACATCTTCCACATCAGCTCTGAGATGCTGCTCCCTGAGATGTGTCGTACATGTCCTGCAAGGCTGTGCGCTGTGGCCCAGCCTTAGCTCTGCTGTCTCCTAAACCATCAACTCTCTGCATTGTCTTCACCTCTGTTATGCTTTCTCATGCCGGACTCTCCAGTTTGAAAATGGCATCACAAGCCTCTAATTCATGAACTTGCAAGTTTAGCTCCATTCTCATCTTTAATTCATTCCCATGGAAGAGAATCCCTTTAGCTCCATTCTGCCTTTTAACTCAGGCCACATCCTATATTCTTGATCAACTAATGGTTGGCTGTGCTTGATTCAGGGACCCAGCCCAGTCTGGTTAGCTGGGACTGTGGTGCAGAAGGGGTGGGATTTCGAGAAAGAGAATAAAACATGGTAACCTAATCGTTGCATTTTCAACAGAGGATTTGGGTAGGTTGGTTTCCCTAAAATGAGGCTTTTGGCAGAGTAGGAAATGAACTTGACGTTTATGGAAGTGTTTTATCTCCATGTACAATGGGTTTAACCATTGCACGGCAGAGGCTTAACTGTCCTTAGGCCACGATATAAATTATTTCCATGGCTGCAGCTGACCTCAAGGGAAGCTAACCCAATCAGTTTTGATTCATAATCAATAACATAGAAGCCAAATATTCTCTTTGAAAAGGTAGATGATCTTGTGGTGAAAAGCCCTGGAGCATTAGCCCAAGAGACAACTATAATAAAATAGAATCAAGTAGAAGCTTGGCTCACATTTCCAGAATGCAGCCTGTGGATCAGGAGCTACTTGAACACTTTACACTGAAAGTCAAAGAATTCAACTGTAATCTAATCAATGTTGTTACCATAGGTAAGTTTTCTCTGTGCTACAAAAGTTAGAGCGTCACTAGACAAGGAGGCAGAATAAAAATTGAAGACAAGAGCTTCCTAAGAAACCCCTTTCTCTGCCCTTGATTATCCAAAGTCAACAAGTTTGCATGAATAATTTTTTTTAATTAATTAATTAATTTTTTTGGCTGTGTTGGGTCTTCGTTTCTGTGCGAGGGCTTTCTCTAGTTGCGGCAAGCGGGGGCCACTCTTCATCACGGTGCGTGGGCCTCTCACTATCGCGGCTTCTCGTTGCGGAGCACAGGCTCCAGACGCGCAGGCTCAGTAGTTGTGGCTCACGGGCCCAGTTGCTCCGTGGCATGTGGGATCTTCCCAGACCAGGGCTCGAACCCGTGTCCCCTGCATTGGCAGGCAGATTCTCAACCACTGCACCACCAGGGAAGCCCAATAATTTTATAATTATATATGTATTGCTTTTTTGGATAAAGCTGGCCTACAGTATAATGAAAACTTGTCCATTTAGTATATATCATGAAATATGTTTAATCAGGTGTGCTTTGGGGAAGGGGTCCTACCTGAGGGTTACTCAGTGTTTATCTAGAAGCAGTTTTTCTGCTGTATTTCTCATTCCATCTTTAATATCTGCCCTCACTCTGTGTGTTTCAGAATCACCACAACCGCAGCATGCATGATGGACCTGAGAAGATACCCTTTGGATGAGCAGAACTGCACTCTGGAGATTGAAAGCTGTGTGTATCTGTATTTCTTTTTCATCCACTTTGTGTTTTAGGCCTTCTTATCATTATTTGGCATGGCATATATAATTTTCTTGACATAGTTTTTAATTATCCTAAAGATTAGAAGTTTAATCCTCCACTTTGCAAATATCACTTTCATGACAGAGAGAGGGCAAGAGAAAGAGAGAGACAGACAGAGACAGAGACAGGGGCTCAGTATAAAAGAGTCCTCCACTCTGATCTGACTAAGAGAGTCTGTTTGCTATGCTGAAGTAAAAGAAGACAAATGCTTTCCATCTCGACCCCTTCAGTGAGAAGAGAGCAGACGCCAAGAGGCGATCCCTCAAGATGTGCTTCATCAGGCACAAGTGGCTGTACTCCTGGGACCCTCTGCAGTTGGAGTAAACCTCATTTCCCATTAGGAGCTCAGCTTTACAAGCCAACTATTTCTACATCTTGGCAATTTTCTTCAATTTGAAGAGTATTCAGATGCCTTATTGATAATTCAGTGTTGAGTGATACTTCTCTGCGAGGGACGAGAGCTGCAGCCACATAGTCTAAGAAGCAAATGCCCTGCTCCCTGACCTGCAACCCTGGCATATCCTGATGTGGCTGCTGCCGTGTGTGTTCTCCTGACCCACCGTAGACTGGTTTATCATTAGCCTCAGTTGGATTTTGGGTTGTCGGTATTTGTATTGAATTTTGGGGGGATGGCAAATGACTGACTTTGCAGCGCATTTGATGCATGTATGGTGAGAAGTGAACGCCTTGGTGAATGAACACACTGGGAAGCTGCACTGGTGGCAGGCCAGTGTTTAGACCCCTCACTGTGCCCCTCACTTTCACACGGCATCACAGCCCTGCTTTCTGAGAGCTGTGCTTTCAGAAGGTGAGGGACGTGAGATCATGTGGCATGATGCATAGGATATTTAGTATGAAGGCTCAGGGGAAAGATGATGGTTTCCCAATAGTTGAAGGGCTACTTTAGGATGTTAAGTAGATTCTGTGTGGCCAGAGGACACAACTCCAATGAGCTGATGAGAGTTTCAGGAAGGCAAATTTGGGATCTAAGTGAGGAAGCAGCTCCTATTCCAACTGTGAGCCCTATTGAGTGGCGTTGGAGATTGTAGATTCTGTTTCCTTGATGTTTAACCAAGGTGGAGGATGGGGAGGAGGGTCTGTTGTCAAAGAGATTTCCTCAGAGTATGTGAGGTCCCTCCCCCTCGGAGAATTCATGATTAAAGCAGTTGAACAGAAGAGGGATTCTCCCAGTTTTCTGGTGACCTGACTACACACGTGTGCAAAAGTTTTTATTAAAGTCAAGATGCAAATGTATGGAAGAGTTAGCCACTTGAAGATCTGGATGTCTCGTTGGGGGGCATGTAAGCCCTGGGCACAGCGTGCTGATCTGAGCTGCAGCCAGAAGGCCAGAGGGGCTGAACTGGGTGGGCGAGGGAGTGGGTGTGGATGTACTTACAGCGCACACAGGGACCAGTCCTGTGGGTTCTTGGGGTCCTATTAAGGACTTTGGACTTGTTTTGCTAATTGCATTGGGAAACATTTGAGGGCTTTAAGCAGAAGAGTGACTTGGTAAGATGTGTGTTTTATTAGCGATCGCTGTGGCCGCCAGGTGAGAATGGAGTGTAAGGCAGTCGGAGGGAAGGGCGGAGACAAAAGGTGTGCCCACCGTGATCCTGGAGGGAGGACAGCAGACGGGACCAGGGAGCCAGCAGGGGCTGTGGGGGGCAGTCATCTCCACAGCTTTGGTCTATTTGTTTGTCTAATGTCAGATATTTAGTATCTGCCTCTTGTTGTGTTATATGTTCAAATCAAAAAGTCTTTTATATTCATAGACTATTTTTCTACAGGTGTGAGTTTTAATTTTCCTTACCGCTAAAGTTGACCTAATTCTTTAGAAGACTCCTGGATGCTGCAAATAACATCAGACACTATTGTCCTATTTAGTCATTCTCAAGAAGCATTGATTAATTACTGAGCGAGCATGAGACCATGCCAAGAGTTGGCTTTGGAGCTATAATCTGGCAAATGACCACTCCTCTTTCTGCTGAGACCACTGCTCAAATCTCTAAGGGCCAAGAGGGTCCCTACAAAAGGCATTTCTAAGGATGGCCAAGCTCATGGCCAGGAACACCTCATGACACTGTCCAAAAATGCCTGACTTTATCAAACATTGATTGGTCAAATTCACCCTCAGTGTTTTAACTTTTTAATAGTTTTTGAGAGAGCTGCCTTTCCAGAATTCTTCATACTCAAGTTCTTACTTTTTCTTCCAACTATCTTATTCAGTGCTTTGAATATGTTTTTAATTCATTTCTGTGCAAAGTCGAGGCCAGCCCTACCATTAGGCTTTGCAGACAGAACTTTGGTCAGAGCACTTTGCCGCCACAGTTTCTCAGCCTGGTTCAAATCAGACAACAGAGGTAACATGAGAATATTTGAAAGTTAGTTCTTTGATGATGCTTCTTTTCATAGACAAGCACATCAAACAAATTTACTTCAAACATGGGCAAGCTATTACTTCCATTTTATTGGTGACAGTTTCTTTAGACAAAATAATGCTTCATTTCTGCCATGTCCTTGCTTCTCTCTCCTGGCAGATGGCTACACCACGGATGACATTGAATTTTACTGGCGTGGTGGTGATAAGGCTGTTACTGGAGTGGAGAGAATTGAGCTCCCACAGTTCTCCATCGTGGAGCATCGTCTGGTCTCCAGGAATGTTGTCTTTGCCACAGGTGAGTCCTGCATCCCCTCATACTCCCTGGAGGGATACTGGCTGCCTGGCCATGATGCTATCATTGTGAAATACCCTGCTGCTGATTCACAGTGCTCGGTCATCCAAAAAAGGACTATCATCAATATTTCATCATTTTCTGTACCCTTTTCTCTGTATCTAGAGGGGATGGATAAGCTTTGATGGGTAGGAAGGAGCACCTGACCAGGAGATGCTCTCTGTACTGGTTATTGAAGAGTTAAAAGACTGAGGGTGAATTTAACCAACCCTTGTTTGATAACATAAACAGCTTTCATTCTGGGCAGACAAGAGGCCACTGATGGCCTTGGAGGCAGGAAGGAAGGAGAGGGAGGAAGACCTGAGGAGGCAAGTGCTGTGCTGTCAAAAGTAAGAGACCTTCTCCCCACTTCTGGGCTGACAGTCAGCCCTGGTCCAGGAACCTGGGCACCTGCAGTTAGTGATGCCTCTTCAGACATGGTCATCTGCTCCTAATATCATCTGGGAGGCTGCCCTGGCCTGGGTTTCATTGTCATCTTTGTTTCAACTGTCCAAAGACAGAGTAGTTATCTTCTACTCTCCTGTCTATACTTGCTGAGGTTTTATTAAGTTCCAACCATGTCTCTCACAATGGGTAGTGCTTCCTCGGTGTTCTTACTGAATGCTGTGTTGTAGATGAGAGAATAAACAAAAGCACTCCGTAAACTGTAGGGTATTCTAAAGACCACAAACTCTGGGTGGAGAATTCTCAAGAAGGCAGAGCTGGGATCTCCCATCTTGGCTTTCTCCTGACAATGTAGCTTAAACCACATTAAGCCCTGGTCCTGTGCCAGCATTCATGAAGCCCATGGCCTGCACTCTCTGCCTGTAGCCTCTAGCTTGAATGCCTGTGACCCATGGCCACCTTGAATCCCTTCACCTGGCCACCTTCTACTGATTCTTCAGCTTAATTGAAATGCTCTTCCTCTGTGAAGGTTTGGCCCCTGCTCTGCCCACACACTGCCTCCCCAGGATGGCTTAGGTGACAGCTCTGCATTCCTTCAGTGCTGCATTGACCACCAGTGCCTGCAACTTCAAGGCGACCCCTCCCATAGGAGAGGCCTGTCCTGGGCACGGCTGACCCCACTCCCCGTCCCCTCCTCGTGGGATACCTGCCATGCTGCGGACATGCAGCCAGTCCTCACTGGGCCAGTTTCTCTCCTCTCTACCTCAGCCTCAAGAACGAAGGGACGTGCAAGTAGAGACAGAAGCCTGAATGTTTAAGGTCCATCTTCATGCGGTGCCACCTTCTCCTGTGTTGCAAGACATCCTGCAAATGTGCTTGCAGTCTCTGTAGAGTACGCACGGAGGTGCTCACCTCGGGTGGGCGGTGAGACCAAAAGGCACATGGGCTTATCATTAAGGAATAGTTTCCACAACCATGAAAATTGCCCTGTGATGTGTTGCAGAAAATGATTTATTGCTTTTAAAACTGGGTTTCAAACTGTTACATGCTCCAAGTGATGTGAGCAGAGGTCTGCTCAGAACGCAGGGATAGTGTTGTCTTGGTGTAGGAGTCCTGCCCATGCTTGCCTTTGTCTAGAAGATTGCAGATAGGGTTGTTAGGGCACTGCCAGGAGGCCCTTTTATTGCATTTTCATGCAACCTCCTTGAAAGCCTGATGAGGCATCTGTGGAGGGTGTGGTGCTTCCATGGGAAACTGCAACCACATAGAATGGCCTTCCTGAATCCTCTTGCTCAAAAGCACTGGATCCACTTTTTTCTAGGTGCAGTCTCTGTCTTTCTTTTAACTATGTATATGGCAGAACATATCCTAAACACATCTGGAGAAGATACACACTGCAGAAATGGGGGCAAATACTTAAACTCTGCTGAGAGTGATCATGCCCTCAGAATGCAGTGTTGAGTCCTCTTTTCTGTGCTCACCAAGTTTCTGCATTCGCAGGGTGTCACCAGGAGCTCCGTATCAGTCAGTTATAAACCTCCCATCCTTCAAAGATCCTGCACTTTAAAATTATTCTAATTTGCTTACTTATGTAGAAACATCATAAGCCACATTGTTACAAAACTATTTCAAAATTAAATATTATACTAATTTATTTTCCTTTACACAAGTGTTCTGAATTAATGAGATTTCAGTCAGTAAACTGGACTGAAGGATTCTCTAGCCTGAAAGAGAATTCTCAGAAAAGGGATTAGGAAAGACACAACACTCTGGAGGTTTCTGGAGATGCTCCTTCTCAGGGTCATGCAAGCGTAATTCTGTGGCTGGCCGACCTCTCCCTTGTCCTGCCTCTTTGAGGACCTTGTGAATGGCTTCTTGCTGTGGTTTCCCAAGAGGTAGAGTCCTAATCCATCTCCTGGGTAACATGAGGTTGCAGGCTGCAGGGCAGGGAATACATACAAAAGGAGTAATGAATATTCACTCAATGGCTGGCATGAACTAGGCATGGGGCTGAACCCTGGGTCAGAGAGGGAACAGGGAGTGTCTGGTCCAGTGGGACTGCTCACAGCCTGCATGCATTCAGCAGTGTGCCCCGGATGACATCAGGTAGCCTCTTACCTAGTGGGGTGTTTAGCGGGAATTGAGCCACAATAAGAGAGCTCGAGTTCAAGAGACAGTATGTACGAGGTTTAAAGACTCAGACCCTGGAGCCAGAACTGCCGGAGCTTAAGTCCAGACTCTGGAACCTTCTAGCAGGGTGACCCGTGGTGATCTCTCTGAAAAAAAGAGGACATTGATAATATCTATTTGGTAGGATTGTAGAGGATTACATGAGTTAGTATAAATAAAGAGCCTAGAATAGGGTGAGCACTGATTAGCTTTCATTAATTAAATTGCGTGGGTCCAGGAATGAGGCATATTTTGAGGAGTCTGAGAATAGACACTCCAGTGGCTGCCCAGAGCTTTAAATATTAGAAAATGTATGACATTATTCTCCTGGATTATTGAGCATGATGTAACTGACTCCTAATTGCTTATCTGAGGGTTTCCTAAGAATAGGGCTTGTTTGGGGTTCATATTTGTATCCCTAATACATATCCCAGCATCTAGCCCACTCAATAGTTTGAAAACTGCGTGGTTATTGAATTACAAGAGGAAGTTTGACTGTCATTATTAAGTATGTATTCAACCCTAATCAAATGAATCATTTCTGCAAAAGAGATACTATATAAATTAATAACATTATATGTTCAAATATTTAATGTACTAAAATATGATGTTTTAAAAGAAAAATCCACATAAAACATCTTTGTACTTGGGGAGGAAATTAAGTATGCCTTTGCCCAGAAGGAGGGAGCTTTGTTTCATGAGTGCATTTTAAAGAAATAACTGAGTTAGTTCACCTCAACAAATAATTATTCCATTTCTGCCATGACTCAGCAAATAGGCTTTAGAAAAAATATTTTACAACTCAAAAGAAAATGAAGTAAAACTTTATTACTCACTGTGATTTCTAACCATAACAATGGCGTGCTACATTATAATTCATAGCACCTTGTGTTTGAGATTTTTCACTAATGTCCCTGGGAGACTGGTACTTGACAAATAAATTAGCCCAAGTTAAAGTATAGGAAAACTGATGTTCAAGAATGAAAATGATTTGACCAAATTTACACAGTAAAGCTAGAAAAGACAGAAATTAATCCACAAGGTTCCTGACAAATAGGAAACCCTGATATATTTTTTGACAAAGATTTTAAAAACTAATATTTTTAAGCTTTATTTAAATGATTATTTTCCATACTTTTATATATTAATGTTATAAGGTTTGTTACACAGCGTGTAGCTGTTGGGATGACAAACAATGTCTACTGTGCCTGTCCACGGTATCTGTGTCATTCCTTCCCTTACCTCCCGGTATTAATTGGCTGTACATTCTTTTTTTTTAATTAAATTAATTAATTAATTTATTTATTTATTTATTTTTGGTTGCGTTGGGTCTTCGTTGCTACACACAATCTTTCTCTAGTTGCGGCCAGTGGGGGGCTACTCTTCCTTGCAGTGTGTGGGCTTCTCATTGCAGTGGCTTCTCTTGTTGCAGAGCACAGGCTGTAGGCACGCAGGCTCAGCAGTTTGTGGTTCGCGGGCTCTAGAGCACAGGCTCAGTAGTTGTGGTGCATGGGCTTAGTTGCGCCACGGCATGTGGGATCTTCCCGGAACAGGACTCAGACCCGTGTCCCCTGCATTGGCAGGTGGATTCTTAACCACTGTGCCACCAGGGAAGTCCCTATGGGCTGTACATTCTTGATGAACAGTGCGTTTATGCAAGTTTCTAAAAACGGATGTCGGGATTGGAGGCCGCCAAATTCTTAATCCAGGGACCTAGAATTGATTCATCCAATGTCTAGAAATCCTTAATGGCAAGAAATGTGCCTCTGCCTTCCAGTCCATCCTGCATTTTGCTGACAAATTAGTAGCCATGCAACACTCTTTGGTTTTTTTATTTTTTATTGACGTATAGTTGATTTACTATGTTGTGTTAGTTTCTGGTGTACAGCAAAGTGATTCAGTTATATATTTATACTTTTTCATATTTTTTCCATTATGGTTCATTACAGGATATTGAATATAGTTCCCTGTGCTATACAGTAGGATTGTATGTAGTAGTGTGTATCTGTTAAGCCCAGACTCCTAATTAGTCCCTCCCTTACCCCCTTTCCACTTTAGTAACCATAAGTGTGTTTTCTATGTCTGTAAGTCTATTTCTGTTTTGTAAATAAGTTCACTTGTATCATATTGTAGATTCCACATGTAAGTGATATCATATGGTGTTTGTCTTTCTCTGTCTGACTTCATTTAGTATGATAATCTCTAGGTCCACCTATGTTGCTGCAAATGGCATTATTTCATTCTTCTTTATGGCTGAGTAATATTCCATTGTGTGTGTGTGTGTGTGTGTGTGTGTATAGATATATAGATATCTATAGATAGATAGATATAGATAGATAGATGATAGATAGATGATAGATAGATAGATAGATAGATAGATAGATAGATAGATAGATAGATAGATAGATAGATAGATATAGATAGATAACCATGTCTTCTTCATCCATTCATCTGTGGACAGATGGACATTTAGGTTGCTTCCATGTCTTGGCTATTATAAATAGTGGTCATGCAACACTGTTTTCATGAAGCAACTTTTCAGCTCCAGAACCTGTGATGACTTGCCTTTGCCTGCAGCAGCAAGGAATCCAGTCTCCTTCACCGTGGATCCAAGTCTAGCTCTAACCTCTCCTCTTCAGTTTAGCTCACAAACATTCCCAACACAAAGCTTTGTTTTAGTTGCTGCATTCAGCTCTTCTCTCCTCCACTCACTCCTGCATGCTGCCTAAAGACTTTTGCTCCTATTACAGCCCACATTTGATGTATTCTCTTCCTCTTTTTTCTATTCATATCCAGTACATTCATCAATGGACAGTTGAAACACCAACACCTCTGATTGGCCTTCCTTGAGCATCTCTGCCAATTATCCTTTTCCTTTGAAAAGCTTCGAGTCACAGTCTGACTGTATCATTCCTCTATCAATTGTCATGTTATTACTCTCACTCTCTTATATATCTGGCATTCATTTAAAATCTTCTGAATTAATTCATTTGTTCATAACCATATGTTCAAGATTCCCACAAAATACTGAAACCTCAATTACAGATTCTGCTTGAAAGTCAAACAGAGAAGAGAAAAAAGAAAGCTTTCATTAGGTCCATGGTATATCATTCACTATTTAAATCCACTGGATTTCTTGGAAAGTCCTGAATCTATTACTAATATTCCTTCTTGATTCAGAGCTATATTTTTTAAGGAAAGAGTTTATAAAGTGAATACTCAGATCATTCTTTAGCACCTACAGTCTATAGAATTAAGCCAAACCTGAAAACATGCGTGGGGAAGTCTTTCCAAGAATGAAAAGAGAGACCAGATTAAAGAGGAACAATGAAAGAAGGGAGCAGCTTGCTGTCACCTAGATGTGAGATTACCTGATGTTTCATTTCTGCTTTAACCCTACAAATAAAGTATGTTTTTACTGCACAGATTTCTACTTTAAAGTGTGATCTAGTTTTCTATGACTCATTAGTGGTTTATGGTTGAATTTCAGGAAATACTGAAAATGTATTTTTAAAAATAAGTGCAAGTTGAGATTAGTCTTTGAAATTCTTTTGACTGAAACCTGAAAAGATATTGTCCTTCTATACAAGCTTTGGGAATCGTGTAAGAAATTTTTACTGAACTTAGCTTTTAAACCTGTTCTAGATAAGCAAGCCATAATTATTTAAATGTTGGGGTTTGAAAACGTCTTTCAAAAAAACTTAGCAAAGCAAATATTATATCATTATTTTCTGCTTACTGAAATTAAGCCAGTGACTCAAGCAGAATCTCAATAAAGGAAATATTCTTTTATCTAATTTCTAATTCTTTTATCTAATTTCTACTTAGTTAAACATAATAAATATACATGTGTTGCTGAAGTATTTGGGATGTGCCAGAAATATCAAGCTGAATGACCTTAAAGCAAACAGATCTCAATTCTTTAAGAAATATGTGAAAATTTTGCATAAATTGTCAAACATCAGTTGGTGAACCTTCTAATAGAATGTAATTAATTAAAGCAGACACTCCTAGGAAGATTTAGAATTTTTCTCATGCTTTATTTTTAATACAAAGACTTATAGATTTTTATGACTTTAAGGATAATTTTTATAACTTTTCTGTATATGTACATACAGAAAAATATTTAAAATATAAATATAGTACTAAGTGAATTATCAGAAAATGAAAATCGTGTAACTGCCATCAGGTCAAAAAGTAGAATGCTGTGGGCACTCCCAAGATCCACACTATGACCCCTCCTAATTTCTTTACATTCCTCCTTCTCAACGGAAACCACTATCTTGTTACAGTATAGTTAATTTTGTGTTTTTGAACTTTATTGAATGGGATAGTAGAGTTTAAATTATTTTGTGACTACCTTCTTTAACTGAACATTATGTTTGTGAAATCCATCAGTATCGCTATGGTTCATTTATTTTCCTTGCTATACTACTGTGTAAATACACCACAATTTATTTTTCCAGTCTACTGCAGGTGGAGATTATGAGTAATGCCTCTGTGAACATTCTTGTACTTGTTTTTTTGTGAATAAATGCTCACATAAATGTTGAGAATATGCTTAAAAGTGTAATTATGAATGTTCAAGCTTAATGATTATGCCAACCTGTTTTCCAAAGTGGTTTTACTAACTTACATTCATAGCAGTAATGCCTGAGTGTTCCTTTAGCCCCAGAACGACCTTGCTAATATTTCACATGGAAGTCACCTGTCGGGTGTTGGGTGATGTCTTGTGGTTTTAACTTCCATTTCTCTGAGTGCTAGTGGGACTGAGCACCTTTCCCTAATGACTCTTTGGAGATCCTCTTTTGTGAATTACCTATGCAAGTCTTTTTTTGTGAATTTCCTGTCAATAATTTATTGAAGTTATTTATAAATTCTGGATGCAAACTTATACAGGTTATAATGTGTTACAAAAATGTACTTTTTACATTGAGACCTACAGTCCACCTGGAATTCATTTTTTGGTGAAAGGTGTGAAAGTTTTATTATTTTACACAGCATCATTGCTCTTGCAGCAACACCTTTGTCATAAATTGTTTGTATGTGCATGGATCTGTTTTTGGACTTTGTATTCTGTGCCATGGGTTTATTTATCCATCTTTGTACACTTCCCTCACTGTGTGGATTACTGTAGCTTTTAAGTAGAACAGATCCTTCCTTCCCTTTCTTTTTATTTACTGCTGATGATTATTTTGGGCCCTTTACATTTCCATAAAACTTTTATAATCAAATCATTAATTTTCATTTAAAAAATGGTTTGGCTTTTTATTGGGAATGTATTAGTTAATTTAGTGAAAAGTGACCTTGTTATAATTCTTTCAATCTGTATATATTTTATCTCTCATTTTGGTCTTCTTTAATTTGTCTCAATAACATTTAGAGTTTTCTGTGTAGAAAACTTGTACATCTTTGTTAAACTTTTCTATATGTTTGATATTTTCTGATGTTATTATAGATGGTAAAATTTTCTTAACATAATTTCTTATTTGTTGCTGGTATATAAGAACACAATGATTTTGTATTGAACAACCTTGCTAAAGTATTTATTACTTCTGTTAATTTATCTGAGATGGTATTTTTACCTATTCCCGAGCATTGGAGGGGCCTTTGTACATTTGGATTCCATATTTCCTCATTCTGACTTATATATGCTATTGTCATTATGTATTATAATTTTATATATATTTTAAACCCTTTACCATATTATTATTGTTATTAGATGCAGGAAATTTTCACTTAGATGTAATTATAAATAATCCTCTTTTCTTTGTTATTCATTCTTTCCTTTACCACCAAGTCTATCTGTGAATGTTTCCTTCTGCCTAAAGAAGAATATTTTAAAAATATTTTCTTTAGTGTGAGTCTCCTGGTCAAATTTCTTCTAGAGTTTTTTTTTTTTTTTTTTTTAAACAATCTGTGTATGACTTTATATAATATTTATTCTTATAGGATACATTTCCTGGTTACAGAAAGATAGGTTGGCATTTTTTCTTTTTCCATTTGAAGATATGACTTCATTTTCCCTAGTGTCCATTGTTTCTATTAAGAAGAGAGTTGTTGGTCTAATTGGTGCTACTTTCAAATTAATCTGTTTTTCCTCCCCCTCCAGATCCTTTTATAATTTTTCTCTTTGTTTTGATTTCACTGGCATTTATGATGTACCAAGATATAATTTTCTCTCTAATTATTCTTCTTGGAGTTTGTAGATCTTCTTGAATCTTTGGCTTGAGGTCTTTCAGCAGTTTTAGAGCTCTGTCAGCCACCATTGCTTTTCCTCCATTTTCTCTCTGCTTTTCTCCTTCTAGGGTTCCAATTTCAATTCTGACAATTCCAACATTGGATCTTGTCACTATATCTTCTATATATCTCACCTTGCTTTCTGAATTTTTTATTTTCTCTTCATGCTTCACTCTGGAAATTTTCTTCTGGTTTATCTTTCAGTTCAACAATTCTTTCTTCATCTGTGTCTAATCTGCTACTATTGTACATGGGAAAATTATAGATATAATTCAAAATCTATGATGATGTTTTCTTTCTTCCAAGAGAATTTATGCTTGCCTCTGTCAGGCATCTACAGGCATTAGCAATCCAGAACAAGCTTCATTTACTTTCTGGGATTTGGGTAATACTGAGTTCAGATTCATTCCTTGCACTTGCTTGAATCCTTCTGATTTATCTTTACATCTTGGACAGAGCTCTTTGGAATCCCTATTTGATGGTGTCTATCTCCAGTTTTTGCTCCCTTTGTTCCATGAGTCTGTCAGATGTTCTACTTAGCTTCTCATCTTTCTGTTATAGAAACTACAGCTATCTGAAACATGGAGCTCACCTCTCCCAGTTTACTTTTTCTCCCAAACCTTGGCTCATATTCTTACTGGCTTGTTATCCCTCCAGTGCCTCTAAGGAGATGTATTTAAGTTTTGTCCATTTTTCCCAGTTGTTTCCAATAGAAGGGTTACCTATTCCACAATACTCAAACACCATAGCTTATTTTTCACTCCTCTTTATTTTTTCAGAAAAATTTACAGTTATTTAAATATTTAATTCTTATTTAGCTTGGACTATTAATTACATGAGAGTAAAAAAGAAGGAAATTTGGGATACATTTTTTATAATCACAGTTCAGTAAATATAAATCATTTAATTCTGTATGTTTCTGATAACATTATAGAGAGGAAACACTTATCCATAATAGTGTACTATTGAGGAAAGTGCTGTAAAGCTCAAAGTCAGGAGATCTGAGTCCTTGGTTGCAACAATACGAAGCTGTGAAAATGTGAGCAAAGCACTTCAATGGCAGATAGTAAGAGGATTAGGTTAAAAGAAATACTGTGTTAAATTTATTTCAACAAGCATATCCAGCTAACAATCAAAGAGCCCTTTAAATATCACTCTGGACACAGGATCACTTCATTGGGACTTCAGCTTTTGTACTGGTCTTGAATGTACTTCTGCTGACCCACAAAATTTGGTATATAAGGTTTTTGCCAAATCTGAAATTTACTCCTAACTTTTTCATTTTCTTTGAGCCAAAAGACTGAGATTTTTGATAAATTCATGGAGAACAAGTTACTTAATATGCCCCTTTATTTATGTGATGTTTTTATTTCTCTCCTTTTTTTCCGGGGTACATTTGGACTGATACATTCTGACTTCATTTCAAAATACTTCTGCCAAGATTAGAAGAAAGAATAAGAAAAGGATTTAAAAATAAATGATGATGATACATTTCTGTTAAGATACCTGAATTTTCTATTCTTCAAAAATCAACTTTCAAAATACTATTTTGCTTTTCAATTATGATTATGAAACAAATTACAAAATTTTTAAAAGTCTGCATGCCACACCCTTAATACATGCACTTAATTTTCTCTAGAGTCCATTCGTGAACTCTGTGCTTTAGTTTTTTCCTAAAGTAAAGCCCTGTGATCAAATTAGTACTCATTGGGTCTCTAAATAACATCTACTATAGGTCTAGAGCCAATATTATATGAAAGGTTAGAAGAAGGAATTATCATCTATATCTCATTGTCTTTTAAATTCCAGAGACAAATTCCCATTCTTTTTTCCTCATCGACTGTTTTTAGAAGGATCCTTAGAGACAAGTCACCTGTGCTTACTAGCCAAATACTACTAATCTCTGTGCAAAATGGCGGAACTAGAGCAAACTTACTCTCGGTGCCAAAGGAGAGCTTAACTATCTCATCTTATTGCTATGAAATCATTTTCCTTTAAGGGCTCCTGACCTATGAAATATGTCTCACTACAGAAGCCAGATTTCCTCAGAAAGTCATTGTCCCACACCTCCTTTGCAAAACTAACTCTCTTGTACCTTCATCTTTTGGAATTGCTTTTAAGACTTCCACACAATTTTTAAAATATGCTCAGTGGTAAAAATGCTTAGATTACAGAATCTTGAGCACAGAAGTCACCATAGAGGAGAGAAAGGAAAGGAAGAAGGAACTTGCTTTTATTGAGTGTGTATTTGCAGCCAGATAGTATGTTTGGTACTTGATATGAATGAATTAAGCCATTTAATTTCCAGTAAAGTACACATGGTAGGTATTCTTTTTCTTATGACAGAGTTGTTAAAATGTAATTTACATACCATAAAATTTAAGCATTTAAAGTATATAATTCAATTGTTTTTAGTGTATTTACAGAGTTTTGTAATCATGACCACAATCAATTTCCAAATATTTTCATCACCCCAGAAACCCTGTGCTCATTAGCAGTCACTCCCCATTTCCCCCAATCTGCCAACCCTAACCCTGGGTAACCACTAATCTAATTTCTGTTTCTATGGATTTGCCTATTCTGTAAATTTCATGTGAATGGAATCATACACTGTATGGTCCTATATGTCTGGCTTCTTTCACTCAGCATGATGTTTTCAAGGTTCATCCTTGTTGTGGCATTTATCAATACTTCATTCCTTTTTATTGCTGAATAATATTCCATTGTATGACTATATCATGTTTTGTTTAACCATACATAAAGTTGTTGAATGTTGGGCTGTTTCCACCTTTAGGTCATCAGGAGTAAAGCTGCTATGAACATTCATGCACACGTTTTTCTGTGGACATCATAAGTTGTCATTTGCATTACATATGTACTTAGGATTGCAATTGCTGGGTCATACGATAACTATGTTTAACCCTTTGAGGAACTGCCAAACTGTTTTTTAAAGTGGCTGTACCATTTAAGTTCTATAAGCAATCATGAGGGTTCTAATTTATCCACATCCTTACCAACATGTGTTATTGTCTCTCTTTTTTATTGTAGTCATCCTAATAGTATGAAATGGCATCTCATTGTGGTTTTGACTTACATTCCCTTAATGAGTAAGATGTTGAGCATCTTTTATGTACTTACTAGACACTGGTCTTATCTCCTTTGGAGAAATATCTATTCAAGTCCTTTGCCCATTTTTAAATTGGGCTGTTTGTATTTTTTGTAAACCTTCTTTATATATTCTAGATACAAGTTCTTCATCAGATACATGATTTGCAAATATTTTCTCCCTTTCTGTGGACTGTATTTTCATTTTCTTGATGGTTTCCTTTGCAGAATAATAGTTTGTAATCAATGGAGTATAATTTATATTTTTTCTTTTTTCACTTGTGATGTTCTTGCCCTAATTTTACACACAAGGAAACTAAGGGTCTGAGAGGATAGCCAGCTTCCTAAAGGAATATCCCAAATAAACCCTGAGCCTGAACCTGGATCACTCAGATGCCTCTGCTCTTTGCTTCAGAGTCATAGGATAGAACATTCTGGCTTTACTATGGAGGATCAGAAAGAGAATCATTGCCTGGTTGAGACAGTCTTTGAAAAAGTTTTGTTTTACCTCTTTCTCTCTTTCCTATTTCATATATCTCCTTTCCTTTATGGAATTTTTGAACATATATTAATTAAGGTGACTAGCAATGCAGGTGAGAAAATTAGGAACACCATTTTGAACTTTAGGTTGTATTGTAAAGTAAAAAAGGTAGATATTGAATGAGACAGCATCATAAAGACCCCAAGAGCAGCACCGAGCTCACAAAGCTTCCTAGGCAATTATGGGCGAGCCCCCATGGTGGCTGCCTTGGAGGGGGACAGGTATATGTACATAGGCCAGCTCTGCTGCAGTTGCTAAAATATCAGCTTGTTACTTTATAGATACATTTGAGTGGCTCACGCAAAGGTGACATGATACTCTGCATCCACATTTTTATGAGTTCTTCAACAATATTAATGCCTTAGAAAGTGCTATTAATTGAGGCTGGATGAGAGATCCAGAGCCTTGTTTCTGGCCACAACTTTTAGTGCATCTGGGGAGAAAGGGTTGAGATCAGCATCTTCGATAGATAGTTTTGCCAAGGAAGCCCTGAACCAGAACAGTGCACTTGTATTTAGGGACTGTACCTTTGTCTTTTTACTCAGCATCTACTTGTGGACCTGTCCACATCTGCATTGGCACACAGACTTTAGGGCTTCTGTGCCTTTCTGTTGTAATTTGTAAGCTTCTATTGCTCTTTTGAAGGTTATGTCTTGGTGCAGCTGACTCACTACTTCTCAACTTTAAATTATCAGCCACTCATTATGATCATTTGAGGAGTTTCTCCATAGATACAGGATACATCAGGACATCTGTTGTACCAGTGTCAGGACTTTATCTAACAGAGCTACACAAAGACTCTATGTGTTCTTGAAGATGCACACCAAATGGCAAAAGTCTTTGCCTAGAAGAATGGGTCTTTACACCTCTGAAGATTCTTGTGTTTATTAACATTCTGAGGTCTCTGTCTCATGGTATCTTGAAAGGCTTTTCTTCATTTGGCCCCGGTAGATCTTTTACCTTGAAGGCTATTCTACTTCTCTGCCTGTAAAGACTCTTATTCAACCAGTAGTATCTCAGTTCAGATACCGTGAAACCTTTCTTAAATCTTGTCCCCTAGAATATCCAGTGTAGCTCTTACCTCTGGTTTACCGAGGCCGGTTCTGTATGAGTCTCTCTGACAGATTAGGAGCTAGTTGAGAGCATAGACTATCCTCTTATTCATCTTTGTTGTTTCCTCCACTAACATTCCCACCTGTGGGATTAGGAGATTGGGATTGGGGGGGCGGCACATGGTGAATGCCTAAAAATTTTGTTGATTTGAAGGTATATTTCATATTTAAGAAATAGAATGTATTTACTAAACAAATACATAAGAAAATAGTATATTTTCTTAATTCTATGTTCTGTGTTAATGAGTACCTTGGTGAATACATAGTTTTGAAATCTGAGTAATATTCCCTTTCTCAGGGTCACTAATGACCTTCCAAGTGTTTGACTATGCAAGTGTATCATTGGTCCCCATGTTGCCTGGGGCAAGTATTCTCAAAAGAGTATCAGTTGTACTTCATTGCATAAGTATCAATATTTGCCTTGTAGGGAAGAGTTCTCCTAAAGAAGATGTACTTTGGAAAAAGTTAAGAAAGTTGACTCAGAAAATGGAAAGTTGGGGAATATGGTAGATTGCATTATCATTCAAAAAATATTTGTTGCTCTTCCCTAGGAGAGGATTGAACTGTCCTACTCCAGGGACATAAAGATTGACAGTGAGACTTGCTCTGGACAATGAAATGTGATGGGAAGTATGTGTGGCACTTCTTCCACAGTGTCCAGCTGTCTTCCAGATAGAGGAAGCTAAGTGGCTATGGAGCACAAGAAAGAAAAAAAAAATCTTTGTTGTAAAGCTACTGAGATTTGAGGGGTCTTTTGCTACTACAACATGAGCCAGTCTATCCTGATGGAATAAAACAACATTCCAAGTAGAGTGGATATAGTGACAAATATCTGGAACATAAAATAGCAAATGACAAGTAAAGGCATGAGATTGCCATGAAACTGCAAACTAAGATCTGATTTTGAAGTTACTTCAGTAAAAATGTTCAAGTTGTGGGCTTCCCTGGTGGTGCAGTGGTTAAGAATCTGCCTGCCAATGCAGGGGACACGGGTTCAAACCCTGGTCTGGGAAGATCCCACATGCCGCGGAGCAACTAAGCCCATGCACCACAACTACTGAGCCTGTGCTCTAGGGCCCGTGTGCCACAACTACTGAGCCCACGTGCCACAGCTACTGAAGCCCGTGTGCCTAGAGCCCGTGCTCCGCAACAAGAGAAGCCACCGCAATGAGAAGCCCGTGCACTGCAACTAGAGAAAGCCCGCACGCAGCAACAAAAACCCAACGCAGCCAAAATAAATAGATAAATAAATAAAATAAATTTATTTAAAAAAAATGTTTAAGTTGCTATGGGATTTCAAACTAATATTTAATAGAAGTACTGACTGTTTTGAGTATTAAACTTGCCAAAGAGTCGCATAAATAAACCAAATATGCCTGTTTTCATTCTCTCAGTACACAGATGCATTTATTAATAGCCAGAGATGGTTTAGACGTTTAACTAGGCATGACAGTATATGAAAAATACAGTACCTCACAAACTCTGCCTAGGGGTATGTACAGCTTACTAAGGAAGATCTTACCTTGGTAAATATTAATAATTATAACTTTAAAGAGGAAAGAAAATAAGAAGGTACTTACTTACACTTGGAGGGAAGAAAAAGAAAGGATTTATGGAAGATGTGGCATTTGACCAAGGCCTTGAAGTATGGTTAAAGGAAGACATTTCTTAAGGGGAGAACAGTGGGTGTGAATCAGCAGAGGCAAGAAATATGGACAATTATTTTGAGGCAATGAGGATACTTCTTGGCTAGAAAATGTTATGCTTAATGCAGAGACATGGTGGAAAATAAAACTAACATTAAATTGGGAAAACATTTTGGAGAAACTAAAATTCCCGGATGACTATTTTGACCTTTATGCGAAGCCTTAAAAGTTGTTGAACACGGGATGACTGTGCTTTTGAAACATATGGGGCTGGGGACCCAGAGGTGTCAAAGCCCAGGCAGGGCTCTGACTTGGCTCATGGGCACATCATGTCTATGGACATGTCCATGTCCATGTCCATAGATATGGAATGTACTATAAAACAAAAGAGTGTATCAAATCTATGTCAGCAGAAGCTTTATTTCATAGATGTATTGGAAAACTTGGTTAGTTGTTTGTGGAACAAAAACCAACATGCATGTTCACTTCATATCAAATTGCCAACCCTCAAAATAGGTTTGTGGTTAGCTCTCTATTGTGAACTTATCTAAACCTAAAAACAGGTTTTAAAAATCACAGGGAAAAAAATAAAATGGATAGACTCAACTACATACAAAAACTTGTTTTTATATGTCCCCCACTTTATCCTATTCAAATTTTTAAACAAATAACCGGGAAAATGCTTGCGGAGGATACAAGCAAGGATTAGTATCAAAAGAACTTAAATGAATAGGTAAAAACAGTAAGAGGAACAAAAAATGAGAAAGATGAATGAATAGTATAATTAGATTATTTATAAAGTTAAAATCGGGAAAAACAAACATTTAGGAAGTGATCAATTAAAGAAAGTGGTTGAAAGGACAAATTTTCCCAAGGAAATTAACAAAAGTTATTTTTAAGAAATATTATGTAATATTGTTATGTTTATAAAATGAAATAGGCACTTCTATAAAGTACTCATAGTGGCATGTATGCTTGTGTGGTTCTTTTACAAAGTAATTTGGGAATATGTATCAAAAGCCTTCAACATTGGCTTAGTAATTCCTCTTCTGGCACATTCATCCTAAGGCAATAAGTTTAAACATAACGAAAGGGCTCTACTCAAAGGTATCCCTAAGAATATTACTTAAAGTTTTGTAAAAATGGAAATACCCTAAATTTATCGCATTCAGGAAAATGTATTTATAAACTATAGAATACATGTGTATGTATTTGATGGAAAATTAGGAAAAATTTAAAATTGTATTTATAAGTAATTTGTAATAAGGATGAAAATGTTTATGCTATGGTGACAATACGATATATGCATTTGATCAGAGTTATATAAAAGAAACTATACACACAGGCACATAAAAGATTGGAGGAAATTTCCAGATTGTCAGCTTTTAAATGCTGGGTCCATTAGGCGATTTCTTTTCTCCTTTATATAATTTGGCTGAAAATGTGGTTGATGCTAAAGTAGGAGCCTAGAGGTTAAAGTCTTTCATCTACTACGTAGAAGAAACAGTCATACGAATGAATCAAACTGGAAAAGGGATAGAATATAGGGACAAAACCAGAAAGGGATATGGAGTAAAGTCAGGAAAATGCATATACTTGGAAAAGGGATAGAATATAGGGACAAAACCAGAAAGGGATGTGGAGTAAAGTCGGGAAAATGCATATACTTTGAGGCAGGAGGAGAACAGGAGCCTCTCAGGCTTGGAGTAGGAGGAAGGCAAGAAAAGTGAGGCCTCCTGAAGTTTTGGGTGGAAGAATCTCAGGAACAGAGCACCACCCATCAGTGAAGGCAGGAGGGGAGGAGGCAAGGAAGTTGATGATTAGAGAAGGTTGACCTTCCAGCAACCTCAGTTGAGTCCAGAAAATTGAGAGCTGAGAAGTTTGAAACTGATAAAGTGGACTGTTGAAATGGACAGGAGGAAATGGAAGCCACACTTGCCTTGCTCCAAGAAAAACAAAATCAAACAGAAAAGGCAAATATATAGCTATAGGTGGCATAAGCAGTGGGCTTTTTTCTCACTCTGCACTGGCAGTGGTGGTGGGGTTCAAGGCTGTCTAAGTGGGATATGCACATCAGGAGGTTAGCACTGGGATTCAAATACAGGAAAGCAGACTGGGTGCTTCTCCTCAGCTCTCCTTGATGCCTTTCCTGTGGTTGGAACAGAGCATCTCAGAGTACACTCCTGCCCTCTGTGCCTCTCCAGCTCTCGGGTGGGGGTCCCTGAGCTATCCCAGGTGGTCCAGGGTCAGTGCCTCAAACATCTGTGCACTGTTGCTCTAGATGGGCTGACAGGGGATGACTGATAAAAACCATTTTGCTCAGTAAAGCCTTGAGCCAAATCTCTCCTATCTACAATGGAGAAGGGGACCATTAGTTGAAAACTAAATGAGATATGTGGCACTATTCTGTGTTTGAAGCTAAAGGCTTCCCCCAAAGTTTTCTCAGGGACATTTCTCAGCTGAGTATTTAACCTTAGAAGAGTATCCTCATAATGACCTCATACATAGACTGAAAATCATTCCTCTCCCAAGTTCTCGATGGGTACCATTAGGTGTGCAGAAGCAGATTGCATGGTTGTGGACCACCCCTCCATTCTGGACTTTTTAAATGCATGCTGTTGATCCCTGGAAGTCAAAGCAAACTCTTTGTCTGCTGTGTCTGATCTCCAGTGTAACTCCTGTCTATTTACCATAGGTGCCTACCCTCGGCTCTCACTGAGCTTTCGGTTGAAGAGAAACATTGGATACTTCATTCTCCAGACCTACATGCCCTCTATCCTAATTACAATTCTCTCATGGGTATCCTTCTGGATCAATTATGATGCATCTGCGGCTAGAGTTGCCCTTGGTATGTGCTATTTTTAAATGATACCTAAAATGTAAAGTCACCATATCATTACAATATTAAGGGAGTTCAAAGACTATAGTTCAACTACAATTTTTTGACATCATGACACCAGTCTTGCCCATATAGTCACTTTTTATCTTGAAACACTAATTTCATGCATGATTCTCTTGATGTGTTAATTTAATTATAAGGCTCAAATGTGAATTTTCATGTCCATGAAAGGGAAAATATGCTTGCCGAATATTTGCATAATAAAACTATTTTTGACACTAATTTTAAAGCAAGGGTTAACATCTCCTGTTCAAAATTATTCTATGGCCCAGAAAGAAGACTTGATTAATTGTGCATTCTTTTTTAAGTCAGAAAAATAGTCAAATGTTATACCATATAATTGGAATTACACAAATTAATGAGCATTAAAATGTGATCTTAAATTCTGAGTGGTTCCCAAAAACTCTAGTGATCTCTTCTGGCCATTGGTCACTTGACAACTGGATTATTAGCTGATGTACAATATACATTATACGTTCCAGTATGATTTCTAATATTTTTTTATTATTAAGGGAAGGCTTATATTTTCAGAAACATTATTTTCTACTGAACTAATTATTATGAAACAGCATGGACAAAATAATTATTTAAATACATTTTAGGTAAGTAGTGAGCTTTTAGAGCTGAAGAGCAATTGTCCAGTTTATCCCTTCTTTGGGTAGGGTTGAATTTAATTCCTGGGAGTGAAATCATCAATAATACCTTTCAAAATTGATGGGAAAGAATTACAACACATCTGCTGGTAAGCCTGCAGAGAAGCATAAGAATTCAGGGATCTGGCTGTCCCTCTTTCTTACTTTTTCTATTTGCCATCTCTTCCCAGGAATATAAGTTGCTTAGCATCATGCTTCCAGGAGAATGTTGTACATGTGCGTAAGTGGACGTCTGGTTTAGACGGAAAGACAGGTGACTCGCACTGATTCAAGATTAGATTTCTTTTCTCATGAAATAACATTTAACAGTGACTTATTTTTTTCTAATGACATAACATTTAACAGTAACTTAAGAAACTTAGGTAGTTATTTCTAAAGTGTTAGGTGAATGTAAAAACACTTTGAGCAGAATAAGGTATCAAAAAATCAAAAGTGCTGTTAATCTATTTCTAATGGGCTTGGTAAAGGAAAAATCTCTCGAAAAAACCTTCAGGATTTTTTACCACCTGCAGAGGTTACCCTGTAACATCAGTCCTTTCTGTAGGTTTTGCCCTTTTTTGTTATGTTACTAGATTGCTCTTTGTTAAACTATTTTCTCTTCTCACCTGGAAAATTCACAGCTAAAATGAATTTGCTAGGGCAGATCCAAATTTCGTGGAGCTGCTAGCTTATACAACTTCAGGAGCTCTCTTTAAGAAAAAGAATATAAAATACATAAATACAGAATTTCCAGAACCACCCCCCCCTCCCCGAGCCTCTAAGAGGCCTGTATTAGAGAAGATCAGAGGCTGAAGTTTCCTGAGCTTCCAGGGAATCTGCCTCAGAGAATCTGTTATTTTTGAGGTAATTAGAGAAATATGAGTACCAAAGAACCAGAATTATCTGGCATCATCAGAAGTGAGGTGTACTGAAAATGTGAATTTCTCAGTTTTCTGGATGATCCAAATTCTATAGCTCCTAAATTGTAAACATCATCTTCCACAATATTAAATAGATAATCTATCTGGAGTGGATTAGAGTCAACATAGCCTCATTACAGCATATGAAAGTAGATTCCACTTTTTCTTGTCAACCCAGTATTATTACTATAAACCTCAATCATGCTTCTGTGGTTTTGCTGGGACAGAGGAGTGGTCTGTCCAGACTGGCTAAGGCATTACCATTGGAGGTGTGCAGGTTCTGATGGATATCAGAAGTCTGGGAGGCAGAATTGAAGGCATTTGCCAGTGTTGGGGTGGACCTGAGGCCTGGAGGTTGAGAAGGCAGCTGGGATCTCCAGGCTGCAGTGTCTGGCCAGATAGACATCCAGCAGGTCCCGCTCTCAGCATGGGACCCCAGTCCTCTTACTCCTTCTCTCCCAGCTTCTGCATAAGACATGGTCTCTGAGCCTGGGTCCGCAGGACTTGGGAAGTGACAGCACGGCAGCTCCAACTGGTTAAGGAAAAGTGTATCATCGGGTCATGAACCCTAAATAACAGCAACAACAACAATCATTAAAGCTGAAACTTACCAAATTCTCAGGTACTAAGTTCTGTGCAAGGTCATTGGAAAGTGATTACCTGATCCATGGTGCAGAAGATCCATAGCACGATAGGCAGTGTTATCGTTCCCATTTTACAGAGAAGGGAGTGAGGTGCAGAGAAGCTACATAACTTGTGCAAAGTCATATAATATTAAGTGTCAGAAGAAAGATTTTAATCCAGTTTGTCTGACTCCAGGGCCCTTAACCACTACAGGTGATTTCTACAGTGTCAATAGACAACACACAGAAGGGTTCTTTGGTCTATTACATTGTAAAAATGATGGATATTTTTAAAAGCTCAGCAAGAATTATTATTAACCATTCTTATTAAGGAATGTCTCAGAACCTTTAAGATGCTAATGTGCTCAGTGCCTCTTGGAGAGGATATGGCCATGGTTTGGGGGGCTTTGATTGGAGAACTCCCCCTCCCCCAGCTCACTTCATGTGTCTTGTCATGAACTACACCCTTTGAAATGCTTAGAGTGCTGTTTGCCTTCATCCTGAATGATTGCACAGTGGTAAGTTCTCCCCACTTCTAAATGAGGTCTGAGAGGTGTGGGTCTGCACAGAAGGTGCTCAGTGAAGACCTCCTTGGCATGTCCCTCTGGCTCAGGGCACTGTTGGACCTGGAATTGTCAGGGGTTGTCTCTACTGAGAAGGGAAATGCTGGTTCTTCACCCAGCTGTGCTGCACAGATGCTCTGTGTGCTTCAGGGTCTTATGCTTCTGCTGCCCAGGGTCTGACCTCCACATCCGTTGAACTGTTAGTGTTAGAAGCCGCTAGACTACAAAGTTGGGAGTTGTAATTACATGGTCTTCCTCAAAAATCCCGAAGTCCACTTATCAGTGAATAATAGTATTGGTCCTTCTGAAAGTGAAAATTTACACTAAAATAATTTAAGCCATATTATTTGGGTCACAAAGAAGAAAAATTAAATATCTTTTGATTAAATGATATAAATTATATTTTTATTTCACAACCATTTTTATAAATGCAGTTTTTCAAGCATAATATTTCCTTAATATAAATGAGAAATAATTTGAGGCTAATAGTTAGCAAGACTTAACAGCTTGGTAAATGTATGCAGAACACAGAAGACACCACTCAGTCTCCCATTCTGCCATTGAATGAGGTCCCCTTTAGAGATCAGAAGTTCAAAGCGAGGCTGCCGGATCTAGGTCTCCTGCCAAGAAACTGGAGGCTACCAGAAAATGTATTTTTCTGTGATGCTGATAATGATAACATCTGTTGTCACGAGTGTTAACAATGCCAGTTATTGTTAGCCCATCACCGTGGTGTTTAGACTTCACAACACCTTTAGACAACAATTGTGGACCTATCAAGCTCATTCAGGTCCTGCTGCTGGGACGTGGTGGAGCGGGGCTTTTGGCCTGGGCCATGTGGTTCTACTATCCAGGCCATGAACCACTGCATCCACCACTCTCCATGGTTATCTTGATAGGAAGGAAAATGATACAAAGAATTAGAGAATGCATGGTCTTTCAAGCTAAGAGGTCATGTGATCCCAAGCTGGAAAGCCAAGGAACACTCACCACAAAACCTTACTCTTAAGGGGCTCCTTGAGCTGGCCCTGATGGGCCTGAAGCCAGCGTCCTTGACCATTTTCCTCACCTTTGCCAGGCTGAGTGCTCGTTGACATGTGCTGGCCATCCCTGTTTTGTGTTACTTTAGCCCATTTTCTGGGGACATCTACTGAGTCCTGTGTTATACACATCCACTCAGAATAGTCAACTGGAGAGCCAAAGCAATGACTAAAGCAGAGCACTTTCCAAAGTCCATTTGGAAAGAAAAAAATAAGTTGTGGCAACAACATTACAAAATTTTTGAATAATAGTGAGAACACCTAATTTTGTAGCATCTGCATAGTGTTTTTGCACTTCTTTGTAAACTATAATTATCCCATTGCCATTTTCAAATTTTAAAAGCCCCCAGGTACACCTGAATTTTATGTTAAAGGGGAGTCTTAAAATATCCTGACATCTTTGACTTCCATATATTCATCATCAGCTCTGGTTTGCAGTCAGACATGAAAATAGGTTCTCTGCTCCTTGGTTCCCTCATCTCCTGCTAACAGCAGCTCAGCATGTGTGGGATGGAAGCCTGGACTCTCCTCCCTCTTCTCCAGGTGGTCACTAGTGAGGGGAGCCCTACACTCTGGCACTTATCCAAGGATGGGATGGGAGTCCAGAGGGCATCAGACTAAGACGCTTAACAAACCCAGCCCCTTCCCCGGAGAGTTGAGTGGGGGTCCAGTGGGGTCAGAGAAGTGGTCTGGTGGGACCATGTGTCTGGGTGGTCAGCCTCTCGGGCTTGCATCACCTGCTGGTCTAGGGGACATCATTGGTTTTCTGGGTTACTGCAGCTGAAGGACCATGGCTGAGGCTCTCACCTTGCAAGTCTCCTTGAGAGAAGTTCTCATGTGGCAATGACCCTCTCCTTTGGGTCCTGGAAGACACATGAGTAATCCCATTCCATGGTACCAGTCACATGGGTAGAAAAGAGTTGGCTCTTTGGAGCTGCCTTACTTTTTTGAGACTCCTTAATATTTCAAAAGTACTGTCTCAAAGAGAGCAAGTCAGCTGCAGTAATGCCCGTGCCACTGAGAAGTGAGTGATGCAGTTCATTCCCACACATGTAGCTTCATTCAGCTCAGCAGCTCTGGTCATGTCACGAGCCAATGGGTCCCCTGCTCTCTGTGGCTTCAAATCATCCCATATGGAATCTTTGTATACCAAGGACATGCCCACTGCTATGGGAGAATTACAAAATATGGTCCTTACATGTTTTTAGAGACTAAACTTAGCTCCCTTAGGGAAAAATGGTATTATTCGCCTGATATTATCTAAAGAATTCAAAATAATGACATTTAAGAAAAAAAACCCAACAGAGATCTGGTCACTTGCCCCAGAACATGGTAAGATCCTATACCTTGGATAAAATCATTAGCCCTTGCCCACCACAGCCAACATGTGCCGCACAGCTTATTAGCCTCTTTCTTAGCTGGGGCGGGAAGTTGCTCTGCGAGGTAATCTGTTCTCCGGAGCTACCCTCGAACATTCCCTCTCTTTGAGCTCAGGACTGGTTCCCATCCTTAGCAGCTTTAAGTCATTGCCTCATTTCCCTTGCTTTAAGGCCTTGTGGTAAGAATCATTTTCTTCACTAGCAGCCACAGATGGCCTTCCTAGATTCCCCAGATTCATTCTTCTTCCCAAAAGCTTCTCACCCAGACACTTAGTGTTTTATGATAAATTCCGGGTTTATTTTCATTTCTTCCAGCTTTCATGCAGGGCAGCCTCTGCCTTGTCCCCGACCCCTCTCCATCCACTTCCATCCACGGGCCAGGTGCAATGCGAGGCGCCTCCCAAGTGGGGTGGGGAGGGAAGAGATGTTAACTCCCCAGCCTGAGGTGTGACCTGCCGCCCAAACTGTGTGTTCTATATTCTGTTGTGTTTCGATCACCCAACAATATTCAACCGTGATTTTCAACTACTTCACAGTGTTTGAGAAAATAAAGCAGGAAAGTGAAAAGTGAGGAACTGGGCGATGTACCTGCAGCCTGTCACGCTCCCGTTTCTTTTACAGGGATCACCACCGTGCTGACCATGACGACCATCAACACACATCTTCGGGAGACGTTGCCCAAAATCCCCTATGTCAAAGCCATTGACATGTACCTCATGGGCTGCTTTGTCTTTGTGTTTCTGGCCCTTCTGGAGTATGCCTTTGTCAACTACATTTTCTTTGGAAGAGGCCCTCAAAGGCAGAAGAAGCTTGCGGAAAAGACCGCCAAGGCAAAGAATGACCGTTCAAAGGGTGACAGCAACCGGGTAGGCCTCTCGGCCTCGGCCGCCCCCAACTCTGCCTTTCCCAGACCCGCAGACCCCGCGGCATCACGGCCTTTGAGTAGGAGTGATGCGGGCTTGTTGATCGTAGCCTGAAAGGTGGCGTCTGCAAGTCACTGAGTTTTATAGAAAAGCAAAATTGGTGTAGAAGTTGGAGAAGCCAAAAGCTTCCCAGTTTCCTGTGAAAAGAAAAGGAAAGATATCGGAGTGAATGGATCTCTGGGGTGTGGGGCCCAAACTTGACAGGCAAAAGCATTTTCAACAATGTTGCAGTTTTCCTTCAGTGGTCAAATTACAAATGTGATAGCCAGCATGCTGCTGTTCTTTGCATGGCGTGGACAGCCCCCTCTCTCATCTGCCCTGGTTCAGGGTCCCTAGTGCAGGGCAGGAGCAGTGTGCTGTCCCAGGGCTCTCGTGCATCTGCCCTGGCCCAGCCCTGCTGGCTGTGTTCTGCAAAATGCCAGGCAAGCAGCCCAGGACAGCAGCGGCCAATCAGGGAGCTGCTCTAGGACCCGTGGGCTCTGAATCCAGAGAGAGGGCACCAATCAGGTCCCTCTCCAGCCCTTCTTATCTCATGCTTACATCCTTCCAATTACAAATTTTGCAGTTAGATGTCATTTCGGTTTATTTTTTTAATAAAAGCAATATGTTATTGCAATTATAAATACTATTTTAGTGAAAGCACATTGTCGTTTCTATAAAATTTTTATCTTTATCCTTTTACCTCTTGCATCCCTTCAAGTCCTCAAAAATATACCTCCACCCATTTACATACTGGGCTTGTTCCTACATTTCTTTACTTTTAAATTCTTCTTACTAAACATACTTATTTCTCAAGCTTGTGAGGTTTCCTTGTTCTTTCTGGTGCTCTTGCTGCATTGCCGGCCCAAGCCTCTCGCAGGGGTGCAGAAGCTCCCTGGAGGAGTGCTGTGCCTGTGGCCCACGAGTGGCCCAGAATAGGTCCCCGGATGTTCATGAATGAGTGAAGGTAAATGGCTGTAAATGGCTCCTATCCTTTCAGCAACACATAAATAGACTTGGTCAGAGAAACTAGGATCTGTGAATAAAATCAGTCTTCCACAGGCAACATGACCCTGAATTTCTTACTGGAAAGTATACTTAGCACCATACTGGTGTGTTTCTAAATTAGTCCACATCCTATTATGCATACACAGTATACTTTGGTAATACTGTTTCCAAGGAAACTAGAATTCATCACATCATTATTTTTTCCATTACACAGACACGCAGACACAATGCTGTTTTTCCAAATTCCCTCATAATTTAAACAGATTTAAATTTTATTTCCTTTCTTCTAAATGATGCTCTTTAGAAAGGTTAAATTGTTGTGCTACAGAAATATCTTTTTGAGTGTGAAGCTTAAAATTTAAAACAAAAAGAAACAAAATCCCCCAAATCTCTAAATCCACAGATGAAATTAAGCAGAATGTAGAAATAATATATTATAAATCAGATGCAGAGGAAAATTCATGAGTCCATTTTTACTGTTTGCTTTTCTGAAAATTTGTTTCTGTTTTCCCAGCAGTTTTCTTAAAGCCTTTACATGTTCATATTTTTAAAAATCTGTAATTGTAGACATCAGCTCATACATACAAATGCATGTATGCTAGTTTTAAATGCATACTTGATGCTCTTAAAAGTAAACATTAAAAACTGTTGCTGACTAGATGGCAAACAGGCACATGAAAAGATGCTCAGCATCACTAATTATTAGAGAAACACAAATCAAAACTACGAGTTATCACCTCATACTGGTCAGAATGGCCATCATCAAAAAATCTACAAACAACAAATGCTGTTAGTGGGAATGTAAATTGGTACATCCACTATGATGAACAGTATGGAGGTTCCTTAAGAAACCAAAAATAGAATTACCATATGATTCTACCATCCCACTCCTGGGCATATATTTGGAAAAGATGAAAACTCTAATTCGAAAAGATACATGCACCCAAGTGTTCATAGCAGCTATATTCACAATGGCCAAAGCATGGAAGCAACCCAAGTGCCTGTCGACAGATGAATGGATAAAGATGTGGTACATATATACAATGCAATATTACTCAGCCATAAAACAGAATGAAATAATGCCATTTGCAGCAACGTGGATGGACCCGAGAGTATCATACTAAGTGAAGTAAATCAAACAGAGAAAGACAAATATCATATCATTTATATGTGGAATCTAAAAAAAAAAGATGATAAAATGATCTTATTTCCAAAACAGAAATAGACTCACAAACATAGAAAAGAAACTTACGGATACCAAAGGGGAAAGTGGGGGGAGGGATGAATCGGGAATTTGGGATTAACAGATACACACTAATATATGTAAATAGATAAACCACCAGGACCCTATATAGCACAGGGAACTATATTCAATAACTTGTAATAACATATAATGGAAAAGAGTGTATGTATATACATATATATGTGTATATATATATAAAACTGAATCACTTTGCTATATAACTGAAACATTGTAAATCAACTATACTTCAATTTAAAAAAATTGTTGCTGACCACACCTAAGAATTTAGTGATAATTTTAAAGTAGAAATGCACCTCCCAAAAGTTCATATCACATGATCTGAATGAATTAAAAGAAAGTAAAGAATAAAACATTTAATGCAAAACAGAAATGGCACTATGCACAGGCCAACATTTTCAAGAGTCCTTTGTAATTATAATTATTCACTCATTCATTTTCAGTGATGTCTCTTGGGATTGTTTATCAGTGTGGCCAGCAATGGCCTCAAGGAGCCCCTCTGTCATAGTTGGGAGCCAAGAGGCTCAGGGGCTGAAGCTTTCCTTGGACTGATGGACACTGGGTGACAGCAAGGACTTGTACTGTCATTGTCTTTGCTTGTGTCCTGTAAGAGATCTCAGGGTGGTGTCCTCAGGGGCTCTGCAGGCCACCAACGTGACCATGATGCTGTTGAACCTAATGTCAGACCATGAGTAGATTTTCCTTAAATTTAGTGATTGAACTCTATTTTAACTTAGTGACAGTGTTCACATAGTCACTTAGTTTCTCCTCAGACCAGTGGTGCAATGAAAATCCTGACCTTAATTTATTTGTGCTTAACCTCTATTTGTTCCTGAGTTGTTTCTATACCCAAGAGTTAGTCTTTGGTTGTAATACATATATTATGGTTACAAACTTTGTGATATTTTGCAAGTTGGCCAAATGGTATTTGAATTTCATGAAGTGGCAGAAAGTCTTGCCAAGGAATCAGAGCTGCAGGCTTGACATCATTCCTCGTACTAAAGAGCAAGATTTCATTTCTCACATGATAAATAGTTCCTTATTTTCCTGAAACTAGAGTATTTTATTTATTTTGAAGATTGAAGGTAAGTAGAGAATGAGATGTCAGCAGTGTGCCAATCTGGTGACAGATTCTTGGAAAAAACAAAAATCCCTCTAGGATACATTCCACATGAGATGTTTTTCATCTCTGAATGTTTCTGCCTGTCCAGGTTATGGAGCGGGAAGAAAAGCTACATTGAAATCAATGAATCTAATTATAGTAGATATGAGACAAACTCCTCAAAATAAGTAGTATTCATGAAATGCTTCAGAAATTACAAGTCATCACTGTCATTCTATACAGGACATTTTTACAATCCCATCTGTTTTAAGATTTAAATTCTAGATGATAAAAGATTAGCATCTCTTCTGGAAATATTTGTTTCAAATGTTTGGTTTCTAAGATTTAATAGATTTTAGTAACCCTTTAATTCTTGCAGAAAAAAAATACCTTCTAGTAGTTTCAGTGTAAATTTTCTACACACTGGTTCCTGTTTAAATGAAAACTATGCAAATGTAAAACTATGTCAAAAGCAGCCAAACTAATTTACACTAAGCTCTTATTAATTCCATGTATATGTTCAAGTTCCTTTTGACATGATTTTTCCATTGTAGCTGTTCACCCCACTCTGAAATGGAGCGATGCAACCATATTGGTTCTCAAACAGCTTTGAGGCAGCCACAGGTGTCAGAGGACCCAGGCACCCCAACTTTGTAAACATTGACAACATCGGGTTCGGTTTCCCTCAGGGTGGGTTTCCTTCACTGGAATCCAAGAGTGCAGACTTAGACCCACCCTCCAAAGTTCTTTTCCAAATGCACAAAACTGGCCACAAGGGATAAGGGAAGACAGGATACTGATTCGTACAGATTTGTCATTAAATCTTGAAAAATCAACTCAACATCCAGTTGACCTTACTTCTTATGTTTTTTTCACTCTCCCTGTGGGCTTCCTGAAATTACCATACACCTTATTATCTCTTTGCCTTTGATTCCCTCTTCCCAGAATCCCTCTCTTTTTTGTCCACATCTTCCCCTCCTTCAAGACCTAACCCAGATGCTCCTCTCTATGATGTTTTCCTGATTTTGTCTACCACTTGTTCCCATCCTGCCTCTGACAATCCCCACTCCAAGCAGGTGGCCTTGTCCCTGTTCTTCTAACCTCCAGGGCACATACGCTGTGCTTCGGAGATAGCAGGTCACATTTCATGTGGCCACTGTGCCTTCTGTCCTAGACAGCATCCCATTCTTTGCATCTACCAAAAGGTGCACACTGGGGCTGGATGTGGTAAGTGCTCAGGGAATGTGTGTCCATGAATGAGTAGTGTTTGTCATCTGTTTGATTCCACTGAAGCCACGTGTTTTCTCACTCTTCTAGTGGGAAGGGGGGGATGGTTCATAAACATACCTCTTTTTTTTCTAGTTAGAACTACATCTTTTTTAAAAAAATTTTTATTGAAGTATAGTTGATTTACAATATCGTGTAAGTTTCAGGTATGCTGTACAGTGATTCAGTTATACATACATATATGAATGTATACGTACATAAGAATCTTTTCCAGATTCTTTTCCCTTATAGTTTATTACTTCATGCTACTATGTACAAAATACATAAACATACCTTTAAAGCCAGGTGAAATTCTGCGTCATTAGAATCATCAAAGTTCTACCTAATAAACGTATCACGAAATACTCCTTTCCTTCTTTAAGAATAGACATTCCTTTATTGGTATTTTGTTCTACAAAGTCATTCATCATAATCCCCTAGATTTTGATAAAAGGAGATTTGCATATGGCATTTCTGATAACTAGAAAAGAGATGGAATTGTTGGCATGTATTTTAAAATGTACTTTAAGGGCAATAGGCAGTACCTTCTAAAATGCATTTGCTGATTATTTGAAGCTCTCACCTGCTCTACCCCTTGAGGGCAAGGACTTTCTCTTACTCCTCCGTGCATTTCAGTAAAGGCCAGCTAATCTGACCCATCACCCTCACCTCCTTGTTGCCTTAGGGCCAACTGCCCACAACTTCCAAAACAGGTCCAGATCACCCCCTTCTTAGGGAGGGTGATGACTTTCGGTGGCCCCAGCACACCCCCAGCTCCTAGGTGGTTTCTATGGAGGACATGCTACTGCCCAGTCCCTTGCTGGCCTTTCCTTTGCTGTCTCCTCCTGTTTCAGCCACACCTTCATTTACCTGTCGGGCTGCTCCTCCCACATGGCTCAGCTCCAAACCACCGGATGGATGCCTCATTGATCCCCCAAACAGGAAAATAGACTTTTTTGTTGTAAGGATTTTACTGCCAATCATTCCAGGGAGAGGTAATGAAAAGAACAGATATAGAACACAAGTCCTTACAAAGGTCTACTATCCCTGGTACTTTCGAGATACAAGCCCCATTAGAATTTTTACCTCCATTTTAGAATAAAAAAATAATAAAACTTTAATTTTCTTCTGGCGGTGCTCTGCTCCTTTCCCAAGAATGAGTCTCCATGAAAAGCCTTCTCCCTAGTATGTATGATATTATCTTGGTCTATTCCTGTCTCCTGGCACCCCCAGGTGGGCTGTCTTCCATTCTCAGGAGACCGTAGACCACAATCCATCCCACCTTGGCCCTTCTCACTTACGCAGGAACACTGAGCCCAACCCAGGCTAACGTGGGCCAGCTGCTGCACCCTGAGTCCACATTGCAAGTATTTCTTCAGGGAGCTCAGGAAGGGCCAGGAGGGAGCAGGGTGATGAGTAACTGTCTCTCCACTCCTTTCCCACCTTCTTAACTGCAGAGATGCAGAAATGACCAGGTGGTGGTGAAGCATCGCTGAGTGTCCTGCGTGGCCTAGAGGAAATGCTGGGATGGGTTGCAGTGGCTGGCGGGGAGCAGTTACTCACCGCCTCCTGGCATTTCGCTCCCAGACTGCCCTCAAGGAACAGAGACCAGTGCAGTGCACACCAACTAGGGTCTGTCTCTTCACTTTCTCCCTTCAAATCCATCTTTTATTCTTTATTCTGCCACTTAAGTTGGGTTTCAGAAATGTGTCACTATTTCACTTAGAAATCACTTTTATTTCTCATTACCTGAAGGGTAAAGGTGAAATTCCTTTAATGGCTTGACTCTCATCTGCTTCCCATTCACCACCAGGTTTTCTTTCCTGTAATGATAAGGTGATAGGTAGATGATGACAGGGATGAGAATGACAGTCACCTCCTCTATCTCCAGCTGAGCATGGGCCAGGAGTTGAGCGTGTGCATCCATTCCCTCCAGGACTTGAGTCCCACTCAACTAGTTTGCCCTTCTCAAAACACTTCAGCCACTCTTCAAGGCTTTGTCTGTGATATTTTTCTGGCTTTTTGCCTGAGAAATTTCTACTCATTCTTGAGGCCCAGTTCAAATTCATCACCCCTCTGAAATCTTCTCTTTTCTGTCCTGTAGTAGTTTTGATTACAGCCATACAAACTTAACACTTAAAACAACACCCAAATGTTATCCCACAGTTGGGTCAGTCAGAAGTCTGGGTATAGTGAGGCCAGCTCAGTGGGTACCATGGTTCCTTGTGGTTGTAGGACTGAGGTCCCCATTGCCTTGCTGGCTGTTGGCCAGGGCCTGTCTTTTCTCCTAGAGGCTGCCCCTTTCTTCTCAGGCCTTCCCTGAAGTTCTCTCAATCAAGGGTGAATCCAGTCCTCACGCTTCAAATTCCTCTGGCTTTCAATTTCTGCCACATCTTTCTGACGTTCTCTTCTGCTTCGAGCTGGAGAAAATTCTCTGCTTTTAAGGTCTCATGTGATTAGATTGGGCCCACTTGGATAATCTAGGCTACTCTCGCTATTTTAAGGTCCATGACCTTAATTATGTTTGCAAAGTCCCTTTTGCATAACATACTCAAAGGTCTGGGGAGAAAGGGGTGACATCCTGATGACCACACCTTTCCTTCTCCAAGCGTAATTGAATGGTATTCTCAAACCACGGTGGGGGGGGGGGGGCACCTCTGAGTCTTTTTTGATGCCTTTGTGCCAGATCCTGAGTGGCCCCTTCCTGTGTCTGGACAACCTTGGTGTCTGGGGCCATCCTACCTGCGGTCCTAGCACCACTCAAGAGATCTGCACGGGCCCCTACTCTTCGTGTTGGGAGTCTTCTCTCCCAACCTCACCTCCTGTACATCTACCTTAAGGCCTAGCCTCAGGCATGCTCCATGAAAGTTTAGTGGCAGACCAATAAGTAAAATGGACCATTGGCGTCATCATGAAAGGTCTGAAGCTGTATTTAGCACAGAATAAAATGTTATTTTAAAGTTTGGCTCCAATGTTAGAAGGGACTTTAACCTATCTTAAATATAGCTCTTAAAAAGGAGGTCTCCTGCCAGGAGCAGGATTGAGTGAGGAGATCATATTTGGGTGGGGGTCTTTAATCCACCAAGGTCATTAGGTGTGTCCATTCATCATAGTACTCACTTGTTTCTTCATGGTAATTTGGATATTTTTGTACCATCAGAAAAGGGGACAAATCGACTTCCAAAGAAGAATGAGAGAGTATAATTTCTATCCAGTGTATAGTTGTGGAAAATGGTTATAATACCTGTTAACATCTTGAAAGACATTTGTACTTTAATCTTGTCTTCAATAAGGACTTGTACCCATAATGTGAAATTTCAATTTGAAAAGGGCCCCCTTATTTTATCTAATTTTCTACATGAGAATTTTTAAATCAAGGAAATCAAAACTCTAACCTGCAGTTAAGCCCACAAAATGACACTTTCCACTAAAATAGAGTGCTGGCTTTGACAGATGTGCAATTTCTCATAATATATGTGACATGACTGCATGACATAAGTCTGTCCTGGGTTTGTACGTAGAAATTAGGTTTATTGGCATGCTATGCTAGCTGTCTAACAATGTGTGTTTTCTTCCAATTAGGTGGATGCTCATGGAAATATTCTGTTAACATCGCTAGAGGTTCACAATGAAATGAATGAGGTCACAAGTGGCATTGGTGATACCAGGAATTCAGCAATATCCTTTGACAACTCAGGAATCCAGTACAGGAAACAGAGCATGCCTCGGGAAGGGCATGGGCGACACATGGGGGACAGAAGCATCCCGCACAAGAAGACCCATCTACGGAGGAGGTCTTCACAGCTCAAAATTAAAATCCCTGATCTAACCGATGTGAATGCCATAGACAGATGGTCCCGGATCGTGTTTCCATTCACTTTTTCTCTTTTCAACTTAGTTTACTGGCTGTACTATGTTAACTGAGTGACTGTACTTGATTTTTCAAAGACTTCATTTAACACTGAGTGAAATATTACTCTGCCTGTCAAGTTTTTATACCTGTACACACACAGACACACACACACACAAACACACACATATATACATACGCAATTGTATATATATGTGAACTTTCTCAGCATATATATAAAATACACGTGTATATGAAGATGTATGTGTATATGTTTATACACACAGGTGTAAGTACCCATGTGTATGTCAAACAAATACACATACATATATACATTTTGCAGCTATGGACAATTTAACACAGGATGCATATTAAAGAAAGTCATAGTTTTTTCTTTTTTAATTGAAAGGGACAAGCATCGTCTAAATATTATGCCTTGAGAATGAGGGCGCGAAACACAATATCATCCTAAAATGTGTCTTTTACTATCATTAGTTAGATGTTTTAGTTTAAAAATCAGAAAGAAACTTAGTTATTCTTCGAAAACTCATACAGTGTTATTGCTAATTTAAAACCAGTCACACTTCATACCCTCTCTTTCAGTTTATTAAATGAAGGCTTTTCGGCTTTCTTGGCAATGGGATTTGTTTTCGTGGGGCAGACTTTTTCTGTACTGGTTCCATGGGTGGGGTGAGCCTCTGGTATGCGCTCACCTGTTTCTTAAACATAGGTAGAGCCCACATTGATGTCTGCACATCCATCTTTTGAAAGTCCATCGGGGATGGATGGCATCTCATTGTAAGTACTCTGCTGTACAGTGTATTTCTCTGCTCACTTGGAGTGGATCCAGCTTCCGCATCATGTGGGACACAGCAGCACATTTTGGCAAAGTTGAGTTGACATTTCAATCAGTGAACACGTGCTCTACATCTTTTATGGATTTCTAGGCCTGGTATCTAACAGAAAGCTTAGACGTCTCAGGTTATTTGTTACTCTAAGGTAAAACCACCTAGGATGATTTTCCCCCTTGTCTTTAAGTTATCAATCACTCATAACATTGTATGTTAATATCAAATATATTTGCATAATATGCATATATATGTATATTTACCAAGATTTTCTTTCTTACGCTTGCTATCATGGCAGCATGCAATGTCATATTTTCTTTCTGTGATGTAACTACTTTCTGTTCTCTAGAATTCAGATCGAAACGAAAAACATTTCTGTTCAATTTCAGAAACCAAGAAACATCCTCATGCCTTTATTTCTATATCTGACATATTTCACAAGCACATCCAACTACTCCTAGTGTAACTAGGATGCTGCAGAAACACAACCAGTCCACACCATGCATCACCCAGGGACCCATGACCGTTCTCTTGAGGCAAAGGAGAGCAACCTGACAACAAACACAGTCACTTTTGGTTCCTTCAGATCCACAGCCTCATCAGTATTTGGACTTTTTAAAGCTCGTAGAAACAAGACAAGGTGCACCGGTTTCATAGATGCAACCTTAACTTACTATTTAGATGAGATCTTTCTAAAGAAAAAAAAAAGAGATGATATATTTTTTGTAAACAATATTTCTATCACAGGCATCCATAAACTGAAATGACTACAGTTGTGCAAACAGATGTCACAGTGAAGTTAAGCATTTGGAGAAACAAAAAAGCAAAATATTCAGGAAAGAACTGCTAAATTAATACTTTATCCCAAAATGCCACATATGCCTCACCCTCTCTGTTCTATCGAAAACCAATGACCAGAGTCTCGCCCAGTATTCTCAGAGCTGACCCCAGTTTTCCCCACTGGTAGGGGCACCACCCTCCTTGTGGGTGTATGTGCTGTGGGCTATCCCCAGGAGCTGACTACTACTTGATTTACCTTGGTGGCTGATGACAACCTTTAATTTGCAAAGGTTGTAACAGGTCAAACCCACCACCAGGTAGTACACAGACCACAAAGTCTCATGCTAGAAGCAGTGACCAATTTTTATACCCTTTCCCCTCTTTCATTCTTATCTTTCTTCAGCATCTTCTCCCAACCGCTGCTCTCTGGTTTTACTTTTATCTGGAGACTAGCCAGTGACTTCTTGTTCCTTGGCTTTTTTCTGACAATTTTTTTTCATGGGTAACAATGGGGGAATCCTAAAAGTTAAACAGATTGGGAAAAACCTTGTAAGTGGCCTTATCATTGTTAACATGTTAAAGAAAAAAAAAAGACATTGTGAAGACCTTATCCCTTTCAATACTTCAGGTATCTTCTTCTGTATCAGTGATTCAAGGAGTGAGCTCCACATGCAGAAGAGGGACCCCAAAATGCAAATGAACATGGACAAAATTGTCAACGGTTGATTTAAATGTACAATTTATATATTCAGAACTGTGACATTAATTCTTTCTGGGAGAAAAGTGATTCAAAATGTTTTTGATGCATAGTTGAGATACCCAACTGTCAAAAGCAGAGACCACGTGGGGCTCAGAAGAACTGCAGTCTATGTCCCAAGATTTTCTGGATATAAATTTGCATGGTATAGTCATAATAGCTTTTGAGCTTTTTATATGCATTTGGCACCGAGACTGGGATCCACAACTTTGTAGACACTGCAATGACGTTAAACATAATAGCTATACTATAAATAGTGTTTGTAACTACACACACACACGCGCACACACACACAATTACATACATATATTCTGTAAAAAAAAAAAAAACTTTTTGAGATCCTTGGGTATGTGTTTGCTTTACTCCATTTTAGAAGAAAATTACTCTTCTTCTAATAAAATTATTTTATAGCTTCTCCATTTTTAAAAGCTGTGAGAAATCTTGAGAAGCAGAACTCTGTGCTGCCAGAAGAGAGTCGAGGTTGGCTCTCTGTTCTATTATGATGCCCTTTCATTACTGCACAGTAGTTCCTGGAGCCAGTGAGTGTGGTGTATTGATGAATCTGAACGCGGACCCCTGGCATAATGTGAGGTGATTGTTACCCTCGTCCAGACCTCTTGAGTAAGGAGAGAAAAGTTGAAATTGGAATCTAATGGTATCTCTTTCTCAACAACTGAACGTAATAAAAAGTTGATTTTCTACATAGCCCTGTCTTTCCAAAATGCTTCACAGGGGCTCAAAGCATACAGAAGAATCTTGTTATGAGTTTGTTATTACCCATATTCAAATATAAGTATATTCAAGACAATTCCAGAGCTCTACTACATAAAATCCCGACAGAGAAAGATGGATCACACGGAGTAATCTTTAAAACAAGTATTGTTCTTGTTCACCAGCCCCAGGACTGTAGGGGGTTTCACTGTTTATACCATGACCCACTCGTTTTCCTCTGATCTAAGTGACCTCAGTGTATATCATGATAATGTTCCTGTCCCATGTATATGTGTAGTACCATGTGTTTCTAATGCCAGCACCCAGAACTTTGGACACGTTCAGTCATTGACATCGACACTTCTCACTGTCCAGCTATGGGATTAACATTTTCACCAAGGAGATCATCCTCTCAGAGGTGATGCCAAGCACGTGGGGACTGGTTTTAAGGGGACAGGCATACTGCAGCTGTAGGTGTTCATTTTCAGCATCTCATAGATAATCCCATTGGTGTTTGTCCCACAATAGTGTCTTCTAAAAAAGAGGATGTGTCCAACTTTGAATTTCCTGGCTTGAAATGATAAACCATCCCATAATTCTTAATTTAGCTCTCCACCTGAAAACAAGTTCATATTTAGGGCCATTTTAATGTAAGCAAAACTGAACAATCAGTGAAATATTTTGTTACTCGTGGAATAGAGTCCAGCTCTCACCTTACATGAGCTATCGGTCAGGGCAACATTGAATCGTGGAGCAAAGAGCTGCCCAGGTGGATTAAATTTTCCCAGGACACAACTAGTGTGCCTTGGATTGATTATTACCTCTTTTACTGCATTGAAAGGTGCCATGTTTTCCTGAAATTCCCAACACCTGGGTAAATAGCAACCTCCTAGAGAGTGACTCATGTACCCTGCCTCTCCCTAGGGCAAGCCCCAGAAACAATTTTGTCATTCTTGTCTCATATTTCTACTTCATGAGTCAGTGAGTGTGTTCAAGGTAAGTACAGGATTATTCTAATAGGAATAGGCGATTGCTGTCATGATCAATTCCCGCAGTGATTTCATTTCATTGTAAAGATCAATTAAAACCCAATTTTGCTTAAGCACATTGATGTAATTTTTTTGGTATTATTTGACATGAAAAAAACAGCAAAACTGAGTGATAGATACAATATGAAACTTGTTGATGAATGACTTCAAATTTATTAAAAAAGAACTAACTGACTTCAATGTGAAAGCTGATTTTTTTCCCTTGTCTATCATCAAACTAGTGTGGTTAATTCTAGGTATTTTTAGTCATACATTCCCATTTCAATTATGCTGAAAGTAAAAAGGAATAAGCTCAAAACTGACTGTGTATGAGACCAATTTGAACCATGACATTTTTTTTAAATCGTGATTTATTCTGAACATCAAAGGACAACTAGACACACAGATCCACCTTGCTCCTCTCTTCAAAAAAGTGTTTTCAGAGAGAATTATTTTTATATTAAAGGCCAGGAAACTAACCTACCAATAAACTCTGGCACAGGTGATGTTGATCCCTACTCTTTAGTTTTTCAGGACTAAAAGGCAATTTCCCTTGTTTCCTCTCCAGTGGGAAAGTAACAAGCAATGTCTCTGAGTGAGTGAGTGAATGAATGAATGAATGAATGGATGAAGATCCTCAGACACCTCAAACCAGACAGAACTTTTATTGACAAACACATTTCTAGGCCCCTGAAATGCTGCTGGCTCACGTGTATATGCTATATATAAAAGGAAAGTGCCCCACAGCCAGCTAGGGTTTAATGGAGGCTTAGCTTCCAATGTTCCTACTCTAAACAAAATAATACAAAGTCTTTGGTAATTCTTTACACGCCATGTTTTCATTTTTTAACCTATGGACAAGTTTTTTACCTCCCTCATCTACTTTGGGACGCTGACATGGACATATTTCACCTAATTCTTTGTCTAGGACTGGAACTTCACTGTAAAGACCTTTCTCACTTCATTAGGCTACAACATTATTCATTCAGATGCCAAGTTTAAATTACCAATAACTGCAGAAAAAAGGATTTTTGAATTTTGATAAAATTTCTTAAAGTTTCTTTTAAAAGCATCCCACTTTTGGTTGACAAAGAAAACCTCACTGAATGCAAGGTCCACCCAGAATCCACTTACTCCTGGTCCGCCTGGCTGCCACGGGCCATGTACACATTTGGCACCATTTCACAATTCTTTCCTACCTCCTCTTACCAGCTTCTAAAGGAGAGGGATTGTCAACTCTCCTTTGAATGGGAAAACTATTCTTCAGGGAAGATTAACTCTTTGGAACCTGTGACATTTAGCCCCTTATAGGACTAAAGCAGCAATGGTTATCGATTGAGGCACTCCTGACATTAAATGGACTCACATTCCATGGCCCTTGCCTTTTATATAAATAGGTTCCACTTAGAATCCATAGGCAAGCAATGTAAAGGGAATCTGTAAGACAAATGCAGTCCACAAAAATGGCTGACTTTAAAGCACGTCTGCTGCGGGTGTGGGTGTGGGTGTATGTGTGTACATCTTGAAACCAAATAGGAAACTAGTTAGTGGCCCTGGTAGCCATTGATTGCAAGAAAATATCTTGCAATGCATTTCTGATTTCCCTAGGGTCCAGCTTGACTTCCCATTCTTGAGGTAAAGGTGTTCACACCCCATCCTTCCACGCGTTTCCCTTTCCCTTTTCTCATGCCCTATCTTCTTTTTTTGTTTGTTTGTTTGGGTTTTTGGGGAATTTCTCCTTTGAAAATTAAAAAGTGATTTTGATTACCTGTTGCCTTCAGAGCAGTTGAGACCTTGATGTTAGCACTTCCACTTCCTTTCCTGAAATAGAAGAATCAACTGTTCCTCTTGCATGTTGAAGCATTAGCTGTGCACAATCATTCACCTTGTCAAGGGGGCTTGAAATGCTGTATTACAGGCCATGTTTATCTCCCATCTTCTGTTAACTGTAACTATATTTTTACATTATCAAGGTCAAAAACATTTACATTCTGCCTACAATCATAAGATTTTACTGTTTAATATTATGTTTATAGAGTGATTCTAAACTCTATAAGTAATGAACTCTATAAGTTGAAAAGTAATGAACATCTCACATCATTGAGTAAGTGAAGTTCAAGGTTAAGTATTTCAGTTGAATGTATTAAGATACATATTAGAAGAAGGAAAAAGCAGAACTCCTATAGTTAAGAGTTTTTCTGCCTGGAAAGTGTGATCAGTTGAGGATGTGTGAGAAGAGAGATGTCATCTCTTACTGCTTCATGGAGGTTGAGAACTTTTACATTCAGCACTGTGACTGTACTTCAGCCTTCAGTATTTTACTTATAAATTATTCTAAAAGTTGAAAAACAGTGAAAAACTTTGATGTTATCAAGTATGTAAGTATCATTCAAAGCAGAGCTAAGCAGTCTGCTCAGACCAATTTAGAAGTCCAGTGACTTCCTAGGACTATTTGAAGGAGAATATTCCTAAGGTCCAGACTAAATGAATTACTTTTTCCTACACTAGTTGATCCAAACCTTATCACATGCATGTTTGCATTAGGACTTTCCTAGATTTAATCCCTCCCGATCACCTAGGTGTTTATCACCTATTCTGAGGTTTCTAATTTGCATTATTTTTTCTTAAGAAAGAATGGTATGCTTTCTTGACCATGTATATAACATTATCTACCACCTTAGTCATTAAGTTTATTGTTTGTTATTGTTTTTCTTAATGAAAATATTCTTCTTGGCATTGACTGACTTCCCATACAAATGAGAACTGCTTGCTTTTTGGACCTGCTGCAAAACTCATCCTATGACTTCTGGATTAGTTCCAATATTTTTAAATAGCCCATGGCTTCCTCTTTCCTGGTTTTATTCTTCTTTTTTGCCGAAGTTCATCCTCAGTTAATGTCTGAGGAGTAGGTATGAGACAGAAGGTTTCTGAGGCTTTGATTACCTGAATTCATTCCCTGGTCCTTCATATTTAATTGGTAGTTAGCTAGGTATTGACGTGGATTGAAAGTAATTTCCCTAGAACTTTGAAATCACTGTACCATTGTATTTTATCATCCAGTGATGCTTATAATGAGTTTGATACCAGCTGATTCTACTGTACTTAAATGGACTAACCCCCGATTCCTCATGCCCCTACTCAACTGCTTTTAGGACATCTTTCTAGTATTTCATAAAGGTTTATTTAGTGTGAGTCTTTTTTGTATATTGTGTTGGATCCTGGGTGAAACTCTAAATCTAAAGATCTATATCTCTGAGCTCTGGACACTTTTCTTATATTATTTTTTAGAAAATCTTCTCTGTCTTTTTTCGTATGCTCCTACTACTCAGATTTTGTACTTAATGGTTCACTTCTTAGTATATAATCTTTCTTTCCTGTTCTAGTATTTCATCTGTTAGCTATGTGTTTGGGGTGATTGACTTTATCTTTTAACAATTCTATTTCATTTTCTAAATATATTTTTAGAAGTATAAATGACATATAAAAACTATACATGTTGAAAATGTGTAATTTGATACATTTTGACATATGTGAAACCATCATCACACTCAAAATATTGAACATATTCATTCCTCCCAAATTTTACTTGAACCACTTTGTAAATCTCCACCCGACTCTAAGACACCCATTCCTATCCCCAAGCAACAACTAATGTGCTCTCAACAAATGACATACTAAAGATTAGTTTCTTTTTCTAAAATTTTATATAAATGAAATCAGAGTATACTCTTTTTTCTCTAACTTCTTTCACTCACTATAATTATTTTGGGATTCATGCATGTTGGTGTACTTTTTATTGCTGAGTAGTATTCCACTGTACAGATACCCACAGTTTGTTTATCCATTCACTTGATGACAGACATTTGGACTGTTTCCACTTTTGGAACATCCATATACAACTTTTGCATAGACATATGCTTTCCTTTTCCTTGGGTAAATATCTAAGACTGAAATAGCTGGATTTTATGATGGTGTAGGTTTAACTTTTTATAAAACTGTCAAACTGTTTTCCAAAGTGGTTTTACAACTTTACATTTCACCAGCTGTGTTTGAGGGTTCCAGTTTCTCCACATCTTCTCCAGCACTTAGTATGGTCAGCATTTCTAATTTTATCCATTCAATAGTTACATGGTGGTATCTCCTTTTGATTTTACTTTGCATTTCCTTATTGACTAATGATGTTGAGCATCTTTCCATGTGTTATATGCCATCTCTTTGTCTTCACTAATAAAAGGTTTGTTTAAATCTCTGTTCATTTTTTATTGGTTTTCTTATTGTGTTTTGAGAGTTCTTTATATATTTTAGATAAAAATCCTTTATCAAACATATGTTTTCTAACTTTTTTCTCCCTGTCCATGGCTTGTCTTTTCAGTCTCTTAACAGCTTTTCAGAAAACAAGTGTTTTAAATTTTGATAATTTATTTTTTCTATTTTTTTCTTTTATGGGTCATATATATGGTATTGTTTCTAAAAAATCTTTGCCTAATTATAGGTCACAAAGATTTTTCCAAATGTTTTCTCCTAGAAGTTTTATAGATTTAGGTATTACATTTAGACTTATAATACATTTTGAGTTAATTTTGCATATGTCATGAAATATAAAGTTCATCTCTCCATATGCATATTTCCAATTGTTCTAGCACCATTTGTTAAAAAGACTTTACTTTTCCCCACTAAACTGACTTGGCATCCTTGTTGAAATCAATTTATCATATATATGTGGGTCCATGTCTGGACTTTTCATTCTGTTCCATTGATCTATTTGGCTATGTTGAGGTCAATACTACACTGTCTTGACCACTATAGCTTTATAGTGAAGCTCAAAGGCAAATATTATTAGTTCATCAAAATCAAATGTGTCATTCTTTTTCAAAGTTATTTTGGCTTTGTTTTGACATTTCCATATAAATTTTAGAATCAGTTTGTTTCTCTCTCTCTCTATATATATATATATGTTCATTCTCTCTATATATTCATATATATATGAATATGTAAATTCGTTCTTATAATTTGATTAGGGCTACAATGAATTTATGCACCAATTTGTGGAGAACTGCCATCCTAACAGTGTGGGTTTCTTGACCTTGGCACATTGATACTTTGGACTACATACTTCTTTGTCGTGGAGAACTGTTCTGTGCACTGTAGGATGTTTACCCACATCCCTGAGGCTTCTACTCACTAGATTCCAGTGTCAAAATCTGCATCCTCAGTTGTAACAACTGAACATATCTTCATATATTGCCAGATATCCCCAGGGATGGACAGTTGGCTGAGAACCACTGCTCTGGATCTTTTAAAATTTCTCTTAGCAGTAATTTTTGGTTTTAAATGTAGAGACTTGCACATCTTTTTTTGGGTTTATCCTTATTATTTAATATTTCTTGGATGATGTAGTTTTTTTTTTTAATTTCAATTTCTCATTGTTTGTTGCTAGTAAGTGGATATGCAATTGATTTTTGTATATTGATCTTTGTCTTAGTACAGGCTGCTCTATTTTCTTAAATCTCACTGAGAATAGCAAAGGTTTTCTTGGATCCCCAAAGTATTAATTTTTAACACTAATTTTTCTGTTTTGTTTGTTGTAGTATTTTTTTATGCCAGTAGTTTTCTTTCTAAAACTGGTGGCCTTTTGTGACATGTTTTGTGAGTTAGCTTTATCTGGTTTTCTTTGTATCATATATCTCGTGTGGTTCTCTTTTACAACCAGCTTTTTCCTCTAACTATTAAGACTAAATGAGAGGTCTGAGTATGTTTCTGGGGCTTCAGCAGGAATGTTTTATTTTAGAGTGAGCAAACAGAGAGGTGACCTAAATGCTGGGCACCCCAGTACCAAAATAAAAAGGGTTTTTCTTTTCTGGACTACTTATGCCCTCTCTAGGAGTCTAGCTCTTCATAGGTAATTGTTTTTCAGTGTATTTATTAAAGATGTCTGTGCTTATTTGTTGTTGCTTACTTGCTTGTTTTATCCTGGTGATAAAATACACATTGCATGGGTTGGAGGGAAGGGGATGGAGTGGTGGTTAGTGTAGAGACCCACTGGGACTGATTGTTCCAAATAGAGATTTCCAGTAACCCCTCAGCTTTTTGGACACCTCTTTCTCATTCCACTAACATCCTTTATATCCACTGTATGGGCCTATAAAATCCAAGCTATTTACTTTCTGGCCTTTACAGGAAAAAAAATTGCAGACCCCTGCTTTGATGCTTTAGATGAACCAGAAGCAAATGGTTTGGAACCCAGCTTTTTAGATACAATCAAATTCTAGTCTTTGGTCCCAAAAAGGCTTTTCTCCTCAAATAATTATTCTTATCTTTATTATACGGACTGAACACAATAAAATTTTCCAGTACACTACCTTGAGTTAGTAATGGATTTCTTTTCCCATCAAACCTATATCTGGTCATAACTTTAGCCAACTACTTCATTTATGGATCCTTTGCTCATTTTCTGAATGAGGAAAGTTTCCTTCAGAAGACAAGTCTAATAGTAAGACTTAGAAAAAAAAAAATTCATAGTTTTAAATAAACCAACTAAAAATTATTTAGCATTACTGTTTCAGAAATGAAATGATCTTGCTGACCAAAATGAACATAAAAAATTGCTGGACTCACCAGAATGATTATTCTTCACTCTCAAAAGAATAAGTCTCTTAATAGAAGGAGAAAAAAAGTACTTCTGTAGAATCTACTATGTTGGGTTATTTACAAGATTTATATACAGTATCTTCATAGAAAAATAGTATTATTTCTCCAATAGTAAAGAAATGTGAGCTAAAGGGAAAAAATAAATTTCAGAGCCTTGAATCTTTGATAGATGATGTTCTCTTTCCATGCCTTATCTATTTAGGACAAAAATCATTATTTGTGGAGATTTATTGCAAGGCATAACTTTTGCTCTGAGTATGTCTCTGGGGTTTACAAATAATTTAAATAAAGCTGACTGTCTCTAATAAGAATTGAGTTTTAATATAGAAAAATCCATGAGAACAAAAGCTTCTTCTAAAGATTAACAAAATTGAAAAAACTCCAGACAAGTTTACCAAGAAAATAAGAGAAACTAGTTAAATTATTAGAATTAGAAATTAAATAGAAGACATTACTACCAACCTTACACAAATAAAAAAGATTATAAAGGAAAATCATGAACAACTGTACACCAAAAAATTAGATAACTTAGGTGAAATGGACAAATTCTTAGACAGACATAAACTGCTAAAACAGACTCAAGACGAGATAGACCTTCTAAATAGACCTGTAATAAATGAAGAAGTTGAACAAGTAATTTTTTAAATTACCCACAAAGAAAATCCCAGACGCAGATTTCACCGTTGAGTTCTACCAAACATTTAAAGAAATAATAGCAAATCTTCACAAACTCTTCCAAAATGTAGAAGAGAACACTTTCCAAATCAGTTTATGATTTCGGTATTACCCTTATACCAAAACCAGGCAAAGGTATCACAAGAAAATAAAATTAAAGATCAATATCTCTTATGAATATGAATATAAAAATCCTAGTAGACTAAACCCAGCAATGTATTAAAAGAATTCTATACTATGAGAAAATGGAACTTATCCCAGAAATCCAAGGTTGGTTTTAATAAATTAATGCAATACATCATATCAATAGAATAAAAAATAAAAATCACACAATCATCTCAATAGATGCAGAAAAGGCATTTGACAAAATTTAAAACCCATTCATGATTTAAAAAATATTCACCAAACTGTAAACAGAAGGGTCTGCCTCAACCTGATAAAGGACATCTACCAAAACCCCACAGCTAACATCGTACTGAGTGGTGCAAAAGCAGATATTTTTCACCCTAAGATCAGAAACAAAACTAAATGTCTTCTCTTGCCACTTCTAGTCAACATTGTGATGGAGATTTTAGCCTGGGCAATTAAACAAGAGAAAGAAATAAAGGGCATCCAGATTGGAAAGGAAGATGTAAAACTAACTCCATTTGTAGATGACATGATCATATAGAGAATTCTAAGGAATTTACTAAAAACCTGTTAGAACTAATAAATGAGTTGAACAAGGTTGCACTATACAAGATCAAAACACAGAATCAGCTGCATTTCTATACATGTAATGAACAATCCAAAAATGAAATTAAGAAGACAATTCCATTCACAATAGCATCAAGAAGAATAAAATATTTAAGGTTGACTTTAACAAAGTGAAAAATTATACTCTGAAAACTATAAAGCATTGTGTTTTTTTGTTTGTTTTTTCCTTGGAGTTTTATTGAGATTTAATTGACATATAGCACTAAGTTTAACATGTACAGCATAATGATTTGACTTACATACATCATGAAATGATTACCACAATAAGTTTAGTGACCATCCATTATCTCATATGGATACAAAATAAAAGAAAAAGAAAAAAAATTTTCCTTGTGATGAGAACTCCCAAGATCCACTCTCTTAACAGCTTTCATATATAACATACAACTGTGTTAATTATATCTATCATGTTGTACATTATGTCCCTGGTACTTATTTATCTTATAACTGCAAGCTTGTAACTTTTGACTAACTTTATCCATTTCTCCCTCCCTGTACCTTCCCCCCTATATAAAATATTGTTGAAAGAAATTAAGGAAGTTCTAAATAAGTAGGAGAACATCCCATGTTCACAGATCAGAAGACTTAACCCCATTAAGATGGCAAATCTCCCTAATTGATCTATAGATTCAACACAATATTTATCAGAATCTCTGATGACCATATACATTCACAAGATTCTAAAACTCATATGGGATTGCAAGGGACCCAGAATAGCTAAATAATCCTGAAAAAGAAGAACAAGGTATGAGGATTCACACTTAATTTCAAAATTTACTACAAAACAATGACAATTAAGACAGTATAACATTGGTACAAGAATAGATATATAGATGAATAGAATGGAACTGAGAGTCTAGAAATAAATCCACACATCAATAGTCAACCGATTTTGACAAGGGTTCCAAGAGCATTCAATGGGGAAAGAGCAGTCTTTTCAACAAATGGTGCTGGGACATTTGAATAGTTACATACAAAAGAATGAATTTGGACCCTTACCTCACATGATATACTGAAATTAGTTCAAAGTGGATCAAGGAGCTACATGTAAGAGCTAAAACTTTAAAACTCTTAGAAGAAAATATATGGGTAGATCTTCATGACCCTGGATTTGGCAAAGGATTCTTGGACTTGTCATCAAAGCACAAATGAAAAAAGAAAAAAATAAACAAATTGGACTTTATCAAAATTTTTAAATTTTGTGCCTCAGAGAATACGATCAAAAGAGTGAATAGACAATCCATAGAATACAAGAAAATATTTGTAAATCATACATCTAAAATAATCTGTATCTAAAATATATAAAGGACTCTTACAACTCAATAATAAAAAGACAAAAAACTCAATTGAAAAATAGACAAAGGATCTGAAAAGAAATCGCTCCTAGGAAGAAATACAAGTGGCCAATAAACATTAGTCATCAGGAAAATGCAAACCCAAATCACCACTTCATACCCACTGGGATGAATAGAATTAAAAAGTCAGATAACAAGTGTTGGCAAGGATGTGGAGAATTTGGAACCCTCATACACTCATACAGGTGAGAATGTAAAATGGTGCATCCACTTTGGAAAACAGTCTGGCAGTTCCTCAAGTGATTAAACATAGAGTTACAATTTGATACAGCAATTCAACTCATAGGTATATGCTCAAGAGAAATGAAAACATATGTTTACACAAAAACATGTACATGATTACTTATAGTAACATTATTCTTAATAGCCAAAAGGTGGAAATAACTCAAACATCCAACAATGGATGAATGAATAAACAAAATGTAGTATATCCATACAATGGAATATTTGCCCATAAAAAGGAATGAAGTGCACGCTCAACGTGGATGAACCTTGAAAACAGTATGGTAAGTCAAAGAAGCCAGTCACAAAAGAAAACATATTATATGATTCCATTCATATGAGAGTCTAGGAAAGTAGATTATTGGTTCCTCAGGACTGGTGTGGGGTGGGGTGGGTACATAGCAGAAAAATAGCTAGAGGGTACAGAATATCTTTTTGAAGTTTGACCGTAGTGATGGTTGCACACATCTGTAAATACCATTGAATTATACACTTTAAATGGGAGAATTATATGGTATGTTAATTATATTTCAATAAAGCTACTAAAAATTGAGTTTGGTTGGTAGCAAAAAAAAAAAAATTTAATAAAATAACAGTGGTTTGAGTAAGATATGTTTAATTTTTATCACATTCAAAAGATTTGGAAGTAGCCCAAATATCACAGTCCAAATTTTCAAGGACCCAGGGTCCTTCCAATGTCTCATCCTCAACTGGCGGCTAGATGCCAGCTTTACTATCTGAGGTTTAAAAAGCAGGAAGGAGGAAAGGTGTGGGGGAAGGTCAGGCCCCTCCCCTTTTAATGACACATCTCAGAATTGTACGTACCACAATTGGCTGCAGTCCAGTTACGTGGCCGTACCTCTATGAAGGTGAGGATGGGAAAGAAGAACAGTTGTAAGGGAACATTGGCAATCTCTGTCATGTTAATGTAGTAAATCTTTGACTCAGGGTGACCACATAAAATGTAATACTCTACTAAAATCTGAAATGACTTTGTTACTGAGGTATGAGGTGGGGAGGGTGAGAATATTTAATTAAAAATATAAAAATAACAAAGATCTATATCAGAGATTCTGAGTGGCATTTAGTCAATACAATCAGTTATCAAAAATAAAGGTTTTATAAGCTACAAAGAACCAAGCTCAAGATTCAAGAAAGCAGCTGATATCAGGCAGCTCTGAAGTAATAGGAAGATAGATGACGTTTGGTCTCTCCACAAAAAAGGAAGCAATATAGACTCAAAAAAAATCAAGTAAAAGAAAGCTCATTCAGATAAATTAAAAGGTCAGGAAGCATATATTCCTTTTTATATCCTGTCTCTGCTATCATGAAACAGAAATGTATACTAGGAAAAGCTTTTCATAAGTGATGACATTTGGAAATAAAATTTTTTTATTTTATTACAAAATCTTGAGAACCAGAACAAAGCAAGTGTTGGTGTAGTTAGGAAAGTAATTGGATTCACAATCCTTATTTTTGCCTGATTTCAAATACTGACACTACCGATGGTGTGAGGGGGAAATTTAATAGCCAGAGATGTTTCCTTTACCTTGAATTCATAGTTCACATTGTGGGATTGATACTGGTGTCACTTCTGTCAACTGATGTATCAGTAAATAACACACGAGTAATCATTTAATAACCAGAAGAGGTGTTGGTATTTAATGTGTATCATTTTTAGTTGCAAACTAAACTAAGTAAAACAGTAGATTTGTATCCTCACACTTAGAAATGTAAAAATAACTATCATAATGAAAATAATCATAAACATTGTAAATGATGGCTTACAATAATAAAATTCTTGGAAATAGAAGGAACTCATTTGTAGACCTTATTTGAAAGTGTCTGGGAAAAGAAGATAAATAATGCATGGATATAAAAGGAAATAACCAAATTTAACTTTTCTCTTGCTCTAGAAAAATGTTACTAGAATTATATGTAAGAACCTTTGATGAACCTAAAAAACCTGGACACAAAATACTTTCTAGCTATGTTACCTTGGAGAAGTTAATTAGCCTTCCTGAGCTTTAGTTGTGTGTGGTACAGAATGATAATAATCCTCATCTCCTAATGAGAGATTACATTAAAGTGCTTGCAATCTAATAGGTACTAACTTTCCCTACCCCACTGTCCCTCTTTGCTCCTTTGTGGAAATGTATCAAGATCACAGTAGAATATAAGGCACGAAATCCAATCGTGTAGGCCACAGACATTTATTTTTCCCCTAACTGGTCCCCAAATTGGTATTTGTTCTACAATTTGGTTGAGGACAACAGTTGATAGAAGAAGCCCTGACTGAAGGGGGCTTTTGTCTGGCGTTGGTTCTGTAGTCAGCCCCACACAACACAGGACATTTTTATCGCACAGCTTTGTGTCCCAGGCATGGGCGCATCTATGCCTCCTAATTGACTCCAGGAAGCCTGGGAGCTGAGCAAATTGGCTAGAGGAGAGGAGCCAGGTTCCCTTCCTCTCCTGTCCACTGGCTGGCTGAGCTTCTCCAGGGCCTCACCAGCCTTTCTTTTCTCTACGTGGCACTAACGATGGCTAAGGGACTAATAAGCACATCCAGATGAATGACTAATAATTTCTCTACCATCAGCTCTCATTTATCAAAACCAGATCAGTTGACCTTCAAATTATCTCCAAGAAAACCTCCCTTCAGAATATTTATTGACATTTCAACAACTCTTCTTAATTAAGTACCTTATAGGAATGAACAAGATCTTTGTTTACTCTAGTCCAGCAGAAGCGTGAAGAGTCAAAACAACACCATTTCTGCTCTGTAGAAGATGTCGAGAAGAACTTCACCAAGAAGTCTTTGTTGTGCTTCAGATGGGTTCCTCATTCACCCAGCTGTCATTGAGTAGCGTGTGCTCCTGGATTCTGGGCACGTGAAAAACTACATTTGCTGACCTTGAGGAGACAGACATGCAAACGGTAATATACAAAGAAAAGTATCTCACGGAAGGCACAGTGGAGAACAGGGGGAACATCTAAATCAGCCTCATAGAATCAAAGGTGGGACAGAGGAGATGGTGCATGAGCTGAGCCTTGAGGCAAGGTTTGTGTGGCTGCAGAACTGGGAGAATGCCTTCTGTCATGGCACTGTAGTGTGACAGAGGAAAGATCAGTCCTTTGTTTCTAATGTAAGCTTTCTGAGTAGTGAAGTAATCCTTTTCCTACAGAGAAACCCTCTGTCTGTGGTGGTTTCACTCTTTAATGTAACACGTGAATCTTCAGAATGTCAGAGGCTCCCGCTTTCATACTTTGATTTTAAATAAATCAAAATAATTTAATTATTTGTATATTTATTATTTCAAGATGTTAATGACAGGTTGTCTGCATTCACTGTTGTATGTCATTGGCCTCCATTTGAATTGTTATGCTGTGCGATTCTTATTTCAGTAGTAAAGCTTATACATTGCTACTTTGGTTGTCATCTGAGCAACGATAATAAGGGGCTCCATGTATTAAATTTTTACATACATTATCTCATTAAATAATATATACTAATGATTAATTTTAGTTATGGCTATTTTAAAATCTCTGTAAGTCCCTTTGTCAGCAAAAGAAAAATATTAAAATTTAGCTGTTTTTCCAGAAACAGACTCACAGACATAGAGAATAGACTTGTGGTTGCCAAGGGGAAGGGGAGGTGGGGGAGGGAAGAATTGGGAGTTTGGGATTAGCAGATCCAAACTATTATATGTAGGATAGTTAAACAACAAGGTCCAACTGTATAGCACAAGGAACTATATTTAATATCCTGTGATAAACCATAATGGAAAGGAATATGAAAAAGAATATATATATGTATAACTGAACCAATTTGCTATACAGTAGAAATTAACACAACATTGTAAATCAACTATACTTCATAAATTTTTTTTAAATTTGCTGTTTTTCTTTATGTGAATTTTAGTTTTTTGAAAAAAGATTTCCTTTGAATTGAACCAATAATTCTATTTAGGTTTTGTATGATCTATAAATATATCATTAATAAAAATAGTTTCCTTAGCATTCATCATACTATGTACCTTATGTGTTTCATGTTTTCAATGATTAATGAATAAAATTTTTATTTAAAAGATGTTTTTATGAAAATGATTGAAGAATCAATGTATATAAAGAATAAACCAATTCAGATGCATAGAGACATTTTTTCGATACAATCCTGGGAGTCAAGTGGTAATAGAATTTAAAGGTCATTTTCCCCATACCTACCCAGGGCAGGTCACCTTTTTTAAAGCTGATTTGAACAAAAGGGTAGAAGAAAAAATCACCTCCCTGGGAGTGGAAGAGATGGAAAGGTGGATGTGCCGTATAGAGTCTGTGAATCGGATGACACCCTCAGTGACACGTGGATGTTTTCCCTTGACTTGTTCTGTTCCCCTCCCAATCACTTCTCCAAGCCTGGCCATGTGAGTGGGAAGGGGGCAATTGCACACACCAACATGGCCTGGATATATAAACGGTTCTTCATCCTCATGGTCTTCTGACTGATCGATGTCGGACTCTTCTTACTGCTGTTTTCAACTGGAGAATATGTAAATTACTTAACATTCTTCCTCAAGATAAATATTAACATTGCATTTTCAGTGGCAAAAATGAAAACTTTTAAACCAGAAAACAAAGATAAAAAGAATATTCTCGGATTTTGCTAACAATGAATAGTTTAAGGCAGAATTTTCCCCTGGATTTAAATTTTTTAAATATTATTGTTTTGTAATTATACTGTGATAACTAAATTCTATTTTATCTTGTGCATAACTATCTAGCATGGATGCTTTTCTTAAGCAGAAATTCATTTTATCAGCTCTGCTTTAACAGGAAAGTATATTAGCTTCTGTTCACCAGTGAATATTAAGGATTAAGAATGCAATTTTTGAAACAATGGTGTAGCTCTGTTGAAAATCACCAACTTTATTTTCCAGTTGCCTGAATTTCAGAATTAGTTGACATGAATTGAAAGAAGGGCCACAATGTATGCTGCTGGTGGGAATGTAAATTGGTGCAGCCACTGTGGACAACAGTAAGGAGGTATTTCAAAAACCTAGAAATAGAGCTACCATATGACCCAGCAATCCCACTCCTGGGTAAATATTCAAGAAAAACAAAAACACTAACTCGAAAAGATACATGCACCCCCAATGTTCATAACAGCACTATTTACAATAGCCAAGATATGGAAGCAACCTAAGTCTGTCAACAGAAGAATGGATAAAGAAGCTGTTGTACATATACACAAGCCATAAAAAGAATGAAATTTTGCCATTTGCAACAACATGGATGGACTTGGAGGGTATCATGCTAAGTGAAATAAGTCAGAGAGAGAAACAGACTCACAGATATAGAGAACAAACTAGTGGTTATGATATCATGATATCACTTATGTGTGAAATCTAAAAAATACAACAAAATAGTGAATATAACAAAAAAGAAGCAGACTCACAGATATAGAGAACAAACTAGTGGTTACCAGTGGGGAGAAGGAAGGGGGAGGGGCAATATAGGGGTAGGGGATTAAGAGGTATAAACTATTATGTATAAAATAAGCTACAAGGACATATTGTATAACATGGGGAATGTAGCCAATATTTTATAATGGAGTATAAATGGAGTATAACCTTTAAAATTTGTGAATTGCTATATTGTACACCTGTAACTTACATAATACTGTACATCAACTATACTTCAATTTTTTTAAATTAATAAATAAATAAAAGAAGGACCACAAAACAAAATAGAACTAAAATCTCTTATGAGTAACAGATTGGGATTATATTCCTTTAAAGATTTTCTTATCTCGTCTAGGGCTCGTTGTCCCTCCAAGCAGAGTCAGAGACAGGCATTCAGGTTTAGCTGATTTATTGGTGATGTTCTCAGGTGAAGGGAAATCCCAGCATAGACTGGTTTCTGTCCCATCCTAGCAGTGTCTTTGCCCGCCTGTCAGTCAATGGCCCAGGTCTGGGGGGACATGCCTCCTCTTTGGAAGAGGGCGGTTCCCCAGAGAATAGCTGACTGTGAGCGGCAGTGGCCCCTGTTGTCCAAACATGCCAGCAATGGCTCAGGCAGCCACCTGGAGGGGGCAAGTGGATCCCTGTGGAGCTGTGTTAGATGCCCTCCCAGAGCTGACCTCCAGGTGGCCCTATGGCCTCTCTAAATTGCGCTATTGACATCTTGGGAAGCAGAGACCTCCCGGGCTTGGTTTTCCTGTAGAAGCTCTCCCTAAAGGGGTGCCGTTTGGCAGGTAAACCACGCACAGTGTCAGAACTTTCCCACAGAGACGTCAAGCCTTCCAGATTTTGGTAACGCACAGGTGAGAATAAATTAACCCTGCTGAGTAAAAGGAGAATGACCCCAAAAAGGAGAATTGTTCATCAATAACAACAACAAGGGGACCCTCTGGGTTCCCGGGTCACAGAAAACTTCCTCATTTGCTGAGAAGAGGTCTCCCACCCCCTGTGCTGTGACACCCTAAATAAAGCTGTAACCATCCGAGTGGGGAGGAAGCAGAGGCCTGCTGTCCAACAGCCCAAGGTCTGCAAGTGTGGGGGCGACAAAAGGACTTGTGTCGGTGCTAACCTGGGCAGTCTCTCTCCTTTCCTGGTAACACCCTCCGTGCGGGAAGAGCCAAAAAGCAGATGCTGTCGGATGCTGCCTCTCTAGGAGCTTTCCCGCCGCCTTCTGCCTCCCACTGCTTTACAAGCCACCAGTGATCCGGAGCGAGATTTGAGGAGCAGCTTCCTGGGGCTGCTGCTTTAGTCTCATGTTCCAATACAGCAGAGAAGCATTCTGGGCCTCCAATGCAATGCCCCATTCAGTTGCAAAGAAGTCCAAAAGCAATTAAAAAATCATCACTGCATATTCTTTTCTAAGCTGGATGCTGTGCCTGGCACTTTCATAGGCATGTTTATTGTTTTCTCACATCCTTAAAAGAGTTATAGGACAGCAGCATTATTAGCTCCACTGACGAGTGAAAATCCAACAGCCGTGTCACCAAAGTGACCCAAGCCGAAGAGCTGAGAGAACGCTAGTCTAAATTGAATTAAATGGTGCTTGTGGGTTAAAGGTGATTAATTTACTAATGAACTTATTTGTTCATAGGTAGTTAGAAAGCAGAGAAGAGGGGAACCTAGGCCAGTCTAAAGGGGAAAGGAAGATGCCCTTGTTTGTAACTCTTGTAGTATCGCTAAGACCATTAGGGAGGATTCTGTTACCCGATGTGGAATGTCTGAACCGGTACCCCTGCCTTATGGCTAAAGGAGTAAAGGAGTCTTACCTCGAGGCAGCAAGGATTTTAGGGAAAATATATGTAAGTATATATAAAGATATCTATACTCACACTAAGTCTGGAGGAGTGACTCCCGCCTGCCCAGGAACTCACTGCACCTGCTGTGCATCTGTGTCACAGCCAAGCAACCTTGAGCTTAAGAAACCTCCCTCTTATAAGAGGCCCAAGGAAACCTACTTCATCTTATTACCCCAGCCAGGAGGTGAACATGCCCTCTGCCTTTCAAGGCTGCCACCAGATCCTTAAAAACCCCATGGCAACCGGCCTACACCAGGCATCATCTGGGCCCTGTTAGACCTGCGAACTCCAGGGCCCGCCCCTCCAGCCTCCGCATGGGACTCTCTGGGGAAGGTTTAACAGGCCAGCAGGTGATTCTTTGAGAAGTTGGACTCTACCTCAGCGCTCCCTTGTTTCTGATTAAGTTACGTGCTGCTGTGTAGGTGGCAGAGTGCTTTCAGGCCCAGGAGGTGCTGATGTACAGCACACCCTGCACATCTGCGGGCTGTTGGTCAAATTCATGGGTATGCAGGTCAGACTGCACCACGCCATTTACATAAGGAACTCGAGTACCTGCGGCCTTGGGTATCCGCAGGGATGGGTGTGGGGAGGCTGTTCTGGAACCAGTCTTCCACAGATGCTGAGGGACACCTGTATCTGCTGATGGGAGGTATCCTCCAGCTGACCCACATACCCTGGATTGCAAAGCGTTTTCTTAACTACGTAGTCCTCGAGATAATTTTTATTACAGTGATCTCATTGATGTACAATCTCTCCTTTTCTTTTAATTTCACACAATTATAACATTGAAAATGCAGATGACAGTTTTGACATTCACAAAAATGTAGTTTTAATTAGCATGTTGATTGCTTGATCTAAAAAGCCAGATGCCTAAATATCATGAAAGGTCGCATAGAACAAATCTTCAGTTTTCATCTTTCAGCATTCTAATTTTATTGAATTAGAAGTGATTTTATTTAGTTGCTTTAGAAGGTGATTTTATTTAGCTCTCCACCCTACCTTTTAAAAATTGTATTCTTTAGAATAATTATGGAAATTCAAATCTCATAAAAGGAAGAAAAAAATAAGATTATGCAAGTCCTCCCCATATCTGCTTTCATTCCTTTTCCTTGCCTAGTATCAAACATTTATAATAAAAGCTCAGTGTATAAAAAAATTGTAACATATCTATATAAGGCAGAGTTCTTCACTTGATGCAAATTATTAAGAAGACAAGTTTAAATAGAGTTTCATTTAGAAAGCGATTTTAACAAAACTATCATTCTAAGGAGGTTAGAGCACCATGTCCAGCTAGGTGAACTTTCTACAATCCAACTTAAAATTAAAATGTCATCGACACTCCCTGTACTTCCATTCAAGAAGTTTGGCAATGGAATTAAATTAAGATGGGTACTTATTCTTGGGCAAATACAGTCTGAGCTATAACCAAGCTGGGTTCACTAAACATTTCCTCAGTCTTGCTCTATCATGCTAGAAAAAATAAAAGCTAATGGGGAAATTAATGTGAAAATTGAGATTCAACTTAAGTTCATACTAGAACAATTCCCACTTGTCTTCTGTAAAGTGAAACTGGTTGTATTATTAATTATGGAATGTTTCATCTCTTCAAATCCCAAGGGTTTGGTCATCTTGTAACCTTTTCTTCTTCATGCCTATAGCTTGCAGTGTTTCAGTAGTAGTCTTGAATTAGCAAGTAAAATGTTAAGTTTCTCTGATTGGATCTTATCTCCTTAACACAATATAAGAACACCCTCAATTGAAAAGAAACTTGATTTTAATCATTTAATCAATATTATAGTCTTCTGTAATACAAATAATCACCCACATTTTTAAAGTATAATTTTGTATGTGTTGACTAATAAGCACAGTCATACCCATCTGTCTTAGAGTTCCTACCTCACAGGCTGAGCTCTGCCAAAGCAAAGTACTTGATGTTATTTGCCCAGAATCTTGCATTGGCATAGGCAGGAACTGAGTGGCAACTTTTTTCCATTTATCTTTGTTATCTGATGTGTCAGCATACAGCTGTTCATTGTACTCCCTTATAATTCTTTATATTTCTGTAAGGTCAGTAGTGATGTCTTCTGTCAACTCAAACCTACTATTGAGCCCCTCTAGCAAATTTTAAATTTCTATCATACTTTTCAACTCCAGAATTTATATTTGGTTACCTTTATAATTTCTATCTCTTTATTGGCATTCTTTATTATTCAATTATTGTTTTCATACCTTTATGTAATTCTGTAAACATAGTTTTCTTTAGTTCCATGAGCATTTTATAAGAGCTGTTTTTAAGTCTTCATCTGTTAAGTCCAACATCTGGCCCCCTCAAAGGCAGTTTATAGGGCCTGTTTTATTTCTTGTGTATAGCCCACACTTTCCTATCTCTTTGCATGTCTCATCATAATTTTTTGTTGAAAACTGGAAATTGTATATAATATATTGTAGCAACTCTTGATAATGATACATACCCTACCCTTTCTGAGGTTTGTAGTTTGGGGTCATTTTGTAGTTTGTTTGGTCATTTTGTTTAATGATTTTTTGGGGATGAATTCTGTGAAGTCTGTTTTGCCCACAGTATGCGGTCTCTGATGTCTTTGCTCAGGATTTCCCTCTTATTTTTATCTTTTAGCCTGGCTTTCTAGAGGTCACATCCTGAGTGTGCTTTAACTACTTTTTAGTCAAAGTTGTGCTTAAGCCCTCTTAACCAGGTACGTTTTTACCTTTTACTATTTGAGGAACTTACTGTCTCATGTCCTCCCCTCCTCTCACATCCCTTCAGAGACTAGTAGTTCTGAGGTTATATCCCCAGTTGCTCCTGAGAGAGTGCAGCCTTGGGCATATGCAGTCTTCTGATCACTAGAGATGAATGGAGTCGTATTTCTAAGCCTGGATTCCCGTGAGCTGCTCCAGGTCCAAGCAGCTTATTTTTACACCAGTGTTTGATCACAGGTTGTTTTAACCCCCTGGGGCCTTTAAGAGTCAAGGACTTTTACTAATGGATGTACAGGTGGCTTGAAGAATTTTTTGAAGTCTGCATCACAGTGTGCTTTGATTTTCCTGAGTTGGTACAGCCCAGGGCATGTGCACATTCTTGTGGTCCCTCATGAGGGTGATCCCAGGAAGGCTTTTCTTGGCTATCTCTTTCCTTGATTCCTTCTGTTAACCTCAAATTCAATGTTTTTCCAATAGGGATTTTTGGATTTCCTTAAAGTGGTCTTCTTTGCCCAGTTTTGTACTGATCAAATCCACTTCAGATTTACCAGGAGAGAAAATAAACTAGAGAACATCTAACATAATTACCAATGTTTAGCAAGCTTTCTTTTGCTAGTTATTCTGGGCTACATTATATGGTCCTTAGATATTCTGAATAGAAGGATACACAATGCATTGATTCTGGCATTCTTCTCACCTTCACTCCACTTATACCAATCATATTTGTGAAGATTAAAGGTATACCTTGGAGCCATCAAGGGTTTGGTTCCACACTACCACAATAAAGTCAATATCACAATAAAGCAAGTCACATGAATTTTTTGGTTTCCCACTGCATATAAAAGTTATGTTTACATTATTCTATAGTCTACTAAGTGTGCAATAAAATTATGTCTTAAATAACAATTTACATACCTTAATTAAAAAATACATAGTGCTAAAAAAATGCTAACCATCATCTGAACCTCCAGAGAGTCATAATCTTTTTGCTGGTGAAGAGTCTTGCCTTGATGTTGATGGCTGCTGACTGATCAGGGTGGTGGTGCTGAAGGCTGGGGTGGCTGTGGCCATTTCTTAAAATAAGACAGCACTGAAGTTTGCCACATCAATTGACTCTTCCTTTCATTAGCAATTTCTCTGTAGTGTACAATGCTGTTTGATAGCATTTTACCCACAGTACAACTTCTTTCCAAATCAGAGGTGATCCTCTACAAACCTACCACTGCTTTATCAACTAAGTTTATGTAATATTCTAAATCCTCTATTGTCACTTCTACAATCTTATCAGTATCTTCACCAGGAGTAGATTCAATCTCAAGAATCAAATTTCTTTGCTCATCCATTAGAAGCAACTCCTCATCAATTAAAGTTTCATCATGATATTCCAGCAATTCAGTCACATCTTCAGGCTCCACTTCTAGTTCTCTTGCTATTTCCACCACATCTGCAGTGACTCCCTCCACTGAAGTCCTGAACCTCTCAAAATCATCCATGAGGTTTGGAATCAGCTTATTCCAAACTCTTGTTGATGTTGTGTTAGCAGACATGAAAACAACATTCAACTCACTGTCTATCTCCACCAGAGCTCTTGGATGACAGGTACATTGTCAATGAGCAGTAATATTTTGAAAAGTTTCTCTCTTTCCTGAGCAGTAGTTCTCAATAGTGGGTTTAAAATACTCAGTAAACCATGTTGTACACAGATGTGCTGTCATCCAGGCTTTTTATCTATTTAGAGAGCACAGGCAGAGTAGCATAATTGTTAAGGGCTCTTAAGATTTTTTGAATGGTAAATGAGCATTGACTTCAACCTAAATTCACCAGCTATATTAGTGTCTAACAGTAGAGTCAGCCTGTCCTTTAATGCTTGGAAGCCAGGCATTGACTTCTCTTCTCTAGCTATGAAAGTCCTAGATGACATTGAAAATCTGTTGTTTAGGGTAGCCACCTTCATTACTTTAGCTAAATCTTCTGCATGACTTGTTGCAACTTCTGTATCGGCACTTGCTCCTTCACCTTGTACTCTTCTGTTATGGAGACAGCTTCTTTCCTTAAATCTCATGGACTAATCTCTGCTAGCTTCAAGCTTTTCTTTTGCAGATTCCTCACCTCTCTCAGCCTTCATAGAATTGAAGAGAGTTACGGCCTTGCTCTGAATTAGGCTTTGGCTGAAGGGAATGTTGTGGGTGGTTTGATCTTCTATCTAGACCATTAAAACTTTCTCCATATCAGCAATAAACCTGCTTTTCTCTCTTATCATTTGTGTGTTCACTGGAGTAGTACTTTCAGTTTCCTTCAAGAACTTTTCCTTTGCGTTCACGACTTGTCTGTTTGGTGCAAGAGGCCTAGCTTTCAACCTATCTTAGTTTTTCACATTCTTTCCTCATTAAGCTGAATCATTCCTAGCTTTTGATTTAAAGCGAGAGATGTGCAACTCTTCCTTTCACTTGAGCACTTAGAGACCATTGTAGGGTTATTAATTGGCCTAATTTCAATATTGTTGTTTTTTAGGGAAAAGGAAGGTCTAAGGAGAGAGAGAGAGAGATGGGGAAACAGCCAGTTGGTGGAGCAGTCAGAACATACACATTTATTAAGTTCACTGTCTTACATGGGTGCAGTTACAAAACGATTACAATAGTAACATCAAAGATCACTGATCATAGATCACCATTAATATATGTAATAACAATGAAAAATTTAGAGAATTACCAAAATGTGACACAGACATGAAGTGAACAAATGCTGTTTGAAAAATGGTGCCGATAGACTTGCTTGATGCAGGGTTGCCTCAAACCTTCAATTTGTAAAAAACTCACTATCTGTGAAGTGCAATAAAATGAGGTCTGCCGGTATATTTTCTAGGCGATTATGCACCCTTACTTACCAACAACTCTCTGGCTATCCCCCCAAAAGAGCTTTTATGATTAGATGGATTGCCAGATATTTTTCTTACTAACATATATTTCTTAGACATTTGAGTTGGGTTTCTGGTAGTACACCCAAGACGATATTTTCTAAATACTTTCAGTTGGGCTTGCAGACAGCATCTCAACAAAAATGGTCACTTTTTCATGTTTGCACTGCCCCCTTCACTATAGGTTGAGTGTAAATTTCTTGGAGATTCTGGCAGAATACTGTCAATCCTATTGTTCAATATTGTTGTAAGTTTACATATTTTTCTGGATATTCACAGTTAGTGATAAGTTAGAAGAGGTTGTGGTTGGGAATTCTTAGCCGTGTGGCATTCCATGTCAGAATCCCAGTGCATGCACTTTGGCATTAAGGATAATGTATAAGCCTGGACTGAGGATAAATTAATTAGATCAGTGGTTTTCATAGTGAATTCTATATCTGGCCTAAAAAGAAAAGTCACATAAGTCTGTGATGCTGTGCCCCAACCATTAGAGATAAACAAAGCTCATCATCATTCGTAAGATTCTGAGAAGCCCTGTAGCCAGTAGACTTCTTGAATTCCCTGCCTTTGGCACTGCACTTTGCTTGTCACCTAAGTTAGCCCAAATAAAAAGAGATTGAGAAGATGTTAAAGGAAATATCATAGGGAACCAAATTTGCCGCATAAAACTACAACTGGAAAATAAAATCTGAGGCTGTTTCTGCCATCTTCCGTGGAGCTGTCTGCTCCTCCTTGTATCTCTGTTGTGTTCTCCTGTTTCTCTGTGCAGAAAGACTTTTTCTGTAATTCTAATCATCCCTACTGTACCTATGATTTTGTTTGGGAAAGGGGTGACTCCATCTCAGGATATATGTCATCTTTTAGTTCTAACTTCCTTCATAGCTTAAGTAGCACAGACTCTCACTGTCTCAGTCTCAAAGAAGTCTCCAGAGAGAGTACTGACCCAGCATGGGTCAAAGGTCCACTCCTGGCCCACCAATTGTTGAATGAAAGGTCAGTGACACATAGGACGTTTACGGGTTATGTGCAGAGTCAGTTTTCAAAGGTGAAGCTTTTGAGTATGGAGGAGATAATTGGCATATCTGTCTGTTCTATTTCTCAAACCTAAGCTTATTTGACAGTTAACATTCTTTTCACATGAATGACACTTACTAACATTCATTTTAGATGGCAAAAAGTTGGAAACACTAGTGTAGAAAAGATGGTCACATGGAAGAATATAAATCTGTGAAGGTAAAGAAGATGAAAAAACTATTGGAAGTTCTAATGAGAGAAGGTTCTTCTGGCCTGGGTTTCTTTGTATTTGCCTTTAATTTCATTTTGAGAAAATTTAAAAATGCGTCCATGAAACAGGATATGTCATTTGTACAATGAAAATTCTGTGGTGGGAGATGGTAGAGCTTAAAAGATAGAAATTTGTTAAGGTACAATTCACCTTTCCTCCCACTGGCTTCTTTGTTGAGGTAATTTATGTAAAAAGGATGAAAGGCTAGATGGGAATCAGGGATTAATTTTATTAAAAACTGAGAAAAGTACCTGGTGTTCTAATTTGAATTTCTCTGTTAAGAGCTGAATTTGTGTTCATGGTGTTTTGTTTATTTGTTTGTTTATTCTGGGTTTATTTTAAACTTTATAAAGTGGGTATTATTATGGTTGAAATCATCCAAGATGTCTTTTTTTTCACTGAAACTTGCATTGCTAAAATTAATTCATATAACTTCACTCATATAATCATAATTTATCTTTCCATTTCCTGGCTATATTATAATTTATTTACCTATTTCTTGATCATGGGCAATTTTTGCTATCAAAAAAACCACATTTGCTTAGACATGCTTGTGCAGCTCTCCACGTGCACATGTATAAAAGTTCATCTTGGATATGCTTAGAAAAAGAGTTGCTAGGTGGTAGGGAATATGATGGTCAACTTATAAGGCACTGCCGAACTGTTTTCAAAGATGGTTGTACAAATTTACTTTCCCATCAGCAATGAATAAAGAATTGCTTGTTCCCCATTTTCTCCAACATGTAGTGTTGTCAGATTTGTTATTTTGCAAATAGAATGTCATCTCTTTGTTGTCTGTTTTGCATTTCCATGATCTCTGATGAGGTTTGAGTCTTTTATGATTTGGCACCAAACAGGTTTTCTCTTTTCATGTGTTTTACTCCTTTTTCAAAATGCCTTTTCATGTGTTTTACTCATTTTTCCTTGGAATTGTTGCTTTTACTTACTGATTTCTAAATCTCATATATAGTCTTATTAACAACCTACCATTAGTTATATGTTGAAAACATGCTCTCACAATTTGTGGCTTTTCACTTTCTTCAAAGCATCTTTTTATAAACAAAAATTCTTCATATCAAAATAGTCAAATGTGTCCATCTTATAAAGACTTTTTCTATTTGCATTTTAGGAGTTCTTCCTGATCCAAGATCAGAAAGATTTTTCCTTTGTTTTCTTTCAAAATGTCAAAGTTTTGCTTTTGACGTTCATAGTCTTTTTAGGAGGCTCCCATGTGTTCTCATGCTTTCTTCTTCTCTGACCATTTTGGGCCGTACCACTAAGCATGTGTCATATAGGACCCTAACCACTGCAATTTGAGGAACGGCCTACCCAGGGTACATCCACAAGTGTAACAACACGTGGTTGTGTGATCCACCATGACACATGATGCATGATGCATGGCCCAGTCACTGTCAGGTTCTAACCAAGCAAACTAACTCTTCCTCCCATGTGCAATGTTCTCTAAAGGGTAGAAGGAAGGGCTAGGGTTGTTTCCTCCACTAATTTCCAATTAAGGGAGAAGCTTAGGTAGAAGCTGCATGTTGCTTATAAAAGAGGCAGATACATGATGACTAAGGGAACACTGCTCCCCCTCCCTTGACATCCTACTCTTCTGGGTAGAGACGAAAGTGTCAGACACACTTAGGATCATGGCTTTGTCCAAGTTACCTCACCTCACCGAATCTCAGACTCTTCATCTATAAAATAAGCATGCTAACACTACCTCCCTTGAATAGCTCTAAGTGACATAATGCATGTCTTGTGACACATGCAGTGCTTGAAGCAACAAAAGAGCTCAATACATATGTTAACAATTTACTATTACATCATGGTTTGTAAAGAATAAGTGCATCACTGTATGCCAGTGTTTATGTATTCAATAGATTTTATGTCTTTGTTTCTTCTAACCATAAAATAACTTAGATAGATACATACAGAGCATTAAATTATTCAATTGTTTCACAAGGTGTGTGGAAGTGTTTTAACATCACGTCCAGAAGGATGACTTATGTTAACCAAAGATAGAATACAAAAATTCAACAAGATTAGTAAGTTAAGGGAGCCAAAAATATTTTATCAGGTATTCAGTTTGGGGCCTGTTATGTAAAGTATTGCTGTAGAATAATTATCATATCTGTTACTAACAAATGTTTTTAACTTGATTAATCCTTACTGTACCAGGAAAAAGAGTCATTAGAATTTACCATCTGGGTCCAATGGAACCTTTTTACTTTTCACTTCAATGAAAGTTTTAAGTTATTATATGAATTAGTTACACAAAGATAAAGTGATAGTAAAAAAAACTTTGTTCAAACTTTTAATAGAATTTTATATATTGTAAAATGAAATTTTAATTTTATTTTTCCTGGTTTTAGAAATTATATATACACCAAATGTACAATGTTTGTTTTTTTTTTTTTTAATTATTTATTTATTTATTTATTTATTTATTTTTGGCTGTGCTGGGTCTTCGTTTCTGTGCGAGGGCTTCCTCTAGATGTGGCAAGTGGGGGCCACTCTTCATCGCGGTGCGCGGGCCTCACTATCGTGGCCTTTCGTTGCGGAGCACAGGCTCCAGACGCGCAGGCTCAGTAGTTGTGGCCCACGGGCCTAGTTGCTCCGCGGCATGTGGGATCTTCCCAGACCAGGGCTCGAACCCGTGTCCCCTGCATTAGCAGGCAGACTCCCAACCACTGCGCCACCAGGGAAGCCCTACAATGTTTCTTTAATGCAACCAACTCCTTATCATCTGTCATGCATAAACCTGTAAATACTGATTACAGATTTTAAATACATCTCTAATAGGTTCTAGGTTATCATTACTTCTGTTTTTCTTGTGCTTGTATCATCAAAATGAAATACTTTTGAAACTTTGATTCATAATTTCAGAAAGAATAATCACCTTGTTTACACCATGGTTGCAAACATTTTCACTTTTAGATTAACAATACCAACTTCAACAATCAGTACAAAAACTCTTCATTTCGACATTATTTACTTCATTCCAGTCACCTTTGCATATATACCTGCCTTCAGAAGTTTTGCACTTGAGAATTGTATCAAATAAATAAGAATGCATAAACATCATAAAAGATGAAAGAATACTGTCATGCATTCTTTGGCAAAATAGGATGGTACAGATTTTTGTCAAAAAATACTGTGAAATTCTTAGTTAAAAGACTAGCTGGATGAAAATGCTGTATTTTCTTTTTGTCCTTATAAATATATTGTTAATCTATTTGAGAAAATTCATCTAGGATACTGTCATCTAAAGACATATGGTTTAAGATTTTGTTAATGTGATCAATTTCATCATTATTGGAACAATCTAGAGTGTTGCTATATGTATCTTTGAAGTCATCTACTAATCCATCCAATAAATGTTAAATGTTTTCCCCAACTAATTTCAATAAAGGTCTTTCTAAAAAGTGATTACAATGATAAAGTTTCCAGACTTGTTTTATACTTTCTTTAAAAATGATGTGACATTTGGGGAAACATAACAAGAAAATTAAAAGATGGTGTAATAGATAATCTCCCCATTGCATCATTCTTGTAGGCAATGCCATTGGTATTAGTTTTCTATAGATTTAGCATTTTAAAGAAATACTCAAGGGAGATTGTATCAATATGGCGGAGGAGTAGGACGTGGAGCACACCTTCTTACAGATACATCAAAAATACATCTACGGAGGCGGAGTCAAGATGGAGGCATGGGAGGATGCAGAGCTCCTGTTTCTCTACAACTAGGGCACCTGCCAGATTCTGATGGGGGACCTCGATGCCCAAGGAGACAGGAGGAACCCCTGAGCAACTGGGTAGGATATAGGGGGGATTGGGGAGGAGGAGAAGTGGAGGCCAGACACTCTGAAGTGTGGCTGGGAGAGGGAAGGGGTTCCCATGCCTGGAGGGACCCTCGGAGGCTTGGAGGATCAGGTGAGGTGCAGTGGGTGTTTTCCCTGCCCATTCAGGCCCTGGGAAGACTGCTGGGGTCCTGGACCAGGTCCTATGCCTTCTGGGGGCCCCTCCAGCTCCGTTGGGCCTGGGTATGGGGGGGAAGAAAAGGAGAGGAGGATGGGGAAGGACTCTTCAGGATTGGATGTTCAGTGGAGGCACAGAGGGCATTTCCCCCATCCACTCGGCCCTGGAAACCTGTTGAGCCTCCAGGTCTGGCCCCCTGCTTTCTGGGGGTCCTTCTGGCTGCATGGGTCCTAGGGGCATAGGAGGGAGGGAGGGGGGAAGAAGAGAGGCCAACAGGGAGAGACCCTACAGGATCAGAGGATCAGGGGGAATGCACTTAGTGTTTCCCCCACCAACTCAGGCCCAGGGAGCCTGCTGGTGTCCCAGACCTGGTCCTCTGCCCTCCAAGGCCAGAGGCACTCCTGGGCCCCTCCTGCCACATTGACCCTAAGCCCCATCCCCCACCCCCCAGGGCCTTTTCTGGACCTGTAGGTCATAAGCATAAGCCCCACCCACCATCTAAACCCCGCCCATACCTAAGCCCTGCCCCACAAAGCCAAGGTTTTTTCTGGCTTTTTTTTTCCTCCTCTTTTTTGCTTCTGTGGTTCTGTTTTACCTTCCAGTTTTTGTTTCATCTATATTTTTATTTTTTAATTTTTTCTAACATATCTGTTAGTTTTCTAATCTTATTTTCTTTTTTACTCTTTGTTATTATTCTGCTCCTTTTTTTCTTTTGCCAATCCATGCAGCTTGTGGGATATTGGTTCACAAGCTGGGGGTCGGGCCTGAGCTCCTGTGGTGGGAGCTTCGATTTTGAACCACTGGACTAACAGAGAACCTCAGAACCCAGGGAATATTCATCAGAGTGAGCTCTCCCAGACGTCCTCATCTTGGCACCAAGACCCAGCTCTACCCAACAGCTTACAAATTCCAGTGCTAGAGGCCTCAGGCCAAACAACCAGTAAGACAGGAACACAATCCCACCCATCCAAAAAAAAATGAGATGACAAAAAATTATGTCACAGATGAAGGAGCAAGGTAAAAACTTACAAGACCAAATAAATGAAGAAGAAATAGGCAACCTACTTGAAAAAGAATTCAGAGTAAAGATAGTAAAGATGATCCAGAATCTCAGAAACAGAATAAAGGCACAGACTGAGAAATTACAAGAAGTGTTTAACAAAGATCTAGAAGAACTAAAGAACAAACAAACAGAGTTGAACAACACAATAACTGAAATGAAAAATATACTAGAAAGAATCAAAAACAGAATAACTGAGGAAGAAGAATGAATAAGTGAGCTGAAAGACAGAATGGTGGAAACAACTGCTGAGGAGCAAAATAAAGAATAAAAAAATGAAAAGATTGAAGACAATCTCAGAGATTTCTGGGACAACACTAAATGCATGAACATTCTAATTATAGGGGTCCCAGTAGACGAAGAGAAAAAGAAATGGTCTGAGAAAATATTTGAAGAGATTATAGTCAAAAACTTCCCTAACACGTGAAAGAATATAGTCACCCAAGTCCAGGAAGCACAGAGAGTCCCATACAGGATAAACCCTAGGAGAAACACAACAAAATACATATTAATCAACCTTACAATAATTAAATTAAAAGAAAAAATATGAGAAGCAGCAAGGGAAAAGCAAAAAATAACATACAAAGGAATCCTGATAAGGTTATAAGTTGTTTTTTCAGCAGAAACTCTGCAGGCCAGAAGGGAGTGGCAGGATATACTTAAAATGATGAAAGAGAAAAATGTACAACCAAGATTACGCAACAAGGACCTCACTGAGATTCGACAGAGAAATCAAAAGCTTTACAGACATGCAAAAGCTAACAGAATTCAGCACCACCAAACCAGCTTTACAACAAATGCTAAAGGAACTTCTCTAGGCGGGAAACACAAGAGGAGAAAAAGACTCACAAAAACAAACCCAAAACAATTAAGAAAATGGTAATAGGAACATATATATTGATAATAACCTTGAATATAAATGGATTAAATGCTCCAACCAAAAGACACAAACTGGCTGAATGGATGCAAACGCAATATGTATGCTGTCAACAAGAGACCCACTTCAGACCTAGGGACACATACAGACTGAAAGTGAGGGGGAAAAGATATTCCATGCAAATGGAAATCAAAAGAAAGCTGGAGTAGCAATACTTGTATCAGATAAAATACACTTTGAAATAAAGACTTTTACAAGAGATAAGAAAAGACACTACATAATGATCAAGGGATCAAGCCAAAAAGAAGATATAACAATTGTAAATATTTATGCACCCAACATAAGAGCACCTCAATACATAAGGCAAATGCTAACAACCATAAAAGGGGAAATCAACAGTAACACAATAATAGTAGGGATTTTAACACCTCACTTACATCAATGGACAGATCATCCAAACAGAAAATTAATAAGAAAACACAAGCTTTAAAAGACACAATAGACCAGATAGATTAAATTGATATTTATAAGACATTCCACCTGACAGTTGCAGAATACACTTTCTTATCAAGTGCTCATGGAATATCCTCCAGGATAAATCACATCTTGGGTCACAAATCAAGCCTCAGAAAATTTAAGAAAATTGAAATCATATCAAGCATCTTTTCTGACACAACACTGTGAGATTAGAAATCAATTTGAGGGAAAAAAAACTGTAAAAAACACAAATACATGGAGGCTAAACAGTGCATGACTAAATAATCAAGAGATCACTGAGGAAAACAAAGAAGAAATTAAGAAATACATAGAGACAAATGACAATGAAAACACGATGACCCAAAATCTATGGGGCTCAGCAAAAGCAGTTTGAAGAGGGAAGTTTATAGCAATTAAATCTCACATCAAGAAACAAGAAAAATCTCAAATAATAATCTAACCTTACACCTCAAGCGACTAGAGAAAGAAGAACAAAGAAAACCCAAAGTCAGTAGAAGGAAAGAAATCATTAAGAACAGAGCAGAAATAAATGAAATAGAAACAAAGAAAACAATAGCAAAGATCAATAAAACTAAAAGTTGGTTCTTTGTGAAGATAAACAAAATTGATAAACCTTTAGCCAGACTCATCAAGAAAAAGAGAGAGAGGATGCAAATCAATAAATTTAGAAATGAAAAAGGAGAAATCACAACTGACACTGCAGAAATACAAAGGATTATAAGAGACTACTACAAATTACTATATGCCACTAAAATGGACAACCACGAAGAAGTGGAAAATTCTTGGAAAGGTACAATTTTCTAAGACTGAACCAGGAAGAATTAGAAAATATAAACAGACCTATCACAAGTAATGGAATTGAAACTGTAATTAAAAATCTTCCAACAAACAAAAGTCCAGGACCAGATGGCTTCACAGGCAAATTCTCTCAAACATTTAGAGAGGAGCTAACATCTCTCCTTCTCAAACTCTTCCAAAAAACTTCAGAAGGAGGAACACTCCCAAACTTGTTCTACAAGGCCACCATCACCCTGATACCAAAACCAGACAAAGATATCACACAAAAAAAGAAAATTACAGATCAATATCACTGAGGAACATAGATGCAAAAAATCCTCAACAAAATACTAGCAAACAGAATCCAACAACACATTGATCATGCACAATGACCAAGTGGGATATATCCCAGGAATGCAAGGATTCTTCAATATATGTAAATCAATCAATGTGATACCATATTAACAAATTTAACAATAAAACCATATGATCATCTCAATAGGTGCAGAAAAAGGTTTTGACAAAATTCACCACCCATTTAGCGTAAAAAGTCTCCAGAAAGTGGGCATAAAGGGAACCTACCTCAACATAATAAAAGCCATATATGACAAACCCACAGCCAACATCATTCTCAATGGTGAAAAACTGAAAGCATTTCTACTTAGATCAGGAACAAGACAAGGATGTCCACTCTCACCACTCTTATTCAACATAGTTTTGGAAGTCCTAGCCATGGCAATCAGAGAAGAAAAGGAAATAAAAGAAATCCAAGTTGGAAAAGAAGAAGTAAAGCTGTCACTGTTTGCAGATGACATGATACTATACATAGAAAATCCTATAGATGCCACTAGAAACCTACTAGAACAAATCAATGAATTTGTTAAGGCTGATGGGTGCAAAATTAATGCACAGAAATCTCTTGCATTCCTATACACTAATGATGAAAAGTCAGAAAGAGAAATTAAGGAAACACTCCCATTTACCAATGCAACCAAAAGAATAAAATACCTAGGAATAAACCTACCTAAGGAGGCAAGAAACCTGTATGCAGAAAACTATAAAACACTGATGAAAGAAATCAAAGATCACACAAACAGATGGAGAGATATATCATATTCTTGGATTGGAAGAATCAATATTGTGAAAATGACTATACTACCCAAAGCAATCTACAGGTTCAGTGTAATCCTTATCAAACTACCAATGGCATTCTTCACAAAATTAGAACAAAAAATTTTACAATTAGTATGGAAACACAAAAGACGCTGCATAGCCAAAGCAATTTTGAAAAAGAAAAACAGAGCTGGAGGGATTAGGCTCCCTGACTTCAAACTATACTACAAAGCTACAGTAATCAAGACAGCATGGTAATGGCACAAAAACAGAAACATAGATCAATGGTACAGGATAGAAAGCCCAGAAATAAAACCACACATATGGTCACCTAATTTATGACAAAGGAGGCAAGAACATATAGTGGAGAACAGACAGCCTCTTCAATAAATGGTGCTGGGAAAACTGGACAGCTATATGTAAAAGAATGAAATTAGAATGCTTCCTAACACCATACACAAAAATAAACTCAAAATGGATTAAAGACCCAACACTTGAAAACTCTTAAAGGAAAACAGGAAAAACAGTCTTTGACATAAACCACAGCAAGATCTTTTTTGACCCACCTCCTGGAGTAATGAAAATTAAAACAAAAATAAACAAATGGGACCTAATTAAACTTAAATGTTTTTGTACAGCAAAGAAAACTATAAACAAGACGAAAAGACAACCCTCAGAAGGGAAAAAATATTTGCAAATGAAGCAATGGACAAAGGATTAATCTCCAAAATATACAAACAGCTCATACAACTCAACAACAAAAAACCAAACAACCCAATCAAAAAATGGACAGAAGGCCTTAAAGACATTTCTCCAAAGAAGACGTATGGATGGCCAGTAGGCATATAAAAAGCTGCTCAACATCACTAATCATTAGAGAAATGCAAATCAAAACTAAAATGAGGTAACACCTCACACCAGTCAGAATGGCGATCATTAAAAAGTCTACAAATAACAAATTCTGGAGAGGCTGTGGAGAACAGGGAACCCTTCTACAATGTTGGTGGGAATGTAAGTTGGTACAGCCACTATGGAAAACAGTATGGAGGTTCCTCAGTCCTGGGAATATACCCAGACAAAACTATAATTCAAAAAGATACATGCACACCTATGTTCATAGCAGCATTGTTCACAGTAGCCAAAACATGGAAACAACCTAAATGTCCATCAACAGATGAATGGATAAAAAAGGTGTGGTAATATATATAATGGAATACTACTCAGCCATAAAAAAGAACATAATAATGCCATTTGCAGCAACATGGATGAAACTAGAGATTATCATACTAAGTGAAATAAGTCAGAAAGAGAAAGACAAATACCATATGATATCATTTATACGTGGAATCTAAAATATGGCACAAATGAACCTATCTACAAAAGAGAAACAGACTCATAGAAATAGAGAACAGACTTGTGGTTGCCAAGGGTGAGGGGGGAGGGAGAGGGATGGACTGGAAGTTTGGGGTTGGTAGATGCAAACTATTACAATCAGAAGGGATAAAAAACAAGGTCCTAATGTATAGCACAGGGAACTATATTCAATATCCTGTGATAAACCATAATGGAAAAGAATATTAAAAAGAGTTTATATACGTGTATAACTGAGTCACTTTGCTGTATAGCAGAGATAGGCACAACATTGTAACTCAACTATACTTCAATAAAAAAAAAAAGGAAATAAGAATGTTGAAAAATAAAGAAATAATTCATTTACTATCTCACAATTCTGTAGGTCAAGAGTCTAGGTACAGTGGGGCTCATCTCGGGTCCTCTGCCTAGAGTCTCATGAGACTGAAATCAAGGTGTTGGCAGGACTACGTTCCTTTCTGGAGGCTTCCAAGCTTATTCAAGTTGTTGGCCCACTTTAATTCCTTGTGGTTGTAGGATTGAGGTTGTTGTTTCCTTGTGGGCTGTCAGCCAAGGGCTGGTCTTGTGCCTAGAGGCTGCTGAATCCCTTCTCATGCTTTCTTTGTGGCTCCCTGCAGCAGTGTTGAGTTGAATCTCTCTCACACTATAAATCTTCCAGCTTTTCCATCACCATATCTCTCTGACTCTAGCCAAAGAAAGTGCTCTGCTTTTCAGGGCTCATGTGATTATACAGACCCACTTAGGTAATCCAGGATTATCTACATATCTTAAGGTTCCTGGCCGCTTTTTTCACATAATGTAACACATTCACAAGATCCAGGATTTAGGGTGTGGATAGCTTGGGGGACCCATTCTGCCTGACACACTGTCTTTCTTCTACTTTCTTAATATCCTATAATTTTTTAAGCATAGATGGATGTAATTAATGGGCAAGGATGAAACAATTCCTAGGGTACTTAAAATATAAATGTTTTAAGATACAGGAAAAATTAAATCACTAAGATCCCATACTGTATCTTAGATTTATTAAAGGATCCAATGGACCCATATGTTAATTATAAAATAAAATACTGTTCTGTGCCAGTCTTAGCCTTTTAGTAGCCAACATTGTGGCTGGAGGGGCCCTTGAGTTTCTTATTATGATTGCAAGACACCCTCAGCAATAACCATCAGGAGACTTTGAAAAAAATAACAAGTTTTATTACTCAACTGAATGGAGAGTACAAAGCATGTCTAGGGCCACACAGTGAGATCATGGGGTCCAGGGTGGGAGCCTAGGGCTTCTCGGACTCACTCTTTATTGGTGAGTTTAAAACCTAAGAGCTGGACGAAAACGAAAAGAAAACAACAACACGTGGTCAAACAGTCAGTTACTGAATCAACTGAAGATCTCTGAACAAAGGAGCTTCAAGGGGGTGGCCTGGCTCTTTATCCAGTCCTGTGGCTGGCAGTGTGTTTATCTGAGACAGCTTCTTTGAGGTGGAGGCCTCAGCAATCAAAGTCTAAGTCAAGCACTTGCATATGGAAACAAACAAACAAAAAACAACAACAACAAAAAATCAACTGTCAGGCTTACACTACAAATACAGTTTATTTTATTAAAAATTAGTAAAACTGCTTTTGTTTTGGATGGCTTTTAAGAAAGGATGAAAGTGTTGTAAAATGTAAATCCTTATAGATAATTTGAACTGCTTAAAAAGAAACTCAAAAATTAAAAGTAGGTCAAATGGAACTTAATGGTTTTCCAAAGGTTAAAATCCAAACAGTTGTTCAATGTGAGCATCTGTGTAGATGGATAGAACAAAAAGAAAATTCTTAGATTTAACAGTTTGGGTTTAGGTCCATTATAAGAAAATTCACTGAAGCTTGTTAAGTACTGAAAGAGACTACCAAGTGAGATAATAGGTTTTCTTTTGCTTCGATATCTTTAAGAATACAACTGAAAAGTGGAAAACTAATGTTATAATCTATTAAGAGTCTTTCTAATCCTCTCACTTTGGAATTTCTTTTTATGTCTTTTTAATGTCCCTTAGGAGTCTCCTCGCCCTGCCACCACACATATACACTTTGATTTGTTTGCTTTTTCATTGAGATTGGGTCATGAATGCTGTCAGTGAGGCTGCCTGGAATTATGAAAAGTACCCATAAAATTAGAAAATGAGCTCCTAGTAAATTTCACTGCTTAATAGCTATATAGTCTTATTAATCACTAAAGCCTTGCATATTTCATAAAGTTGTTATAGGTACTAATAAAATGATGGGGCTACACATGCTTTGTAATGTGGAATACAGTTATTAAATAGTAAGAAGTCACAGAGACGTGATGTCCCCACTCTTTCTTCTCATTCTTAGATATATGGGTTCTTCCTTTTTTTTTCTTCATGGGATTTCCAAGGTTCCTGCCCACTGCAACAATGTGAATATGAACTCACTTTACTTTCTCACTTTCTCTACTTGTCAGATATCTTGGCACATAAAATCAGTCAAACGCAAGTGCTCTACACGCAGAATCCCCAGGACTGCTCTACATTACCTTGATAGGACAGAATTATGTCACCAAGTCAGAATTTCTGATATAAATATATAGGTTGGGATTATTTTTCTAGTTAACAATTTGAGCTCATAGTTCCTGATCTCCTGTCAATAGGTAAAAATAAATAAGAAAAACACCAGAAATATATTTTGATGGTTTATTTTATGTGTCAACTTGACTGGATCATGGGTGACCAGATATTTTGCTAATCATTATTTCTGGGTGTGCCTGCTGGGTGTTTCCTGATGAGGAATCTCCGGATGAGATGAGCATTTGCATCAGTGGACTTGGTAAAGCAGATGCTCTCCACCACATAGGTGGGCATCATCTAATCCACTGAGGGCCTGAACAGAACAACAGGTGGAGGAAGGAGGAATTTGCTCTTTTTCCTGCCTCACTGTTGAGCTGGGACAGCTCACCTCACCTTCTGCCTTCAGACAGACTTACACCATCAGCTCCCTGTGTTCTTAGACCTTCTGACTCACACTGAACTGTGCCACTGGCTCCCCTGGTCCCCAGCTTGCAGATGGCAGATTGCATGAGCCATTTCCTCATAATCTCCCTTTGTCTCTCTCTCATTATATATATGTGTATATATACACACACATACACACACATATATGTATATATATATTTGTATGTATTTTTAAAGGAAATACATATATTATCACATTGTGGTTTTTCTTCTTTATGTTTTTAACCTATATTTGTATGATATTTGTGGCAATGATGTTAAATAATTTATCACCCTGGCCTTAGAATTAGTTTACCTCAGCTTGAATAGAGTTTGCCACATAGGAACTGTGCCTCCTTGGTCAGGAAACTAAATCTTCTAACTTCAGTTTCTTTATCTGAACGATACTGTGAAGATTAAAAAGAATGGTGCATGTAGAAGACCTAGCTTCATTCGCAGAGTTAATTAATTAATTAATCTATCAGAATTATTAATATTGTGTGGACAGGTGAGTTAATAGTGAAACCCCAAAGTCAGTGAGTATTTGTACAATTTTTAAAAAATGGGCTATATTTAGTTTTATACTGTGAAATATTGTGCTGTGTTTGTCAAGATTACCTGTTTCAACATTGTATGGCATGAGAGGTAAATTTTCAAAATAATTATTCCTCTTTACTAACTTTAATAACTTGAATGAGGAAGGTCATCTTAAATTAAACAATGTGGGTAGAGAATAGTGAAGAATTTGAGGGTTCAGATGTGCAGTGTGCAGCTGTTGAGGACTTTTCCTGAGGTGTCTTCAAGTTATCACTCGGCTTCTCATAAAAGATTTCCCCATACGTTACATAATTGTCTCCTGAGTTATAAATTCTAACAAGTGTAAAGTGTTGTACAAATAGCAAGTCTTACTTACAATGATGAGTGTGCTAGAGTTTTGTGGAAATTCAAATTATCGATCATTCTGAGAAATAGTCAAATTGAAATGGAAATTTCAAATATTTTAATGTTAAAAGGGAAACATTTTTGACTTAATGAGATGTTGAACACCACACCAGAAAAGAAGGGAAGATTTAGCAGACGTGTTGCTGGCCATCTGGTGTATTCAAAGCACTTGAAATTTGTCAGAACCAAATGAACGTGGATCATGCCTTCTTCCCAGGCTGGCTATGCTCTGCGTGTAAAACGTAGAAGGAACTCGCTCCTCATTTCACATCATGACTCAAGTCAAAGCATTGTCACTTGTAGAAGAGGAATATATCCCTTCTCTACTCTTTCTAATCATCTCTGGGCCAACTTTGAGCTTCACAAAGTAGAAACTCTGTGTGGTTTTTGTAGGATACTTTGTTAAGCAATTAAATATTTCCAGAGCCATCAAATTATACAAAGTTTCTAGCTCAATATGATAATATTAATTTCAGAAGGTCCTTATATTCATCTTAGCCAAGGATTTATCTAGTTAATCCTTTGGTTAGCTGCTGATTTATTCCATTTATTCATCCATTTGGTACCAAAGTTTCTGTTCTTCTCAGTCTAATCAACCAGAAATGCTGTCTACTACATAAAATTATTTTGATAATCTGTCAGTTACTGACTCTGTTTTAGACTGACAGTGCTAACAGATTTGCCCCAGGTTAGTTCTCCTAATTGTTTTGATAAAATAGTATATCATAATTTTTCCACATTTTAATGGATTTATTAAAGTTTGACAGAGATTTGAAAATGCATTTACTGTCTTAATTTTATAGATAAGAAAACTCATTTATTTAACAAATACTTACTATGCATCTATTTTTAAAACTTACTATTTTGAAATAATTTTGGACTTACAGAAAATTGCAAAGATAGTACTGTGGGTTCCTGTATGCCCTTCACAGAGCTTCCCTAAATGTTATCTTCTATGAGCATGATAAATTTATCAAAAGTAAGATTGTATATCACAAACTTACTAAACTCATACTTTATTCACATATTACCAGTTTTTGCACTGTCCTTTTTCTGTTCCAGGGTCCAATCCAGGGCCTCACATCCAACCTGGCATTTAGTTGTCATGTCTCATTAAGAGTCTTCCTTGGTCTGGAACAGTTCCTCACTCTTTCCTTGTCTCTCATGACCTCAGCAGTTTTAAAGAGTAGCAGTCACAATTTGGGCTTATCTGATGTTTTCTCATGGTTTGATTGAGGTTACCCTTTTTGTTCAGTGCATCATATCAGGTAATACACAATGTCTTATTACATCTTGATCACTTGGTTATGATGGTGTCTTCTGGGTTTCTTCACTATAAAGTTATTAATTTTCCCTTTGGAATTAATAAATATCCTGAGAGAGATACTTTGTGATTATGCAAATAGCTAGTTTCTCCTTTTCTCACTGATTTCAGCATCTATTAGTGAATCTTGCCTACAGTGATTTTACTTTGGTGTTTGCTTCATGGTAATTTTGTATTTCTCTCAATCCTTCTACTTTCATTAATTGAAATTTTTCTGTAATGAATCTCTTTATTTAATAAATTATATATATCAGTATTAACACAAGCATATTTATGTTATCTTATGACTTACTATTACTATTCAGTTTCTTAATCAAATTGTCTCAGTTTTGGCTACTGGGCATTCCTTCAAGTTGGCTCTTATCTCCTTTCAACATGCCACCATTACTTTTTAAGCTCTTCCTTATTTTCTGACACCACAATGTTCATCTTGTATTTTTGCTGTCCCAGCCCTGGAATCAATCACTTCTCTAAGGAATTCTGGTTCCCTCTATTAGAAAACAGTATTAGAAACCAAGATATAGGTGCTAGAATTATCACTCATGAAGTGCTAGAAACTTGATGAATTATAATGAACAAACAGATCAAAACCCCTGTCCATCTGGAGCTTGCTTCTGGTGTGGAGTGTAAAGGGTCATCTTCTGAAAAAAGGTGATAAATGCTAAGGGTAAAACTCAGCAGGAAGAAAGGAAACAAATGTGCTGGAGACAGAGGGGATGTTGATGGAGATCAGAATGCAACATTAAGAAGAGAGATTAGATTGTGCCTTATTGAAAAGGTGACATTTGAGCAAAGACTTGAGGAGGTAAGGAAGTTATCTTGGTCAGCTTGGGCTGCTATAACAAAATATCACAGACTGGATGGATTGAAAAACAGACACTTATTGCTGACAATTCTGGAGGCTGGGAAGTCCAAGATCACAGTGCAGGCAGATTCAGTTCTTGGTGAGGGCCCTCTTCCTGGCTTGCAGACAGCCACTGTCTCATTGTTTGCTCACACGGCCTTTCCTCAATGCATACAATTGGAGGGAGATCCTGTTTTCTTAAAAGGCCACTGATACCATCCTGAAGGCCCCACCCTCATGACCTATCTAAAACTAATTACATCCCAGAGGCCCCACCTCCAAATACTATCACATTAGGAGTTAGGGCTTCAATATATGAATTTTGGGAGGACACAAACATTCAGTCCATAACATAAATTGACTGTCAAATATCTGGGAAAAGTGCATTCAAGGAAGAGAAAGTCAGTGGAAAGCGATTAAGCATGAGAAGCACTCTGTGGTCTAAGAACACCAGGAAGGCCAATGTGACTGGAGGGAAAAGAGCAGGAGAAGAGGCCCAACAGGTAAAGTAAAGGATCAGGTAGAGCCAAATGACCTGGAGACCTTGAGGTCACTGTAACCCTGGAAATTTTGAGCATAGGAGTGGTCAGATCGAGAATGATCAGTGAAGTGGTGAGGGTGAGGGTAGGTTGACCAGGGGATTGCAGGAACCCAGGTGAAAGATGAGGGCAGCTCAGGTCAAGGTGGTGGCAAAGGAGTTTATCAGAAATAGCTGGATATTTTACATGTTTTGATGTAGAGTCAACAGAGTTTCCTGTTGGGTTAGGTGTGAGATGTAAGAAAAAGAGAGTTGAGATTTTTGTTTGAGCAGCTAGAAAGATGGACTTCTCATCAACTGAAATGAGGAAGACTTTATGGAGAGCAGGTTTGGGTGAAGGATTAGAACCTCCATTTTCTTACTTCTTACAAGTGTCCTTCTCACAATGTTGTTCTCATGATCAAATGATAAAATGTTGCCAAGGTGCAGAGCATGGCGTCTGGAATATAGTGAGAGCTAAATAGATGTTAGAATTGTTTTCCTATTCATTGGTGATATGTTCATCATCATTAGTGACATCAATGCCATCACCTTTGGGATGTCCCAGGGTCTTTGGTAGGAGAAGAGAGATAGGTGGAAAGGGCTGGGTGTTTTCAGAAACAAGTAACTGGTTTAACCCTTTAATTTTGCAAAAGAGAAAAATTTGAACTGAATTAGTGAAAAACTCTTCCATGACTCACCAGTTTCTCTTTTTCCTTAGAGTATACTTTGATAGGAAAATTGATGTTTATGTGTTAAAGCTACTGAGATTGTGAGATAGTGTTAAAGCAGTGTGAGCTTAACCCATCCTGACTAACAAACATAGTAAGCCATCGTATAAGGTGGTTTCCTGATGTCCAGCTTAGAACCCCTTTGATGATGCCATGATATATGATTATGCAGTCTAAAATACTCCTCAATAAATTATGATGAAAATAGATAAGATGGTGTATATGAAGAAGGCAAAGCTTGGGAGAAATGGTAATCAAGACCACAAATTTTTTAGGGGATGGGGATGGTAAAAAATTTGCTTGTGACAATTATCAATTCATTAGCCATGCAAGGGGTATCCATCCAGGAGTTAGGATATGGGATATTGTGAAATGCAGGAGGAAAGCCCTCAATGCTCTTATCTGAACTCCAGGTGAACTGCTTCTGGGGAAAGCAACTTCATCTTTACGTTGGACAACTGTGCAATTCCAGAGTGAGGTGAACTTAAATAGGAGCATTATCTAAGAACTGTTACAAGACATTAGAAATCTTTCTGTTTTAGCTTTTCTTTCATCAATATATGCATCCATATAGTTTAAAAGAACGATTTTTACAAGGCTTATTATTGAAAAAATAGTCTAATATACCCTTAATATCCTATTCCACAGAGCCCTTACATTTTTAAATGTTTCTTTTGGTTTTTACTTTTATAACTCTATATAACATGTTTATACTACCACTTCTTGATTTTTTAGTTTTTGACATTATCTTTGAGAAGATAAAGTTTTAACTCACTCCTGCTGCCACCAACACACACACACACACACACACACACACACACGCAAACACACACACACACCATTTCCTCAACTCCAATGCTCTTCATATAATTTTAACATATTTTAGTTTAAACCAGTATTTATTATTTACCTCATTACTATTATGTAAATGTTATTCATAGATGAGCCAACTGGCATAGTACAGTTACTTTTCCTTTTTAGCATTAATTGTTGTCCCCAAAGTTAATTGTCTTGTTTTCAGTTGCTTAGTTTCTTATGAATTTATCACTTATTCCAACCCCAACCCTCCCCAAATGTCTAAATTTCGTTAAAATACATCAATTCCATGATCCTAAAGGAAGCTCTCCAGGAGATTTCAGGGCCACTCCAGTGTCCTGGGGGCATCCCAGCTGCACCTGCCCTTCCCCCTCAGTGTCCTGAGGATGCCCTGGGCCCTGTACTCATGTGACTTCCCTATGTACTGGAGGCCTGGGCATCATTACTGAATCACTCTCTTGTTTTGGTACAGCTCCTTTTCGAGTTGCTTCCTGAGGAAAGGGAGGTAGATTTATTCAACTCTCATGTTTAATAGACAGTTTTTCTGGGTTTAAGTTTGGAAGTTATTTTCCTTCAGAATTTCAAAAGTTTTGTTGTGTTGTTTTCAACTTTCATTTTTGCTATTGAGAAGTACAAAGCCATTTTCATTCTTAATCCTTTGTATCTGACATATTTTTTCTTTCTCTTAAAAACGTAGGATACTTCCCAGAATTGTGATATTTTACAAGGTTAGGCTTAATTTTTAAAAATCAGTTGTGTGGGGTTCTTTATCAGCCTTTACAGTTTGAAATTCATGTCCTTTAATTTTGGGAAATTTCTTTGCAGATTTGAAAAATCATCTTCTACTCTCTTAATTCTTCTTGCTTTCCAAAACTTCTTTTATTTGAATGTTGGTCCTCTCAAATTGATCCTCTAATTTTTTTATCTTTTCTCTCCTATTATCCATACATTTGACTTTTTGTTCTACATTCAGGGAAATTTCCTCATCTTATTTTCTAACACATTGTGTTTTCTAAATATTTAATTTTAATTTACAAGAATTACAAGAATTCTTACCTTTTAAAAAATAGTATATTTTTAATCAACATCGTGTTCTTGTTTCATGGATGCAACACCTTCCCTTTTCTCTCTAGGGATACTATAGTAGTATAGTAAAAGTATTCTATAATAGTGGTTTTATTATTATTGAGGTTTTATTTCCCTGTGTGGTTTCTCTTTTCTTTAAGTAGGGTTTTCCCTATTGATTGATAGGTTTTCATTTATATCTTTGATATAAGAGGTCAGATATCTACACATATAAGTAGTCAGGTATTTACTCACTCTTGCTGTCTGCTCATGTTTAAGGATGGGCCACCAAGATAATGGTTGGTATATCTGTGCATGGATGGTGGGCTATACAAAGTGCAAATGGGATGGAAAACTTCACTGGGGAGCCCCAAATCTCTTTGTTTGTAGCTTTTCAGAATCCCTGCAGAAGTCTTTCTATCTCCTGCCTGGAATTATTAACCTATCTTACATATTTCTGGGTATCAAGTAGAGAAGAGGCTGGAGAACTCAACATTCAGTATATAAATATTCACTTAATGTCCCTGTTTTTAGAAATATGCTCTGTTCCCCCTGCTCAACTGTTCCAGGAGCTCTTAGTCAAGTGACACCCAATGTTCTTCTCCTGAGAAGATAAGCTGGTGGGCTTCTGCTGGGCTCATCTGGTTGTGTGGGGTGTGTATATGTACGTGTGTGTGTGTTTACAGGGGGAGAAGGAATAGCTGATAAATAACAGTTTCTTAAACAGGGTTTTTACCAATTATTTTTATTATCTGCTTTCATTTGCAAAGCTACTTTCAAAGCTATTTGCTAGTTGGGTAGTTCTGAGAATACTTCAGTCCTGAGCTGCTTCTATTATAAAATGGGAATAATATTTCCAGTTTTGTATAAAGGCATCTAGCACAGAGTAAACACATAGGAAATAACCAAAAAATGTTGGTTAATTTGGATGTTAGCTTAATACAAAAGTGGTATTCACCAAAATTGCATCTCAGTAATCACAACAATCTACAGAAGAGAATGTGTATTTAAATTTTTTTTTTATCTTGCTGGAACCTGGATGTCAATAGATTCTCCTTGAACTTGTAGAATAAAGCAAAGTACCCACTCTAGGCACATCTGCATGGGACCTTTCCAGAGTGTCCACATTTGAGAAACATTCCAACCATGCAGTGAGGGTCATCTATGGGCCCCCACACCTGTAAGGTCTCATCAGCACCTGTAAGGCAAACTGTTGTAAACATGTTTGCTTTTCTTCACTCCATGCTTATAAAGATCTTTTGAGGTAGTTATAACAGCCCATTGCAGTTGGTGCTTAAATGTGACCTAAACCAGTAATATTCACTCTACTAATGCCAGTAAATTACTGTGCAAAGTTATGCATAGTTGAAGGTTTTTCCCATCAGAACCATTGGAATAAATACTGTTGTATGACAAGCCTTGAGTAGATGCCAACAATGAGCTTTGGGGAAAGTTGGGGAAAAGATGTTCTGGGGGGTGAGTAGAAAATGCCAGGCTAATATGTTTCAAGTTAGCCCCACTGAAAAGTCTCCATACTTTAGTCCACAGATTCACATTAAAGACATTACAATAAACCTACATTGTTGGTCTTTCATGGGGTTGTTTGCTAATTTAAAGCAGAGGTTGGATAAGGATTGGCTTAAAGTGTATTCTAGGCTGTTCGGCTTCCCACCATGGCTTGTCCATGGTAATTCCTAGGGAAGGCAAGCAAATGCTTTAAACCACACCCCACCCTCCACCACACTTACAAGTTCCACTTCCTAGAAATTGTATAAACCTGAATTAAGAAAGACCATTTAAATTCAAGATGGCAGAGGAGTAGGAGGACGTGGAGTTCATCTCTCTCCATGGATGCATCAGGAATACATCTATAGATGCAACAATTCTCACAGAACACTGGCTGAAAACTAGCAGAAGAACTTGGACACGAGAAAGAACTATAAAGATCCCTGCATAACTGGGTAGGACGGAAAAAAAGGGAGAAAAAGGAGGAGAGGAAGCAGGACGGGACCTGCACCCCGGGATGGGGGAGCTGAAGCAGAGGAGAGATCCCCTAATTTGGGGAAACCCTGTCTCCAATGGGGAAATCGATTGGGACAGAAGGGAAGCATTTGAGACTGTTGGAAGTGGGTAAAGTGGCTGATCTGTGACAGACTGGACAGAGTGACAAATACACAGACGATCCGTACTGTGGCCCAAAGTGCCCCAGACTGGGACATGCTTCACAGGTGTGCAAGGGGGCTGGGAGGTGGAATGTGGGGATTGGAAAACAGGCCTGGAGCGAGAATTGCTGTTGGCTGTGGGGAGATGGACTGAGGGAGGAAATCCACAACAGGGAATGCCTATAAGGAAGACTGGACTGCCATGGAAGCAGGGTGCTATTGCTGAGTCATGCAGAGGAAGGAGCCACTATTGTAACCTCTCTCTCCCCACACACCAGCACTGGCTGCCGAGTAATTTAAAAAGCCCCCTCAGAGCTGGCCCTCACCTGCATTATGCTGGGCACCAGAAAAGACCATCACTAGGGCCATATCTCTTACACCTGTGGCTGCCGGCTTCCCTGTGAATTTGGTGCTGCAAGGGCTCCTGAGATCCAAACAGTCATACCGCATCTGCACCCTGTCCTAACTGGGGCAGAACCAAGAGCTCCAAGGCAGCCACAGGACCAGACTCCTGTGGGTGGACCACATGCAGAGGTGGGGATAAAACCAAACTGAACCCCAGGGATGGGGTGTCTAAGAAAGAAGACTGAAAATCTTTCCATCAGCTGTACAAGCTGCAGATTAAATGCCCACAATCAGCTAGGTAGACCCTGCATCTGTGGAATATCTAAGTAGACAATGAGTGTTCCCACAAATGAAAACAGTCTAGTTCTGGCAGCTGTGGACTTTGGGGACAGCACATGCAAGAATTGGGCAAGATCAGAGTCTGAGTGGTGCCCACAGGGCCCTCAGCACATCCAGAGACCAGCCCAGAGGCAGAGGAGAGCCTCTTGGGGAGGCAGAGGTGGGCTGTGGCTCACAGCGTGTGCAAGGACACTTACAGCAGAGACCCCAGGGAAACATAATAATTACTATTAATTTTATTATGTTTTGATTCATTCTGTTGTTGGTTCTGGCTTTTTGTTTGTTTGCTTTTTCTTTCTTTTTTTATTTGTTGTTTTAGTTTTTTAAAAATTTATTTAGTCTTTTGGGATCTCTGTGATTTTTAACATATTTTTTATTTTTATTTTTTATATATATTTCTATTTTTACTTTGCTTTTCTGTTGTTCTGTGTTTTTACCCCTTATTTTCTTCTTCGTTTTCGTTAATACATTTTAAAAAATATTTCCATTTCTACTTTGCTTTTCCATTATCCTGTGTTTTTTCCATTTTTAATTTATTTTATTATTTTTCTTCAATCATTTTTATTGGTTTGTTCTGTTTCCTTGTTTATTCTTCAGTTGGCACACTGCTTTGGTTTTGTTTTTAGGTTATGTGTTTTTGTTAGTTTTAACCCTAATTTTTTGATTTCGTTTTTGAGTTCTTCTATTTGTCTGGTTGTTCTCTTGCTTTCTGTTTTATTTGGTTCTGTTTTTGTTTCTTTTATGTGTGTGTGTTTCCTTGTTTCTGTTTTTGTTTGTTTCATTTTAGTTTTACAATTTTTCCAGGGTTTTGTTTGTCTTTTTTTTTCTTTAATATATTTTCTATTTTATTTTTTTATATTTCTATTTCTACTTTGCTTTTCTGCTGTTCTGTCTTCTTTCCCCTACTCTCTTTCTTTTCTTTTTTCTTTTTTTATCATTGTTGTTGGTTTGCTTTGTTTCTTTGCTTCATTCTCCAGTTGGCACTCTGCTTTGGTTTTGTTTTTGGTTTTGGGTTCTTGTCAGTTTTCTTTTTAATTGTTTGATTTCATTCTTGGGTTCTTTTATTTGTCTGGTTGTTCTCTTGCCTTTTCATTTATTTGGTTCTGTTTTTGTTTCTTTTGTGTGTGTGTGTGTTTCTTCGTTTCTGTTTTTGTTTGTTTGATTTTACTTTTTACCATTTGTCTGGGGTTTTGTTAGTCTTTTTTTTTTTTTTATTTTAAATCCCCTTTATTGCTGGGACGAACAACTTGTGGGGTCTAGGTTCCTCAACCAGAAGTCGGGCCTGAGGCTCTAGGGTGGGAGCACCAAGTCCAGGATGCTGGACCAATAGACAATTCCCGGCCCTAGGGAAGATTAATCGCCAAGAGCTCTCATGGAATACTTTATTTGAATCTAAGACCCTGCTCCACTCAACAGCCAGCAACTCCCAGAACTGGACCCCTCACACCAAACAACAAATGAGACAGGAACACAAACTCATCCATCAGCACACAGACTACCTAAAGTCATACTAAGCTCACAGACACCACAAAACTCACCACCTGACACAGCTCCGCTCATCAGAGGGAGAAGACTTAGCTCCACTCACCAGAACACAGGCACCAGTCTCTCCCATCAAGAAGCCTTACACAAGCCACTAGACCAACCTCACCACCAGGGGCAGAGAACAGAAGCAAAAGGAACTATTACCCTGGAGCCTGGGAAAAGGAGACATCAAATATAAATTAGACAAAGTGAGAAGACAGAAAAATATCTTGCAGGCAAAGGAGCAAGATAAAAACCCACAAGAACAAATAAATGAAGAGGAAGTAGGCAAACTACCTGAAAAATAATTCAGAGTAATGATAGTAAAAATGATGCAAAATCTCGGAAATACAATAGAGAAAATACAAGAAACGTTTAACAAGACCCAGAAGAACTAAAGAGCAAACAAAGAGTAATGAACAACACAATAACTGAAATTAAAAATACTCTAGAAGGAATCAATAGCAGAATAAATGAGGCAGAAAAACGGATAAGTGAGCTGGAAGATAGAATGGTGAAAATAACTGCCGCAGAGCAGAATAAACAAAAAAAGAATGAAAAGAACTGAAGACAGTCTCAGAGACCTCTGGGACAACATTTACCGCATTAACATACGAATTATAGGCATCCCAGAAGAAGAAGAAAAAAAGAAACGTTCTGAGAAAATATTTGAAGAGATTATAGTCGAAAATTTCCCCAACCTGGGAAAGGAAATAGTCAATCTAGTCTGGGAAGCTCAGAGAATCCCATACAGGATAAACCCTAGGAGAAACATGCCGAGACACATATTAATCAAACTAACAAAAATTAAACACAAAGAAAAATATTAAAAGCATAAACAGAAAAGCAACAAATAATATACAAGGGAATCCCCTAAGGTTAATGGCTGATCCTTCAGCAGAAACTGAACAGGCCAGAAGGGAGGGCAAGGTATATTTAAAGTGATGAAAGGGAAGAATCTACAACCAAGATTACTCTACCCAGCAAGTATCTCATTCAGATTCAGTGGAGAAATCAAAAGCTTTACAGACAAGCAAAATTAAGAGACTTTAGCACCACCAAAACAGCTTTACAACAAATGCTAAAGGAACTTCTCTAGGCAGGAAACATAACAGAAGGAAAAGACTTACAAAAACAAAGCCAAGATAATTAAGAAAATGGTAATAGGAACATACATATCGATAATAACCTTGAATGTAAATGGATTAAATGCTCCAACCAAAAGACATAGCCTGGCTGAATGGATACAAAAACAAGACCTGTATATATGCTGTCTAAAAGAGACCCACTTCAGACCTAGGGACACATGCATACTGAAAGTGAGTGGATGGAAAAAGATATTCCATGCAAATGGAAATCAAAGAAAGCTAGAGTAGCAATACTCATATCAGACAAAATAGACTTTAAAATAAAGACTATTACAAGAGATAAGGAAGGACACTACAGAATGATCAAGGGATAAATCCAAAAAGAAAATATAACAATTGTAAATATTTATGCACCCAACATAAGAGCACCTCAATACATAAGGCAAATGTTAGTAGCCATAAAAGGAGAAATCAACAGTAACACAATAATAGTAGGTGACTTCAACACCCCACTTACACAAAAGGACAGATCATCCAAACAGAAAATAAAAAAGGAAACACAAGCTTTAAATGAGACATTAAACAAGATAGACCAAACTGATATTTATAGGACATTCCATCCCAAAACAACAGAATACACTTTCTTCTCAAGTGCACAGAGAACATTCTCCAGGATAGATCACATCTTGGGTCACAGATCAAGCCTCTGTAAATTTAAGAAAACTGAACTCATATCAAGCACCTTTTCCGACCACAACCCTATGAGACTAGGCATCAATTACAGGAAAAAAACTGTAAAAAAATACAAACATATGGAGGCCAAACAAAACACTACTAAACAACCAAGAGATCACTGAAGAAATCAAAGAGGAAATAATAAAATACCTAGAAACAAATGACAATGAAAACATGACAACCCAAAAGTTATGGGATGCAGGAAGAGCAGTTCTAAAAAGGAAGTTTATAGCAATACAATCCTACCTCAAGAAAAGACAAAAATCTCAAATAAACAACCTAACCTTACACCTAAAGCAATTAGAGAAAGAAGAAGAAGAAGAAGAAGAAGAAGAAGAAGAAGAAGAAGAAGGAGAAGGAGAAGGAGAAGGAGAAGGAGAAGGAGAAGGAGAAGGAGAAGGAGAAGAAGAAGAAGAAGAAGAAGAAGAAGAAGAAGAAGAAGAAGAAGAAGAAGAAGAAGAACAACAACAACAACAACAACAACAACAACAACAACAACAACAAAAACCAAAGTTAGCAGAAGGGAAGAAATCATAAAGATCACATCAGAAATAAATGAAAAAGAGATGAAGGAAACAATAACAAAAATCAATAAAACCAAAAGCTTGTTCTTTGAGAAGATCAATAAAATTGATAAAGCATTAGCTAGACTCATTAGGAAAAAAAGGGAGAAGACGCAAAACAACAGAATTAGAAATGAAAAAGGAGAAGTAACAACTGACACTGCAGAAATACAAAGGATAGTGAGAGACTACTACAAGCCACTATATGCCAATAAAATGGACAAGCTGGAAGAAATGAACAAATTCTAAGAAAAGCACAACCTTCTGAGACTAAACCAGGAAGAAATAGAAAATATGAACAGACCAATCACAAGCCCTGAAATTAAAACTGCAATTAAAAATCTTCCAACAAACAAAAGCCCAGGGCCAGATGGCTTCACAGGTGTATTCTATCAAACATTTAGGGAAGAGCGAACACCTATCCTTCTCAAACTCTTCCAAAATATAGTAGAGGGAGGAACCCTCCCAAACTCATTCTACAAGGCCACCATCACCCTGATACCAAAACCAGACAAAGATGTCACAAAAGAAGAAAATTACAGGGCAATATCTATGATGAACATAGATGTAAAAATCCTCAACAAAATAGTAGCAAACAGAATCCAACAGCACATTAAAAGGATCATACACCATGATCAAGTGGGGTTTATTCCAGGAATGCAAGGATTCTTCAATATATGCAAATCAATCAATGTGATACATCATATTAACAAACTGAAGGATAAAAACCATATTAAAAACTCAATAGATGCAGAAAATGCGTTTAACAAAATTCAACACTCATTTATGATAAAAACTCTCCAGAAACTGGGCATAAAGGGAAACTACCTCAACATAATGAGTGCCATATGTGACAAACACACAGCCAACATCATTCTCAAGGTGAAAAACTGAAAGCATTTCCTCTAAGATCAGGAACAAGACATGGGTGCCCACACTCATCACTATTATTCAAAATAGTTTTGGAAGTTTTATCCTTGGCAATCAGAGAAGAAAAAGAAATAAAAGGAATCCAAATTGGAAAAGAAGAAGTAAAACTGTCACTGTTTGCAGATGACATGATACTATACATAGAGAATCCTAAAGATGCTACCAGAAAACTACCAGAGCTAATCAATGTATTTGGTAAAGTAGCAGGATGCAAAATTAATGCACAGAAATCTGTTTCAATCCTATACACTAACAATGAAAAATAAGAAAGAGAAATTAAGGAAACAATCCCATTTACCATTGCAATATAAAGACTAAAATACCTAGAAATAAACCTACCTAAGGAGGCAAAAGATCTGTATGCAGAAAACTATAAGACACTGATGAAAATAATCAAAGATGATACAAACAGATGGAGAGATATACCATGTTCTTGGATTGGAAGAATCAACACTGTGAAAATGACTATACTACCCAAAGCAATCTACAGATTCAGTGAAATCCCTATCAAACTACCAGTGGCATTCTTCACAGAATTAGGACAAAAAATTTTACCGTTTGTGTGGAAACACAAAAGACCCTGAGTTGCCAAAACAATCTTGAGAGAGAAAAACAGAGCTGGAGGACTCAGGCTCCCTGACATCAGACTATACTACAAAGTTACAGTAATTCAGACAGTATGGTACTGGCACAAAAACAGAAATATAGATCAATGGAACAGGATAGAAAGCCCAGAGATAAACCCATGCATACATGGTCACCTTATCTTTGACAAAGGAGGCAAGAATATACAATGGAGAAAAGACAACCTCTTCAGTTAGTGGTGCTCGAAACTGGACAGCTACATATAAAAGAATGAAATTAGAACAGTTCCTACCACCATACACAAAAGTAAACTCAAAATGGATTAAAGACCTAAATGTGGGGCCACACACTATAGAACTCTTAGAGGAAAACATAGGCAGAACAACCTATGATAGAATTCACAGCAAGATCCTTTTTGATCCACCTCCTAGAGAAATGGAAATAAAAACAAAACAACACAAAAAACAAATGGGACCTAATGAAACTTAAAAGCTTTTGCACAGCAAAGGAAACCATAAACAAGATGAAAAGACAACCATCAGAATGGGAGAAAATATTTGCAAAAAAAACAACCGACAGAGAATTAATCTCCAAAATATACAAGCAGCTCATGCAGCTCAATATCAAAAAAACAAACAACCCAATCAGCAAATGGACAGAAGACTTAAATAGGCATTTTTCCAAAGAAGACATACAGATTGACAACAAACACATGAAAAGATGTTCAGTGTCACTAATCATTAGAGAAATGCAAATCAAAACTACAATGAGGTATCACCTCACACCAGTCAGAATGGTTGTCATCAAAAAATCTAGAAACAATAAATGCTGGAGAGGGTGTGGAGGAAAGGGAACACTCTTGCACTGTTGGTGGGAATGTAAATTGATAGAGCCACTATGGAGAACAATATGGAGGTTCCTTAAAAAACTAAAAATAGAACTACCATATGACCCAACAATCCCATTACTGGGCATATACCCTGAGAAAACCATAATTCAAAAAGATACATGTACCTCAATGCTCATAGCAGTGCTATTTACAATAGCCAGGACATGGAAGGAACCTAAATGTCCATTGACAGTTGAATGGATAAAGAAGACGTGGCACATATATACAATGGAATATTACTCAGCCATAAAAAGGAATGAAACTGAGTTATTTGTAATGAGGTGGATGGACCTAGAGTCTGTCATACAGAGTTCAAGCAAGTCAGAAAGAGAAAAACAAATACTGTATGCTAATGCACATATATGGAATCTAAAAAAATGGTTCTGATGAACCTAGTGACAGGGCAGGAGTAAAGACACAGAGGTAGAGAACAGACTTGAGGACATGGTGGGGAAGGGGAAGGTTGGACGAAGTGAGAGTGTAGCATTAACATGTATACACTACCAAATGTAAAATGGATGGCTAGTGGGAAGCTGCTGCATAACACAGGGAAATCAGCTCAGTGCTTTATGATGATCTAGAGGGGAAGGATAGGGAGGGTAGGAGGGAGGCTCAAGATGGAGGGTATATGGGGATATATGTATGCATATAGCTGATTCACTTTGTTGTAGACCAGAAACTAACACAACATTGTAAAGCAATTATACTCCGATAAAGATATTTAAAAAATTTAATACCAGAAAAAGAAAAAAAGAAAGACAATTTAGTCTTTTCTGAAGTTATAATCTGAGTCAAAATGGTCCATCCATTGTCTTGGGAACCTACTATGTGGAGTGAAACCCTCATGTGCTAAAGCCCCAATATAGGCCTCAGGCAACTTCTCTATCTTGATTTCCATCCTTTTTTCTAGGACTTACATGCCTTTGTAGGACCACATGTTCCTGTTTTATTGCTTCAGTCAAACCTCCCCTATAAACACTGTACATTCCAGCCTCTTCCATTCCTGAATTTCTGCAAGATTCCTGATGGCACAAATCAGGATTTGTGCTAATAAAGTGATTCTCCTGTTGTTTTCATCCTAAAACATGTTTCTCCTATTGGTTTAGTCAATCTTAGGTGAAACTACAAACCAAACATACCAAGACACACAAATTTCTATGCCATGGGCTGCCTTGGTTTTCAGAAATCAAAGTGCAGATTTGAGAAATCAATAACTGGAAAATTTTCAGGCAGATTTGAAAAATGCAAATTGCATATTATGTCAAAATTATTTTAACATGGCTATATTTATGATTTATGATTAATTCAGGGTCACTTTTTCTACTTTGGAGAGTTCCAACATTTATGAAAATCAAAGAAAAATTAGTCATTGCAAATAGATGAAAACAGTTAAAGCCAGGCAGCTGGTTGAGTGGTTATGCTGAATATGGCAGCGGTAACACTTGTCAGCCAGGAAGGTCACTCGGCACAGGGACAGGAGGAGTTTACAAAATGCACTTTCTGTCTTCTTCCCCAACATTTCTCTAATTTGCCCGACCTGTTTTCCAGCAGGACCTCCCTGTTATCAGTACCTCATTCATTTTTACTCTGTTTCTCTTTATGAACTGATTTCTCACTGCTTCTACATGGATGATAAACTCATCCTCTTGTGAGAAGTATAGAAGTCTTGAGCTAGGAGAACAAAGGAAGATGTCCTTGTAATTCTCTGAAGAGCTGAGAAATCAGGCATGTGCCCTCAAGGCAGGATAGCAGACCAGTGAGTGAAAAGTCTTGAGAACTCTCAATTGTAGGCAGGCAAAAACTTCCCCTTTGACTAAAAAGTCAAATAGCTTCTAACTCCACAAAGTGTGGGTTAGGGTGGGGGTGGCACTGGGGTGTGGTGCTTCCCAATACAAACACTGCAGATCAAGAGAAGCTTCCACTACAGACTTGTGGTTGCCAAGGGGGAGGGATGGATTGGGAGTTTTGGATTAGCAGATGCAAACTATTATATATAGGATGGGTAAACAACAAGATCCTACTGTATAGCACAGGGAACTATATTCAAAATCCTGTGATAAACCATAATGGAAAAGAATATGAAAAAGAATGTGTATATATATATGTGTAACTGAGTCACTTTGCTGTAAAGCAAAAATTAACACAACATTGTAAATCAACTATACGTCATTAAAATTTAAAAAATAGAAGCATAAAAAAAGCAAAACTTCCACAGATTTAGGGATTTTTCTAAACACCTATCTAAAATGCTGTTATCAACATCTTTTTCCATAAGATCATGAATAAAGACACATGCACAAATTAGATCAAATGAGATCAGCAGCAGGAGCTGGTTCTATATTTCACTTGGGCTGAGCAGCTGGTTCCTCGTTCTGGTCAAGTCTGGTTAACACCAATTCTAAGAGGTGTCTCTAATTCACTGTCTATTTTCACATAAGAACAAGAGGTTAGGTAACATAACTAACTGGAGTGAGATAAAAACATAAGCAGTGAACAGGGTTACACTTTGGTGCAAATCTGGCTTCTCTTGTTCACATAATAAAAATAGCACCTAGTAAGTCTCTCTTCCTTGAACTTAAGAGGGCTTGTAGTTTGGCAGGCCTTGGTGTTTGTATTACCCTTTCTGCCTCAAAAAAGAGCTACACTGAAGGAATTTTGGCCTTGTTAGTGTCAGGAAATGGAACTCAGAAGCCTAAAGAGCTACCTCACATTAGTCTCACAAGAAAATTTACTGAAAATTGCATCCTGTCCTTAAATAAGATGTAAGTGCCCAGGTCCAGAAAAATCTCCAAATATTGAAGCCCATTTCAGAACATATTTAGGGAGGATTCTTTTAGCACTGCCCAGCAGATAAGGGTAATCTCACAGCTGCTTCTATGGAAAAGGAAAGGCAGAAGGTGTGCAGGAGGAGGGGGGAGGGGTGGTGAGCAGCCTGCAGTGAGGTAAGCCTGGCCACCCTCGTACACTCTGTGCAGCACAGGCTCTTTGCACATGAATGCTTCCTTCTTGTCGGTGCAAAAGGGAAGAGAACAAGATAGATATTTACAGGAGCTGGGTTGTCCTGTGCCAGTCTCAGCCTACTGATAATGATGTTACTGGCCAGAAATGCCTGGGGACACTCACCTAGGCTGTGGTTCCTTTCAGGACCAGTGCTGTGTCTGGGCTGGTCTTTGTGGTTCTTATGATTGCAAGGCATCCTCAGCAACAACTATCAGGAAACTTTGAAGGAAACATGGTTTATTACTTACATGTCTTGGAGGGTATATGCCTGGGTCCACATAGGGAGGTCTTCGGTAGAGAGACCATGCTGGTATAAGTTTCTGTCTTATTGGGGTCTAGGGTCAGGGCCTAGGGTTTCAGGGCTCACCCTTCATTGGTGAATTTAAAACATAAGCATGGGAAGGAAAGAAAAGAAAAAAGTGGCCAAAAGATCAGTTATCTAAATCAAACAAAGTTCTCTAAACAAAGGGACCTGGTGGGGAGGTGAGGTGGAGGGGGAGGCCTGGCTCTTTATCTAGTCCCATGGCTGGCAATGTATTTATTTAGATAGCCATCTTTGAAGTGGATGCTTAAGTCAGGCATTATGAAAAAAAAAAAAAAGAAAAGAAAAAGAAAAACCAACTGTCAGGGCTTACACTACTTGGATACGAAGAAAGGAGAGGCATTTCATAGCATTATCTACCAAAATGGACCTGCCTGTGTCCCCCTAGAATTCATATGTTGAAATCTAATCCCCAATGTGATAGTGTTAGGAGGTGGGGCCTTTGGAGGTGATTAGGTCACAAGGGTGGAGCCCTCGCGAATGGGATTAGTGCCCTTGTAGGAGATATAGACCCCTTCCACCAGGTAAGGATGTAATGAGAGTTCAACCATCTGCAACCCTGATGAGAGACCTCACCAGAACCCAGCCATCCTGACCCCAGTCTCCAGAACCGTGAGAAGTAAGTTGTTGTCTAAGCCCAAACAGACTAAGATACGAGTCCAATGGGATCTTAACTTTCTAGGTAGAATATATTATGCTATTTTTCAAACTTTCTTATACAAACTGGATTTCCAGTTTACAGGTTAGAAGATGTTCTATCTGGGCAGGAAGAGAAAAATATGCCATAACATGAAAAGAATTTCTAGAAAAAGTTACCTTGATGTGAATCATCTTTGAGGGGGGATGACCAGTCTAGAAATACTGGCAGGTGTAAACCATGGGGATGAAGAAAAGTTCTTTTCTGCAGCCTGACCTTTCTTGACCATTTGACTGGCCCAAGGGTGTCCCTGGGGTCTTGGGCACTCTGCAGTTCCCCTTGGCCTTCAGTTTGTTTCTTCTTTTTTCTAAACATCTCCAGGCCAGTACTCAGGTTAGCCAACAAAAACCAGATTTTGAATGACTTAGGCCTCTCTTCCATAAAACTCCAACAAGGCCTAAGGAAATTCTCAAAATTCTAAGGCTACCTAAGAGATTTCTGTATACAAAAAAGCTAAATTAGGCCCTAAGACATGTGACAAGAAACTTAGGTAAATCATTTCTGACCATGTCTTTTCACAAGGGAGATGTTTACCAGCTTGTGTTACAATGTACCTGTAACACTTTGAGTCTTCTCTGTCCCACATATGAGAAAAACATCCCCCCTGATGTCTCCCAACACCGGGCCTGGGGCAGTGAAAATGAGCAGAATCCAGGTCCATTTTGGCCCATTTGTAAGAATCAGGTTTCACTGAAGAAAACAGAAGTCACTCCAGAGATTTTACTCAGGAAATGGCTTAACACACAGAGTAAATACTTACACTTTAGGTGGAAGGAATGGGGTACAAGCTAGGCCTCCATGAAATACTCCCTGAACATTACAGATCTCACTCACAAGGAAGTTACTTCCTCTGAGGCCACTAAAGCTGCCTCTGTGTCGCCCCTACAATTGCAGACTGGGTATCACAAAGCTGCATCAGGGCTGCTGCCTCTTCCTTCACTCTGGAGTCAGAGGAAGTGCACTGGAAACCAACTCCTGAAGAAGTCCCTCCCCCTCACCCCGGGACCTTGCTCATCAACCAGACAGGTGTAGGCCTCTGCCGCAGTGTGTCTTTCAAATCTTAACTCAAGTTCATCTCACTGGCTGAGACTAATTAACACTCTGAATCCTAGCTGCAAGGGATTCTAGGAAACAGAGTTTTAAAATGTCCAGCTTCCACAAATAGAAGTCAGGTGGAGTGCAAACTAGTCCATGGCAATTTCTACCTATTTTTCTTCTGCTTGAGGAATGAAAAAGCAGCAGCAGAAAGAAATCACAAGTGTAAGGTTCTCACAGCCAACCACACAACTCAGGATGGGCAGAGAGTTAGTCAAATAACAGCAATAACAACAAAGCCAAATGGCAGTCCTGGGACACCTTGACCTAGCACTGCTCTGAGGTCAGAGAGGTGCAGAGCTGGCATCTTTGCCAGGACCCTGCCAAGATTCAAACTGTTGCCCACAGTGCCTCACTGATGAGTCCCCAGGATGGGCCAGGACCCATCCCACTTTATTATAATCTATGAAGTTAGATTATAGACAAAAAGGACTACCTGGGGTTTAATTGCTGCTGTAAAGGCTCAAAGACTGATGGACTAAGAAGTAACTTCACATCTGCTAATAAACAAAGACAATAGCAATGCTGCCAAATATCTAAAATAACTGAAAGGCAATGTTTTTTTAAAATATATACATTTAAACTCAGTTTTTGGATTAATATTTGACATTAAATCGTTTTCTCATATTAATGCATTTCTTATAACTAGATATTTTCTTTCATATGGCATGTTTTAATTGATGGGTGATATAAGAAAGGTTAGTTCTATGACATGAGTTACCTAAAAACAGAGATGATGGGTGAGTAATGAAAATGACATTTCAACATCTTTGACTAATAAGCTACTGCCTTTCAATTCTTAAGATGAATGATGCTGTTTTCAAAAGAGAAACAAATACTAAGAGAATTATTTTCCAAAGAGCATACTTAAGTAGGATCCTTGAAATTTCTGTCCAGTTGACTTATAACTAGAAAATTGTTTGATCTCTGTTCTTCCAAAGAATCCAGAATATTGCCTAGGCAGCCAACAAGCGCACAGAAAAAAATACGAGCCTGTTTGATGGGGACCCTCAGTTCCAGCAGAGGAGCTGGGTCTGTGGCTTTAGTGACAAAGTATAACAGAGTCCTTTCTGAAATGCCTACCTCAGAGGTTAGAGTTCCTCCAGATTTAGAACTAAATATTTCCCCAGAACTTCATTTCATTTTGGGAAAGATACCATCATTTGTGACCTGTGACCCTGTGTGTATCTGTCTACCTATAAACCCCACGTTGCATGGACTTCTTTCCTTAGTAGTCATGGCTTCCCTTGCTCTAGAGGGAATGTTAGGACTTGAGAAAATGTGACCCATATATCGAAGTACTTTTATTCTAACTTGCTCTCAGCCTGCAAACAAGGAGCACAGTGCCTGGCACCTGCACAGGAACCCCCATGTGGCCAGGTTAGACAAAGTTCAGCAAACAACTGGCTAATCCTTCACACAGGATGTTTTCTGGTGTTTTGTGTTGTTTTTTCTAAAATCCCTTCCCTCTGCACATTCCTCACCCCTCTGATTTCTTTTGCTTTTATCCACCCCCTCTCCCAATGTCCTATTATCAAATTTCCTTTCTGGAACCAGTCAATTCAAACTGGTTGCCTAGCACCTGCACATCCTCCCTATGCAGGTGAATCCCTATCTTATGCACTTTGGTGGGAGGCAGAACCTACTCCCACATCTATTCTGCAGAAGCTGGTTACACCTGGCCGTCTGTTTCGGCATTCTTTGCAGCAAGATGCAGGCTTTGGCCATCTCAGACACCCAGACTCTGAGTTAGAAACAGTGAAGCAGGGAAGCAGGGCCAGCAGCAACATTGGTGTCTGGCAAAAGATGCAGAGAGATCAAGTTTCTGGGAGTATTAATCTCTTTGGGCTACCATAACAAAATACCACAGCCTGGTGGTGGCTTAAATATCAGATACTCATTTCTGGGGGACAGGGGAGTCAAGGTCGAGGTCCCTCCTGAGGCCTCTCCCTGGCTTGCAGATAGCTGCTTTCTCTCAGCTGGTCTTTCTCTGTGCACACACTTCTCTGGTGTCTCTCCCTCTTCCTATAAGGCCACAGTTTTTGTGGATCAGAGCCATACCCTATGACCTCACTTAAACTTAATTACCTCCTTAAAGGCCCATCTCCAAACATAATCACATTAGGGGTTAGGGCTTCAACATATGAATTAGGGGAGGACACAATTCAGTCCATAACACTGGGCAACAATGTTGCTGTCCACATCCAGTGCCCAGGCCAACTGGCTACAGGCAGCACAGTGGTCACTGCATGGCCAGGTGGCTGGTATCCTCACTGGCCCTGCTGTGTCACATGGTTTGGGACATAGTCCTGGCCAAATAGCTCCACATCTAGTCCTCTGGCCCTCCTGGAGAGAATTTTTTTCAGCAGGTCACCAAAGATGTTGCACCACGGAGTGACCTCTTAACCTCACCCCACTCCATACTGTATAACTGCAGCTATCACTTTGGAGACCAACTTAACTTCCTCAATTCCTGGACTTCAACTTAGCCATAAATCATCCTCCCCCAACTAAAAAATACTAATGGATTGGAAATCATGATTCTGCTCTAATTGTGGAAATTTTTGTAAACCAAATCATGCTGGTTAGAAGAGTGGTTCTCAAAGTGGGTCCCTGGGCAAACAGCAAGGCTGTCACTTGTGCACTCAGTAAAGCTGCAAGTTCTTGGTGCCACTCAAACCCCAGAAACTCCTCTGAGGGTGGAGCCTGGTAAGTTGTTTCAACAAACCCTCCAGGGGATGCTGATGCACAGTCAAGTTTGAGAACCACTGGTTAAGAGAAACCTTCACTTGAGTATAAAACACTAGGGACAAAAACCATAATAGAAAACAACGCAATCATCACTATGAACCTCCTTCTCCTGTATTCCCCCACCTCCTACGCATGGCATCACGATGCTACTTATCTATCTAAAAATCAGGATTATTATGCATTCATGTGATTAGAAATTTGTTCTCCACATATTCAGGACTATGTTTTTGATTGAAAGTGTGTTTATTTACTGCACCAACTACTATTCAGCTTCATGGAAGTGCCACTCTGGGACAATCTTTCTGCACAAAAACTTTAAGAATCTACCACATGGTGGAGTGAGGTTTCCAGTGCTCATCAAGGGAAGTGGAGCTTCTTGTTGGCGTGGCCATGGCCTGCCAGGGCAAGCAACCTATGTCCCTGAAACTCTACACACCCTTCTGGTGTCCCTAATTACTGAAAGACATTTTCTGTGTGAACATGAATAAGGTGCCAATGAATTTCTTCAGCAGAAATATTTTACAGTTTGAAAATGTGTCTGTGCTTGGTTTGGAGACGACATGTTGAGAGAAGCAAGAATTTCACACTTACAACTGATTCGCATTCAGAGCCCTGTCTCTGGGACCTGAGAGAATTGTTGGGATGCCCTAAAAGCATTCTCTCCCAACCTCATATAATGTCACATGGTTATGTATAGCAGTGAATGCTTGTTAATTCAGACTCTGTGAAATCACCATACAGTGGCTAAGGAGGGCCCTGGGATCAGAGGCCCATTCTCCTGCTTTGGGCTGTGAATCTCTGTAGACCTCTGTGTCCCCGTCTGTAGAATGGAGATAAAGAATTACAGGGCTGGGCCTCCCTGGTGGCGCAGTGGTTGAGAATCTGCCTGCCAATGCAGGGGACATGGGTTCGAGCCCTGGTCTGGGAAGATTTCACATGCCGCGGAGCAACTAAGCCCGTGAGCCACAATTACTGAGCCTGCGCGTCTGGAGCCTGTGCTCCGCAACAAGAGAGACCACGATAGTGAGAGGCCCGCACACTGCGATGAAAAGTGACCCCCACTTGCCGCAACTAGAGAAAGCCCTCGCACAGAAACGAAGACCCAACACAGCCATAAATAAATAAATAAATAAATAAATAAATAATTTAATTTAAAAAAGAATTATAGGATTATTCTAAGAGTAAAGAGAAGTAGTGTATTTAAACCCTGGCACATCCTGAGTAGCAGCCACTGATGGCCTAGTTGGAAGGCCGTGCAGGGCATCTTCTGGAGTTGTCTTTGCACATGGTTCCAAATCGGTTTTGAAAGAGCAAGGGAGTAAATATCCTCATCAGAGGGCAGGGAGCTGGTGCTGAAAACTCTGCTCCTGACCCTGTTCTGCTGTCGCACTCCTACTTACTGCTCAGTAAGTGGTATCTGTTTTAAAGAAAACAGTAAAAAGAAATAAGAAATTAAACAAAATGGACAAAGAAGAGTTGTGTTAAGGCCAGACCAGGTAGGAGATGACCTGTAGGAGAAACATGCTGTGTGAGGAGAGTGCTGGGCTGCAATTTAGAACAGCTGGGTTCCTCTTCCTGTGGGTCCAAATAAGCCAGTTAGACCCCAATGGGCCTCTTTTCATTCATACACAAGATAGGAAGACAAGGTGATATCTAAGGTTATCTCCATGATATGATTCTAATTTTTTTAAAAGTATCCAAAATGTCACAGGAGAGTCACTAAAAAAAAAGTATCCAAAATATTTTCTTCCCTTTTTTGTTTACAGGCAATCTATGAGCTAATTAAAAATATTTTTGCCTAAAAACATGAAGAAACTCTGGGAGATTATGGAAGTGTTTATTACTGTGACTATGGTGATGGTTTGACAGGTATGTGTATATGTCCAAACTCATCAAGATGCACACATTAAATATGTGCAGTTTTCATATTTTAATATATTATGTTTGCCTCAATAAAGGTATTAAAAATAAATGTTTGCCTCTCCATTAGACAACGTCTCTACCAACAAGACTTCATTGGCTGAGCCTTTGCTGTTGTATGCATGAGAAAAGAAAGTATAACTATAGAATTTTAAATAACACATTAATTTAGAACCTCTTATCCTTACCCTTTAATGCTAATTAATATGACTTTAAAACATTAGTTGTAGCCATGACACTTTTTCAACAGAAAGTTTCAATCATTTTGTCATATTTAGGTGAATCACTGTTACACCAGCACAGTTATTAGTTCTTTCAGCTTGGTTTAATGAAAGCCATAGCTCTTCAAAAAGAAGAGAAACTTAAATTCTCTTGTGAGTTGTTAAAGAAAGTAATCATTTCAAAGTTCTTGGCAAAAGCAAAATTTTTTCACTATATGAGATATAAATTATGGTCCATGTTTTATATTTAAGTTAATAGAATTTTTTTTTTGTCAGATGCTATGGGAACAAGACATTTCCTAATATCATACCTCTATTTTGGTAATGGGGATGATCAGTGATAAACTTTTATAGTGTTTCATTTATGGAAACTTTTTGTCACACATGGGGGTGTGCTGTATATATTGTTATGAAGATGATGCCACAGGCTGATAGATGCTATCATTGTAGAAGACAACAGCTTTTAAAAAATGCTGAGGGGGCTTCCCTGGTGGCACAGTGGTTGAGAATCTGCCTGCTAATGCGGGGGACACAGGTTCGAGCCCTGGTCTGGGAAGATCCCACATGCCGCGGAGCAACTAGGCCCGTAAGCCACAACTACTGAGCCTGCGCGTCTGGAGCCTGTGTTCCGCAACAAGAGAGGCCACGATAGTGAGAGGCCCGCGCACCGCGATGAAGAGTGGCCCCCGCTTGCCAGGCCTAGAAAAAGCCCTTGCACAGAAACGAAGACCCAACACAGCCATAAATAAATAAATAAATAAATAAATTTATAAAAAAAAAAAAAATGCTGACATTCTCAGAATGAACAACTTCCACTTAGGACACTATCAGCAAGGGTTTTCTAAAGCACTCAATGGAGTATACTCCAGTCCTAGAAAGAAAGATGCTGACATGGTCAAACAAGGAAATTAGTGTTACAGACAGTAGGAAAAATGCATGTAGTCTTCTGTGAGCACTCTTCAGGATTTCATTTATTTGCTTTAGTCATTGGCCAAAGCATTGGACAGAATCACTTTCTCGCTTTGCTAAGGAAATGAACCAAAGAATGTATTATACATAAGGAAGGAAATGAGGATGGTCTACTTTCTTTGTTAGAATAACCATGGGAAGAGGCAGCCAGAGGAAACTGCCTTCTGTGCCAGCATCCATGGGAACCTCTGACTCCACTCTTGTTACCCATTCACTCATGCATTCACTGATTCATTCCTTCCACAAACATTGCTGGGCACCTCCCAGCTCTAGGCTTGGGGCACTGGGGATAAGCAGTGTACAAAACAGAATCATGAGCTCCCATTCTAGTCACTGAAAGGATCAGAGAGTGGAAGCACTCTCCTCAGCACTGAACAGGGTAACTTACTGGAGAAATGATGTGGCTGTCCCTGACTGTAGTGTGGGTGGTGGTAAGGGCTCTGCTGCTCGGCCCTGTGATGTTTCCCTGCTACACGCCAGCCCCCTACCCTTGCACAGAGCTTTGTAACCTGGTGCCAAGGCAGCCCCCTCACTTCTGGAGAGGGAAACACCAAGACTATGGGGTGGGCAGTCCAGGAGAGTGGATATTGTACATTTGACTAAAAATGAAAAAAAATAGAGTTGGCAGGGACCTTGGATAGCTAGTCCAAACCCCTCACTTGCACAGAAGATTTTACAGGCCATTCGACATTCCTAAAAGACTATTGGAGCCTCCTAAGCTTACGAAACCCAAATGACAGCTGGGTTATTTTATGCAGACACATTTAGATCCATGGTGCCTCTTGGGGCCTCCCCAACCCTGCCAGTGAAAATGTTGCCCCCTTGGGAAGCTCTGTGTGTGCACTTCTGTTGGCCTTTGAGGACAGACACCCCTGCACCACTGCCCATGTCTCCTCAGGGACCACCTTCTGCTGGCATCTAGGGTCCTCTGCACAGGCAAGATCCCACCAGCTCTCCATTCCCTCAGTGAGTATGCTTCTTTTCCAGTCTCCTCTAGGGACTCTGACAGATTTGAAAAGTACAAAAAACACCGAACTCTTTAACATCTCTTTGTAAAAAGAGCTCTCGTTTTTTCTGTTTTCCATATTTAAAATGTGCAAAAGCCACCCCAAGGGAAGGAAGGTGTTTATGTCTGATCTTTGTGCTTGGCCTATGCTCTCCTGAATGAAGCTGAGCACCTCTCCTCTGCAGAACTCAAGTTCTCACTGTAACTTTCCTTCATCCCATACATGTTGTGTACAATGAGGTATGTATGAGTGCTCTGTTTATCTTGCTTCACCCACAGGCTGGCTTCAGGTACAACTAAGACTCAAAAGCAGGTGAAGGGGCCACAGCAGGATTTTTTAGTATCTTAGGTACAGTAGATGAGAATATGGGATAATATATCAAAGTCTAGTAAGGTAAGGTGATAGAAATATATACATATATATATATGTATATATATATGCTCAACATATACTTCAAACCCTTCAGTAAGTTATTGCTTTAGAAGAGATTAATCATTGCAACAACATGGATGAAACTTGAGGGCATTATGCTTTCTCAGACAAAGACAAATATTGTGTGATCTCACTTATATGTGAAATCTAAAATAAATAAACAAATAAACTCATAGAAAAAGAGATCAGATTCGTGGGACCAGAAGCAGGACTGGGGGGATTGGATGAAGGTGGTCAAAAAGTACAAACTTCCAGTTATAAGAAAAATAAGTAAGGTAAATAAGGTATGTAATGTACAACATGATGACTGTAGTTAACACTATTAACACTATTGTACAGTGTATTTGAAAGTCATTAAGAGATTAGGTCCTAAAAGTTCTCATCACAAGGAAGACATTTTTTTTTCCTTTTTGTATTTATATGAGGTGATGAGTGTTAACTAAACTTATGTGGTAATCACTTCACAGTATGTGTCAAGTCATTATGCTGTACACCTTAAAGTTATACAGTGCTGTAAGTCAATTACATCTCAATAAAACTGAAAGAAAAAAGATAACTAAGTAGTTCTGAGGCTCTAATATATAGCATGGAGACCATAGTTGATAATACTGTACTGTATAATTAAAATTTGTTAAGAGAGTATATCTTAAGTGTTGTCATACATACAAGAAAAGGTAACTATTTAAAGTGATGGATGTTTTAAATAACTTGATTGTGGGAATTGTTTCTCAAGGTATATATAACCAAACTGCCACATTATACACTTTAAATATATTACAATTTTATTTACCTCAATAAAGCTGGGACAATAGTAAAAAAAAAAAAAAAAAAAGAAAAAAGAATATGCTATTGTGTTTGGATTCATCATTTGATTTCCCCAGAAGACTATAAGTTCCTCAAGGGGATCTGACTTCAGGGAAGCTGAGCTCAGTCATGGATTCTCTCTTCAGTATAGAAAGGAAGGGAATGGAGGTTTCTTTAATTCTAATCTCAAATTTAGATAGGTTGGAGTGGAAGTTATTATACATGACATCCTTTTTTCAAATCATTTGAACTTTGAGACCAGCAGTATTGTTACCAGTGTTCCTCAGAATGGTCCAAGGAGCATCTGAATCAATGTGCCTGGGTAATCACTAAAAAGTAGATTCCTGAGCCACGTGTAGCTGTTGCACCAAATGTGCAGTCAGATCTTGGGAAACTCCCTGTTTTCAAGGACATGGGGTGATTTTTATGCAAACTAAATTTTGAGAAACCCATTCTGAAAAATGGTTGAAACTGAGTGAAACCATAGTGAAACCGAGCAGGACCCTGTGGGGTTCCTGGGCATGGAAGCCTTTCTGTGTCCTCTGTTTCTTGTTTGTAGGGAATAGCTTTCAGCCTCCATGACCATCCCTGAGTTCCAAAGGGCACATCCAAACAGTTGCTAATCATGGAAGGAAGGGGATGCAGTGACAAGGGAGGAGCAGTCAAGAAACAGTAGTGCAGCCTTGGGGCAGGGTCCTGGTTCCACCTCAAGGGATACACATAATGATATCTTTGAGCTCTTCTGCAGAACTAAAACCCCCAACAAATGGAAGATGAACTACTTGATGAAGCATTCTTCATTCCAGAGAGAAGGTCATAGTTTGATAACCTTGAGAAGCTCAGCTCATCAGGAGACCACTTGAAGCCAGATTAAAGGCAGGTAGGCCCTGCACACCCTCTGATCCTTATTAGCAACCCGACCCTTGAACCATTGCTATAAAACTCCTCACCAAATCCCTCCAGGTTGGGACACATTTTTGAGGGGCATGAGCCCACTGTGTCCCCCTTTGCCTGGCAAAGCAATAAAGCTATTCTTTTCTACTTCACCCAAAACTCTGTCTCCAAGATTCAATTTGGCACCAGTACACAGAGGTTGAGTTTTTGGCATCAGTAGCTGCCATCCAATAAATGGATCTAGAAGGGACTGGCTGGGTTTTCTCCCAGCTATTAGGATTTGAAAAATACCACAACTATACACTGTACAGCAACCCAGGGATACAAAATTATTGCCCAAGGAGTGGGTTAGATCCAGCCAGGAAACACTTCTTTGACCCATACAGTGTCTAAAGTAATTTGCGTTTGCAAGGCTTTAGGTCGATCCTGTTTTCTAGTTTGCCACAGTCCCCAGCACTCCCTGTTGTCTCACACTGAATCCGCTTCATCTGGCTGACTCTTGCCAGCATTTAAAGTTACAATCCTTGAAATGTGGACATTTGATAAAAGCACTTGGACCTACAGACTGAAACTAACAAGTTCAAAAGAAATTGATGTATAAAGTGGAATGTCAATGTATTCAGTTGCAGGGAGAAATAGTTGAAAGATGGATGGATATTCATGCAACCTGACCCTGGACTTCTTGCCCTCTAGGTAAATGGTATTATCAAAGATTTCTTGGCAAGGAATCAGCATAAGAGGAATAAGTTCTATAATTTAAATATTGAATGGTTGTAGGATAAAAACCTGCTTCATCCCCTTCCACAGTGTCTACCATACAGAAAAGAAAATTGGACTGGCCTGGGCAGTCTTGTGTAAAGGATTTTCATTCAGTCATGGTCTTCTTTGTAAATTTAGGTATCCTTGCTGTAGGCAGATACAGTAGGGGCTCCCTGGAGGAAAAGAACCAGATGTGGCTTCTCTTTTTTTGATGTAAAAGAAGCCATTTTTGCCTAAGCCATTTTATGATACAAGCCTGGCTGCAATGCTTGCCCTTGAACAGGTCTCAGTAATTCATGATCTTAAGGTAACAAAGGAATTCAGGAACAGAGAAAAGGCAGTCAAACAATAGTGCAGTGATAAAGCAGAGTCCTAGTTCCTCTTCAAAGATTATACATAACAATATGTCTTTGAGTTCTGCAGGAACTAAGGCCCCCACCCAGGTGGAGGATGGAATGAGGATATTGACCCTCTTGACTTCAATCAACTAAAGCTTGGACTCTGTTGACCTTTGCCCCAATTCTATGCTGAATTCTCCTCTGCTGAAGCCCTTCATGAATATGCATGTACGCTTAGCTTAAAACTTCCCCAATTTTGCTGTCAGGGAGATGCGGCTTTGGGAAAGACCCCCAGTGGTCTCCTTACTCGCTGCAAGTAATAAATCCTTCTCTTGTTCTTTGGCTTGGTTGTGTCTTTTGGCTTGACACCCACCAAGAGGCAAACCGTGTTTTTTGGGTAACACTGCTTTGGTTATTATATGTTGGTGCCATAGTGTAACTTTCAAAGACAATCCTTACTTCAAATCCTGCGTTGACATTTAAAAATCTCCCTTCTATGTCTCCTATAGAAGGAAAAAGTAAAATGGACACTTGTTGAGGGTCTGCTGTATTGTGTATATGACCTCATCAATGTTTACATTAACTTGGTGATGTGGGCCTTATTGAATATGTCCTTAACATGTGAGGACATTGACCCTCAGGGTGATTAAATAAACTGCCCAAGGTCACACAGTGAGTGGTTGAACTGGAATTCAAAGCCACGTGTGTGAACTTCAAAGTCTAGACTAGTCCCTGAGTTCTGTGACCTCAAGATCCAGCGTAATGCTTTTCCAACATAATAAAATGGCAGTATAAATGTTCAATGGCCCATCCTAATATTTACATACTTTATGAGAAAAGGGACTATTTAGAGCGATATTTATTGCAGCACCTAAGTGCAAATTAGTCCATCTATAAATCTATATTGAACAACAAATATATAAAATCAGCTGTGGCAAGTCCCATAGGGGATACAGGGTTTACAATCTGATATCCCAGGGTTAAACAACTGTTCAGTGTAAGAACCCTAGAAATGCTATAAGGCAGAGTCTGATTAAATTATAAGAGTAACATATGGGAATTCGAGACACTGTCCACCTGAAATGACGAGAACAGCCTTCAAGGGTGCTGGGGATGTGCCCTGAATCTTGAAGGATTTAGGAAGCAGAGGAAGAGTAGTGACTTTCCAGTGTCTCAGGCCAAAACTCAAAAAGCCTGGGATGTGAAACAAGGCTACAGTAGGGATAATAAACAGCCCTTCTCTGTTTAAAGCCCATAGTTGTAGGTCACTAGCTTCTTGAATTTCTACCTGTAGGTTTCAGTGTTTTTAAGGAGGCCTCCAACTGTTCTTGCTCTGACTCTCACAGAAGTTCTGGTTGAAATGCAAATACCCCCAGACCTGGCTGTGCCACATTATTTCCATAAGAAAATGAGTGTTTGCAATCTGCTTCCAACCCCTGATTCCAACTGATTTTCTCCTCTCTATACCTTAAAAATAATTTTAAAAAATAGTTTCAGATCTTTTAACTGAGATACAGTGGTTATTATACAATGAGAAATGTGTGTTGTATACTGTGTTTGTAAAACTACTTCTGATTTTGCCTTCTTTGGTTCAGTGGGGCTATTTCCACGTGAACCCATTTTCATTCTGAAAACTTCCATAGTAAATGGGCAGAAATGCTGCTTTTGGCTCACACAGTCCCAGTAATGTTGCCAAATCTGGATCCCTGTGCCCCAATGCCAAATAAAAATATAGAGACAGAGAATTGGAAGATAAATAGAGAGGCTTTTTATTTTCTTTGCCAGGCAAAGGGAAGACACAGCAGGCTAGCTCCTCAAGAACTGTGTCCCCACTTCCTGGGGAATTACAGGGATTCTTATAGGGGAGTTTGCAGTCGGAAGTGAGTGATAAGGATCAAAAAGGTGAATGTCTTGCATTCTTCTTCTTCTTGCATTATTTCAAAACAGTCACTGCTGGAGTCAGGCAACCTGGTAATTGGGTGCAGCAGTCTCTGGTTTATCAATCTGCGATCTCTGTTCTGAAATGCAAACAGCTACAAGGGGTGATTTGCTACAAGAGATTACAGGGGGAGCAAATACCAGGTGCAGAATGTAAATTACCTGAATTACACAGGATTAGGGGTGACAGGTTAGTTTTGTGAAGAACAAATCTACAGACACTACAGATTAGTAACAGTTAAAATAAAACTAGGATTGATTAACTCCGGCCAGTTTATACTTCTTCTCTAGGCTGCTCACTGTTACCTTTTTTCCTTGTTCTCAGGAGAGAGAAAACTTCATTTCTATTTTTGTTGCAACAGTAAGCAAATGCTTAACAACAACAACAACAAAAGCATATTGATGGGATTCAGGACACACTACCCCAAAATATGGCACTTGGCAAATTGAATATTTTAAGCTGATTTAGTTTGAGAATTTTCCTCACTTTCTCTCCTGAAGCAGGTCATAAAATCTCCCTATGACTGGAGGAAAGGGGCATGCTTATCTCCAAAACAGAGACACCAAGAAGAATATGAAGGAGCAGGCCTCGCTATGTTTCCCCCAAGACACTACCCTTTACTCATACCCTCTTGTCCTATCACATTTTTCTACGGCTTTCCACCCTTCATCAAACCTAGCGCAAAAGCACTCAGCTTTAACCACTTCTTTGGGTCTCCCTTTTCTTATGAAGACTCCCCTGAGTCACATAAAACTCATACTAAATAAGTTTGTGTGCTTTTCTCTTATTAATCTGTCTTGTTAAAAAAAACAAAATTCAACTGAGTAAATTTTAAAGATCTTGTTGGTTCTATTCAAAGATTCATGAATTGAACAGTATCCAATTTAGCAGATAGTAAGGAGCTCTGAGGAGTTGTACAAGATGAAGACTTTTATAAGCAGAAGGGACCAGGAACAAGGAAGTTATACTAGGCCAAAAATTGGGTTGGCTATTGCAAGGTTACTTTCCCTTAGGGAATGGGGGGTCTATCAGGCAGATGACCTCACTAGTGCTAATCAGGTGATTCCTGATTGACTGAAATTAAGATGTAATTTCTGGAAGAGCAGAAACTGTAATTTAGTTGTCTCAGTTTGGTGACATATGACTTGGTATAAGCAACTCCATTTTGGGCCTGTTGTCATATTTTTAACATAGGGTTGATAGAAGGTGAATTTTATTTTATTTTTCTCATTTTAAAGAAGCCCAGGGGTGGGCAGTAAGGTAGCCAGGAAACCTTGGTTCTTCCAGCTCCCATCTCTGCCTGCCCTTAGCTGTGGTTCTTAATCTCATGTTTCAAGGTGGCTGCTAGGACTTCAGCAGCATGATGGAGAAAGAAACAGAGAAAGGCATCCAGCCTCTACTTAAAGAGATTTCCTGGAAGAAGAGGTAAGATTTCCACTTACATAAACCTAGACACAAGGCCAGTGTCAAGACAGGCTGGGAAAGGGATGCTTTTTCTGGAGGCGGCAAGGTTCCAGCTAAGCCCTGCCTTTATTTCTGACTTAGGATGAGAGAGTGAGTATTGGGAGACAGCAAGCAGTGTGTTCCTCCTGTGAAACACTCTGGGCCGGAACAGAGACACGTGCTTCCTTATGAGAAGGAAACATTTACTTGCAGTGAAGACCTATGGTCTTGACCTGCTGCAGGTTATAAGGATCAGAGATATTTTCAGGTAACCTCACATGAGCACTTTTTTGTAAAGGGATGCAGAAAATAAAGGAACCCTCTAAACAGCCACATCATCTATCATATACATTTACTGAGTAACCAGTGAGTGCCTACTCTATGTCAGACTTTATGCTAGAAACTGCATAAATTAGTTTGGCATGATCCCTGTCATCTCAGAATTTACAGGATTGATGGATGTATATGTATTTAAATACAATGCAATGGCATGTGAGCGAGGAGAGGAGAAGTCTAGGGGGACCCAAGAGGAACAATTATTTCAGACTTTACAGGGAAGATATACCATTTCTTTTAGCTGCAATGTATGGAGAAGCATTACAGGAAGAGAAGGTGATGGGATTCAGGACATGCTACCCCAAAGTACAGCACCTTGGCACATTGAATATCTAAGACTGAAGGAACTGGGGGAAATGGCAGAAGCAAGAAAGTCACTCTGACCTCCCCCACCTCATACTTCTCCCCTGAAAAAGGCCATAAAACTCCTGTGTGGAGGGTCCCCTCCCTGTACCAGGAGGAGGGAAGGCATTCTTATCATTGGAGTTGGGGAATTTGGGGCCAAGATATCTGTACAAACAAACCTTAAAAACTAATCTTTTCTTCCTAGTTACTTCTTCACCATTTACTCCCCCGAGCCCAAACTCCTTTGCCTTGTCCATTCTTCACAAATGTATTGTTTCTTTGTCTAAAAGGTATAAAAGCTTCCTGCTCTGGTCACTTCTCTGAGTCTTCATTCTCTGGCAAATATTCTCATGTACATGTAAAAATTCAGTAAAATATGTATGCTTTTCTCCTGTTAGTATGTCTTTGTCAGTTTGATTTTTAGACCCAGTCAGGGACCTTGAAAGAGTTCAGAAAGACTTTCTTCCTCCCCTACAAAGCACCAGCTATGCCAGTGCAGAGAAGGGCTGTGGCCGGCATGTCTGTGGCCTCTGCAGACACGGAGTGCAGGGCAGCTGGGTGGATGCTGGCCTTCACCTGCCACAAGGCAGGGCCTCCCAGGTCTGTGCCATCTCTCACGACCACAAGCTCCTTATTTCCTTGCACTGAACTTCTCACTGCTTCTGGTTAGGGTGCTGGTTCTGACACAGCTCTGACCAGACTGTTCAGGATACATAACTCAGCTCCAGAAGGCATGTTCTTCCAAAATCTCTACTTCCTCTCCTCCTATTCTTTCAAACCTCTTCCAGACAGGTTTAGTCTTCACTAACCCACCATCACTGGTTTCATCAAGGCCAGTAACCTCCATGGTGCCACACCCAGAAGTCTTCACCCCACTGGATCTTGTGGCAGCACTTGGTCCAGTTGACCCCAGACCCCCTCTGACATCCACATGGGTTTGGCTCCTGCCTTCATAGCCTTCAGGTCTCTGCTAGAATGTCACTGGACCTCTGACCCTCTCCTCTCAGCACACAGGGCCCTCCCTCCATTGGCTGCCCTTCATGGCTGTTATTGTATGGGTACATCATCTGTTTACTGTGTAAGGGAAGAGAGACATTCACCAACTCTTTTAGGTTCCATGGCTGGGTCTATAAAACAAACTGGCAACAGGGAGATTAATATGAGAAAAAGTATACAAATTTATTAATTTTTTATATTATGTGCTTGGGGACATCACAGGAAACAAAAACAAATATCCAAAAAGGTTTTGAGATTTGAGACCTTAGTATCCTCTTCTTAGGGGAAGAGGAGAGGAGATGTAGGCCACTTAGGGGAGACTAAATGATGCGGGGGAAAGATGAATAATCCCTTAGAAGAATAGGTGAGAGCTGTGATAATTTGTGACAAAGTCTGGGTGTGATTTTGACTTCTGGTCTCCTCTCCTGAGATGAATCAATTCTTCTCAGTTGATGAAACTCCAGGAGGGAATCTATGACAATTTAGTTCTTTTTGGAGGATCAGTCTTTAGGCAGATATGGAGAGTTCAGAGAAAGCCTCTCCCTACATTTGCTGTTTTTCAAGTGCCTACAGCTCAAAATAATCAACATACCGAAGCAGCCTATTTTGGGGTGGCATGTCCAGAAATCCCACCTGAATGAGAGCCTCAGAAGAACAGAGGCTTTGTCTTTCCTGCTCACTGCTGGACCCCTGAACCCAGAATTGTCTGGTCCCCAGGAAGCATCTGAGACATATTTACTGGCTGTATGGAACTGGGGGGTTGCCACCAAGGGGACTGAGTGTGTGTCAGACACTGAAAGACTCTTGGATTCCTCTCTGCAGTACAATCACGGCATAGCAGTTGTAATTGCCAACTTGTTTTAGAGGCTGCTTTTTAGACACAGGGATAAATGCAGTCACGGAGATGAACACTGTCCTTTCCGAGGCATGAACTTGGTAAGACAAATGTGCACTCACCCCACTGAGGCTGCCATCCTCATAGTGTTTGAGATTCCCTCTCACAGGTTATTATAGAACTCTGAGTACATTTCATGGTGGAAATATCTAAACTTTTAAGAGTCTATTATACTTTTAGAGACAGGAAAATGAGGTTTGAAATTATGTTGTTTAATCTGAATAATTTCTTTCTGTTTTTCATTTTCTGGGTCAAAACAAGATCTGAAAATAAAATACTGAGACCAATCATTTTGTGCATGGTGTCTACACTGGACCAGAGGTAATTACACAAAAGGTATTCTGAAAACATTGTAAATAGAGGCAGCAACCTCACAACAGGCACAGAAACTACCAGAAGACCACCTTCAAAGATCTTCACTTTTGTTTATATCTAAAATTAGATTGTGAAATTACAAAAATGTCAATTGTTTCATACCTGAACCTAATGCACATTTTACTCTGACCTCCAAATCGTGTATGTTATGATGTTCTCAATTTTACCTGATATTGCTATAGATCTTCACATGATGTGTGTTATTAGGAGAAAATGTTTTATCAAGGGACCTAACTTAAAACTGAGGGGTGACCTTGTCATGAAAAACAAGGTTTTGTGTATGCTAGTATGATCAAACGTATTTTGGAAGATAAAAAATCAACAATTTCAAAATAAGACTCATTGTCTTATATGCTTGATCTTTCTATCTGTATTCCATCCTTTTCTACCTTCAGTGTTGTTCAGGGTCAACTACAATTTTTTTCAACATTAGGGAAAAAAACCCCACCTCTTTCTGTAGATACTAGAACTACCCAGCTGCATTTAAAATATCACATGTAAAATATCTTTAAAAAGTGATCTTATTAACAATGAAAAAGTCTTCAATTAATCTTGGAGTCAAAATTAGGGTTTTTTAGAAATCTGTCTTGATTTAGAAAATTAATAAAATGGTATTATAGGAAAATCATCACTTGCTCATTATACCTATAAACAGAAGAATTTTTAAAATTTAATTTAAAAAAATTCTTCTGCTTATAGGTATAATGAGAGTTGTCCACTAAAGAAAATCATCTTTACAAAATGGTAAATCCTGGCTAATTTCCCTTTAGGTAAATCTATAAACCAGATGATTCCCTCAGTAAACCCTCTTTGGGTCTCAGACCCTTGTTCTATTTTTTCCTAGAGATAAACTAGAAAGAAGTAGCTGTTACATCTTGAGTTACTAAAGCATCCTTACCTGTACAAACTGACAGCACATCTGCAGATGGTCCATGGAGTATAATCACAAAAAATTTACATTTTGTTACCACTGTAAGCAAATATAGAAAGCACTCAGCAAGATTTGGTGTCTTTCATTTCTGTTACAATGGGAAGCTTATCTGCTCTTTTAAACAATTCTAAATTCTATTCAAGTCACTAATACATAATATCTGTACATGTAGATAATTTAAATGGCAATTATAATATTGAAATATGCCAATAACAGGATATTGGATTTGTTACTGAGCTCAGGTTTGGGTGCTTGCTGCTTGAAAGCCAATATTGGAGAAACAAGTTCTGGTAGGAACGGAAATATTGTTTTATTCAGGAGGCCGGCAACTTGGGGAGAAGTCAGACTCATGTCCAAAACCAACCCCACAGATTCTGCTCAACAATGAAAGTTTTTAAAGGAAGAATCAGTGGGGAAGGGGGTCAGAGTCTTCATTATCTTCCACTGTGTGCAGACTTTCTTTTGATTGGTTGGTGAGGTAACAGGGTGGTGCTCCAGGAATCTTGTGCTCAACCTGAAGTTACTGTCCTCCACCTGGGTGGGGACCTTAGTTCCTACAGAAGAACTCAAAGATATTGTTATGTATATTCTTTGAGGAGGAGCCAGGATCCTGCCCCATGGCTGCACTATTATTTCCTGACTGCTCCTCCTTTTTTTCTGCCTTCCTTTCTTTCCCTGATAAGCAACTGTTTGAATCTGCCTTTTGGAACTCAGGGAAGGTCAAGGAGGGTGAATGAAACCTGCTTCCTACAAATAGAAAATGGGGGACACATAAAGGATTTGTACCTGGGAGGGCCCCACAGGGTCTTTCAGTGTTTCAGATTGATAAATGACCTGGAAGGTAATTCAGCGATCATAGAATCTGATGCCCTTATTTGATAGACAGGACGCCAAGGCCTGGGGAAGTAGCATGTTGGCCATACCACATGAATAATTTATGGCAAAACTGAAATGACACTCAATTCCATTGATATGTATCCCGTATGCCAGCTCAGCAGGTCTCTGAAGCAATATGCCGACTTGCACATTACTCACATGAGAAGACTTTTTAGGTAAAACTAGGTTTTATTTTAAAAGTGGGTAAATTCCTTTATATGGAATAATGTGGGTGGTAATTTTTTCCATCTCAAATTATTACAAAATTTATCTTTATTATTTCAGCTAAAGGAAAGGAAAAATTGAGATTTGTGTTCTAAAGCATACCTAGATGATGATATCAACTGTTACTTTGTGAAAATCTGTGGTCTGTGCCATCAAGTTGACTTAATTTTGGAAATTAGTAAAAACACTGGAAGTAATTATTTGGCCTTATCCTTTTTTTCCCAATCTACTCTTGGCTGTTTTATCTTTATTATGTAATTATTTATGTTAGAGTTTTCTGAAAGAACATTGAAACCTCATTATTTTCAAATTAGAGCTTTCAAATCCATCTATTCAGTGAATAGAATGATGAAGTGAGTTAGTGGCTATCCCAGGCTCTCTATTACAGCACCAAAACATCTACCCAACCATTTCCTTGATATTTCTATTGGTTAGTTAAGAATTAGTGTATTAATTTATGTATTCAATTGACTTGTTTATTGCTTCATTCATTTATTTTATTTATCCTGTAAATGTCCAAGTGATATGTCAAGTACTAGTGATTAAGAGGAATTGCACAAAACAATATAACCTGAGTAACTCAGAGTTTCTTAGGATCGAAATACATATAAACAGATAGAATGCAAACTAACACATGTGGTTCAAGATAAGCACAGGATATTGAAACAGAGTGTCCATTTAGGTGGTTTTGAAGGCCTCAAGGATGTTTCTCAGGTGAAGAAGGCTGGACCAAGTGTAGTGATTACATCTACAAGTCGCACAGCATTACATCCAAGAAACAGGAAGACATTCTGAAGGAAGATAATGTAGGCTTTGGTGACATGGCTTAAAAATGTTGTGACAGAAAGTGACTAGCTTTGACAAAATAAGGAGACTTCTGTCTATTTAAGCAGAATAGCAAGTTTTGGAAGATAATCTCCAATTGCTTTTTGAGCTCCAACTGGAAATTCTTCCATAAATGCAAAGTATTCGTATTTTAGTACTGAGCATTATCAAAAATCTAGATTAAAAACATGTCAACCAGAAAGTATTTTATAAACTAATGTATGGCAATTATTGACATTCTGAATATTGCACTGGGATGCCAACATGAACCCTGTGAATCTGAATCAGCTGAATCTTCAAGGGTTTAGGTATAAATATATTTTGTTTATCATTTTAATTCTTCGCTAATCAGTGTTTCCTTTATATTCTTAGTGATCGTTAATTCTTTGTTAACCAGAAGGTCTAAGTAAGTATAACATCCCAATTCCTTTCTTTTAAGCTTTTTAAAATTTATTTTTTATTGAAGTATAGTTGACTTATAATGTTTTAGTTTCAGGTGTACAGCAAAGTGACTCAGTTATACATATATATAAATCTATTCTTTTTCAGATTCTTTTCCATTATAGGTTATTACAAGATATTGAACAGTTCTACTGTGCTATACAGTAGGCCCTGTTGGTTATCTATTTTATATATAGTGGTGTGTATATGTTAATCTCAAATTCCTAATTTATCCCTCTCCCTTCCCACCCTTTCCCCTTTGGTAACCATAATTTTGTCTTCTATGTGAAACTGAGCGGGACCTTGTGGGGCTCCCGGGCATGGAAGCTTTTTGTCCCCCGTTTCTGGTAGGCAAGACTCCAGCCTCCATGAATTCCAAATGGCAGATTGGAAAAGTTGTTAATCAAGGGAGGAGCAGCCAAGAAACCACCTGAGGCAAGATTAAAGGGACCTAAGAAGCCCATCAAGATTAGGAGACCCAACCACCTGAGACCCTGCACACACCCTAATCTTGTCAGCAACCCCACACTTGGGACGTATTGTCATAAAACTCCTCATCAAATCCTCCTGTGTTGGGACATACAGTTTTTTGAGGCAGGTGTCCTCTGTGTGCCCCTTTGCCTGGCAAAGTAATAAAGCTATCTTTTTCTACTTCACCCAAAAACTCTGTCTCCAAGACTTGATTCAGCACCGGTGTACACAGAAGCTGAGCTTTCAGCATCATGTGTCTGTGAGTCTATTTCTGTTTTGTAAATAAGTTCATTTGTATCATTTTTTTAGATTCCACATATGAGTGATATCATGTGATATTAGTCTTTCTCTGTCTGACTTACTCCACTTAGTATGGTAATCTCTAGGTCCATCCAATAACATCCCAGTTCTTATCAATAATAAAGTATTTACCATAGCTTACTATAAAAGGAGTATTATGAAGGAAATTTCCAAGTATATCTATGAGATGTTTTTAGATCTCTTTGTATGTGTAACAGGGAAGAGCCAATCTTGACTCCATGTTGGGTCTGTTTCTTTGACTTTAACCTTTGCTTTTCGTTGCTTTTGTTATTATAATCATACATAATGGCCTGCCTCAGGGAACTCTGCCCCTCTGCATGAATGTTAAACTAAAGTTCCTTTGTTCAACTCACAAGGAGACAATCTGACCCTGCCCACCTGTGAATGGCTGCAGAAAAGAAGAAATTAACACATCCCCTCCCAGATACTGGCCAAGCCAGGCAAAACTAACCATTTTACTTTACTTCCTCACCTCCTTCCCCTCTCTGTTCTATAAAAGAAACTGGCATCCAGAACCTGAAAGATGTTTTTTTGGGGGCCCTAGTCCACCATCTTCTTGGTCTGCTGACTTCCTGAATAAAGTGGCTATTCCTTGCCTCAACACCTCATCTCTCGGTTTATTGGCCTGTCGTGCGGTGAGCAGAGCGAGCTTAGACTCGGTAACATATGTACACTTCAGGGAAGAATATATATCGGATAATGGGTGACAACACAAGCCAGAAGTATAAATAACATCAGCTGATAGGATTCTTCCACAAATAAGTCTCCAGAATGCAACCTCCCTGAACTTTGCTGTCATCTTTAATAAGACACAGATTATTATTGGCCAACGGGAAGAGTTTTTAAATATTTCTTAGAGCTACTGAGATGTGGAGAGTGAAACCTGAATTATGCTGAATAAGTTTTTGGTTTTTTTTTTTTCTGTGTCTGAGGTGAACTAGGCCTTGGAGTTGACTAACTCTCTGCTGCATCTGAGAACCTAAGTTTGCAACAACACAGAAGCTGGGCCCAAGACTCCTGTGATGAGCAAGGTGGAGAGCAGATATGTCACTGCAAAATATGTCTTTCTGGCACCTGGATAAATTTGAGGTATTTTGAGAAACAGCAGATTCTGGAGAAGCTCTGAAAACAGAAAAGTTAACTCTTTTGTAAGGGAAATTTTACATTTATAAGGAAAGTCTCCATTTGTAAGGGTGTATCCCTCTCTGTACCTGGAAGAGGGGGATGACTAAATAAGAAACAGGTACCAATGGAGGAGGCTTGGACTTAAATCTGCATAACAAACCTCATCCTTTTTACCTTGCTTTTCTGTTCACCTCCCCACAACTTGCCTCCCCAACCCTTCTTTCTTTTGTCTTTAGCAAAACTGGTGTTTAAACTGGTGGCCTGAGGGGAGGGGGGGCTTCCTTACTGAAGGACTTGGAGGGAGTTCTGGCTCCCTACTGGAATCTGCTGACATTGCCTGGCTGGAAACGGCCCTCATTGGTTTCTTCACACGTCCTCCAAAGACAGCATGTGGGAGAGATGAGGTCTCATCACCAGTGGTGGAAATTGCAGGTTTCCACTGGGCTTCCTTAGACACCATACTGGGAGGGAGGAGAAAGGCTCTTTGGAGCCACCAAGTGGGGATGGAAGTCCAGGCTCTCCTCTCGCATTTTCTAACACAATCTTTGCAGAAGATGATGGTCGCACGGTTACATCTGAGTGAGGATGGAAATATAGGCTTCCCTCTGAGCCTTTAATTTTGGGGAGGGAGATCGGGCTGCAATTTTTTCCCATGTGCAGTTATTTCTGAAAGTTTTCTGTCTTTTCAGGCTGCCCTTTTCTTGGTCCTTTGGTTAAAGAGAGCAGGCCTTTCCAAAGCTTTTCTTGTTGCTGTTGTCTGTGCCTGTTGGCTTTTCCAGGCTGCCGGCTTCTCTAGTACACCTGTTACTGAACCAAACTTGGGTCTGCTTCCCACATGCTATAAAGTGAGTCTACTGGCACTGGGTTGTGGTGAAGAAAGTACAGCATTTATTGTAAAAGTGCAGGTTTATTGTAAAGGAGAATGGATGGCTCATGCTCTAAAATCCTGAACTCCCCAAAGAGTTTCAGCAAAGCATTTTTAAAGGCCAGGTGACGGAGGGGCATACCAGGTACATGATCATCTGGAGCACAATTCTCTGATTGGTTGACGGTGAAGTAACAGGGCAGTGCCACAAGGGTTAACATTATCAATCCTTAGGTGCCAGTAGGTCTGGGGGCTATGTGCTCATGGTCATCAAGAAGTCTTCCATTTAGTGGTGATTTTAGCATCTGAAAATCAACTCAGGAAATGTGTAACAGATACTATTATCTAGGTACTTCAGAGAGGAGCTAAAGTAGAGGATATGGGGTCTGTCCTGGGAAGGCCCCATGGGGTCCTGCTTGGTTACACACCTTCTGGGATACACCAGGTAAAAAGAAAACATGGGTACTAACCACAATGTTGGTCCTTGGGTCCCAAAAGCTCAAATGGTCTTCCTTCTCTACACCCTTCAGAATCACCTTACCTTATCACCTTGTTGTATATAATATCCAGCTATTTTAGCTGTACTGAGTGAACTATTCCAATTTTCCTTCTAGCATTTTTCTCTTCTCTTCAAAGAATTTTTTTAGCAACATTTTTAAGAGCAGGTCTTCTGACAATGAATCCTCTTAGTTTTCCTCCATCTGAGAATATCTCTTTCCTAAAGGATAGTTTCACTGAAAATAGGATTCTGAGTTGACAATTTTTTTCTCTCGGCACTTAAAAAATATTGTGCCACTTCCTTTTGGCCTTCATGATTTCTGATGAGAGAGCCACAGTTGTTTGAGTTGTTATTCCTCTATAGATAACACATCATTTTTAATGGCTGCTTACACAGCTTTTTCTTCATTTTAATTTTTCAGCAGTTTGATTTTAAGTATCTGGATGTAGAGTTTCTGAGTTTATGCTTGTTAGGATTCACTGTATCTCTTGAATCTGTAGTTTCATGTCTTTTGCCAATCTTGGGAAGTTTTCATCATTATTTTTTCAGTTTTTTTTTTCAGCCCTGCACTCTTGCTCCTCTTCTTTTGGGACTCTGATGACATGAATGTTGAATCTTTTATTGTTATGCCACAGGTCTCTAAGCCTTTTCTTTTTTTTTCCCAATCTTTTTTTCCTCTATTGTTCAGATTGAATAATTCCTACTGTTTCCAGCATCTGTCATCACATTGTTAGTCTATCTTGATTGTTTTTTTCCCATTTGAGTTGAAATTTTCATGATGCTTCGTATGTCAAGTGATTTTTGTTTGTATCCTTGACATTTAGAGATTTAAATAATGAGATTCTGGGTCTTGTTTTTACTTTTTGTTTTGCTTTCTGTGGGCTTCTTCTAATGTCAGTTCAATTCTCAAAGCCTTTGCAGAACTTTTCAGGTCTGTCCTCCATATACCACATCCAGTGGTCAGTCTGGAAACTATACGGAGGGTCTCAAAGTCTTTGGTATACTAATTAACCATCAGATTCATGTCTGCACAAGTCTAGGGTGAGCCCAAGAGTTCAAAACAATTTATGGGTCCATTCTCCTGAGCTCTTCCCTCTCCATTATCACCTCATTATTTTCAAGTTCCCCAAATTCTCTGTTTGGTCCTTTGGTCAAAAACTATCCACTCCTATGGTTCTGACACATTCAAGAACAAGTGGCAGGAGAACAGAAAGCTACATGATCCCACCCTATTGGCACCACAGTTTCTCCCAGTGAAAGATTTCCTTTCTTCACAGATTTAGCTCCTGGAAGCTATTGTAGGGGAGCAGAACTTTGCTACCCTTAAAAATGTCTCTTCGGCATATTAATTGTTTTAAGCTGGTTATTTTCTGAGAAAGAGCAGACTCAGAAAGAGCTCTGAAAACCAAGTAGGAATTGCCCTTTTGTAAGAAACATGTACATTTGTAAGGGGAATCTCCATTGTAAGGATGTTTACCACTCTGTACCTGGAAGAGGAGGATGACCAGATCTCTAGAAACTCTTATCAATCAATGGAGAAGGTAGTGACTTAAATCTGCATCACAATCACCCTTGTTTACTTTTGGTTTTCCTGGTCATCTCCCATAACTGACTTTCCCCACCCTCAACATCTTTTTTGTCTTTAGCTGAGGATGGTATTTAAGGTTAAGGCTTTAACCATTTGGTCAAGTTACTTAGTTCTCCTGGATCTTTCCCATGTACACATGTTATTAAATTTTTATTTGATTTTCTCCAGTTAATCTGTCTCATATCAATTTAATTCTTAGACCAGCCAGAAGAACCTAGAAGGGCATAAGAAAATGTCTTCCTCCCTGACACTGTGGTTCCTCTCCAATCTTTCCATCACCACTGGCACATTGGAAACCCACTGTGGGTCACTGCTGCATTGGGTATGAGAGAGAATAAAGAAAAAGAGAAACACCCATCACCCCCAGTGATTCCTCTCATTGTCTCTGAGTTTGAAGGGTCCCTTTTCTGCTCCACCAGCCAAAATTAAAGGGTTTCTTCTGTATCTCACTATGTCTACACTGTAGTGCTCACTTCCAAGTTTTGGGCTGTGTTGAGTTCAGGCTAGGGATACCAGAAGCGAAAATTACTGAACTTACTGTTTTTGGTGGTTCTCATATTCTTATGTTCTTCTCTGATTTACCTGCTTGTGTTTATTTTCCATATTGTCAAGTAGTTTTCCTTGCATTTTTACCAGGTTTTATATCTGGCTTAGTAGGAAATAAAGGGAGGTGAGTTTTCTCCACCTCTGTAAACTGGAGGATGTATTTGTATTTAAAGAAGACAAAGAGGAAGGGACGAGAAGAAATTTAACAGTTATATGATCAATTTATCAATGTAAACTCACTTGGTAATGCACAACCTGAGTGGATTTTCTGAGCTCATTAAAAGGGAGAAGTAGGGACTTTATAATATTATGATTAGTTAATTAGGTCACAATCCCTGTGAATTGTGAAAATTCTCCTTACATGTGGGCAATGTTTGCTTTGAGATAAAACCCAGTGATGCCTCTGGTAAAACCTTTTCCTTTTCAATTCCCACATCAACACATAGATTTCAAGGATGTACAAGACATCTATCCAAAGGCACAGACGAACTGGGTGTTCTATTTGATTTTCTTTAATCTGTTCAGAGGGGATCTTACTATAGTGAAAATTCAGTGGGATTAACACTTTTTTTTCCATTACTCCTCTGTTTCCTCACATTTAGTTTTTTTATTGATATTAAGTAAGTTAATGACCAGGAAAATAATATAAACTAAGCTAGGAAAACATATAAATTAAGTTGCTGAGTGTTATGGCTTGAATTTTGTCTCTCCCCAAACCGAAATTCATATGCTGAAGTTTTAAACACCAGTAACTCTGATTGTGATCTTCTTTGGAAACAGGATGGTTTCAGATATAATTATTTAAGATGAGGTCATACTGGAGAGGGTGGGCCCCTAATGCAATATGTCTGGTGTTCTTATAAAATGGGAAAATTTAGACACAGATAGCACACGGGGGGAAAATGTGAAAAAAAAAAAAAAGGAGTAGAGATGGGAGCGATGCTTCTAGAAGTCATGTCATGCCAAAGATTGCCAGCAAACCACTAGGAGCTAGGAGAGAGGTGTGAAACAGATTCCCTCCCATAGCCCTCAGAAGAACCAGCCCTGCTGCACCTTGACCTAGAACTTCTAGATATCAGAACTGTAAGACAATACATTTCTGTTTTTTAAGCTAGTTTGTGATACTTTGTTGTCACAGTCCTAACAAACTGAGACACTGAGAAATACAACAACTCAAGAAATACATTTTTAGAAATCCATTCAAACAAGTTAGATTTTTTTTTTTTTTTTTTTTGCCAGTGAATAACCGTATCTTTGGGGGATTGTACTAAACCCTATGGAAAATAATAACAGAGTAAAGATTTAAAAAAAAATTGCAGGTTGGCTATCTTAAAAGTAGACATGAAAAAAAAAAGTGTAAGAGTAGCTAGCAGAAGTATTCTAAGTTCTCAGTGCTGCACTGTGAAAAATAAAATAAAATAAAAAATTGGTTTTACTCACACAATATCCAGTTCATATAAAAGAAATGTTGGCAGGGCATGATTGGCTCTGCTAATTATTACATCTTAAATGGAGAGAGACCACAGCTGAAGCTGGAGAAGACTCAAATTACATAAGGAATACGGCACAAGAGCTTACAAATATTGGGAGTGTGTGTGTGCGAGGGGTGGTTGGGTTAGGGGAATTTTAACAATTTAGGCAAATAAATGCCAGAAGCATTGGCCCTGAAGGATGAGATAAAGGCTTTATATAGTAACATTAAAAATGTTCTTTCAAATGCTGCTGGCTTTTATAAATCTTACTTTATTAAAAGGTGTCTTAAGAAAAGCATGATGAAGACAAATTATAGTGGTGTGAGGGGCACAGGGAGACCTATCTCTTGGAGACGCATATATTAAATTGGTAAAATTAGCAAAGACAATCACTCAGAGTCTTTGGGGATTGATCAAAGGGCTTACAACAAATGGAGAACCACTTATGCAATAAAATCTGTGTAAACATAGCAAGAACAGTGAGAGGCTATGACATAGGAACTAGTGATTCTACTCATTTTCCTTAGCTCTGCCTTGTGGAACAACTGTTCCCATGACATTTGAAGCTGAGTGGCAGTTCCCATCCTCCCCCACTCCCTGTAGAAAAGCTACCTTAGGTGGTTTTGGCAGCTGTTGAACACTGGAAGATGCCATTTTTTCACAGCCCCATGCTAAGAAAGGCCTGTATCAAGTGAGTACCAGCATCTGGGTGGTTCCAGTTTCCCCATTCCCAACTCCTGGTATCCTGGGGAAGACAGCTGGTGAAGAGTAGAGTCCCCTTTTCCTCCAAGCTCTGTGTTACAGGAGAGCTGCTTCAGTGGGCTGAGCAGTTGAGTGGAAGCTCCCTCCCCACCAGCTTCCTAAGGCAGAAGACCTATTCCAGGGTGACTCAGCAGCCAGGAGACATTGGTTCATTCCATCTTCTCTGGTCAGGCTGGGCGGTTTGGCAGAAGTTGGGTCACAGCACCAGTGCCTCTCCTGCACTTCACTTCCCATTTCACATAGTTCTTGCTACATAGAGGGGATCTGTGTGAAGCAGCCAGCAAAGAGCAAAACTCCCTCTCATCCCCCGAGGTTTGCACCACAGTGCAGAGATCCTCCCCAGGGGAGAGGGGAGAAAGCCTCAAAGACTGGTAATTCTCTGCTCCTGCCAAGGGGGTGGATTCAACTTGATCAGATTGTAGAGCAATCTGTGTGCTCCAGAATCATTGTTCTGTGTGCTCCAGAGCAATGTTAAAGACAATACAGTAATTATCTAGCAATCTGTGAAATCTAACAGCTAGGTGTGATAAAAATAGATGCAGAAGGCCAGAAGCTCTATGAGGGGACAGGGTAAGAGAGTGTCAAAAGAGCAAGATAAAATTACAGTCCTGGTGAACAGAACTGCATGAATTCCCAAGACTGCATTCAGTGAGGAGTAATAGCACAGGCTTCTCACTGCAGGAGAAATAGACATCTCTGCAATAGAGAAAAAAAGACAATAGACAACAGGAACCAAAAAAAGTTGGTTCTTTTGTAAGATCAATGAAACTGACAAACCTTTAGCTAAACGTTTGAAGATGAGAAGGTGCAAATGACTAAAATCAGGAATTAAGAGGGGACATCACTACCAATCTTAGAAAAATATGATGGACTACAAGTGGATACTTTGAGCAACTGACACCAAAAAATTAGATAACTTAGAGGAAATGAACAAACTCCTAGAAAGACACAAATTACTGAAATTGAATCAAGAAGAAATATAAAATATTAAATGACCAATACCAAGTAAAGAGATAGAATTAATAATTTTAAAACTCCTCAAAAAGTAAAGCCCAAGGGCCAGTTAACTTCACAGGTAAATTCTATTAAACATTTAAAGAAGAATGAACACCAAATCTTTACTGACTCTTCCAGAAAATAGAAAAGTGTGAACATTTTCCTACTGATACTATGAGGTCAGTATTACACTGATACCTAAATCAGACAATGATACAAAATACAAAAATTAACACAAAGTGGACCTTCCACCTAAATGTAAGAGCTAAACGTTAAAAATTTTAGAAAAACACACAGGACTATATCTTTATTATCTTGGTTTACACAATGATATAACCCTCAAAACACAAGTGATAAAGAATATAGATAGGGGCTTCCCTGGTGGTGCAGTGGCTGAGAATCTGCCTGCTAATGCAGGGGACACAGGTTTGAGCCCTGTTCTGGGAGGATCCCACATGCCACGGAGCAACTAGGCCCGTGAGCCACAACTACTGAGCCTGCGCGTCTGGAGCCTGAGCTCTGCAACAAGAGAGCCCGCGATAGTGAGAGGTCTGCGCACCGTGATGAAGAGTGGCCCCCACTTGCCACAACTAGAGAAAGCCTTCGCACAGAAACGAAGACCCAACACAGCCAAAAATAACTAAATAAAATTAAAAAAAAAAAAGAATATAGATAAGTTGGACTTCTCCAAAATTAAAAACTATTGTGTTTTAAAAGACATCATCAGGAAGGAGAAAAGAAAACCTACAGACTGGGAAAAATATTTGTCAGCCATACATCTGTGAATGGACTTATGTCCAGAATATAGGATAAAAGCTTACAATTCAATAAAGGAAAGATTAAAAACCAAAATAAAAAATGGGCAAAGTATTTGAATAGACATTTCTCCAATAATATACATGAGTAGTTATTAAGGATAGAAAGATACTCAATATCATTACTAATTAGGGAAGTGCAAATCAAAGCCATGACATACAACTTCACACCCACCAGCTAAAATAAAAAAGATAGACAAAGCAAGTGCTAGAGAGGATCTAGAGAAATTGCAACCCTTATACATTGATGATGGGAATGTAAAATGTTTCAGCCATTTTGTGAACAGTTTTGCAGTTCTTCAAAATCCTAATATAGTTATTATATGAACTGGAAATTCCTATCCTAAGAAATGAGACCATGTATCAACACAAAAACCTAAACATTAAGGTCTATAGGAACATTATTCATAATAGCCAAAAAGTGGAAATAAATCAAATGTCCATCCACTGATGAATGGATAAGAAAAATGTGATATATCCGTAATGGAATACTATTTGGCAATAACAAGGAATGAAGTACTGCTGTGAATTGGATGAACCCCATAAACATTATGCTAAGTGAAGTAAGTCAATCAAAAGACACTGCATATTTTATGATCCCATTTATGTGAAATAACTAGAACAGGCAAATCTGTAGAGACAGAGGAAGATTTGTGGTTGCCTAGAACTAGTGGGGAGAGCCAAAGAGAGGGAGGGTGGGAGGGACAATTAGGAAGTACAAAGTTTCTTCAGGAGAGAATGAAAATGCTTAAAAATTAGACTATGGAGATGGTTACAAAACACTGTAAATATACTAAAAACTATTGTTCACTTTTAATAGGTGAACTTTATGGTATGTAAATTGTATCTCAATAAGGTTATTTAAAAAATATATGGGGAAATAAAGATATTATTAGACAAACAAAAACCAAGAGAATTCATTGCAATCAGACCTACTCTACAAAAAAAGTTAAAGGAAGTTCTTCAGGTGGAAGGTATATGGTATAGGCTAGAAACCTGGATCCACACAAAGAAATAGAGCATCAGAAATGAAATAAATAAAGGTGAGAGAAATTTTTTCTAATTTTAAATTGTCCTAAAATAAGCTGTTTAAAGTGTTAATTTTACATGCTTTTAATAACACACATTATGTGTTTATCACACTTGTACAAATGAAATGTGTGACCACAAGAACAAACCATGAGAAGAACGGGAGACGTACTGTTATAAAGGACTTTATGAACAATGTGTTTGAAGGTGTAATACATTTAATGGATTTAATTTAATAATAAATAAATACATTTAGTAATTTAACAGATTATTTTAAAATGTATATTCTAAACCCTCGGGCAACTACTAAACGCTATTAAAAAAGGAATATAAATAAGTTAATAGAGGAATCATAAAAATTATCCAAATAAACTCAGAGAAGGCAGTAAAGGAGAAACAAACTAAAAGGAATGGAACAAATAAAAATCAGCTACCAAGGGACATTTTTTCTTTTTAAAAGAATTCCAGATAATGTATGTAGATACTCCGCTCTCCAAAAGATGAGCTTTCATTCCCCTTCCACTGATTGTGGGCTGTACTCAGTGTCTTGCTTCCAAAGAATAGAAAAAGAAAAAGAAACACAGAAACTTTTCATGGAGAAACCTACCAGAAAGCACCTTACTCAAGTGACCAAGTGATGTCATGTGGATAACATGTGCCCACTGATGTGGAGGAGTGGGAAAGGCACCTCACTTGTGACATTCTTCCCCAAAGTGCCTAATCTCACTCTAATGGTGAAAGAACATTAGGCAAACCCAAATTATTTTATGACATTGCTGCCATTCATTTTACTATCCATATGCTATAATCACCCAATGCATTGTTACTATTATTTATATAGGGTTATCTTTTAGATCATTGAGGAATAAGAAAATTAAAAATTTTCATTTATTTCAGCTTCAGTGCTTTTCCTGTCTTTATGTAGACCCACATTTCTGACCTATATACTTTTCCTTCTGCTTGAAGAAATTTTAACATTTTTTTCAGGGCATGTCTATAAGTGATAAATGATCTCAGTTTTTGTTTGTCTGGAAAAGTATTTCTTCTTCATTTTTGAGGAATAATTTCTCTGAATATAAAATTCTATGTGGGACTTTTTATTTTTCAACACTTTAAATTTTTCACTCCACTCTCTTCTTGTAATTCTCACTCTCGTTTTTCTAAAGGTAGGGTGACTTTTTCCCCTCTGGCTTCATTGAAGGTTTTCTTTGTCTGCAGTTAGAATATGAAGCTATGTCTAGGCCTTTTGCTTGCTTTTGTTTTGTTTTGTTTTTAGGTGATTGTCCCACTCAGTATGCTTCCTGTTTCTATGGTTTTGCACCTACCATTATTTTTTAACACGTTCTTAGCCACTACAAATATTTCTTCTATTTCATTCTTTTTCTGGTATTCCAATTATACGTATTTATACATTTTGAAACTGTCCCACAGTTCTAGGATGTTATGTTCTCTCTCATTTTTTTTATTCTTTAAATTTTTTTTCTTTGTATTTCACTTGAGGACACTTCTATTGGCTATCTCAAGCTCACTGATTCTATCTGGTATTGTTCATATCCAATCTACTAATGAGCCCATCCAAGGCATTTTTCATTTCTGTTAGTGTGATCTTGATTTTAGCATTTCTTTTTTATTTTTTCTAGAGTTTCCATCCTTGCATATATTGTTAATCTGTTCTTGTATGTTGTCTACTTTACAACTTTTGAATTCTCAATATATATAAATCTTATTAATATGATTATTTTAAATATTTTTATTTTTAAACTATTTAAATTCCTTATCTGATAACTATTTAAAATTGTCTGTCTGATAACTCTAACATCTCTGTCATATCTGAGTCTACAGGACAGTTTGGCAGTTACTCAAAATGTTAAACACAGAGTTGCCATATGACCCAGAATTTCTACTCCTAGGTGTATATCAAAGAGAATTGAAAACATGCCCACACGAAAACTTGTATACAAATGTTCATGGCAGCATTTGTTATAATATATATAAAAGTGGGAACAACAAATTGTCCATCAAATGATGAATTGATAAATAAAATATGGCAAATTTACTTGACAATTGTATAAGACAGAATAATGTCCCTGCCCCAAATATATGCATGCCGTAATTCAAAGAACCTGTGAACTGAATATTTTATCTTACATGGCAAAGGAATTTTACATATGAGATTAAGTTAAGGATCTTGATGGCAAGATTATTCTGGATTATGTGGGTGGGTCTAATATAATATAATCACCCTCAAGGTACCCACCTTAAAAGTGGAAGAGGGAGTCAGAAGAGAGTTGGAGTGAGATGTGACTATGGAAGAATAATCAGAGAGATGCAACATTGCTGGGTTTGGTGGTGGAGGAAGGGGCCACCAGCCAAGGAATGCAGGCCGACCATAGAAGCTGGAAAAGGTCAGGAAATGGGTGTTCCCTTAGAGCCTCCAGAAAGGAAGGCAGTCTGCTGACACCTTGATTTTAATCCAATGAGACCTATGTCAGCCCTCTAACCTATAGGACTGTAAGATAATAAATTTGTGTTGTTTTAACTCATTAAATTTGCAGTGATTTTTATGACAGTAATAGAACACTAATACAGCAATAAAAAAAGAAAACATTTTGGGGGACCTTCAAGATGGCGGAGGAGTAAGACGTGGAGATCACCTTCCTCCCCACAAATACATCAAAAATACATCTACATGCGGAACAACTCCTACAGAACACCTACTGAATGCTGGCAGAAGACCTCAGACTTCCCAAAAGGCAAGAAACTCCCCATGTACCTCGGTAGGGGAAAAGAAAAAAACAGACAAAAGAATAGGGATGGGACCTGCACCTCTGGGAGGGAGCTATGAAGGAGGAAAAGTTTCCACACAATAAGAAGACCCTTCACTGGTGGAGACAGGGGCTGGACAGGGTGGAAGCTTCAGAGCCACAAAGGAGAGTGCAGCAACAGGGGTGCACAGGGCAAAGCGGAGAGATTCCCACACAGAAGATCAGTGCCAACCAGCACTCGTCAGCTTGAGAGGCTTGTCTGCTCACCTGCCAGGGTGGTGGGAGCTGAGGCTTGGGCTTCAGATTTCAGATCCCAGGGAGAAGACTGGGGTTGGTTGCGTGAACACAGACTGAAGGGGGCCAGTGCACCACAGCTAGCTAGGAAGGAGTCTGGGAAAAACTCTGGACCTGCCAAAGAGGCAAGAGACCATTGTTTCGGGGTGCAAGGGGATTCAGAACACTGCCTAAATGAGCTCGAGATGGGCATGAGTCACGGCTATCAGCACAGACACCAGAGATGAGCATGAAATGCTAAGGTTGCTGCTGCAGCCACCAAGAATCCTGTGTGTAAGCACAGGTCACTATCCACACCTCCCCTCCTTGGAGTCTGTGCAGCCTGCCACTGCCAGGGTCCCGTGATCCAGGGACAACTTCCCCGGGAGATCACACGGCATGCCTAAGGCTGGAGCAATGTCATGCCGGCCTCTGCCGCTGCAGGCTTGCCCCACATTCCATACCACTCCATCCCACTGTCCTGAGTGACCTAGAGCCCCCTAATCAGCTGCTCCTTTAACCCTCTCCTGTCTGGGTGAAAAACAGATGCCAGAAGGGGACCTACATGCAGAGGCGGGGCGAAATCCAAAGCTGAACCCTAGGAGTTGTGCAAACAAAGAAGAGAAAGGGAAATTTCTCCATCCAGCTTCAGGAGCAGTGGATTAAATCTCCACAATCAATTTGATGTACCCTGAATCTGCAGAATACCTGAATAGACAACAAATCATCCTAAAATTGAGGCGGTGGACTTTGGGAGCAACTGTAGACTTGGGGTTGGCTTTCTGCATCTAATTTGTTTCTGGTTTTATGTTTATCTTAGTTTAGTATTTAGAGTTTATTATTATTTGTAGATTTGTTTAATGATTTGGTTGCTCTCTTCCTTTTTTTAATATATATAGATATATATATTTTTTTCCATTTTCTCTCTTTGTGAGTGTGTATGTATATGTTTCTTTCTGTGATTTTGGCTGTATAGGTTTGCTTTTAATATTTGTCCTAGGGTTCTGTTTGTACTTTTTTTTTTTGTTTACTACGGTTTTTAGTGCTTGTAATCATTGGTAGATTTGTTTACTGGTTTGGTTGCTCTCTTTTTTTTCTTATTACTTTTTAAAAATTTTAATAATTTTTTCAATTTTTTATTTTAATAGTTTTTATTTTATTTTATTTTTTTTCTTTCTTTCTTTTTTTCCTCCCTTTTCTTCTGAGCCATGTGGCTGACAGGGTCTTGGTGCTCTGGCCAGGTGTCAGGCCTGAGCCTTTGAAGTGGGAGAGCCAAGTTCAGGACATTCGTCCACGAGAGACCTCCCAGTCACATTTAATATCAATTGGCAAGAGCTCTCCCAGAGATCTCTGTCTTAATGCTAAGACCCAGCTCCACTCAATGACTGTAAACTCCAGTGCTGGACCCTACATGCCAAACAACTAGCAAGACAGGAACTCAAACCCACCCATTAACAGAGAGGCTGCTCAAAATCATAATAAGTTCACAAACAAACACGCCAAAACACACCACTGGATGTGGCTCTGCCCACCAGAAAGACAAGATCCAGCCCAGAACACAGGCAACAGTTCCCTCCACCATGAAGTCTATACAATGCACTGAACCAAACTTACCCACTGGGGGGAGACACCAAAAACGATGGGAGCTATGAGTCTGCAGCCTGCGAAAAGGAGACCAAAAACACAGTAAGTTAAGCAAAATGAGAAGACAGAGAAAAACACAGCCAATGAAGGAGCAAGGTAAAAACCCACCAGATGAAACAAATGAAGAGGAAATAGGCAGTCTACCTGAAAAAGAACTCAGAATAATGATAGTAAAGATGATCCAAAATCTTGGAAATAGAATGGAGAAAATACAAGAAAGGTATAATAAGGACCTAGAAGAACTAAAGAGCAAACAAACAATGATGAACACACAATAAATGAAATGAAAAATTCTCTAGAAGAAATCAACAGCAGAATAACTGAGGCAGAAGAATGGAAAAGTGACCTGGAAGATAAAATAGTGGAAATAACTACTGCAGAGCAGAATAAAGAAAAAAGAATGAAAAGAATTGAAGACAGTCTCAGAGACCTCTGCAACAACATTAAATGCACCAACATTTGAATTATAGGGCATCCCAGAAGAAGAAGAGAAAAAGAAAAGGACTGAGAAAATATTTGAAGAGATTAAAGTGGAAAACATCCTTAATATGGAAAAGGAAATAGTCAGTCAAGTGCAGGAAGCACAGAGAGTCCCATACAGGATAAATCCAAGGAGAAACATGCCAAGGCACATATTAATCAAACTATCAAAAATTAAATACAAAGAAAAAAATTTAAAAGCAGCAAGGGAAAAGCAACAAATAACATACAAGGGAATCCCCATAAGGTTAACAGCTGATCTTTCAGCAGAAACTCTGCAAGCCAGAAGAGAGTAGCAGGACATATTTAAAGGGATGAAAGGTAAAAACCTACATCCAAGATTACTCTACCCAGCAAGGATCTCATTCAGATTCAACGGAGAAATTAAAACCTTTACAGACAAGGAAAAGCTAAGGGAATTCAGCACCACCAAACCAGCTTTACGACAAATGCTAAAGGAGTTTCTCTAGGCAGGAAACACAAGAGAAGGAAGACACCTACCAAAACAAACCCAAAATAATTAAGGAAATGGGGATAGGAACATACATACTGATAATTACCTTAAATGTAAATGGATTAAATGCTCCAACCAAAAGACATAGACTGGCTGAATGGATACAAAAACAAGACCCATATATATGCTGTCTTCAAAAGACCCACTTCAGACCTAGGAACACAGACAAACTGAAAGTGAATGGGTGGAAAAAGATATTCCATGCAAAAGTAAATCAAAAGAAAGTTGGACTAGCAATTCTCATAAGAGACAAAATAGACTTTAAAATAAAGACTATTACAAGAGACAAAGAAGAACACTACATAATGATCAAGGGATCAATCCAAGAAGAAGATATAACAATTCTAAATATTTTTGCACCCAACATAGGAGCACCTCAGCACATAAGGCAAATACTACCAGCCATAAAAGGGGAAATCAACAGTAACACAGTCATAATAGGGGACTTTAACAGCCCACTTTCACGAATGGACAGATCATCCAAAATGAAAATAATTAAGGAAACACAAGCTTCAAATGACACTTTAAAGAAGATGGACTTAATTGATATTGATAGGACATTCCATCCAAAAACAGAATACTTTCTTCTCATGTGCTCATGGAACATTCTCCATGATACATCATATCTAGGGTCACAAATCAAGCTTTGGTAAATTTAAGAAAATTGAAATTGTATCAAATATCTTTTCCAACCACAATGTTATGAGACTAGATATCAATTACAGGAAAAAAATCTGTAAAAAATACAAACACATGGAGGCTAAACAATACACTGCTAAATAACCAAGAGATCACTGAAGAAATCAAAGAGGAAATCAAAAAATACTTAGAAACAATTGACAATGAAAACACGAAGGCCCAAAACCTATGAGATGCAGCAAAAGTAGTTCTAAGAGGAAAGTTTACAGGAATACAATCCTACCTTAAGAAACAAGAAACATCTCAAATAAACAACCTAAACTTACACCTGAAGCATTAAGAGAAAGAACAAAATAACTCCAAAGTTAGCAGAAGGAAAGAAATCATAAAAATCAGATCAGAAATAAATGAAAGAGAAATGAAGGAAATGATAGAAAAGATCAATAAAACTAAAAGCTTGTTCTTTGAGAAGATAAATAAAATTGATAAACTATTAACCAGACTAATCCAGAAGAAAAAGGAGAAGACTACAGTCAACAGAATTAGAAATGAAAAAGGTGAAGTAACAACTGACACTGCAGAAGTACAAAGGATCATGAGAGATTACTACAAGCAACTATATGCCAATAAAATGGACAACCTGGAAGAAATGGACAAATTCTTAGAAAAGCATAACCTTCTGAAACTGAACCAGGAAGAAATAGAAAATATAAACAGACCAATCACAAGCACTGAAATTGAAACTGATTAAAAATCTTCCAACAAACAAAAGCCCAGACCAGATGGCTTCACAGGTGAATTCTATCAAACATTTAGAGAAGAGCTAACATCTACTCTTCTCAAACTCTTCCAAAATATAGCAGAGGAACACTCTCAACTCATTCTTTGAGACCACCATCACCCTGATCCCAAAACCAGCAAAGATGTCTTAAAAAAAGAAAACTACAGGCCAATATCACTGATGAACATAGATGCAAAAATCCTCAACAAAATACTAGCAAACAGAATCCAACAGCACATTAAAAGGATCATACACCATGATCAAGTGGGGTTTATCCCAGGAAAGAAAGGATTCTTCAATATACGCAAATCAATCAATGTGATAAACCATATTAACAAACTGAAGGAGAAAAACCATATGATCATCTCAATAGATGCAGAAAAAGCTTTTGACAAAATTCAACACCCATTTATGATAAAAATCCTCCAGAAAGTAGGCATAGAGGGAACGTACCTCAACATAATAAAGGCCATATATGACAAAATCACAGCCAACATTGTTCTCAGTGGTGAAAAACTGAAACCATTTCCACTAAGATCAGAAAAAGACAAGGTTGCCCACGCTCACCACTATTACTCAACATAGTTTTGGAAGTTTTAGCCACAGCAATCAGAGAAGAAAAAGAAATAAAAGGAATCCAAATTGGAAAAGAAGAAGTAAAGCTGTCACATTTTGCAGATGACATGATACTATACTTAGAGAATCTGAAACATGCTACCAGAAAACTACTAGAGCTAATCAATCAATTTGTTAAAGTAGCAGGATACAAAATTAATGCAGAGAAATCTCTTGCATTTTCATACACTAATAATGAAAAATCTGAAAGAGAAATTAAGGAAACCCTCCCATTTGCCATTGCAACAAAAAGAATATAATACCTAGGAATAAACCTAACCTAAGGAGACAAAGACCTGTATGCAGAAAACTATAAGACACTGATGAAAGAAATTAAAGATGATACAAACAGATGGAGAGATATACCATGTCCTTGGATTGGAAGAATCAACATTGTGAAAATGACTCTACTACCCAAAGCAATCTACAGATTCAGTGCAATCCCTCTCAAACTACCAAGGGCATTTTTCATAGAACTAGAACAAAAAATTTCACAATTTATATGGAAACACAAAAGACCCCAAATGGCCAAAGCAATCTTGAGAAACAAAAACGGAGCTGGAGGAATCAGGCTCAGACTATACTACAAAGCTACAGTAATCAAGACAGTATGGTACCAGCACAAAAATAGAAATATAAATCAATGGAACAGGATAGAAAGCCCAGAGATAAACCCACACACATATTGTCACCTTATCTTTGATAATGAAGGCAAGAATATACAATGGAGAAAAGACAGCCTCTTCAGTAATTGATGCTGGGAAAACTGGACAGGTACATGTAAAAGAAGGAAATTAGAACACTCCTTAACACCATACACAAAAATAAACTCAAAATGGATTAAAGACCTAAATGTAAGGCCAGACACTATCAAACTCTTAGAGGAAAACATAGGCAGAACACTATGACAGAAATCACAGCAAGATCCTTTCTGACCCACCTCCTAGAGAAATGGAAATAAAAACAAAAATAAACAAATTGGACCTAATGAAACTTAAAAGCTTTTGCACCGCAAAGGAAACCATAAACAAGAGGAAAAGACAACCCTCAGAATGTGAGAAAATATTTGCAAATGAAGCAACTGACAAAGGATTTACCTCCAAAATATACAGGCAGCTCATGCAGCTCAATATCAAAAAAACAACCCAATCCAAGAATGCGCAGAGGACCTAAATAGACATTTCTCCAAAGAAGATATACAGATTGCTAACAAACACATGAAAGGATGCTCAACATCACTCATCATTAGAGAAATGCAAATCAGAACTACAATGAGGTATCACCTCACACCAGTCAGAATGGCTGCCATCAAAAAATCTACAAACAATAAATACTGGAGAGGGTGTGGAGGAAAGGGAACCCTCTTGCACTGTTGGTGAGAATGTAAATTGATACAGCCACTATGGAGAACAGTATGGAGGTTCCTTAAAAAACTAAAAATAGAACTACCATACAACCGATGAATCTCACTGCTGGGCATATATCTTGAGAAAACCATAATTCAAAAAGAGTCATGTAGCACAATGTTCACTGCAGATCTATTTACAATAGCCATAACATGGAAGCAGTGTAAGTGTCCATCAACAGAGGAATGGATAAAGAAGATGTGCACATATATACAATGGAATATTACTCAGCCATAAAAGGAAACGAAATTGAGTTACTTATAGTGAGGTGGATGGACCTAGAGTCTGTCATACAGAGTGAAGTAAGTCAGAAAGAGAAAAACAAATACTGTATGCTAACACATATACCTGGAATCTTAAAAAAAAAAAGGTTCCGAACAGCCTAGGGGCAGTACAGGAATAAAGACGCAGACATAGAGAATGGACTTGAGGACACAGGGAGAGGGAAGGGTAAGCTGGGATGAAGTGAGAGTGTGCCAGGGACATATATACACTACCAAATATAAAATAGATAGCTAGTGGGAAGCAGCCTCATAGCACAGGGAGATCAGCTCAGAGCTTTGTGTCCACCTAGAGGGGTGGGATAGGGAGGGTGAGAAGGAGACACAAGAGTGAGGGAATATGGGGTTATATGTATATATATAGCTGATTCACTTTGTTATACAGCAGAAACTAACACACCATTGTAAAGCAATTATACTCCAATAAAGATGTTAAAAAAATATTAAAAAATAATAAATAAATTAAAGTTCAAAAAAAAAGTTTTGACCCTGCTAACAGATAAAAATTGTGAACACAATGCTAAGTGAAGGAAGTCAGTCATAAAAGATCAAATATTATATGATTCCATTCATATGAAATGTCCAGAATAAGCAAACTTATAAAGGCATAAAGTAGATTAATTGTTGCCAGGGGTTGGGTGGTGGGGCAGAACGAGAAGTGACTTGTAATGTGTACAGAATTAATTTGGGTGTGATGAAAATATTCTAAATTTAGATTGTGGTGATGGTTGCATAATTCTGTGAATATAATAAAATCCATTTAATAGTACACTTTAAAACTGTGAATTTTATGTTATGTGAATTATACAAAGCTTTTTTTTTAAAAAAAAAGAATAACCAAAGGATGGAGACATAAGGATTGACTCAATCGGTCTTTCATTTTTATTTTTACTGAGAAAAAACACTGCTGTACTTTGAAAACACAAGTCCTCTGAGAAGCACTAGATTCCATTTGCCCCCAAACTCAGTAGATACCTCTTCTCTGGATTCCCATGGATTTCTCTGCCCCATTATTTAACTTCTTGTGATGTAATTACTTTTTGGCCTCACCCTTCAGACTGTGAACTCTTTGAGGGAAGGAATAGTGCCAATCTTTTTATTTGCAATGCTTTATATATGAAGGAGCCTAGTCAGGGTTTTGTGAAAAATAATGGAAAAAAAGAAAAAGAAATAGAGCAGAAGAGAGGTTAGGGGATAATGAAAGAAAAGCTCTAGGAGATAAGCAGACCTCTTTACAGCTTATCATCTGATCAGAATCCAAAGTGTACGTTCCCAGTAACCAGAGCATGACCCAAGAGTTAGGTAAAAATCAGATTCAGTGTCCAGAGACCCAAACAGAAAGAGAGCAAGAGCGCTCAGTGGGGAATTGGTTTAATTGGTAAAATTTTTCTACCCTGGATGATTTGGAGAAAAGGAGGAAATAGCACGTACTGGTAGAGACGGGAGGGCAGGTGTTCTAATTTCTAGTGAGGAGAGGGAGATGGAGTGACAGAGTAAGAATGCCTGATATGGAGGCTGGTAGGTTTGTTAGGACAGAACTGTGTTTCAATACGACTACTAGTGCTGCTATCGCTGGGGCTGCTAGCAGCTACTGTTGCCTGTGTGCTTACCTACTTGCCAGGCTCTCCGTTGAGTGCAGGCTACCCCTCTAAATCTCCAAATGTCAGTGTCAACTCATTTTGCATACATGGAAGCTGATCTTGTCACTCAGCTGATCTGCCAATGGTCAAACCTCATCTGTCTTTTCAAGACACGGTGCTGGGTGGGACCAGGACACAGAGAAGACTGGACTCTACCTGGAGGCACTGAGGATGGAGGTGAACCTGAGAGTGGATACTGGAAAATTACACACCGAGTTCTGCCCTACTCGGGGAGGTGACATCCTGAGTGGTAAAGAAAACAGTAATCAGTAGAAGGCACAGCACAAGACAAAGAAATACTGTTGAAAAGATCTCCAAGGCTGAATAAAGGCTCACGAGGGAGGCAGTCGGCAATAAGTTGGAAGATTGAGCTGGGCTTGGATATCTGGGTCTGGGAAGGGTCTGAAAAGGCCACATTAAAGATTGTTTTGTGTACTAGAGGGAAATACTGAAAATCTGGGGAAAGTCAAAAGAAAGCAACTGCATCCACCCAGACCCCTTCTCATAGGATCATCTCTTAATTCCGGGATAGAGGATGCCCTTATTTACCCCAAGATGAAGGCCCCGGGGAGTGTTGGCACATCTCCTGGACAGGGCCTTTCACTGTGCCCCAAAGTCATTGCAGGTGGCTGATGGCAATTTGTTCTAATATGTGATTTGTCTGTGCCCACAGAGGGAAGTGCCAGTTTCGTGTGGTTTGTCATCATTTACAATAGAACCAAGCAAGGCTTCTTGGGGTTTCTACTCTAGAGAAATGGGACTCTTAGGGAGACCAGGAGTCATGGACCTTGCTGAGCCAAACCTGAAGTGGGAGGTATGACTCTGCTCTTGTGTTGGCCCCAGGCTCTGGAGCTTCACAAGTTCTGGGTGTATCACAGAGGCACTCTGTGTGTAGAGTAACAGCCACATGTTCCTTCCATCCTGGTATTGTGCTCAGAATGTGACTTGATCTCTCATTCCACCAAAGGTAAATTTTATTTCAATTCACTCCCTTTTGCTGGGCTGGCTGTGTGACTTGCTTAATCCAGTAGAATGTGGCAGGTGTGGCGTTGGAAGACTTCTGAGGCTAGGCCTTAAGGGACATTGCATCTTCACCCTCTTAGGGTGCAGCCCTGAGAGCCCTGTGAAATGAAGCCGGCCTGACCTACAGGGAGGAGAATGACTGTAGGGGAAGCGGGGCTCTTGCCCACAGCCAACACCAAGAGTCAGACGTGTGAGTCAGGCCACTGTGGTCCTCCCAGGCCAGCTGCCCCTCACTGACTATGGCTGTGTGCGTGACCCCAGGTGAGGCCAGTCCACAGAACTCTGAGGAATATTATATGGCTGTTATTTAAATCCACTATGTTTTGAGATGGTTGTTTGTAATAGGCGACTGATACAGCTAGATTGGATAAAATATCAGCACGTTTCTTTCCACACAGATGAATTTTGTGGGAGTTCTCCTCTGGTACGTTTCCCTCCAGGGCCCCCAATCTCCCCCTTCCATAGCAGTGCCACAGACTTTAGGTGGGCAAGTCTGTGGAATCTCAGCACTGAGATGGAAAAGGAAACAGCATTTCTAACACATTATTTTCTGTTTATAAATTTGGATGGGAGTGAGAAGTAGGAGTCAGATAAATCAATACCACGTATATTTAAGGAACTGTTACAAGTGTCCAAGCCTCTTTTCTAGGTGCTATGAATAATGATAACAAAGAAGACCTTTAAAAAGCTTCAGTCTAGAGGGTAAAATAGATACAGACACAAATGAGTTTGATTCGAAGCAAAATGTGCTGCTTCATAATTTAGGTATCAAGGAACACGGAGAAGAGATGAGTTGTGACAGATGTGGAGACACGTACTGGGCTTCAGTGATGAAGGAACTGTGGAGCGATTAGTCCAATTGCCTCAATACATGAAGCCAGTTCAGTTTTGTGCCATTCCACAAGTGCATTTTGTATTTCAGAGTTGAGTAAATGGTGTGCCACAGACCCCTTCAGTCATGGCCTTACACTGGGATGGCCTTGATCTTGATTGTGACAGTCTTATAGTCACAATTTACAGAAGCAGCGATGGGGCTGAACCAGGGGCTGCTGTCCAGGCAAAGACTTCATGGGAGACCAGCACTCGAGGTGTGGTGCAGCCCTGATGGGCATTGGCCAACTCAATACGTTATTGAGATGGGAGTGACTGGGATCCTTCCTGTGTTATTTCTCCACAGAGCTTGAATGTGTGGCTGCTATGGGAAAACGAACCCAGGTATTCTGCACTTCTGAAAAGGTGGAACTAAAAAGAATTGTCAATCTTGTAATAACCTATAATGGAAAATAATCTGAAAAGAGTGTATACATAACTGAAAAAAAAAAGAATTGTCTGAGCTTCTTGTAGTCCCTGGGTTGTGCTGTTGGTTTCCCATATATGCTGATTTGAAGCCTGAGGACAGCAGACTGGCTACAGGCACAAAGTGCTGGCTTATGTGGTCAGGGGGCCAGACCAAACCCATGGAGTTTGGTGTGGTGGAGGGAGGTTTTCCCTGGAAGGAAATGTTATTATCACATTGCTCATGCAGGGATTAGGACAAACCTGGGTAAGGAAATAGACTGGAGTCATTTTTCCTTGACCTTAGGCTTGAGAGTTGAGCTGCCTATGGGTAGTGAGGAAGGTGAGAGTGAGGCAGGAAACTGACTCAACCCAGGACCCCAAGCCCGGGACCCCAAGTGCAATAGAGTGAACCATTCTGTAGAGGACAGTTGTCTTCCACTGTTTCTGACTCTTCACTAATGTTTTGTAAAAATGAATGTGTGTTCCCTGTTGTGTTTGGGGGACCTTGGATGGGCTGCCCCATTTAAGGGGCGAACCAGACCCTCATTTGACTTGTTGGCTTATCTCAGAGAGGAGGGACCAGAGATACTGGGTCTACATTGTTTCCTCTGTGATGCTGCACAATTATATTAACTAAAGCATCTAGGGAGACTAACACAGTGGTGACTGTTCTCAAATAACACATATATTCTCACATAAATTTTAAGGGAGATTTGATTGGATTGAATCACAACTTAAAATCTTATTATTATTCTTTTTATGTGATTTTAAATTTTTATTTTTTTATTGAGATATAGTTCATGTGCATTTTTTTTTTCTGAGTGGGAAAATTTATTAGTTATTTAAATACATTCAATATTAAGATAAGCATCATCACTATAATGGAGAAGAGTACAGTTTAAAAATTTTCTGCCCCTTCCAGTATACTATTAATACTTTTTTTTTTTTTAACATCTCTACTGGAGTACAATTGCTCCACAATTGTGTGTCAGTGCCTGCTCCACAACAAAGTGAATCAGCCATACATACACACATGTCCTCACATCTCCTGCCCCCCGCATCTCACCCCCTAACCCCCTCATCCCACCCTTCCAGGTGGTCACAAAGCACCGAGATGATCCCCCTGTGCCACGTGGCCGCCTCCCACCAGCCATCCACTCCACACCCGGTAGTGTATACACGTCCATGCCACTCCCCCACTCCGTTACAGCCCACCCCTCCCCCTCCCCACATCCCCAAGTCCACTCTCCAGTAGGTGTGTGTCTTTATTCCCATCTTGCCACTAGGTTCTTCATGACCTTTTTTTTTCCCCTTAGATTCCATATATATGTGTTAGCATACTGTATTTGGTTTTCTCTTTCTGACTTACTTCACTCTGTATGACAGACTCTAACTCCATCCACCTCACTACAAATAACTCCATTTCATTTCTTTTTATGGCTGAGTAATATTCCATTGTATATATGTGCCACACCTTCTTTATCCATTTATCTGTCGATGGACATTTAGGTTGCTTCCATGTCCTGGCTATTGTAAATAGAGCTGCAATGAACATTTTGGTACATGTGTCTTTTTGAATTATGGTTTTCTCAGGGTATATGCTCAGTAGTGAGACTGCTGGGTTGTGTGGTAGTTCTATTTTTAGTTTCTTAAGGAAGCTCCATACTGTTCTCCATAGTGGCTGTATCAACTTAATTTTCCACCAACAGTGCAGGAGGGTTCCCTTTTCTCCACACCCTCTCCAGCATTTATTGTTTCTAGATCTTTTGATGATGGCCATTCTGACCGGTGTGAGATGATATCTCATTGTAGTTTTGATTTGCATTTCTCTGATGATTAATGATGTTGAGCATTCTTTCATGTGTTTGTTGGCAATCTGTATATCTTCTTTGGAGAAATGCCTATTTAGGTTTTCTGCCCATTTTTGGATTGGGTTGTTTGTTTTTTTATTGAGCTGCATGAGCTGCTTGTAAATTTTGGAGATTAATCCTTTGTCACTTGCTTCATTTGCAAATATTTTCTCCCATTCTGAGCATTGTCTTTTGGTCTTGTTTATGGTTTCCTTTGCTGTGCAAAAGCTTTTACGTTTCATTAGGTCCCATTTGTTTATTTTTGTTTTTATTTCCATTTCTCTAGGAGCTGGGTCGAAAAGGATCTTGCTGTGATTTATGTCAAACAGTGTTCTGCCTATGTTTTCCTCTAAGAGTTTGATAGTGTCTGGCCTTACATTTAGGTCATTAATCCATTTTGAGTTTATTTTTGTGTATGGTGTTAGAGAGTGTTCTAATTTCACACTTTTACATGTACCTGTCCAGTTTTCCCAGCACCACTTATTGAAGAGGCTGTCTTTTCTCCACTGTATATGCTTGCCTCCTTTATCAAAGATAAGGTGACCATATGTGCATGGGTTTATCTCTGGACTTTCTATCCTGTTCCATTGATCTATATTTCTGTTTTTGTGCCAGTCCCATACTGTCTTGATTACTGTAGCTTTGTAGTATAGCCTGAAGTCAGGGAGCCTGATTCCTCCAGCTCCATTTTTTGTTCTCAAGATTGCTTTGGCTATTTGGGGTCTTTTGTGTTTCCATACAAATTGTTAAATTTTTTGTTCTAGTTCCGTGAAAAATGCCAGTGGTAGTTTGATAGGGATTGCATTGAATCTGTAGATTGCTTTGGGTAGTAGAGTCATTTTCACAATGTTGATTCTTCCAATCCAAGAACATGGGATATCTCCCCATCTATTTGTATCATCTTTAATTTCTTTCATCAGTGTCTTATAATTTTCTGCATACAGGTATTTTGTCTCCTTAGGTAGGTTTATTCCTAGATATTTTATTCTTTTTGTTGCAATGGTAAATGGGAGTATTTTCTTAATTTCAATTTCAGGTTTTTCATCATTAGTTGCATTATAGGAATGCAAGAGATTTCTGTGCATTAATTTTGTTTCCTGCTACTTTACCAAATTCATTGATTAGCTCTAGGAGTTTTCTGGTAGCATCTTTAGGATTCTCTATGTATAGTGTCATGTCATCTGCAAACAGTGACAGCTTTACTTCTTCTTTTCCAATTTGGATTCCTTTTATTTCTTTTTCTTCTCTGATTGCTGTGGCTAAAACTTCCAAAACTATGTTGAGTAATACTGGTGAGAGTGGGCAACCTTGTCTTGTTCCTGATCTTAGTGGAAATGGTTTCAGTTTTTCACCATTGAGGATGATGTTGGCTGTGGGCTTGTCATATATGGCCTTTATTATGTTGAGGTAGGTTCCCTCTATGCCTACTTTCTGCAGGGCATTTATCATAAATGGGTGTTAAATTTTCTCAAAAGCTTTCTCTGCATCTATTGAGATGATCATAAGGTTTTTCTCCTTCAGTTTGTTAATATGGTGTATCACGTTGATTGATTTGTGTATATTGAAGAATCCTTGCATTCCTGGAATAAACCCCAAGTGATCATGATGTATGATCCTTTTAATGTGCTGTTGGATTCTGTTTGCTAGTATTTTGTTGAGGATTTTTGCATCTATGTTCATCAGTGATATTGGCCTGTAGTTTTCTTTCTTTGTGACATCTTTGTCTGGTTTTGGTATCAGGGTGATGGTGGCCTCGTAGAACGAGTTGGGGAGTGTTCCTCCCTCTGCAATATTTTGGAAGAGTTTGAGAAGGATAGGTGTTAGCTCTTCTCTAAATGCTTGATAGAATTCACCTGTGAAGCCATCTGGTCCTGGGCTTTTGTTTGTTGGAAGATTTTTAAACCCAGTTTTAATTTCAGTGCTTGTGATTGGTCTGTTCATGTTTTCTATTTCTTCCTGGTTCAGTCTCAGCAGGTTGTGCATTTCTAAGAATTTGTCCATTTCTTCTAGGTTGCCCATTTTATTGACGTAGAGTTGCTTGTAGTAATCTCTCATGATCATTTGTATTTCTGCAGTGTCAGTTTTTACTTCCTCTTTTTCATTTTTCATTTCTAATTCTATTGATTTGAGTCTTCTCCCTTTTTCTCTTGATGAGTCTGGCTAATGGTTTATCAATTTTGTTTATCTTCTCAAAGAGCCAGCTTTAGTTTTATTGATCTTTGCTATTGTTTCCTTCATTTCTTTTTCATTTATTTCGGATCTGATTTTTATGATTTCTTTCCTTCTGCTAATTTTGGGGTTTTTTTGTTCTTCTTTCTCTAATTGCTTTAGGTGCAAGGTTAGGTTGTTTATTTGAGATGTTTCCTGTTTCTTAAGGTAGGATTGTATTGCTATAAACTTCCTTCTTAGAACTGCTTTTGCTGCATGCCATAAGTTTTTGGTCATCGTGTCTCCATTGTCATTTGTTTCTAGGTATTTTTTGATTTCCCCTTTGATTTCTTCAGTGATAACTTCTTTATTAAGTAGTGTATTGTGTAGCCTCCATGTGTTTGTATTTTTTACAGATTTTTTCCTGTAATTGATATCTCATAGCGTCGCATAGCATTGTGGTCAGAAAAGATACTTGATACTATTTCAATTTTCTTAAATTTACCAAGGCTTGATTTGTGACCCAAGATATGATCTATCCTGGAGAATGTTCCATGAGCACTTGAGAAAAAAGTGTATTCTGTTGTTTTTGGGTGGAATGTCCTATAAATATCAATTAAGTCCGTCTTGTTTAATGTATCATTTAAAGCTTGTGTTTCCTTATTTATTTTCATTTTGGATGATCTGTCCATTGGTGAAAGTGGGGTGTTAAAGTCCCCTACTATGATTGTGTTACTGTCGATTTCCCCTTTTATGGCTATGAGTATTTGCCTTATGTATTGAAGTACTCCTATGTTGGGTGAGGTGCTCCTATGTTGGGTGCATAAATATTTACAATTGTTATATCTTCTTCTTGGATCGATCCCTTGATCATTATGTAGTGTCCTTCTTTGTCTCCTGTAATAGTCTTTATTTTAAAGTTTATTTTGTCTGATATGAGAATTGCTACTCCAGCTTTCTTTTGATTTCCATTTGCATGGAATAACTTTTGCCATCCCCTCACTTTCAGTCTGTATGTGTCCCTAGGTCTGAAGTGGGTCTCTTGTAGACAGCATATATACAGGTCTTGTTTTTGTATCCATTCAGCCAGTCTGTGTCTTTTGGTGGGAGCATTTAATCCATTTACATTTAAAGTAATTATCGATATGTATGTTCCTATTCCCATTTTCTTAAATGTTTTGGGTTTGTTATTGTAGGTGTTTTCCTTCTATTGTGTTTTTTGCCTAGAGAAGTCCCTTTAGCATTTGTTGTAAAGCTGCTTTGGTGGTGCTGAACTCTCTCTGCTTTTGCTTGTCTGTAAAGGTTTTAATTTCTCCATCAAATCTGAATGAGATCCTTGCTGGGTAGAGTAATCTCGGTTGTAGGTTTTTCTCCTTCATCACTTTAAATATGTCCTGCCACTCCCTTCTGGCTTGCAGAGTTTCTGCTGAAAGATCAGCTGTTGCCCTTATGGGGATTCCCTTGTGTGTTATTTGTTGTTTTTCCCTTGCTGCTTTTAATATGTGTTCTTTATATTTAATTTTTGATAGTTTGATTAATATGTGTCTTGGTGTGTTTCTCCTTGGATTTATCCTGTATGGGACTCTCTGTGCTTCCAGGACTTGATTAACTATTTCCTGTCCCATATTAGGGAAGTTTTCAACTATAATCTCTTCAAATATTTTCTCAGTCCCTTTCTTTTACTTTTCTTCTTCTGGGACCCCTTTAATTCGAATGTTGTTGTGTTTAATGTTGTCCCAGAGGTCTCTGAGACTGTCCTCAGTTCTTTTCATTCTTTTTTCTTAATTCTGCTCTGCAGTAGTTATTTCCACTATTTTATCTTCCAGGTCACTTATCCGTTCTTCTGCCTCAGTTATTCTGCTCTTGATCCCTTCTAGAGTACTTTTAATTTCATTTATTGTGTTGTTCATCATTGTTCGTTTGCTCTTTAGTTCTTCTATGTCCTTGTTAAATGTTTCTTGCATTTTGTCTATTCTATTTCCAAGATTTTGGAACATCTTTACTATCATTATTCTGAATACTTTTTCAGGTAGACTGCCTATTTCCTCTTCATTTGTTAGGTCTGGTGGGTTTTTACCTTGCTCCTTCATCTGCTGTGTGTTTTTCTGTCTTCTCATTTTGCTTATCTTACTGTGTTTGGGGTCTCCTTTTCACAGGCTGCAGGTTCGTAGTTCCCGTTGTTTTTGGTGTCTGTCCCCAGTGGTTAAGGTTGGTTCAGTGGGTTGTGTAGACTTCCTGGTGAAGGGGACTAGTGCCTGTGTTCTGGTGGATGAGGCTGGATCTTGTCTTTCTGGTGGGCCAGTCCACATCTGGTGGTGTGTTTTGGGGTGTCTGTGGCCTTATTATGATTTTAGGCAGCCTCTCTTCTAATGGATGGGGCTGTGTTCCTATCTTGCTAGTTGTTTGGCATAAGGTGTCCAACACTGTAGCTTGCTGCTTGTTGAGTGAAGCTGGGTCTTGGTGTTGAGATGGAGATCTCTGGGAGATTTTCACCATTTGGTATTATGTGGAGCTGGGAGTTCTCTTGTGGAGCAGTGTCCTGAAGTTGGCTCTCCCACCTCCGAGGCCCAGCCCTGATGCCTGGCTGGAGCACCAAGAGCCTTTCATCCACACGGCTCAGAATAAAAGGGAGAAAAAATAGAAAGAAAGAAAGAAAAAAAGAAAGAGGATAAAATAAAATAGAAAAGTAAGATAAAATAAAGTTATTAAAATAAAAAATAATTTTTAAGAAAAAAAATTTTTTTAAGTAAAAAAAAAAACAAAAAACGGACAGACAGAACCCTAGGACAAATGGTGAAAGCAAAGCTCTACAGGCAAAATCTCACACAGAAGCATATACATACACACTCACAAAAAGAGGAAAAGGGGAAAAAATAATATATCTTGCTCCCAAAGTCCACCTCCTCAATTTGGGATGATTCGTTGTCTGTTCAGGTATTCTACAGATGCAGGTACATGAAGTTGATTGTGGAGCTTTAATCCGCTGCTTCTGAGGCTGCTGGGAAAGATTTCCCTTTCTCTTCTTTCTTCGCAGAGCTCCCGGGGTTCAGCTTTGGATTTGGACCCGCCTCTGCATGTAGGTCGCCTGAGGGCATGTGTTCTTCGCTCAGACAGGACGGGGTTAAAGGAGCAGCTGATTTGGCGACTCTGGCTCACTCAGGCCGGGGGGAGGGAGGGGTACGGATGCGGGGTGAGCCTGTGGCGGCAGAGGCTGGCGTGACGTTGCACCAGCCTGATGCGTGCTGTGCGTTCTCCCGGGGAAGTTGTCCCTGGGTCACGGGATCATGGCAGTGGTGGGTTGCACAGGCTCCCGGGAGGGGCAGTGTGGTTAGTGACCTGTGCTTGCACACACACTTCTTGGTGGTGGCAGCAGAAGCCTTAGTGTCTCATGCCTGTCTCTGGGGTTTGCGCTGATAGCCGCAGCTCGCGCCCGTCACTGGAGCTCCTTTAAGCAGCGCTTTTAATCCCCTCTCCTCGCGCACCAGTAAACAAAGAGGCAAGAAAAAGTCTCTTGCCTCTTCGGCAGCTCCAGACTTTTTCCCCAGACTCCCTCCCGGCTAGCCGTGGCGTGCTCGCCCCCTTCAGGCTGTGTTCATGCCACCAACCCCAGTCGTCTCCCTGCGATCCGACCGAAACCCGAGCCTCAGCTCCCAGCCCCAACCCATCCCGGCGGGTGATCGGACAAGCCTCTCGGGCTAGTGAGTGCTGGTCAGCACTAATCCTCTGTGCGGGAATCTCTCTGCTTTGCCCTCCACACCCTTGTTGCTGTGCTCTCCTCCGTGGCTCTGAAGCTTTCCCCCTCCGCCACCCGCAGTCTCCACCTGTGAAGGGACTTCCTAGTGTGTGGAAACCTTTCCTCCTTCACAGCTCCCTCCCACTGGTGCAGGTCCCGTCCCTATTCTTTTGTTTCTGTTTTTTCTTTTTTCTTTTGCCCTACCCAGGTACGTGGGGAGTTTCTTGCCTTTTGGGAGGTCTGACGTCTTCTGCCAGCATTCAGTGGTTGTTCTATAGGAGCAGTTCATGTGTAGATGTATTTCTGATGTATCTGTGGGGAGGACGGTGATCTCCGCATCTTACTCTTCCGCCATCTTCTCCTCTCTATTAATCCATGTGCAATATTATATGTTTCAACGAACGTAGTGATTCACAATTTTTAAAGGTTATATTCAATTTATAAAATAAAATATTGGCTATATTCCTTGTACTGTACAATATTTTTAGCACTGATGGGAAAACTGTTAAGTCAAAATTACAAAACAGATTTAGTAATATCTTTCTTTGGTTACTACTGAGTTATCATGATTTCTATGTTTTTGGATCTGTCTCCTAAATCAAAACCCTTGGGCCTTACCATTCATTCATACACTGAGGATTTTATTCATTTGTACATTTATGATTTTATCAAAACTTTCATTGAACACCTACTATGTGCCAGGTGCTGTGGTTTGTGTTGGAAAATGTAAGCAACATAGTCTTTACTTCCTTGACCCTGGGGTCTTTGCTTCAATATTAAACCATAAATTAGCTTAGGTTTATTTTTCCTAATTAAAATATAGTAAATCACAAGCTTGCATGTATCTTAGAGTTTTAGAAAGACTGTGGGTTGTTTTCTTTCCCTAACCAAGAGATGTCTTTACTTTTTCTTCTCTCAAAGTTATTAATTTATTTTGTCATCTGTTGTAATTTGTATTTGTTTTATTTTAATCTTTCTAGAAAGTCAATGTTTTGCCAAAGGGTTTCACCCACTCAATATGTCTAACTATTTGGAGGAAGATGTGTTGGAAATCATGAATAAATAGAAAGCACATGAACTTGGGGTCAGCCTGTATTGGATGTAAATATTTGCATTAAATTAAAGAAAATAATATATATTCATACTGTCAAATATTAGCATAAAATATCTCTGAAGGATAAACAAGAAACTAGGGGGAAAGCAGAACAAATAGTAGATGGCTGAATCCAAAGGCAGGAAGCAGATTTTTCAAAATCCCTTTGTACCTTTTATTTTTCAACCATGTGAATGATCATTTGCATAAAAATATAGCAATTTTTTAAAAGAAAACCCCCCTGTGGATTCTTGAGCTCCACCTACCGGTAGAATCAGAATCATTTTCATCATTTTCTGCAGGAGGTTGCTACACTCACCAAAATTTGAGGCACCTTGAAGAGAGCCTGGCATGGCCCACACAGCCCTTGGATTTCACCCTGTGGACAGTGGGATACCATATATAGGAGATGTGGCATGGGCAGACTGAACCATTATCTGATGAGTTTGGAAACTGTGTTGATGGTAGGTTCCAGGAGCATAGTATGGACGGAAGCAAAGAGTGTGATAAGTGACCTTTAGATTGGCCAAAATAGGAGATTGTGAAGATCTGACCCAGGACATTGGCAACTCCTGTCTCAATACCAACTTGGGAATCCAAGTGAGGACCCCGGCCGCACTGGTAACCGCTCAGCCACTCCCCTCTGTGGCTCTCACCCTACTGACTGCGTGGCTTGTGGCTCAGTTCACCAGTCTGGGTTTCTACTGTTTTGGTCCTTAAGGCCCTGCTTCTGCTGCCATTGCCAATTCCTCGTCTCTTTTCCTTTTCACAGTTTTGTGTCTGAGGCTTCTACTACCTCATGGATTCTCTAGAACTGTCTGTGTGCTTAATACTTTTAAAAGAACTTACATTGAGGTATCTGAATGGGTTGACAAGTCCCATTCAGTATCACACTCCACCTGGAGCTCCTGTTGCCGAAACTTGGCCTCTGTTCACCGGTGCCGAATAGAAACATGGAGAGAGTTTTGGATGAAGTAGAAAAGAGCAGTTTTTTTTTGCTTTGCCAGACAAAGGGGGCCACAGCAGGCTAATGCCCTCAAGACTGTGTGACCCACCCTGGAGGGAGTAATGAGGAATCTTATAGAGTTCAAGGAGCAGGGCGTGGTCAACTCGTGGACATTCTTCTGATTGGTTGGTGGTGAGGTAATTGGGAATCAACATCGTAAACCTTCTTGTTCCAAGCTGTCTGGGGTCTAGGTGCTTGTGGGCAGAATACAGTTAACTTCTCCTACCTGGTGGGGGTTTCAGTATCTGCAAAACAGCTCAAAGGATATGGCTCAGAATATTATCTATAGTCCTTGAGGAAGAACTAAAGGCCCTCGACATTGTTTAATGGCTAAAGTATTATTATTTTGTCTTGTTTGACTGTTTTCCTTTCTTTCTGCATTTTCTCACTTCTCTGATTAAATTTATTCTTTGACTAAAGTTTTTCTACAGACAAAAGGAAGGTGGAGGACATGGGTGGGGGTCTATTCTGGGAAGACCTCATAGGGTCCTGCTTGGTTATACTCCCACAGAGCTGCTGCCTGTATGGCAGCCCCTGGTCAGCCCCACCCCTACTTCTGTAATTGTGATGAGGGCTGTGGAGGCTAGAGACCAAGTGTAGAGAGATCCAGGTGTAAGAAGTTACTGAAGGGGTCTGTGGACACAGAGGGCCACAGAACATACTTAACTCCCAATACAAAATACATTTATGGAATGGCACAAAAATGTAGGGGTTTAACATATGAAAATATGTCCAGTAGTGCCCACATCACTTCAGTTTTATTTGTATTAATAGAATCATATTGGACTAATGAGAAATGACGTCCCCTTCCACTGGGACCATCACAGGACAAAATGCTTTCTTCTTGGAAGATTCAAGTGCATATGACCCCTTTCCCCCTGCCATGTGCCTGCCTTGTTTATTCACTCCTATATTAACTATCCCTCAGGCTTATTTAGACTGTCTCCTGGAGAAAGAATAATTGTATATCCATTGCATTTAACTCATGTGAACGAAGTGACATTTCCCAAAAGTGCAATGTGGCTCGTTGTATAATACTTAGTCTATAGGGTACTGCACATCATGACTGGAAAATGGCAAATGTTTCCTATCATGAGATCTGTCCCTTTTTGGCAACATCTTAAGGTAGAGCTCTTTTGCTTAGGAATAAGTTGCTGTTACTAGGAGGGGCTCATTGATCTGCTCCTATTTTACTGTTCTTTCTTTTTTGGTTGAAATTTTTCTTGTGATAATTGCAGAATCATATGCAGTAGAAATAATATCAAGAAATCCTTTGTATACGTTGCCCAGTTTTTCCCAATGGTAACATTCTGCAAAATATAATGTCACAACCAGGATATTAACATTGATGTAATCCACCAGCCTTATTCAGATTTCCCGTTTTAGTTATAATCACATATGTGTGTGCTTATTAGGTTCTACACAATTTTTTTTTGGCGTAGCCACTGCAATAGGAAAGATACTGAACAGTTCTAACACCACAAAGATCCCTTGCATTTCCCTTTTATAAGTCCACCCACTTCCTTCCCCCAACACCCTGGCAACCACTAATCTGTTCTCAATTTCTTTTTTTTTTTTAATTTAAAAAACTGTTAATGAATGAAAAATACAGTGTGTAACCTTTTGGGATTAGCATTTTTTTCAGTAAGTATAATTCTCTGGAGGTTCATCCAAGTTGTTGCATATATCAATAGTTTGTTCCTCATTTCCCTAGTAGAATTCCATGGCATGTGTGTACAACAGTTTGTCCATTTACTTGTTAAAGGACATCTAGGTGATTCCAGTTTTGGGCAATTACAAATAAAGCTTCTGACATTCATGTACATAAGTTTTTTATGTATGAACATAAGTTTTCATTTCTCTGAGATAAATGCCCAAGAGTGCAATTGCTAGTTCATATGGTAATTGCATATTCAGTTTTATAAGAAACTGACAACCTGTTTTCCAGAGTGGCTGTACCATTTTCTATTCTCACCAACAATGTATGAGAGACCCAGTTTCTTTGCATCCTTGCCAGCAACTAGTGTTGTCAGCATTTTTTCTTTCAGCTATTCAGATATGTGTGCAGTGATATCTCATTGTGATTTTAATTTGCATTTTTCAGATGGTTAATGATGTTGCTCATCTTTTCATCTTCTTATTTGCCATCTGTATATGCTCTTTGGTGAAAAATTTCTTCAGGCTTTTTGCCTATTTTCTAATGAGGTTGTTTGATCTACTTCTGCATTTTAAGAGATTGCTATATGTCCTTTGTCAGATACGTTGTTTGCAAATATTTTCTTTAAGTCTGTAACTTGTCTTTTCATCTTCTTTACATAGACTTTCACAGAGCAAAGTTTTCTATTTTAATGAGGTCCAATTTCTCAGTTTTTCCTTTTATGGATAGTACTTTCGGGTTAAGTCTGAGAACTCTGCCTAGTCCTATATCCTAAATATTTTCTCCTGTTTTTTCCTAAAAGTTTTATAGTTTCATATTTAAAAATTAAGTTTATGGTCCATTTTAATTTACTTATTACATAGGGTATGAGGTTAATGTTGAGGTTAATTTTTTTGACTATGATTGATTCTGTTGATTATGAACCAATTCGTTTGGTGGCACTGGTTGAAAAGCTGTTCTTCCTTTATTAAATTGCTTTTGCACCATTGTCAAAAATCAATCAAGCCTATGTGGGTGTCTACTTCTGAGTTCTTATTTTGTTCCATTGCTCTATGTGTCTATCACTCCACACTGTCCACACTATCATGATCACTGTGACCATGTAAGAATACTTCACATCAGGTAAAGTAATTCCTCTCACTTTATTCTTCTTTATTGATTGCATTAGGTACTCTAGGGTCTGTTCATCTCCACATCAATTTTAGACTAGGCTTATCTATATTTACCAAAAAGCTTGATAGGATTTTGGTAGGTATAAGTGAAACCTCTAGATCAGTTTGGTGAGAATCAACATTTGAATATGTTGACTCTTTCAGTTCATAGACATAGTATGCCTCTCTATATATTTAGGTCTTCTTTGATTGCTTTCATCAGCATTTTGTCATTTTCATCATACAGATCTTGTACATCATTTGTTAAGTGTATACTTAAGTATATCATTTAATTTATAGTGATTGTGAATGGCATTGTGTTTTTAATTTTAGTTTCCACATGTTCATTGTTAAGTATATAAATATTTGGTTGATTTGGTGGTGTTAATCTTGAGTCCAGTGATGTTCTGAACATACTTCTAAGTTCTAGAAGTTTGTTTGTTTTATAGATTGCTTGAAATTCTCTATTAAATAATCATATCATATGAAATGGGGCAGTTTTATTTCTTCATTTCCAATCTGTATATCTTCTACTTCTTTTTCTTGCCTTGTTGCATTGGCTAGAACTCCCAGCACTATGTTGAATAAGAGTAGTGAAAATGGACTCCTTGCCTTATTTTCAGGGGAAAAGTATTCAGTCTTTCACCATTTGTATGATGTTTGCTGTAGGTTGGTAGATGTTCTTTATTAAATTGAGGTAAATCCTCTTTATTCTTAATTTGCTGGTGATTGACATAGTGATGCTTCTGGGGTTTTGGTAATTTTCTTTTTCTTCTTGTGGGTGGTGTTATACAAGTGATACACAAAGTATTACATTTTGTGCTAACTCACTGTACATTTATATTTTGTGAACTTATCTGCACATGGGTCATATGTTAATAAAAATTCTATATACCTGATAGTTTCCTAGAATCAAGTGTAAAAACAACCAAAACAAAAAAGAAAACATGAAAAAAATTCTAAAAGTATTACCAGAGAGAAAAACCTACAAATAACAAGATTCAGATTAACATTAGTCTCTCATTAACAAGAATAAGCCTAAGAAGATAATGGGACATGCTTTAAAGGTGAAAGAAGGGTTTTTAAAAGTAGAATTCTATATTCAGGCAAACCATTCAAATGTAAGAGCAAAATGATAACTCTTAGATGATCAAGAACTCAGAATTTTTACCAAAGACAGACTCTGTGAAAATGAGCAGAAATTATATTTCAACAAGGAAAATAAGTGCAAGAAGAAGAAATAGGATACCAAAAACATAATGATCAAAGACACTAGTGAAAGATACTTTTGCATAAATGATTTGTTTTTCAGTTTTATGCTATAAATCTGGTAACAAAATGCCAGATAATAACACAGAGGAGGAGAAGGAGGAGTAGAGATATTATAGCAAGACTTTTATCTTGTTTGGGAGGATACGGACATTGATTATTTATTTTGTTCAAGTATGTGTGTTAATAACTTAAAGGCAACACCAAGAAAGAAAGAGAATGTATAGCTTTCATCTAGTAGCTCAAAATTGAACAAGGAATTATGAAACATAAAACAAACAATGACTTGAAGTTATTCCATTAATATCTAAAGTCTACTTTTTTGTGTATATTTCTATTTCTTTCAACAGATCTAATTATATGAAAACAGTACCTGCCATTGAGAATACATCACAAGCAAGAGTTTTCATTATTTTGAGTGCAGTAGCAAAATTCTTATCTGGGATCAGATTTGTGCTTATTGAAATATCTCTTAAAAGATTTAAAGTGAATTTCTGAAATATGGTTCCTCTCACAAGTGAAAACTCAAATTCACAGGAACTCTATTAAAACCACTGAACTTTGAATTTCAGAAATCAAAGAAGAAATTCTCTTTTTCTCTCCTTTATTGGTGCTGAAATCAAGGGGAAAAGACCACAGCATAAGCTGACTGGAAGCTATTCATATTGTCTAATGGCAGTGATAATTAATGACCTCTAGTGCTATCTCACACAGCTCATATAGATAGCAAGTCATATTAATAGCCATATTAACAACTTCTAGATGAAAATTTGAATATATTATCATTTTTACAGAGAAATAAAAGATAAAATATGATGAGAACACAGGTACTCTTAAAAGAGCTATATTTTCCCTTTATAAATATTGAGAAAAATAAATCAAACTTAAATGTCCAACCAAAAAGGATGTTTTAAACATATTTATACAAGACAACAACTTAATAGGATAATTTGGATATATAATTTTTGAAAGAAAAATGTTTTTATAATATAATAAATGATAATCAGTTTATAAAACAGGATATGTGAAAAGATTCTATTTTTTTAAATATGCACTTTAATAAAAATGTGTATATATCTCTCTATATTCATATTTATATACAGAGAAGGTACAGGAAACATGAAACATGAAAATAAGTGCAGGCTTCCAGTACTGCATTTTTGGTGCTGTGGTTTTGTTTGTTTGTTTTTTTAGTTTCACTTTTAATTTTCCTAATTTTCTAATCCAGTTAAAATATATGGTGAGTATATGAAAACAAAAGAAGGAATGTAGTCATGAAAAGAATAGTAAAAGAGATCATGGCAGCTACCTAATCAAAATCTCTCCACAATCTTCAAACACACTCCAAAGCCTAAAAAAAAAAATAAAAGAAAAAAATCAACAACTATACAGATTAACAAGAAAAATAAATAAAACCACACAAAATAACAAAACTGGAAGGTTAGGAACACTATAAAAGAGTACTTATAAACAAGCCCCCAGTCATTCAATTCAGTGGAGCTCAAGCTTCCACTGGAAGAATTTGGGTTGAGTAGAGGAATTTAAATAAACTCTGTGGAAGAGAGAAGAAACAAGAAACCCTAAGATTGAACAAATACCCCTTGAAGGGGACTCCTAGTATTTTAAAGAACTGGTTTCAGGGAAGAGACTCAAAAGTACATGGGGCTTGAGGTGACAGTCTCCAAAATTCATTGCTTCTGTGGTGGAAAGTGGTTAATGATGTTAGAAAGAGAGATGATGATGAGCCCTTTGGTACTGGTTGGTGTAGAGAAGAAGAAGAAAGAAAAGAAATTTAGGATTCTGAAAGACAAAAGAAAAGCAAAAATTCAAAGGGCCCATAGCTGATCCCTACTTATGCAGACAAGTGTTAACTCAGCAGACTTGAGTTGCTAAAACATTGCACATTCCTAACAAAAGTCTTTGGCCAGCTTCTGGGAGACAAGCTTTAAGCCTTAGGAATATTCTAGCTGATAAGAATGTTTTTGCAGGCAGACTAGTTTGATCAGAGTTTATGCTAACAAAAGTGATTTATGTGAATGCTTGTTTTTGCTCAAAAGAGGCTGGAGTCTGGGTAGCAGAGGTAGGTAATTCAGTTGCTGAATGACTGTATGACTGACTCCTAATAAAAATTCTGGACATAAGGCTCAAGTGAGCTCCCCTGGTTGGTACTATTCTGCACTTTTTGTCACACATCATTACTGCATTAGTATCATCCTGCTGGGAAGAACACCTGGAAGCTTGTACTTGGCTTCTCCTGGACTTTGCTGCATACATGTTTTCCTGTTGTTCATTTTAAGCCATCATTTTGCTGTAATAAACTGTAACCAGGAGTGCAATAGCTTGGGGATCCCCAACCCACTCATTTAAAAAAGTCACCTATTAAATAAACCACACTACTACACTTCACTATACTGAAAAAGAAAAGTGTGCTCTATAATTAGTAATCTTGTAATTTACCCTGAAACACCAAATGGGTTCACAAAATGAATGAACAAACTTAATCTTGATCTATTTAAAGCTACTATAAGAAGAAAAAAAGAAAATGAGAATCAATATATATCAGCTGAAGAACATTCCTAATCCAATAAACAACCAAGAGTCAGAAAAAACCTTTAACACAGCACTCTAAAGTGAACTAGAGATCCTTCAAAAAATATTGAATCAGACACACAAAAACTAAGAACAGAAAAGAACAAAAAAAAAAAAGGAAAGAAATAGAAAGAGATTTTTGAAGTCCAGGAAAAAAAATGGCATAAAAAAATCAAATTAGAAATGAAAACTAGCTTACAAGTTGCCCAGGGAGAATAGATTTGAATAAAAATATAAAAATTTTCACTGAAAAAAAAAGCAGGAAAACATCCAAGAGAAAGAAAATTTGATTTATGAAAAGGGGAGTCAAAAGGATTTGTCAAAACAGTTGAAATAGAAAATAGGTGCAAGAGATCCAGCATTCTTATAATCTCTGAAAATGAAAACAAAACAATGGAATAGTACCAACATTTAAAACTACGACCCAAGACTCATTTTATTAATAAAAGAAGAAAGTAGCCTGGAATTAACATACTGAAAAGTTCTACAACATACATGGAAAAATCTAACCCAGAATGATTAACTCCAAGACAAAATTTTCAGACTTTAAGATCAAAAAAAAAAAAAAAAAAAACACCAAAAAACTCAGGGCCTCCAGGGCAAAAATCCCCAAATCACATACAAAGGCAAGAGAAATAGGCTGCCATCAGACAGCCTAAAACTGACATAAAACTCAAGCAACACAGCTGAACCATTTTCAAGACACTCAAGAAAATAAAGTGCACCAAAGTATTTATATCCAGTCAAACTATCTTTTAAACTACAAGGCTACAGAAAATAGGTTTAAACAAGTAACAATTCAGAGAATACTGTACTCATGAGCTCTTCTTGAAGAATATGAGCTTGATCCAACCAAGGGATGACTGGAGACACTTTGTTTAAGGGGCTGATAACTATGTGATGCTTAAAGGGTGCTTCATGCATGTTTCTACAGTCCTGAGACCAGGGCCTAGTACAGAGCAGTAAGCTCCATTTTTACCATGCAACAGATCTCGTGAGAGGAAAGAAAAGAATGATAAACAGTCTCATGTGTGGCATTTGACTAGGCTTAGCCCTGGGGCATAAGGAAACCTCACTATTGGAGGAAGATGTAAAAGGGGATGATAGAAAACTGATCCAGGCAAAGTAACCCAACTATGGAAGTGGTTCCAAAAGGCTACCAGCAATTGAACATACTGTAACCAAAGTGCCTGGGCAAGTCAGGCTGGATTCAAGCCAGTATGAAAGGCTCCTTTTTTTATGTGAAATGCCAGCCAAAACACGGAGAGACAAAAGAATATAAGATTCAGGCAGCAATGATTCCACACTCCTAAAGCCAAAATTGGCTGGACCTGAGTAGTTATTTCCTTCTGTATATGGACATGGGCTCTCTTACTCTAGTCCCTACTACTCATTATTGTACCTCTAATATAAGTCCAAATGCCAAATGTCATTCATCATCTTACTTTCCCAGTTCCTCTGACTACTCCTCTAATGTGAACTAACTATCTGGCACCTGTATACACTTGAGAAAAGCTTTGAAAATCATCATTAAAATGCAGAATTTTCCTGTTCCATAGAGCAAGTAACAAACCTTCTCTCACATCAATGTTCTGAGCTTTCATAGGGCTGTAAAGCAGTAATACAGTGTGTGACTGAAGTAAAGACTCAGCACTTCTGCTCAAAGATTGAAATTTAGTCTTACTATCTTCTGGAAGTTACAAGTCAGTTTAGTCAATAAAGAAAATAGCTAAAGTATAGCCCTTGTAGTTCAGTCAAAGCTTCTGCCACTTCTAGTTTCTTTTTCAGAAGTATCACTATCATCAGTATGATATGTACCCTTTCATATCTTTCTCTGAACATTTGCATACATCTATATGCTCCAACTGGGAATATAGAATATCTGTGGTTACAAATTTTACAAACTTAATGTTGAACAAAGATGCCAGTAAAAAAAAAAAAAAAAAAAAAAAGCAAATGAAGTTAAACACACAGTCAGAATTATAGTGTTTAGTCTGCTTAGGTGCTAAAACTACAAAGGAAGAAAGAAGACATCATTACCATAAAATCAGGATAGCAGTTAACTTTCAGAAGAAATGGGCGGGTAATTGAAAGGGAACACAATGGTGGTTTTTAGGTTGGTGGCAATATTCCCTTTCATGACTGGGGAAGTGTTTACATAGGTGTTCCCTTTGTGATAAATCAATAAAATGGATATCTTTATTTTGTACACCTTTCTGTATATAGAATATAAAAAGAAGGAAATTGAATAGTAAAAATGTAAAACAAATATGTTGACTGGGGAAATAAAATAATAAAAATACTTTATTAATTTGAATGAAAGTAATAAAATGGAGAAAGGAACTTATAATAACATGGGGATCAAATAGAAATAGACAGTAAGCTGACAGACATAATTTCAAGTATATCCATGATAACATGACATGAAAAGGTACTGAATACCTCAAATAAAATAATGGAATTGTTAGAATTAATTTCTAAATGGCATATTATATAATGCTTATAACAAGTGGTCTTTAAATATGAAGACACAGTAAGGTTGAAAGTAAAAGCATGGGAGATTTTCAGAACTAGACAAAAGAAAGGAAGCCATACTCCATAATGTAAGATGAACACTTTTGAAATGAATGACAGGAATGAAGTTTTCAGCAGAGAACTAGAAACTAAAAAAGAAACAAATGAAAAATTCAGAAATGAAAACTACAATATCTGAAATAAATTCACTGTATAAGCTCTGTATCTTTATAGACTAGAGATAACAGAGAAGCGTCATTTGACTTTATGTTAGATGAATGGAAATTAGCTAATTTGAAGAACAGATAGAAAATTTTGAGAGAAAAACAAATGCACATATCAAAAAGTCTAACGCTCAAATAATTGGATGCTCGGAAAAAGAAGAAAAAGAGATTGGTGCAAACAAAAGCTGGAGTGAGTATACTAACAACAAAGTAAACTTCAGAGCTAGGAATATTACCAATGATAGGGAGGTAAATTACACAATAATAGAACAGTTGATTCATAATAGTCCTAACAACAATAATTCACCAAAAAGATGTAACAATTCAACAGCATAGCTTCTAAAGACATGGAGCAAAAAACTGACAGACTGAAAGAAGAGACAGACAAATAAGTTATAGCTGGAAAGTTCAACATGCCTCTTTCGTTAATTGAAAAAACAAGTAGACAGAGTATCAGCAAAAATATAAAAGACCTAAACAGCATTATCAACCAATTTGACCTAACTGGCATTTTACCCCCAAACAGCAGAATATACGTTCTTTTCAAGTGCACATGGAATATTCACTAAGAGAGAACATATTTTGAGCCACAAAACAACTTAAAACTTTTTTAAAGAATGGAAATTACATGGGATTAAGCTACAAATCAGTAACAGAAGAATATGTGGAAACTCTCCAGTATCTGGAAATTAGATAACTTATGCTGAAATAACACAGGGGTCAAAGTAGAAATAGTAAGGGAAATAATAAAGCATTTTGAATTGAATGAAAATGAAAATAGAATATTTCAAAATTTGTGGAATGCAGCTAATGCAGTGGTTACAGGGAAATATATAACATTAAATGTTAGAAATATTATATTAGAAAAAAGGAAGACCTCAAATCCACATTAAACAACTAGAGAAAGATGAGTAATTTAAACCTAAAATAAGCAAAAGGAAAAAAATCAAAAATCAATAAAATTTAAAGTAGGAAAACAATAAAGAAAATAAATAAAACTAAAAATTCTTTGAAAAAGTCAATAAAATTGATAAATTCTAGCCAAGAAAAAAGTGAGAAGACACAAATTACCAATATGAGGAATGAATGAGGACTCATTGCAGGAAGCCCTAGAGACATTGAAGGCGTAACCAGAGAATCCTACAAACATCTTTATGCCTGTGAGTTTAACAACTTAGATGAAATGAGCCAGTTACTTGCAAGTCATAAGCCACTAATTAATGCTCACTCAAGTTTAAATTGATAACATAACATCAATTTAAATTGAATAATCCTATATGTGTTTAAAAATTTGTAATTTGCCATTAAAAACCTTCTAACAAAGAAAATTCCATTACTAACATTTAAGGGAAAAAATCATAGCAATTCTACATGATCTCTTCTGGAAAATACAATAGGAAAGAAAAGTTCCAAAGTCATTTAATGATACCAGCATTACCCTGGTACCAAGCCACAAAGATATTAACAAGGCTGCTTCAATATTCAAAGAACCAATCAATATAAATCAGCAAATCAACAACCTAAAGTAGAAAAACATAATATTTCAATATGCTAACACATATTGTGAAAAAAATCAAACATTTATTCATGATTAAAAACTAGGCATCTAAAACCCTATAGATAAATCAATTTAAGGGTGAAAAACTGAATGTTCAGACACCCAATTAGGACAAGGTGGTTTAAATACATTTCTCCCTGCATCTCCGCACTACATACAACCAAACCCTGGAGAAATGCAAGAGGCAGCCAAAAGAGAACTCCAAAAGGTGGAACAAGAAAGATAAACTGGTTAGAAACTAGAGGAACAACAGGGTGGCACGGCATCTTACATCCCAACCCAACAGAAGAAGGCAGTGCAGGCCTGGCTCTTCCCTAGCACCAGCCCAGCAAGGGAAAACTGTTCACACAGACTCATTCCTCACCTGGGTTTAAGGGAAATCATGATCATAACACAAGGTGAGCCCAGTGACACTGGCCTGTGGGGTCAACAGCCCTGCTAACATTAATCAGCCAGGGGAAGCACATTTCCTCCCTGCTGCACTGGAGACTCCCCTTCCCCACTGGCAGACCCTGGGCAGCCAGCCAGGAAGTACTGGGAAGGAGGTGTCCTGCTAAGAGTCTGGCCAGGAAACCTCTCTGTCCCAAGGGCAAACCTGAGACTCCTCTTCCCACAGAGAGAGCCTGGGTGGCCAGGAGTACTGGAACAGAGGAACCTATCACACTTTGACTGGGAAACCTCTTTATCTCCATGGGACTGAGAGTCCACCTCCCCCTCAGAGACACTGGGCAGCAAGCAGCACCTGCAAGGACAATCCCTCCAAAGCAAGTGGCCTGGGAAGCCCTCTCTTTTCAGCAGAGCAGAAGCACCGGACCTCCAGCCTGTCCTCTCTGTCCCTGAAGGAAGCATCAGCAGGCACTAGTGGTGGCTGCAGCAGTCACATAAACCAAGTCAACTGAAATAGCACAACAAAAGCTCTGAAAATTAAGCTATGATTGGAACCATGGCCATAAAAATAGGCCATGACCTGTGTGCTCACCCTCATGAGTAGGACTACCTGTAAATAAAGATTAGGTAGGATTCACAGTCTCACAATATAATTTCCCAAATGCCAGGATACAACTGAAAATCACTTGTATTTCCAAGAAGCAGAAAAATCACAACTTGAATCAGAAGTCAATCAACCGATGTCAGTAACGAGATGACTTGGAATTATATGGTAAAGATTTTCAACAGCCACTGTGAAAAATGCTTCAACAAGCAATTACAAATTATCCTGACAGAAATAAATAAATAAGAATTTGTCAGTCAAGAAGTAGAAGTTATAAAAAGTACCAAATGGAAATGATAAAACTGATGATTTTAATATCAGAAAAATAAAAACCTGATAGATGGGCTCAGAAGTCTGGAGGTGACAGAAGGTAAAATCAATAAACTTGAAGAGAGATCAAAAGAGTTACCCAATCTGCACAACAAAGAGAAAACAGCCCCTCCTCTCCCCACTCCAAAAACAAAGAAACAAAAAACAAGAAAACAAAAAAAACCCAAAACCCAGAGTCTCATGATCTGTGGGATAATAACAAAAATACCAACATTCGTATAATTGGAATCACAGAAAAAGAGAAAGATGAGAGTGGAACTGAAACATTATTTGAAGAAAGAATAGCTGAAAGCTTCCCAAACTTGGTGAAAGACATACACCTAGAAATTCACGAAGCTGAGAAAAGCCCAAATAGAATAAACCTAAAGTCCACATGAAGATGCATCATAATCATAAAAACTTCTAAAAACTAAAAACAAAGAAAGAAATCTTGAAAGAAGCCAGTGAGAAATGGCATAATAGGTGTCACAGGGTAATTCAAATGATAGCGGATTTCTCACCCAAAAAAATGGAGACAGAAAGGAGAGGCACATCTTTGTAAGCTGAAAGGAAATTCAACTCTGAATTTTATGTTCAATGAAACTATACTACAGGAATCAAGGGGGAAATAGTCATTTTTAGACAAGGTAAAACTATAAGAATTTCTTGCTAAATGACCCATTTTTTTTGTTGTTGTTGACATTAGATATTTGAACCTTCTTTATTTTGTCCTCAGTTGAGTAGCTAAAATCAAGTTCTTGGATTTTGTTTTATTTTTAAAGTTTATTTATATTTTTACTGAAGTATAGTTGATTTAAAATATTATATTAGTTTCAGGTGTACAGCATAGTGATTCAATATTTTTACAGATTTTACTCTATTAAAAGTGATTACAAGATAATGGCTATAATTCCCTGTGCTCTACAATATATCCTTGGAAATTCCTCCTTGCCAGCATCTGATATTGCCAGTTTTGGGGGTCATAGCCATTCTGATAGGTGTGTAGTGGTATCTTGTTGCTTTAATTTGCATATTACATGATCTGAAGGACAAATGATACTGAACAACTTTTCATATGTGTATTTGCCATTGGTATATCTTCTTTAGCTCATTTAAAAAAAATTTATTGGAGTATAGTTGATATACAATATTGTGTTAGTTTCAGGTGTACAGCAAAGTGTATCAGTTATACATATACATATATCCACCCTTTTTTATTTTTATTTATTTTTGGTTGCACCATGTCACATGTAGGATATTAGTGCCCCAACCAGGGATCAAACCTGCACCCCCTGCAGTGGAAGCATGGAGTCTTAACCACTGGACTGCCAAGGAAGTCCATATCCAGTCGTTTTTAGATTCTTTTCCATATAGGCCATTACAGAGTATTGAGTAGAATTCCCTGTGCTATACAGTAGGTCCTTATTAGTTATCTATTTCATATACACTAGTGTGTATATGTCAGTCACAATCTCCCAATTTATCCCTCCCCACCCCTTACCCCCTGGTAACCATAAGTTTGTTTTGTACATCTGTAAATCTATTTCTGTCTTGTAGATAAATATATTTGTACCCTGTTTTTCAGATTCCACATAAAAGCAATATATTTGACTTGGTCTAACTTACTTCATTTAGTATGACAATCTCTAGGTCCATACATGTTGCAGTAAATGGCATTATTTCATTCTTTTTCATTGTTAAGTAATATTCCATTGTACAACTTCTTTATCCATTACTCTGTTGATGGACATTTAGGTTGTTTCCATGTCCTAGCTATTGTAAATAGTGCTGCAATGAACATTGGGGTGCATGTTTCTTTTTGAATTATGGTTTTCTCTGTATATATGCCCAGGAGTGGGATTGCTGGATCACAAGATAGCTCTATTTTTAGTTTTTTAAGGAACCTCCATAATGTTCTCCACAGTGGCTGTATCAGTTTACTTTCCCACCAACAGTGCAAAAGGGTTCCCTTTTCTCCACACCTCGTCCAGCATTTATTGTTTGTAGATTTTTTGATGATGGTGTGAGGTGATACCTCATTGTAGTTTTGATTTGCATTTCTCTAATAATTAGCAATGTTGAGCATCTTTTCTTGTGCTCTGTAGCCATTTGTATGTCTTCTTTGGAGAAATGTCTATCTAAATCTTCCACCTACTTTTTGATTGGGTTGTTTGTTTGTTTTGCTATTGAGCTGCATGAGCTGTTTGTATATTTTGGAGATTAATTCCTTGTTGGTTACTGCATAGGCAAACATTTTCTCCCATTCTGAGAGTTGTCTTTTCATTTTGTTTATGGTTTCCTTTGATGTGCAAAAACTTTCAAATTTAATTAAGTTCCATTTGTTTATTTTTGTTTTTATTTTCATTGCTCTGGGAGGTGGATCCAAAAAGATCTTGCTGCAATTTATGTCAGAGTGTGTTCTGCCTATGTTTTCTTCTAAGAATTTTAGAGTATCCGGCCTTACATTTAGGTCTTTAATCCATTATGAGTTTATTTTTGTGTATGGTGTTAGGGAGTGTTCTAATTTCACTTGTTTACATGTAGCTGTCCAGTTTGCCCAGCAACACTTATTTGAAGAGACTATCTTTTTTCCATTGTATATTCTTGCCTTCTATGTCATAGATTAGATGCCTGGGTTTATCTCTGGGCTTTCTATCCTGTTCCATTGATCTATATTTCTGTTTTTTTGTGCAAGTACTATACTGTTTTGATTACTGTAGCTCTGTAGGAGAGTCTGAAGTGAGGGAGCCTGATTCCTCCAGCTCCGTTTTCTTTCTCAAGATTGCTTTGGCTATTCGTGGACTTTTGTGTTTCCCTACAAATCACAAAATGTTTTGTTCTAATTCTGTGAAAAATGCCATTGGCAATTTGATAGGGATTGCATTGAATCTATAGATTGCTTTGAGTAGTATAGTCATTTTCACAATATTGATTCTTCCAATCCGGGAATATGATATATCTCTCCATCTCTTTGTGTCATCTTTGATTTCTTTCATCAGTGTCTTATAGTTTTCTGAGTACAGATCTTTTGCTTCCTTAGGTAGGTTTATTCCTAGGTATTTTATTCTTTTTGTCGCAGTGGTAAATGGGAGTGTTTCTTTGATTTCTCTTTTTGACATTTTGTTGTTAGTGTATAGAAATTCAAGAGATTTCTGTGCATTAATTTTGTATCCTGCAGCTTTACCAAATTCATTGATTAGCTCTAGTAGTTTCCTGGTGGCATCTTTAGGGTTTTCTATGTATAGTATCATGTCATCTGCAAACAATGACAGTTTTACTTCTTATTTTCCAATTTGGATTCCTTTTATCTATTTTTCTTCTCTAATTGCTGTGGCTAGGACTTCCAAGACTACGTTGAATAATAGTGGTGAGAGTGGACATCCTTGTCTTGTTCCTGATCTTAGTGGAAATGTTTTCAGTTTTTCACCATTGAGAATGATGTTTGCTGTGGGTTTGTCATATATGGCCTTTATTATGTTGAGGTAGGTTCCCTCTATGCCACTTTCTGGAGAGTTTTTATCATAAGTGGATGTTGCATTTTGTCAAAAGCTTTTTCTGCATCTATTGAGATGATCATATGGTTTTTCTTCTTCATTCACACTGATTGATTTGTGGGCATTGAAAAATACTTGCATCCCTGGGATAAATCCCACTTGATCATGGTGTATGATCCTTTTAATGTGCTGTTGGATTCTGTTTGCTAGTATTTTGTTGAGGATTTTTGTGTCTATATTCATCAGTGATATTGGCCTGTAAGTTTCTTTTTTGTGATATCTTTGTCTGTTTTTGGTTATCAGGGTGATGGTGGCCTCATAGAATGGGTTTGGGAGTGTTCCTTCCTCTGCAATTTTTTGGAAGAGTTTCAGAAGTGTGGGTGTTAACTCTTCTCTAAATGTTTGATAGAATTTGCCTGTGAAATTTTCTGGTTCTGGGCTTTTGTTTGTTGGAAGATTTTTAATCACAGTTTCAATTTCATTGCTTGTAATTGGCCTGTTCATATTTTCTATTTCTTCCTGGTTCAGTCTTGGAAGGTTGTACTTTTCTAAGAATTTCTCCATTTCTTCTAGGTTGTCCTTTTTTATTGGCGTATACTTGCTTGTAGTAGTTTCTTATGATCCTTATGATCCTTTGTATTTCTGTGGTGTCCATTGTAACTTCTCCTTTTTCATTTCTAATTTTATTGATTTGAGTCCTTTCCCTTTTTTTTCTTGATGAGTCTAACTAAAGTTTTATCAATTTTGTTTATCTTCTCAAAGAACCAGCTTTTAGTTTCATTGTTCTTTGCTATTGTTTTCTTCTTCTCTATTTCATTTATTTCTGCTCTGATCTTTATGATTTATTTCCTTCTACTAAATTTTTAAATTCAGTTGTTTTTTACTATTGGGTTTTGAGGGTACTTTGTATATTTTGGACAGAAGTCCTTTATCAGATATATGATTAGCAAATGCATTGTTCCAGTATGTGGCTTGTCATTTTATTCTATTAACAATGTCTTTACCAGTGGAAAAGTTTAAATTTTAATAAAGTCCAACTTACCAATGCTTTTCTTCCATGGATTATGCTTTTGCTATCTACATAAAAACTTGTAGCCAAACAGATGGTCATGCAGATTTTTTTCCCATGTTTTCTTGTAGAAATTTTACAATTTTGTATTTTCATTTAAGTCTATGCTCCATTTTGAGTTAATTTTTGTATAAGGTGTAAGGTCTCTGTCAATGCTTATACTTTGGCATATGAACATTCAATTTCTCCAACACCATTTGCTGAAAAAACTAACCTTTCTCCATTAAAATGCTTTTATTTGTCAAAATCAGTTGATTATATTTGTGTGGGTTATTTGTGTAGGCTCCCTATTGTTTTCTACTGCTAAATGTGTCTACTCTTTCACTTATACCCTGATGTTTTGACAGCTTTAGAGTAAAAATACAGTAATAGCTTTATAGTAAAAATTGAAATAAAGTAAAATGAGTCCTCCAACCTTGTTCTTTTTTTTAATAATTGCATTGGTTATTCAATTCCATTAAGAGATATAGGACTATTTGGGTTATCTATTTTCTTTTTCTTTTTTTAACATCTTTATTGGAGTATAATTGCTTTACAATGGTGTGTTAGTTTCTGCTTTATAACAAAGTGGATCAGCTATACAAATACATATATCTCCATATCTCCTCGCTCTTGCGTTTCCCTCCCACCCTCCTTATCCCACCCCTCTAGGTGGTCACAAAGCACCGAGCTGCTCTCCCTGTGCTATGTGACTGCTTCCCACTAGCTATCTATTTTACATTTGGTAGTGTACATATGTCCATGCCACTCTCTCACTTCATCCCAGCTTACCCTTCCCCCTCCCCATGTCCTCAAGTCCATTCTCTACGTCTGCATCTTTCTTCCTGTCCTGCCCCTAGGTTCTTCAGAACCTTTTTTTTTTTTTTTTTAGATTCCATATATATGTGTTAGCATACGGTATTTGTTTTTCTCTTTCTGAATTACTTCAGGCTGTATGACAGACTCAAGGTCCATCCACCTCACTACAAATAACTCAGTTTTGTTTCTTTTTATGGCTGAGTAATACTCCATTGTATATATGTGCCACATCTTCTTTATCCATTCATCTGTCTATGGACACTTAGGTTGCTTCCATGTCCTGGCTTCTATTTTCTACTTAAGTGAGTTTTGGTAGTTTGTGTCTTTCAAGAAATTGGTTTATTTTATCTAAATTATCAAATTTATGGGACTAGAGTTGTTGATAGCATTCCTTTATTATTCTTTTAATGACTATGGGATCAGCAATGATTGATAATTTCTGTTTTCTTTTTTTTCTTCTTGATTAGCTAAGCTAGAGGTTTATCAGTTTGATTTACGTTTTCAGACAGCCACCTTTGGTTTCGTGGATTATCTCTATGGCTTTCCTGTTTGCAAGTTCACAGATTTTAACTATAATACTTATTATTTCCTTCCTTCTTCTTGCTTTAGGTTTAATTTGATCTTATTTCTCTTATTTCTAAAGTGGCAGCATAGAATATTGATTTTACATATTTATTTTTTTCTAATATATGCATTTAATGCTACAAATTCCCTTTAATCATAGTTTTAGCTGTATCCCACCATTTTTCATAATTATATTTTCATTTTAACTCAGTTAAAAATATTTTAAAATTTTCTTTTGACATTTCTTTGACTCATCGGTTGTTTAAAAGCATGTTCAATTCTAAATATTTAGGAATTTTCCAGATATCTTTCTCTTGTTGATTTCTAGTTTAATTGCATTGTGTTTTAAGATTGTTCTTTGTATGATTTCTATTATTTTAATGTATTAAAGTATATTTAAACTCAGAATATGTTCTCTCTTGGTGAATGTTCCACAAGCATTTGAAAATAATATATATTCTACTGAGGTTGGAAGGAGTACTCTATAAATGTCAAATAGGATAAGTTGATAGATAACACTGCTCACATTACCTATGTCCTTACTGATTTTCTGCCTGCTTCTTTAACAATTACCAAGAGAGTTGAAGTCTCCAACTATCATTGTGGATTTGTCTATTTATCTTTTTTGTTGCATAAATTTTTGCCTCATGTATATTGATGTTCTGTTATTAAGTGTAGAATTATTTTTAGAATTGTTATGTTTTCTTGGAGATTTGACCCTATTATGATTTTCTAATGTCTCTCTTTACCCTGAGAATCTTCATTGTTCTAAAATCAGCTGTGTCTTGAAGTAACATAACTATTGCAGTTGTCTTTTAATTAGTATTTTCATGATATATTTTTCTCAATCTCCTGACTTTTAATCTATCTGAGTCTATATTTAATATGGGTTTTCTTAAACACAATATGGCTTGAGTCTCTAATGAAAAATCCAATTTGATAATCTCTGTCTTTTAACTGGGGTATTTAGACCATTAACGTTTAGAATAGTAATTAATATATTGATACTTGGATTAAAATCTGATATCTTGGTAATTGTCTTCTATTCATTGCATTTTTTCCCTCTGTTTTGTCCTCTTCCCTGTTTTTTTCCCTGCCTTCTGTGATTTAAATTGCATATTTTATACACTTGCATTTTGTATTCTCTCTTTATATATAATATGTGCTTTAAAAATATTTTTTAGTAGTTGTTCTAGGGTTCACAATATACATTTTAAATAATTTAAGTTCTCTTCAAATAACACTATACTGCTTCATGTGTAGTGTTGGTACTTTAAAACAGAGCATTCCCAATTCCCCCTCCCATCCCCTAGGACATTGTTTTTGTTCTCATTTATCCATATGCTGTCACCACCAGTATGTTGCTAGTATTATTGCTTTAAACAGAGTGCTATATTATAGATGAATAAAAATAGGAAAATAAAGTAATTTACCTTCATTTATTCTTTTGCAATGTTTTTCCTTTCTTTTTTACTGACATAATTTTCCTTCTGCCTGAAGAGCTTTTGTCATTTTTATATGGCAGAGCTACTGGCAATGAGCTGTCTCAGGTTTTCTTTGCTGAAAAATATTTTTCCTTCACTTTTAATGAAAAATTATGTATGAAAATAATCAGATGTAGAACTCCAGGTTGGCAGGTGTTTTTTCTTTTAACAACTTAAAGATTTTATTCTACTCTTTTCTTGCTTGAAAGGTGTCTGATGAGAAGTCTGCTATAAGTCATATTCTTGTTCCTCTGTAAATAATGTGGTTTATTCCCTCTATCTTCTTAAAGGTTTTCTTTATTTTTTATGTGTGCAATTTGAATACGATTTGGCCAGTTTTTTTCTTTTTAAATTTTCTATCCTGCTTGTTACTCTGTGAGTTTTTAAAATCTCTGGTTTGGTATCTGTCATTAATTTTGGAAAGTTTTCAGTCATTATTTCTTCAAATATTTCTTCTGTCCCATTCTCTTTCTGCTCCTTCTATTATTCGAATCATCTGTATGTCAGACTTTTTGATATTGTCCACAGTTCTGGGAAGCTTTGTTCTTTACATTATATTTGTGTTTCCATTTGTGAAATTTCCACTGACCTATCTTCAGGTTCACTGATTTCTTCTTGAGCTGTTTTGAATCTACTGATGAGCCTGTCAAAATATTCTTCATTTCTATTAATGTGCTTTTGATTCCTAGCATTTCCTTTTGATTTTTAAATTTTTTCCTAACTCTCTGCTACCATTTCCATCTGGTGGTATATGCTGTCTACTTTTTCTACTGGTAGCTTTGCCATGTTAATCACAGTTATTTTAAATTCCTTGTATGATAATTCCAACTTCTGTGTTATATCTGAGTCTGGTTCTGATAATTGCTTTGTGTCATCAAGCTATGTTTATTCCAGCTTATTGACATATCTTTTAATGTTTATAGAAATCCAGCCATGTTTATAGGGTAATAGGTACTGAGGTAAATGCTTTTCATATGAGAATTTATGTTAACCTAACTATCAGTTGGGCTGCATTTAATGCTTGATGTAGCTATAGGTAGTCGAGGCTTCAAATTCCTCAAGTGGACCTATTTTTTTTTCTCACCTCCTGTCTTTTGGATTTCCCTTTGTACTGCACCTTAGAAAGTGTGTGTCTTGCATTTCTTAAAACTGTAATCCACTGTTATTAATGGAGGATTTTTTGTTTCATCTTAGGATATGGGGGATGAGGACTTTTGCTAATCTTCTGATTAAATGTCAGTATTTTAGTGCACCTATGACTCAGGAATGTGGCCTTCAGAAGTGTTTTAGGGCTGTCCTTCTTTGAGGTGTCAAACATCCCCCACAAGCCCCTCTTCATTTTCCTGGTTCCAGCTTTCCTGGTCTACCCCTTTAAGCCCTGTTCTCTATTCACTGTGACTTTCTTTTTCTTTTGATGAGATAGGAAATCTGAAGCAGTCTGGAGTGGGGCAGAAGTCCATTCCTCCAACAGTGCTAAGGTTTCAGAATTTCCCCTTGTTTGACAGAAGCCTTTGGAAGGGTTTCAAGGTGGCTACTCTTACCCCTCTCCTGTCAGGATTATGTTAGGAGCTTTCTTGGATCCCTTTTATGAGAAACTGGCAGGGTCCCTAGAGGAAAAGCCTGCAGAAATATGGGAGTTCTCATTGTGATTGCAGTTCCTAGGGAGCATCTCAGCCTCCTGCAAGTCATCAGAGTTACTATTTAAGTGTTCCAACTGGCTTATGGCATCCAGTGCCTTCTGCCTCAAGTGAGCAAATATTGAGAGCTGTAGCTCTCTGGATGTATCAGACTCTCCTGATTTTGTAATGATGATTCACCCTGCAAATTCAGTTCTCTTCTGGGTTCAAGAAAAGTCACCAATATTTTGTTTGTCCAGCTTTTTCTTAATATAAGGAGGACTTCCAAGGGCTCTGCATGTCTGAGCTGAAATTGGAAGCTTGCTTTTCATGACACTCCATTCTGTTGGCTTCCAACAACTCAGGCCATTATTTTCCAACCAATTTTGTTTTTTTTTTGTTTTTTGGTGCCATATAAATGCCACTGTTGCTCAGGGTTCTGTCCATGAATCTCATCTTCATGAGATAAGATCTGTTTGGCCCAGTATATTCGCCTCCATGGCTTCATCCATAATATACTGCAAAAACCTTCCAAATTTCTTTTTTCAACTCTGTCCACCTTCTTCAACCTCAGACACATTGTTTCAGATTCATCTCAGCATCTTATAAACACTTCAAGCTCATCATATCCCAAACTGAAGTTGTAATGTTACCCCCTCCCTCCTCAGTCCCCCAAACACTTCCTTCTGGATTTATTCCCTCAGTCAGCACCAAACACATTCTCCTCAGTTATCCAAACCAAACACAAGTCAGCCTTCATAATGAGCCCACATATCAAGTCAGTCACCAAGTCTTGCTTCTCCAGTTTTAACCTGCACTATGATTTTACTCTTGCCCAAGGAAATAGTCTCCTAAGTCAAGTCCCACTCAAGTCTCCATCTCTTCTGCACAGGCTGTGCAATTAACTCACAATTCTCCAAATTAGGTTACATTCTATGCCCTAGTAATATTCTCTAGGCCTTCCTTTTGGCGTCCAAGATAACTTCCCACTGCCCTGTTCTCCCCAGACACAGCCCCACATGGCCCTTATGCTCCAGCTCATCAAGCTTCTTAAGCAGGTTGTTTTCCCAAGCCTTTCATCTGCTTTACCCTCTTCTGGACAGCACCCTTGTCTCAGGGTAATGACTACACAACTAGTTCCTCAAAACTCAGCTGTTGAGTGGCCTGTTTATGAAAGGCCAATGGTATTGGGTAAGGAGTCCCTCTTCTGTGCCCATAAATCACATGGGTGATTTTCTTATTTGTGTCCTCAGTAGGCTCTGAGCATGTTGAGGGCAGGGCCTGTCTGCTGGGCCCTATAGTACATGCTCAATAAATATTTGTAGAATGAATGAAAAAGTATTCTTGAAAGCTCTCTTTCTTCCCAACTGAAAGTCCCAAGAAAGCAGCCCTAGAGTGAGGCTGTGATGACAACATGCCTGCCACTTGCTTTCTTGGGCACCTGGCTTAACCTGCTGCCTTGGATGTGATCACAGCTCTGCAGGGAATGGATGATCAAATTTAGTCTGTTTTTCCTAACTCAGTGACCATGATCATGTCACTTCACACTCTGTGTCATATCTGTGAACCCAGAAGGATGATGGTGGTAACAGATTTCACAAACTTTCTTTTGATCTGGATAATAATAGGATATTTCCACAGCACTAACCCTATCCCTTTGAGTGAAACATATGGAAAATGTCACCTGAAATTTGGATGAAGGAGAAATACCTTGGTCTGTACATGCTCAGTCCTTCCTTGGGTCATGTTAACTAACATTAGGCAGCATGCCAGATTCTATTACCACTAATAGTCCTTGTGTAAATACTGCAAAAAGAACATTTGTCAGGAAAAACACTTGATTTCCAGGTACTGGTTGTCTTTGCAAAATAGTATTACACAGAAAGCTGTGTGATATAAGGACAAGCAGAGGGAGGAGTGAAGGTAAGATCAGACTGCTGTGAGGGGTATGATCAGGTGTTCTGAGAAAGTGGTACCAGCTATATATAAGAGGAAACACCATTTGTTTGGGTACCACCCAAACATGACTAGTTTGAGACTCTACGTGGAAAACCTGTGTGTGGAATTTTGCTGTATTGGGGAAAACAGAGTAGCATACAGGTATTTTACAATATTTTTGCCATATATTTGTATGCAGGATTTTGCTATATACTTGGAAAGCATAGATTGAGGGTTCCCATTTGGGTCTCATTCCTGTCCCTACCATTACGAGCTATATGACCTTGGGCAAGGTATTTAATGTTCCTGAGCATCAGCTACTTGTACAAGAGAGAGTATAACAATATCCACCTCCTACAGTTATTATGAAGATTAAATGGGGTAACACCATAAAGTTCTTAGAACAGTACTTGTACACAGCATCCACCTAATAAACTTAACTATCCATCCATCATCATCATCATGAGCACCTTCATTGTTTTTACAACACAAACCATCTTAACGAGTTGGGGGCATAAAACAGTCCCATTTTGGCTTCTCTCTATAGGTTTGCATTGAGAGCTGAACACTGTGAAACATAATGCAGCACATCTGCACATATAATGTCAGTTTCACCCATATAACCTGTTCTTATTATTAAGTTATACATTATCCATTAATGCATAATATCTTTTTTTTGGCTGCATTAGGTTTTTGTTGCTGTGCGGGGGCTTTCTCTAGTTGCAGCGAGCGAGGGGTACTCTTTGTTGTGGCACGCAGGTTTCTTATTGCAGTGGCTTCTCTTGTTGCAGAGCATGGGCTCTAGGCACATGGGTTTCAGTAGTTGCAGCACGTGGGCTCAGTAGTTGTGGCTTGCGGGCTCTAGAGCACAGGTTCACTAGTTGTGGTGCATGGGCTTAGTTGCTCCACTGCATGTGGGATCTCCCCAGACCAGGGATTGAACCCATGTCCCCTGCATTGGCAGGCAGATTCTTAACCACTGCACCACCAGGGAAGTCCCTAGGCATAATATCTTAAAAAAAGCTACTTCTTTCATTTATTCTTGCCTGGGTCACTTACTGCCATTCGTTTCCTATTAGCTATGGTATTGTCAAATCTTTTTCTTTTTATACGACTGCTAAGGAAAATCTGGCATTCCAATTCTTGATGGCCACATTTTCTATGAAGTGTGTTTGGTACATGTTTGGTCTGTGTACCTTTTGGTGGATATTAATTTTAGACATTTCCACTGAAGCTGGAGTGGTCCCAACCATCCCCAGGCCTCCACTGCACAAAATGGTCTAAGGCCAGCTGAGGGAGCCAAGAATGATATGGTGCTGTTTTATACCTCGAGGAAGGTTTTATTCCTCTTTTGAACGTATTGACTAAGAAACAGAGTAAGTTGTGTCTTAAAATCTAGTGAGAACATTTCTAGTGGGTTTTAAGTATAATGATGGTCTCCTAATTCAAGTCCAAGTAATTCTTTTCAAAAGCTTAATCTTTCTTCTGAGGTTGACTCTTGTCTATCTTAAGAAATCTGCTTGACAGTTTCTGGGTAAACTCTCCCTGGTATTGATGTTATGGATCACAGCACAGAGGGTGCTGCTTGGGCTGTATTCTACTTTCTCTATATTGATGCATGCTGGCAATTCTTTTTCTTTTTTTTAGGTGAAATCAGACCCATCAGCCTTTTCAGAGTATCGTTTGACAAGGTTGCAATTCAGAACACATGACCCTGTGTGAAAGCTGTCAGTCCCATCATTTGACAGTTTATATGTTGGACGGAAAGACCAAGTTTTAGTTGAGAGTCTCATCTAAAGTTATAGTCACTGCATTTACTAATATCTCTGTGGTTACAGTTAAATATAGTTCCATGGATTTTTAAATTGAAAAAATGTTTTCTATAAACATATAGACAATAAAAGCAAGAATAATTGCTGTAAATTCCCAGAAACACACTCTCTGAAGTCTTAACTTTTTAAAAACAGAATCATATTAAGGAATTCCGATAGAGTAACTAAAAAATCCTGATATAAGCAGAATAGAGTTCTAAATCAAAGTTGATTTATAGTTGATGATAGAAAGCAATAAATGTACCAGGAAAAGAGACATGCTGAGAAGGCAGTTCAGTCTCTTTTTCTTTCCTCCCAAGGAATCTCATTGGATTGTGCTATTTTCAAAATGACATTCTGCTTATAGCAGAGGAACTCAGATGCACCCGGATAAGGAGGCTCCCTCACTATGACAAGACCCCCTGTGCCTTCACTTCAACACCTTCAGCTATTGACAACCTTATCTTCTCCATGGAAGGTAATTACTTGTCAGAGGATGCCTGGTTCTCCATCTCCCTCTATATACTAATGGAAGAGATTACAACTGTGGGATTCTAGTGAAAAATTTCAAGGGCTTTTGGGTGTTAAAACTTAATTTAATCTTTTGATTCATTTCATTGAATAGAAGCCAAGAGTACTATCCTGTGGGTACACATGAAAGTCATCTGGGGAGCTTTTAGGAAATATTTATGGCTTCCTTCCCCACCTGAGACTTTCTGATTCAGTTAGAGCCCAGGTATCAGCAGTTTAAGAAATCTCCCCCAGGAGAGTCTACTGTAGTGTTAGGATTGAGAACTCTGCAGGCTGGGAAGAGAAATGTACAACAGAGTTTTTAATGGCACCTTCCTAATTCCTAGACTTTGGCTCTATATAGCTCTTGAATCTGAGCATTTATTAAAGGTTTTTAAATTATTAAGTAAAGATCCCTTAAAAGTACGATTATAGAAGATTGCTGTCTGTAAGACGTGCTACATTTAAATAGCCTTAAGGAATTATCTTAGAAATAATATCTTACAAAAATCAAGACGCACTGCTATGGTTATGAAACACTAAAAATTAGAGAAAGTGACTTGTTTTATTTGTTACAAGTGTGTGAGATCACTTTTACTGGAAAATGACAAATGGCATTTTTACTACTTCTCTGAGAACAGATGTAAGCACACAATAGTCTGAGATTCAGGTAGACCTGTACCTCCCAGGCTACAAGAAATACTATCTCAAATGGAGAGGTCCATTTCAGAGACTTTGACAAGTTAAATGCATCTTTGCCAATCACACCACAAAATAAGTTTTATGCCTACAAGTAATGTGTTTAGTTTACCTACTTTATTCTGTCTTCAGTCATCTTTGCATGACTCAAACCACCGAGAAGGTAGCGGACTCAGTGATCCCTTGGGAGGATGTGGGGTCTATTCAATAACTCACGATCCATAATTGTGGATAACCCACCTCTCCCTGGAAAAAGAGAACAACAGCTGTGCTTCCCCTCTAGTTCACACGGTCTAGTGCACAGGTGGCTCACGCAGCATTAGTGAAATAACGTACATCTACCATGAAGGAAATAACACATAAGCAGATGGAGTGTAAAATGGAGACATTCCCATCACCTTGTAGTCTCCTGGCAGTGAAGGACAGCAGCTTTGTATGATGTAGCAGTCTTCTTGGCTCTCTGATTGCTCAAAAACTGGGCTGTCCTGGGTGATGAGAATAACAGATGCCAAAGCACAATGGAACTGAAATGGAATTGAATATTGTCTTTTGAGGAGCTAGAAAAAACTCAAAGCTCCCTTTGTCATCCACCTTTGAGTTACAAGGGAGGAAGCCCTCTCCTTGTCCCACTTCCCTTCATTCATGTATCTGACAGTTATGAGTAATCTCTCATTTGCCTGTGCCAGAGTTTTGGGTACACATGTGAGGGGATTTAGTTCTTCCTGGCACCCGGACTTCCTGCCATAATAAACAGAGGTCAGCTACTTTACAAGACTGACTGCTATTTTTTTAATGTGACACATCTACATCATCACAACAGGAATTGTTAAGCTCACTCTTATAATTTTGTAGAAATATTATTCTTCCTCTAGACAAATATTCATTGAGGACTGACTACATACCGTACTCTTCTAAGTACCAAAAACACTTTGCCATATAGAAAATTAAAGGTCAGAAAACAAAGCCTTATAATTATGTAAGATTTACTTCATGATTTAATTAAGTGTAAATGGTGGCTTTGCTTAGTCTGTCCCTTCAATGTTTCTAGCTCCTTCCATCCCATCTTATTCCAAGCTATTCAGCTGTTATGGCATTACATATCAAGCAGTCTAATTTATCCTTCACATTTTGCACAGTGATTGGGGCTTAACTCTATTCTTTATTTCTGAGTTTCTGTCCTTTTGATATTCATTCTTGACCAGCATCTCTGAACTGCCTATTGCAATGGAGGCATAATAGATGAGCTGTGTCTATTTCCAGATCCGTGTCCTCTTCATTCAGACCTAGGAAGCACAGAGTGACTCAGCATCATATGGTCTGCCTTCTGAAAAATGCCACAGTCTTTTACTAACAAAACCACATTCTCGCAAGTGATTACATTGTAGTCATTTGGTAAGAATACATAAAATTGATTCTAAGCCAGGTGGCAACCAGTGAGAGTTTGTGCTGGGAGTGTTAGAAGAACAGTAAAGCTCATTTAGCCCAATGCCTGTCTGATGTTTGGGTTCCTCTACAGAGTTCCTAACGATGACCTCCCAACTTTATTGATGTATTCAATTCTGCACTCTGATTTGAGGTCATTTTAAGCAACCCTACTGAATAATTTCAGTGGAGAGCAGGCTATTAGAAAGGGTTTTTTATATGGTCACTTGCATCTTCTGGTATTTTATGAAATTGTGATGGTTAGAATCAGTATCCCAACAGGAAATAGATGGCACACTGAGGAAAACTTTAATGAAACAGCTATTCACTATAACATGGACAAGGTTATGGAAAATGACAAAAAATGGATGCACTGCAGGGCCAGCAATGGCAAGAACCTCAAACTTCCTGCAGACTTGCAGGGTCCGCTGGAGAGAGGGGCCACTAAACTTTGGAAAGGAAACCAGAACTGGTTTGCAAGGCAGAAATACAGACACAGATGTAGAGAACAAACGTATGGACACCAAGTTGGGTGGGATGAATTGGGAGATTGGGATTAACATATATACACTAATATGTATAAAATAGATAACTAATGAGAACTAATGCACAGGGAACTCTACTTTGCTGTTCAATAGAAGCTAACACAACATTGTAAAACAACTATACCCCAATTAAAAAAAAAAAAAAAGACCACCGTGCAGAAGGTGTGCTCCCAGAAGAGCAAGGTAGCCACTGCCAACCCAGGAGCCCAGTGTGGAAGGCTCCAGTGGAATGATCACCCTCTCTCCCCATATAGCTTATAAACCCAGAAAACAAGGGTGTCTGTGGAAATGCTCCATAGAACAACACATCCTGGGCACTGATGTGGAGGGTGGGTGCAGAAGGGCAAAGGCAGACAGCCCAGCATAGTCCCCACTTTCCTTTGTCAACATTTAGTTATTTCTGTGTTTGCATGGGAAACAAGTGTTCCAACCAGGAGAAAGCACTACGTCCCATCAGCTACAGCATCATCTTGGGGAGATGTCAATTTAGTCACTCTCACCTGAAACCTAAATAATGTTAATCCACAGAGTGAACTTATTTAACTGCATGTACTTTCAGTGGCATGTGGAGACCCAAATGGATGGTCTCAGCTTAAGACCACCAGGACTGTGTTCTTAGTGGAACCACTTCTCTCTTGATCACTGGAACCTCTAAACCTATAAGCCTAAGAAAGCAGAGATGGAAGTAACAATTTCTGATGTGTGCTATTTGGGGTGAAATTGACACCTTCCCCTGCATCCCCTCTGGGCATGCATTCCACAGACAGGTTATAAAAACAAACCAAAAAACACTTTGTATCCTGAGATAAAAAAAAAAAAATAACCTGTATAGTTCTAGTCTGCAGAATAAATAAAATGATGAAAATTTCCTATCAGTTGTTGATTCTCTAACAAAAAGAAATTCCACCTTGATCTCTAATCACTGAATATATCTGAAGATATGTTGTGCCTTTGTGGATATAATAATCATTTGAGAAAATTACTCTTCCTCCATCATAAACAAATTAAGTATAAACTCATTAACCTTGACAGTTTTGTAAAAGTCTTTCCCAGTGAAATGCTTGCTATGATTTGACTTGCCAAGTCTTCTGAAGTCTGACTCTCTTGCGCTTCTTCAAGGAAATGTCTGTTTTTACTTTTCTAAATGCTTTTATATTTCACTCTTCTTTTCACATGCCCCTGGACACCTCAGTGATATGTGACGTCCTTGAACTTTTGCAGGACTTATTTCCACGCGTCGGATACGCATAGGTCTCACAAGAGCTGTTCACTATATTCCATTTTCAAGATTCATTTAGCATGATGACATCATTATAATAGAGCAGTGTGATGTTCTATGGATCATTAACATAATCAAATTATTTCCAACAATATTTTAAAAGAGAACAAGAGAGTAAATATAGCTTGGGGTTAAGACAAAAAAGGTGTATTGTTGTTCTTGTCACATAAAGCAAACTGCATGAAACAACTATCTTCGCTGATGAGATTTAGAAAGAAATTATTAGGTCAAGAACTGCATAGCAGTGCCAGGTACTACACTGATATACTCCAGTTAAAATATTATATCCTGAGCAACACCACTATCTGATTAAGTGTTCAGTAGGCCCTGGTCATTCTCCAAGATCCTTCCAAGTTTTCCACTGGTCATAAAAGACAGTGAAATGAGATACACTAAGAATCACAAACCCTTCATCTTTCAGGAGTTGTAGAATAGCACTAGTCTCTGAAATTTCCCCAGGAATATGGCATTGCTTTGTTAAATAACTCGGAGAAGGGATATTTCAGGGTCTTTCTTCTATCTGGATTTTCCTACCAAAATAATCTTCATTATAGAAATCAAGAAACCAATGTGGGGACTATGCATGCTACTAAATAAAACTATTCCCAATTACATCCTGGGCACTAAGAAACGAAGTGTGTCAGCAATACCACAGAATCCAGTATGTGTTGAATTCGAGCCAAGTACATTTCACTTATATTACACATGGCACACACTCTGAATGAAGGACCACAGTGGCTTTCCAAGGGTCTGAGAGCTAAGGTTTGAGTATTTTCCTTTCCTTACTCTACAATAACTGGCAAATGGCAGCATATCCTTCTGGGGAAGACTTAGAGGAAGGAGCACTGTTCATACCTATAGCTATGTGGTTGGGTCCTTTCTCGCAATGATCCAACATATTTCTCAGTCAAATTACTTCCATATGTGAACCCGCACAATGTAGGAAAAGATTTTCTACATTGAAAATCTTTTCTTTGGTGTAACTACCTTTATTAATTGTCTTCTGGATAACTTGCTGTAGCTGCTACATCAGCATTTGCTGCTTTACCTTGCACCTTTCCTTTAACCTCATGAACCAACCTCTGGTAGTTTCAAAATTTTCTTCTGCAGCTTCCTCACCTCTCTCAGCCTTCATAGAATTGAAGAGAGTTGGGTCTTGCTCTGGATGAGGCTTTGACTTAAGGGAATGTTGTGGCTGGTTTGATTTTCTATCCAGGCCACTAACACTTTCTCCATATCAGCAATAAGGTTGTTTTGCTTTCTTATCATTCATGTGTTCACTGGAGCAGCACTTTTAATTTCTCTCAAGAACGTTTCCTTTGCATTCACAACTTGGCTAACTGTTTGGCACAAGAGGCTTAGCTTTTGGCCTGTCTTGGCTTTCAACATGCCTTCCTTCCTAAGCTTAATCATTTCTAGCTTTTGATATAAAGTGAAAGATGTGCAACTCTTCCTTTCACTTGAACACTTATAGGTCATTGTAGCGTTATTAATTGGCCTAATTTCAATATTGTTGTATTTCAGGGAATAGGGAGGCCCGAGGAGAGGGAGAGAGATGGGGGACCGGTTAATAAAGAGTTTGAAATATTGCAAGAATTACCAAAATAAGACACAGATACATGAAGTGAGCAAATGCTGTTGGAAAAATTGTGCCAATATAATTACTTGATGCAGAGTTGCCACAACTTTCGATTTGTAAAAAATTCAGTAACTGTGAAATGCAATAAAGTGAAGCATAATAAAATGAGGTCTGCCTGTATTGAAATATTCATTGATAGCTGGAGATAACAGTGGAAGGTCCTACATTGGAACTAGATTCCTCATTTCCCGTCAGAATAATATAAACCTGGAATGGTAGAGACCAGATAATGGAACTAAAAAGCAAGTGGATGGATTGGCAGTTACAGTGTTTTAAAATTTTTTTTTATTTTGGAATAATTTTAAATTTACTGAAAAGTTTCAAAGAGTCCAGAGAGTTCTTATATACCTTTCACCCAGCTTCCCTTAATACTAACATCTTTTATGTCCATGGTAAACCTGTCAAAAGTAAGACATTAACATGATATTTATAATACAATGAACCAACAAAGACTTCATTGGAATTTAGCTAGTTTTCCCTCTATTGTCTTGCTCTGTTCCCGGATCCGATTCAGGAGCACGACATGGCATTAGTCATCTCATCTCATTAGCCTCTGCTGATCAGTGACAGTGTTTTAGTCTTTCTTTTCCTGATCTTGACAGTTTTGGAGAGTATTTTGGTATTTGGTCAGGTATTCTGAGTTTGTCTGATGAATCCTAATGATCAGACTGGGGTTAAGGGCTTTGGGGAAGGATACCACAAAGGTGAAATGCCCTTCTCATCACATCATTTCAGGGGGTACAAGATAGCAACTGATTCATTACTGATAATAACCTTGATAATTTTGTTAAGGTAGGATTGGTCAGGTTTCTCCTCTGTAAGTTTGCCATTTTTTCTCTTCCCATACATACTCTCTGGTTTAGGAGCTAGTCACTAAGTGTAGCCCAAACTCAAGAGAAAGGGAATTAAATTCCATTGTCTATAAGGGGAGTATTTATGTATATTATTTGGAATTCTTCTGTAAGAAAGATTTGTACCTTCTCTCAGGTTTATTTACTCTTTCAGTCATTGATTTATATATTATGGACTCATGGATTTTTTTTAATTCTTTGGATCGTAATTCAATACTTTTATTATTTATCATATTTAAAATGCTTCAGCTCTTTCAAGATGGCTCCTATATCCTTTTGACATGCAACAATTTTTACTTAAGCACTTGAAAATTACCTTCTGGTACTGCAGGAGGCTCGAAGCCCATCTTGTGTTTCCCTTTCCATAGCCCATTTCTATATGGAGCCCTGGTTCCTTTTAGTAGAGAACAGTATTAGAAAGCAAGATCTGGGTGCTGGGTGTGTTCATTAATATTGCTTTCTTACTGTTTCTAGACCCTCTCAGCAGACATAGCTAGAAAATATACATATGTTTATTATCCATATACACATATATGTATACTTATTTCTTTATTTATATATAGATATACAGCAGATATAGGTTTACAATTGAATTTATGTATATATATCTATGCATATATAAAGACTAACATGAGTTCAGACTGATATTTCTAACTTGAACCCAGCACCTAAGGGTTTATTCTAGATTTTTTCCCCTTACATATTACTAACTTCATTTCTGACCATGAGAAATCTGATTCCCATTTTCTACAATTTAATTAGTCATTTATTTTACAATATTATACATGTAACTTTGATTCAGAATTGATAACCCGTACCCGCTACTGTACATTATTATGTACAGTTCTTTTTGTCTTTAACATTACAGTAGTCAGCCAAAACAGTTTTCCAAAGTTACTTAGGTCATTTTTGCCTCACTTTCTTTAATGAGATTATTACTTATATACAATAAATATATATACATTAAATAAATATAATTCATTTATTATGAATCCAATCTGGGATCTCCTAACACCCTGAGTTGTTTATTTTATATCTGCATTGCAATTAAATTCACTCTGTAGCAGACAGAGTTCTATGGGTTTTAACACTCATAGATTCATGTGTCTACAATCATAAGACCATGCAAAACAGTTCCATTACCCTAAACTTTCCATGTGTGGTACCTTTGGCATCAACCCCACCTGTGTCAACACCTGGCTACCACTGGTCTGTTTTCTGGCCCTATGGATTTACTTTTTTAAATAAGATTATATTCATCGAATCACACTACATGTACCCCTTTGGGTCTTCCTTCTTTCACTTGGCACAACTTACTTAATATTGATCCATGTTCTGTGGGATTCAGGAACTCGTTTTTTTATTGCTGAAAAATATTACATTGTATTATATACCACAGTTTCTCTATATATTCATCAGTTGAAGGGTATCTTGTCAACTATCTGGACCTGAAAAAAATTTTTGGAAAGTTTTTTCCTAGAAATTCAATTTCTTTAATAGATATATGGCTATTCAGGTTATCTATTTCTTCTTGAGTGAGTTTTAGTAATTTGATTCTTCCAAGGAATTGATCTATGTCACATAAGTTTTAAAATTTAGGGCCATAATGATGATTGTGGGATTCTGTTGTTATTTGTTTTTGTTATTGTTATTTTTTAATGTCTGTGGGATAGTGCTAATGTTGCCTGTTTGTTTCATAATATTGGTAATTTATGTTTTCTTTCCTTTTTCCTTTATGATCCCCACTAGAGGTGTATTAATTTTATTGGTCTCTTTTAAGAACCAGCTTTGACAGGGAACTGTATTCATTATCCTGTAATAAACTATAATGGAAAAGAATGTTAAAAAGATATATATATCTGAATCACTTTGCTGTACACCTGAAACTAACACATTGTAAATCAATTATACTTCAATTAAAAAATAAAAAAACCCAGCTTTGCTGATTTTTTTGTTTTTCTTTCTATTATCAATTGTATTGACTTGCTATAATTTGTACTATTTCATTCTTTCTGCTTACTTTAGTTTTAATTTTATCTTTCTCTAGTTTCTAGTTTCTCTAAGTGGAATAAGTTACTGAAGTTAAATCTTTCTAATAAAAGCATTTAATGTTATCAATTTCCTTCTAAGCACTAATTTAGCTGTATTCTTCAAATTTTGATGTTTTCATTCTCTTTTTTTCATGATTTAAATTAATACACTTTACTTTTTAGAGCAATTTTAGGTTTACAGAAAGATTGAGCAGTGGTACAGAGAATTCCCATATACCCCACCTCTCCCCCTACACACCTACTCAGCTTACCTTATTATTAACATGTTGCATGAATGTGATACATTTGTTACAGTTGATGAGCCAATATTGATACATTCTTATCTAAAGTCCATAATTTACGTTAGGATTCACTCTTTGTGTTATACACTCTATGGATTTTGACAAATGTATAATGACATGTACCCACAATTACAAAGTCATACAAGATGGTTCCACTGCCTGAAAAATCACCTGTGCTCTGCCTATTCATGTCTTTCTCCCCCCAACCCCTGGCAATTACTAAATGTCATTGTCTCTGTAGTTTTGCATTTTCCAGAATGTGGTATAATTTGAATCATTCAGTATGTAGAATTTTTAGATTGGCTCTTTTCACTTAAGAGTATGCATAATACTATTGCACATTTAATAGACTACAGTACAGTGTAAACATAACTTTTATATGCACTGGGAAAACAAAAGTTCATGTGACTTGCTAATTGTGATATTCACTTTATTGCAGTGGTCTGGAACTGAGCTGGCAATATGTCTAAGGTATGCCTGTGTACTAGTACCATCACAGCAATGCATTTCTTTATATCTTGATGAAAAGAGTGTCTTCCAGGTCCTCTGTGGAAGCTGTTTAAAGAGTAGCTGAGCAGTTTGACATAAGAGATTCATTCCAACATGCCCATCCCCTGAGCTGTTGTCCTCCTTCCTCTAGAGATGGCCAGGAAATTTCTGGCTTCTCAGTCTCATTCGTTGTAAGTAACCATTAAGTCCAGCCTTCAGCTACACAATTTAACAGACTGTTAATGCCATTCCTGGTGGGTAAGCCAACAATTACATTCATGTGAATACATGTATATTAATAAATTCAGTCCAATCTCATTCCACATTTTGTCCATTTTGGCCAAGTATTCTTTTTTTTTTTTTAAGATTTTTTTGACGTGGACCTTTTTTTTTTTTTAAATTAATTAATTTATTTATTTATGGCTGTGTTGGGTCTTCGTCTCTGTGCAAGGGCCCTCTCTAGTTGTGGCAAGTGGGGGCCACTCTTCATTGCGGTGTGCGGGCCTCTCATCATCGCGGCCTCTCCCGTTGCGGAGCACAGGCTCCAGATGTGCAGGCTCAGCAATTGTGGCTCACGGGCCCAGTTGCTCTACGGCATGTGGGATCCTCCCAGACCAGGGCTCGAACCCACGTCCCCTGCATTGGCAGGCAGATTCTCAACCACTGCGCCACCAGGGAAGCCCTGGCCAAGTATTCTTAAACTTCAGTTCCATACATATTTTCCTGCAGATATGCAGAGTGCTGAGAAAAAGTAACATCTCCTTCTGAGGCAATTGCCTTAGCTGCAGTCACTGAAAGGATTTTTTTTGCTGGAGAATATTGGTCCCTCAGATTTGGGGGTGGGAGGGTAGGGGGAGGAGGAAGTGTCAGGTGGAATGTGGGGTTCAAAATTCTCAGCTTTCTCTCTCTTTAGCCAAATTCTACCCCTCTATTAGTTATCATAACAAGATCACCACAAACGTATTGGCTTAAAAAAACCTAAATCTATCATCTCATGGTCTCTGTGAGTCAGGAGGCTGGGCATAGAATAGTTGGATCCTCTGCTTCAGGGCCTCACAAGCTGCAAACAAGGTGTCAGCTGCGGCCAAAGTCTCATCTGAGGCTCGACTGAGGAAGGATCTGGTTCCAAGCTCAGGTGGTTATTGGCAGCATATCTTACAGCTTCTTACTGGTTGTGTGTCAGCTGATTGCCACACGATCCTTTCCATATGGTAGCTCACTTCTTCAAAGTCACTTGGGGAGAGAAAGACTCCTAGCAAGACAGATAACAATCCTATGAAATGTAACCATGTACATCCATCACCTTTCTCATATTTAGAAGTTTGGAAGCAAGTTACAGGTCCTGCTCACACACAAGGGGAGGGGATTACATAAGAGTATGAACACTAGGAGGTGGGGGTCATGGAGGCCACCTTAGATTCTGTCTGGCACAACCCCCATCCCTCATCTTAGACTCTCTCCTTCTCTGTTGGTAACCTGATCTTAGCATTTGGAATCTGACAAAGCTGTGTATTTAAATGGAACTGCAACCCCTGTTGTTGGAAATGTAAATTGGTACAGCCTGTAGGGAAAGCAGTATGGAGCTTTCTCAAAAAATCAAAAATAGGACTGGGGAAGGATCTGGTTCCAAGTAATCCCACTTCTCAGTTTATATCTAAAGGAAATAAAGTCGCTATCTCAAAGAGATTTCTGCACCCCTATGTTCATCACAGTGTTATTTACAATAACCAAGACATGGGAACAACCTGTGTCCATTGATGGAAGAATGGATAAAGAAAATGTGGCATATGTATATAATGGAATATAATTCAGCCATGAAGAAAGAAGGGCATCCTGCCATTTGCAACAACATGGATGGACTTTGAAGGCATTATGATAAGTGAGATAAGTTGGACAGAGAAAGACAAATACCTTATGATGTCACTTATATGTGGAATCTAAAAAAACAAACTCATAGATAGAGAGAACAGATTGGCAGTTGCCATAAGGGGTGGAGGGTGGAAGTAAAAATGGGTGAAGGTAGTCAAAAGTTCTGTTGTTTCAGAATAAAACAGCAACAGTCTAGAGAAATCATTTCTGTAAACACATCCTACTTCTGGGTTGGAATATCTGACAGCTCACTTAACTATTTTGTTCTGTTTTATTCTGAAATGTCAGAACAAGCTTCCACTTATAAGTCATGGGGATGTGGTATACAGCATTATGTATAATTAACAATACTATAGTTAACTACAGTTAACAATACTGTATCATATACTTAAAAGGTGCTAAGAGAGTGGATCTTAAAAGTCTCATTACAAGAAAAAAAATTTGTAACCATGTTACGCATTGGATGTTAACTAGACTTGTGGTGATCACTTTGCAATATATACATATGCAAATCATTATGTTGTACACTTGAAACTAATACAATGTTGCAGATCATTTATATATCAATGAAACTGGAACAAAAAGGTCCAACCTCTCCTCCCTCAACAATAAAATAAATAAATGGAACTGCAACTCTACAACTGTATCTGCCCTGCAGCAAAAAGTGAGGAAGTCCTTCACTGCTCTCATAGAAATGATGATTTTTCTATCTATGTTCTGAGCTGGGCACTTAAGACCATCAAATTTCCCTTTTCCTTCTGTAGACTTTCTAGGCCCACCTAGGACAGTCACATAACCCCCTTCATTGTAGTCACCGTTGTCATCATAGTAACTAAATATCACAGCCACTTGGTTGCTCAACGCCTTGCTGTCATACTTGCTGGTATTTATAATTAAACACATACTGTATTGTGTAAAATCCCTCTACATTTGAAGCTTTGTTTCTCTTTTCTATTACTGAAAATTAAATGTAGACTTATTATAAAGTTGAGTAACTCAAGAAAATTAGTCCTTATGGAAATTACACTTTTTTAACAAAAAGAGTAAACACCTGCAGTTTTACCAATGTGGAATTACACTCAGCCATCTTATGCTATAGCTTTTCCAACGAACTATGGGAAGAATCTTTTAATTCTTAAAACAAGTGCTACTTCTTAACTTCTGGAGTAAGCCAGGCATGTTTCTTCCTCCCCACAGTGTCTCCAAGAAACAGCAGTAACCGTGTGAAGGGATATCATCTCTATTTCCCTCCATGGGTCACCTGGTTGGAGGCAAGAGAAAAAAGACATGGGCTGAGTGAAGATGATGGAAAGAAGTACAGTGTTACCACCACAGCCTACCAGAGAGTGGAGGCATGGGAGTCAAAGTAGGGAGAGCATCTCCAGGCCAGAGGGGCCAAGGGATGCTGCACAGAGAAGTTGGGCATTGAACTGGAGGACAAAAATTTTTATTTATAAAAATAAAACCTGGTCACTAGAAATCAAATGAGACCAGGGATCAGGAGATCTGGGCCCCCAAATCTGCACTGCTAAGCTACCTCTTTCTGGATGTCAGAGGAAGTCTGTAATTAGATAGGTGTCCCCAATTTCCCCTCCAGGCCACCATTTTATGTGCATATCTTAAATGACCCCAGTTGAATGTGTCATGGGTGCCACAATTTTTTGTTTGTCTTTGTGTCTAATAGTTTCTCCAGCACAGCCAAATAAAGACACAACATGCCTTTGCAGTGAAGACGATGTTCTCTTTGCCACTGTAATTAGTTTTCCATTATGGCCTCATTTTTCATCTTGCTTTATGTTCTGTGGAGCTGAATCAGTCACATCCATTTCCCTCTACTCCAAATCACAGCCTGACGGGGTGGAAACAAATTCGGATCTGTTTTAAACCCTTAAAACAAAATACTTAAGTGAGTTGTCAGATATTCCAACCCAGAAGTAGGATGTGTTTATAGAAATGATTTCTCTAGATGATTGCTGTTTTATTCTGAAACGTCAGAACACTTCATCCTGTCTACCATCTGACCCCATTTCAATCATGTGCCCTGAGTCAGTAGGACCATCTCCTGACTCAGCTAGGTGTTCCAGATAGCAATATCCACACTGTCAGGAACACAGAAAACCCTTTTCTAGCTTTGGAAGTTGTTTCTGAAATTCTAGGGCTCAGGTGAGTTGGTGTTTACCACTCAGTTATTTTGTTGTTGTCTAGTTTGCAAGATTTTGATATATACTGGAAGAATCCATTTACCCAAAACAAAATAAAATCTAAAACCCCTACCTAAGTGGGAATGTAAAGTGGTACAACCACTATGGAGAATAGTATGGAGGTTGCTTAAAACACTAAAAATAGAGTTGCCATATGATACAGCAATCTCATCCCTGGGCATATATCTGGAGAAAATTCAAAGAGATACATGCACCCCAATGTTCATAGAAGCCTTATTTACAATAGCCAAGACATGGAAGCAACCTAAATGTCCATCGACAGATGAATGGATAAAGAAGATGTGGTATATATATACAATGGACTATTACTCAGCCATGAAAAAGAATGAAATAATGCCACTTGTAGCAACATGGACGGACCTAGAGATTATCATACTAAGTGAAGTAATTAAGAAAGAGAAAGACAAATATCATATGATATCACTTATATGTGGAATCTAAAATATGATACAAATGAACTTATCTATGAAACAGAAACAGACTCACAGACATAGAAAATAACTTTATGGTTACCAAAGGGGAAAGAGGGGAGAGGGATAAATTAGGATAGCAGATACAAGCTACTATATATAAAAACAGATAAATAACAAGGTCCTACTCTATAACACAGGGAACTATATTCAGTATCCTATAATAAACCATAATGGAAATGCATTAAAAAAAAAGAAAGTAAAACAACAACAACAACTAACTAACTAACTAAATAAAACCCCTACCTAAGGAAAGCCCTAAGATGTTGGGGTCCCGAGTGTCACCAAGGTCTCACTTGGTGGCCTATCCACCTACTTGGCCTTGTAAGATTCTCTGGTAACAAGGAGGGCTGATGGCAAGCTGCCGCTTCCACAGCTGTGTGAGTGCAGAGTTGATGCAGGAACACTCAGGCCTATACTATCATCTGCAGTTCACTGGCTCATATCAAATGGTTCCATGAAGCAGGAACTACAATCATCAGCACATTACAGGTGAGAAAACAATGGTCCCAGCGTTTAACGACTCAACTCTCCCAGGTCATAGAGAGGGGAAACTTGGGGCCTAGATGCAGGCTGGAGTCTGACTTCCCAGGACACAAACTGAGCAACTGAGGTCCACCTGGCAGGCTGTCCCGAGGATGCCTTCCATCCACCCACAGTCCCGAGGGCACCAAAATGTAATCCAAGTCACTCAGCTTATTCCCCAAAGTCAGTGACTCTGTCTTTTGATTGCCTTCCTCTCTTGAGAGTACCAGGACCAGAAACTTGGGAGTCAATCTTTATTGCTCTCTCACCTTCACGCTTTACAATCAAGGAATTAGCAAATTCTAAGGTTTTACTCCCTAATATTCACCACTGCATTATTTGCCTCCTTAACATTCCATTTAAAGGCAGTGTTGAGCACAGATTCTGGATTGAGATTACCTATTTTTTTAATTGAGAGTAAACTTTATTAAAATTACTTTCCAGAAAATATATTCAGTAAATACGGTAATGTAGCAACAAACTCGTGCTCATAAACCTTTGAAATTTTTAAGAAATCTTCAGTAATGTTGATTAGGAAACTCTTTTCATTGGTGGAAAGCAATTCATTCTGTCTCCAGAATTGTATCACCTAGGAGTTTCCTGGCTTCCTTCCAACGATGCCTCTTGAACAGCTGTGTGACCTTGGGTTAGGTACTTAACTTTTCTGTGCTTCAGTTTCCTCACCTTTAAAAAGGAGCTACTTCATAGGGTTGTGTGACAATTAATATATGTAAAATTCTTAGAATAGTACATGCAAAAAGTAAGCAATCTATATCATTATGTATATGATTGCTAATGTGTAGCTGTGGCTGATTCTTGGGTGGTGTGTTCTTTCTACACCCAGATTCAAAAGCAAGAACTCTTTAGGCATTTTTCTGAAGACACTGTTATCCAGGAAATTCAAGAGCACAGGGGCATGTTGATAACCCTGTGCACTTGACTGGGAGGCAGCACGAGGACTCAGTGTCACAGACCAGGTAGAGAAACTAGGTTTGAGGAGGGTGGGAGCTGGAGGAAGTTGCCTAGAATAGAGGCTGGAGCCCAGAGAAATGCAGGGAAGTAGAAACAGGCAGCACCAGGAGCAGAGAAGGCCAGCTGGACTCAAGACCTCTAACCAAGGGGGAAGTTCTGGAGAACTGGTGCCTTCTTTGAGAGCGGTAGCTGTCCTCATCTTCTGTAAAAAAGACTTTGACAAGAGTTGTTCATCAAGAGACCAGGAGCCTAGCCACATACTTCAGAACAAAGCCATCAGCTTAGTAGGACACTAGGTATTGAAGAGAACAGAAGAGAAAGGGCTGGTGAAAAATGTGTGACTTGGAAGACATGCAGGGGCCGGGGCTTGTCCACAACTGCCAGGACATTGGGACAATGGCAGGGAGGATATTGCCACCCTCTGAGGTGCATCTTTCCCTGGAGAATGTGAGTCAGGTTCTTCTCTTCTCCCCTCCCCTCCCAGTCTCCCTTGTGATGTGGCCCACAGGCCCCAGTTGCTGACTCTGCCCTCCAGAACCAGCTGCCCTCTCCCTGCTCAACCCACTCCTTCCACTGCCCTAAGCCCCATCAGTTCCATGGCCCATCATGGTGGTGCAACCACAGAAGGCCTGCTCCCACCTCAGGCTTCATGCCGGGGTCACCACGACCTTCCATAATCCCATTTGTCCCTGTGTGAGTAAAGCCAGAGACATCCCATTGTGCTGAGGAGCCAAAGCAAAGCCAAACAAGGAGACAATTTTGCTGGTGGAGTACCAGCAGCCAGACTGACTGTCAGGGTCCCTAGGGTGAGGGTTACTGTAAATCCAGCTCTGCCAAGTCCATGCTCAGAGCAAAAACGTTTCTTTGAAGATTGGAGAATGGAAGACAAGCAAGCTGGAAAGAATATGCACCCTAAATTTCCTCTTTCTCCCTTTATAAATAAATAGGAGGGAGGAGGACAGTTTGGCAGTATCTATTATAACATAAAATTTTAGGACTTCCTTGGTGGCGCAGTGGTTGAGAATCTGCCTGCCAATGCAGGGGACACGGGTTCGAGCCCTGGTCTGGGAAGATCCCACATGCCGCGGAGCAACTAGACCTGTGAGCCACAACTACTGAGCCTGCGCGTCTGGAGCTTGTGCTCCGCAACAAGAGAGGCCGCGGCAGTGAGAGGCCCGTGCACCGCGATGAGGAGTGGCCCCCACTCGCCGCAACTAGAGAAAGCCCTCGCACAGAAATGAAGACCCAACACAGCCCAAAATAAATAAATAAATTAATTAATTAATTTTTAAAAATTATTAATAAAATAATTTTTAAAAACCATAAAATTTTATGATATGCACAAAATGTAAGCACCCTCCCAGTGGGAACTTGGTTTTCTTCACTGTTATTCACTGCTATGATCCCCAGATCTAGACTACTACGTGCAAAATATCCCACTTCAAAATATTTGTGGAATCAACTTAAACTTATAACTCAACCCTTTTTCTCCTCAGAATTCAATAGCACTTTTCAGCTTGTCCTATATATGGTTTTGAATGACCCTAATATCTCAGTGTGAGATAACAATAAACATCTCTTTCTCAGTCACCCAACATGGGGGCTTCAGGTCAGTTCTGGTCGTCTCTGCATGTGCTCCCATTGTGGGGGGAGAAGCAGCCTTTATCTCAGATGTGCTGTTCCCAAGGCAGAACGGAGAGATGGACCACGCTGCCACAAGCAGAGCGTCCATTCTGATGTGGCAACCGCCACGTGTCCAAGGCCAGTGATGGGACAGGGAATGTGATTTGCCTGCTGAGAAGCATGGCAAGGGCAGGATAAAAATGATGATGTGGGCATCATTAGAACACAACCTACCACATGATCATAAGGAAACCCAATATGAAAAAGCAGGCATGGCCAAGGGTGGCTTTCAGAGCCTAGTTTGTGAACAGTAAGAAAATTGGAACATACTGTCAATAATGGAATGGATGATACATGCTAGAGAATATACTGTAGCAGTTGGACATGATAAGGTAGAGTTTTATGGAATGAACAAACCCAAAAACATCCTACTGAGTGAAAAAAACACATTGCAAAATGATATCTAAAAAAGCAAACAAAAACCACTACTTTTAGTGGGTACAATTATGTGTCTACATGCCTTTAAGAAGAATGGCAATATGGTAGATCTATTTTTAACTTTTTTGAAACACCTCCATATTGTTTTCCACAGTGGCTGAACCAGTTTACATTCCCACCAACAGTGCACAAGGATTTCCTATCCTCTCCAATACTTGTTATCTATCAATACATCTTCTTGATCATGGCCATACTAACAGGTGTGAGGTGATATCTCATTGTGGTTTTGATTTGCATTTCCCTGATGATTCATAATGTTGAGTGTCTTTTCATGGGCCTGTTGGTCAAGTGGAATATTATTCAGCCATGAGAAATGATATCCTGCCATTTGTGCCAACATGGATGGACCTTGAGAGCATTATGCTAAGTGAGATGAGTCAGAGAAAGAAAGACAAATATTATATGATGTCACTTGTATGAGTTATCTAAAAAAGGCAAACTCAGATAAACAGAGTAAAACGGTGGTTACCAGGGGATGGGGAATGGAGGGATAGGACACATATTGTTTAAGGGTACAAACTTGCAACGAGTAGTACACAGCATAGTGAATATGGACAGCAGTATTGTATTATAATCATCAAACAGGCTAAAAGAGTAGAACTTAAGTATTCTGATCACTAAAAAGAAATGATAAATATGTAACGTGATAGAGGTGTTATCACTACAATGGCAATCATATTACAATGTATAAATGTATCAAATCAACATGTTGTACACCTTAAACTTACACAATGTTATAGGTCAGCGGTCCCAACATTTTTGACACCAGGGACCAGTTTCATGGAGGACAATTTTTCCGTGGATGGTGGTGGGGGTGGTGGTATGGCTCAGGCGGTAATGCGAGCGATGGGGAGCAAACAGATGAGGCTTCCCTCGCTCACCCACGGCTCACCTCCTGCTGTGCAGCCCAGTTCCTAACAGGCTGAGTACTGATACCAGTCCTCGGCCTGGGGGTTGGGGACCCCTGTTATAGCTCAAATGTATTTCAAGTTTTAAAAAGGTAAGTATGGCAAGATATTACCAAACCAATAGATGGCAGGGTAAAATGCTGGTGGGGGTTGGGGTGGGGAAAGTTTCAATAAACACCAGGATAGAACTGCTATTCTTTTCACGTGAGGGGATTTGCTTACACTGTTCTGCCCAAGAGGATAAGAAAAACTAATTTTTATGGAGACTACCTCTTCATCTAGTTAGACAAAAACGGCAATTGAAAAATGGCCAGATGGCTTTGGTTATTGAAGCCAACTCCAATGTTAACAAGCTCCTTTAAAAGTGAATCTGAAATTGGGGGCTAACTTTGGTTTAATGAAATGTTAAAATTTCTGGCAATGGTTCCCTTTTTCATGGGAGTAATTCTGATTTAACCCCAAGAGGTTGTGTGAGTGCTGCTGGGTCACTCCACGTTTCTCCCTGGACCCTAGTGGGAGCTCTGAGCCACTGGGCTCCTAGTCACTAGGTGATCTGTGTTCATTCTGCTATCTGTGATTTTAAGGGAAAAAAAGGAGCATGTGAAGTTTTCTATCCTCAATGAACTTTGGTTGAACCTGACAGATGTTGGAGCTTTTTATTTCCTCCTCGAGCAAGGCTTAATGGCGATTTTGTTACCAGGGTAATCACCATCACTCTGTTTGCTCTATTAATCTAGGCTCTCTAAGTGTTGACAGTAGATATATAAATGCAGCCTAAGTATCCAGTTTCCATGGACTTGCCAGCTTGGGTTTCCATTTTGCAGTTTTATTCTCTAATATCAGCTCTCTAATTAAAAAAACAAAAGAAAAATCTGCAACTGCTTTAGCTGTAAATCACAAACTTGGGGAAAGGAACTGTACTTGTTTGTTGGGCTGTTTCATGATGAGGCTATTGCTCTAACTAAACACTTCTCAAGATGTCTGGGCTTTGGACTCACACAGACCTCCATCCACTCACTTCCTGACAGGGAAGAACCATAACTGGACTTCTTTGAGCTTGTTTACCTCCCCAGTAGTGCAGAGATGATTACTACCTGACACAACATCATTATGAGGATTAAATAAGATGATGTAGGTGTGAAAAGTACTGGCCTACTGTCTTGAATATAAGACATGTTCCCTGAATGTTAGTTTCCAAGATTCTGTCTCAGATTTTGTGTTGGAAGATGAGTGATACTGACAGAGATTAAGTTACTCCCTGTCAGTTGCATCAAAGTGAATGTAGGGCATACCACAAGGGTGAGTAGAGGAATAGCCCTCTACCAAGGGGGAGGGAAGTGTTCAGGGTGGGAAGTGGATGCTTCCAGACCCACGTTTCTCCACACACTGATAGCCTGCTTTCATCACCACAGACCTCAGGGCAGCCGTCCACTGAGCCTGTGGAACGACCAGTGTTGGCAGCCCCTGGACTCCAGGCTGAAAATTGGGTGAAATACTGGACAAGAGATGTTACCAATGCAAGTTTCTGTGCCAGACACACAGTGAGGCCAAATAAACTGAAAAATCAGAGTTTGGAACAGAGAAAGTTTTATTGCAGGTCCATGCAAAGAGCCAGGTGGCTTGTACCCTCCCAAACCCCAAACTCCCCAAAGGGTTTCAGCAAAGCATTTTTAAAGGCAAAGTGAGGGAGGGACATGGTTAGTTGTTGCAAACTTCTTGGTATAGTTCTTGCAGTTGTCCACATAGATCAGATAATGATATTCCTGTAAACCTCCAACAAGACAAATGTTATTCTCTGTTCTGCAACTTTTTATCTCTATATGAATGGGAAAGTGTTGTACCTTTAAAAGTCAGAGACTTGAATGTGTTATCCTGTATGTATCAGGCTGTAGGCAACATTCTTTTAGTGATTAACTTATAGCAAAAGCAGTAGAATACAAAGGTTAAAGTAAAAGAAACAGATCTAATATGGAGTCAGATTTTTTTTTCTTTCCTATTACAGAGAAATTCTATTTCTTCTTTTCCACCTCAAAACATGTGAACTTAGCTGGACATTTTACCTTTCAGGGTCTCAATGTCCTCATCTGAAACATTAGGGGGTTAAGTTAAATTCCCTCTGAGATTCCTTCCAGGACACACAGACAAATCATGACCCTGGGGTTCTAGTCCGCTGATAATATAAAGAACACAACTAATTGGTAGGTGCAATGTAACTGGACAGCGACTCACCAGCAGTGGATTCTTGGCTTCCTGAAGCTGCTTCTTTCTAGGATCCCACTCTCAGAAAATCACAATTTCTCTACTGATTCCCAAGTTCTCTCCTGCAGAAACTTGCTTTCCCATGTACAAAAAAATGTGGTTACACCACTGATTAAGTCTACCTTGTAGGAAATCCTCTGGGAGACAAACTGACAAGGAATGTTAGATTGACTGTGCTTAACTGTTTAATGACCTTTTTTTGTTTGTTTGGCTAACTCTAGACAGAGCACTAGAGTTATATGACCTACTTGTCGAAGAGCAGACAGAAAAGAGCACAAATACATTTTCAGCTTCAACTACCAGCTGGTGATATACTGGAAGCTTCATACCTATAATGATATTAGTGTAATAGGGAAGAACAAATCTGACTCCATATTGAATCTATTCCATTAGCTCTAAACCTTGTACTCTGTTGCCTGTGCTTAGTCATACTGACTCTGCACCTTTTGTAAAAGAATGTTGCCTTTAGCCTGAAATATATAGAATATCCTATTCTCAGGGCTCTGACCTTTAAGAGTTCATTCATATAGAGATACAAATTGAAGAAACATTTGTCTTGTTGGAGGTTTACAGGAATGTCATGATCTGACCATGACTTGACCTACATGGACAGCTGTGAGAACAAAGGATTCCTACACCAAGAAGTTTGCCATAACTAACCACACCCCTCCCCCACCTTGTCTTTAAAAATGCTTTGCTGAAACCTTTTGGGGAGTTTGAGGTTTTTGGGGGTATGAGCCACCTGTCTCCTTGTATGGCCCTGCAATAAACCTTTCTCTGCTCCAAACTCCAACATTTTGTTTGGAGTGTGCCTCACTGAGCATCAGGCACACGAACTTGTTTGGTAACATTAGTATATTCAAACTCAAAACAGAACAAACGAGGGTGCCCTACATTCTGGAGTCCAGTTGGTTTGTGTTCAGATTCTGACTTGTCTACTTGTTAACTATGTCACCTTGGTAAACTTATCAGCTATTGAACCTCGGATTTCTCATCAGTAAAGTAAGAATAAGCCCTTGCCTTACAAGGTTTTGTGTAGACTAGAAATGGTACCGGTAAGCCACAGCACACAGTGAGTGTCCCTCCTCTGTGGGCATCAGCACCATCTCTGAGCACCATGTGGGGCATTGCAGTATGCTAATGTCTTGTCTCTGTTCTCTGCACTTATGTGATGGTCAGCATGTGGTTAGTTTCTCAAAGTCCATTTCTTCATGTTTAAAAAAGGTTAACAATAGTATATACCTCTCAGAGTTGACATGAAATGCACTTGGCAGAGTGAGTCCTGGCAAATATCAATAATTAGTGCTCAACTCATAATTGCTCCCATACATTATGTGTCCACTTTCCCCTACATCTTCTACTAGGTTCAATAATGTTACATTTAGTAGAATCTTTCTTAGCTGACCCATGTCATCCTCCAAATAATTTTTGTTCAATTAAGTGATTGAAATAAGCCAAAAGTTGTAAAGCAGTCTGTGATGTCGGAGGTTGTGCTAGGAGTTACCACACCCTCCCCTTCCTGCTGACATTTCATGCTCAACAGGAAAAACACTGGACACGTTTTTCTGTGCAGACAAAAAGGAAACTTATGTTTGCCTCTGCTATCGTCCTGCCCTACACAGTTGGTCTCATTTGCCACACACAGGACCAGGTAACAGAGGAAAACATGGAAAGACAGGTGTCTGACAAGATAAGATCTAAATAGGAAGTTGCATTTCAAAGGTGCCTCTGAGGTAGAAGTATTCTTTAAAGAACAGTTCTTTTCTTTTTCTTCAGATTTCTACTATGAGCTTTCCCTCTGAGATGAAAAGGCAGTCAGCTTGCAACAAGCTTTTCTTTCCATTTTCTGTGCTATTTTTATACTATTTTTCTACTAGTCAACCCTGCAGTTCTTTTCCCCCGAGTCTTGATGCCTTTCTGACTACACATTATTATCACTTTGTCTTTGGAATTGATCTCTAGAAGCCCAGATTCTTGCATCTTAATTTCTAGTCCAGGCAAGGCTTTCTTACCTTTTGACTGTCTGCCTCTGACTTAACTTTTCATTTGCATCTCCTTGGGACAGCTGGCTCATTAAAAAAAAAAAGTCACTAGATTTTATTTCTTAGAAAAGTTTTAGGTTTACAGTTTTAAAAACTGAGTGGATACTGCACAAATTTCGCATGTATCCCCTCTCCCAGTGGAAAATTTCCCCTATTATTATTATTATTTTAACAGCTTTATTGAGGTATAATTGATATACAAAAAGCTGCACACAGTTAATGTATACAATTTGATGAGTTTGATATACCTGTGGAACTATCACCACAGTCAAGGTAAACTCCAAAATGTTCCTGTGCCCCTTTGTATTTTTTATAATGTGGTAAGTGCACTTAACATGAGCTCTACACTCCTAACAAACTTTTAAGTGACTAACACAGTACTGTCAACTACAAACACTGTGTTGTACGACAGATCTCTAGAACTTACTCATCTTGCCTAACTCGGTCTTTTTAATTGAATGCATTTTACTTTAAAACGTTGCCTTCCACTGCTTCTCTGTCAATGATAAAAGTTAAAATACTTGGGACCCATTCCCATAAGGTACATTTTAGATCTTGGTTCCTTGAGATGCTTCCTACAGGGGCTATTTAAGAATGAGGCAGGGTAAAGAGAGCAACGAGACACAGAGGGGCAGACACCATAGATGCTGGGCTTTTTTTGAGATGTTTTGTTTAATCTTTCTTCTCTAGCTTTGCCCTTGGTGTCATCTCACCTTTACAAGTTGATATTTGCTGGGAGAGAATGACATCTTAACTTGGTTTCCCTGGAAAGCAAAGCCAGAGGCAAAATTTATACATTGCCATTTAGAGAACACAATTCCAGGAGGGAAGGAGAGAGAACTGGCTGCCTGGTACAAATAACAGCTGACTGCTCAACGTTGTGGGCCCGTCTGCTGGGAATGCCTGAATCTCAGGGCCTCCCAAACAGAGGAGGAAGGAAGAGGAACGGGTTAACAGATCCTCACCTCCCTTCAGTCAGAGGGTCATCCTGATAGTATTTTGATGCTCCTGCATTTCCAGTGGCACGGATGTGGGCTCAGAGCATGTTCCGTGGACTCTTATGCCTCAGCATGAGTAGAAAAACCCAGTGAAGTCACTGCCTCTGAGACAGTGGGTCTGGGACTGTGCAGGGAGCTGGAGGCAAGAGGATCTGATGCAACACAGTCCGGCGGGTGGGATAGGGGAGAAACACTCCAAATGTCTCTGGCATTCAGATCAGTAAGCCAGAAGCAATCAAGGCCCAAAAGACTTAGGAAAAGACTTTGACCTTCCCTCTAACTGCCTGAAAAGAATTTAGACAGAGGGCCTCTTATAGGAATAGAGTGATTACCAGAGATGTCTGCAAAGAATATGGGCTACGTGTGGTGGGGAGACTCTTAGAGTTCAGAGCCCACTCTGTGTCCCATTGTCTCTGCTAGCCCAGCAAACATATATTTATCAAATGTTTGCTCTTCCATCTCCATGTGAACTGCCATCTTCCTCTTTGAAGTCCCAAACCTTTACCCCAACATCCTTTTTTATCTCTAGCTGAAGACGGTTTGTAAGGTGAGGGTTTTGGCCATTTTGAGAGCTACTCAGTTTTCTTGGGTCTCTCCCATGTATACATGTTATTAAACTTTTGTTCAATTTTTCTCCTGTTAATCTGTCTCATGTCGATTTAATTATTAGACCAGCCAGAAAAAACCCAGAAGAGTAAGGGAAATTTTATTCCCCCCCAACAATGGTGATGTTTGGCCATTTTCGAGGGAGGCTATAAATCACAGAGAGAAATTGTGTCTTCACAACAACAACCTGGCTGAAGCACAGCCAGAGTGAGATTCGATGTATTGACAACCACAAGTAAGCTACATAAGTAAGCATGCAGTCTTCCTGATAGAAATTCAATGAATTTCTGGTTCTAGATTTCAACCTAGGAGGCTCCTGAACTCATCCTCCTTTGGACAACCAAATCGACAGCTATATGCAGAACAATTCTCTTTGAAAGAAATCCAGACACTAGCTGAGTGACTCCTACACATCAGAGGAACAAGAAAAAAATCCATATCAAAATGAGTAGGAGAGGCAGAGACACAATCTCGCCACAACTGCAAGTCCTGCATGGCTGCGTATGATCAGGAGCAAAATCACAACTCTCAACTTATCCCTGAGGAGCAAAGGGTTTGGGATCTAGCACCCCAACTTTTAAGACTTCCACCTGAGGGACAAGCCCCCAAAACATGTAGCTCTGAAAACCAATGGAGCTTGCGTCCATGAGACCCACAAGACTATAGTAAAAAAAGAAACAGTTCTTAACAGGCTCATGAGGACTCTTGTTCTAATTTAACAAATTCAAGGGGCCTGCTGCCATCCTCTTTGGAGACAGGGAAGGCTGATGGGCACTGTCTTCATGCTGTCCCTCTGCCCTGCCCTAGGTCACCAGCATCTCCCTGGAAAGAGTTTGTGTGCATGTCTGGTGCCCCAGCTTTTGTGGCTGTTGCTCAGGGGAAGCACCCCTTAATCCCTTGGGCCTGTTGGCCAGAATTCCCACAAGATTGTACCAAACAAACAGTCCTTAACCAGCTCTTCCCCCAGAGCTCAGAGCAGAGGAAGCAGTCACAAATGTTCATCTCCCAGCCTTTCCCTATTTGCATTTCCTAGTAAAGAGTGCCTCAAAATCACAACTAGACCCTCTATAATATTGGCATTCTAACTAGAAAATGGAGCAGGATGATGGGCCAATTGTGGTTGTATTATCTGATTACCTCACAGACTTAGGATTATGAAGAAGAACCACAAAACACAAACTTTTTGAGGGCAGGGGTTTCTGTTCTCTTTTGTTCATGACATTATTCTCAGCCTGGCATACATTAGTCACTCAATAAATATTTGCTGAGTGACAAAATGACTAAAATGAGTGAATAATATGGACACACGCACAGAAAAGAAGCTAGTTCACCTGTGGAAAGGGCTTGGACTTTGTTTGCTAAGTGAGGAGAAAAGAAAGCCCTGGTGATAAGAAACCAAACAGGGCACTAGAAGAACCAGAAAACAGGCACACTCTTCCAGAGTGGATGGAGTAAGGGAGACTTCTAAACCCTGGGGGCAGGAGTCATCTCCCTAGGAAAAGGCAGGCATGGGGACTTGAGGGTGGCCCTTCTTTAAGGTTATACAAACACGACCACCAACTAGACTTAACTGCTATTTGCAGGGCACCCCACACATCAACAATGGAAAACTCTTTCTTCTCAAATGCACACAGATCACTCACTGAGACAGACCAGATTCTACGTCACAAAATAAACCATGATGAAGTTAACAGAACAGAAATCATACAAAGTATGTTTCAGATCATAATAGAATTAAACTAGAAATCAATAAGAGTATCCAAAAAACCTTCAAGTATTTAGACAATACACTTTTAAATAACTCAAAGATCAAAGAGGAGGTCTCAAGGGTCTTTTTTTTTAATGAAGTAAAGGAAGATGAAAATACAACATGTCAGATTTAGTGGGTATACCTAAAACAATGGTTAGGAGGAAATTTATAGCATTGAATGACCATTACAGAAAATAAGAAAGCTCTCAAGTCAATTATCTAAATATCCACCTTGAGAAACTATTGGGGAAAAAAGCAAAATAAATCCAAAGCTAGCAGAAGCAGCAAATTATAAATATGAGAGCAAAAATTATCAAAGGAGAAAATAAGAAAATACAGAAAATCAACAAAACTAAAAGCTGATTCTTTAAAAAGATTTTTGCAAGATTGATAAAATCTACCAGATTGACAGAAAAAAAAAGAGAGAAAAAAACACAGACTTCTAATATCAGAAATAAAAAAGGAAACATTAGTACTGACCTCATAGACACTAAAAAGATAAATAGGCAATACTACGAACAACTCTGTGGCCGTAAATTCAACAAATTAGACAAAATGGACTAATTCTTTAAAGACAAAATCCAATCAAAATTTACTAAAAAAAGATAATATGCATAGCCCTATATCTATTTTTTAAGTAGACTTTTCAGTTAAACATGCTCCCTCTCCCTAAAGAAAAAGAGAGAAAACTCTAGGTCCATATGATTTCACTAGCAAATTCTATATGATCTCTTCCAGAAAAGAAAACAGTTCCCAACCTGTTTTATAAGACTAGTATTACCCTAATACCCAAATAAGACAAAGAAATCATGAGAAGAAAGACTAGAAACCAAAATCCCTCATGATCATAGATGTAAAAATCTTCAACAGAGTATTATTAGTAAATCTAACACAGAATATATAAAAAGGATACTATGTCACTAGTTCATGCTAGAATGCAAGACTGGCTCAGTATTTGAAAATCAATCAATATAATACACTATATTAACAGACTAATTAGAAAAACCATATGATGATCATTAATTGATGCAGAAAAAGCATTCAATACAATTCAATATCCGTTTATGACAAAAAAAAATCTAAGCAAATGGAATTAAACAAAACTTGCTTAACCTAATAAAGATTATCCACAAAAGAAACCCCACAGTTACCATCATGCTTAATGGTAAAAGATGCAGTATCTCCCCTACCCCCCAGAATCTGGAACAACTTTGTCCTGGAAGCCCCAGCCAATGAGATAAGGAGGGGAAAAAAACAAAGGAAAAGAAACAAAGTTGTTTTAATTGCCAGGCAGCATGATTGTATATGGAAAATTCAAAAGAATCTACAAAAAAAGCTACTAGAACTAACGTCAGTTTAGCAAGTTCATCTTTATACATGATCAATATACAAAAGTCATCTGTACTCTTAAGTAGCTTAGGTACCAGCATGAACAATTGGGATTTGAAATGATAAAACCATTTCCAATAGCAACACACACACACATATGCAATGTACCTAGGTACAAATCGAACAGAACAAGTGCAGGATTTGTATGCTGAAAACTGCAAAACACTGATGAAAGAAAAAAAATTATTTTTTAAATTCTAAATGAAGAGGTATACTATGTTTATGGATCAGAAGATTTTAAGAAGATTTTTAAGATGTTAATTCTTCACTATATGATCTATAGATGCATCACAGTCTTAAATAAAATCTCAGTAAGCTTTTGTAGATATTGGCAAGCTAATTTTAAATTTTATATGGAAAGTCAAAGAAATTAGAGTAGCCCAAATAAATCTGAACAAGAACAAAGTAGGAAGACCCAGATGATCCAGAGTTTATGAAGAATGATAGATCAAGGAACAAAAATGGAATCCAGAAGTAGACTCACACAAATATAGTCAACTAATTTTTGACAAAGGTGCTAAAGCAATTTAATAGACAAAGGACAATCGTCAATAAATTGTACTAGAACAATTGGACATTCACATGTAAAAAAATGACCTGACACATACCTCACACTTTATACAAATGGGTCATCGACCGAAATATAAAATTTAAATTACAAAACTTCCAAAAGAAACCATACAAGAAAATCTGATACAATAGAAAAGGCATGACCTATAAAAGAAAAAGCTGAGAAATTGGACTTTGTCAAAATTAAAATCTTAGCTCTGGGAAATACATTGTTAAACAAATGAAAATACAAGACACAGACTGGGAGAAAAACATTTTAAAAGTCACTTTTATGATAAAGGACTTGTGTCTAGAATATACAAAGAAATCTTAAAACTCAACCATAAGAAAATAAAGCACACAGTTTTGAAAACTGGGCAAAATATCTGAGCAAACACTTCACCAAATAAAATATAAGGGTCACAAATAAGCATATGAAAATATGTTTATTTGACAAAGTTGACAATATTTGTCATTAGGAAAATGAAAATTAAGCCCACAATGAGATACCACTACACACTGATTAGAATGACAAAACAAACAAAAGAGGACAATACCAAATATTGACAACGATACAGGGCACCAGGAAATCTCATTCCTCACTGGTGGAGATACAAAATGATAGCACCACTTTGGAAAACAGCTTGTTATAAAATTAACCATACAATCAAGCATTCCCATTCCTAGGTGTTTACTCAAGTGATTGAAAGCCTTTGCTTATACAAAAACCTGTATAAAAATGTTTATGGCAGCTTTTTTCATAGTAGCTCCAAACTCTAAACAGGAAAGATGTCCTTCACCCCATAATGGATAAACAAACTGTGAGAGTCCATAAAATGGAATAATACTTAGCAATAAACAAAAGTGGACTACTGATTCACTCAAGAACATGGATGAGTCTTAAAGGCCTTTTGCTAAGTAAAGAAGTCTAATCCAAAAGGCAAACACCATGGTGCGTTCTGAATCAGTATCTCTGGATGAGGCCTGGGAATTTGTATTTTCTAGCCTGTTCCCAGGTGATGCTGATGCTACCAACTTCAGGCTACATGTGAGTAGCTCTCTTCAAGCACGTATCCACCTTATTGGCCAAGAGTCTTGATTGACAGATCTATAAGGCAAGGAAACAGGTTGCTGAAAAGGGAAAAATAAAAGTATGCATATGTGGATGTAATTGCAAAAACTTAAACACATCAAACACTTCTTTACAACACATTCTATCTTTTGGTTTATGTATGTCTCTCTGAATAGACAGGAGCATGGGGAAAATATTTTATTCAGTTTTACATTCTCACAGCTTAGTACAACTATAATCAGTTAGTAGAGTCTAAATATATAGATTAACTTGTGTGAATGGAGTAACAAAGCTAGAGCCCTTCACTAGTATTATAACCTTGGGAAACACCTAACTCCTCTCTCACTTTATCCAACTATAATATGTGAATAATAATAGTAACCGACATTACAGTGTTCTTACAAGGATACAAGGATTTAATACATGTAAGTTACAAGAAGTGTGCCTGACACTTAGCAAGTGCTCAGTAAATGTGAGTTGTTATTTCATTCTGCAGAAAAATATAAATATAAATAGTAATATAAATAATATAAATTTTGTTCAGTACGTGCCTAACTACATTGGAAGGAAAAGCATATGTGCTGTTTTGTTGCTAGGGAAATACAACTTGTACCAACAGACTGATTGAATAAAACATTTTCAAAGATCTTGGGACTAGCACTAACTTTTATGTTGCCAGAAGTAATTGTGATTGAATTTTCCCTCCTCTTGAAGTTTCTATTTTTGAAATACTACAAAGACATAACATTTTCTAAAACTTTTCCTTCTCTTTATTTTGGTGATCAAAATCTCCTTAAATAAATGTAAAAGACACAATAGTGTTTCATTAGCCTCATGTATGGAAAAGACAGTGTCATTATATCTCCATTGGAAGTTATATCAGCTTAAAATATAATTTGCAGGTATGGGCTTCTTTACTTATCCAAATATAAGCACAATATGAAAAGCATTTGATTCAAATGGCAACATTTATCAAGTTCTATTATACTCCTTTTTCAGTTACAAATAACAGAATAACCCAAATATATGTAGGGTTGGCAAGAGGATGATTTTTTAGTAATTACATTCACTTCTTTAGCTATTACCATAGATTTTATTGCCATAAGCTAAACCAAGCTACCGGTGCACTCTACAAAAGATAGCCACTAGCCACATCTGACTACTTAAATTAAAATTAAACAAAATTGGGGAGACCTTCAAGATGATGGAGGAGTAAGATGTGGAGATACCTTCCTCCCCACAAATACATCAGAAATACATTTACATGTGGAACAAATCCTACAGAACACCTACTGAATGCTGGCAGAACACATCAGGTTTCCCAAAAGGCAAGAAACAACCCCACGTACCTTTGTTGGGAAAAAGAAAAAAACAGAGACAAAAGAATAAGGACAAGAACTGCACCTCTGGGAGGGAGCTGTGAAGGAGGAAAAGTTTCCAGACACTAGAAACCCCTTCACTGGTGCAGTCAGGGGGTGGTGGTGGGGAAGCTTTGGAGCCACAGAGGAGAGCGCAGCAATAGGGGCGCAGAGGGCAAAGTGGAGAGATTGCTGCACAGAGGATTGGTGCCGACCAGCACTCACCAGCCTAAGAGGCTTGTCTGCTCATCTGCCAGGGTGTTTGGGGTCTGGGAGCTGAGGCTCCAGCTTCAGAGGTCAGATCCCAGGGAGAGGACTAGGGTTGGCTGCATGAACACAACCTGAAGGGGGCTAGTGTGCCACAGCTAGCCAGGAGGGAGTCCAGGAAAAAGTCTGGAACTGCCTAAGAGGCAAGAGACCATTGTTTCTGGGTGCACAAGGACAGGGGATTCAGGGCACTGTGTAAATGAGCTCCAGAGACAGGCACAAGCCACGGCTATCAGCGTGGACACCAGAGACAGGCATGAAATGCTAAGGCTGCTGCTGCAGCCACCAAGAAGCCTGTGTGCAAACACAGGTCACTATCCACACCTCCCCTCCCAGGATTCTGTGCAGCCCACCACTGCCAGGGTCCCGTGATCCAGGGACAACATCCCCAGGAGAACACACAGCGTGCCTCAGGCTGTTGCAACATCAGGCCGGCCTCTGCCTCTGCAGAATCTCCCCGCATTACTTACCCCTCCCTCCCTGTGGCCTGAGTGAGCCAGAGCCCCCTAATCAGCTGCTACTTTATCCCCGACCTTTCTGAGCAGAGAACAGATGCCCTCAGGTGACCTACGCACAAAGGCGGGGCCAAATCCAAAGCTGAATCCCAGGAGCTGTGTGAACAAAGAAGAGAAAGGGAAATTTCTCCCAGCAGCCTCAGGAGCAGTGGATTATATCTCCACAATCAACTGATGTACCCTTCATCTGTGGAATACCTGAATAGACAACGAAACATCCCAAAATTGAAGGGGTGGACTTTGGGAGCAACTGTAGACTTTGGGTTTGCTTTCTGCATCTAATTTGTTTCTGGTTTTAAGTTTATCTTAGTTTAGGATTTAGAGTTTATTATCATTGGTAGATTTATTTATTGATTTGGTTGCTCTCTTCCTCCTTTTATGTATATATATGTATATATATATATTTTTTTCTCTTTTTGTGAGTGTGTATGTGTATGCTTCTTTCTGTGAATTTCTCTGTATAGCTTTGCTTTTACCAATTGTCCAAGGGTTCTGTCTGTCCATTTTTTTTTCTTTTAGTATAGTTTTTAGCCCTTGTTATCACTGGTGGATTTGTTTTTTGGTTTGGTTGCTCTCTTCTTTCTTTCTTTTTTTTTTTTTTTCTTTTTTAAATAACTTTTTAATTAAAAAAAATTTTTAATAATGTTTTTATTTTTTATTTTAATAACTTACTTTTATTCTTTCTTTCTTTCTTTCTTTCTTTCTTTCTTTCTTTCTTTCTTTCTTTCTTTCCTTCTTTCTTTCTCCCTTTTCTTCTGAGCCATGAGGCTGACAGGGTCTTGGTGCACCAGCCAGATATCAGCCCAGTGGGAGAGCAGAGTTCAGGAAATTGGTCTGCCAGAGACCTCCCAGCTCCACGTAATATCAAACAGCAAAAGCTCCCCCAGAGATCTCCATCTCAACACTAAGACCCAGCTCCACTCAACGACAAGCAAGCTACAGTGCTGGACACCCTATGCCAAAAAACTAGCAAGACAGGAACATAACCCCACCCATTAGCAGAGAGGCTGCCTAAAATCATAATAAGGTCACAGACACCCCAAAACACAACACCAGGTACAGTCTTGTCCACCAGAAAAACAGGATCCAGCCTCATCCATCAGAAAATAAGCGTGAGTCCCCTCCACCAGGAAGCCTACACAACCCACTGAACCAAGCTTAGCCGCTGGGGGCAGACACTAAAACCATGGAAAATATGAACCAGCAGCCTGTGAAACGGAGATCCCAAACAGTAAGTTAAGCAAAATGAGAAGACAGAGAAACACACAGGAGATGAAGGAGCAAGGTAAAAACCCACCAGACCAAACTAATGAAGAGGAAATAGGCAGTCTACCCGAAAAAGAATTCAGAGTAAGGATAGCAAAGATGATCCAAAACCTTGGAAATAAAATGGAGAAAATACAAGAAAAGTTTAACAAGGACCTAGGACACCTAAAGAGCAAACAAACAATGATGAACAACACAATAAATGAAATGAAAAATTCTCTAGAAGGAATCAAGAGCAGAATAACTGACACAGAAGAATAGATAAGTGACCTGGAAGATAAAACAGTGGAAATAACTACTGCAGAGCAGAATAAAGCAAAAAGAATGAAAAGAAATGAGGGCAGTCTTAGAGACCTCTGGGACAACATTAAACACACCAACATTCGAATTATAGGGGTCCCAGAAGAAGAAGAGAAAAAGAAAAGGAATGAGAAAATATTTGAAGAGATTAAAGTTGAAAACTTCCCTAATATGGAAAAGGAAATAGTTAATCAAGTCCAGGAAGCACAGAGAGTCCCATACAGGATAAATCCTAAGAGAAACATGCCAAGACACATATTAATCAAACTATCAAAAATTAAATACAAAGAAAAAACATTAAAAGCAGCAAGGGAAAAACAACAAATGACATACAAGGGAATCCCCATAAGGTTAACAGCTGATCTTTCAGCAGAAACTCTGCAAGCCAGAAGGGAGTGGCAGGAAATATTTAAAGTGATGAAAAGGAAAAACCTACAACCAAGATTACTCTACCCAGCAAGGATCTCATTCAGATTTGATGGAGAAATTAAAAGGTTTACAGACAAGAAAAGCTAAGACAATTCAGCATCACCAAATCAGCTTTACAACAAATATTTAAGGAACTTCTCTAGGCAGGAAAGAAAAGAGAAGGAAAAGACCTACAATAACAAACCCAGAACAATTAAGAAAATGGTAATAGGAACATACATATCGAAATTTATATTAAATATAAATGGATTAAATGCTCCAACAAAAAGACACAGACTGGTTGAATGGATACAAAAACAAGACCTGTATATATGCTGTCTACAAGACACACACTTCAGACCTAGGGACACATACAGACTGAAAGTGAGGCAATGGAAAAAAGATATTCCATGCAAATGGAAATCAAAGGAAAGCTGGAGTGCAATACTCATATCAGAAAAAATACACATTAAAATAAAGACCATTATAAGAGACAAAGAAGGACACTAGATAATGATCGAGGGATCAATCCAAGAAGAAGATATAACAATTGTAAATATTTATGCACCCAACATAGGAGCACGGCAATACATAAGGCATATGCCAACTGCCAGAGGAGGGGGAAAAAAACAGTAACACAATCCTAGTAGGGGACTTTAACACCCAGCGTTCACGAATGGACAAATCACCCAAAATGAAAATAATTAAGGAAATACAAGCTTTAAATAACACATTAAACAAGATGGACTTAATTGATATTTATAGGACATTCCATCCAAAAACAACAGAACACACATTCTTCTCAAGTGCTCATGGAACATTCTCTAGGATAGATCATATACTGGGTCACAAATCAAGCCTCAGTAAATTTAAGAAAATTAAAATTGTATCAAGTATCTTTTCTGACCAGAACACTATGAGACTAGATATCAATTACAGGAAAAAACCTGTAAAAAATACAAACAAATTGAGGCTAAACAGTACACTACTAAATAACCAAGAGATCACAGAAGAAATCAAAGGGGAAATCAAAAAATACCTAGAAACAAATGACAATGAAAACAAGATGACCCAAAACCTATGGGATGCAGCAAAAGCAGTTCTAAAAGGGAAGTTTATAAAAATACAATCCTATCTCAAAAAACAAGAAACATCTCAAATAAACAACCTAACCTTACACCTAAAGCAATTAGAGAAAGAAGAACAAAAATACCCCAAAGTTAGCGGAAGGAAAGAAATCATAAAGATCACATCCGAAATAAATGAAAAAGAAGTGAAGGAAGCAATAGCAGAGATCAATAAAACTAAAAGATGGTTCTTTGAGAAGATAAACAAAATTGATAAACCATTAGCCAGAATCATCAAGAAAAAAAGGGAGAAGACTCAAATCAATAGAATTAGAAATGAAAAAGGAGAAGTAACAACTGACACTGCAGAAATACAAACGATCATGAGAGATTACTACAAGCAACTCTATGCCCATAAAATGGACAACCTGGAAGAAATAGGCAAATTCTTAGAAAAGTACAACCTTCTGAGACTGAACCAGGAAGAAATAGAAAATATAAACAAACCAATCACAAGCACTGAAATTGACACTGTGATTAAAAATCTTCCAAGAGACAAAACCCCATGGCTAGATGGCTTCACAGGCAAATTCTATCAAACATTTAAAGAAGACAGAACACCTATGCTTCTCAAACTCTTCCTAAAATATAGCAGAGGGAGGAACACTCCCAAATTCATTCTATGAGGTCAGCATCACCCTGATACCAAAACCAGACAAAGATGTCACAAAGGAAGAAAACTACAGGCCAATATCACTGATGAACATAGATGCAATGCAAAAATCCTCAACAAAATACTAGCAAACAGAATTCAACAGTGTCTTAAAAGGATCATACACCATGATCAAGTGGGGTTTATCCCAGGACTGCAAGGTTTCTTCAATATACACAAGTCAATCAATGTGATAAACCATATTAAAAAACTGAAGGAGAAAAACCATATGATCATCTCAATAGATGCAGAAAAAGCTTTTGACAAAATTCAACATGGATTTATCATAAAAACCATTGAGAAAGTTGGCATAGAGGGAGCTAACCTCAACATAAAAAAAACATATATGACAAACCCAGAGCCAACATCATTCTCAATGGTGAAAAACTGAAACCATTTCCACTAAGATCAGGAATAAGACAAAGTTGTCCACTCTCACTGCTATTATTCAACATAGTTTTGGAAGTTTTAGCCACAGCAATCAGAGAAGAAAAAGAAATAAAGAATCCAAATTGGAAAAGAAGAAGTAAAGCTGTCACTATTTGCAGATGACATGACACTATACATAGAGAATCCTAAAGATGCCACCATAAAACTACTAGAGCTAATCAAAGAATTTAGTAAAGTAGCAGGATACAAAATTAATGCACAGAAATCTCTTGCATTCCTATACACTAATGATGAAAAATCTGAAAAAGAAATTAATGAAAAACTCCCATTTACCATTGCAACCAAAAGAATAAAATACCTAGGAATAAACCTACCTAAGGGGACAAAAGACCTGTATGCAGAAAATTATAAGACACTGATGAAAGAAATTAAAGATGATACAAACAGATGGAAAGATATACCATGTTCTTGGATTGGAAGAATCAACATTGTGAAAATAACTAAACAACCCAAAACAATCTACAGATTCAATGCAATCCCTATCAAACTACCACTGGCATTTTTCACAAAACTAGAACAAAAAATTTCACAATTTGTATGGAAACACAAAAGACCCCGAATAGCCAAACCAATCCTGGGAAAGAAAAACGAAGCTGGAGGAATCAGGCTCCTGGACTTCAGACTATACAACAAAGCTACAGTAATCAAGACAGTATGGTACTGGCACAAAAACAGAAATATACATCAATGGAACAGGATAGAAAGCCCAGAGATAAACCCACGCACATATGGTCATCTTATTTTTGATAAAGGAAGCAAGAATATTTAATGGAGAAAAGACAGCCTCTTTAAAAAGTGGTGGCGGGAAAATTGGACAGCTACATGTAAAAGAATGAAATTAGAACACTCCCTAACACCATACACAAAAATAAACTCAAAATGGATCAAAGACCTAAATGTAAGGCCAGACAGTATCAAACTCTTAGAGGAAAACATAGGCAGAACATTCTATGACATAAATCACAGCAAGATCCTTTTTGACGTACCTCCTAGAGAAATGGAAGTAAAAACAAAAATAAACAAATGGGACCTAATGAAACTTAAAAGCTTTTGCAAAGGAGGAACCAAGATGGCGGAGTAGAAGGACGTGCTCTCACTCCCTCTTGCGAGAACACCAGAATCACAACTAGCTGCTGGACAATCATTGACAGGAAGACACTGGAACGCACCAAAAAAGATACCCCACATCCAAAGACGAAGGAGAAGCCAGAGTGAGATGGTAGGGGGGGTGCAATCACAGTAAAATCAAATCCCATAACTGGTGGGTGGGTGACTCACAGAGTGGCAAACACTTATACCACAGAAGTCCACCCACTGGAGTAAAGTTTCTGAGCCCCACGTTAGACTTCCCAACCTGGGGGTCCGGCAACGGGAGGAGGAATTCCTAGAGAATCAGACTTTGAAGCCTAGTGGGAATTGATTGCAGGACTTCAACAGGACTGGGGGAAACAGAGACTCCACTCTTGGAGGGCACACACAAAGTAGTGTGCACATCGGGACACACGGGAAGGAGCAGTGACCCCAGGGGAGACTGAACCAGACCTACCTGCTAGTATTGGAGGGTCTCCTGCCGAAGCGGGGGGTGGCTCTGTTTCACCATGGGGACAAGGACACTGGCAGCAGAAGTTCTGGGAAGTACTCCCTGGTGAGAGCTCTCCTAGAGTCTGTCATTAGCCCCACCAAAGAGCCCAGGTAGGCTCCAGTGTTGGGTTGCCTCAGGCCAAACAACCAACAGGGAGGGAACCCAACCTCACCCATCAACAGTCAAGTGGATTAAAGTTTTACTGAGCTCTGCCCACCAGAGAAACAGTCAGTTCTAGCCATCACTAGTCCCTCCCATCAAGCCTCTTAGATAGCCTCATCCACCACAGGACACACAGCAGAAGCAAGAAGAACTACAATCCTGCAGCCTGTGGAACAAAAACCACATTCAAAGAAAGATAGACAAGATGAAAAGGCAGAGGGCTATATACCAGATAAAGGAACAAGATAAAACCCCAGAGAAACGACTAAATGAAGTGGAGATAGGCAACCTTCCAGAAAAAGAATTCAGAATAATGATAGTCAGGATGATCCAGGACCTCGGAAAAAAAATGGAGGCAAATATCAAGAAGATGCCAGAAATGTTTAAGAAAGACCTAGAAGAATAAAAGAACAAACAAACAGACATGAACTGTACAAAAACTGAAATGAAAACTACACTAGAAGGAATCAATAGCAGAATAAATGAGGCAGAAGAATGGATCACTCACCTGGAAGAGAGAATGGTGGAATTCATGGCTGCAGAACAACATAAAGAAAAAAGAATGAAAAGAAATGAAGACAGCCTAAGAGACCTCTGGAACAACATTAAACGCAACAACATTCACATTATAAGGGTCACAGAAGGAGAAGAGAGAGAAAAAGGACCTGAGAAATTATTTGAAGAGATCATAATCGAAATCTTCCCTAACATGGGAAAGGAAATAGCCACCAATCCAGGAGGCACAGCAAGTCCCATACAGGATAAACCCAAGGAGAAACTCGGTGAGACACATAGTAATCAAAGTGGCAAAAATTAAAAACAAAGAAAAATTATTGAAAGCAGCAAGGGAAAAATGACAAATAACATACAAGGGAACTCCCATAAGGTTAACAGCTGATTTCTCAGCAGAAACTCTACAAGCCAGAAGGGAGTGGCATGATATACTTAAAGTGATGAAAGGGAAGAACCTATAACCAAGATTACTCTACCTGGCAAGGATCTCATTCAGATTTGATGGAGAAATCAAAAGCTTTACAGACAAGCAAAAGCTAAGAGAATTCAGCACTACCGAACCAGCTCTACAACAAATGCTAAAGGAACTTCTCTAAGTGGGAAACACAAGAGAAGAAAAAGACCGACAAAAACAAACTGAAAACAATTAAGAAAATGGTCAAAGGCACATACATATCGATAATTACCTTAAACGTGAAAGGATTAAATGCTCCAACCAAAAGACACTGACTGGCTGAATGGATACAAAAACAAGACCCATCTATATGCTGTCTACAAGACATTCACTTCAGACCTAGGGACACATACAGACTGAAAGTGAGGGAATGGAAAGAGATATTCCATGCAAATGGAAACCAAAAGAAAGCTGGAGTAGCTATACTCATATCAGATAAAATAGACTTTAAAATAAAGAATGTTACAAGAGACAAGGAAAGACACTACATAATGATCAAGGGATCAATCCAAGAAGAAGATATAACAATTATAAATATATATGCACCCAACATAGGAGCACCTCATTACATAAGGCAACTGCTAACAGCTATAAAAGAGGAAATCGACAGTAACACAATAATAGTGAGGGACTTTAACACCTCACTTATACCAATGGACAGATCATCCAAAATGAAAATAAATAAGGAAACAGAAGCTTTAAATGACATAATAGACCAGATAGATTTAATTGATATTTATATGATATTCCATCTAAAAACAGCAGATTACACTTTCTTCTCAAGTGTGCACAGAATATACTCCAGGATGGATCACAATTTGGGTCACAAATCAAGCCTCAGTAAATTTAAGAAAATTGAAATCATATCAAGCATCTTTTCTGACCACAACGCTATGAGATTAGAAATCAATTACAGGGAAAAAAACGTAAAAAACACACACACATGGAGGCTAAACAATATGTTACTAAATAGCCAAGAGATCACTGAAGAAATCAAAGAGGAAATCAAAACATACCTAGAGACAAATGACAATGAAAATATGACCATCCAAAACCTATGGGATGCAGCAGAAGTAGTTCTAAGAGGGGAGTTTATAGCTATACAAGCCTACCTCAAGAAACAAGAAAAATCTCAAATAAGCAAGCTAAACTTACACCTAAAGGAACTAGAGAAAGAAGAACAAACAAAACCCAAAGTTAGCAGAAGGAAAAAAATCATAAAGATCAGAGCAGAAATAAATGAAATAGAAACAAAGAAAATAAGAGCAAAGATCAAGAAAACTAAAAGCTGGTTCTTTGAGAAGATAAACAAAATTGATAAAACATTAGCCAGACTCATCAAGAAAAAGAGGGAGAGGACTCAAATCAATAAAATTGGAAATGAAAAAGGAGAAGTTATAACAGACACCGCAGAAATACAAAGCACCCTAAGAGACTACTACAAGCAACTCTATACCAATAAAATGGACAAACTGGAAGAAATGGAAAAATTCTTGGAAAGGTATAAACTTCCAAGACTGCACCAGGAAGAAACAGAAAGTATGAAGAGACCAATCACAAGTAATGAAATTGAAACTGTGATTAAAAATCTTCCAACAAACAAAAGTCCAGGACCACATGGCTTCACAGATGAATTCTATCAAACATTTAGAGAAGAGCTGACACCCAATTTTCTCAAACTCTTCCAAAAAATTGCAGAGGAAGAAACACTTCCAAACTCATTCTATTAGGCCACCATCACCCTGATACCAAAACCAGACAAAGATACTACAAAAAATGAAAATTACAGAAAAATATCACTGATGAATATAGATTGATGAATATAGACTAAATGTCAATTACAGGAAAATATCTGTAAAAAATACAAACACATGGAGGCTACACAATACACTACTTAATGACAAAGAGATCACTGAAGAAATCAAAGGGGAAATCAAAAAATACCTAGAAAGAAATGACAATGGAGACACGATGACCCAAAACCTATGGGATGCAGCAAAAGCAGTTCAAAGAGGGACGTTTATAGCAATAAAAGCCTACCTCAAGAAACAGGAAATATCTCGAATAAACAACCTAAACTTGCACCTAAAGCAATTAGAGAAAGAAGAACAAAAAAAAAAAACCCCAAAGTTAGCAGAAGGAAAGAAATCATAAATATCAGCTCAGAAATAAATGAAAAAGAAATGAAGGAAACAATAGCAAAGACCAATAAAACTAAAAGCTCGTTCTTTGAGAAGATAAACAAAATTGATAAACCATTAGCCAGACTCATCAAGAAAAAAAGGGAGAAGACTCAAATCAATAGAATCAGAAATGAAAAAGGAGAAGTAACAACTGACACTGCAGAAATACAAACGATCATGAGAGATTACTACAAGCAACTCTATGCCAATAAAATGGACAACCTGGAAGAAATGGACAAATTCTTAGAAATGCACAACTTGCTGAGACTGAAACAGGAAGAAATAGAAAATATGAACAGACCACTCACAAGCACTGAAATTGAAACTGTGATTAAAAATATTCCAGCAAACAAAGGCCCAGAACCAGATGGCTTCACAGGCGAATTCTATCAAACATTTAGAGAAGAGCTAACACCTATCCTTCTCAAACTCTTCCAAAATATTGCAGAGGGAGGAACACTCCCCAACTCGTTCTATGAGGCCACCATCACCCTGATACCAAAACCAGACAAAGATGTCACAAAGAAAGAAAACTACAGGCCAATATCACTGATGAACATAGATGCAAAAATCCTCAACAAAATACTAGCAAACAGAATCCAACATCACATTAAAAGGATCATTCACCATGATCAAGTGGGGTTTATTCCAAGAATGCAAGGATTCTTCAATATATGCAAATCAATCAACGTGATACACCATATTAACAAACTGAAGGAGAAAAACCATATGATCATCTCAATAGATGCAGAGAAAGCTTTCGACAAAATTCAACACCCATTAATGATAAAAGCCCTGCAGAAAGTAGGCATAGAGGGAACTTTCCTCAACATAATAAAGGTCATATATGACAAATCCATAGCCAACATCGTCGTCCTCAGTGGTGAAAAACTGAAACCATTTCCAGTAAGATAAGGAACAAGACAAGGTTGCCCACTCTCACCACTATTATTCAACATAGTTGTGGAAGTTTTAGCCACAGCAATCAGAGAAGAAAGAGAGATAAAAGGAATCCAAATCAGAAAAGAAGAAGTAAATCTGTCACTGTTTGCAGATGACATGATACTATACATAGAGAATCTTAAAGATGCCACCAGAAAACTACTAGAGCTAATCAATGAATTTGGTAAAGTAGCAGGATACAAAATTAATGCACAGAAATCTCTTGCATTCCTATACACTAATGATGAAAAATTTGAAAGTGAAATTAAGAAAACACTCCCATTTACCATTGCAGCAAAAAGAATAAAATATCTAGGAATAAACCTACCTAAGGAGACAAAAGACCTGTATGCAGAAAATTATAAGACACTGATGAAAGAAATTAAAGATGATACAAACAGATGGAGAGTTATGCAATGTTCTTGGATTGGAAGAATCAACATTGTGAAAATGACTCTACTACCCAAAGCAATCTACAGATTCAGTGCAATCCCTATCAAACTACCACTGGTATTTTTCACAGAACTAGAACAAAAAAGGTCACAATTTGTATGGAAACACAAAAGACTCCGAATAGCCAAAGCAATCTTGAGAACGAAAAATGGAGCTGGAGGAATCAGGCTCCCTGACTTCAGACTATACTACAAAGCTACAGTAATCAAGACAGTATGGGACTGGCACAAAAACAGAAATATAGATCAATGGAACAGGATAGAAAGCCCAGAGATAAACCCATGCACATATGGTCACCTTATCTTTGATAAAGGAGGCAAGCATATACAGTGGAGAAAAGACAGCCTCTTCAATAAGTGGTGCTGGGAAAACTGGACAGGTACATGTAAAAGTATGAAATTAGGACACTCCCTAACACCATACACAAAAATAAACTCAAAATGGATTAAAGACCTAAATGTAAGGCCAGACACTATCAAACTCTTAGAGGAAAACATAGGCAGAACACTGTGTGACATAAATCACAGCAAGATCCTTTTTGACCCAGCTCCTAGAGAAATGGAAAAAAATAAAATAAACAAATGGGCCCTAATGAAACATATAAGCTTTTGCACAGCAAAGGAAACCATAAACAAGACCAAAAGACAGCCCTCAGAATGGAAGAAAATATTTGCAAATGAAGCAACTGACAAAGGATTAATCTCCAAGATTTACAAGCAGGTCATGCAGCTCAATAACAAAAAAACAAACAACCCAATCCAAAAATGGGCAGAAGATTTAATAGACATTTCTCCAAAGAGGATATACAGATTGCCAACAAGCACATGAAAGAATGCTCAACACCATTAATCATCAGAGAAATGCAAATCAAAAGTACAATGAGATATCATCTCACACCAGTCATAATGGCCATCATCAAAAAATCTAGAAACAATAAATGCTGGAGAACGTGTGGAGAAAAGGGAACACTCTTGCACTGTTGGTGGGAATGTAAATTGATACAGCCACTATGGAGAACAGTATGGAGGTTCCTTAAAAAACTAAAAATAGAACTACCATACGACCCAGCAATCCCACTACTGGGCATATACCCTGAGAAAACCAGAATTCTAAAAGAGTCATGTACCAAAATGTTCATTGCAGCTCTATTTACAATAGCCAGGACATGGAAGAAACCTAAATGTCCATCATTGGATGAATGGATAAAGAAGATGTGGCACATATACACAATGGAATATTACTCAGCCATAAAAAGAAGTGAAATGGAGTTATTTGTAGTGAGGTGGATGGAGTTAGAGTCTGTCATACAGAGTGAAGTAAGTCAGAAAGAGAAAAACATATACAGTATGCTAACACATATATATGGAACCTAAGAGGGAAAAAAAAAGGTCATGAAGAACCTAGAGGCAGGATGGGAATAAAGACACAGACCTACTAGAGAATGGACTTGAGGATATGGGGAGAGGGAAGGGTAAGATGTGACAAAGTGAGAGAGTGGCATGGACATATATACACTACGAAACGTAAAATAGATAGCTAGTGGGAAGCAATCACATAGCACAGGGAGATCAGCTCTGTGCTTTGTGACCACATAGAGGGGTGGGACAGGGAGGGTGGGAAGGAGGGAGATGCAAGAGGGAAGAGATATGGGAACATATGTATATGTGTAACTGTTTCACTTTGTTATAAAGCAGAAACTAACACACCATTGTAAAGCAATTATACTCCAATAAAGATGTTAAAAAAAAAAACACATGTTACAAACAGAGAAAAAAAAATAAAAAGAAAGAAAATTACAGAACAATATCACTGATGAATATAGATGCAAAAATCCTCAACAAAATACTATCAAACAGAGTCCAACAACACCTTTAAAGGATCATACACAATGATCAAGTGGGATTTATCCCAAGGATGCAAGGATTCTTCAATATACACAAATCAATCAATGTGATACACCACGTAAACAAATTGAAGAATAAAAACCATATGATCATCTTAATAGACGCAGAAAAAACTTTTGACAAAATTCAACACCCATTTATGATAGAAACTCTCCAGAAAGTAGGCATAGAGGGAACGTACCTCAACATAATAAAGTCTATATATGACAAACCCACAGCAAACATCATTCTCAGTGGTGAAAAAGTGAAAGCATTTCCTCTAAGATCAGGAACGAGACAAGGATGTCCATTCTCACCACTGTTATTCAACATAGTTTTGGAAGTTTTAGCCACAGAAATCAGAAAAGAAAAAGAAATAAAAGGAATACAAATTGGAAAAGAAGAAGTAAAACTGTCACTGTTTGCAGATGGCATGATACTATCCATAGAGAATCCTAAAAATTCCACCTTAAAACTACTAGAGCTAATCTATCAATTTGTAAAGTTGCAGGATACAAAATTAATGCACAGAAATCTCTTGCATTCCTATACACTAATGATGAAAAATCTGAAAGAGAATTTGTGGAAACACTCCCATTTACCATTGCAACAAAAAGAAAAAAATACCTAGGAATAAACTTACCTAGGGAGACAAAAGACCTGTATGCAGAAAACTATAAGACACTGATGAAAGAAATTAAAGATGATACCAACAGATGGAGAGATATACTATGTTCTTGGATTGAAATAATCAATATTGTGAAAATGACTCTACTACCCAAAGCAATCTACAGATTCAATGCAATCCCTATCAAGTTACCGATGGCATTTTTTATAGAACTAGAACAATACCTCTTAAAATTTGTATGGAGACACAAAAGACCCCGAATAGCCAAAGCAGTCTTGAGGGAAAAAAACGGAGCTGGAGGAATCAGACTCCCTGTCTTCAGACTATACTACAAAGCTACAGTAATCAAGACAATATGGTACTGGCACAAAAACAGAAACATAGATCAATGGAACAAGATAGAAAGCCCAGAGATAAACACATGCACCTATGGTCAACTAATCTATGACAAAGGAGGCAAAGATATACAATGGAGAAAAGACAGTCTCTTCAATAAGTGGTGCTGGGAAAACTGGACAGCTACATGTAAAAGACTGAAATTAGAACACTCCCTAACACCATACACAAAAAGAAACTCAAAATAGATTTGAGATCTAAATGTAAGACTGGACAGTATAAAACTCTTAGAGGAAAACTTAGGCAGAACACTCTTTGACATAAATCACAGCAAGATCTTTTTTGATCCACCTCCTAGAGTAATGGAAATAAAAACAAAAATAAACAAATGGGACCTAATGAAACTTAATAGCTTTTGCACAGCAAAGGAAACCATAAACAAGACAAAAAGACAACCCTCAGAATGGGAGAAAACATTTGCAAACGAATCAACGGAAAAAGGATTAATCTCCAAAATATATAAACAGCTCACGCAGCTCAATATTAAAGAAACAAACAACCCAATCCAAAAATGGGCAGAAGACCTAAATAGACATTTCTCCAAAGAAGACATACAGATGGTCAAGAAACACATGAAAAGCTGCTCAACATCACTAATTATTAGAGAAATGCAAATCAAAACTACAATGAGGTATCACCTCACACCATTTAGAATGGGCATCATCAGAAAATCTACAAACAACAAATGCTGGAGAGGGTGTGGAGAAAAGGGAACCCTCTTGCACTGTTGGTGGGAATGTAAATTGATACAGCCACTATGGAGAACAGTATGGAGGTTCCTTAAAAAACTAAAAATAGAATTACCATATGATCCAGCAATCCCACTACTGGGCATATACCCAGAGAAAACCATAGTTTAAAAAGACACATGCACCCCAATGCTCATTGCAGCACTATTTACAATTGCCAGGTCATGGAAGCAACCTAAGTGCCCATTGACAAATAAATGGTTAAAGATGTGGTACATATATACAATGGAATATTACTCAGCCATAAAAAGGAACGAAATTGAGTCATTTGTTGGGACATGGATGGATCTAGAGACTGTCATACAGAGTGACGTAAGTCAGAAAGAGAAAAACAAATATCATATATTAACGCATGTATGTGGAACCTAGAAAAATGGTACAGATGAACCGGTTTGCAGGGCAGAAGTTAAGACACTGAAGTAGAGAACAAACGTATGAACACCAAGCGGGGAAAACCGCAGTGGGGTGGGGATGGTGGTGTGCTGAATTGGGCGATTGGGATTGACATGTATACACTGATGTGTATAAAATTGATGACTAATAAGAACCTGAAGTATAAAGAAACAAAGAAACAAACAAACAAAAAAACAACTAATACTAAACTTTCTTTGGGTTATTTGTATGAAAATATGTTAATATAAATGTTTCAGACATTACATGAAATTTCTAAAAATCTTTTATGCTCTGGTATAATGTTATAAGTCATAATTCTAGTTATTATTTTAAAATGTATATCGCAGAAATAACTAAATTTCCTTGTCAACTGCATTATTATGAACTTTCATCAAATCTTTAGCCATGGTCATTTTTAAGTCTTTTGTCATTTAGAGACAGTTCTGTGTGTACTCTGACGCTTTTGCAAATATGTTCCTATAAAAAGGTTTCATCTTCAAGGAATTCATGGAAAAGACTCTGACAAGTACACCTTTCTAACTGACTATACTGCTGAACTGAATGAATAAGCATTTTCAGAACTCTAATGGAAAACTGATGAATTCATAAAAGTGCTAACAAAAGATCAAGATGAAAAAAAAATTAATTACATGGAACTGAGTGAACAGATGAGGATGATTATAATTTTTGTGACTTTCTGTTTGAATAAAAAAAAATCCCACAAGGTCTCAGAGGCAAAAAATATACAAATCAATTTTCACTGCAAAGTAAAGGAGCTGTTACAGTGGAGGATTACTGGAAATGAGCTGTTACAGTGGAGGATTACTGGACTGAATGCCAATATTATGACATAATATGAGTGTGTTTCGTGTTTGGTAATTGCAATCATTGTTGCTTTTATTGTGGTCATCCATTTACAATGCTTGGTGTCAGTTTATTTATCTCTTGTAAAAATTAAATACAGTGTTTTTGTGTGAAAAAGAAAAAAAAGAAAAAACTTTTGCACAGCAAAGGAAACCATAAACAAGACAAAAAGACAACCCTCAGAATGGGAGAAAACATTTGCAAATGAAGCAATTAACAAAGGATTAATCTCCAAAATTTACAAGTATATCATGCAGCTCAATATCAAAAAACAATCAACCCAATCCAAAGATGGGCAGAAGATCTAAACAGACGTTTCTCCAAAGAATGTATACAGATTGCCAGCAAACACGTGAAAGAATGCTCAGCATCACTAATCATTAGAGAATTGCAAATCAAAACTACAATGAGGTATCACCTCACACCAGTCAGAATGGCCATCATCAAAAAATCTACAGACAATAAATGCTGGAGAGGGTGTGGAGAAAAGGGAACCCTCCTGCACTGTTGGTGGAAAATTAAGTTGATACAGCCACTATGGAGAACAGTATGGAGCTTCCTTAAGAAACTAAAAATAGAACTACCACACAACCCAGCAGTCTCACTACTGAGCATATACCCTGAGAAAACCATAATTCAAAAATAGTCATGTACCACAATGTTCATTGCAGCTCTATTTACAATAACCAGGATGTGGAAGCAACCTAAGTGTCCATCAACAGATGAATGGATAAAGAAGATGTGGCACATATATACCATGGAAAATTACTCAGCCATAAAAAGAAATGAAATTGAGTTATTTGTAGTGAGTTGGGTGGACCTAGAGTCTGTCATACAGAGTGAAGTCAGTCAGAAAGAGAAAAACAAATACCGTATGCTAACACATATATATTGAATCAAAAAAAAAAAAGGTTATGAAGAACCTAGGGGCAGGACAGGAATAATGACACAGATGTAGATAATGGACTTAGGTCATGGTGAGGGGAAAGGGCAAGCTGGGACGAAGTAAGAGAGTGGAATGGACTAATATATACTACCAAATGTAAAATAGATAGCTAGTGGGAAGCAGCTGCAAAGCACAGAGAGATCAGCTAGGTGCTTTGTGACCACCTAGAGGGGTGGGGTAGGGAGGGTGGGAGGGAGACGCCAGAGGGAGGAGATATGGGGATATATGTATATGTATAGCTGATTCACTTTGTAATAAAGCAGAAACTAACACACCATTGTAAAGCAATTATACTCCAATAAAGATGTAAAAAAAAAATTAAACAAAATTAAAAATTCAGTTCCCCAGTCACACAAGTCACATTTTAAGTGCTCAATAAACACGTGACTAGAAGCTACCATATTGGAGAGAACAGATATAGAACATTTATCACCATGGAAAATTCTGTTGGTGAGTTCAATTGTTGTTCTATCGAGCTGTCTTTTGGAAGCATTGAATTTATCTCTGTGCTCTTTTGAGCACTCTTTTGGAGTGGTTAGTACTTTTTTTAATAATGTTTCTCATCTTTATAAATGACACAGTTGATGAACTGAAGTGTCCTCATTGGGTCCATGAGTAGTTCTGAATGTGCAGAAAGCTGGTCTCAACAGACAGCTTCAGTTCTGTGTAGACCGACGGTGTGTAGCTCAATTAAAAATAACTTTGCACCTGCTCATTCGCTCAACACAACTGAGAAGAGAAATAGGCTTCTGCAACGTTCGCTGAGTCCAATCAGCCAAGCAGTCACCCTCTCCCCTCTGCCCACTCACACACCTGGTCTGCTCTCTATAAAAAGGTACAGAAGACAAATTGTGCCATATTGTCAAAATGCCGAATCTATGAATTATATTGATGCTTCTTCATGTCAGCCAGTTCCTTTTCAAGAAATCAAAACACCAACTGAGCTCATTTTTAGAAGTGAGCTACCTTGATCAGACCCCAGGTAATGCAGGTATATGAGGATGCAGGGCTCAATGAAACTGTGGACATTTTGCGATTGGAGCACAGACCTGGATTGGAAAAGATGGAGATTCTGAATTGCCAAAGCATATGAGATAACAGAGGGAGGGAGTAATGGCAAGGTGGTTTTTATAGAGTCATGCAAAGCCATGAAGACCAACTTCCTACAGGGCCAGGACGTTTGCAGACATAAGCCTCTGCATTGGGCTTTCCTCTATAGAGAGGAATTCCATAAATATGGTGTGAATGGCCCCAATGGTGATGTTCAGTAGGAGAGGTAGGGACACCATCAGGTTATGATGGTCTATCTAAGATACAGGCAAACACTGCCAGACACTGCAGCTGCTTCTCTGTTCTGCTGTAGGGTCCTGAGGTCATCAAGTTTAGCCTCTGGGATTCCCTGAGATTGACATGCTACACATTAATAAGGAATATGTGGTCAGTTATGTGGAATCTCCCTGTTCTGTGCTCCATAACTCAGTTTTTCTGGAGGTGTGGATAACAATGGGGAAGTTCTTTTTCAAAAACTGGTAAAGAAACAGAAAACAAACATACATTGCTCAAAAAGGTGCCCACACAGTGGCACTGACCAGGCGATGACCTCACTCCCTCAAGTTCAACACCCCAAGCCTAGGGTGTCCTGGGCTTTACCCAGGACACAAGACTGCCTATTTCACAATGTCCAGTAAAGTCATAGCTGTCATGTGCCAAGACTCTCAGGCACAATCCCACGGGAAGTAAAGTTAGAAGCTGCTATCTGAGTATGGATTTAGAATAGGGCCAGTTTGTTACAGGGCTCAAATGCATAATGGAGTCCAGATCAGATAACCTACAGGGCTTTGTTCTTTGAGAGAGAGAATCTGACTTTGGAAATTTCTCATAGGTTCCTGGCATAATGCCCTCTTACCCAGAAAGACCCTGTTCCTCCATCTCCTGAAGGAATTCATGTTCCACTTCACTTACCTGACTTCCTGTTCACCATGGGAAAGACTCCTGGTCCAGTCTCTAGGGAACTCCCTGATCTACTATCTATCTGGGGACATATTGATGCCTATCTCCTGATATAACTGAAGCAACAGATCTGCATATCTGGAATTACTCAGGAGTACTTTAGACAAACATAATATTTTTTGAAAATTAAAACATTTTAATTAAAAATTAATTTAAAAGCTAAAGGCATTTCCTCTAACATCAGGAACAAGACAAGGATGTCCACTGTCACCACTTTTATTCAACATAGTTTTGAAAGTCCTATCCACAGCAATCAGAAAAGAAAAAGAAATAAAAGGAATCCAAATTGACAAAGAAGAAGTAAAACTGTCACAGTTTGCAGATGACATGATACTATACATTGAAAATCCTAAAGATGTCACCAGAAAACTACTAGAGCTCATCAATGAATTCAGAAAAGTTGCAGGATCAAAATTAATATACAGAAATCTGTTGCATTTCTATACACTAACAACAAACTATCAGAAAAGAAACAATTCCATTTACCATTGCATCAAAAAGAATAAAATACCTAAGAATAAACCTACCTAAGGAGGTAAAAGACATATACTCAGAAAACTATAAAACAATGATGAAAGAAATTGAAGGTGGAAAGATATACTGTGTTCTTGGATTGGAAGAACTAATATTGTTAAAATGACCATACTCCCCAAGGCAATCTACAGATTCAATGCAATCCCTATCAAAATACTAATGACATTTTTCACAGAACTAGAATAAATAATTTTAAAATTTATATGGAAACATGAAAGACCCCAAATAGACAAAACAATATTGAGAAAGAAGAACAGAGCTGGAGGAATCACATGCCCAGACTTCAGACTATATTAGAAACCTACAGTAATCAAAATAGAATGGTACTGGCACAAAAACAGACACATATATCAATGGAACAAAATAGAAAGCCCAGAAATAAACCCACACACTTGTGGTCAATTAATTTATGACAAAGGAGGCAAGAATAAACAATGGAGGAAAGACAGTCTCTTCAATAAGTGGTGCTGGGAAAACTGGACAGCTACATGTAAAAGAATGAAATTAGAACACCTTCTACCCCATATACAAAAATAAACTGAAAATGGGTTAAAGACCTAAATGTAAGACTGGATACCATAAAACTCCTAGAGGAAAACATAGGCAGAACACTCTTTGACAAATCTTAGCAATATTTTTTTGGATCTGTTTCCTAAAGCAAAGGAAATAAAAGCAAAAATAAATAAATGGGACCTAATTAAACTTAAAAGCTTTTGCACAGCAAAGGAAACCATAGACAAAACAAAAAGACAACCTACGGAATGGGAGAAAATATTTGCAAATGATATGACTGATAAGGGGTTAATATCCAAAATATATAAACAGCTCATAGAACTCAACATCAAAAAACAACCTGATTAAAAGATGGGCAGAAAATCTAAATAGACATTTTTCCAAAGAGGACATGCAGATGACCAACAGGCACATGAAAGATGCTCAACATTGTTAATCATCAGGGAAATGCAAATCAAAACCACAATGAGAGTGGGAATTCCCTAGTAGTCCAGTGGTTAGGACTCAGTGCTTTCATTGCTGTGGCCTGGGTTCAATCCCTTGTTGGGGAACTAAGATCCCATAAGCTGCATGCTGCAGCCAAAAAAAAAGAAATCCACAATGAGATATCACCTCACACCTGTCAGAATGACTACCATCAGAAAGAACACAAATAACAAATGTTGGTGAGGATGTGGAGAAAAGGGAATCCTTGTACACTGTTGGTGGGAATGTAAATTGGTACAGTCACTGTGGAAAACAGTATGAAGGTTTCTCAAAAAGCTATAAATAGAACTACCATATGACCCAGTATATATTCCACTCCTGGGTATATATCCAAAAGAAACAAGAACATTAATTTGAAAAGATACAAGCACCCCAATGTTCACTGCAGCATTATTTACAATAGCCAAGATATGGAAACAACTTAGGTGTCCATCAACAGATGAATGGATAAAGAAGCTGTGGTATATATATACAATGGAATACTACTCAGCCATGAAACAAAATGAAATTTGCCATTTGCAACAGCATGGATGGACTTGGAGGGTATTATGCTAAGTGAAATAAGTCAGATGGAGAAAGACAAATACTGTTATGATATCATTTATATGTGGAATCTAAGAAATACAAACAACTGGTGAATAAAACCAAAAAGAAACAGACTCACAGATATAGAAAACAAACTAGTGGTTCCCAGTGGAGAGAGGGAAGGGGGAGGGGCAATATAGACATAGGGGATTAAGGGGAACAAACTATTAGGTATAAAATAAGCTACAGGGATATATTGTACAACACAGGGAATATAGCCAATATTTTATAATAACTGTAAATGAAGCATAACTTTTAAAGATTGTGAATCACTATATTACACACCTGTAACTTACATAATATTGTACATCAACTATACATCAATAAAAAAAATCTTAAAAAATAAGCAGAATGCCTACTTAATGTGAGGACACATTAAGGACATTTATCCCCTCAAAAGAGTGGGCTTTTCTTCCTGTCATTGTGTTTTGATTGTATATTGACCAGGGAAGCATAAGAAAGGTGAAGAGCACCTGAGCCTGCCTCTGCTGCAGCTTGAGGCCAGCCCATTGGGCCAGGGGTGGTGGCATGTGTACATCCTGAAGAGCACAGCCTGTTTTAACTGTGGTCATCTGATAGTAGATATTCCTCTACAAGGATAAAATACTGAGACATGAGAAAAGGAAAAAGAGTGGCCAACGATGAACAGAAGGCAGTAGCAAGGGCTTCCTGTACCTTCTGAGATGATTACTTCAACACAGACCCACCTTCTCCCAGCACGTCCCTCCCATTGGCCCCCTGTTCCCAGTCATGAGGAAGTCCTCATTCTCCTTGGTTTACACAATGCCCCAGGGGCAAGACTCCAGCTAGTCTACATTTGTCCCGTGCAGTCGGATTGCTTATCCTCGACTCCTCTTAAGTCACACAGGTACTTTAGCTAAAGGAACCCCCTTTCCATTCCTCCTGTTTCCTGTGAAGACCTCCCCTGAAACCTCACCCAATGGCCGAGTCAGCATGGATCAGGTGAGCTGGGAAAGGGAAGGATTCTCACCACTTGAGTGTTCTGTGTGGGGATCTTCCTGTTAGGGTCTGGGTTACAAATACAGGAGCCACTGAAGGACATTGGGGCAGCTTCTCCTTTTCCAGATTTCTCTCTGCTTATTTCCAGAGAATAGGTAGGCAAAATAACAGTCTCCAAAGATGTACCTGGCATGAGTACCTGGAACCAGTGACTACATATGGGAAAGGGACTTTGATTAAGTTAAGGATCTTGGGATGGGAGATGATCCTGGATTAACTGGGTGGGCCCAGTCTAATTTATAAGGACTTCCAAGCATGGGAGTACTGCCAAAACTCAGCCTCTGTTCACCTGTGCTAAATAGAAATGCAGAGACAGAGTTTTGGGTGAAGTAGAAAAGAATAGCTTTATTGCTTTGCCAGACAAAGGGGCTACAGTGGGCTAATGCTCTCAAAACTGTGTGTCCCACCCTGGAGGGGTAGTAAGAAGTCTTATAGTAATGGTTCCAGGAGCAGGGCTTGATCAGCTCGTGGACATTCTTCTCATTGGCTGGTCATAAGGTAATTGGGAGTCAGCATCATCAACCTTCTGGTTCCAACCAGTCTGGGGTCTGTGTGCTTGTAAGCAGCAGTTTTCATCTGGTGGGGGTCTGCTTCCTGTAAAAACAACTTAGGAATGTGTGTCAGGCCTTTATCTATGTCTGTCAGGGAACCGTGAGTTCAGTGATTCTGCCACGTGGCAGACTTATAGTCTAAACTCTTACCAGTTCTCCAGCCCAACATCTATTCTTTGTTTCTCTATCTTCACGTTTCCCAATCATTTACTCTTGAGTTAGCCTTTTACTTCAAAAGACAAGGACACAGGGGCTTGTTGATGGTTTCAGGAGTTCTTATAAATTACAGAGGGAAACAGGAGAGTGTGGGTAAGAGAAGAAAATGTGATGACCGCAGCCTGAATCTGAGTGATTTGGGGCCATAAACCAAGGAATGTGGGTGGTCTCTAGAAACTGGAAAAGGCAAGGAATGGATTCTCCCCTAGATGCTCCAGAAGGAGGGTAGCTCTGCTGCCTCTTCATTTCAGGGCTCTGACCTCCAGAATTGTAAGATAATAGATTCATGTTGTTTTAAATTAACTAATTTTGTGGTAATTTTTACAGCAGCAAAAGGAAGCTGATATGAGATTAGAAATGTTTGGTTTGGCTACATAGCAATATGATAAATAATAATCTATAAAAACTGAAATGATTATACAAATTATTAAATACTTAATATATAAACCTTGTAAAAGTGTTCTTTTTAAATTATAATGCTGAATTTTGCATGGATGAAGACACAAGCCTCCATGATACAGCAAAATTGTATATGATAGTGAATTAAGAGCCAGGAGATCTGGAGTTCTGGTCCTGTTGCTGTTACAGTGTGACTTGGAACATGTTTCGGAGCCTTTTAGCATTAGCAGTTCTTGAGTAAAATGGAATTTTTCATCAAGTCTGAGTAAAGAGTAAAGAAGCTCAGTTTTTGATGCCTGTGGTTCATACCAACAGGTAACCTAGTGGAAACATTTTTTTTTTTAAAAACCAGATTACAATTATGGCCAGTGGAGAAAATGAAGGTGCAAGATGGTACACTGATGAAAGCACCCTACTGAAGCCACAGGACATGCTCTCAGAACCCATGTATACAGCAGGAGAGACCTAAAGGGAGTCTCAGTGAAGCCTCATTTCCAGACCTTTTACATCTTGAATGTGCTCTTAAGATCTCCACCAAAGAAAGTTGGAAATATGTAAATATTTTCCTATATTAAAAAAGGAAGGAGGGAGGGAGGGAGGGAGGGAAAGAAGGAGGGAGAGAGGGAAAGAGGGAGAGAAGGAAGAAAGAAAGAAGACAAGATTTATTTTGGGCCCTCCCTTCCTCTCCATCTACCAGTACTTCACCCCAGGGCAAAAGAACGGTGATCTGATTCACCTTCTCTGGAAAGTAGCTGTGCACAGAGGTGAAGGTACTGACCTAGCATCGGCAAGTGCTCTCTGTACAGCACCCATGCCACCCTCCCCATGCCCATGTGTACCTGCTACACACCGACTCTGACAGCAGACCTGGACCCTTGGGTATGACTGTAAGCATCAAAATCACCCTGAGCCATCACTATTCTTCGTATTGATGCAAAGCCCCAAGCCAGGCATATTAAAAGTGTCCCCCAGGACTTCTAAATGGAAGCCAGGACACACGGACCTCCTTCCATCTTTGACAGTGACTCGTGAGGAAGTGAACACAGACATGAGCACCACGTCACAGTCTCAGGGAAGATATGGGAGGAGAGGGGCCTGTCAGGAGGCACGGAGCCCCCCTTCTGGTCACCACCAGGTAAAACCCTGTTCTTCCCCCATCCATAGTCAATAAATCCACCTTTGACACGTGCTGAATCATGTCTTCACCACTTGTAGCCCAAGGAATGGAGTCTATTACTGAACCACAGCCCCGGGGACGCCAGTGCATTAAGGTACAATATGTTCTCACATGGTACTCCTCTTCACCTGGTCTCCCTTTATTTGCCTGTAGTGGTAACAAGGTTCTATACCACAGCCACCTAGCAGTCAGCTCTGAGCTACTTGTGGTTTGGACTGACTTTTACACTAATCAGAAGGCTCAGGTGTGGGCTCAGGGCAATAATGGCTTCTTCAGCCCCAAAGCATTAGGGTACAGAGATGTCCTCATGAGACAGCCTAGTTTATTAGTCAAAGACTCACCTAAGAACATGTGCTATTTGCCCTACTCTACTGGATATATTTTCACACATTCACTTTTGCTATAGACAAGGAAAGTACAAGTAACTGACCTGGAACAGGATTGAGGCATTGCCAACTTCCTTGGGAAAAAAACATTGTAATAATCCATTACTATCACATCTAATAGCAACTCATTTCATTATGCCTTTTATAGAAGATTGGTAATTGATCATACACATATTTTTTTTCCATATCCCTCACCTTTCCAGGTCTTTGTTAATAAAATAGAGTTAGAACTGGAGATAATTAAAAATATTTCCCAGAAAGCCTTAATGTTGAATGTATGGGGAAAATCTCCAAACTAGGAGTTACTATTTCAAGAAATCGATTTATGACTGAGGGCATGCAATCTAAAGGTAGTATAGAGTGGAAATGCTATCACGTATCTTGGGTTATTTTAATGTCTTTCTATGTGAGGCACAAAGATAGAAACAGAGGCATTGTTGTGGTCTCTGAAGAGGAAACTTGTCACTAAAGAAAAGACAAAGTTCACCGTCACACAAGCCCATGACAGCAGAACCAAGTACTGAGACTTATCCTGACTTAGCTTCAGAATGCTTAGTGTCTCCATGTTTGGAAAAGCATCTTATGTACTTCTCTGACAGAGCAATAAGCAAAGTGACTTAAACGGCTCAGGAATTGGTGCTGATTTAAGGATGGTAGAGACATGCTTGCACAAGTTCAGAGGTAGATCAGGTCACTACTTTGAACTTCACCATCCCTCTGCCCTTGTTTCTCACCTGACTGGGGCCTCTGGGCAGAGCCGGTCAGTGTACTTCTCTTCCTGGGGTCTGGCCAGGCTGGCACATCAGAGTATGCGCTTAGGGAATTCTGTGTCCTTCCGGTGAGATTTAGTGCTCCATCACTAGCCAACTGAAGCCAGAGAGGATCTCAGCACCAACATAGCTGGGCGTACAAGACAGCTCAGTGGAAAAGGAAGGTGCATTTTGTCTTTTCCAGTGTCACACACCTAATGACAGTGGACCAGGGACAGGCAGGAAGGGAAACATCAGGGACAGAAAACCCAGGCAGTTTCAGCAGTTTGGTCCTTTAAGAAATGACTTTTCCCATGACCTGATTTTTAATTTTTAGGGACCGTTTTCAATTTGGAAGAAAAGGCTCCAAAACAGCATGAGAAAGTAGCACAGCAAGAAGCAGATAAACACACCTGAGCCAGTGAGTCGTGTTCGCCGCTGCAGCTCATCTGCTGAGCACATTCTGAGTCTTTCCACACAAAGTCTTTTGCAATTCATGACTGAAAAAACATACCTACCTTGAGAAAGCAGAAGCTTGAGTCCCATCAGTCTCCAGGCTTTCTTTGAGCCCTTCTAACACAGGTGCGGGCAGACCCTCTGGGCTTCCTCTCGCATCATCCCAACTCTCAATGCACACACAGAAACAGGCCACATCCAACTTCAGGTGACTTATTAGAGCTTCATAAATGATAATGATCAGTTTTAAAAGAAAAATTATGATGGAGCTTTTCATTCACAACCTCATTTTTCTACTCATGTAAAAAGGAAATATCACATCACCCGTCACTGCGTTTGCAATGATGCAACAGTAACACTGCCTCACTTCATAAAGGTGAGAAACTGATAAAAAAATAAAATGCTTTTCAATTATTTGTTTCCAGGAGCTGTAAGTAGCCCAGATTAAAATTGAAGTATGACACCTGTGGGCCACAGATATTACTAGGTAGTTGCATTGACTTATATATCTGATAAAAAAAAAAAAAAGGGTCCTTAGAAAACTAGCTCTCCTGAGTAAGAAGCACTGAGAAGCAGCCTCCTGCCAGAGGCAGGAGTTTCAAGATACTTGGCTGCATTGTTACTGGGAAACAAAACCCAATGTGGCAACACTAAAATGTTAAAACTTGGCCTAGTTGCGTGTTCCTGAACCATCTGTGGTTCCTCAGTGTTCTTTCCAATAGGAGGAATGGTCCTTATGTTAGAGTGAGGTTTCCAAATACCTTGGAATGCATCCGCAGTACTCTATTTACTTTTGGACAAGATCAGGGGTTGGGGATATTCTTGCTACCCAGCCTGAAGAAATTGATCACCAAGGGAGGAAAACATTGAGGGCTGAGCTTATAAATCTGGCTCCAGTAACCAATCAATTCTGTTTTTGTACATTTAGAAATAATGTGGAAATAAGATCTTGAACATGAGTCATACCAAGTGAATATTTAAAGGTTTGAAACTTGTGCTAACAAGTTGTTTATGGATTTAAGCTGCCCCTTCTGTTAACAACATGAGATAATTTCATGGTTTCTCTAGACCATTTTACCAAATACAGAATAAGTGGATTTAATAGTCCAGTGAACTGATAATCACAGAAAAATATGCAATTCTCTAACATGTTAAGATTTAATAGGCAAAGTTATTTATGGACTTGAAATTACTGTAAGACATAAGAATAACAATAGGAATCCTGGTGGTGTAAATGAGAAAGATATTCATTTTAGAGACCATGAGGAAATTTGGGGGAAAATATTATATATTTCTTGATATCTCTTCGCTGTGTGACTCCTTCCGTTCAAGTTGGTGTCTAGTCTCTGAACTGAGGGAAGAAAAAATTTATGGTATATTCTTAAAATAAATGGGCAATGTTTTTAACAATCCATCAAATTATAATCGGAATATATCATGATCTTTGCTATTTTTGTTAGCACATGTGTAGATACATTGTTGAATTGAGGAAGGGATTATGGAAAACCATTTTTCTGTAAGCACACTTTCTTTTCAGACCCTTCAATTCAGTCTGTTTTATGTGCCCATACGTGTACTTGGCCAAAGATAATATGGAGAATTATAAGCAGTATTTTTATAAGTAGAGAGGTAGAGTCATGAGTCCTTACACTAGGCTATAAAGTGGGAATTATTTCTGGAAATATAGCTAACTGACAGAGTGGAAAATTATGTGAGAAATTCATTCAACAGAGAGACAACTCTATTTATACAAACTGTTCCTTCTTGTGCTATAGTCTGGCTAAGCTAAAGGAGTTTACGAAGCTCTTATCATTTGATCACAGAATTAATTAATTTTTATTTTAAGAACAGTAATACTTAGCTAACTAGGCCTCTTAATGTGAAAAAAGCAGCCATGTTTAAAAAATGGACACAGTAGTGGGGAACAGAGATAGGGAGGTGAAAGGGAGAAGCAGTCTGTTTGGGCTGCTGTGACAGAGGACAACAGACTGGACAGCTTACAAACAATAGATATTCATTTCGCACAGTTCTGGAGGCTGGGAGTCCAAGATCAAGATGCTGGCAGGTTCAGTGTCTGGCAAGGGCCTGCTTCCTTCCCAGTTCAAGTACAGTTGTCTTCCAGCTGGGTCTTCATAAGGCAGAAGGGGCCAGCTAGCTCTCTAGAGTCTCCTTCATAAGGGCACTAATCTCATTTAGGAGGGCTCTACCTTCATGACTTGGACACCTCCCAAACAGCCCACTGCTAAATATCATCACATTAGGGATTAGGATTAAACATGAATTTTGGGTGGACACAAACATTCAGTCTATGCCAAGGTCCTCAACCTGCTGCGCTCTTATCTGGAGTCAGTTTCCCCAGGCTAGACTCAACCACCTGGAGCAGCCTTGAAAGACAGAAATGGGGCATATCTGTGATTCAGTGCTAGCTACCTCTACTCTGTTCCGAAGCAAAGCCTGTAAAACTTCACTTTGCTGCATATAAGCAAGGATGACTACATGATATTGTCAAATCTAAAACACTTAGCTAAAAACCAAGAGACCACTGAAGAAAGCAAAGAGGAAATCAAAAATACCTAGAAACAAATGACAATAAAATCACAATGACCCAAAAGCTATGGGATACAGCAAAAGCAGTTCTAAGATGGAAGTTTATAGAAATACAATCCTACCTCAAGAAACAAGAAACATCTCAAATAAACAACCTAACCTTACACATAAAGCAGTTAGAGAAAGAAGAACAAAAAACCTCAAAGTTAGCAGAAGGAAAGAAATCATAAAGAACAGATCAGAAACAAATGAAAAAGAAATGAAGGAAACAGTAGCAAAGATCAATAAAAATAAATGCTGGTTCTTTGAGAAGATAAACAAAATTGATAAACCATTAGCCAGACTCATCCAGAAAAAAAGGGAGAAGGCTCAAATCAATAGAATTAGAAATGAAAAAGGAGAAGTAACAACTGACACTTCAGAAATACAAAGGTTCATGCATGATTACTACAAGCAACTATATGCCAATAAAATGGACAACCTGGAAGAAATGGACAAACTCTTAGAAAAGCACAACCTTCTGAGACTGAACCAGGAAGAAATAGAAAATATAAACAGACCAGTCACAAGTACTGAAACTGACACTGTGATTACAATCTTCCAAAAAACAAAAGCCTAGGACCAGATGGCATCACAGGTGAATTCTATCAAAAATTTAGAGAAGAGTGAACACTTATCCTTCTCAAACTCTTCCAAAATATAGGAGAGGGAGGAACACTCCCTAACTCATTCTACGAGGCCACCATCACCCTGATACCAAAACCAGACAAAGATGTCACAAAGAAAGAAAACTACAGGCCATTATCACTGACGAACATAGATGCGATGCAAAAATCCCCAACAAAATACTAGCAAACAAAATCCAACAGCACATTAAAAGGATCATACACCATGATCAAGTGGGGTTTATCCCAGGAATGCAAAGATTATTCAGTGTATGCAAATTAATCAATGTGATACACCATATTAACAAATTGAAGGAGAAAAACCATATGACCATCTCAATAGATGTAGAAACACCTTTTGACAAAATTCAACACCGATTTATGATAAAAACCCTCCAGAAAATAGTCATAGAGGGAACCTTCCTTAACATAATAAAAGCCATAGATGACAAACCAACAGCCAACATCATTCTCAAAGGTGAAAAACTGAAACTATTTCCACTAAGATCAGGAACAAGACAAGGTTGTCCACTCTCACCACTATTATTCAACATAGTTTTGGAAGTTTTAGCCACAGCAATCACAGAAGGAGAAGAAATAAAAGGAATCCAAATCAGAAAAGAACAAGTAAAGCTCTCACTGGTTGCAGATGACATGACACTATACATAGAGTATCATAAAGACACTACCAGAAAACTACTAGAGCGAATCAATGAATTTGGTAAAGTAGCAGGATACAAAATTAATGCACAGAAACTTTTTGCATTCCTACACACTAATGATGAAAAATCTGAAAGAGAAATTAAGGAAAAACTCCCATTTACCATTGCAACCAAAATAATAAAATACCTAGGAATAAACCTACCTAAGGAGACAAAAGACCTGTATGCAGAAAACTATCAGACACTGATGAAAGAAATTAAAGATGATACAAACAGATGGAGAGATATATCATGTTCTTGGATTGGAAGAATCAACATTGTGAAAATAACTATACAACCCAAAGCAATCTACAGATTCAATGTAATCCCTATCAAAATACCAATGACATTTTTCACAAAACTAGAACAAAAAATTTCATAATTTGTATGGAAACACAAAAGACCCCGAATAGCCAAAGCAATCCTGAGAAAGAAAAACAGAGCTGGAGGAATCAGGCTCCCTGACTTCAGACTATACTACAAAGCTATAGTAATCAAGACAGTATGGTACTGGCACAAAAACAGAAATATAAATCAATGGAACAGGATAGAAAGCCCAGAGATAAACCCATGCAATATGGTCATCTTATTTTTGATAAAGGAGGCAAGAATATATAATGGAGAAAAGACAGCCTCTTTAAAGTGGTGCTGGGAAACCTGGACAGCTACATGTAAAAGAATGAAATTAGAACACTCCCTAACACCATACACAAAAATAAACTCAAAATGGGTTAAAGACCTCAATGTAAGGCCAGACACTATAAAACTCTTAGAGGAAAAATAGGCAGAGCACTCTATGACATAAATCACAGCAAGATACTTTTTGACCCACTTCCTAGAGAAATGGAAATAAGAACACAAATAAACAAATGGGACCTAATGAAACTTAAAAGCTTTTGCACAGCAAAGGAAACCATAAAAAAGACAAAAAGACAACCCTCAGAATGGGAGAAAATATTTGCAAATGAAGCAATTAACAAAGGGTTAATTTCCAAAATTTACAAGCAGCTCATGCAGCTCAACATCAAAAAAACAAATAACCAAATCCAAAGATGGGCAGAAGACCTAAATAGACCTTTCTACAAAGAAGATATACAGATTGCCAAAAAACACATGAATGAATGCTCAACATCACTAATCATTAGAGAAATGGAAATCAAAACTACAATGAGGTATCACCTCACACCAGTCAGAATGGCCATCATCAAAAAATCTACAGACAATAAATGCTGGAGAGGGTGTGGAGAAAAGGGAACCCTCCTGCACTGTTGGTGGAAAATTAAGTTGATACAGCCACTATGGAGAACAGTATGGAGCTTCCTTAAGAAACTAAAAATAGAACTACCACACGACCCAGCAGTCCCACTACTGAGCATATACCCTGAGAAAACCATAATTCAAAAAGAATCATGTACCACAATGTTCATTGCAGCTCCCTTTACAATAACCAGGATGTGGAAGCAACCTAAGTGCCCATCGACAGATGAATGGATAAAGAAGATGTGACACATATATACTATGGAATATTACTCAGCCATAAAAAGAAATGAAATTGAGTTATTTGTAGTGAGTTGGATGGACCTAGAGTCTGTCATACAGAGTGAAGTCAGTCAGAAAGAGAAAAACAAATACCATATACTAACACATATATATGGAATCTAATTTAAAAAAAAAGGTTCTGAAGAACCTAGGGGCAGGACAAGTATAAAGACACAGACATAGAGAATGGACTTGAGGACATGGGGAGGGGGAAGGGGAAGCTGGGACAAAGTGAGAGAGTGAATGGACTTATATATATTACCAAATGTAAAATAGACAGCTAGTGGGAAGCAGCCACATAGCACTGGGAGATTAGCTCGGTGCTTTGTGACCACCTAAAAGGGTGGGATATGGAGGGTGGGAGGGAGACACAAGAGGGAAGAAATACAGGGATATATGTAAATGTATAGCTGGTTTACTTTGTTAAAAAGCAGAAACTAACACAACATTGTAAAGCAGTTATACTCCAATAAAGCAGTTAAAATAAATAAATAAATAAAATAAAACACTTACCTGTCACTTTCATCCTCCTATCATGTGCCCTTTCCCTTCATTGGGGTGACCCCAATATTTAGCACCTTGAGCCTTCTAAGTCACTTAAGCTCTTCCTTTTATGGAAATACGGAGGCATCCATTGTCAGCTATTTATACTTTGCTTGATTACTGAATAGAATTTAGATTAGAGTAGATTCAATTAGATTAAATACAAATGTTCTGAAAAGCATTTAAATTTGGGGACTCTGTCTCTCTCACTGTGGAATAATGGATTTTGCCATCATGGTTAAAGGAGCTTCAAATATTTGTAAGGAGAAGAGATATCCTAGGGATTGAGAAAATGTTTACCTTGCTCAAGTAGAACTAAAAATAAATATTTTTTTTTAAATTGAAGTAGAGTTGATTTACAATGTTGTGTTAGTTTCAAGTGTACAGGACAGTGATTCAGTTATACATATACATACATATATATGTGTGTATATGTATATATATTTTTTTTCTCAGATTCTTTTCCATTATAGGATATTATGAAATATTGAGTATAGTTCCCTGTGCTATACAGTAGGTCCTTGTTGGTTATCTATTTTATAGATAGTGTGTATATGTTAATTCCAGACTCCTAATTTATCCCTCCCACATCCCCTTTGGTAACCATAATTTTCTCTTCTATGTCTGTGAGTCTATTTCTGTTTTGTAAATAAGTTCATTTGTATTTTTTTTTTTTTAGATTCCATATATAAGCGATATCATATATTTGCCTTTCTCTGTCTGGCTTACTTCACTTAGTATGATAATCTCTAGGTCATCCATGTTGCTGAAATGGCATTTTCATTCTTTTTCATAGTTGAGTAATATTCCATTGTGTGTGTGTGTGTGTGTGTGTGTGTGTGTGTGTGTGTGTGTGTGTATACATATTTTATATATATATATATATATATATATATCTCACATTTTCTTTATCCATTCATCTGTCGATGGATGCTTAGGTTGCGTCCATGTCTTGGCTATTATAAATAGTGCTGCTGTGAACACTGGAGTGCATGTATCTTTTTGAATTCTAGTTTTCTCCAGATATATACCCCCAAATGGGATTGCAAGATCATATGGTAACTCTATTTTTAGTTTTTTTAAAGATATTCCACACTGCTCTCCATAGTGGCTGCACCTATTTACATTCCCACCAACAGTGCAGGAGGGTTCCTTTTTCTCCACACCCTCTCCAGCATTTATTATTTGTAGACTTTTTGATGACGGCCATTCTGACTGCAGTGAGGTGATACATCATTATTGTTTTGATTTGCATTTCTCTAATAATTAGTGATGTTGAGCATATTTTCATGTGCCTATCGGTCAACTGTATGTCTTCTTTGGAGAAATGTCTATTTAGATCTTCTGCCCAATTTTTGATTGGGTTGTTTGTTTTTTTGATATTGAGCTCTATGAGCTGTTTGTATATTTTGGAAATTAATCCCCTGTTGGTCACATCGTTTGCAAATGTATTCTCCCATTCTGTAGGTTGTCCTTTTATTTTGTATATGGTTTTCTTTGATGTGCAAAAGCTTTTAAATAAATCTTTAGAAGATTTTTAAAGGAGACAATTTTTTTTTTTTTTTTTAATTTCTTCTCCCCAAAATCCCTCCATTCTGACGAGGGCAAGTCGGAGACTGGTCCTGGATACATAGTGCCAGGAGCAACTCGGAGTAAAGAAGTCTGGGAACCAGGAGTCTGGCTTGTCTAAGAACTTGTCAGTAGCTTTGCAGATCCATTCCTACCCTCCTTTTATTTCAAGATTTCTAAATATGCCGCTTTCTGATACGTTTTAACACTGTTGTCTGTATTACATCTTGGAATTTGTCCATTGATCAGTCACATGGTCTAGTTTTTTTTTTTTTTTTTTTCTTTTTAAACTGTCACCCTGGATACTGACTCTAGAGTTCTGGAGAGAGGGCTAAATTGAAGATGTAATTTTGAGAGTCACTAGTAGCTACATGGCATTGAACATCTGAATGTGGGGTGAGATCATGGATAGAGTGAGAGAGAGAAGAGGACCCAGAACCAGGCCTTGGAGTACTCCAGTTTTAAAAGGTCAAAATGAAGAGGCATCAACAGAAAACACCTGAGAAGGTGCAGCTAGTGAAGTGGGAGGAAAACCAGGCAGGTGTTGTCTCCTGGAAGCCAGGTGAAAATCTTTCCTATGGAGAGGAAGCAAGACTCATGGAGGATCCCATTCCCATCTCGGCTGCCTACATTTTTTGCAAGGACACCATGAATGATTACATTTTCTCCTTGTGCTTTGAAGTTTGTGTAGCAATTACATAAATTTTCTAATTTTATACCCAAACAGTAAGGAGTAGGTAGTCAGGTATTAGTTCACAATTTTGCAGAGGTGAAATCCAAGGTGCAGAAAGATCAAGTGATTGGCGTTCCAGTCCAGAAAACCACAAGGGAATAAGAGAAAGAGCCAAAATTAGAACAAAGTCTTCCAAGACGGGGCCAGTGTTCTTTCTTCTACCACCTGGTGCCGGGAAATACGACTCCACCGTTTTTCAATCCAGCTAGGATTGGCCTGTGAGTTTGGTGTGGATGGAGGTGCATAAAAGCTTTCTGACCCTCAGGGCATTTGGCCTAAACTCATTTCACTCATCTATAAATTCTAAGTTCTTTCTTTGCTATTCTGCCGGCCTGAAGGTCTCCTACTCTCTGAATGCTTATGAAGTGTCTATGGACACACGAATATGTTTAAAATGTTAAATAAAATTTCCAGGCAGTAAGTGCCAAATGAGCCACTCAAGAATAAGGCTGATCTTGACCCAGCAGTCCAGAGGGTTGGGTGAAAACTTTCCAACCAGGCTGCTCTTGTTTAAGTAGGCCCCACCTGGCTCTGTGTAATCTGGGTTTGTAGCAAGTTACTTAAAACTCTATACTCCCAAATTTTCATTTTTTAAATGGCATAATGATAACAATAATAAATGGAAACTTATAGAGGTTTGAAACATAAACACCAAGACAATACATATAAAGTATTTAGATTGGATCTAGTGCATAATGAGTAATCAATGAATTTCTGAAAGACTTCTTTCATCCCGTCCCTTCCCAAGGCCAATTAGAAATCTTCCTCTTTGCTGGCAAAAATCAGAATGCATGACCCCACTCATTTAGCATATTGTATTACATTTACACCAGCTGGGGACTCTGAAGGCATTGACTAACCATGCATTTTCCATCTTAATGTTACTAATATGCTTTACACATAACAGGAACACAGTCAATGTTTTTAGAAACAATGAATTATTAAATTTTACAGGTACTGCCAAGACAAATGACAAATGAAGGGACTAAATGGTAACTTCAAAGAGCTGACGAGCTTCCCTAGTGCAGTGGGCTCTTGGAGTAAAGTGCCATTTGACCTCAGGCTGGCCCATGTTCAAGGAAGGGCCAAGAATAAGACATGAATGAGATTATCATGCCTCAGTTAGGCATCTACAACACCTGTGTGAATTTCAAGATTTCTATTATTCCAGAGTATATTTTTTAATGAAGTCTTTTAGAAAATGGAAACAATTGAAACTATAATTTTGAGAACTTATTAGATTCAGGAAATACAATCTGTTACAGTATTTATTAATCATGGCAGAAATAATAAAAGAATGCATGCTTCAAAAAGACAATTAGATGGAATGTCTTCAGGGCTCAGTGTAGGTCATTTATGATAACATTATGATCATTGATTTTATTTTTATTGCATCTCCATCATCAAATGGAATTCCTGTGCTTGCTGGGTACACAAATTCAACACTTCCTCAGCAATTTCACTGCAAGTTAGCATTAAATAATGTACAGAACAAAACAGTATTGGGGGAAGGTTGGTCAGGGAAGCCTTCTCAGACAAGTGAGAATAATTGATGTTAATGTGTTAGTTTATGGAGGGAAAGTCAGAAGGCATATGACAACGGTGGTGTTCCAGATAGAGGTAACACCTAGATAAAGGCTGTGTCCCATAGGATGGTCCATTTTAGGAAGGAATTCAGCATCAATGAAGGGCAGGGTACAAGGGTTGAAAGACAATAGCTACAGTTAGAGAGGCACACAGGTTCTTGGTAGTTGTTTTAAATTATTTACTCTGACATTTTTTGGCATAGTTATTACTCTCTCCCCAGGTAATTACTATAGGAAAAACAACTTATAATGCAATAAAAGAAAGTACTAGTAAGGGAAATTTCCAACATTCTATTATTTTAGCTGCCAAACTGTGCAGAACAGAACTACACTTTGCCATCTTTTAAAGATAATCAGAAGTACCTGCAAGCAATCTGAACAAACTGCTTAAAATAGTCAATGCATGTTCCATTAATAACTGATGCTCCTCGTGGTCCAATGGACCTTTTTAGCCTGGTAAATGTTTCTGATGGTACTCTCCTTATGCAGGATTTTTGTCCTTTGCTAGTTGTTTTCTGCCTCTGTTTATCATCTAGTCAGCTATCTAGTTTGAGAATTTAATGCCAGTGCTTATCATACTAAGTTGGAAGGAATAAATAGGTGTTGCATAAATGCTAGCCTTGCAGCAGGAATTATTTGATTTGATAGTTCATTGGAAATAGCTTAGTTAGAATATGGATTTGCAATTGCTAACTGTGTAAAAGTGAATTCTTGACCTCATTACTTCCTTCTATACAATTGGCCTTTTAAAGTAAACTTTATAGCACAATAGTGAGCAGGTACTTGTGAGTAAATGTAATCAATAAATCAGTCCATCCACATTGTCAGTTCTGAGATGAGTCTGTCACAGACGCAAAGTCTTATCATCCGCACTTTTTTAACCAGGTCCTTTTATCCGATTCTGTATCACTGAACGTGCTTTGAACTCTTCACTAGTACTGAATAAAATGAATTACCCCTATTTTAGGTGACACAAGAGAAGTTGAAAATGGAATAAAAAATGCTAGAACCCATTAAAGGAAAACTGTTTTTAGTTGAATGGTTTAAACTTGAGTATTTACATCTAGAACTGTGAAAAAAATGTATTTTTTCACTCAAAAAGTATATATATTTATCAAGTGCCTACTAAAACTCAAGGATTGTGCTAAGAGCTAGGGCTATGGCAATGAATAATGCTGACACGATCCTCAATCTCATGGCTAAATTAAACACACAATCCCAACTCACTGACAAATTCTGTGAAAGGGAAGATTAAAAGTGTATGGTAGTATAAGGAAGGGCGTCTCAGTATTGGGGGAAGGTTGGTCAGGGAAGCCTTCTCAGACAAGTGAGAATAATTGATGTTAATGTGTTAGTTTATGGAGGGAAAGTCAGAAGGCATATGACAACGGTGGTGTTCCAGATAGAGGTAACACCTAGATAAAGGCTGTGTCCCATAGGATGGTCCATTTTAGGAAGGAATTCAGCATCAATGAAGGGCAGGGTACAAGGGTTGAAAGACAATAGCTACAGTTAGAGAGGCACACAGGTTCTTTTAATCAATGTCAAGGAGTTAAGACTTTATCCTAAAAACAATGAAAAGTGACACAAGGATTTTATGAGAGAAAATCATGTGACATATTCATGCTTTATTAAGATGTCTCTAGATATATGCAAACGTAAAGGAACAAAACTGTTGTTATACTACAGTTCATATAAGTGAGGGGCCTGGTCTAGGGTGCTGTTGGTGGAGAGAGAAAGAAGTAAATGTAACTGAGTCTATTTAGGAGGTAACATTGGCCGAGCTTGGTGATTGATTATGAGAAAGGGGATGGTGTCCAGGTTTTTGGCTTGAACACATGAGTTGGCAGTAATATCATCACCTTAGATGTAGAACTCAGGTAGATGAGCAATAAAAGGAGATTTTGAGTTTAAGATTGGAGGTTCTGTGGGATGTACACATGGTAAAATCCAGTAGGTAGTCTAAAACCCATAAGAACAATTTCTGTTGAAAATAAAGATTTCTGGTAATATACACAGGGTAATGTACACCTTTAGAGTAAGCAAAAATGTGTGCAGAGTCAGAAGGAAAAAGGGCTTGGAATAGAACCTGGTGGGGACACCAAGATATAGGAAAAACAGAGGAAAAGAAACATACAAAGGAGGCTGGGCAGGTGTGGCCAAAGGTAAGAGGACTCTGTGGAGCGCGTGTAACCCAGAAGTCTCAGGGATGTTTTTTATTTTTATTTTATTTTTTTACTTTTTCAAGAGAAAGCCGTCAATGATGTCAAATATTATAAAAAGGACAAGAAAGATAATGAATGGAATGTACAGAGTCATAATACACATTTATAATTATTTAGCCAGGTTTGCTGACTCCTTGACACATTAATCATCTTCATCTTTTTCCTTATGCCCCACCTGCCATCATAACGATCTGCTCTGTAAGGACAAAACTGTCACAGTCTTGTCTACAGACACACAACAACGTTCTTTAACCAGTAACATTTCAATCAATGTCAAACACATTTCCCACAAACACTCTTCCTCGGGCTTATATATTCAGAAAACTAGTTTTCTAGTTTGTGGCTGAAGAACGAAATGAGCTTGGGCTAGTGGAAACATAATTCACTTGAGTTTAAACAAGGTTGCCAATTCAAATGACTTTTGAATGATTATTTTCATCTATTTTGACAACTTCTGAGGTAATAAATCAGAACATCCATGCCATCTAGAAGATAAACCCAATTAGGGAAAATATTTTTTTTGACTGAAGTATAGTTGCTGTGCAATATTATGTAAGTTACAGGTGTACAATATAGTGATTCACAGTTTTAAAGGTTATAGTCCATTTATAGTCATTGTAAAATATTGACTATATCCCCCATGTTGTACAATATATCCTTGTAGCTTACTTTATATCTAATAGTTAGGTATAAAGATAGCTCCAAATAGGGAAAATATTTTTAAGTCAGCATATTTTATTGTTTTGATAACAACCCTAATTTTAACACAAGTGTACATTTAAAGTCTATTCTCTGAAACGCCACCCTTCTGAAGTGCTGTACAAAATGTACATATGTGATTCATAATTGCCATTTCAATGATTTTAACTTATTACGATCAATGCCAATACTTCTGTATTATTTAAAACCCCACTAGTATATTGAAAAGAAAAATAAAGATTACAACATTTCAGTGGTTTTACCTTGGCTCTAGTGAATAATGATGAATAGTCTTTGGCAAGGATATGAATTATGAAAAAAAAATGTTGTATGTTAGCAAGAAATGCAGACTATAATACTAGATTCCATTTAGTGATAGAAAATTTCAAGTATAAGGCAAGACTATAAATATGTAAATACATTAGAGCCTAATTTAAAATTTTACAACTGTGCTTATTCATGAAACAAAATGTTCTTGTGTATTTTTCTTATTAATGTCTCTAGTTATATTTGCACATCCAGCTATATGCCAGATATTTATTATTTGATGGTAGGAGATACACTTAATAATACTGCGCAAAAGTTCTTTCTTTGGCTGCAAAAATCATTTGCTAAAATGTGAGATTAATTTTCATGGTGAACATTGATTAGACACCACAACAAAATGTGTGTGATGCCAATGGGTCTATTGGCAATGTAAATAAAATCCTCTTTAAACCTCTGTAGGCATTGCCTTTCTTGTGAACTTTATTCAGTTTCCAAGCTTTACCCAACTCTGACAGGAAGATGGGCTGGAGATGGAGAAGAATATAAAGGAAATCAAAGTTTTTCCCTTAAAAAAATTTTGTGACGTCATCTCAGGAGATTGAGGCAGAATCTCTACAAAGAAGGTTATTTAGGAGGGTAAAAAGTAGTTAAAGCCAGGACTTCCCTGGTGGTCCAGTGGTTAAGACTCTGTGTTTCCACTGCAGGGAACTCAGGTTCGATCCCTGGTCGGGGAACTAAGGTCCCACGTGCTGTTCTTAAAACTAGGTGAAGCCAACTACTGAGCCTGCGCGACTGGAGCCTGTGCTCCCCAACAAGAGAGGCCGCGATAGTGAGAGGTCTGCGCACCGCGATGAAAAGTGGCCCCCGCTTGCCACAACTAGAGAAAGCCCTCGCACAGAAACGGAGACCCAACACAGCCAAAAATAAATAAATAAATAAATAAAATTTAAAATAATAATAATAAAAAAAACTAGGTGAAGCTTGTGTGAAATGTTCTGATCACTCCAGAGTTCTCTCATTATTCCGTTTAGGCACACAAAAGATGATATGAGAAAATACAGCCATTTCTGACACACTAGAATTTGATGATTAATTTAATTGGCATAATATGGTAGTTAAAGTTGCTGGACAGTATTCAGACACATTGCAGTCTGTCTCATCCTTCTTGCCTTCTTTCTCATACATGGATGCAAAATGTTTGCCACAGCAGGGTGTTGGAGCAAGAAGCAGGGATAGGTAAGAAATACATATAAGTTGCAGGCATGTGTAAGAAACTTTAGTGAACAATTCAGTCATGTGTCTTCATGAGATTATTACACCTTGAGATTTATTGAACATGTTTACTATTTTCCACTGGCTTTTTCTATGGGTTGGAGTTGTCATAAATTCACCAAGACCATCTTTATTGTATTTTCTTTGAGAAAAAGTCATTGGAAATATTTTAAACCAAAACCAAGCAGGATGTCTATCTGCCTTTTTCTTTCCTTCTTTCCTCCCTCCCTCCCTCCCTTCCTTCCTACCTTCCTTCCTTTCTTTGTTTTGTCTTGTTTTTGAATAATGGTGTGAATCAAATACAGGTTAAAAAACAGCATGGAAGTGGTATTGGCTAGCATAAAATGAATGTTTCGACTTGCTGAATATTCAGTTATTCATCATATGATCTCTTGAAAAAAAGGAGTGGGTGATCCTTCTTGTATCCCATATGCTGAATACCCTGCTGTAGGTACTGTTGTCATGGATACTGCTTGCTGAGCTCCTGCAGACCTTGACTCACCAGTGTTTACAGGGATTGATAGAGTGAAACTAAATGTTACACAACAGCACGTTGTGCTTGCTGCAAGCCTGGCAGGGCAGGCACGACAGAACTCTGTGTCCCCTTCTGGGTGTACTCTGATAAGATTAGAAAAAGCCATCATCAGACCATTTACTTTTCACTGCTTTTTTGGACAGGAGGGGAAGGGCACCTGCAGAGAATAGGTAGGTGAAACAGGTCCATAAGCCTGAATAGGTCAACCTAAGTAGGAAGATCATGATCAGAACAATCTAAGAAGGTAAATACAGTTTATGAAATTTCAAATCTGTCAGCTTTAGCAACTGCAGTTTCTGTAGACTGTAATCACCTTGAGTTCAAAGACCAGGTTTCATTCATGTTAGAGCTTCCCTAATTACTTGGAAACACATTGCACCCAGAAGGTAATAAGTAATCCTTTGTTGAATTAAATGTGTACATTTTTGCCAGTTTCCTTCCATTTCTTTAAGCAAAAAAGAAATATCCACTGAACCAAGTGCCTCCAGGGAAGAATGATTTTCACGATAGCTAGCCAGCAGGGCTCTGGCCTCACCCATCGCAGTGAACTTTGATGATGGCATGGGTCTGAGATGGTCCTGGAAGCTGCCTGCTATGTGCAGCATTAACCACTATCTGGGGCTAGTGGGGAGGACCCAGGTGATGGGGACAGGAACCGGGGAAGCAGGGGCACAAGGATTGGGAGCAGTAGCTCTTTGCCAGCTCATATGGACATTTTGAATATTTTAACAGTTGCTATGGACGTGCTGTCACAGATGAACGGAATAGTGACCCTTCCCACAGGGTACTGGGCAGGACCTCCCCATGGTGTGTTAACATCATGAATGTTAATGTTTCCAATAAGAAACTTTGGCCAGATTCTCCCATCTTATAAATGGTCTCCTTGAAAATTTCAAATACTTGCTAAGAGTCATTAGTGAGCAAGGCATTAGCTTTCTCAGTGAACTAGATTGTCACTGAATATAGACCACCCCCAGGTCCCACGTGTGGTGAGGGAACAGATCTTCTGTGTATGAGGAGGGGCAGCTCTGACCCACAGGATCAAGTCAGGGTGCTGACCGTGCTGCATGCACTGCAGACAGTTCATGCAACACTGTCTCAAGCGTTGACCCGTTAGCTTCAGCTCTGAGTCCCCTTAGAAGGGAAAGGACTTGCAGTTGTCTCTAGAAAAGCTGTTTGGTATGATGTTTAAGTGAGGCAATGTCTAGAAACTTGGCCAATTCTGGGTAGTTTTACAGGCTAGCTGAACACCCTCTTTTGGCATGTTGGTGCCTGCTTTTTCTGTCATGCAAACAGCCTGGTCATTAGAACTGCATACCACCTCCCTTCCCCCAGAACATTTTGTGAGGTTTTCTCTATTGCTGCCTATGGGGAGCAGGCTCAGGAGAGCATGTTGGAATTTGTGGACTTACCTTACATTTTTATATCTTATTTCTATTTGTTAAGGGCCTCTCCTGTGTTAAGGGCTTAAATTGTGTCCTCACACAATCCATATGTTGAAGTCCTAACCTCCAGTATCTGAGATTGTGACGGTATTTGTAGACAGGGTCTTTAAAGAGGTAATTATATTAAATGAGGTCATGAGAGTGGGCCTTATCCGATCTGCCTGGTGTCCTCATAGGAAGAGGAGATTAGGACACGACATGCACAGAGGAAAGACCATGTGAGGACACGGGGAGATGATCATCTACAAACCAAGGAGCTAGGCCTCAGGAGAAGCCAACCCTGCTGACACCTTGATCTTGGACTTCCAGCCTCCAGACAGTGAGAAAAAAACTGTCTGTTGTTTAAGCCCCCCACTCTGTGGTATTTTGCTACAGAAGCCATAACAAATTAATATTCCCTGTAAATTATCGTGTTTGGCCCATAATACTGCATCAGATGGAAGAAAAATGTCAAAAGATCTAGCCCCCCACTCTCTGAAAGCTCTGCTCTGTGTGAGTCTCCCTTCTGTGGTCGTTTCCTGGTTCCTCTGTGGCCGTGGCCTCTGTGTGTTCCCTCTTACCTGTCCTAGTCTCCTGTCCATCTCTGACACCCTCCTTGCAGGATCTGACTGCTGCCCTTCCTCTCTCCTCTGTCCAGCTTGGCCCCATCAGCCTGCCCACCCAATACCTGGTCTCTCTCACAGGTTCTTGCCATCTTCCTTATGGACTCTGCCTCCTCCCCAGTCCTTCTCTTAGAAATGTGGACCCAGACTTCTCAGTTTGCACCTTCTTGAGGTGGACTAGAGCAGGGAAGAGAAGGCTGGAGGGAGCTGTTAGCCTCCTTGTCTCAAGAAGCAAAAAGCTAAGTGGCTGGACACTGGGGAAGTAAGTATACCTTCCAACTTCCTTTGTATTTCTTTTGCTTAAAAACTATTATTCCTCGCAGTAAAACTAGAGCTGCCCTTGTAAAAATGTGTATAGATAAGCATTTATCTTATCTGTGTCCAAAAGCATATGTATACAGCATTCATCAAATGTCTTACAGAGATGCACAGATACGTGTAGAGCATGTTTACACTCATATGAGTATTAGCAGGATTCCTGTTTTATTTTATTCTTGCTGCATCTTATCAGGGGACTGGGGAGAAAAATTAAGCCAGGATGGACAGACCTGGAGATGGGGACATGAGTCCATTCTGCTGCTAGAATCACCTCATTGCAAGAGACTCCTTTAAAAATCAAACAAATGTTGCTGTTTTTAAAGACACAGACATAATTTAGAATCCTGAACAGACATGGAAGGCTCACAAGGTGACACTTGGGGAAACTCAAGTGAAGGTAGTTTGCACATGGCAAACTTGTGAATAATGTGCCAGGCAGAGCAGGTGCTCACTGCCTTTAATGAAGCACTATTTATAACAACTGTACTTTGGAAAAAAACAGATTGGGATGGGAGGAAATGGGGAGACAACCTGACACTGGTCTTTCAAAAATTAAGTGCTTAGTTATCTTTTTTTTTTTTTTTGGAGTATAATGCTTTACGATGCTGCATTAGTTTCTGCTGTACAATGAAGTGAATCAGTTATACGTATACATATATCCCCTCCCTCTTGGACCTCCTTCCCACTTCCCCCTCACCATCACACCCATCTAGTTAATCACAGAGCACTGAGCTGAGCTCCCTGCACTGTACAGCAGATTCCCACTAGCTATCTGTTTTACACATGGTAGTGCATATATGTCAATCCCAATCTCCCAATTCATCCCACCCTCCATGTCCCCCCCTATGTCCACACATCTCTTCTCTACATCTGCATCTCTATTCCTGCCCTGGAAATAGCATCATATGTACTGTTTTTCTATATTCCACATATATGCATTAATATACAATATTCGTTTTTCTCTTTCTGACTTACTTCACTGTCTATGACAGACTCTAGGTCCATCCACATCTCTACAAATGACCCAATTTCATTCCTTTTTATGGCTCAGTAATATTCCATTGTATATATGTGTCACATCTTCTTTATCTATTCATCTGTCAATGGACATTTAGGTTGTTTCCATGACCTGGCTATTGTAAATAGTGCTGCAGTGAACATTGGGGTACATGTGCCTTTTTGAATTACAGTTTTCTCAGGGTATATACCCAGGAGTGGAATTTCTGAGTCATATGATAGTTCTATTTTTAGCTTTTGGAGGAACTTCCATAATGTTCTCCACAGTGGCTGTATCAACTGACATTCCCAACAACAGTGTAAGAGGGTTCCCTTTTCTCCACACCCTCTCCAGCATTTATTGTTTGTAGTTTTTTTTGATGATGACCATTCTGACTGGTGTGAGGTGATACTCATTGTAGTTCTGATTTGCATTTCTCTAATAATTAATGATGTTGAGCATCGTTTCATGTGCCTCTTGGCCATCTGTAGGTCTTCTTTGGAGAAATGTCTGTTTAGGTTTTCTGCCCATTTTTTGATTGGGTTGTTTGTTTTGTTTTGTTTTGTTTTGATATTGAGCTGCATGAGCTGTTTGTATATTTCAGAGATTAATCCTTTGTCCGTTGCTTTGTGTGCAAATAATTTCTCACATTCTGAGGGTTGTCTTTTTGTCATGTTTATGGTTTTCTTTGCTGTGCAAAAACCTTTAAGTTTGATTAGATATCATTTGTTTATTTTTGTTTTTATTTTCATTACTCTAGGAGGTGGGTCAAAAAAGATCCTCTAAGAGTTTTTATAGTGTCCAGTCTTACATTTAGATCTTTAATCCATTTTGAGTTTATTTTTGTGTATGGTGTTAGGAAGTGTTCTAATTCCATTCATTTACATGTAGCTGTCCAGTTTTCCCAGCACCATTTATTGAAGAGGCTGTCTTTTCTCCATTGTATATTCTTGCCTCTTTTGTCATAGATTAGGTGACCACAGGTGTGTGGGTTTATCTCTGGGCTTTCTATCCTGTTCCACTGATCTATATTTCTGTTTTTGTGCCAGTACCATACTGTCTTGATTACTGTAGCTTTGTTGTATAGTCTGAAGTCAGGGAGGCTGAGTCCACCAGCTCTGTTTTTCTTTCTCAAGATTGCTTTGGTGATATGGAGTCCTTTGTGCTTCTGTACAAATTGTAAAATTTTTTGTTCTAGTTCTGTGAAAAATGCCATTGGTAATTTGATAGGGATTGCATTGAATCTGTAGATTGCTTTGGGTAATAGAGTCATTTTCACAATATTGATTCTTCCAATCCAAGAACATGGTATATCTCTCCAACTGTTTGTGTCATCTTTGATTTCTTTCATCAGTGTTTTATAATTTTCTGCATACAGGTTTTTGCTTCCTTTGGTAGGTTTATTCCTAGGTGTTTTATTCTTTTTGTTGCAGTGGTAAATGGGATTGTTTCCTTAATTTCTCTTTCTGATCTTTTGTAGTTAGTGTATAGGAGTGCAAGAGATTTCTGTGTATTAATTTTGCACCCTGCAACTTTACAAAATTCATTCATTATCTCTAGTAGTTTGCTGGTGGCTTCTTTAGGATTTTCTGCATATAGCATCATGTCATCTGCAAGCAGTGACAATTTACTTCTTTTCCAATTTGGATTCTTTTTATTTATTTTTCTTCTCTGATTGCTGTGGCTAGGACTTCCAAAACTATGCTGAATAATAATGGTGAGAGTGGACATCCTTGTCTTGTTCCTGATCTTAGAGGAAATGCTTTCAATTTTTCGCCATTGAGAATGATGTTCGCTGTGAGTTTGTCCTCTATGGTCTTTATTATGTTGAGGTAGGTTCCCTCTATGGCCACTTTCTGGAGAGTTTTCATCATAAATGGGTGTTGAATCTTGTCAAAAGCTTTTTCTGCATCTATTGAGATGATCATGTGGTTTTTATTCTTCAGTTTGTTAATATGCTCTATCACATTGATTGATTTGCATATATGAAATAATCCTTGCATCCTTGGGATAAATCCCACTTCATCATGGTATATGATCCTTTTAATGTGTTGTTGGATTTGTTTGCTAGTATTTTGTTGAGGATTTTTGCATCGATGTTCATCAGTTATATTGGTCGTAATTTTGTTGTTGTTGTTATACCTTTGTCTAGTTTTGGTATCAGGGTGATGGTAACCTTGTAGAATGAATTTGGGAGTGTTCCTTCCTCTGCAATTTTTTTGCAAGGGTTTGAGAAGGACAGGTGTTAGCTCTTCTCTAAATGTTTGATAGAATTCGCCTGTGAAGCCATATAGTCCTGGACTTTTGTTTGTTGGAAGATTTTTAATCACAGTTTCAATTTCATTGCTTGTGATTGGTCCGTTCATATTTTCTATTTCTTCCTGGTTGCCTTGGAAGGTTGTACCTTTGAAGAATATGTCCATTTCTTCCAGGTTGTCCATTTTATTGGCATATAGTTGCTTGTAGTGGTCTCTTATGATCCTTTGTATTTCTGTGGTGTCAGTTGTAATTTCTCCTTTTTATTTTCTAATTTTATTGATTTGAGTCCTCTCCCTTTTTTTCTTAATGAGTTTGGCTAAAGTTTTATCAATTTTGTTTATCTTCTCAAAGAACCAACTTTTAGTTTTATTGATCTTTATTACTGTTTTCTTCATTTCAATTTCATTTATTTCTGCTCTGATCTTTATGATTTCTTTCTTTCTACTAACTTTAGGTTTTCTTTTTTCTTCTTTCTCTAGGTGCTTTTGGTGTAAGGTTAGTTGTTATTTGAGATTTTTCTTGTTTCTTGAGGTGAGATTGAATTGCTATAAACTTCCCTCTTAGAACTGCTTTTGTGGCATCGCATAGGTTTGGGGTCATTGTGTTTTCGTTGTCTTTCATTTCTATGTATTTTTTAATTTCCTCTTTGATTTCTTCAGTGATCTCTTGGTTATTAACCAGCACACTATTTAACCTCCATGTGTTTGTGTTTTTAACAGTTTTTTTCCCTGTAATTGATTTCTCATCTCATAGCATTGTGCTCAGAAAAAATGTTTGATATGATTTCACTTTTCTGAGGCTTGATTTCTGATCCAAGATGTGATCTATCTTGGAGAATGTTCTGTGTGAACTTGAGAAGAAAGTGTATTCTGCTGCTTTCAGGTGGAATGTCCTATAAATATCAATTAAATCTACCTGGTCTACTGTGTCATTTAAAGCTTGTGTTTCCTTATTTATTTTCTGTCTGGATGATATGTCCATTGATGTAAGTGGGGTGTTAAAGTCCCTCATTATTATTGTGTTACTGTTGATTTCCCCTTTTATGGTTTTAGCATTTATCTTATATATGGAAGTGTTCCTATGTTGGGTGCATAAATATTTATAATTGTTATAGCTTCTTCTTGGATTGATCCCTTGATCATTATGTAGTGTCCTTCCTTATCTCTTATAACAGTCTTTAAAGTCTATTTTATCTGATATGAGTATTGACACTCCAGCTTTCTTTTGATTTTCATTTGCATGGAATCTTTTTCCATCCCCTCACTTTCAGTCTGTATGTGTCCCTAGGTCTGAAGTGGATCTCTTGTAGACAGCATATATATGGGTCTTGTTTTTGTATCCATTCAGGAGTCTGTGTCTTTTGGTTGGAGCATTTAATCCATGTACATGCAAGATAATTATCAATATGTATGTTTCTATTACCATTTTCTTAATTGTTTTGATTGTTTTTGTGAGTCTTTTTCTTCCCTTGTGTTTCCTACCTAGAGAAGTTCCTTTAGCATTTGCTGTAAAGTTGGTTTGGTGGTGCTGAATTCTCTTAGCTTTTGCTTGTCTGTAAAACTTTTGATTTCTCCATCAAATCTTAGTGAGATCCTTGCTGGGTAGAGTAATCTTTGTTGTCGGTTTTCCCCTTTCATCACTTTAAATATATCCTGCCACTCCCTTCTGGCCTGCAGAGTTTCTGCCGAAAAATCAGCTGATAACCTTATGAGGATTCCCTTGTATGTTATTTGTTTTTTTCCCTTGCTGCTTTTAGTATTTTTTCTTTGAATTTAATTTTTGTTAGTTTGATTTTTATGTGTCCTGGTGTGTTTCTCCTAGGGTTTATTCTGTATGGGACTCTCTGCACTACTCGGACTTGGGTGGCTATTTCCTTTTCCATGTTAGGGAAGTTTTCAACTATAATCTCTTCAAATATTTTCTCAGACCCTTTCTCTTTCTCTTCTTCTTCTGGGATCCCTATAATTCAAATGTTGGTATGTTTAATGTTGTCCCAGATGTCTCTGAAACTGTTCTGAATTCTTTTCATTCTATTTTCTTTATTCTGTTTCTTGGCAGTTATTTCTACCATTCTGTCTTCCAGCTCACTTATTCGTTCTTCAGCCTCAGTTATTCTGCTACTGATTCCTTCTAGAGTATTTTTCATTTCAGTTATTGTGCTGTTCATCACTGTTTGTTTGTTCTTTAGTTCTTCTAGGTCTTTGTTGAACATTTCTTGTATTTTCTTGATCCATGCTTCCATTCTATTTCCGAGATTTTGGATCATCTTTACTCCGAATTCTTTTTCAGATAGGTTGCGAATTTCCTCTTCATTTGTTTAGTCTTGTAGGTTTTTACCTTTTTCCTTCTTCTGTAACATATATTTTTGTCTTGCATCTTTTTTTTTGATGGGTGGGGCTGTGTTCCTGTCTTACTGGTTGTTTGGCCTGAGGCATCCAGCACTGGAGTTTGCAGGCAGTTGGGTAGAGCCAGTTTTTGGTGCTGAGATGAGGACCTCCAGGAAACCTCACTCCCATTAATATTCCCTGGGGTCTGAGGTTCTCTGTAGTCCAGAGGTTTGGACTCAGTGCTCCCACCACAGGAGCTCAGGCCTGACCCCAGACCTGGGAGCCAAGATCCTGAAAGCTGCACAGCATGGCAATAAGAAGCAGGGGGCAGAACCATAACAAAGAATAAAATATATATATATATATAAATGAAACTACAGCAACAAGGTAAAACAGAACCACAACAGCAAAAGAAAAAAGAAAAAAAAAAAGCCAGAAAAGGCCTTGGCTGTTGGGGGGCTTCTTAGGCTTGGGCGTGGCTTAGGCAGGGTCTGGGGCCTAGGCTTAGGACCTGCACGGCTGGAAAAGGACCTTGGGGGGTTGGGAATTTGGGGCTTAGTCTTGGCACAGCTGGTGGGGGCCTTGGAATTTGGAGGTTTTGGTCCGTGACCCCGGAAGGCTTGCTGGGGGCCAAGTGGATGGGGGAAATGCTGGGCACATACCCCTCTGATCCCCCAATCCCAGAAAAGTCTCTCCCCATCCCCACTGATCCCATCACCATGAGTGGGCACCACCCGAGCACAGGAAATCCTCCCCTCCCCCAGCCGCCCCTCAGGGACTTTGGTACCATCTAGTCTCTAGTTTTCCTCCCCCACTCCCTCCCATGTCTCCAGGACCCACATGGCCAGAGGCGGCCTCGGATGGCAGAGGATCAGGCCAGGGACCTCAGCAGACTTGCCGGGGACCGAGTGGGAGGGGAAAATGCTGGCTGTGTTCCCTTCTGATCCTCCCATCCCCTGAGGGTCTCTCCCCATCCCCATTGATCCCCTTGCTGTGAGTGGGTCCCTTTGGGTGTGGGAACCCCTCCCTTCCCCCCTGCCCCTCAGGGGCACTGGTCCCATCTAGCCTCTACTTCTCCTCCCCCCTCCCTCCCCACTACATCCTACACGGTCACTCAGGGGTTCCTCCAATCCCCTTAGGTGTCCGAGGTCCCCCACCAGCACCTGGTAGGTGTCGTAGTTGTGAGGAGATGCAAATTCCATGTCCTCCTACTCTGCCATCTTGACTCCGCTCTGTCAAGAGCTTAGTTATCTTAAATAGGATGGCAAAAGGAGAAATCTGGAGTTAAATGGCTATTTGCCCTGATTATGAATTCAGTTAAAATTCTCCACCAAACTGGAAGAAACCTAAACCAAAGTATTTCTAACATTTTATGAAGCTTCAAGTTGAACCAGTAATAATGAAAGCACATGCCAAAAAGATTGCCATCCAGATCGAGTCTGCTTATTAAAAGAAGGAAATGTACCTACTGTTTACATGATCCTGCAAACCACTTTTAAAGAGACTGAATTAGTTCATACTGTCAGTGTCATTAAAGGAGGAAAAGAGAAAACAGATAGGCAAGAAGCATAGTAATGAAAAAGTAAAAACAAAATAAATTAAAAATAGTATGCTTTTCTGGTTGCTGGAAGTAAAAATCTTGTTAAAGTAGTCAATCTTGTGACAAATATACATGAAAATCTCTGAATGTTGACAACTTATTATACTGCATGTGAGTTTAAAAAATTAGAATAGATGCTGTTCCCAAGTTTTAAAAAAATTAAAACAACAACAAAAATCTATAATCATATCCCTCTTACTCAAAAGGCAGAAAAACAGATAGAGCCAAAAATAAAGATATACAACAGATATGAAAAGTGCCTCATGTAAGAGATTCTGTTTAGAGCTTTTTTTCCCTTGGAGATGATATATTTAATCTTCATGGGAATGAGAATTAAAAAGTTGAGTGTTTCCCTTTATGATCTGGCTGCCTGGGAGCTCAGAGCCAAACTTATGATTCAGTTATAACAACTGTCATGTATTTCTTCTGGCTTGCTAATTCATATTTATATACTTTATTTACTTTCCCTGGTCCAGAGTGTGAATTTTTTATAGTGTTAACTTTAAAAAAAAAATTACTCAAGAAACCCCATGGCTCTTGAAGAATACACTAGAAATAAACAAATAAGAATTACCCACAAATCTGTATGTTCCATCACTCAGGACAGCCATCCCATTGCACTGGCCTATAGCCTTTTAGATGTGCATGTATGTATGTGTGAACATGTAAATGAGATCATGCTATATATACTGATGTAGATTCTTTGTTTCACTTTTATCATAAGCATGAATCAATGTCAATAATCACATATGATATATTAATGGCTCTTTTAGCATTCTGTTATATGGAGACACCATTCAACCTATCAAGTCATTTCCAACTTTTTGATATTATAAGCAATGCTGAAATATATCCTTCTTGCTAAATCTTTGTAGATGTCCTCATAAATAAGCTTATGATAAATTTCTAGGAATGAAATTGCTGGGTCAAGCATAAACAAATATTTTAGACTTTTAACAATGATCACCGACTGCATTATTCAAATGGTGGCATCAGTTGATACTCTTAAACCAGACAAATATTTTAAAAATACAGTTATCTTTACCCCACCAACACTGAGGTTGTTTTTTTCTAATTTGATAGCTTAAAAAATCATATTCTTCAAATGAAAATATCTTAGATAATTATGAAGTTTGAAAAAAAATTAAGTTTTTCTGACCTCACCACTCCTCTGTTCAGAATGCAATGTCAACGTGCTGTGTCTCCCCTCCCTTTATACTCTCATCCCCAGCCAGCGTCTCCTGACCATGATCTATCTACAAATTCTATAGACTTCCAGGATCTTTAACTTGACCATGCCTCATGTGAGGTACTGAGCTTTCAAATCATGACAATTATTCAGCAGCTCATTTCTAGCCCTTTTCCTTTAGCACCTCCCCCCCACCATCCCTCCCACCCCCCACTCCCCCCAACACATGTGCCCAAAGCCATCATCTTAACCACTTCAGGTCACTTTTCAGTATAATAACATGTTTATAATTCACAGTCTGCTAGACCTTAAAACAAGCTAAACACTCTGGGATTATAAAGCACGACCTGGAATTCTAAGCAGAGAAAAAAGCTCAACAAAATTTTCTTTTTCTTTTTGGCTTGTAGATTTGAATAGCTCTGGAAGGGACTTCCCTGCTCTAAAGTTGCAATGTTTTCTATTAGCCATTTTATGGTTTTATTTTCTTTAAGTTCTTAGGTTCTTGTGAAATTTATCCTGGTTTATGATACCCTCCATTTGGTTGTTCAGTTGTCCCAACACATTTTTTCCTGCAGTTATATTTTTTATTGAGGTATAGCTTACATATAGTAAAATACACAGACTAAATGTTCCATTCTGTGAAAATATAAAATATTTCCAATATTCCAGAAAGTGTCCTTGTAAATTCAGTCAACTCCCCCAACCCACACACACCAGAGAAAACTACTTTCTGATTTTTGTCATCATAGATTACTTTAGCCTCTAGGTTTTGTTCTAGAACCTAATAAAATTGGAATCATACAGAATATGTTCTTTTGGGATGGTACAGATGATATAGATATAGATATAGACATAGAGACAGAGACACTCCCAGGCAGGATGGGGACAACTCAATTCCCTACCAACTCAGGTGGGCTGGAGCTGAGTCAGAGCACTTAGAATTAGAAAAGAACAAAACAGTGGATTGTTTCTTGCCCCTGAAACTTGTAGGGTAAATGTATTTCCTCTAAAGGTACTCTCACACACAGCCCCATTAATTTTGCTTGCATTTACACCAGTTGTTCTCAAACCTTTCTGCATATTGGATTCATCGGGGAAACAAAAAAATACTGATATCTGAGTCTCACCTCCCCCCACCCCACCTCCACGGAGATTCTGATTATCTTTTCAGGTTGCAACTTAGATATTTGGAGTTTAAGAATATCCTCTGGTGAATGTAATATTCAGCCAAGGTTGAGAAACAGGAATTTGCATGAGAGCTTCAAGTGTATTAACATCTCACAAATTTCAAGAGCTTCACATTAAGATCCAGATTTTGATTCAGAAGGTCTGGGGGCCGAGAGCCTGCATTTCAAGCAAACTCTGGGTTGATATCAATGTTGGCTCATGGACTGTAGTTTGAGAAGCAAGGGATGTAAATGTTCTTTCTGACAGTTTCCTTAGATTCAAGACTGTCTTTCAACTCCCCTGCAACCCTGGAATTCACCCCAAAGCTCATCCTGATGGAGACGGGAGTAGTTTTCTTAATCACACCTTCTGTGTATCCTCTCCCACGTATTAGAGTTCCTTGGGCCCATATTCTGAACCCTTTTCTTCTCTTGCTTAATAATTTTTGCTTAGACTACGACACCTTCTCTACACCAAAAACTCACAAACATTTCTTTAGCTCATATCTTTTTCCTGAGTGCCAGACTGGCATGCCCAACTGCTCCCATGACATTTCCTCTTGAATGTCTCATAGAATTCTCAGCATAACCTTCAAAACTGAAGTCATGATTATCTTTTACAACCAAATATGACCTTCCAAAATCTTTAAAAAATCTAGATAGATAGATACATATAGATAGATGATAAATAGATACAGATTGATAGATAGATGATAGATAGGTAGATATAGAGATAGGTGATAGATAGATAAATATAGATATAGAAAGAAGGGGGGAGAGAGAGAGAGAGAACTACCACCCAGACAATTGTTCATGGAAGAATCTGGATGTCATCCTTCATACCTTATACCTCCCTTCCTTCACATCCAGCCACCCATTCCTGTTAATCTGCAAAATGTATTTTGACTCTTTTTGCTTCTGTCTGTGTCCACTACCACCAACCTCACCCAAGCTCTTATCACGTCTTATCTGTGCTGCTGGTCCACTTTTACCCTAGCTCTTCTAAAATATATTTTTTCCAAAACAAGTGTTATTTTCTTAAAATGTAATTCAGATTATGTTCTTATCATGTTTCAAACTGTTGTGTAACTCTCAGTGCATTTAGAATAAAATTCAAAATCTTACTTAATAATGTTTCTGGTTATCTTAAATGTTTCCAAAAATGATGATGATGTCATATGATTTGAATGTTGACAAGTACTTTGCTGTACGGTAAGGAAGTCATAGGAAGTAGAGGCTGTGAGGAAAGTTCTGTGAATGAAGGTGAGAATACACCCACTGTTAGGATGACGACCAGAAGTGTTTTTGCTTTTGAGACTTAGATAAAATTGTCTCCACCCTGATGTAGAATTGGTCAATGATAAGGTGTGAATTGCGTAAGAAAGCCAAAGTCTTTTGGGTAAAAAGGGTTGTGTGTAACTCCACATTGTTTCTCCAAAGATTTGGATACTATCAAGGTAGACTAGGGTTCCCTGTTCCAGAGCTCAATGGCAGAAAGTGAAATAAATGCTCTGAAATTCACTTACCTTAGCGGAGTACAGGATTACAATCAGCATAAGAACCTGTGGTTTCTTCGAGGCTAAGGACTGACCTTAGCTCAGTGTCAGAGGGCCTTGGGCTGAGAGCCCCCTGGAACACTTGAACTTCCAAGAGCATTGTTGAAGTTTTTAACTACTGGGTCATAATCATGGTAACAAACGGAGATCACTACAGAGGCTCCCGTCGGGATGGAGACAGGAAAGCGCAATTCAGAAGCAGCGGACAATTGCCATCTGTCAAAGAGCCTTAAAATAGTGTTTAATGACAGTGTCTGTCAGGTAGCGGGAGGTGAGAGCAGGCTGTGATGGGCCTTGTGTGAGACCAGTTCTCTCTCATCAGGTTTGTGGATGAAGCTAAGTTTCTTGTTTTCAGAGAGACATTTAGCTTCTGGTAATGGGGATAGGAAGACATGGAGAGCTTCAGGAGGGAGACACTGACCTTCCTGCTGATAGAGCTGGTGGATGGCAGAAGATTCAATGGAGAAAGAAGACGAGGAAGAGGAGGTGAGGGTGAGATGACACTAATTGTACCCTAAGCTCGTGGTTTATATCACACCAGTTACATTTTGTCACCCTCATTGGAGATCTTTACAAATCCTTATCTAGAATTGACTGAATAAAACTGTATCACTGATGCCACTTTATTCTCTAAGTCATTCATTTGTTCATTTGTTTAACAAATATGTTTTGAATTTCTACTGGGAACTAGGTGTCCAGGACAATTCTAGATGCTGAGGTTACAGCCATGAACAAAGCATTCCAAAGCTCCTCTATTATGGAGGCCACATTCTAGTGGTGGGGCTGTCAGGAACCTGACAATAAATGCAAAAAAATATGTCAGATGTGTAGTATGTCAGATAATGAAATGAGCAATGACAGAAAATGTCACAGAAAAGGTAGCCAAGGAGTGTACACTGGGGATAAATTTTAAAGAGGAAGGTTGGGGAAAGCCTCTTTGAAAAGGTGATGTCTGAGGAAAGACAAGAAAATGGGAAGGAAGACAGCCATGTGCATACTGGGGGAAGATGGTTCCAGGCTGCAGGCACAGCAAGTGCAAAGTCCCAGTGGACATTCGCCTCAGAGCTCAAGGACAGTGCGCTGGGTGGATGAGAATGGGAAGGGGAGGCAAAGGGGAGGATGGATCTTTCAGGTCCTTTGAAAGCCACTGCGAGAACACTGACCCTGAGTAATATGGGAAGACAGTGGAGAGTTTTGAGCAGAGAAATGGTGTAATTTGTCTTATTTGTTAACAGGATCATGCTGGCTGCTGTGTGTCGAATCAACTGTAGGGAGGAGGAAAGTAGGAAAGTCACTTAGGAGAGCACGACACTAGTCGGGGGAGGGATGGAGCTGGCTTGGGGACGGCCAGTGATGTAAGGCAGAGGCCACAGGATTGGTCCCTGGATCAGACGTGGGGTGTGATAGAAAGTAAAAAACCAGAATGCTTCTAAGTTTTTTAGCCTGACAACTTCCATTAACTGAGATGAAAAGGGTGTGGTTAGAGCAAGTTTGTGAAGAAGAACAAGCTGAGGCATGTATTAGACATTCACGTGTGGCCCTTGAAGATATAAGACTGAGATTCAAAGAAAGAGACCCAAACTGAATACATACATTTGAGGGTGAAAGTGGTCAAGGGGTATAGATGCTGTCTAAAGCTGTGAGTCCACATGAAATCATCAAGAGAGACACGGAAAGGCTCACGTACCAAGCCTGGAGGCATTTCAATCTTAAGAGACTGCAAAGATGGATAGGAATCATGGAAGGAGAAAATTGGGACCCACGTGGGTGTCCCGGAAGACAAGTCAAAAGACATACACTTCTAGGAGGAAGTAGCCATCACTAGGGAAAATGCTGCTGATAAGCCAAGTAAGATGAAGACTGAAAATTGATATTGGGTCTAGTTAAATAGGGGTCAAATTGATGTTTGAAACAATAGCCAAGACCAAGAAGTCTAGTATCAAGGATGGGTATAGACCCTTCCTAGAGAGAAGTAAACTGTGAAGAGTTTGGGTTTGGAGGGTTCTTTAAGATGCTCTAAAACCAGGCTCCTCAAAGTATGGTCCACAGACAAACACCACTGGCATCACCTGGGAGCTTATTAGAAAAGCAGAATCTCAGACCCCACCCGGATCTGCTGAATCAGAATCTGCTCTTAGAACAAGATCTCTGTCCCATGTGTCTGCTTGGCAGAGTTTTAGACACACGGCTATAAAACACCTGGACCAGGGTTCCTAACACCCACTGTGATGGTGCTGATGGCACGGACCCTCCTGATGCTGTGTTTCTGCAGCTGGTGTCAGAGTGAGGAGAGGCTGAGGTTCACATAATGGTTGGGGCTGAGTGCTCTTAGGTTTTTAGCAAAGAAGGTAAAATGACCCTTTTCTGGTTCCTGCCACGTTCATGGTCTCTTCAGACCTGAGCGTCGACTTGTCCACCTCAGTTCACAGAGTTCACTATGGCTTCTCTATTTTCGTGGACGCTGCCTTGCAGTTAACCCCTCTCCATCAGGCACAGAGATTGCAAGCATTCTGCTGATTCCCGGACTTCCACTGCCTGCAGTTACCTGAAGTGCCTTGTCACCTGATCCCTCCCTCCTGTAAGGTTTCTGCCTTCTGACACCTGTGCCCAAGAGGGGATAGATCTAATTTGTTCAATGGATTGTGTCACACACAATGTGCTTGTAAAGGGTTCAATAAAGAAATACATTTGAGGAACACTGAGAGTGTTTGCCCACTCTTAAAAAGTCAAAACACACATTGAAAGGCTCTGAGAAGATCTGGACTTAGAAAGAATTTAATGAAGCTCAGAATCCTTCCCCTCCCCCATGCAATACCTAGTGCCAATCAGGGTCTTTAAATCCTGGAGAACTAAATGTTCTGTGGACGCACCCTCGGTAATAATGAAGTAGTAACATGTTTACCCTTAGAAAATTCCTGCCTTTACCTTCTTATTAGCTGTTTGTATGAGTGGGTGAAGCGAGAAAGAGCAACTAAGTAACTCAAATTGAAAACTGAATATCTGCACTGTGTAACTTATAACATTTTTTCACAGTTTAAATGAAGACACATTCTTTTATTAGAGCTATTATCACCTAAAAATTTTCTGTGAATCTGCTACTTTAGGGTGAGTATAAAATAAATGCAGTGCAAAATCAAGGAAGAGATTATAAATTAGGACTAGTTTAAACTATTTTTAAAAATGTAGAGTTCTAGGACAGCGCTCATTCCCTCTTGCGAGACTAGAAGGACATGCGCTCACTCCCTCTTGTGAAAGCACTGGAATCACAACTAACTGCAGAACAATCATCAAGGAAGACCACTGGAACTCACCAAAAAAGATACCCCACATCCAAAGACAAAGGAGAAGCCACAATGAGACGGTAGGAGGGGCACAATCACAATAAAATCAAATCCCATAACCACTGGGTGGGTGACTCACAAACTGGAGAACAATTATACCACAGAAGTCCACCCACTGGAGTGAAGGTTCTGAGCCCCACGTCAGGTTTCCCAACCTGGGGGCCTGGCAATGGGAGGAGGAATTCCTAGAGAATCAGACTTTGAAGGCTAGCGGGATTTGACTGCAGAACTTTGACATGACTGGGGGAAATAGAGACTCTACTCTTGGAGGGCACACACAAAGTAGTGTGTGCATCAGAATCCAGGGGGAAGGAGCAGTGACCTCATAGGAGACTGAACCAGACCTACCTGCTAGTGTTGGAGGGTCTCCTGCAGAGATGGGGGGGTGGCTGTGGCTCACCACGGGGACAAGGACACTGGCAGCAGAAGTTCTGGGAAGTGCTCCTTGGCATGAACCCTCCCAGAGTCGGCCATTAGCCCCACCAAAGAGCCTGTATAGGCTCCAGTGTTGGGTTGCCTCAGGCCAAACAACCAACAGGGAGGGAACCCAGCCCCACCCATCAGCAGTCAAGCGGATTAAAGTTTTACTGAGCTCTGCCCACCAGAGCAGCAGCCAGCTCTACCCACCACCAGTCCCTCCCATCAGCAAACTTGCACAAACCTTTTAGATAGCCTCATCCACCAGAGGGCAGACAGCAGAAGCAGGAAGAACTACAATGCTGCAGCCTGTGGAACAAAAACCACATTCACAGAAAGATAGACAAAATGAAAAGGCAGAGGACTATCTACCAGATGAGGGAACAAGATAAAACCCCAGAAAAGCAACTAAATGAAGTGGAGATAGGCAACCTTCCAGAAAAAGAATTCAGAATAATGACAGTTAAGAGATCCAGGACCTTGGAAAAGAATGGAGGAGAGTGTGTGTAGAAAAGGGAACCCTCTTGCACTGTTGGTGGGAATGTAAATTGATACAGCCACTATGGAGAACAGTATGGAGGTTCCTTAAAAAACTAAAAATAGAATTACCATATGACCCACTTACTGGGCATATACCCTGAGAAAACCATAATTCAAAAAGACACATGCGCACCAATGTTCATTGCAACACTATTTACAATAGCTAGGTCATGGAAGCAACCTAAATGCCCATTGACAGCCGAATGGATAAAGAAGATGTGGTACATATATACAATGGAATATTACTCAGCCATAAAATGGAACAAAATTGGGTCATTTGTAGAGATGTGGATGGACCTAGAGACTGTCATACAGAGTGAAGTAAGTCAGAAAGAGAAAAACAAATATCGTATATTAACACATATATGTGGAATCTAGAAAAATGGTACAGATGAATCAGGTTGCAAGGCAAAAATAGAGACAAAGATGTAGAGAACAAACGTATGGAAACCAAGGGGGGAAAGTGGGGGTGTTGGTGGGATGAACTGGGAGATTGGGATTGACATATATACATATATGACATATATACACTAACGTGTAAAATAGGTAACTAATAAGAACCTGCTGTAAAAAAATAAATAAAATAAAATTCAAAAAAAAGTAAACAAAAATTTAGTTTTCTACACTATGTGTAGAAAAGCTCATTTTTTGCTGTAGTAATGACATATATTAATACTTTAATAAAGTTTCAAGAATGTTATATGAGAATTAAAAATTCTGATTGCAAATATATATTTGCATTAACTAGAATGATTATACATGTTAATGCAAAGTGAAGAATAGAGAACATTTGTTTAGCTAAAATATGTTTATTACATTCAAGCTATCGTCCAAAAAACTTCCATTTTTACATACAAATAAATGCAGAATTTAAGAATTGTAAAAACCAACATTAAAATCTGTGATAAGACCTTTTTTTCTTTTTTCTTTCTCCATCTTAGTTTTAGTCTGAATTACACTTTCCCTCAGTTTTATTTATTTTAATTTTAATTTTGGAAAGAACATGTTACATGAGATCTACCCTCTTAAATGTTAGGTGTACAAGATATTATTGTTGACTCTAGGTACAGAGTTGGACACAGATCTCTAGAGCTCACTCATCTTCTTGCTTGAGTGAAACTTCATGCCTTTTAATTAGTAACTCTCCTTTTCCCCCCTCCTTTTAGCCTCTGGCAACCACTGTCCCCTCTTTGATTCTATGAATTTGACTATTTTAGATCCCTCACATAAGTGGAACCATGTAATATCTGTCTTTCTGTGATTGGCTTATATCAGCATAATGCCCTCAAGGTTCTTCCATGTTGTTGCCTATTGTGAGTATTACCTTATTTTTTTTTTTAGGGCTTAATAATGTTCCATTGTATATATATATCACATTTTCTTCATTCATTGATTCACTGATAAACACTTGGGTTATTTCTATGTCTTGGCTACTGTGAATAGTGCTGCAACAAGTGCTAATATCTCTTTGAGATTCTGATTTCAATTCTTTTGGATAAACACCCAGAAGTGGTATTGCTGGATCATATGGTAGTTCTGTTCTTATTTTTTGAGGAACTTCCATACTATTTTTCATAGTGGCTGCATCAATTTGCATTCCCATGAACAGTGTGCATGCTTTGTAATTTTTTATTGAAAGCTGATGTTTTCTATGTGTGTACATTTTATGCTTGGAAATGAGCATGCCTTTTCTTCTGCTAGGTCTATAATGTGGGGTTTTGTGCTTGTCTCTTCAGGAATTGGGCTGGGTTTGAAATTTGTTGTTTCTGTGTTCTTATCAGTGCACCATTGCAACTTCTGTGAACCTGACCTTGGAGGTGTGGACTTCTCAAGTGCTCCTGCCCCATCTCCAGATGCGATGCTGTCTTCTCTTCACACATATTCCTGCCCTTCCCCAGGGACTGAGCTTCTCCTTTACTCTGTCCCCTCCCACAGTGCAGTTTTCCAAAGGTGTCCATCAGTGAGTGTCCTTCATGGTCTGGGTGCCCTCACCCTTCAGATTTTAAGCCTTTTAATCCTTAGGGGAACTGAATCTCAGCGAGTTTGTTCCTCTGTCACCTGCAATGCGATTCCACAGGAGATCTTAGGTGCTTACAATTTGCCCACTCACAGCCATTGTCACCTCTGATCTTTCTCACTACTCCCACCTCTCCTGTGGGCACTTAGTAGATTCCTGGAGGAAAAGCCTCCAAGAGATTAGAAATTCCTAGGTGTGCAGCTCACAGGGGCCTCACACATTCTTACTAGCTCACAGGCTGTCTTAAACAGTTCATTAAAAATGTTTCATTCACTCTCCTGTCTAGATGTTCCCTGGTGTTTAGTGGTGTTTATCCCGGGTAAGTAAATACTTAGGACCTGTTTCTCCCTGCTGGTTCCTATCCCTCTTTAGATTTTGTGCCAATTTATTTACTCTGTAACCTCATCTTTCTAATAGGTTCAAAAAAAATCATTAATTTGAGGATTTCCAAGATTTTCCTTGTTACATGGGCAAGAGCAATACTCTTTCCAGCTCTCAATATCACTGAATTGAAATCAAATAACTATGTGTCCTCTTAAACATCAGGTCTGCAATTTAAGTAGTACTGAAGATAACATTTATTTATATTTTCTGATCCTAGGAGCCAACATGTTTATTTGGTAAAGGGCAATCTCATTTCCCCCATTCATTTTATGCCAAATATTAAATTAAAAAAAGATATCCAGTTAATTACTAAAAATAGAATCTACTTAGTAAATCAGAATATTGCTGGTCAGTGATTAAGGTAGCATTCAGTTACATTTTCCAAATATATTTTATCACTACTTAGCAAATTCTAAATGCACTATTCTTAAGTGATTCAATAAATGCAAATATTTGATTGAATACTCTTTTTTTTCCCCTAGTCCTGTGGTATATGTTGACTTAATGGAAAAACATGTTACTGTGACTGTTCAAGAATTATGTTTTTAATTATGAGGAAGCAAACTGCACAGGACCCATAAGTCCAGCTTTGCTTATCAAATTTAATCAAAACTTCGCAACTGCACTGGGTCTTATTACAGAATTAAACTGAAATTCTCCTGAGAAAATATTCTTCTTGCAAGGTTGCAAATATTATTTTTGTTTCATTTCCTCTGCAGTTCAATCCAGAAATAGTAGATAATGCAGTAATAATCTATTCTGTAAAGTTTCATAAATCCATTTTCCAGCTTTAGTCTCCTTGGCTCACCCTGAATGGTTAGGGCCAGACCTTGTAGATGTAACACACACACACAGAGACATGCGTGCACTTGCGCATGTGCACACACACTCACACTTTGAGGCACATGCCTTGCTTAAGGTCAGTTAACTCCAGTGAAGCTTAGCATCTCAGAGCCTTATTGTAAACAGCTTCCTCCTCTGCCAGAGGCCCCTTTGTCTTGTCACATTAGCAGAGCTATACTGTAACTAACCTTAAACCAGGCACCCCCATCCTCTACTCATCTCCAGCTCAAGCACACCTTTCAAATCTTTTGATCACACAATACCTTGCCTAACTTGTTGGTTCTTTCCATAAATCAAAGAAGTAGAAATGAAGAATAAGTAATTAACAGATGACCAGATCTCTTCCTTAGCTTTCCCTAGCTTCTGTGTGAACAAGATAACATCTAAAGAAAGATCACAAGAAGTCAACAAGCTTGCACACATTGGGGGATGGTGATGACTCTGACCCCCTATCTCAGTGATTAACTGAGATTACTTCCCCTTTCATTCAAAAACTTTTATGGCTAAGCAGAATCTTCGGAGTTGGTTTTTGGAGACACTGAGTCTGCCTTCTCCCCAGATTGCCGGCTTTCTGATTAAATGCAACATTTTCCATTTTTACCAACACTTGCCTCTTGAGTATTGATTTTTGAGCAGTGAGCAGCTGGACCTGAGTTTGGTAACTTTGTGGTCAATCCCTAGACCAATGAGATTGGTTCTGATGTTAGTTCTAATCTTCCTTTGAGACCCACATCTTAGATCATGTTTTTTTGACCCAAGTGGGACAGAGCTCATCGGGGGTCTCTTTAGGCTTCTGTGGCACCAGGGCAGGTTTCTGGGATGCAGGGACCACCTGACACTGTGCTTGTTTCTTTAGGTGGAAAGATGGACAAGTGTAATACCAGAAAACCTACTGCTTTAGTGGCCTGTTTCTCTGAGTTGCATCTGCAACTTGGGTTTATGTTCTTCAGGTTTAAGAAGTGCTCACAGCTGCCCCTGGGTATTAAAGGCACTCCCCCAATGCAGGGACTACCCTCTGAATATCTTGCTGGCATGATCCTAAATTCCCTGCATGGTTAACTCCCAAGTTAATCAGGATGTTGAATTGCTGCCAAGCTTTTAAGCAAATTACTTCCTAGCAAATTGCTTCCTAGCAAATTACTCAACTTCTCCATGCTCAGTTCTCTCTGTAGAATGGGGCTAAGAGTTCCTGACTCATAAGGATGTTATGAGAACTGAACGCAGAGCACTTAGAGTGGGGGCTGGCACATAGCAAGCTCACCATAAATAGCGCTTCTGCTGCTGCTACAATAACTGTGATTACTACCGATTTTTCTCATCACAAAGGCCCTCAATAATTTCCTCTTGTACCTAAAATTCAACACAAACTCCTGGCAGTGGCTGTGAGGCCTGTGCCATCTGCCTCACCTCTCTACCAACCTCATGTCTCTCCTGCACTCCACAGCAGCCCACCTCCAGTTTATCCTTTGGCCCACCATGAGAGTCAGTGAGCCATTGTCTTTCAGCCCCACACCTGCCCTCCACACTGCTCTCAGTGCTGACCTAGGGCCCTAGGTCACACGTCTGCCTGCCAGCTGCACCCGGAGACTGACCATCAGGGTGCTGGACAGAGGGAATGTGGGCTGGGGGTCTGTGGCTCCCCTGCTTTATGTTCCTGTCAGTGGTGCCTAGATGAAGGCCCTTCATTGTGTCTGCAGCAGCTGACCAAGCCTCTAGCCTTTCTGGTGCTTCCAGAACCAGCCTCAAGGCACCTGGGCAAAGGCCCCATCACCAGAACATCTGGTGGCACCATCCTCAGGGGTCTGGCCTCACTCCAGCCTGGCCCATTGTTCCCTCCCACCTGCCTCCTCTCTCTGTGCATCATGCAGCCACTTGTTCTGGGGGACCTCAGCATCCTGGTATGCTTTCTGTGTTTCCCAGACAAGGCCTTTGCTTATGTCACTCCCTTAGCTTGGAGGGTTTTCTCCTCTCTCCCACCCTCTCCCACCTCTGCCCCTGGACTGGCTGTTGAGTCATCCTTCAGGTACTGGCTTAAAGCTCTCTCTGGCCTCCTCATCTAAAAGGCTCTCACCTCTTTGTACTTAGTGTATCATCCACTAGTTTCATTCCTAGTATTTCTCAAACTTTGTAATTACTATTTGCATTCAGTTTAAGCTTTATAAGGGCAGCAAAAATATTTCTTCTTCATCTTTAACACAAGTTTAACTTCACAATCAAACAGTGCCTGGAACACAGCAGGTAATCACTAGACATGTCTCTGTAGAGTGGATGCACTCCTACCATCTTGTGACTTGGAGTAATGAAACTGCTTTTCAAGACCTGCCTTTTCATGGCCTATGCCTGTTGCTTCTCCTGGTAAACAAAGAACAAAGTGTGCTGCATTTGTTGTGAATGTTACTTCCTCTGGGTAATTGAAATACAAAAATTTTGCTCACCAAATATTAAGAATAAACCTTATAAAATTACATGGCATTGTCAAAATGATCCTTTTAGGGAATACAGAGAGGTAATTTTTTCCTTTTGCTCTTTTTAAAATGGGGATAATATCAATAAAGCAGTTAACCTCCCACATTATATCAATCAATTTTGGCAAGCATACCCACCAGGGTCCACGGAAAACTGCATTACACTGAATCGTGTTTCTTATCATGGTCCCATTGTGCCCCGAGTGTTTCTCTAAGCAGCATGAATTTAGGGAGGGATATTTTAATCCATGGCCTCAGTTCTGATGGATTCATCTGTGTTCTTCGACATTTCCTGTTTTTAAATTCAGAGAATTTCCCTTTATAATATTTGCCTTCATTATGAAGCTTGGCCTCACAGGCCACAAGTCTGATTTTCATCTCATAATATTACTTATTTCCTGTTAGGCTATTTTTATGTAAACCATATTGTAGGCAACCTGCTGTGAGAGACAACTAAGTGTGGAAGATTGTGGAGTCAACCAAATGTGCAGAATGGCCACACTGAAAACTGTTTCTCACACTAGAGGAGATGCTGTGAACAGCCTGAGGAGGTCCGTGATGCTCGCTTTTGTCTAGTGGGGTGGAGGTAGACAGCCTGACAATCTATGGCTCTATTACCCATAAGAGTCCGGGTACCTATGACTGATCTTAGATTTTTCTTCTCCCCACACCTTTCCATTTCTGCTTTCTTGATCCTTTCATCTTAAGATATCTCAACAAATCTCATTTGTATGATGGTTCAAATACCCCTCAAATGTTAATTATTCCCAAACATACATCTCTAATCCTGTAATTTGTCTCTTCCTTTCTGGCTATTCTCTTACCTGGAGTACTGCCAGTGCCCTCACAGTCTCCTCCTCCAAGGACTCACCTGAGATGCACCTCCTCTGTGGTACTCACGTCACCTGTCAATCCACGTGCTGTTCACTCCACTCTGCCTCATGTGTGATGGGTCATTGAGGCAGGTCCTCAAACATTTCCAGCTTTCTTCTCTCTGGACCCAGGATTACGACTGCTTTTCCTTGGCCTGTTGGAGATTGGGGCAGCCAATAGAAGGCTTCATTTCCGGTGTGGGACACTCTAGGACTCTGCCTGTGTACAGCACTGAGCTACACTTGAGATGATAGTTGCTCTGTCAATTGGAGGGCTTAGGAACACCTGAGTTCCCACCAACTAGGGATGGACAGGGAGCATTTGCAAGGTACAAACCTTTGCTGCTTTAATCAACTAGATTTGAAGATTGTTTATTACCTCAACACATCATGGCTTAGCCTGTATTAGACTCATTTATGTAAATGAGATTCACCTGTTCCAAAGTCCATGTAATTTAAGGACAGACATCAGCCTCTACATTTTAAACCACACACAAGGTCATTTCACCCAGTAGTTGCTCAAACAAGTTTCTTTGAATTGATATATATTCAATTAAACCACATCTAGAAGTAAAGAAAAATGTGTGTGTTGTTGATTGAAAAAAATACACAACCTAGAAGTTGAGAATTATGTTTTATTTGACAAACTTTCTGAGGACTTCAAGCCCAGGAGACAGCCTCTCAGATAGCTCTGAGTGACAGCTCCAAAGAGGTAAGGGAGGAGCCAGGACATATAGAAGTTTTGCAACCAAAACCAGGTAGTCAGAACATCAAATATTACAGTTAATTAAAGAAAACCAGACATCTCAAGTTAAGGAGTTTAGTGCTTTTCTATGTAAAGAAAGTTGCGAGCATCTGGACTTATTGAAATCATCCCTCTGATATGCACCTCAGCTCTCTGAGGCCAGTATCCTGTGCTTTCCCATCCTGAGTCCCCTCAGGGTGCACCATTGGGCTGGAGTGGCTGATGGCCACAACATCTTTTGTGTACTCATATGGCAGACAATATTTTTCATCCATGGGTGTGTTTTTAAGGAGGTGGAAAAACTTCCTTTCTAACTGTTGAAATGAAACATGCTGTATGGATACACTGCTTACTTTTGGCAATGTTCAAGATGTAACTAAGTAAATGCGATATTGGGTATATTTTCAAAAATGAAAATTAAATTGTTCTGATTTTACAAAAACAGAGCTTTTGTTTTCCTGACACAGCTATTTCTCAGGACAATAAAAAATATTTGCTTTATCATATTAAGTGATTGTTTGGCTTTTAAAAAGGGACAGTTATCATTTATTAAAACCCCTTATAAGCTCAGCACTGAATTAGCAGAGTCAAGTTTTGAAAACAATAATATCTAGGAAGTGAGCGGCAATTTTCACCCAAGGAAATCAAAGCTTCTGTTCAGAATGAGTTTATGTCCTGGTATGTTATGTCCCATGCTACAGGGATGTGAAAACTCAACCATACCCAATTGAACCAGGAAAGATCCAAGTCTTCTGTAGGATAGGGTTTGGCCCAACACAGGCTGGATGGAATCATAGAGGGGACTCCTTGCACAGGAGTGCTCCCTGGAAGAGAGATCTGATAGTCAGACCAATGGAATTCCTGTTAGAATGAGATGGCCAGGGCACCTATCAGGTTGTCGATTCTTTTGGATTTTTCGGTGTATAAATCTATTCCATGGAAACTCAATGTCAAGGCAGAGGAAGCAAGCGTCAGAAGTCATTATATAGTCATAGAGTGAGAATCGGGAATATAAAATGAAGTTAAGAGCTTGCAACTGATTAGAAGGCAGTTCTCTGTTTTGCTCTTGTATCTCCTTTTGTCTCCTGATAGCCTGCCAAGGCATGCCCCAGGCAGCTTAGAAAGAAAAGACTATTTCTTACTCTGCAAGAATATGAAAAGTAGGATCCTTATTTTCATTATCACAGTATGCCTTCATAAATGCAAAATCATTTGAAAGAGACTAAGTACAACTTGTGACATAATAAATACATCTTTGGTCTTTGTCCCCAGTTCATGACACGGAGTTCCTAAGTCTCTTGGAATTTCCTGAGTGATAAGAGTGTCTTTTGTTCCAATGAGGAGACTCTTGGTGGACTCCTGGAGGGCTTCAGGATGGGTGCTGGTCACCAGAAAGACCAAGCCATGATTAGGAGCTTGGAACTTCCAGTCTCACCTCCCATCCTCTGAAGAGGGGAGTGGGGATGGGGGTGTAGGGAGGTGGGGGGGTGGAGATTGACTTAATAACTGATCATGTCTACCTGATGAAGGGTCCATAAAAATCCCTAAACTACAGAGTTCCAGGACCTCCAGGTCAGTGAATATATCCAGATGCTGGGAGGATGACCCAACCCAGCTCCATGGGAGTGAAGTTCCTGTGCTAAGGACACGTCAGGACTGGACTCCACGTATTTCTTCATCTGATTGTTCAGCCATATCCTTTATAATAAACCAGTAAACATAGTTTTCCCTGAGTTTTGTGAGCCATATAACAAATTATCAAATCTGGGGAGGGCGTTGTGGAAACCTACAGTTTATAACCAGTTGGTCAGAAGCACAGGTGACATCTAGGATTTGCAACTGGAGACTGAAGTGGGGGCATCTTGTGGAGCTGAGCCCTTAACCTGTGGGGTCTGCATTAAGTCCAGGGAATATGTGCCAGGACTGAACTGTAGGACACCCAGCTAGTGTCTGAAGTGTGGGAAAACTGCATGCACATCTGTTGTCAGAAGTGTAGTGAGTGGAGGAAGCAAGTTTCCTTCTACAACTAAGAAATTAAAAAAAGAATCATAAAAGCTGAGCTATTTTGACATCATGCAACCTCAGATTTTCTTCTGATTTAGGAAATATAAGTGACCATTTTCCTGAACTGGCTTTTTTTTTTTTTTGAAAAGAGCAGTAGTAGTATCCCTGGAGTAATGCAGATATCAACTGTGATTTAATTTTGAGATCTTTCACAGTTGTTGTTATCACCTTTGGAAATCTATTGCTGTGTTTTACTCCACTATTCAGACTTCTCTCCTGATTTATTGATCACTAAGGGCATTCCAGATGGTTGATGGGGGAGGGACCTCAAAGCCTGATCAGATGATGTCTCTATTAACTCTTCCGACAAATTCTGTGACTACTGGAGACTTTGCTGAGTTTTCTTCAGATACAGCAACTTTGTGTGTAGATTAAATGACTAAACGTTTGTTTTTGTTTTTGTTTTTTAACCCTCCCAGGGGGAAGAAAACATTACAAACTAAAATCTTAATAGAAAATATTATGATTTTTACTGATACCAAATTGTAAAACAAGTTTATGCTATTTATTTGCCTTGGTTCACAATTCCTCATTTTATTCCTAGAGCAACAGAAGCAAGACATCACCTAAATCTTATAATTATGATCATGGCCAGGTTAAAAAAAAAATCTAGATTATGAAGTGTTTGCTAAGTTTAGCCATTGATATAAGTTGCAAATTGATATTAAAATATGTGCTGACTTTGTGGATTTATTGTGGGTTTATACATTATAGTTCAAATACGTTTTTAAAGACATAGCCTGAAAAATGGCTGTCAATATGCTTTAGACCTTAGACAATCTGAAACAATTTGAGGTGAGAAAGAGGTCAATACACATATATGTTCTTTCCATCTTAACTAAAGGCAAGATCCTGAGCAATGCTGTGATGTTATTCACCAGATGTTCTGTCTTCTATGTTCCTAATGACTTCATCCTACCCTCCCACCATCCACTTCCTCTACTTAATGGGATTGCCTCTTCAGTTTTCAGTGCAAGAGCTGAAGGGAAGGAGGAAGATGCTCTGAGTTGGCCACATCCAGCAGACTGGGGCATCCTGGGCCAGGTCACTGCCGTTCCTGCCCCCTGACTGTCTGGCCTCCGTTGGGGTTTTCCACACCTCATCACTAGTTACTAGCTTCCCTAGCTTCTGGTGGTGCCATCAAAGCTGAGTAAACTCATGTGCGTTTGCCAAGTGACTGCCTGAATTTTTAAAAATTGAAAAAATAATACTGGGTCTTATAGGCTAAAAGAAGATACCTAGGGTTACAAAACTTTTTAAATGTATATGGTAATACCATGTCCACGGAAAAAGATAATTAAACCATGCCATTTACCACTGGTATATTTACTCACATGCACAGGAAATGGTTTTAGAATTTTGGAAGACACTTTATATTTTCCTTGTTGTTTCCTCAGTTTCCTGTTGGCTTTTCCTTGTTTCTTCAGTTTCCTATTGGCTCTTGAATACTATGGAGCTGTGAAAACTTCTGTATATGTTTTGCATTGTTGCCATGAGAAATTACTGCAAACGTAGTGGCTTGAAACAACACAGATTTATTGTCTTATAGGTCTGTAGGTCAGAAGTTAAACATGGTCTCACTGGGCTAAGATTAAGGTCTCAGTTAAAGTCAAGGCAAGGAAATGGATTTCCTTCTCTTCCAGCTTCCCGAGGCCACCCTCATGGCCCTTCCTTCATCTAGAAAGCCAGCAACACAACATCTTTCTCTTCTTATGTTGTCATATCTCTCTGACCAGCTGGGAAAAGTTCTCTGCTTTTAAGAACTCATGTGATTAGACTGGACACCCCAGGATCACCTCCCCATCTCAAGAGCCTTAACTTATCTGCACCTGCAAAATCCCTTGACAGGCAACATAGTCACAGGGTCAGGGGATCAGGACGAGGACTTCTTTGGTGGGAAACATTATTCTACGGACCACAGTTCCTTACATGTGGGCCCTGCTGAGGAATGCCTGGATTAGATTCCCCAAAAGGGAAGGTGATAAATGGGTTTAGTCTGAGGAGTGGGGGAAAAAAAGCTGAGAACCAGAAGATGGTCGATTTCCTCTGAAAATGTTGTTTAGTGACTCCTGGGGAAAATCATCTGGCTTGATTTGTGGCACATCACACAAGATTAGGATTTGCACTGAACTCCTTTGAAATCCATTTTTACACCACCAGGTCCACAGATTGACATGGTATTTCTGGCAAAAACAGAAATGAAGCTTAGACCACTGTTCTTCCTTGTTTTCATGTCTGGAGAAAGTGTCGTTCAGGACAGAGATGCATGGAGACGGGCACATTTGCCCAGCTTTGGGCTTTGCTATCATAAGCAGATACAGCCTCCCTAAATACACCAGCATTAAACAGCCTGGATGCTGCGGGGGCCCTGAGTGTTCAACTCAATCTTTGTGTTAGTTATTCCTTGATTTAAAACTGTTATCTTCCTTTTTACTACATTTTCTTTCCTTCAATTGTGATTATTCGTTGAACAGAGGGAATTTACTTAATTTTCTTAATTATAAAAGAATGCCTTCCAGATTTTAATAGCTTTTAAAAAGTAGATGTGTCATGTAAAAAAATATGTCTTTGATATGAAATGTAATTCTGTACATTTTGAGATACTTCTATACAGACAATAACCTGTTATATATTACATTGCAATAAAATTGCCTTATTTTTTTCACATTTTATTATTCCTTTTACTCAAAACAAAGGTACTGAATGTACTGTAAGATTCTGAGGGTGTTTTTTACTGCAGTTTTGCAAAGATTTAGTTGCATATTCATAACCACTGGTGACATGGTGCCAAGCGCTGAAACAATTGTTCAGTGAATTCTTTGCATGACACTTCGGGGAAACGATAAAAGTGCTGAAGCTGGGTTCTATTTTAAGATCTTTGGCTGATGATTGTTAGAACTGAATAAAGGAACATTGCACAGCTACAGAAAGGTTCAAGAAGAGGAGAAACCAAGCATAGATGATTTTTTTTTTATTATTAATTAATTTATTTATTTATGGCTGCATTGGGTCTTCATTGCTGCATGTGGGCTTTCTCCAGTTGTGGCGAGTGGAGGCTACTCTTCATTGTGGTGTGCAGGCTTCTCATTGCAGGGGCTCCTCTTGTTGCAGAGCATGGGCTCTAGGTGCATGGGCTTCAGTAGTTATGGTGCGCGGGCTCAGTAGCTGTGGCTCATGGGCTCTAGAGCGCAAGCTCAGTAGTTGTGGTGCATGGGTTTAGTTGCTCTGCGGCATGTGGGGTCTTCCTGGACCAGGGATCGAACCTGGGTCCCTGCATTGGCAGGCAGATTCTTAGCCACTGTGCCACCAGGGAAGTCCCAGCATAGATGATTAGTTAGAAGAAAAAATTAATGTAGAGTATGGCCCACACTGTATTCCATAAATATTATCTGGATAATTGAAATCGTTCTAGTTCTAGAATAAATGCTCCAACTTATGTTTAAAAAGTTAGTGTTTGTACCTATTTCTTGATAGTTAATACACAGTCCCTAAAGATCTTATCTGTTAAGTAATATAGGAAAAGCAAAAGCCATCTTGTTGAAATATTATTCCAACTGATGAAAAAATGATAAGCAGAAATTCTTGCCTCAGAAGAAACTGAGGCAAATGAATTCAAATGTCTTACCCAAGTTCTCACAGCTGGTAGTGCTAACCAGAAATCTAGTCTTCTCATTTCTTTCCCTGAGATTTTTCTAGTGTGCTGTGCTGCAGCTCATGGAAACATGCTCTTTGTTATGCAATAATCCCTGTTGCAATATGAATTCACTTAGCACAGTGAAGAGCAATGACAAGGAGAAATTCAGTACCCAACTGTTTAACCAGTTTCTCCTTTGCATAGTTGTTCAAACAATATCTAAGGACCAGGAGAAATGACTTGATTCAGACAAGAACTTTTTAAAAGACAAGCTTATTCTTTGAGTTAGGGTCAATATCTTCTAATTAGCTGAGAAAAAAGACCTTGGAGGCTTGCTTCTCAGCAGAAGCTCATGATTTCCATCTCTAGGAGAAAGGGAAGAGACAAAGGAAAAATCAGCTCATAGTGGTTTTTAAAAAAATTACCAATTTGATTAAGGTATAAATGTCATATAATAAATTACTTATATTTAAAGATAAAATTTGAAGAGTTTTAACATATGTATGGACCCATAAAACCATAACCTCAATCCAGACAGTGAATACCCTCATTGGGCCCTACACAATCCTTTGTAAATCCTCCTTCTCATCACCCTCCTCCTGACACCCCCTCCAACCTCCAGGCCCCAGGCAGCTGCTGCTTCCTGTCACTATAGATTATTTTGTAGTTTTTAGAATTTTATGTAAATGGAATAATAATCTTTGTAATCCTTTTTGTCTGGCTTCTTTCACTCAGTATAGCTATTCTGAGATTCATCCATATTGTGGCATATACCAAGACCTCATTCCTTGTTATTGCTGAGTAGTATTCCATTGTATCCATATATCAGTTTATCCATTCACCTGTTAATAGATTTTTGGGTTGTTTCCATCTGGGGGCTTGAAAATAGAACTACTATGAACATTTGTGTCCAAGTCTTTGCATGGCCATATTCTTCCATTTATCCACTCCACCTGGAGTGGAATGGCTGGGATATATGGTAGAAGTTTGTTCAACATTTTAAGACACTACCAAACTGTTTTCCAAGGAAAATTAAATTTAGGGAGTAAAAATGTATAAAAGTAATCCAAGGGCCCAAGAGACCTACTCAGCACTTGAGCAATACTTTTCTTGTTCATTTAGTGAATTAGCAGTACATGAGTTCTACCTTCTCTGTATCACTGCCAACACTTGGCAATAGTCAGTCTTTTAATTTTCAGATTTTTTTTGGCGTGTAGTGATATCTTACTGTGGTTTTAATTTGCATTTCCTTAGTGACTATTGATATTAAGCATCTTTTCACGTGCTTATTTGCCATCCATGTAGTTTTAACTGCTTTATTATAGTATAATTCAGATAGCATACAATTCACCCATTTAAACCATACAGTTTTTAGTACATTCAAAGATATGTACAGCCATCACCATAGTCAACTTTAGATAGAATATTTTCATCACCTCAGAAAGAAACCCCATATCCTTTACCTATCATCTCTCAACTCTTTCCATGCCCCACCTGCAGCTCTAAGCAACCACTAATCTATTTTCTCTCTCTACAGATTTTCCTATTGTTATGAATGGAATCACACAATTTGTGGTCTTTCGTGACTGGCTTCTTTCACTGTGCATAATGTTTTCAAGGTCTTTCTATTTTGTGGTATCTATCTGTACTTTATTTTTATACTGAATAATGCTCCATAACATTGATATACCACATTTTGTTTATCCATTCATCAGCAGATAGACATTTGAGTTGCTTCCATTTTTTGTTTTTTATGAATAAAGCTGCTGTAAACATTCATGTACAAGTTGTTATGTGAACATATGTGCCCATTTCTCTTGGTTATATAGGAGTGGAATTACTGAGTGATATGATAATAATGTTTAATCATTTGAGGACCTTTCATACTGCTTTCCAAAGTGGTTGCATGATTTTTCATTCCCACCAGCATATATTAAGAGTGTTCCAACTTTTCCACATCTTCTCCAACACTTGTTGTTATCTGACTTTTTAACTCTAGCCATCCTAGTGGGTGTGGAGTGATATCTCATTGTGGGTTTGATTTGCATTTCCCTGATGACTAATGATGTCAAACAACTTTTCCTGTGCTTACTGGTCATTTGTATATCTTCTTGGAGAAAGCATTTATTCAGATCTATTGCCCATTTTTAATTGGGTTATTTTTCTTTATATTGTTGAGGTATAAGAATTCTTTGTATTTTTTAAATGCAAGTACTTTATTAGATAAATGGTTTGAAAATATTGTCTCCCATTCTGTAGTTTGCCCCTTTATTTTCTTTTAAGTGTCCTCTTACGCACAAAATTTTTAATTTTGATGAAGTCCTGTTTTTTTTTTCTTTTGTTCCTTGTACTTTTGGTGTTATACCTAAGAATCCATTGTCAGACCCAAGCACGTAAAGATTTACTCCTGTTTTCTTTTAAGAGCTTTATACCTTTAGCTCTTATATTTTGGTCATTGATCCATTTTGAGTTAATTTTGAATATCATCTGAAGTAAGGAAACAAATTCATTCTTTTGCATGTGATTATCCAGTTTTCCCAGCACCATTTGTTGAAAGACTGTACTTTCCCCTTTGAATGATCTTGACATCCTGGTCAAAATCAGCTGATCATAGATGTATAGATAGTTGATAATGTTTTTAAAAAAGAAAAAATAAATAACTCTAGCATTGGGGAAGCTAAAAAGATTTGCAATGAAATTTATTTCAAATTTGGATTAAAGGTTTAGTTGGATATATAACTGATCATCAGTCAGTCAGAACATATTTTTTCCATGTTTAGGCACTTGAACAGTTCTGATAAACTACTTTATTTGTGTGGAATAACTGAGTGTGAAAGTTTGCTAAAATTAGTATTGCCTAGTAGGTACTGAATCTGGAGGCAAACTTTTCTCTGGGGATGATATTGAGCCATAACTAAAGTGGCAACTGAGGATTGATTAATAGGTCCAAACTTCCATTCCAACAAGCCAATGGAACTAATTCTGCAGTTGGAGATAGTTGTATTTGGAATCTGATTGGGTCAGACTCAGCTGGAAAAAAAAAGTTACTCAAAATTAATTTTGGATTATACAAGACAGAAGTTTATTTATCCTTCACATGAATGTAACTGAGGTTAGCAGTCCTGTACTAACATAGCCATTGGAGTCCTGGATTCCTTCTAGTCCACCACTCCACCATCCTCTGGGAAATGCTATCATCTTCAGCACTCCAAAATGGTGACTCACACTCCAGCCATCACATATGTATTCCAGATAGCAAGTTCTAGGATGAAACATAGAGGAAGTGGGCAAAGGGTGCTCACCAGATGCCATGAAGGAGGTTTTTTGGAAGCCATTTTCCCCCTGTTCTCATACATTTCAATCACTAAGCATCTATCACAGAGCTACCTGTGGGCTATGCTACATGGCAAGGAAGGCTGGGAAGTGTAGTTTTTATCTGGTGCCTTTACAGAAATGAGTTTTTTTACTAGGGATATTGAGATGGGCAACCACAGTGATACACCGGATGCAGGCCAGTGCAACCCTAGATTCAGGCAGTAATTTTAAAACAATAATAAAATTGACTAAAAGTTAGGCTGTTTTTATTACCACATGCCAGTAAATCTAAATAGCATCAGAAGTAAAATATTTCTCTCTGAAAACATCTTTTGACAATATATTATCTAAACCAGGGTTTCTCAACCTTGGCACTACTGACATTTTTTCTTGTGGGAGAGGACGGCTGTCCTGAGTATTGTAGGATGTCTAGTGGTATCTACCCACTCATTGTCTGTAGAACAACTCCCACCCTGTTGTTGCACCAGAGATATTTCAAACATTGCCAAAACTTCCTTGAGGGGCAAAATCACACCCCAGTGAGAACCCCTGGTCTCAACATTTGCTGCAGTTTTGATGACTAGTAACTTTTTCTTTTGTTCAAAAATATATTAATGTAATTAAGATGTATTTTTAAAAATTTTATTTGTTTACTGACAAGATTATATATATGAGGTTCAAAATTAGGGCATTTTCACTGTCTGCATTTCCTTTCTGGCCATTATTTTTAGGAAGTTCATTTCATGATTATTTCTGAAAATAATTTTGTCATACAGAGTTGGAGGCTGTTAGAAAATACCCACCTGGCTGTGGACTTACCCCTGTGGCTCTGGGCAGCCAGTGCGCTCTGCCATCACTGGGTCCAAACAAACTAACTCTGAAAATAATAGAAGTCATCTTAAAAATGGGAGTCCTGGGATAAATTCCTTGCTAAAAATAACTCATTTGAAAAAGACTAATGACATTTCAAACACTGCAGGATCCAGACAGTGGGCGGAAGGCCCCCAAGGGCACCACCATTCCGGCCAGTTGATGGTCAGTGGCTGAAATCTGGGAGAAGGCAAGTGACAGAATGATGAAAACCACCTTATTTTGCATCAGAAAATCTCAACTGCAACGTTTCCTGAGACTAGGAAATGTGAACTTATTTGAAGAGAGGAAATCTGTGCTCCCTCTGTTCACCCATAAAACCTTGCCTGACACTCTGTTGAAAGTTGAGGGAGTTTCCTCTCAATGATGTATTAAATGAATGCAGAAATCTCCAGCAGTCTGACCACTCTGTGCGTTTTCATTTCCACAAGATGAGTTAATGAGAACCTAATGAACAATTCATGGGTTTCTCCATATAACAGGGTAGAAACAGTTTAAGTGGGATTTTGCTGAAATAGACATGCACATGCAAGAAGCCTGCATTAGAGAAACAGCGTATATTTGTACCAACACAAAACAGAACTACACTGACCTATATTTATTTTTAAAATCTGCATTAGAGGTCTTTGGAAGATTTTGATTTCAGAAGCCAGTCTCAAGTTTGGAAAATACCAATCTAAATGTATATTGCATTGACTACCAAACCACAGACTTGTCTTTTTTCCCCTATTGATTTAATCCTGGAGTTGGACAATCAGTGCAGTTTTAGATGATTGTGAAAAGTGATCAATAAAAAAAGAGACTTTGATGCTAAATCTTTCTTAAATAGGCCTCTCCCTCTCCTCCCCTCAAGTTTATTTGATGTCCTACTCTGTTGGTAACCATTAGTGTTATCAGGACAGGGTTATTTTCTGCAGAGTTAAGATGAATCTATTACTGATAGGGATAGAGTAGGATAATTAAATAGTCAGTTTAGAAATTCCAGCAGGGGATTAAAGACAGAAAGGGAATTTTAAGGGAGTTTGGGGGACTGTTGTAAGCTAATGACCACTCAAGAAAAGAATCCATTAACCTAGCAACAATCTATACTACATTGAAGGAAGACCAGGTGTCCAAGTGCCAGGCATACTCAAGCCACAAACCCTGATAGTTAAAATACAAGACAATAGATATGGGGTCTGAATCTTGTTATATGAAGTCAGGGAGTTAATAGTCTTTGAAGAATAGCATTTCTGCATGTAACCAAGGCAGAAATATAGGTGAAAGGGGACATTTTACAGAAACCTGAGATGAATTACCATATTTTAGTATATGTTACCACCCTTTTGCTAATATACATATGAGCTCAACAGTGTCATGGCAGTCCCAGTTAAACCATATAGGGCCAAATGATGTAAGCCTTGACGTCAGCCCAAGAATGAGAAGAAGGTTGTCTACTCCTCCTCCCCACTTTTCTTTTATTTATAAAAATAAAGCCCTCTCCCTCTCAGTCCTTGGGGCAGAGCCTTCTCACCTGCCCACTTGCATTTCTCACAAGCGTCTTATGCTAATAAACTCATTCTTCTCCTGCCAGTTTTCCTCTCTCTGATTTTTTCTGTGCCAGACAAAAGAACCTGAGCTTCAGTAAGTCCTGACCCCAGGTGAGTAGTTTCAATTAAAAGACAGTGGGTTCGAGTCCCCTTCTAAGTCAGGGATTGTGGGTTCAAGTCCCAATCTGAGGTGCAGGTGGATTCAAGTCCCAGCCCATGGGTTTGAGTCTCAGTCTGAGTTTTGGCTAAGTTTAAGTGCCACCTGAGAGAGAAGGAGTCCGGTTTCATTACCAGGTGGTGTCACTTGCTAGTGTATTCATGGGACATACAGATAGATAGACAAGCCCAGCACGTAAATACTACTGTAGACCTCTGTGATAAAAGAAGCAGAGCCAGTGTGAGCCAAAGATGCCAAACAATCCGTGCATCAAAAACAATATTTATCTACATCCCCTTGGGAATGCAAATTAGTACCACCCTTCTAAGGCAGATTTTCCCAATACCCAGAAAAAAATGCACACACATTTACCAGTAATTTAGCAATCCCACCTCTAGGAATCTATTCCAAAGACACACTGGCAAAAGATACAAAAAAATTTTGCATAAGGCTATTTGCTGCAGCATTATTTATAAAACTGAAAACTAGAAATAACAAAATATACACCAACAGGGGACGCTTTGAATAAACTACAGTACAGCCACACAGTAGAGTACCACACTGTTTACAACAGGCTGAAAATCATCCATGCCCCCCACCCCCACCCAAAAAATATCTACACCATATTCCCTGGAACCTGTGCAGGTTACCTTATAAAGCACACACACACACACACAAAGTGTGTGTGGGGGGGATCTTTGCAGATGTGATTGAATTAAGGATCTTGTGATGGGAATTATCTGGATGGACCCTAAATGCAACCTTTTAGGAAAGAGGTCCAGAGACATTTGACACACACAGAGGAGAAGGCAATGAGATGGTGTAACAGAGAAAGATTTGAAGATTCTGGCCTTGAAGACTGGAGTGATGTGGTCAGAAGCCAAAGAAGCTGGCAGCTACCAGCAGCGGAAGAGTCAAGGAACACGTTCTCCCTCCAAGCCTCCAGAGGGAGCACAGACCTGCTAATACCTTAATTTTGGCCCAGAGATTCTGAATTCTGACTTCTGGCCTACAAGAGAATAAATTTCTGCTTTTGTAAGCCATCATGTTTGTAGTAATTTGTTACAGCGGCCACAGGAAACTAATATATAGTCAAAACAAAGAATGAGAAGTATATTGTTGTGTATTGATTCTCTAGTATACAAAGTTGGCAAACTTTTCCCATAATGGGCCATACAGTTAACAATATTTTTGGCTTTGCATGCCTTACCATCTCTGTTGCAACTACTCAACTCTGCTATTGCAGCCACCAGCAGTATGTAAATAAATGAGTGTGTCTGTGTTCCAATAAAACTTTATTTACAAAAATAGGTAATAAACCAGATTTGGACTGCAAGTCATGTATAGTTTGCAAGCCCAAAATTAAGTGGAAAAAAAGTAAGGTGGTAAAAAGAAAGCACAATATGCTACCATTTATCTAAGAAAGGGAATATGAATAAATAAAGAAAACACTGGAAAGAAAACCAAAATATATTTTAAGTGGTTATAACATGTTAGAGAAGGAAGAGAATAGGGTGGAGGGAGTGGTGACAAAAACTAGACTTCTTTAAATATACTTTAGTTTATGCCTGTGACTTTGTAATCCTAAAAATATTTTATGTAAACATAAATCAAAGTTTAATTTAAAAAGCAGTGCCCATACACTGAAGGCAAAAGGAAGCAAATGAATCTGTGTCCCATTGGTGACATAACTATACAGAGACTTCAAAATACAGTTGTTTGACTATACATTCATGTGGGAAATATTCCTAAGACAAAAAAAAAAAAAAAATGAAAGCAAAAAACAGCTTCAAATGTTTTCATTAATAATGTTTCTGCTGATGTTTTAGTTATTCTAAGACTGGTGATATAACCAAGCAGGACCCTATGGGCCTTCCCAGAACAGGACTCCCCCACCCCGACATGTCCTCTGCCTGCCTTTTGTTTGTAGAAAAACTTTAGTCAAAGAATAAATTTAATCAGAGAAGTGAGAAAAGGCAGAAAGAGAGGAAAATAGTGAAGCAAGACAAAATAATAACACTTTAGCCATTAAACAAAGCCAACAACTTTTAGTTCTTCCCCAAGGGCTATAGATAATATTCTGAGCCATGTCCTTTGAGCTGTTTGGCAGATACTGAAACCCCACCAGGTGGAAGAAGTTAACTGTATGCTGCCCACAACACATAGACCCCAGACCAGTTGGAACCAGAAGGTTGATGAGGTTGACTCCCGATTACCTCACCACCAACGAATCAGAAGAATGTTCATCAGCTGATCCCACACCCGACAAACCTCCTCCCTCACCTTGTCTTTAAAAACCTGTCCCTGAAAACCATTGAGGGATTCAGGTCGTTTGAGCACTAGCTGCCTGGAGCCTGCAATAAACACTGCACTTTTCTTCACCACAATCCAGTATCAGTAGCTTGGCTTTACTGCCTGTGGGCCCGGGGACCCAAGTTTGGTTCAGTAACAGTGACTGCATATCGTGGAATGAAACAAATGGGTAAATTACATTAGGGTTATTGAGAACATGATTCTTCAGCATGAGAGAAAGAAGATGAAGGTGTGTAAGATAAATTACATTTAAAAAATAGCATATAGTCTGAATTTAAATTGTAAGGTAAAATACATCATGAACTAATACAAAATGTGTATGCATTTCGTAGTTCTGTCCATTGAAAGAGAAACCAACTCAGCAGCAACAGCTACCTCTAGCATCCAGATTGTGGCCTATAAGCAACATTTCGCATTAAAGATATCAGTGCTCCTGGGAGAAATGGCATATTCTGGTCTGGGACAGGAACTGCACAAGAAGAGTCTGGAACATCAAAGACTATTAGCGAACAACTTATGAAGTCTCTCAGTGGCCACAATTGGGACAATTTGAGCACAATAAAGAAAATACTGGAAATGGATTTGAGACAGGCTGGGACCTGGGACACTTTGCTGCAATGCTTGCACCTGGACAAATGTTTCCTCAAGCATCAAAATACAAAGAAACTATAAGGGACTAAAAATAGCTGTGTGCATACATAGTTGGGGAAAATCACGGACAAGATACAAAAAGACCAAAAAAAACCAACTGCCACTTCTGAAGAGCCAGGAACAAAAGCAGGGTACTGTGCATAACCCCTCCACACAGCACCACCTAAGGGGTGGGCAAACCACCTAAGCCATCCCTCCTTCCTGGCCCAACCTACGGTCTGCCCCTACCCTGACCCCATTTAAGGGACCAGCTCTTCCTCTCTCAGAGAGTGAGAAAGGAAAAGTGTTACTTGTTTTCACTGCTTAGTGCTGAGTCCCAGTGAAGCCCTGCCTGAATTTCCTGGTCTGGCCTATTATTCAATTTTTCAATAATTCAAAAATTATTCAATTTTTATTGAATAAAGAGTCTAAGAACCCTGGTCGTAACAGATTGAAACGCATGCACTATGTATAAACACATGAGTAGATACTGAAGGTTTCACAACAATAACCTCAGCTAAACTGCAGGATGCTATGGAACCAGATAGTTTTAAAGCTAGTAGTACACTGCCACTCATGAAGTTGTCTTAACAAACAAGGAAAGAAAGGCAAATGTAAACTGGATCAAGTCTCTAGATCTAATTACCTATTTCCATGAAACATGGGGAACAGAGAAACATATTTAATGACCTGAGTTAACAAATCCAGACTATAGGAAACTTTACAAGATAAGTTCATTCATCTTCCATGAATAAAGCACCAAGAAAAACAGAGGAAGGTGAGCCCGTTGACTAAAAGAGATTTAAAACATACATTGAACAAAGACAAGATATGCACCTTATTTCAATCCTTATTCAGAGTAAGTGTAAAAAAAAAAATCATGAGACAATCAAGAACATCTGAACACTGACTGGATATTTGAAGATAGCAAGGAATCAAATATATATCACATACATAAAAATAAATAAGGCAATAATGATACTTTTAAAATAAATTCTTTGCTCACTATTGAGGTTGCTAGAGTACAAGCTCATTATTTCTGCAAATCTGTAAATACCAGGAGAAAACAAAGCTTTCCTGAGCAGACTATATTTGATGAGAAAAAGTTATTCTATATAGAAGAACTGTAATAGGGAAGAACAAATATGACTCCATATCGATTGTGTTTTTTTTTTACTTTAACGTTTGTATTCTATTGCTTTTGCTAGAAGTTAATCACTATAAAGGATGTTGCCTGTAGCCTGAAATATACATAACAGCCCATTCTCAAGGCTCTGACCTTTAAAGGTATAAAACTTTCCCCAATAAAGACACAGACCTACTAGAGAATGGACTTGAGGATACGGGGAGGGGGTGGGGTGAGATGTGACAGGGTAAGAGAGTGTCATGTACATATATACACTACCAAATGTAAAATAGATAGCTAGTGGGAAGCAGCCGCATAGCACAGGGAGATCAGCTCGGTGCTTTGTGACCACCTAGAGGGGTGGGATGGGGAGGGTGGGAGGGAGGGAGATGCAAGAGGGAAGAGAAATGGGAACATATTGTATATGTATAACTGATTCACTTTGTTATAAAGCAGAAGCTAACACACCATTGTAAGGCAATTATACTTCAATAAAGATGTTTAAAAAAAAAAACAAAAAAAAAAACTTTCCCATTCATACAGAGATAAAAAGTTACAGAACAGATAATTACATTTGTCTTGTTGAAGGTTTACAGCAAGGGTCCCCAACCCCCGGACCATTACCAGTCCATGGCATGTTAGGAACCAGACCGCACAGCAGGAGGTGCATAGTGGGCGACCGAGTGAAGCTTCATCTGCCGCTCCCCATCACTCGCATTACCACCTGAACCGCTGCCCCCATCCCCCATCTGAGGAACAATCGTCTTCCACGAAACTGGTCCCTGGTGCCAAAAAGTTTGGGGACCGCTGGTTTACAGGAATATCATGACCAGACCTACAAAGGATTCCGACAGGAAGAAGTTTGCAACAATTAACCACACCCCTCCCGTTTTAATATAAAAGAAGCCTAAATTCTAACTTGGGTAAGATGGTTCTTTGGGACACTAGGCCACCTTCTTCTCGGTCTGCTGGCTTTCCAAATAAAGTCGCTATTATTGGCCCCAACAACAGTCTGTTGATTTATTGACCTATCGTGAGGTGAGCAGTACAACTTGGACTTGGTAATAGAATAACAGCTATCAAAAGTAGGAGGATAGATAATTTCCAAAACTGTATTTTGCAAACTCCAGTGAAACAATGGAACCGGCAGTAGCAGTGGCTGATAAAACCATTAGGCGAAGGGTTGCAGGGAACTTTATAATGGATGAAGTGAGTTAATGCCACTTGACCCTGTTTCTTATTCTTAATGTTATTAAATGAGGGACAACCTGGCAATGTGTGCTTCTGACCCTGTGCAACAGAGAGCACCCCACCACTTATAAAGTATTCTTGACCAAAAAGCTGCACTTCAGCCAAAGGAAGGCTCTCTACGGGTCTACCATCAGCTTCAGAATATGCCAGGAGGAAGCAGTAATTCAAATCCAAAGTGTAAAATAAATCTCAGGACAATGGATGCAATTTCTTTAACAAAGGCATGGCACAGAAAAGGGGTGTGGGTGTGGGTGTTTTTGAGGAATAAAGGCACAGGAGACCTACAGACCATATGCAGTGTGGGCCTTGCCTGCATCCTGATTCAAGCAATCCAATCATTAAAAGACATTTTTATTCTTTGGGGGACAATCCAGGAACCTTGTACATTGACTGGATATTAGATGAAGATGATAAGGAATTAATGTTATTTTGGGGCGTTGTGATAATGGTGTTGTGCTTATGTTAAACAAACAAAGCCATCATCTCATACCTACTAAAATATTTGCAAGTGAAATGAAATGGGGTTTGCTTTAAAATACACCAGCCCTTCCCAGAAAATGTGGTAGGAGATAGAGGAAATGGAAAAACTAAATGAACATGTGACACAGGAACAGCAGAATGGAAATGGATTTTGGAGCCATGTGATGGGTTCTTGGTGGTTCAGTGTTCTGTGCAATCTGCTTGTAACATGTTTGAAAATTCCATTAAGATCTAAAAAGAAATTAAAAAGCCCCTGCTGCTTTCTTCCTCTTTGTTCAATATGATATATCAGTTACCGACTGTTACAAGAACAGAATCAATGTTCAATTTTTTGCTTTTGAAAAACATATGTAGATCAAGTTCTGAAATTAATTTTTCTTTTTACTCCATCCTTATGGAGCTTAGAGTCACATTTTTATTTCACCACACAAATGTTTTCAGAATTCCAAGAAGCAGAGTATAGCTTTCATTTGGCAAAGGGCAAGCAGCCTTATTTATAAGGACATATTTAAAAGTGATTTAGGTACAGACGGATGTACTGGAAGATAGTAAGTATGAATGTTAGAACAGTTAATGAAAACAACCTTCAGGGGCTTTTTGTATGTAAAAGTGTATCCTTCAGATGTTCAAAGCATATTTATTTACATTAATATATCTTTTAAAAATGGCAGCAAACTAGACCAGCAGAGACTTGATTTTTTCACTTTACATGTGGACATTCCACATTAGTGTATATAGGTCTACCTCATTCTGTTCATGCAGTGACTGTGTAATAGTCTACTTTTGGATATACCATAATTTATTTCACCAGTCCCTCAGTGATGGGCTTGAATTTCCTCATAGACACCTTATCCTGTGCTGGCACATATGCGCATAAATTCTGAGCAGCATAGTTAGTGAGACAAAGGTTATGCATTTAAAATTTTGATGGCTATCACCAGTTTTCCTCCAGAAGGCCATCTCTTGATCTACATTTACAACGTATGAGAGTGCTTCTTCCCTCACAATCTCACATGACATAGGAGAAGATTTCCTGATTTTGAAGGCCTTTTCAGAACCTATGCTGCAAACAGTGGTCATCCTTTTAGAAAAGGCTGTTGCTTGGAAAGGATGGATAACAAATAGTAAACAGGTAATATTCAGCCTTACTTAGCCTGGAGAAAGGTAGGTATAAGCTGAACTCACTGTCCTCAATAGTGTTCAAGTCATAGTTGCTTTTGCTTCGGGCAATAATTACCCTATTCATTTTTTCATTTCCTTATATAAGGGTTATATAGATTGCCAAAGGTTTAAGGAAATGTAGAAATATTTATTCACAATAATAATGTAAACTTTAAAGCTTTTAAATCTTGGTTAATAGCAATAACAAAGAAGACTATCTACAAGGGAAGAAAGGGAAGCAGCTGCCTTGCAGTTCTGTAAAGAATTAGGCTAGAAAACTAGGCCTGCAGTTGCTAAAAGGTGTTCATAGATTTAGTTAACAAAGTGTCTGGCCAGTCATTAAACTCTAAAATTTGGTCCCAAGATAAATATCAAATATTAAAGCACTGCTTCTAATTTTTACATGGGTGAAGCCGAACACTAATGACTGCATTTTCCTCACTTCAGACCAAATTGGAGAACATTTTGCTTACGGCCCACGGAGGGACGCTGATAAAATGTCAACGGGAACTCCTTTCAGTACTCAGTAAAAGAAAAGATGCACCTTGTGTATGCAATTGCTATTCTTGACACCCTGCTTTCTAGTTCCTGAGTTAAAGAAAAAGTACCAGAAGTGCAAAAAAAAAAAAAAAAAAAATGATTTAGGTACAGACGGATGTACTGGAATCTAGTAAGTTGGAATGTTGGAGCAGTTAATGAAAACAGCCTTCAGGGGCTTTTTGTATATAAAAGAAAGGAAAATGAAAAAAAACTCATTCCACATTCTCACCTTAGCCATGGAAAACCCTTGTGATGATTCATTCTATTTTCAGATAACTTATTCACAGAAAAGTCCTGAAATACAATCTCACCAAGTGCCTGATGACGTATTAATCACTGAACGCCCTCCACGGTCTTGGCTGCAGACTTTGGTCCCTATGCAGTGTAGGGCTGGAGAAGACAGCCTGTGTTAAATAAAGGCTGACAAAGCCCAACAGACTTGGGGCTTCCCAGACACCTGTTTTGTTGATGAGACTGGGACTCTGGTCTCTCTGACTCCAAGCTCATGAAGACACAGAGGGGACATGTTAGGGGAAATTCTCTTTAAATGTTTGCTTGTCCTCCCTTTTGATGTTTCTATGCTTTAGAACATAGGAAAATGAATTCCACAAACAAGTTTCTCCAGGTCCATTCTTCCCACTGTTGTATCTTGCTGGATAATCAGTCCCCATCCCTCTGAATTGGCAGTTTCTCCAATGAGAGGGAGATAACAGAAGTGAGCCTAGGAGAATAGAACGCAAAACCTATTGCAAGCACATTACTCCTTGGCAACTGAAATAGGTCTAATAGGCTCTGGAGACAGCCAAGCCTCTGCAGTCATTTATCTATCTGCTCTGCTCCCATCCCTGTTTTAATCAGTTCTGCAGAGCTGCCACAGAATGAGTACCGGAGAGCACTCACCTGTGCACAAGCTGCGGGACTGTGATGCTGGAAAAGGACATGCTTCCCTCTCAAAAGCAGCAAAAAACCCCAACAATCTAATTTATCAGAACTGAATTTTTAATTAAAGGGAGAGGAGGGGAAAATTGATCCAGTAACAAATACATCAAAGGGTTTCATGGAATCTATTTCTCCTTCCCTCCTGTCAGTCAGACCTAAACTGCACCACCAGCAAGAAGCAGGGGTGTCAGTGTTACCGCACTCAGGTTCAGCTGCTCACTGCTCAAAAGCCAATAATCGAGGGGCAAGTGTCAGGAGAAAGGAAAGGGGCTCTATTCAGAAAAGCCAGCAATCTGGGGAGAAGCTGGACTCTTGTCCAGGGACCAACTCTGAAGATTCTGCTCAGCCATGACAATTTTTAAAGGGAAAAAGGGGAAACAATCTCAGTTAATTGTTAAGGAAGGAGGTCAGATTCTTCATCATTTTTCCATTGTGTGCAGACCTGCTGACTTCTCCTGATCTTCCTTTGGATGCTGTCTTGCCTGTGTGGTCCGCCTGCAAATTTGCTAAGGGGAACATGGGGGTAGAGATTTAGTCATTCTTTAACTACTTAATTCTTCATTCTTATTCCTTTTAATCCAGGAAAGGAGTCAACAGGTTAGGCAAGGCATTGTGTATATTCAGTAGAGCAAAATCAGGAGTTAGGTTAAATGTTTCCTAGTGATCTCATTTTTATAATTAAGGTCTGAGGAAAACAGAGATGGGCAAACAGAAAAGGGGCAAAAGAGTTGCTTACAAATCCCCACTTGTCAGACATCATTCCATTTCTATGGGATTAAAAGTGGATGTCTGTCTTCTGTAACTTCTTCATGCTGACATAGGGGACCGTATTCTTAGAGTGGAAGATGTTGCCATGGGTCTGTAGCATCTCTTTGCTGACAATTTTAGTTGCCTGCTTACATATATGGGCAGAGCAAGCTACAATTATTCTAATACCCACAAAAATATAGATTATTATGAGCAATAGTGTTAATCCCATTCTTTCATCAGACACTGAGTCTGTGACTATTGTCCTAATCATTAACTGCTCGACCCTGCTCTCTTGTGACTCTGGGAGGTCTGGGAGACTTCAGCTTTCCTGCAAACAAGAGAGAGGGGACATAGAGGGGCCTTTGTACTTGAGTGGGGAGGCACAGCATTCTGCTCGGTTCCATCAGCACCCTCTGAACTGATGTCCATCAGCAATTTTTCTTCTGGAGTATTGTTTGCTGTGTTCCTTGTCATTCACAAAGATGCTGATAGAGGAGCCTCCAGGCAATTTTTCTTTTGTTTTAGATTCAAAACCAACAAGCACATATTTCACTTAACCTCCGAAGTCCTGGATATGGGGGGCATTCTTCTTTCGTGGCGCTGTCCTCACTCAGCATTAAGTGTGGCCCTTATTCTGCTTTGGCTCTCCAGTTGCCCACACAGCATTAGAAGAGACCGGGTCGTTAGTAACGAGTGCGGAGTGCTGTTCAGTGGAAGAACTACTTGCTGAATAAGTGCAAGTGAAAGGATTTTACAGACTCCGGAGATAATCGGCATGCAAGATGGTAATACAAATCTACTTACTGATGGACTTCTCAAGGGATTGTGATGTGCAATCCACAAAGGAAGGAAAAGGTCAGAAAAACATACAACAGTTAAAATCACACACAACATACAGATAAAACTGTATTTGAATTGGGTTTATTTTTGATGACTTGCCATATCAACACAGGCATGACTAGGCCTGACCACATTCTCCCAAAATGTCTTTTCTGGGACCTGTCTATTCAGCTCCACAAAGCAACACAGAGAAAGATGCAGATCACCGACTGAACAAGTTTCCAGCCCTTGTAAGTCTGGCTTGCTGATGGTTGAAAGGCCTGCAGCCCGTGCCTCGTGTGGCCTGCCCAGCAGGTCTCCCGCAGCATCATTGAAACTCTCTGCCTTGCTCTGTCACCGGTGTGTCCGCCTCAGGAATCAGGAGATGGACGCCGCAGAGTGATGGCTTCAACCGGGGAAGCGGATGAGGACAGACGGTGTTTCCTTAGCCCAGGGGACCCTCAGCTGGGAGGAGAGAAGAGGAGCAACCCCTCTGGTGCAGCTTGAGATTCAGGGCAGCTTACTTGGCTCATTCTCCTTTTGACCACATGTTTATTACCCCCTTTCAACAAACGGTCTTATGGAGATTTACCATGGGTTCCAATGGCTCTGGAATTTTCCTGATGTTTTGGTTCCCCAGAGCTGTCCACTTAGCCCGAGTTTCTCTTTTGAGGCTTGAGTCCTGAGTCCACCACAGGCCTTTGTTTTGTGGTGAATTTACCCAGTGTGGCCATCCTGAGGGAACCACAGAATCCTTGATTCAGAGCTCTCTGCCTACCATCTGCCACCTGTCCCCAGCCCTCATCTGGCCCTCACTCTCTCCCTAGAAGCTTGTGGTATGGTTAGAGGCAATTTTTATAAGAAAGTACTGGGCCTTATTTGGGGTCCAAACAGGATTTTCTGTAACATCCCCCTCTCATTCTCGTGATGCCATCCAAGGAGACAGAATGAGTCAACTTGGTCTTGTACCTCGGGGCTTACAAACATCACACCGTGGCCTCCCTTCAGACAGGCTGCCCATCATGTGTTCCTCATATGGTTAGATTGCTTCCTGTGGCCTCACTTCTGTTCTCCAAAATCCCTCTACAGCACTCCTGGTGTGCTTGACCTGTGCTGAGTTTAATGGTTAAATCCAGTCCATCAAAGACAGCCTGTGTGTCTCCTCTATGCCAGGCACTGCCAAAAACGTGGGGACACAAAGGTAAATACAGCATGTTTTTATGACCCCAGGAGGTCATATTCTTGATCAGGAATGGGGCAGGGGTAGGACATGTAAAACAAATCATAGAAGACATGATTAAAATATCTTCAGAAAACAGGACCAGTTTGGAGTCAGATTGAGGTTTTGTAAGAGGAATGGAACATTAGCAAGGTGACAAGGACTGCTGGGGGTCCCCAGGTAGAGGAGCCAGTATGTGGAAAAACTTATAAGTATGGCATGTTTAGAGAAGTGCAAAGACAGTGGATTAGTAGAACATGAAATGCTAGAGGAGAGTGTGGGTGTTGACTGGCAGGAGGAGAGTTGCTGGGGACACATGGTGGGGGGTGGGTCCAATGTGTGTGTTTTTTCGACACCACAAAACAATTTTTCAACACCAGCTGGGTGTTCTACAATTCAACTAGATTCTGACACGTTCTACCTGGAGGTAGATTAGATCTCACACGTTAAGGGTTCAGTACTACAAGACTGCCCCACCCCCCACCACCACTTCAGATGCCAATTGCAAATCCAGGTTGTCACCTGTGCTTCTGACCAACAGGCTAGAGGTTGAAAGTTCCCACAAACCTCTCCTTGGGTTCAAATGACTTGCTAGAATAGCTCATAGAACCAAAGAAAATAGTTTACTCACGAGATTACCAGTTTGTTATAAAGGATATAATTCAGGAACAGCCAGATGGAAGAGATGTATATGACAAAGTACATGGGAAGGGGCGTGGAGCTTCCATTCTCTCTCCAGGTCTACCACACTCCCAGCACCTCCATGTGCTCATCACCCTAGAAGCTTCTCTAACTCAATCCTTTGGGTAGAGGCTTCATTACATAGTCATGATGGATTAAATCACTGACCACTGGTAATTGATTCAACCTCCAGCGACTCTCCTCTCCCCAGAGGTCAAGTGGTGGTACTGAAAATTCCAACCCACTATTCATGGTTGGGTCCCCTGGCAACCAGCTGCTATTCTGTGGTTATCTAGGAGCTTTCCCCAAATTACCTTATTAACATAAACTCAGGAGTGGTTGAAAGGGGTTTGTTATGAATATCAAGACATCTTTACTGCTCTATTCACCTAGGAAATTTCAAGGGTTTTAGGAGTTCTGTGACAGAAACAAGGACAAAGACTAGTCCCAGGATGAATATGGGGCAAAGTCAAACTCTTTGAACAGGGAAAGCACTAAGTCCACAAGCCACACACACATGCAATGGTAAAGGGTGAAAATGTAAGTGACTAAGGGGGGTTTAAGTACAATCTTTAGCCAATAGGTTGTTTATGAAGACCAGGAGGTGATTCCTAGGAAGTCAGGCTAAAAGATAAAAACAAAGGAAAAAGTCTAAGTAGGGATACCAGAGGCTGTGCAATGCAGAAAAAACAGATACATAGAATTAGTCCAATCCAGAGATACCAAACTACAGGAAGGGGAGGATCAGTATTCATAGTTGCTACAAATATATTCTCTAAAATGTCTAGTGTCCAACAATAAGAAATGTGAGACATGCAAAGAAACAGAAGAGTGTGGAGAAAGAATGGTCCATATAGAGGGAAAAATAGCAGTGGTAGAAATTGCCTTTGAGAAGACAAATATGTTGGACATAGCAGCCAAATACTTAAAAGTAGTTATTACAAATATGTTGACAGAACTAAAGGAAACCATGTTTAAAGAATTAAAGAAAGACATGATATAGCAACTCATCAAATAGAGAATATCAATAGAAATTTTTAAAAAACTAATGTAGATGTTGCAGTAAAATATTACATTACTGAAATGAAAAAGTCACTAGAGTTGTTCAACAGAAGATTTGAGTTGGCAGAGGAAAGAATCAGCAAACTTGATGATAGATTACTAGAGATTGTACAGACTGAAGAACACAAAGAAAAAATAAACAGAGCCTCAGAGAAATGTGGAACAATATAAACACATCAAGATAAACATAATGGGAATAACATAAGGAGATGAGAGAGAAAGGGGCAGAAAAAATAGAGAAATAATGGCTGAAAACTCCCCAAATTTGACTTAAAAAAAAAAAAACTCTAATCGACACATCCAAGGATCTGAGTGAACCCCAAGTAGGCAATTTTATTTTATTTTATTTTTTAAACACCTTTATTGGAGTATAATTGCTTTACAATGGTGTGTTAGTTTCTGCTTTATAACAAAGTGAATCAGTTATACATATACATATGTTCCCATATCTCTTCCCTCTTGCATCTCCCTCCCTCCCACCCTCCCTATCCCACCCATCTAGGTGGTCACAAAGCACAGAGCTGATCTCCCTGTGCTATGCGGTTGCTTTCCACTAGCTATCTATTTTACATTTGATAATGTATATATGTCCATGCCACTCTCTCACTTTGTCACATCTTACCCTTCCCCTTCCCCATATCCTCAAGTCCATTCTTTAGTAGGTCTGTGTCTTTATTTCCGTCTTGCCACTAGGTTCTTCATGACCTTTTTTTTTCCCCCCCCTTACATTCCATATATATGTGTTAGCATACTGTATTTGTTTTTCTCTTTCTGACTTACTTCACTCTGTATGACAGACTCTAACTCCATCCACCTCACTACAAATACCTCCATTTCATTTCTTTTTATGGCTGAGTAATATTCCATTGTATATATGTGCCACATCTTCCTTATCAATGCATCCGATGATGGACATTTAGGTTGCTTCCATGTCCTGGTTATTGTAAATAGAGCTGCAATGAACATTTGGTACATGACTCTTTTTGAATTCTGGTTTTCTCAGGGTTTATGCCCAGTAGTGGGATTGCTGGGTCGTATGGTAGTTCTATTTTTAGTTTTTTAAGGAACCTCCATACTGTTCTCCATAGTGGCTGTATCAGTTTACATTCCCACCAACAGTGCAAGAGTGTTCCCTTTTCTCCACACCCTCTCCAGCATTTATTGTTTCTAGATTTTTTGATGATGGCCATTCTGACCACTGTGAGATGATATCTCATTGTAGTTTTGATTTGAATTTCTCTAATGATTAATGATGTTGAGCATTCTTTCATGTGTTTGTTGGCAATCTGTATATCTTCTTTGGAGAAATGTCTATTTAGGTCTTCTGCCCATTTTTGGATTGGGATGTTTGTTTTTTTGTTATTGAGCTGCATGAGCTGCTTGTAAATCTTAGAGATTAATCCTTTGTCAGTTGCTTCATTTGCAAATATTATCTCTCATTCTGAGGGTTGTCTTTTGGTCTTGTTTATGGTTTCCTTTGCAGTGCAAAAGCTTTTAAGTTTCATTAGGTCCCATTTGTTTATTTTTGTTTTTATTTCCATTTCTCTGGAGCTGGGTCAAAAAGGATCTTGCTATGATTTATGTCATACAGTGTTCTGCCTATGTTTTCCTCTAAGAGTTTGATAGTGTCTGGTCTTACATTTAAGTCTTTAATCCATTTTGAGTTTATTTTTGTGCATGGTGTTAGGGAGTGTTCTAATTTCATACTTTTACATGTACCTGTCCATTTTTCCCAGCACCACTTATTGAAGAGGCTGTCTTTTCTCCACTGTATATGCTTGCCTCCTTTATCAAAGATAAGGTGACCATATGTGCATGGGTTTATCTCTGGGCTTTCTATCCTGGTCCATTGATCTATGTTTCTGTTTTTGTGCCAGTACCATACTGTCTTGATTACTGTAGCTGTGTAGTATAGTCTGAAGTCAGGGAGCCTGATTCCTCCAGCTCCATTTTTCGTTCTCAAGATTGCTTTGGCTATTTGGGGTCTTTTGTGTTTCCATACAAATTGTGAAATTTTTTGTTCTAGTTCCATGAAAAATGCCAGTGATAGTTTGATAGGGATTGCATTGAATCTGTAGATTGCTTTGGGTAGTAGAGTCATTTTCACAATGTTGATTCTTCCAATCCAAGAACATGGGATATCTCTCCATCTATTTGTATCATCTTTAATTTCTTTCATCAGTTTCTTATAATTTTCTGCCTACAGGTCTTTTGTCTCCTTAGGTAGGTTTATTCCTAGATATTTTATTCTTTTTGTTGCAATGGTAAATGGGAGTGTTTTCTTAATTTCAATTTCAGGGTTTTCATCATTAGTTGCATTATAGGAATGCAAGAGATTTCTGTGCATTAATTTTGTATCCTGCTACTTTACCAAATTCACTGATTAGCTCTAGGAGTTTTCTGGTAGCATCTTTAGGATTCTCTATGTATAGTGTCATGCCATCTGCAGTGACAGCTTTACTTCTTCTTTTCCGATTTGGATTCCTTTTATTTCTTTTTCTTCTCTGATTGCTGTGGCTAAAACTTCCAAAACTATGTTGAGTAATAGTGGTGAGAGTGGGCAACCTTGTCTTGTTCCTGATCTTACTGGAAATGGTTTCAGGTTTTCACCATTGAGGACGATGTTGGCTGTCAGCTTGTCATATATGGCCTTTATTATGTTGAGCAAAGTTCCCTCTATGCCTACTTTCTGCAGAGCTTTTATCATAAATGGGTGTTAAATTTTGTCGAAAGCTTTCTCTGCATCTATTGAGATGATCATAAGGATTTTCTCCTTCAATTTGTTAATATGGTGTATCACATTGATTGATTTGTGTATATTGAAGAATCCTTGCATTCCTGGAATAAACCCCACTTGATCATGATGTATGATCCTTTTAATGTGCTGTTGGATTCTGTTTGCTAGTATTTTGTTGAGGATTTTTGCATCTATGTTCATCAGTGATATTGGCCTGTAGTTTTCTTTCTTTGTGACATCTTTGTCTGGTTTTGGTATCAGGGTGATGGTGGCCTCGTAGAATGAGTTGGGGTGTGTTTCCTCCCTCTGCAATATTTTGGAAGAGTTTGAGAAGGATAGGTGTTAGCTCTTCTCTAAATGTTTGATAGAATTCACCTGTGAAGCCATCTGGTCCTGGGTTTTTGTTTGTTGGAAGATTTTTAATCAGAGTTTCAATTTCAGTGCTTGTGATTGATCTGTTCATGTTTTCTATTTCTTCCTGGTTCAGTCTTGGCAGGTTGTGCATTTCTAAAAATTTGTGCATTTCTTCCAGGTTGTTCATTTTATTGGCATAGATTTGCTTGCAGTTATCTCTCATGATCATTTATATTTCTGCAGTGTCACTTGTTACTTCTCCTTTTTCATTTCTAATTCTATTGATTTGAGTCTTCTCCTTTTTTTCCTTGATGAGTCTGGCTAATGGTTTATCAATTTTATTTATCTTCTCAATGAACCAGCTTTTAGTATTATTGATCTTTGCTATTGTTTCCTTCATTTCTTATTCATGTATTTCCGATCTGATCTTTATGATTTCTTTCCTTCTGCTAACTTTGGGGTTTTTTTGTTCTTCTTTCTCTAGTTGCTTTAGGTGCAAGGTTAGGTTTTTATTTGAGATGTTTCCTGTTTCTTGAGGTAGGATTGTAGTGCTATAAACTTCCCTCTTAGAACTGCTTTTGCTGCATCCCATAAGTTTTGGGTCTTCATGTCTCCATTGTCTTTTGTTTCTAGGTAATTTTTGATTTCCCCTTTGATTTCTTCAGTGATCACTTCGTTATTAAGAAGTGTATTGTTTAGTCTCTATGTGTTTGTGTTTTTTACAGACTTTTTTCCTGTAATTGATATCTCATAGCATCTCATAGCATTGTGGTCGGAAAAGATACTTGATATGATTTCAATTTTCTAAAATTTACCAAGGCTTGATTTGTGACCCAAGATATGATCTATCCTGCAGAATGTTCCACGAGCACTTGAGAAAAATGTGTATTCTGTTGTTTTTGGGTGGAATGTCCTATAAATATCAATTAAGTCCATCTTGTTTAATGTATCATTTAAAGCTTGTGTTTCCTTATTTATTTTCATTTTGGATGATCTGTCCATTGGTGAAAGTGGGGTGTTAAAGTCCCCTACTATGATTGTGTTACTGTCGATTTCCCCTTTTATGGCTGTTAGTATTTGCCTTATGTATTGAGGTGCTCCTATGTTGGGTGAGTTGCTCCTATGTTGGGTGTATAAATATTTACAATTGTTATATCTTCTTCGTTGCTCGATCCCTGGATCATTATGTAGCGTCCTTCTTTGTCTATTGTAATAGACTTTATTTTAAAGTCTATTTTGTCTGATATGAGAATTGCTACTCCAGCTTTCTTTTGATTTCCCTTTGCATGGAATAACTTTTTCCATCCCCTCACTTTCAGTCTGTATGTGTCCCTAGGTCTGAAGTGGGTCTCTTGTAGACGGCATATATACAGGTCTTGTTTTTGTATCCATTCAGCCAGTCTGTGTCTTTTGGTGGGAGCATTTAATCCATTTACATTTAAAGTAATTATCGATATGTATGTTCCTATTCCCATTTTCTTAAATGTTTTGGGTTTGTTATTGTAGGTGTTTTCCTTCTCTTGTGTTTCTTGCCTAGAGAAGTTCCTTTAGCATTTGTTGTAAAGCTGGTTTGGTGGTGCTGAACTCTCTCAGCTTTTGCTTGTCTGTAAAGCTTTTAATTTCTCCATCAAATCTGAATGAGATCCTTGCTGGGTAGAGTAATTTTGGTTGTAGGTTTTTCTCCTTCATCACTTTAAATATGTCCTGCCACTCCCTTCTGGCTTGCAGAGTTTCTTCTGAAAGATCAGCTGTTAACCTTATGGGGATTCCCTTGTGTGTTATTTGTTGTTTTTCCCTTGCTGCTTTTAATTTGTTTTCTTTATATTTAATTTTTGAGAGTTTGATTAATATGTATCTTGGTGTGTTTCTCCTTGGATTTATCCTGTATGGGACTCTCTGTGCTTCCAGGACTTGATTAACTATTTCCTTTCCCATATTAGGGAAATTTTCAACTATAATCTCTTCAAATATTTTCTCAGTCTCTTTCTTTTTCTCTTCTTCTTCTGGGAACCCTATAATTCAAATTTTGGTGCGTTTAATATTGTTCCAGAAATCTGAGACTGTCCTCAGTTCTTTTCATTCTTTTTTCTTTATTCTGCTCTGCAGTAGTTATTTCTACTATTTTATCTTCCAGGTCACTTATCCGTTCTTCTGCCTCAGTTATTCTGCTATTGATCCCTTCTAGAGTATTTTTAATTTCGTTTATTGTGTTGTTCATCATTGCTTAGTTCCTCTTTAGTTCTTCTAGGTCCCTGTTAAATGTTTCTTGCATTTTTTCTATTCTATTTCCAATATTTTGGGTCATCTTTACTATCATTATTATGAACTCTTTTTCAGGTATACTACCTATTTCCTCTTCATTTGTTAGGTCTGGTGTGTTTTTACCTTGCTCCTTCATCTGCTGTGTGTTTTTCTGTCTTCTCATTTTGCTTATCTTACTGTGTTTGGGGTCTCCTTTTTGCAGGCTGCAGGTTCGTAGTTCCTGTTGTTTTTGGTATCTGTCCCCAGTGGCTAAGGTTGGTTCAGTGGGTTGTGTAGGCTTCCTGGTGGAGGGGACTGGTGCCTGTGTTCTGGTGGATGAGGCTGGATCTTGTCTTTCTGGTGGGCAGGTCTACGTCTGGTGGTGTGTTTTGGGGTGTCTGTGGCCTTATTATGATTTTAGGCAGCCTCTCTGCTAATGGATAGGGCTCTGTTCCTGTCTTGGTAGTTGTTTGGCATAGGGTGTCAAGCACTGTAGCTTGCTGGTCATTGAGTGAAGCTGGGTCTTGGTGTTGAGATGGAGATCTCTGGGAGATTTTCGTCGTTTGGTATTATGTGGAGCTGGGAGGTCTCTTGTGGACCAGTGTCCTGAAGTTGGCTCTCCAACCTCAGAAGCACAGCCCTGATGCCTGTTTGGAACACCAAGAGACTTTCATCCACATGGCTCAAAATGAAAGGGAGAAAAAATAGAAAGAAAACAAAAGAAAGAGGATAAAATAAAATAAAGTAAGATAAAATAAAATAAAGATATTAAAATAAAAAATAATTGTTAAGAAAAAAAAGAAAAAAATTTTTAAGTAAAAACAAAAAAAAAAAAACATTAAAAATGGACGGACAGAGCCCTAGGACAAATGGTGAAAGCAAAGCTATGCAGACAAAATCGCACACAGAAGTATACACATACACACTCACAAAAAGAGGAAAAGGGGAAAAAATAATATATCTTATTCCCAAAGTCCACCTCCTTAATTTGGGATGATTCGTTGTCTATTCAGGTATTCCACAGACGCAGGTACATCAAGTTGTTTGTGGAGCTTTAATCCGCTGCTTCTGAGGCTGCTGGGAGAAATTTCCCTTTCTCTTCTTTGTTCGCGCAGCTCCCGGGTTTCAGCTTTGGAATTGGACCCGCCTCTGCATGTAGGTCAACTGAGGGTGTCTGTTCTTCGCTCAGACAGGATGGGGTTAAAGGAGCAGCTGCTTCGGGGGCTCTGTCTCACTCAGGCCGGGGGGAGGGAGGGATACGGATGCGGGGCGAGCCTGTGGCGGCAGAGGCCTGCGTGACGTTGCACCAGCCTGAGGAGCACCATGCATTCTCCCAGGGAAGTTGTCCCTGGATCATGGGACCCTGGAAGTGGCGGGCTGCACAGGTTCCAGGAGGGGAGGTGTGGAGAGTGACCTGTGCTTACACACAGGCTTCTTGGTGGCAGCAGCAGCAGCCTTAGCGTCTCATGCCTGTCTCTGGGGTCCACGCTGTTAGCGGCAGCTCGCGCCCATCTCTGGAGCTCCTTTAAATAGCGCTCTTAATCCCCGTTCCTCACGCACCAGGAAACAAACAGGGAAGAAAAATTCTCTCGCCTCTTCAGCAGTTCCAGACATTTTCCCAGACTCCCTCCCGGCTAGCTGTGGCGCACTAGCCCCCTTCAGGCTGTGTTCACGTCGCCAACCCCAGTCCTCTCCCTGGGATCCAAACTCCGAAGCCCAAGCCTCAGCTCCCAGACCCTGCCCACCCTGGCAGGTAAGCAGACAAGCCACTTGGGCTGGTGAGTGCTGGTCAGCACTGATCCTCCGTGTGGGAATCTCTCAGCTTTGCCCTCCGCACCCCTGTTGCTGTGCTCTCCTCCGTGGTTCTGAAGCTTCCCGTCTCCGCCACCCATAGTCTCCGCCCGTGAAGGGGCTTCCTAGTGTATGGAAACCTTTCCTCCTTCACAGTTCCCTCCCACTGGTGCAGGTCCCATCCCTTTTCTTTTGTCTCTGTTGTTTCTTTTTTCTTTTGCCCTACCCAGGTACGTGGGGAGTTTCTTGCCTTTTGGGAGGTCTGACGTCTTCTGCCAGCGTTCAGTGGGTGTTCTATAGGAGCAGTTCCACGTGTAGATGTATTTCTGATGTATCTGTGTGGAGGAAGGTGATCTCCGTGTCTTACTCTTCCGCCCTCTTCTCTCTCTGGCAATTTTATTTTTAAACACAAAGAGATCCTTACCCAGACAAAGTCACAGCTGCAGAGAAAATCTTTTAAGCAGCAAGGCTCATGTGCATGACTTTATATATCAAGATGCATGCACAAAATTCATGTACACAATTCATCATGTACATGAGAACTACAATAAGAGTAACAGTTGACTTCTCATCAGAAATCATGGATGATACAGAGCATTGGCCAAGATGGCAGAGCAGGAAGACCTCTTCCCATGGGCACACCAAAATTACAACTATTTACAGAGAAACTATCAAATAGAACAACCTGGAAAATAGCAGAAAAGACCCACACCCTTGAGTAGGTGACCCACAAATGGGAGGATAATCACAATTACAGAGACTTTTCCCAAGGAGTGACGGGATCAAGCCCCACATTGGGGTCCCCAGCCTGGGGGACCTACAACATGAAGACGAGCCCCAGGAAGATATGATTTTGAAGGCCAGTGAGGCTTGATTTCAGGGGAGCCAGAGGGCTGTTAAAGGATGCACAAAAACATCTCACATGCTCTGAGACCCAGGGCAGAAGAAGTAATTTGAAAGGAACCTGGGTCAGAACAAACTTGTTGATCTTGGAGAAGACCCTGGAGAGGCAGGAGGCAGCCAGGACTACTCTGGGCACATAGATGCTGGTGGCAGCCATTATTGGGAGCTCATTCTACCACAAGGACACAGGTGCTGGCAAGTGCCATTTTAGAATCCTCCCTGTAGCTTTATTGGCACTGGGACCTGGACCCAGCCCCCACCAGTGGACTGACACCTGCTCTGGGACCCCCAGGTCCCATGGCCAGTCATTCTGGGACTCAGCCTCACCCACCAGTGGGCAGGCACCAACTCTAGGACCCCCCAAGAACCAATCCAGTCCACCAGCAGACTGATACCAGCTCTACCCCTTGGGGATCCAAGCCAGTTTCCTCAGGGTCCAGCCCCACCCACTGGTGGGCAGTTGCAAGCTCCCACAATTGCTAAATTGTAGCAATATTTTTTTTGGATCTGTTTTCTAAGGCAAAGGAAATAAAAGCAAAAATGAGACCTAATTAAACTTAAAAGATTTTACAAAGCAAATGTAACCATCCACAAAACAAAAAAGACAACATGCTGAATGGGAGAAAGTATTTGTAAATGATATGACTGATAAAGTGTCAATATCTAACATATATGACAGCTCATACAACCCAACATCAAAACAACAAACAACCCAATTAAAAAATGGTCAGAAAACCTGAATAGACATTTTTCCAAAGAGGATGTGCAGATGGCCAAGAGGCACATGAAAGGATACTCAACATTGCTAAACATCAGGGAACGAACTGCAAGTCAAAACCACAATAATATACCACCTCACACCTGTCAGAATGGCTATCATCAAAAAGAACACAAATAACAATTGTTGGTGAGAATGTGGAGAAAAATGAACCCTCCTACACTGTTGGTGGGAATGTAAATTAGTGCAGCCACTGTGGAAAACAGTATGGATGTTCTTCAACAAACTAAAAATAGAACTACTATATGATCTAGCAATTTTACTCCTGGGTATATCCAAAGAAAACAAAAACACTAATTTGAAAAGATACATGCACCCCAATGCTCATAGCACCATTATTTACAATCACAAGATTTAGAAGCAACCTACGTATCCATCAACAGATGAATGGATAAAGAAGATGTGGTATGTATATGTGCATGTGGTATGTGCTTGTTTATATGTGTGTGTGTGTATGTGTGTGTATATATATATATATATATATATATATATATATATATATATATATATACATACTGGAATACTACTCCACCATAAAAAATAATGAAATTTTGCCATTTGCAAGAACATGGGTGAACTTGGAAGGTATTATTCTAAGTGAAATAAGTCAGACAGAGAAAGACAAGCACCGTATGATATCACTTATATATGGAATCTAAAAATATAACAAACTAGTTAATATAACAAAAAAGAAACAGATTCACAGATATAGAGAAAACACCAGTGGTTACCGGGGGGGGGGGATAGAGAAGGGGGGAGGGGCAATATATGTGTAAGGGAGTAAGAGGTACAAAGAACTATGTATAAAATGAATAAGCTACAAAGATATGTTGTACAGTACATGGAATATAGCCAATATTTTATAATAACTATAAATAGAGTATAAACTTTAAAAATTATGAATCACTATGTTGTACACCTGAAAGTTATATAATATTGTAAATCAACTTTACCTCAATAAAATTTTTAATTAAAAAATAATAAAGATTAACATAGTATTCTTTTTTTAAATATCTTGATTACAGTATAATTGCATTACAATGGTGTGTTAGTTTCTACTTTATAACAAAGTGAATCAGCTATACGTATACATATATCACCATATCCCCTCCCTCCTGTGTCTTCCTCCTACCCTCCTTATCCCACCTCTCTAGGTGGTCACAAAGCACAGAGATGATCTCCTTCTGCTATGTGGCTGCTTCCCACTAGCTATCTATTTTAAATTTGGTAGTGTATATATGTCAATGCCACTCTCTCACTTCGTCCCAGCTTACCCTTTCCCCTCCCTGTGTCCACAAGTCCATTCTCTACGTCTGCGTCTTTATTCCTGTCATGCCCCTAGGTTCTTCAGAACCATTTTTTTTAAGATTCCATATATATGTGTTAACATACAGTATTTGTTTTTCTCTTTCTGACTTACTTCACTCTGTATGACAGTCTCTAGGTCTATCCACCTCACTACAAATAACTCAATTTCGTTTCTTTTTATGGCTGAGTAATATTCCATTGTATATATGTGCCACATCTTCTTTATCCATTCATCTGTCAATAGACACAGTTTGCTTCTATGTCCTGGCTATTGTAAATAGACTTGCAATGAACATTGTGGTACTTGATTCTTTTTGAATTATGATTTTCTCAGGGTATATGTCCAGTAGTGGGATTGCTGGGTCTTAGGGTAGTTCTATTCTTAGTTTTTTAAGGAACCTCCATACTGTTCTCCATAGTGGCTGTATCAATTTACATTCCCGCCAACAGTGCAAGAGGGTTCCCTTTTCTCCACACCCTCTCCAGCATTTATTGTTTGATTTTTGATGATGGCCATTCTGACTGGTGTGAGGTGATACTTCATTGTAGTTTTGATTTACATTTCTCTAATGATTACTGATGTTGAGCCTCCTTTCATGTGTTTGTTGGCAATCTGTATATTTTCTTTGGAGAAATAGCTATTTAGGTCTTCTGTCCATTTTTCGACTGGATTGTTTGTTTTTTTGATATTGAGCTGCATGCGCTGCTTGTAAATTTTGGAGATTAATCCTTTGTCAGTTGCTTCATTTGCAAATATTTTCTCCCATTTTGAGGGTTGTCTTTTCGTCTTGTTTATGGTTTCCTTTGTTGTGCAAAAGCTTTTCAGTTTCATTAGGTCCCATTTCTTTATTTTTGTTTTTATTTCCATTTCTCTAGGAGGTGGGTCAAAAAGGATTGTGCTGTGATTTATGTCATAGCGTGTTCTGGCTATGTTTTCCTCTAAGAGTTTTAGAGTGTTTGGCCTTACATTTAGGTCTTTAATCCATTTTGAGTTTCTTTTTGTATATGGTGTTAGGAAGTGTTCTAATTTCATTCTTTTACATGTAGCTGTCCAGTTTTCCCAGCACCATTTATTGAAGAGGCTTTTTCTCCATTGTATATTCTTGCCTCCTGTATCAAAAATAAGGTGACCATATGTACGTGGGTTTACCTCTGGGCTTTCTATCCTGTTCCATTGATCTATATTTCTGTTTTTGTGCCAGTACCATACTGTCTTGTTTACTGTAGCTTTGTAGTATAGTCTGAAGTCCAGGAGCCTGATTCCTCCATTTTCATTTTTCTTTCTCAAGATTGCTTTGGCTATTCGGGATCTTTTGTGTTTCCATACAAATTGCGAAACTTTTTGTTCTAGTTCTGTGAAAAATGCCATTGGTAGTTTGATAGGGATTGCATTAAATCTGTAGATTGCTTTGGGTCCTATAGTCATTTTCACAATGTTGATTTTTCCAATCCAAGAACATGGTATATATGTCCATCTGTTTGTATCATCTTTAATTGCTTTCATCAGTGTCTGATAGTTTTCTGCATACAGGTCTTTTGTCTCCTTAGGTAGGTTTATTCCTAGGTATTTTATTCTTTATTTGCAATGTAAATGGGAGTGTTTCCTTAATTCCTCTTTCTGATTTTTCATCATTAGTGTATAGGAATGGAAGAGATTTCTGTGCATTAATTTTATATCCTGCTACTTTACCAAATTCATTGATCAGCTCTAGTAGTTTTCTGATAGTTTCTTTAGGATTCTCTATGTACAGTATCATGTCATCTGCAAAGAGTGACAGCTTTACTTCTCTTCTGATTTGGATTCTTTTTCTTCTCTGTTTGCTGTGGCTAAAACTTCCAAAACTATGTTGAATAATAATGGTGAGGGTGGGGAACCTTGTCTTGTTCCTGATCTTAGAGGTAATGGTTTCAGTTTTTCACCATTGAGAACAATGTTGGCTGTGGTTTGTCATATATGGCCTTTATTATGTTGAGGTAAGTTCTCTCTATGCCTACCTTCTGGAGGATTTTTATCATAAGTAGGTGTTGAATTTTGTCAAAAGCTTTTTCTGCATCTATTGAGATGATCATATAGTTTTTTTCCTTCAATTTGCTAATATGGTTTATCACATTGATTGACTTGTGTATATTGAATAATACTTTCATTCCTGGGATAAACCCCACTTGATCATGGTGTATGATCATTTTAATGTGCTGTTGGATTCTGTTCGCTAGTATTTTGTTCAGGATTTTTGCATCTATGTTCATCAGTGTATTGGCCTGTAGTTTTCTTCCTCTGTGATATTTTTGTCTGGTTTTGGTATCAGGGTGATGGTGGCTTCATAGAATGAGTTTGGGAGTGTTCCTCCCTCTGCAATATTTTGGAAGAGTTTGAGAAGGATAGGTGTTCTCTCTTCTCTAAATGTTTGATAGAATTCACCTGGGAAGCCTTCTGGTCCTGGGCTTTTGTTTGTTGGAAGATTTTTAATCGCAGCCTCAACATCAGTGCTTGTGATTAGTCTGTTTATATTTTCTACTTCTTCCTGGTTCAGTCTCAGAATGTAGTGCTTTTCTATGAATTTGTCCATTTCTCCCATGTTGTCCATTTTATTGACATATAGTTGCTTGTAGTAATCATGCATGAACCTTTGTATTTCTGAAGTGTCAGTTGTTACTTCCCCTTTTCATTTCTAATTCTATTGATTTGAGTCTTCTCCCTTTTTTTCTTGATGAGTCTGGCTAATGGTGTATCAATTTTGTTTATCTTCTCAAAGAACCAGCTTTTAGTTTTCTTTATCTTTCCTGTTGTTTCCTTCATTTCTTTTTTTTAATAACATCTTTATTGGAGTATAATTGCTTTACAATGGTGTGTTAATTTCTGCTTTATAACGAAGTGAATCAGATATACATATACATATGTTCCCATATCTCTTCCCTCTTGCATCTCCCACCCTCCCACCCTCCCTATCCGACCCCTCTAGGTGGTCACAAAGCACTGAGCTGATCTCCCTGTGCTATGTGGTTGCTTCCCACTAGCTATCCATTTTACGTTTGGTAGTGTATATATGTCCATGCCACTCTCTCACTTTGCCACATCTTACCCTTCCCCCTCCCCATATCCTCAAGCCCATTCTCTAGTAGGTCTGTATCTTTATTCCCGTCTTGCCAGTAGGTTCTTCATGACCTTTTTTTTTCCCCTTAGATTCCATATATATGTGTTAGCATACGATATTTGTTTTTCTCTTTCTGACTTACTTCACTCTGTATGACAGACTCTAGGTCCATCCACCTCACTACAAATAGCTCAATTTCATTTCTTTTTATGGCTGAGTAATATTCCATTGTATATATGTGCCACACCTTCTTTATCCATTCATCCAATGATGGACATTTAGGTTGCTTCCATGTCCTGCCTATTGTAAATAGAGCTGCAATGAACATTTGGTACATGACTCTTTTTGAATTCTGGTTTTCTCAGGGTATATGCCCAGTAGTGGGATTGCTTAGTCATATGGTAATTTTATTTTTAGTTTTTTAAGGAACCTCCATACTGTTCTCCATAGTGGCTGTATCAATTTACATTTCCGCCAACAGTGCAAGAGTGTTCCCTTTTCTCCACACCCTCTCCAGCATTTATTGTTTCTAGATTTTTTGATTATGGCCATCTTTATGATTTCTTTCCTTCAGCTAACTTTGGGGTTTTTTTGTTCTTCTTTCTCTTATTGCTTTAGGTGTAAGGTTAGGTTGTTTATTTGAAATGTTTCTTGTTCCCTGAGGTAGGATTGTATTGCTATAAACCTCTCTTAGAACTGCTTTGGCTGCATCCCAAAGGTTTTGGGTCATCGTGTTTTCATTGTCATTTTTTTTCTGGGTACTTTTTGATTTCCTCTTTGATTTCTTCAGTGATCTCTTGGTTATTTAGTAGTGTATTGTTGAGCCTCCATGTGTTTGTATTTTTTACTAATTTTTTTCCTGTAATTGATATCTAGTCTCATAACAATGTGGATGGAAAAGATACTTATAAGATTTCAATTTTCTTATATTTATCGAGGCTTGATTTGTGACCAAAGATATGATCTCTCCTGGAAAATGTTCCATGAGCACTTGAGAAGAAAATGTATCATCTTGTTTTTGGACGGAATGTCCTATAAATATCAATTAAGTCCATCTCGTTTAATGTATCATTTAAAGCTGTGTTTCCGTATTTATTTTCATTGTGGATGATCTCTCCATTGGTGAAAGTGGGATTTTAAAGTCCCCTACTATGATTGTGTTACTGGCAATTTCCCCTTTTATGGCTGTTAGCATTTGCCTTATGTATTGAGGTGCTCCTATGTTGGGTGCATAAATATTTACAATTGTTATATCTTCTTCTTGGATTGATCCTTTGATCATTATGTAGTGTCCTTCTTTGTCTCTTGTAATAGTCTTTATTTTAAAGTCTATTTTGTCTGATATGAGAATTGCTACTCCAGCTTTCTTTTGATTTCCATTTGCATGGAATATCTTTTTCCATCCCCTCACTTTCAGTCTGTATATGTCCCTACGTCTGAGGTGAGTCTCTTGTAGACAGAGTATATACAGGTCTTGTTTTTGTATCCATTCAGCCAGTCTGTGTCTTTTTGGTTGGAACATTTAATCCATTTACATTTAAGGTAAATATCGATATTTATGTTCCTATTACCATTTTCTTAATTGTTTTGGGTTTATTATTTTAGGTCTTTTCCTTCTCTTGTGTTTCCTGCCTAGAGAAGTTCCTTTAGCATTTGTTGTAAAGCTGGTTTGGTGGGGCTGAATTCTCTCAGCTTTTGCTTATCTGTAAAGGTTTTGTTTTCTCTGTCAAATCTGAATAAGATACTTGATGGATAGAGTAATCTTGGTTGTAGGCTTTTCCCTTTCATCACTTTAAATATGTCCTGCCACTGTTTTCTGGCTTGCAGGGTTTCTGCTGAAAGATCAGCTGTTAACCTTATGGGGATTCCCTTGTATGTAATTTGATGTTTTTCCCTTGCTGTTTTTAATATTTTTTCTTTGTATTTAATTTTTGATACTTTGATTACTATGTGTCTTGGTGTGTTTCTCCTTGATTTATCCTGTATGGGATTCTCTGCACTTCCTATACTTGATTGGCTATTTCCTTTCCCATGTTATGGAAGTTTTCAACTATAATCTCTTCAAATATTTTCTCAGACCCTTTTTTTTTTTCTCTTCTTCTTCTGGACCCCTATAATTTGAATGTTGGTGCGTTTAATGTTGTCCCAGAGGTCTCCAAGACTGTCCTCAATTCTTTTCATTCTTTTTTCTTTATTCTGCTCTGCAGTAGTTATTTCCACTATTTTATCTTCCAGGTCACTTATCTGTTCTTCTGCCTCAGTTATTCTGCTATTTATTCCTTCTAGAGAATTTTAAATTTCATTTATCGTGTTGTTCATCATTGTTTGCTTGCTCTTTAGTTCTTCTAGGGCCTTGTTAAATGTTTCTTATATTTTCTCTATTCTGTTTCTATGATTTTGGATCATCTTTACTATCATTACTCTGAATTCTTTTTCAGGTAGCCTGCCTATTTCCTCTTCATTTGTTTGGTCTGGTGGGTTTTTACCTTGCTCTTTCATTGGCTGTGCGTTTCTTTGTCTTCTCATTTTCCTTCACTTACTCTGTTTGGGGTCTCCTTTTTGCAGGCTGCAGGTTCGTAGTTCCTTTTGTGTTTTTTGTCTGCCCCCAGTGGGTAAGTTTGGTTTAGTGGGTTGTGTAGGCTTCCTGGTGGAGGGGACTGGTGCCTGTGTTCTGGTGGATGAAGCTGGATCTTGTGTTTCTGGTGGGCAGGTTTGCCTCTGGTGGTGTGTTTTGGGGTTTCTGTTACCTTATTATGATTTTAGTCAGTGTCTCTGCTAATGGGTGGGGTTGTGTTCCTGTCTTGCGAGCTGTTTGGCATGGGGTGTCCAGCACTGTAGCTTGCTGGTCATTGAGTGGAGCTGGGTCTTAGCATTGAGATGGAGATCTCTGGGAGAGCTTTTGCTGTTTGATATTATGTGGAGCTAGTAGGTCTCTGGTGGACCAAGTTCCTGAACTCTGTTCTCCCACCTCAGAGACACAGGCTTGACACTGGCCAGAGCACCAAGACCCTGTCAGACACATGGCTCAGAAGAAAAGGGAGAAAAAAAGAAAGAAAGGAAAAAAAATAAAGTTATTAAAATAAAAAATAATTAAAAAATAAAAAAATATTTAAAGTTGAAAAAAATTTTAAAGTTATAAAAAAAGAAAAAAAGAAAGAAGAGAGCAATCAAACCAAAAACCAAATCCACCAATGATAACGTGTGTTAAAAAACTATACTAAAAAAAAAAAAAAAAAAAAAACGACATATAGAACCCTTGGACAAATGATAAAAGCAAAGCTATATAGACAAAATCACACAAAGTCCACTGCCTCAATTTTGGGATGATTCGTTGTCTAATCAGGTATTCGAGAGATGCAGGTTACATCAGGTTGGTTATGGAGATTTAATCTGCTGCTCCTGGGGCTGTTCAGAGAAATTTCCCTTTCTCTTCTTTGTTCACACAGCTCCTGGGGTTCTGCTTTGGATTTGACCCCGCCTCTGCATGTAGGTCGCCTGAGGGCATCTGTTCTTCACTCAGACAGGATGGGGTTAAAGTAGCAGCTGATTAGGGGGCTCTGGCTCACTCAGTCAGGGGGGAGGAGAGGTACTGAATGCAGGGCAAGCCTGCGGTGGCAGAGGCTGGTGTGATGTTGCAACCACTTGAGGTGTGCCGTGTGTTCTCCTGGGGAAGTTGTCCCTGATCACAGGACACTGGCAGTGGTGGGTTGCAGAGACTCCTGGGAAAGGGAAGTGTGGATAATGACCTGTGCTTGCACACAGGCTTCTTGGTGGCTGCAGCAGCGGCCTTAGCATCTCATGTCCATCTCTGTTGTATGCGCTGATAGCCATGGCTTGTGCCCTTCTCTGGAGATCATTTAGGTGGTGCTCTGAATCCCCTCTCCTCACACACCTCAAAACAATGATCTCTTGCCTCTTAGGCAGTTCCAGACTTTCCCCCAGACTCCCTCCTGGCTAGCTGTGGTGCACTAGCTCCCTTCAGGTTGTGTTCACACAGCCAACCCCAGTCCTCTCCCTGGGATCTGACCTCCGAAGCTGGTGCTTCAGTTCCCAGCCCCACCCATTCCGGCAGGTGAGCAGACAAGCCTCTCAGGCTGGTGAGTGTTTGTCAACACTAATCCTCTGTGCAGGATTCTCTCCACTTTGCCCTCTGCACCCCTGTTGCTGTGCTCTCCTCTGTGGCTCCAAAGCTTCCCCCCCGCCCACCCCCTGTCTCTGCCAGTGAAGGGGCTTCCTAGTGTGTGGAAATTTTTCCTTCTTCACAGCTCCCTCCCCAAGTGCAGGTCTCATCCCTATTCTTTTGTCTCTGTTTTTTCTTTTTTCTTTTGCCCTACCCCGGTATGCAGGGAGTTTCTTGCCTTTTGGGAAGTCTGAGGTCTTCTGCCAGCATTCAGGAGGTGTTCTGTAGGAGTTGTTCCACATGTAGATGTATTTCTGATGTATTTGTGGGGAGGAAGGTGATCTCCACGTCTTACTCCTCCACCATCTTGAACGTCTTCTTCCTAACAGAGTATTCTTAAGATTAAAAAAAAAAACACATTGAATTTAACATAAATCACAGATCAAAAATGTCATTTAAATATGACATTGGTGAAAAGTAAAACCCCAACACAGAGAAATTAGCTTGTGCTATGGTATTATTATTGTCTATACATTGGTATCCAATACATATAAAACGTATTTTTCTGAAGAGTGGGGAAAAAATGGAATAGAACTAATACTTACAACTATATAAGTATATATAATTCTGCAAGTGTTTTGAATAAAAGAAGTTATAAAAAATAATTTTGAAAGGACTGGCTGTACTTCTGATTTTGGCTAAGAAAAGTAAATTCAGAGCTCTGTCAAAGTAAAAATAATACAAATTTTAAAAAGAAAAAATGAAAGATGTAGTATAAAAAATATTGATTGGCACATAGCCATTAAGTGGGACATGATATAATTTCAAGGTGAGAATAATAGAATCCTTAGTAATAAAAGAGGTGATGAAGGTGTTGTTAGACAATTAGTATAAATGTAACTTCTCAAACAAAATACAAACTATTATATAGGCAAAAAGAACTATAAAAATAAAATAAATGAAAAAGGAAAAGAGAAAAGACAACATAATAAGATACACATAGTAAATATGACATAATGCATATAAGAAATGGGATAAAATAATATGTCCATATCAACCAAATATATCACTTAATCAATATATGTGAAAAGGCTTATATTGCCTATTTAAGTAAAAAAAAATGATTTTCATACTGGTTCACAAAGCAAAACAAATGTATATGCTCCATATAAAAGAGATGCCTAAAACAAATATAAGGTCTAAAAATAAAAGGATGTGTAAAAGTGTATAGCAGACAGAAATCAGGGGTACAATGTAGATATAGGACAAGGTAAAATTCAGGCCAAAAATTATTAAACTAGACAGAGACTCCTTAAAATACAAATGACAGATTTATCAACAAATATACAACAATTATAAATATCTACATACCAAATAGCATAGCAACAACGTGTACCAAGTAGAAACTTTAGGAAATTCGAGGAGAAGAATATAGAAACATATTAATTATTAAGGAGATTGGGATTTCTTTTTTCACACAGCACTATTACTGCAAGACTCAACTGGATAAACTATATATATGTATAAATATAAATATAAATATATATGTATATATATGTATAGTTTGAATAGAAGACCAAACTACATGATTAATATTATAGGTATTGTGAATTTTATGGACTTTGTATTCAAAATAACAGAGAATACAAATCTTCATTTCAAGTGAACATGAGACATTCATAAAAATTAACCATTTATTGTTAGGTATAAAGAAAACCTCAATAAATTCTACAAAGTAGAAATAATATACAAAAAGTATTTTACCACAGTGCAATGGCAGTAGAAATAAATGTTAAAATATCCAGCTGAGTGTTAAAAAATCTCAAACAACTCTTAGGTCAAAAATATTGACAATAAAATAAATATATGGAAATCTATGGGATACATTTTAAGCAGTGATAAATTTTTAATGTAGCCTCAAACACTATTTAGAAAAGAATAATGAAAATAAATGAATTAAACCTCCAAGTGAAAAAAATTAGAAAAAGGAAGAAGTAAATCAAAAGAGAGAAGAAGCAGAAAATAATGAGGTAGATAACAGAAAAGTAGTATTTGAAATCCATTTTGAAAAGTGACTCTTTGAAAAATCAATAATATAATCACTATATATCTCAATCAAGATAAAAAGGGAGAAAGCAAAATACTTAAGATACATCTAGAGAGAAATAGACATTAAAACATAGGAAATTTCTAAAATTATGAGACCATTTTCTCAATACTAGGCAAATAAAATTGAAATCCATTCTTTGAAGTCAATAATTGAAATCAATATAAATTATTGATTGAATAATTGAATCAATATTTGAAATCAATAATTTCATAGAAAATTCATAATTTATCAAAATTAATAACAATAGAGATAAAAGTTTAATAAACTAATATTCATAGATGAAATAGAGAAAGTTTCCATGCACCCCCCTTCACCAAAAAAAAAAAAAAAAAGACATCAAATTCAGATGATTTATCAAGGGAATTCTATCAAACTATTTAACAATAACAAGATTCTAATGTTCTTTAATTGTTTGGGAGCATAAAAAAGAAAAAGCATATTGATCAATAATGTATCCCAAACCTGTCAAATATTATACCCAAAAGAAAAATACAGTTCAATCTCACTTACAACTGCAAAAATTCTATATAAAATATTAGCAAGAAAAATCCCATAGCACATTTAGTATGCATGGTGAAGAAGAAACTCTAGGAGTCTCAGGAATTTAAGGATGGCTCAATATTAGAAGATATATTAATGTATTTCACCCTATTAATAAACCTAAGAAGAAAACTCATAATTAGATACTTCCATAGACTCTGAGATATTACCTGACACTCATTCCTGATTTTTAAAAATGCTTAACATTTTACCACATTAATAGATCATATTCAGCTACTTCAACAGAGAGTAAAATAGTATTTGAAACAATTTGATATAGGACAAGATAAAATTCAGGCCAAAAACTATTAAATGAGACAGAGACTCCTTAAAATACAAACGACTTACCTCTCATTTTTAAAAGCTTAATAATCGATCATCCAAAATTGTGCAAAACCTACACGTAATTCCAAAAGGCAAAGTGGAATGCATGGAAAGCCATCAGATACATTCTTGAGTAAAATAACTCAGTATCATATGACTTCCTCAAGTTAACATAAAAGTTTAATGTGAGCCCAGTAAAAATAACAATTTTTTCTTCTGGCCATACTGATTGACTCTAAATTTTATGTGGATAAATAATCAAGAATGGCAAGGACAACCATGAAAAAGAACAGCTATGAATGGAGTTAGTTCAACCAGATATTAAGACATAGTATGAAGAACTGTGATTCAATAGTAATACTAAAGCATGAAAAGGCTACAAACAAATAGAATAGAATAGAAAGTACAGAATTAGTCCAAATTGCATTTTGAAATTTGGGATGACATGCAAGTGTATTAGTTATTTAGGCTGTGTAACAAATTACTATAAATTTATCAGCTGAAAATCAACACTCATTTATTATCCTACAGTTCCTGCAGATCAGGAGCCCAGCATGGCTTAACTGGTTCTCTGTTTAGTGTCTCACCAGGCTGCAATCCAGGTTGTCACTGGAGCTGTGGTGCCTCAAAGAGTTGGCTGGGGGGAAACCAATTTCCCATCCCCTTTGGGCTGATGGCAGAAATCATTTCCTGTGTCTGCAGAACTGAAGTTTTCAGTTCCTTGCTGAGGGCTTCTCTCAGCTTCCGGAAGCCACCTGCAGTCCTTGTCACGTGGGCTTCTCAGACATGGCCACTTACTTCATGGCAGCTTTCTTCTTCAAAGCCAGCAATGCAGAGAGATTGAGTCTTCTGTGGCATCATTTAATCATGAGTGTGGCAACCCATCACCTTTGTCATGGAATGTAAGGTAATCACAGGAGTGACACCCTATCACCCTTGCCACACTCTGTGGAGGAAAGTTAAAGATGTAAATACCAGATGTGAGGGTCATTTTAGGCCACCAGAATGTGGCCTCTCAAATCACTGGGAACAATGAATATTTGATAAAAGGTGTTAAAACTGGATAGCCACTTAGAAAATAATAAGGGCATATATTTATCTAACATCATGAAACCAAACAATTTCCAGGGGATTAGATATTCAAGTCTAAAAATGAAACCATTCAAATACTAGAAGAAAACATGGATGCATAGCTCTATAATTTGGGAATGAAAAGAGCCTTTCAAATATAACAAATTTGAGAAATTGATAATTTCACTACATTAAAAAAGACTTGGCAAAAAAAATCATATGCAAAGTCAAAAGACAAATAATCCTGGGAAAAATATTTTTAATTCACATCATAGCCAAAAGGACTCATTTTCTTAACATATAAAGAAGAAAATTCTGTCTTTTGTTTTCTAAGACAAGAATACACAATTAGTAATACAACCAACTAACAAAGCATATGAACATGTAAAGATACTCACTTTTAGTAAAATAAATGCACATTTAAACTGTATTAAGATACTCATTCCTTACCCAGCAGGTTGGCACAAATCTAAAACCTACCAACCCACTCTGTTATTGGCAAGGTTTTGGAGAATCATTAACTAAATGGAAGGGAATTTGGAAATATCCTACAAAATTGCAGATGCATTTATCTTTCTATCCAGCTATCTCATTTTTGGGAACATCACTTCAAGATTCACATCAACAAATACCAAACAGCATATTTACATATTTATTCAGAATACATTAGGATAAAGTAAGCCAAAATCCAATAATAGTGTTGGATACACTGGTAACAAACTGGCTAAATAAACTATGAAATAAAATAATGTGAACTATGATGTGAATAAAATAAGAAAGAACTCTTTGTATGTTAAGTACAAAAAGCAAGATATATGTATATGTATATATACATATAGTGTGTTCAGAAAAGGACTTTTGCACATTTTTACAAAACTTACCCATTGTATAATACTTTTTGTTTATGTTAGATTGAGGCTCCTTGAAGCAGAGGTTTTCCTATTTGTTTTTGTTTTGTCCCCAGTGCCTGGGGCACATGAGATTCTTGCAATAGACATAAACAGGCTATTTCCTCTCTCTGTCTTCTTTGTCCTTTTCCAGGGATTTCATATAGATTCTTTGGGGGCCATTCTTTAATTAGCTTTAACAGTAGAATTGTGTTCCACACCTTATGTTTTGTGCTCCAAGCATCTTAACTGAGTTACTTCTGGGTCTGCAGTTCCCAACACTGGTCGAAGACCCTCCTATCTTCCTTGGTTCCTTGGTAACACCATTCAGTGGTTACCTATTACTGCCCTAATTAATGCCTCAAACAAACATTCCAAGAACTCTGGAGAAATATTCAATCCTTTCCCTTACCCTCGTGGAGGAATTCCTCCTCCTGGCCTTGAGGATGCGTGGCCAGAATTTTTGTTACATTTTCTACATGCATTCTGTCACAGTGCTGAGGAAGAAAGGTTTCTTCAACTTACCTCCAGCCTTCACGGTTTCATTTTCTCTGTTTTTGCAAAAGATTAGATGTAATTCAAAATTAATGCTGGAGAAACCTGATATTCCACCTGGGCTGAGACATGACTCTGTTTTGGGGTCTGTGCCTTTATGGAAACTTTTGGGATGTGAAAATGTATTCAACCTACTGATCTGTTTCTATCAAGCCAATTTTCATTCTTTTTCACAACTAAATGTACTGAAGGTGTGTGTATGTGTGTTTCTTTTCTATGTCTTTTCTCATCAAGTATATATTTGCATTATCTATTTCTTTTAAAAATTGCCCAGGTAACAAAATTTATAAGCATGTTCAAGGATGAGGTGATTATCTCATAAGGTCAACTGCAAGAAAGAAATCAATGATAACAATAACAACAAAAAACAAAACTGAGAGAAGGATCAGTGAGGTATTAAGAAAACATATTTGATTATTATCACAAAAATTTATTACTATGATAAATCAGAAAAAAATGAAAATGATCACTCATAATAGAGAGGGATGGGGGTCTCTAAGTCTATCTTTTTATGTTGTCATGAGCTCTACACTTTTTTCAAATAGCTCAGAAAAAAATAGTAAGATGGACAGATAAGAGAAGATTGATACATAGGTGACAGATACATAGAGTATAGAAAAGAAACTGATGGAAGATGGATGAATAATAAATAAATAGAAGACAGATAAATGATATATAAATCTCATGTGGCAAAAATCATTAGAATGAGGTGATTCCTGACATGGAAAAATGCTGAAATAGACAAAAGAGAATATCTTTAAGTCTTGAGCCCCATAGATTCCTAAACCACAAACATTTATTGAGAGAGACTTCAAGTTAATATGGTGGGAATAAAGTATTCTTAACACACTCTTAAAAAATAAAGACAACCTATGGACTGGGAGAAAATATTTGCAAATTATGCTACTGACAAGGGATTAATTTCCAAAATATACAAACACCTCATACAGCTTAATATAAAAAGAAAAATAAAACCAACCCAATCAAAAAGGGACAGAAGACCTAAATAGACATTTCTCTGGAGAAGACATACAGGAGGGCAACAGGCATGTGAAAAGATGCTCAATATCACTAATTATTAGAGAAATGCAAATGAGAACTGCAATGAGGTATCACCTCACACCAGTCAGAATGGGCATCATTCAAAAGTCTACAAATAACAAATGCTGGAGAGGGTGTGGAGAAACAGGAACCCTCCTACACTGTTGGTGGGAATTTAAGTTGGTACAGCCACTATGAAAAACAGTACAGAGGTTGCTTAAAAAACTAAAAGTAGAATTACCATAAGATCCTGCAATTCCACTCCTGGGCATATATCCAGAGAAAACAGTAATTTGGAAAGATACATGTACCCGCATGTTCATAGCAGCACTATTTACAATAGCTAAGACATGGAAGCAACATAAATGTCCATCAACAGATGAATGGATAAGAAGATGTGGTATATATATATACAATAGAATACTATTCAGCCATAAAAATTAGAATGAAGTAATGTCATTTGCAGCAACATGGATGGAGCTAAAGATTATCATACTAAGTGAAGTAAGCCAGACAGAGAAAGACGATATCACATGATATCACTGTTTATATGTGGAATCTAAAAAAATGATACAAAGGAACTTATTTACAAAACAGAAATAGACTCAGACATAGAAAACAAACTTATGGTTACCAAAGAGGATAGTGGAGTGGGGAGGAGGGATAGGAGTTTTGGATTAACATATACACATTACCATATATAGAATAGGTAAAGAACAAAGACCTACTGTATAGCACAGGGAACTTTATTCAATATCTTTTAATAACCTATAATGGAAAAGAATCTGGAAAAAATGTATATCTGAATGTCTTTGCTGTACACCTGAAACTAACACAACAGTGTAAATTAACTATAGTTCAATTAAAAAAGATTAATAATTAAAGAACAGCAACTGAAAATAGCAGAAAGGATGACAACCACAATAGAATGACTTCCTGTTCAATGAGTTGGGACTAATATAAAGAGAGAAAGCATAAATTCCTAGAGGCCTAAAGGAAGCCTTCAAAGGTGAGGTCACGCAAAGCCTGGGGTTTGAAGAACATGAATTCCCCAGTAAAGAAGTGAGGGAGATGTTGCCGGCAGGTAGTACGGAACATAGGATGTTGTAGAGCTGTGAAGTGGATGATGTGTTTGGGGCTAACATCAGACCTGGAGGACTATCAGCCACAGCAGGTTGATTGTACATTTTCTGTCAATGGCAAAAAAATTGATAGTATTAAGTGGAAGGACACCTCAAATTTATCTTCTGGAGAGAGCTCATTGGCTGCAGGGGCAACCTGGGCTGGAAGATGAGACAGGAGGCCATCCATGTGGCATTCATCAGCATGGCAACCACACAAAAAGCTCTGGATGCTCCTGACTCAATGACCACCTGGCCTCAAAGTCCACACCCTCAGGGCAACTAAGAACAAGTCCTCTCAACTGCTGGATCCCCAGTGCCTGGTACTCTGACTAGCACACGTTTCTGAAGTTTCTGGTTTAAGTTACTAGAAAGAGAGGAGTGCCTTTTTCTAAAATAGGAAATATGGGAAAAGGTGCTCTGAGGGTAGAAAATACGGAATCCAGATTTATTTGTAGTGAAGAAATAGAGTCAGGGTCTAGAGAAAGGGCTGGTAATCTTTGGGAGAGTTACATAGGTGGGAACCCAGAATTGCGGGGCGGGGGCGGTGGGGGTGGGTGTGGGTGTGGTTTAAATGTATGTGAAGCAAAGTGAATGCCTATAAGACTAGGCTAGTATATCTTATCATAGATAGTTCAGACCCCCCAATTCTGACTACCTTATTAACTTTTAATTTCACACTGATCCTAATGGCTGTGCTTCAGAAGACCCAATAAGAAAAGGAAAATTGCTAGGCCAGTGGTTCCCAACTCTGGCTGCACATTTGAATCATTGAAGGCACTTTACAAATGACGATGCTGCCCGGTACCCACCTCCTGACCAATGATAGAAGAATATCTGGGGTGGGGTCCCAGAGTCCAGATCTTCAAGAGGTTAAATTGTACAGCCAACAGTGAGAGCCACAGACAATAGTAAGTACAGGGGATATTCAAAAGTAAAAAATTTTCTTCTTTTAACATTTATTGATGTGATAATTTCATTAATTGTTCTTGTAAAATATAGAGCCTTAATTTGGAAACAGTCTGGGTAATTATAAATTTATTTATACATTTATAGTGATGAAGATTAATGAAATCCATTGTTTGAGTTGGACTCTTAAGAGTAATGATTGAATTGGAGTTTTAGACATGAATCTTGGTTCAGTCCACCGTTGAACCAAAGGGAGCTCTGGTGTCACTGACAGATGTAATATGTCTAATGGACAGATTGTACATTCTCTAGTCAGTTTTTACTGGACCTCAGATTAATCGTCTGAAAAAATAAGATGTCTGAAAAAAGTAAGATTTCTAGATGTCTTTTTAAGTCTAAAATACGTGATTTCTCTTATGACCTCTTAACTTGAAAGGAAAATTGCAGTCATTTTCATTCCATTCACTTTGAATTTCTGAGAGTAAAGTTGCTATACAAATTCATAATAAAAAATTAATATTGAAATGTTTATTTAAAAAGCTATCCATAATTTAATATGCCACTTTTATACCATGTTTTATATATTATTCTTAGAAAACATATTTCTGTCAACTTGTGTACCTATCTATATCAATATATTCATTACATTTCACACACGCACAATGTGCATACAAGCATGAAAGGTATTTATCTTTGACAAAATCTGTGATTCATATTACAATTTAGTTTACACGTCAAGCTTGGGAAATTATGAGGTACTTGGGTTTATTCTTGGGACTCCATTTGTATAGAACTAAGATCTGTGTATTCAACTTTCTTGAATGTTTCTATAATCTAGCTCTCATTCAGCATCTCCACACTCTGAATTACCTAGTTTAGCCCCTACCCTCTTTCTAATGTGTTAACTTCCTCATTGGTCTCTTGTTGTATCTTTAGAGACCTGCAGAAATATGAAAGCTGGAAGAAAGGTGTCAGTGAGTATCATCAGCCTTGGATCTACATCACCATCACCAATTTAAAATAGGAATTTAAAATTTTAAAGTGTGATTATAGACTACTATAAAACCAAAGGTAGAGAGACAGGTTGACATGTCTTCTACTGCTCCCCAAAGTAAACCACTGCCCAGAGGGAGGTAGGGCCAGCATGTACATCTGCCTGCCCCATCCTCCAGACATGCCTCCTCCATCCAGGTGTGGGTCTCTGGTGGTGACTGCAAAGATGAAAATGCTTCAACAGCCTCAATAGCAGGACCCTGAGTTACATCTTGGAGGAGATCACCCTCCAGGACACTTCCCACCCCATGGAATCTATGGGCCATAACTATGAAAACACAGGGTAACACAGTCTGAAAGAGGAAAGTGGGCAAAGAGCTGAGCAGGGCACCACGAGAATGGCACACAGGGTGGGGGCATCTATGCTGACATATGTCATTTTTCCATCAATTCTACACCCACAGCATTTAACAAGAGACACAATGAAAAGCAAATCCCCATTTGAACCTAATATGTGTTTTTATTCACATGAATTCTACACTTGCGCTTATCCTTTTATCCTGAATTCACATACATTTTATCCTTGTAAGTTCTCTGATCACTCTACAATGTCATTAGACCTTAAAACTACAAATGATATAATGTACTTAAAATTAAGAATATAGTAATGACTAGAAAGTTAACAATATATAACATGATTGTAAGAGCATTTCCAGCCCAGTTAAAGAGCTATTTAAATTTTGTATTTCATTTTATTATACTAACCATCTTCCCCATCAATGAGTATTTATCCTTTCCCAACAATTGATGCTGAACTTTAACTCCACTGTAGTGCATTGAATGGCATCCCCCCAAACTCACATCCTCCCAGAACCTCAGAATGTAACCTTCTTTGGAATCGGGCTTCAAAGAATCTTGAAATAATCCTGGATTTAGAATGGACCATAAATCCAATGACTGGTATCTTTATAAAAGAAAGGAGAGGGTGGTTTGAGAGTCACGTGGAGCAGAAGGCCATGTGAGATGAAGATAGAGTCAGAGGCTGGAGTGATGCATGTACATGTCAGGGAAAGCCAAGGATCCTGACTCGGTGAAGTTGGAAGAGAGAAGACAAGCAGAAGAGAGGAGACAGGCAGGGGGTGGTTTTGCCTCATAGCCTCCAGAAGGAACGAGCCCTGCTGTCATCTTGATTTCAGACTTTTGGCCTCCAGAACTGTGAGAGAATAAATTTCTATTGTTCTAAGCCACTTAGTTTGTGGTAACTTACACAGCAGCCCAAGGAAAAAAATACACCCACCTTTAAAGGTCAGTATCAGGGCACTGGTGTGTGGAGTCCTGTCTGCTGGGTTGGCTGCTAGGTGTCCATCCTCCCTGAACTTGGAGCACAAGGGGTCCCCTTTGAGATTCAAAAGTTACAGATGTTCCTACAGGTGGATGCAAAGTCTAGGACCTCCACTCCCCATAGCCATCCTTCAGTGTCCTGCTCCCTTCCCTCCTCACCTCCCCCACCAGGGCTACTCTGCCTGGATGTGTGTCATGATGAACTCAAAGGAGCGGGCACCAGTCGCAGTCTTCTCATGTTTCCCCAAACCTGTCTGGATGTTGCCCCCCTGAACAGGCCAAGGACAATCATGTCTGCATGTCTCTCTCTCTCCATGGAAATTCTCACACAGCCCTTCATATCAGGGACTCTCCTCACAGTCTGTGTCTGTCATATGCGATGGCTCAAAGCAAAACTCTCTTCTCAGGTCTCCAAATTTGGCTCTGGACCTGGGAAACCTAGGATCTCAGCATGACTGACTCTGAAAAGTGTGGGTTGAAACTGGATATTGAATAATGGCTTTTCTGTTGGTTGTGGTAGTATCTGCCCTCTCTCAGAAGCAAAAAAATGCTATTGATTCAATGGATGGGAAGATATGGGGCAACCTGCTTGACTGCAAATTAAAATACATTAGCTGGCCATTTCTCAAGATATTACCGAACTTGCACAAGCCTCTTAGATAGCCACATCCACCAGAGGGCAGACAGCAGAAGCAAGAAGAACTACAGTCCTGCAGCCTGTGGAACAAAAACAACATTCACAGAAAGATAGACAAGATGAAAAGGCAGAGGGCTATGTACCAGATGAAGGAACAAGATAAAACCCTAGAAAAACAACCAAATGACATGGAGATAGGAAACCCTCTGGAAAAGAATTCAGAATAATGATAGTGAAGATGATCCAGGACCTCGAAAAAAGAATGGAGGCAAAGATTGAGAAGATGCAAGAAATGTTTAACAAAGACCTAGAAGAATTAAAGAACAAACAAACAGAGATGAACAATACAATAACTGAAATGAAAACTACACTAGAAGGAATCAATAGCAGAATAACTGAGGTAGAAGAACGGATAAGTGACCTGGAAGACAGAATGGTGGAATTCATGGCTGCGGAACAAAATAAAGAAAAAAGAATGAAAAGAAATGAAGACAGCTGAAGAGACCTCTGGAACAACATTAAACACTACAACATTCGCATTATAGGGGTCCCAGAAGGAGAAGAGAGAGAGAAAGGACCCAAGAAAATATTTGAAGAGATTGAAGTCGAAAACTTCCCTACCATGGGAAAAGAAATAACCACCCAATTCCAGCAAGTGCAGAGAGTCCTATACAGGATAAACTCAAGGAGAACCACACCGAGACACATAGTAATCAAATTGGCATAAATTAAAGACAAAGAAAAATTATTGAAAGCAACAAGGGAAAAATGACAAATAATGTACAAGGGAACTCCCATAAGGTTAACAGCTGATTTCTCAGCAGAAACTCTACAAGCCAGAAGGGAGTGGCATGATATACTTAAAGTAATGAAAGGGAAGAACCTACAATCAAGATTACTCTATCTGGCAAGGATCTCATTCAGATTCGATGGAGAAATCAAAAGCTTTACAGGCAAGCAAAATCTAAGAGAATTCAGCACCACCAAACCAGCTCTACAACAAATACTAAAGGAACTTCTCTAAGTGGGAAACACAAGAGAAGAAAAAGACCTAAAAAAACAAACCCAAAGCAATTAAGAAAATAGTCATAGGAACATACATATTGATAATTACCTTAAACCAGAATGGATGAAATGCTCCAGCCAAAAGACACAGGCTTTCTGAATGGATACAAAAACAAGACCCATATATATGCTGTCTACAAGAGACCCACTTCAGACCTAGAGACACATGCATATTGAAAGTGATGGGATGGAAAAAGATATTCCATGTAAATGGAAATCAAAAGAAAGCTGGAGTAGCTATACTCATATCAGATAAAACAGACTTTAAAATAAACAATTTTACAAGAGACAAGAAGGACACTACATCATGATCAAGGGATCAAACAAAGAAGAAGATATAACAATTATAAATATATATGCACCCAACATACGAGCACCTCAATACATAAGGCAACTGCTAATGGCTATAAAAGAGGAAATCAACACTAACACAATAATAGTGGGGGACATTAACACCTCACTTAACCAATGGACAGATCATCCAAAATGAAAATAAGTAAGGAAACAGAAGCTTTAAATGACACAATAGAAGAGATAGATTTAATTGATATTTATGAGACATTCTATCCAAAGACAACAGATTACACTTCTCAAGTGCACACGGAACATTCTCCAGGATAGATCACATCTTGGGTCACAAATCCAGCCTCAGTAAATTTAAGAAAATTGAAATGATATCAAGCATCTTTTCTGACCACAATGCTATGAGATTAGAAATCAATTACAGGGAAAAAAACGTAAAAAACACAAACATATGGAGGCTAAACAATACCTTACTAAATAACCAAGAGATCACTGAAGAAATCAAAGAGGAAATCAAAAAATGCCTAGAGACAAATGACAATGAAAACATAATGATCCAAAACCTATGGGATGCAGCAAAAGCAGGTCTAAGAGGGAAGTTTATAGCTATACAAGCCTACCTCAAGAAACAAGAAAAATCTCAAATAAACAATCTAACCTTACACCTAAAGAAACTAGAGAAAGAAGAACAAACAAAACCCAAAGTTAACAGGAGGAAAGAAATCATAAAGATCAGAGCAGAAATAAATGAAATAGAAACAAAGAAAACAATAATAAAGATCAATAAAACTAAAAGCTGGTTCTTTAAGAAGATAAAATTGATAAACCTTTAGCCAGACTCATCAAGAAAAAGAGAGAGAGGACTCAAGTCAATAAAATTAGAAATGAAAAAGGAGAAGTTACAACAGACACTGCAGAAATGCAAAGCATCCTAAGAGACTAGTACAAGCAACTCTATGCCAATAAAATGGACAACCTGGAAGAAATGGACAAATTCTTAGAAAGGTATAACCTTCCAAGACTGAACCAGGAAGAAACAGAAAATATGAACAGACCAATCACAAGTAATGAAATTGAAACTGTGATTAAAAATCTTCCAACAAACAGAAGTCCAGGACCAGATGGCTTCACAGGTGAATTCTACCAAATATTTAGAGAAGAGCTAACACCCATCCTTCTCAAACTCTTCCAAAAAATTGTGGAGGAAGGACCACTCACAAACTCATTCTAGGAGGCCACCATCACCCAGATACCAAAACCAGGCAAAGATACTACACAAAAAGAAAATTACAGACCAATATCACTGATGAATATAGATGCAAAAATTCTCAACAAAATACTAGCAAACAGATTCCTACAACACATTAAAAGGATCATACACCATGATCAAGTGGGATTTATCCCAGGGATGCAAGGGTTCTTCAATATATGCAAATCAATCAATGTGATACACCATATTAACAAACTGAAGAATAAAAACCATATGATCATCTCAATAGATGCAGAAAAACCTTTTGACAAAATTCAACATCCATTTATGGTAAAAACTCTCCAGAAAGTGGGCATAGAGGGAACCTCCCTCAACATAATAAAGGCCATGTACAACAAACCCACAGCAAACATCATTCTCAATGGAGAAAAACTGAAAGCATTTCCTCTAAGATCAGGAACAAGACAAGGATGTCCACTCTCACCACTATTATTCAACATAGTCTTGGAAATTCTAACCATGGCAATCAGAGAAGAAAAAGAAATAAAAGGAATACAAATTGGAAAAGAAAAAGTAAAATTGTCACTGTTTGCAGATGACATGATACTATATGTAGAGAATCCTAAAGATGCTACCCGAAAACTACTAGAGCTAATCAATGAATTTGGTAAAGTAGCAGGATACAAAATTAATGCACAGAAATCTCTTGCATTCCTATACACTAATGGTGGAAAATCTGAAAGAGAAATTAAGGAAACACTCCCAATTACCATTGCAACAAAAAGAATAAAATACGTAGGAATAAACCTACCTAGGGAGACAAAAGACCTGTATGCAGAAAACTATAAGACACTGATGACAGAAATTAAAGATGATACCAACAGATGGAGAGATATATCATGTTCTTGGACTGGAAGAATCAATATTGTGAAAATGACTATACTACCCAAAGCAATCTACAGATTCAATGCAATCCCTATCAAGTTACTGATAGCATTTTTTACAGAAGCAGAACAAAAATGCTTAAAATTTGTATGGAAACACAAAAGACCCCGAATAGGCAAAGCAGTCTTGAGGGAAAAAAACGGAGCTGGAGGAATCAGACTCCCTGACTTCAGACTATACTACAAAGCTACAGTAATCAAAACAATATGGTACTGGAACAAAAACAGAAACATAGATCAATGGAACAAGATAGAAAGCCCAGAGATAAACCCACGCACCTATGGTCAACTAATCTATGACAAAGGAGGCAAAGATATACAATGGAGAAAAGACAGTCTCTTCAATAACTGGTACTGGGAAAACTGGACAGCTACATTTAAAAGAATGAAATTAGAACACTCCCTAACACCATACACAAAAATAATCTCAAAATGGATTAGAGACCTAAATGTAAGGCCAGACACTATAAAACTCTTAGAGGAAAACATAGGAAGAACACTCTTTGACATAAATCACAGCAAGATTTTTTTTTGATCCACCTCCTAGAGTAATGGAAATAAAAACAAAAATAAACAAATGGGACCTAATGAAACTTCAAAGCTTTTGCACAGCAAAGGAAACCATAAAAAAGACAAAAAGACAACCCTCAGAATGGGAGAAAATATTTTCAAACAAATCAACGGACAAAGGATTAATCTCCAAAATGTATAAACAGCTCATGCAGCTCAATATTAAAAAAAACAAACAACCAAATCCAAAAATGGGCAGAAGACCTACATAGACATTTCTCCAAAGAAGACATACAGATGGCCAAAAAGCACATGAAAAGCAGCTCAACATCACTAATTATTAGAGAAATGCAAATCAAAACTACAATGAGGTACCACCTCACACCAGTTACAATGGGCATCATCAGAAAATCTACAAACAACAAATGCTGGAGAGGGTGTGGAGAAAAGGGAACCCTCTTGCACTGATGGTGGGAATGTAAATTGATACAGCCACTGTGGAGAGCAGTATGGAGGTTTCTTAAAAATCTAAAAATAAAATTACCATACGATCCAGCAGTCCCACTACTGGGCATATACCCAGAGAAAACCATAATTTAAAAAGACACATGCACCCCGATATTCATTGCAGCACTATTTACAATAGCCAGGTCATGGAAGCAACATAAATGCCCATCGACAGACGAATGGATAAAGAAGAGGTGGTACATATATACAATGAAATATTACTCAGCCATAAAAAGGAATAAAATTGGGTCATTTGTTGAGACGTGGATGGATCTAGAGACTGTCATACAGAGTGAAGTAAGTCCAAAAGAGAAAAACAAATATCATATATTAACGCATATACATGGATCCTAGAAAAATGGTACAGATGAACCAGTGTGCAGGGCAGAAATTGAGACACAGTTGTAGAGAACAAACGTATGGACACCAAGGGGGGAAAGTGGCGGGGGGGTGGAGGTGGGGTTGTGATGAATTGGGCGATTGGGTTTGACATGTATACACTGATGTGTATAAAATTGATGACTAATAAGAACCTGCTGTATAAGAAAATAAAATTAAATTTAAAAATTTAAAAAAAAAAGATATTACCTATATACACAGTATTCTATCCATTCAATGATTCAGTTTTTGAGTATCTACTGCATTCTGGACCCAAGAGATCACAGAACATTCTTGTCTTCAGTAACTTCACAGTATACAAATGTAACCCTAATGATAATAGCAGTTACAACACAGCGTAACAAGGTCCCAGTAGGTGTAAGTGCTAGCTTATGTGAGAACCAAATATCACTTCTTCCTGCCTTCCCCTCCAGGACTGTCGCATGCCTGCCCCCATCACCTTTGTATGGCTGGTCCCCTAACTGGCAGTGATTATTACAACTATTTAACCAGGCTTGTGGCCCAAACACTGTGTGAACAAAACAGTGGCCAGTCAGCATGGATACAGCTGTAGACAACCAATGCCAGTCCTGCTCTTCACTTGTTAAGTTTCCTGATTTCTGGGTATTGAAGGCCTTTTAAAGTTTTTTCATAGAGTTGAGGGTGACTCCATGAACCTAGCTTTCTCAGCTGGAGGTGAAGTAGTGAAACATTCTCTGCCCAGTACAAGGATAGTTCCCCTTGGCCTCTAGGGGGAGCCCAAGGCCCTACACTGTCCCCGTCTCAATCACCAAAAGAATTGGATGCCTCCTGCTTTGTTCTTCTTTAAACCATCAACAAAGTGAAAAGACAACCTATGGAATGGGAAAAAATATGCAAACCATATATCTGATAAGGGTTAATCCAAAATTTATAAAGAACCCATACAAATCACTCAATAGCAAAAAACAAAACAAAACAAAACCTAAATAAAAAATGGGCAAAGGACCTGAATAGACATTTCTTCAAAGAAGAAATATGAAAGGTCAACAAATACATGAAAAGATGCTCAACATCACTAGTCATTAGGGAAGTGAAAAATAAAACAACTATGAGGTATCATGTCACACTTGTTAGAATGTCTATTATCAAAAAGACAAGAAACAGCAAAGGCTGGTGAGGATGTGGAGAAAAGGGAATCTTATGCACTATTAGTGGGAATGTAAATTTGTGCAGCCACTGTGAAAAACCATATGGTGTTTCCTCAAAAAACTAAAAATATAACTACCATATGGTCCAGCAATTCCAGTCCTGGGAATATATCCAAAAGAAACTAAAACACTAATTTGAAAAGATACATATGCCCTACTCCAATGTTCATTGCAGCATAATTTACAATAGCCAAGACATGGAAACAACCTAAGTACCCATTGATGAATGAACAGATAAAAATGTTGATATATATATATATATATATATATATATATATACACACACACACACACACACACACACACACACACACACACACACACACACATACACAGTGGCATATTATTCAGCCAAAAAAAATTAGTAAATCCTACCATTTGCAACAATGTGGATGGACCTTGAAGACATGATGCTAAGTGAAATAAGTCAGATGGAGAAACACAAATACTGTATGATCTTACTTATATGTGAAATCTAAAACAAAAACAAAGCAAACACCAATAACAAAAAAACAAACTCATAGAAAAAGAGATTAGACTTGTGCTTACCAGAAGTGGAAGTTAGGGGGAGGGGAAATTGTATGCAGGTGGTCAAAAGGAACAAACTTCCATTTATAAGATAAATAACTACTAGGGATGTAATGTATGACATGATGACTGTAGCTAGTACTGCTGCATTAAATTGTTAAGAGGAAAGTTGTTAAGAGAGTAAATCTTATGCATTCTCATCATAAGGAGAATTTTTTTTTCCTTTTTTCTTTCTTTCCTTTTTATTGTATGTATATGAGAAGATCTGAACCTACTGTGGTAATCATTTCACAAAATATGTAAATCAAATCATCATTCTGTATGCCTTAAGCATATGCAATGATGTAAGTCAATTATTTCTCAATAAAACTGGGGAAAAAAGGAATTGGGATCAAGGGAATGACATTCAGATGTTCCAGGAGGACTGCCTCTGCTGTGGCCTCCTTATCGTCACCTTTCAGAGAAGATGAAGAGCACAGGTGCTCTCCACTCTCTCCATTTCCTGCAGCCCAAGGAGGTCCCCACTCTTTGGACTGTTTCAGCCTCTTGGAGCAGCCAGTTTCTGAGGCCCTTTGTCATAGAGTGATGGAACACATGTTCTCTTACCACTTCTGTCCCTGGATCTTTCTTCTGCTGCTAGCTGGGAGGTGTCCCCTCACTAGGGGTACCAGATAAGATACAGGACGCCCAGCTAAATTTGAATTTAAGATAAACAGCAATAAATTTTTAGTACCAGTGTGTCCTAAATGTTGCATGGGTGCCAACAGCACAGGGCTGGGCCCTCCAGTACCCAGAACCCTGCCTTGGGCTGGGAGCCAGGGCTTGTTGAGAAGCCCTGCCTCTTGTTGCCAAGTCAGTATTAGCATGTTCCTGGACCCTGACTTGATACCTGGTGAAGCTCTCTTAATTAGACTCGACTTTCTCCAGCACTCTGAGCTCACTTTGCAAGCAGATGCATCCAATTCACTGGGCAGGGAAGGAGTAAGCCTGGTGGTCCCAGGGTTAACACATTGCACAGACCCAAGACTCATATCCATCTTGTTAGAACCTGCTCTAGAAGGACTGAGAATTAGAGTGTGGGTTTTTTTTTTTTTTTTTTGATGCCTGAAATATATAAGGTTTAATTTGACAATTAAAAATGTAGTCATGTTTTACATCCCTTAATCATGATTAAGAAATACACATTACCCAAATGGCTTTCAGCTATGACTGCAAGCAGTGACATTCTGCTTGTGGCATTCAGAGTTCTATCTTTGAATGCCATGGTAATCACTTGCTTCCCTTCAAGGCTGTCGTGTCTGGCATGAAATGGAAGAATTTAAAATGCCACCTCAGCGGGCTCACGCCCAACATAGATGGCACTTTTGAATGTGCAGTTAATGATTTCATGTGGGATATATTTCAATGAGAAAGTGAGACAAGTGGTAACTGATGGTAAAAGTAAAACATAATAATAAATAAATACTTCTAACAGAATTGTAGTGATATTCAAACTACAGATAAGAAATTTGAGATTCACTCACTCGCGATGTAGCCAGGCTGGATAAATTCAGCTCCTCTTGATTTATTCAGAGCAGATGCTCTAAACCAGGTGAAGATTCTCAAGCTGGCCCTCAGCCCTGAGGAAGCACGGGGACAAACACCAGGGGCCAGTACTGGGGAAGAAGTTCTGCCCCCTCGACTGCCCAACCCCAGTACACGTGTGGCATAGAATAGATGTTCAATTAGCATTCGCTGAATTAATCTCTTGACTTAAAATTACAGGAGAAGGATGATACATACCTGGGTAAAACCTCCCCCGTGTTGTACACAAACTCACCATAAATGGGTGAAGTTGGCATCTTCCTTTTCTGCAACTTTCTCCTATCCATTGGCCTCATGCATCCTGAATAAAAGATGGCAGAATATGCCAGAAATCCCTTCTGAGAAACTGCTGCTACTTTCAGCATTTTGTGCAATCATCATGAGCTTAAGAATCAGGGTACACTTGCATTCTCATGGCATTTCAACCCTCACCCATAGCTAAATGTACAAGTATAAAGTGATTCTCTAATTTAGAAAGAGCAAAGTCTCATATTTAGCAGGTCTATTTCTGATACAGCTCACATAGCATCATTTCAGGTATAGCCAATGATTAAATTCAATCTTGGAAGTAATTCAGTCTAGCAAGGCTGCAGGAAAGTGGCAGATGAAATATAATGTGAGCAAGAGCAAAATAACACATCTAGAAAAAGAAAAAGAAGCTTAAGCTATTTTCATAAGATTCTGAGCTCTGAACTTTCAGTGATGATCCAGGAAATGGACCCGAGATTCACTATAGACCATTTACTGAAGACATTGCTTAAATGTGCTGCTCCTACCAGAAAGGTCAGCCAAGTGTTCTGATTGGACTGGACACAATCCAGAGCACATTACCTTACCCATGTGCAAAGTCATGATGCCTCTTACGCCCTGAAGTTCTAGCTGCTGGACAAGAAAGTCTGGGCAGGACTAGAATCAGCTCAAATAAAGGAAAATAAAATAATCACTAAGCTGGTGTTAGAAGGGATATACAGAATCTCTTTTAGATTGGGTGATAAATAAGAAAAGGAGATAAGACTGAAACTGGTAAAGCAAAAGTTAGACTTAAGCTATGCCTCTGGAATTTCATGTGTGTGCTTAGAAGAAGAGGATAGTAATATTAATTTGCAAAACAAGAGAAAAAAAGTGGTAATGTTGGAAAACCTAATAAAATCTAAAAGACTTATGATAAATACATCTTTTATAGTTTGATTTTATTGAGAACAAATAGTATTTGGGAGAATATTCTTAACATATTTTGAATGGAACAACATTCCTGCATGTATATACACTTTTTAATATTAATTTTTAATTTTTTAAACCATTTTTAATTGAAGTATAGTTAATTTACAATGTGTTAGTTTCAGGTGTACAGCAAAGTGATCAGATATATATATATATAATATATATTATTTTTCAGATTCTTTTCCATTATAGGTTATTACAAGATATTGAATATATTTCCCTGTGTTATACAATAGGTCCTTTTTGGTTACCTATTTTAAATATAGTAGTGTGTATCTGTTAATCCCAAACTACTAATTTATTCCTCCCAACCTTTCCCCTTTGGTAACCATAAGTTTGTTTTCTATGTCTAAGTCTATTTCTGTTTTGTAAGTAAGTTCATTTGTATCATTTTTAAAGATTCCACATATAAGTGATATCTTATGATATCTGCCTTTCTCTGTCTGGCTTACTTCACTTAGTATGACAATCTCTAGGTGCATCCATGTTGCTGCAAATGGCATTATTTCATTCTTTTTTATGACTGGGTAATATTCCACTGTGTATATACACCACATCTTTATCTGTTCATCTGTTGATGGACACTTAGGTTGCTTCTATGTCTTGTCTATTGTAAATAGAGCTGCTATGAACATTGGGGTGCATGTATCTTTTTGAATTAGAATTTTCTCCAGATTTATGCCTGGGAGTGAGATTGCAGGATCATATGGTCCTGCATATATTATGAATGGAACAACATTCCTGCAAATTCTTCACCCCAATAGCAACAAGTATACTCAATGCCCAGAGATTGGTTTCTCTTATCATTCTCCAGTTAAGGAGAACCAGGTCTCTTGGAGAGGTGGCCGATTCCAGGGTTGGGGCCTAAGATGAGGCTGGGAATCTTGTAGTGCTCAGCAAACCAAATGATGGGTTTGTCAAGGGGACACTGGTCAAAGCTGAAAGAATTGGGCAACAAAATTAATGACATTATACTGGACTGTAATCCAGAGCATAAAATAAATACCCATGATTCCCTACTGAGAGAAATTAATAATCAAATACATATATGAGAAGTGGGAGTAGACAAATGTCTATGCAAAAGAATTCTAAATAATTTATGTAGCTATTCTGCCCACAAAGAGTTAGATGGCTTAAGTCCCCAGCCCTTAAACATGGACTTCCTTTCTAGGTGACTTCCTTCCAAAGTGCAGAGCATGAGAAGGGGGAAGAAGAGTAAATCTACAGTGGGGGAACCTGGCCAACATGACCTCAGCCAGGTGATGGAGGTCAGCTTCAGCAGGGATGAGTCATGTGGACCATGTGTGCCCTTGATGTGATGTGATGGGAATGGCAACTTACCTCTGTGGTCTTCCTCCCAAGAACCCACAAACTCAGCGTAACCATGAGAAAAACATGAGACAAATCCAAACTCAAGGACATTCTACAAAATACCTGACCAGTACTCCTCAAAATGGTCAAGGTCATCAAAAACAAGGAGGATCTGAGAATCTCTTATAGCCAAGAGGAGCCTAAAGAGACATGACGACTAAATGGAATGTGGGATCCTGGATAGGGCCCTGGCACAGAAAAATGAGAAAAGGTGAAAACTAAGGAAATCTGAATGAAGTATAGACTTTAAAAATGCTTTATAGTGCCATGACAAACCCAGACTTCTAGGATCAATATTCTTCAAATTATTTTTGAAATGAGAGAAAATATAAAAGTAAATATAAGGGAGGAGGTGGCCTGAGTTGGGGAAACCATAGTGAACTGGCACACTTGGAAATTCAGGCCTCTGTGTCCTGAGACTCTTTCTGAAGGCAAAATCAGATGGAGTAATTGCTGTCAACACAGCAAGAAAAACAGTACCTTGGCCTCACAGCAGCAAGCAACTAGGAAGACTTTTTATTTTTCTACTTAGTAATCACATTTCAATAAGAAAACAAAGCATAGACATGAGCTGAGGGGAAATGCCATAATTATACACCAGCCTAATTTAAAGTACACTTCTCACAGGTGACACTGAAACAAGGAGGGATGGGTCCTTTCATGACTGTCAGGGAACCTGGTTTTGTGAACTTTCTGTAGACATGGTCCCACTGATATCAAACAATGGAGCTGAAGAGCAGGATACTGTTGAAAGGATAACATAAGAGCTTCTTGCTTTGTTTAAGGAGCAGTAGACAGTCCTGTGCACACAAGTCCTTTGTTAATTTACTCCAATCAGCCAACAACTCGCCTTGAGCATCTGACTCTGCACCTGTCACTGCGTCCATGGTTGGGGACATAAGATGCACAAAGGGAGGGACTTGCCTTCAGGCCATCAGCAAACTAATTTTTCCAAGGTGGAGGTTAAGTGTCCTTTGGAAGTATGCCCAGGTACTGGGGGCACCAGGACGGGGTCTTTGACTTTGAGGACCGGTGACATTGCCCTGGAGGACATGACACCTGAAGACCAAAGTGCAGCGAAGGTGAGATGTTGGGGTGGGGGTGATGGGCGCTGTGATGGAACACGGTGCTTGAGGGCAAGCGCCAGGCTGCCGGCCACCCTCTGCTGTGCCGAGGAACCATGGTTTTCATCACGGGAAACTTCAGCAGAGGAATGATGTATTCAGTCTTGCACTTTAGCACTATGGAAACCATGCAGAAAATGGTCTGGATGACAGAATGATTGAAGGTATAAAAGCAGCTATCAGCCTGATGCAAAATCCAGAAAGGCCTGACCCAACGGAGGTGCTCCTGAAAAAAAAAAAAGCAATGGGTTAGAGAAGCTGTGATTTTGATGGCTAGGCAAGATGTGGAGCCGGGTCCGAGAGTTGGCACCGGTGTGAGTGCAGGACAGTCTCCACCTTCCGGAAATCAGACGGACAATGGTCAAGGAGAGGTGACGAGTGTCACAACAGAGAAGATCTGGGCACTGCTGGCAGTGGAGCCAGGACTTCTGTGGCCAAGGGAGGAGGGGAAGGTGCCCCAAGGGTGGAGCAGTTAGACTGAGAATGAAGAGTGAGCAGTGTCCACCAGTGAAAGGGGTGCCCACACGGATGCAGAGGACGGGGCTCCGACAGAGGTGGCAGCCTGCCCCCAAGGCAGGGAGAGACAGAGGCTGGGACTCTGCTGGGGGAGTGAGGGGAGGGGCTGATGCAGATGAGGCTGGAGGGGGGCTGCATAAATCTGCTAAGGGTTTCTCCTTCTAAGGACCACAGACGCCATCAGAAGAGTTTAAACAGGAAGACCGTGGTTTGCAGGGTCAAACATTTCATCTTTCTACCATATGGAGAAATAATGAGCGTCAGACAAGAGTGGATACAAAGGGCTTGTCGGGAGGCGGGTGTGGGTGAGAGATGTCGGTGGTTTGAACTACGTGGTCTGCAGTGTAGATGGAGAGAAGTGGAGAGTTTCAGAAGCTCTTTGGGAAGTGGGATGAGAGCTGTGGAGGATGTGAGGAGACAGGCTTCCTGAAGACAGGGTGTCATTCCCGAGCAGAGAAGCCGGGCCTGGGCAGGCTTGCCCACATGGATCTTTACACTGGGTTTGGACATTCTGCACTCAGAGGATAATTGGACAGTAGTCTGTTTGCTATGTAAGACTGGAGATGAAAGAAAAGTAAGGTAGGCTTGGGAGTCATTCACATGCAGAAGTATACAGAAGGTGCAGTGCAGAATAAATCAATCATGGGAGAGCACAGAAAAGAAAAAGACCTGAAGACAGAAACATTAAGGAACCACAGTATTTAAGATGTGGGCAGAGCAAGATGAGCCCTTAACTACCAACAGTTTAACATCAGCTTTACTGGAAAGGAAAAGAAAAGGTCACAAATTGTAGTTTTGGACAATTTCCATGGTATAAATACCCACACCTGAGCTGGTTTCAAGCACCAGTGTGACATCAGCTGGCTAGCAAAATTACTGAAAATGGAACCATTCAATCTGGAGAGCCAGGACTAGCCCTGCAACCCCACAGAGACCAAAGAAGGGAGAAAGACAAGAGAGGATGCTCTCAAGGGAGGTGAGATGAGAAGTTCTGAGAGGGAGCATTGAAAGACCAAATGCTGCAGAGAAGTTAAATGCCATAAAGACTGGAAAATGACTTCTGGACTTTGCAGCTCAGAATACCACTAACTTGTTAGAGCAACTTTTACGCTGCTGGGACTGGAGTTTGACAGCAAGACGTTCCAAGCTGATGGAGGAGAGAAAAGGCTGAGTGCCTTTCTCCTTAGGAGGATCCAAGGGAGTCGGACAGCCTATCTTGTTTTTAAAATCCCTGAATTCAATAAAGGCTGAGAAGGTAATAGACTAACAACTGGAAAGAAACCCCTCCTCTCGTGCTTTTAAAATGTTTGCAACTTTTAGAAAGTTGCCACCTCCCTTCATGCAACGGCACGCCAAGGTAATTACAAACAAAACAGCAACAACAGACCAAAGGTCTCTACTCAGGAGCCATGCAGCACGTGATGTCAGCTCCTCCCTGAGGCATTGTGACCCAGCCAGGTGCCTCACCTCCTCTGTACAGGCAACGAGGCCAGCACCTGAAAGCTGGCTTACAGCAGCCCACTGCAGGGTAAAGGCTGCTCTCCAGGGCATCATGGTGTCAACAAGTCCCTTACCCACGGGGCAGGGGTCGGAGAGAACCAGGTGGGAGAGGAAGGGATTTCCCCAAGTTATACAAATAGCAAAAGGCCGCACTGAGGCTTCTTTCTAGTATTTCTGACCCTATACCCAGGGGCCCTCCCAGTTCACTGCTATCAAAATAATCCAAATAAAATCAGAAAAAAAAGGTATAGTGGTTCAGGGGAAATTTTTTTTAATTTACAAAGCAAAGTCACATTACTTTTATGTGATATGTTGAAATAACCGATGCTTGCTTAGTACTGACCATATACCCATCATACGATACAATTCCAATCCACTTACTTGCATTCTTTTTTCAAACTCTGGCAACAAGCCTGTGAAGTGGGTACTGGTATTCCGCTAATTTTAAAGGTGGATAGGCTGGTGTTCAAAGAGGTAAAGCCCTGACTTGCTCATAGTGGCAGTGTGGGCGAGGGTGGGCTTCTGTTACACATCCCTGTGGTGAGTCAGTCCTGGCAGCTGGTGGCTGTGTGAGTGCCCTGGGCTCCCCTCGTCCCTCCAGAGCCATTCACTCTCTCAGCCCCCGAAGCAATCAAAGCAATGTAAAGTCTGGTGACTGTCCCATGTTCTCAGAAGCAGGCCCCCAGAGAGACTTAGTTAAGTCTAGAAAGGGCAGGGGCAGTGGGTGAGAAAGAAGATGCTAACAGGGGAGGGTGTGAAGGGAAGGTGAGGCAGGGAGAACAGCACCTGCTGCCAGCTGGGGTGGGTGGACAGGACTTGGAGATGAGCACACTCAGGTCTGCAGGTAGCAGTGCACGCCCTGGGGAACCACCCAGCTGCCACCTGAAGCCCTGGACACTGTGCCTCTTAACAGAGGTGGGGGCTTGCCTGCCTCATTGTGAATCAGGGCAGGGAGGCAAGGGTGGAGGTGGGCTGAGCAAGTCCGTTTTACACTGATGCCTGTGTCAACACACTAACGCTCATTTTACTGGAGGGAATGTATAGCCAAATAAAAATCAGCGGATGAGCTTTGGCTTCAGCAACAGGAAGGTGGTTTTCTTCTGTCACTATTTTTCTTCCACTCAGGTTTATTTTCATATCCAGGACTTGATGTTAATTATTAAAGTCATTTAATTTGACTGGAGCAGAGCTATTTCTATATTATAGATGTTCACAGTGTCTCACTTATTTTCAACTGATAGGAGATCCTGTTGCAGGAAGCATTGTGGGAGTCTGGCTGTATGGTATGTTTTCAACAGCAAACTCAGAAAAACCATAGCAACCTAGTTCCCATAGCACAAGTGGAACATGAGATTACCAAGAAGCCCTGGTCAGTCATCCAAAAGGTCCTGCCTGGGGCTCAGCACTCTTCCTGTGCAGTGAGGTTGGGGGAGGGGGGAGGAAAACAGCAATGCCCTTCAGGACTCTGTTAGGTTGGAGAGTGTATTAGCTATCTACTGCTTTGTAACAAATAACCACCAATGTAGCAACTTAAAACAATACCACTCTTTACCTCAGAGTTCTGTAGGGCAAAAGTTCAAGAGGGCTCATCTGAGTTCTCTGCTCTGGGTCTCACAAATCTAAATCAAGGTGTTATCTGGACAGGGCTCTTATCTGGAGATTGGGGAGAATCTGCTTCTCAGATCATCCAAGTTGGTAGCAGAAGTTAGTTCCTAGTGGTTGCAGGATTGAGGTCCCCATTTCCTTTTGGGCTGTCAGTCAGGGACTGCTCTCAGCTGCAAGAGGCTGCCCACACTCTTTGACATGTGCAATGCCCTCCACATCTTCAAGCCACCAATGGTGTGTCAAATCCTTCTCATGCTTGGAAACTGACTTCCTCTTCTGCACCCAGATTGAAAAAACTCTGCTTTTAAAAAACTTTCCTGCCTGACTGCTGCCCCACCATATAACATCCTTATCAACTTTAAGGTCAACCAACTTGGGATAATAATTACATCTAGGAAATCCTTTAGCAGAAGCCCCTAGATTAGCATCTGATTGAATAACCAGGAAACAGAATCTTGGGGGTCATCTTCAGAATTGTATCTGTCGACTGAAAGAAGTGCACAACATAAAAGTTTTATTTGGCGGACAAAAGTGAGGATGTAAGCCCGGGATGCAGCCTCTTAGCTCTGAGGGACTGCTCCAAAGAGGTAAGGGAGGAGCCAGGATTTATAGGAGTTTTTGCAAAAAGACCAGGTAGTCAGAACATCAAAAGATTACTGTTAATTAAAGGAAACCAGACATCTCATGTTAAGATATTTAGCGCTTTTCTATATATGGGCAGATGCAAGAGTCTGGGCTCATTGAAATCATTCCTTTGATATGCACCTTGGCTCTCTGGGGCCAGTATCCTGTTCTTTCTCATCCTGAGTCTCCTCAGGGTGCACCATCAGTGGTGGCTGCAGTGACTGAGGACTTGACGATGGTCATCCTGTTTCCATCATGAACTTCCTCAGGTCTCACCATCAGGGTGGCTGTAATATGATGGCCTGATGGCCACAACATACTTTGTTTACTGATATGGCAGACAGTATCTTTTCACTCACATATGTATGAGAGATGAGACAGCCCCCAGGGACTCTGATGAACATAACAGAGTGTAAACCAAATGAAAATGCACACACACAGCCAAGGAGACTTTGGCTCCTTGGGGAGAAGTCTTTGAGCCATAGGTGAGGAAAGGTGCAGGTAAGGAAAGGAGCAGGTGAAAGAAGAGAAAGCAGATACTGCTGGCCAAGAAATTCTGGTGACAGGTCTGTAAGGGAGCCAAGCCAAGTAAAGGTAATTAAAGGAAGTGACAAGGCAAGTATTAATTAAGGAATAGTGAGTAATGCTCCACATATTACCTGCCATTTAAAAGCCACGCATGCCCCAGCTCCTTACACTAAGCTTCTAATTAATGAAGTGAGGCAGGGAGGCCCCCATTCTCCTTTTCATGGGGGAGTTTTGCAACACTGTAGTGTGAAAATGCATCGTCCTTGTATGAGTTTCCCATAACAAAGGGCTGCCGTAACAAAGGATCATAAACTCAGTGGCTCAGAAGATTACAGTCTGGAGGCCAGAAGTCTGAAGTCAAGGGTTGGTTCCTTCTGGGAGTCATGAAGGAGACTTCCCAACCTCTCCCAGCTGCTGGTGGTTTGCTGGCCATCTTGGGCATCCCTCGGCTTGTAGCAGCATCCCCCCTTCTGTGCTTTCATCTTCATGCTCCCTGCATGCATGTCTGTCTCTGTGTCCAATTTCTCCTTTTTATAAGGACACCAGTCACAGTGAGCTGGGGCCCACCTTACTCCAATTTGACCTTAGTTAAGAGTTGCTCTTAACTGATCACATCTGCGATGACCATTTTCCAAATTAAGCCACTTCCTGAGGTACCAGGTGGTTAAGACTTCAACATATGAATTCTTGGGGGACACAGTTCAACTCACAGCAGTCGTCTTTGCCTAGGGCTAGACAGCCCTCCTCACTTGGAAGTAAGGATCATATAATTTATACTTTATTTCTATAAATAGAGTGAGTCAAACTCTAGGTCAAGTTCAATCTCTTGCTTCTCAAAGCGTGTTCCTCAGACCAACAGCTCTGGCATCACCTGGGGGCTTGTAGGAAATGCCAAATGTCAGGCCTCACCCCTGACTCACTGAGTCAGAACCTGCAAGATTCCCAGAGGACCTTTTTGCATGGTTAAATTTAAAAGGCAGTGTTTCATCCACCTTGTCAGAAATGGTTAAAAACTTCTTCAGAGAAAAACCATACTGTCAACCTCAAACCAACATTGTAAAGAAATTAAAACTAAGCTTTTGAAAGAGGGGGCATAATAACCTCAGTTTAGTTGATTTCTGATAAAGTGATAGATGTGGCTCAGAAATAAATTAAAATGGTTGCTTATTTTTATTTATTTTTAATTTAATTTAATTTTTTTAAAAACTGAAGTCATATCCACACCAAGCAGTGTAGGAAATGTTTGCAGAGTCTTTTTAGTTTAGTTTTGTTTTTGTTTTTATTTATTTTTGGCTGCATCAGGTTTTAGTCGCGGCCCGCAGGATCTTCATTGAGGCCTGAGGGATCTTTTGTTGCGGCGTGCGGGCTCTTCATTGCAACGTGCAGGCTTCTCTCTAGTTGTGGCATGTGGGTTTCTCTATTTAGTTGTGGCTCACAGGTTCCAGGACGTGTGGGCTCTGTAGTTTGCGTCACACAGGCTCTCTAGTTGAGGCACGCGAGCTCAGTAGTTGAGGCACGCCGGTTTAGTTGCCCGGCGGCATGTGGGATCTTGTAAGGCAGATTCTTTACCATTGCACCACCAGGAAATTCCTGGTTGCTTATTTTTAAAAAGGATGAAACCATTCGGGGCTATAAGAGTCTTCTGCATGTTCACTTAAATGGTGTAGGTCGAGACCCAGACAATATTTATTCACTGACCAAATCTTCACTGAGCCCTACAATTGGCCAGGTGCTTCAATAAGCAAAACATTCATCAGAATCTTGGCTGTCCTACCTCCTGGGGTTATACACCTCTGTAAGCCTCAGCCGTCTCATCTGTAAAATGGCTCCAGTACAAGCTGACCTCAGAGGTTTGGGGAATCCAGCAACAAAGTGGGTGGGGAGCTTAGCACAGTGCCTGATGCAGGGCGGGTGCAGAATAAATGCTACCTGACGCTGTTCCTGCCGGTCAGTGCTCCAGTCTCTGTCTAGATGGGAGGGTAACAGGGGAAATAAGACACTGATGTAGGTACCAGGCAGTACAGGAGTGCAAAACAAAAAAGGTAAAAAGTGAAAGCCCTTTGAGGAGTGAAAAGCAATGAAGCAAGGCTTCGCAATGAGGAGGCAGCTTCCTGAAGGGCCTGTCATTGAGGTGGTAGACAAGCATCCTTGGGATTTGAGAGACAGAGAAGGAAGAGGAGGAGGCATCCATCATCCCTTTGAGAAATATCCAGCGGAGGTAGCCTCTTCCTGAGTCGTCCTGAGAAGGTGGGCAGGCTCTGACTTTACCGTGCATCCCAGGTGGTGGCAGCCCTGCCTGGTTCATCAACGAGGAGTCCCATGCAAAGCATCAACCTGCAGCTGAAACATCAGCAGCAGGACCCCTCCCCTCCCTTCCCCAGTGGTCAGCGACCCCACCAGGGGACATAGGATGGGGAGCAGTGCCAGGAGATAGAGGAATTGTGCTTCTCTTCCCCCTTGCCTTCTCCTTCTTTTAGTTTGGATGACTGGTCTCTTCTGTTTAATTTTGGACAGATTGTGGTTTTGAATAAATGTGTTTCTGGCCCAGTAGAAGGCTGTGGAAAGGAGAATGCTGGCCTGGGCCAGCAGCCACTGCAGCCGGAGAGACCAGGAAGGGACCAGTTGGCCAGACAGGGAAGAGGACCCACAAATGGTGGAAGCCAACTCTTTTCTTCCAGGGGTTTTTCTTGAGAGATTCCCATGGCTGGGGACCTCTTTACCTGCAATTCTTACAACAGTCACAGTATTGCATTCCTGGGGTGCCGTGTTTCTTCATCCCTGCCATCACCCCTCCAAGCCATCCCCAGAGCAGCTCCTGCTCCCCTCTCTGGTCCAGAAGACACATTGGCATCCTGCTCCCAACAGACTGGACCAAGGTGGGTGGACCAAGGCCACCAGAGCTGTCAGAGGCTGCCTCAGCCTCTAGGGCACCCAGAGCATCAAACACAGTAGTGATGTCTCCCAAACCAAGACTTCCAGAAAGATCTTAGAAGGCCTCTTTCTAGCTCTGCGCCAGAAAGTAGAGAGCCACAGATACCTCCACGTTTGTGGTAAGGGGTGTGGATCCTGCATGTGGCAGCCATGCTCACATCAGGAAGATCACCCCCCTCCCCCTGCTCCTGCTCCCTCTCTCTCTTTCTCTCTTGCTCTCTCTCTGTGTCTCAAAAGGATGAGAGTGTGAAACCTGTAAGAAGATCTTTTTCTTTTGTAAATTTTGCACCAGGTGGTCTGACACATCACTTAGCCATCACACTTCAACTGTATCTTGGTGCCTGGAGAAAATTTCCATTTTAGCTCCTGTTACAAGCATTTTCATGCAACAGACTCAGCTAAGAGGACTTCTGAGCAGAGAAGAAGTAGGAGCTGGGTCAGGTGGAGGAAAGTGGAGGCTGCAGGTTGGACAGTGTAGACAGTGTCCAAAGGGTGTAACAAACCAGGACCTGGCCTGGGCAGAACACACTTTACAGTAATGAGCCCTCACACTCACCAAATGAATCCAGAAAGAGGGAAGCAGGATGTCAGATCCCATCTGTGTGGTCAGAGTTGAAGGGAAGATGTAGGTCTTAACTTGTCATGGTCATGAGGGAAGGACAGGGCTGTGCTGCAGGCTTTGGCTGGAAGTATACACACCTTCCAAAGACCTACCCACAAGACTGATTCTAGCCCCCTCCTGAACTTCTGCCTGCCCTAGAGTCCTCCATCCTGGCTGAGCGGTGGGGTCCCCAGGGCAGCTTTTAGAATGCTACCAATACCCTTTCCCCACATCTCGAGATTCTTTATTGGTCTGGGTACAGTTTGTGTTTCTGTCTTTAAAGCTCCCATGGTGGTTATTGTGAGCACATTAGAGGTGAAAGTGCTGGTTAGGGTAGGGCGGAGGAAGGCAGTGGCTGACAGGAGGCTGGAAAGGTGGGCTTGGTCCCTTTATATAAAGCCTTCAGCGCTGGACTGTAATTTACATGTAGCACCGGGATTATGCTGACAAACTGGGTATGGGAAATGATATGATTGGGCCTGTGTTTAAAGCGATGAATTTGGCTGTTTTGTGCAAGATGGTTTGGCTAGAAATCAGAGACCAGTGGGAAAGCTATTGCAAAAGGAGATGTGAGATGAAGACATCAAAAGCAAGATAAGGGCCAGGAGGAAATTCCAGATCCTAAAAATATCTCAGCCCTGAAGTGCAGGTGCTGCCGCCTGAGCCACCCGGGTGCAGAGGCAGCTAGCTGGTAATTAGCCCGCATGCATCCCATTGTCGCCTGAGATCCTGGCTGCTGGCTAATTAGTGTTTCCTGGAGGACAAAGCAGCTGGTAGTTTCCTTTCTAATTCCAGTACTGACGTCCCAGTTTAACATAATAAAAGGATTCGCTGGCAGGGGAGTGAGGCAGAGGAGATGAAAGGCAGAGGTGGCCAGGGCGCCCTCCAGTTGTTCAGAGGTGGCTTGGGGCCAAAGTGAGCATTGCAGGTCTCAGCAGAGGGACAGCCAGAGTTCTGCTCCAGTGTCTGAGTGTCAGGCTTGTTCTAAATTTACACAGTTGGGTGATTGAAACTCATAGGAAGATCAGAGTTATCTCGATTATCTTTGATCCTTGAAATCTTAAGTATTGCTGTTTATCTTTAAGAAGCATAGAGACACCCACAGGCCCAGCAGCAGTGCTGACACATGAGTCACCCTGGGGGGCTTCCACCCCCTGACAGGAGATCGGGGGGCTGGAGGGGCCTTTCCCAGGTCACACAAGGCCCTGGTAAGACCTTTTCCTTGGAGAGTAGGCCCTTCTTGGAAAGAACACCCCACCTGGGGTGTATATCCCAAAGATTGTTTTTCCTGCCCCACTAGAGCATTGAGAGGCTCTCCCTTGATTCTTGCAATGAGAACCTGGTGGAATTCCTGGAGGTAACACACGAATGTGTGGTGACTTCCCTAAGCCTGGGACTTCTGAAGGGTCTCACTCCCAGACTATCCTGTACTTAGTATAATGGTTCATTTTATGGAATGACTTGGCTAGGCAGTGGTGACAGGTTGTTTGGTCAAACACCCATCTAGATGTTGCTATGAAGCGTTGTTTTTTTTTTCTAGATGAGATTAACATTTAAATTGACAAACTTTGAGTATAGCAAATTATCCTCTGTAGTGTGGGTGGGCCTCACCCAATCAGTTGAAAGCCTTAAGAGAAAAGGTGGACCTCCCTGAGCAAGAAGGATTTCTGCCTCCAGGTGGCCTTTGGACTTGAGACTACAACATAAACTCTTCCCTTGAGTTCCAGCCTACAGCCTTGCCTTGTAGGCTTTGGATTTGCCAGTCTCCACGACTGAATGAGCTGATTATTTAAAATTACTCTCTCTCCGTATGTATATGTATGTGTATGCATAGCTACATATATACGTCTTATTGGTTCTGTTTCTCTGGAGAACCCTGACTACTACACGTAGTCTCCAGCAACTTGTCAGAATTACCCTTTGAGCATTCCTACCAGTTTATGGCTCCAGTGGCTTCTGCTCCAGGTAAGCAGACCACAGCTGTGGCTCTCTGTGCTCTCCCGTCTCTCCAGATTTGGGCGATGGTTTGCCCTGTGATTGCAGTCCTCTGCTGGTTCCAGGAAAAGTCATTGATTTTCAAGTTGTTCAGATTTTTCTTGTGGCAAGGGTAAGAGTGACTCTTTCCAAGTTTGTTAGATGTTAGACCTGAAACTGAAGTCCTCCACAAACTTAAACTTTTTCTAAAAATAATTTTTACCAGTTATGCTTATTTCATTGGAAAGCCATTCTACAGAGCTCCTTACCCTGCTATGCAGGAACTGGAACTTGGGAGATCCATTTTTAATGACACTTATAGCTAATATTTGTTGAGTGCTGAAGCTGGAAACTCCTTAAGGTTTTTTACATGCACAATCTAATGTAATCCTCATAAATACCCTGTGAGGGGGCTTCCCTGGTGGTGCAGTGGTTAAGAATCCACCTGCCAATGCAGGGGACATGGGTTCAAGCCCTGGTCTGGGATGATCCCACATGCCACGGAGCAACCAAGTCCATGCACCACAACTACTGAGCCTGCACACTAAAGTCTGTGAGCCACAACTACTGAAGCCCACGTGCCTAAAGCCCATGCTCTGCAACAAGAGAAGCAACTGCAATGAGAAGCCTGCGCACTCAACGAAGGGTAGCCCCCACTTGCCACAACTTGAGAAAGCCTGCACGCAGCAACGAACACCCAACAGCCAAAAGTAAATAAATTAAATAAATAAAATTTAAAAAATACCCTGTGAGGAAGGTTTTATTATTATGCTCAATTTTCAAATGAGGAAAGAGACTCAGAGATATTAAGGAACTTACTTAAATCACACTGTGTGAGGAACTTCCAGAAGTTCAGCAAAACTAGAATTCAGAATGCTGTAGGAGGATGGCAGAGACCAGATTAGAGAAAAAGGAAGGGCCTTATAATCTAGAGCAGTAGAGATATAAGTAATATCCAATAGAAATATAATGAATAGAAAGTGAAATAGAATACAGACCTCTGTGTAATTAAAATTTTTCTTATATCACATAAAAAATAAAACTAAACAGGTAAATTAATTTTAACAATGTATTTTCTTTAATTACAGTATATTCAAAATACTATTATTTCAGTATATAGTCAATATAAAATTATTAGTGAGATACTTTATTTCCTTTTTTTGTACCAAGTCTTTGAAATCTGGTGTGTGGTTGGCACTTATTATGTATTTCTATTTGGACTTTTGAAGTGTTCAGTAGCAGTCCAAGAGTAAACTGTTGCTATTGTTACACTTATGGTTGCTGTGCACAGATGAAAGGCCTTGTGCAAACTTTAGGAAGATTACCAAGGAGGCAATATAGTGGGTGCATGGAGGAGGAGCAGAATTGGAGGCTCAGAGATAAGAAGGGGGTCTTGGAGTTCACCAGGAGAGAAATTACAGTGACCCAAGCAAAGCAGAAGAGAGATGAGAGAACAGAAAATAGATATAAAAACACTACATTACATCCATACATTTATGATAAAACTCAACAAGACTTGGTGACGTGTTGCATGTTGGTGATAAGGAGAGAAATGTCTAGGATAATTTCTAGTTTCTTTCAGTTGGATGGGCACTTTTATCTAACTCCCAGATTAGATATTGGACAACAAAAGAAAGGTTTGGAAGAAAGGTTAATGAACTTTGATATATCTGTGGGCTTCCTAAAAGAGATGTCTATAAGCCAATGTGTATAAAGTTGGGTGTGGAAAGCATTTTCTTTTCTGTTTTTAATAGCATTTGCTGCTAATGCATCAGGGAAAATCAAGGTGTTCTCTCTTACTGTGTGTTGTATCAGAAGTATCTGCTCCAGCTGCAAGCAAGTGACATTTCTGCTGTGCTGTTAGTCAGAGAAAACTCTGCTTGGTAGTTTATTCAATGGTGCTATACACCACTCCTTGTACTTTGGGATACAGCAGAAAACAAAAGGGACACACATTCCTTCCCTCATGGAGCTTTTATTTTTGTTGGATTAGGGTTAAAGAGTAAAAAATGAGCTGAATGAACAGTCCAAACAACCCTGAAAATAATGCAAGATACAACCAGAGCAGAGCTCTGAAAGGTGGTTAGAAAAAGAAGATCTGGTTTAGGACCCTAGGACTGTAGGAGCAGCAGAGTATTAGGATGTCTTACTTCCCCACTCAATAGAGGAAGGTCACCCAGACCTCATGCCCTGACACAAAACCTACCCAAAGAAAACAACCCAGGCAGGCTCATCGCACACTGCCAGCCTTGTCTGGGAAGTCCCTTTGTCTTTGTGGGCCTAAGATCTCCCCACTCTGGGTAATTCCAGGCAGAAACAGCAAAGGAGATGCAGCACAACAAATAGGCCAAACTGGAAAACTTCTTTGACTCGCTGTCCCACTGAGAGACAGAGATCTAGCTGAGGGAAAACCCTTCAACCCCCTTAGGATGGATAGGAGGGGGCACCAAGAGTACCAAATAAACCCAGCAGAAACAAATAGCACTGCAAAGACTCTGAACATGAAACTGCCATTGGAACTACAGCCCACCAAGTAGGCCAGGACCTGATTGCTAAACCAAATCAGGACCACTGTCTGCTAAAATAAAAGGTCAAGTAGGGCTCAGTGTTTCCTGGGCAAAAACTCAGGATGTGGCAAAATACCATTTGTTGTACCAAGAACCAAGAAAATAATAATTTGAATAAGAAAAGACAATCATTTGACACACGTATCAAGATGAACCAGATGTTGGAATTACATGACAATGATTTAAGGCATCCATCCATCCAAATTTATAGGTTCAAGAAGTATAATAATCTAAAACAGAATAAACCTAAAGAAATCCATGCCAAGTCACATAAAATAATGAAAACTAAAAAAAAAAAATCTTAAAACTAAAAAAATACAAACACATGGGGGCTAAACAACACACTACTGAATAACCAAGAGATCACTGAAAAAAATCAAAAAGGAAATCAAAAAATACCTAGAAACAAATGACAATGAAAACACGATGGCCCAAAACCTATGGGATGCAGCAAAAGCAGTTCTAAGAGGGAAGTTTATAGCAATACAATCCTACCTCAAGAAACAAGAAAAATATCAAATAATCTAACCTTACCCCTAACGCAATTAGAGAAAGAACAACAAAAAAAACCCCAAAGTTAGCATAAGGAAAGAAATCATAATGATCAGATCAGAAATAAATGAAAAAGAAATGAAGGAAGCAATAGCAAAGAATGATAAAACTAAAATCTGGTTCTTTGAGAAGATAAACAAAATTGATAAACCATTAGCCAGACTCATCAAGAAAAAAAGGGAGAAGACTCAAATCAATAGAATTAGAAATGAAAAAGGACAAATAACAGCTGACACTGCAGAAATACAAAGGATCATGAGAGATTACTACAAGCAACTCTATGCCAATAAAATGGACAAACTGGAAGAAGTGGACAAATTCTTAGAAAAGCACAACCTTCTGAGACTGAACCAGGAAGAAAGAGAAAATATAAACAGACCAAACACAAGCACTGAAATTGAGACTGTGATTAACAATCTTCCAACAAACAAAAGCCCAGGACCAGATGGCTTTAGAGGCGAATTCTATCAAATATTTACAGAAGACCCTTCTCAAACTCTTCCAAAATATAGCAGAGGGAGGAGCACTCTCAAACTCATTCTATGAGGCCAGCATCACCCTGATACCCAAACCAGACAAAGATGTCACAAAGAAAGAAAACTACAGGCCAATATCACTGATGAACATAGATGCAAAAATCCTCAACAAAATACTAGCAAACAGAATAAAGGACTTGAGGACACAGGGAGGGGGAAGTGTAAGCTGCGACAAAGTGAGAGAGTGGCATGGACATATATACACTACCAAATGTAAAATAGATAGCTAGTGGGAAGCAGCTGCATAGCACAGAGAGATCAGCTTCGTGCTTTGTGTCCACCTAGAGGGGTGGGATAGGGAGTGTGGAAGGGAGACACAAGAGGGAGGAGATATGGGGATATGTGTGTATGTATTGCTGATTCACTTTGTTATAAAGCAGAAACTAACACACCATTGTAAAGCAATTATACTCCAGTAAAGATGTTAAAATAAATAAATAAATAAATAAATAAATAAATAAATAAATAAATGGGAGGAAAATAAATGATACTAAATGGAAGTCAGTTTTTCACAATTAATTCCAAGTGATATAATGTTGATAGCAGTGAACTGTAAGTCACATATATATATTGTAATTCTGTATTCCAGAGCCACTGTGGAAACTATGCAAAAAGCCCTAAATATAAATCAAGCAAAATTTTAAAAAATGTTCAGTAATCCACAGGAAAGCAAGGGAAACAGGCGTGAGAAACAGAATAAACATACAGAAAACAAATAATGCAGTGGCAGACTTAAGCCCTGACAGATCAATAATTATCTGAAATATAAGCAGTCTAAATTCAGCAATAAAAAAGACAAAAATTGCCATAGAATATAAAGAAATATAACTCAACTATACGCCATTAAAAAGAAACTCACTTCTAATTTAATAACATTTGTAGGCTGAAAGTAAAAAGATGGGAAAAGATACAAGCATTAGTTTAAAAACCTGGGAATGACTGGATTAATACTAGATAAAATAGATTTCAGAGCAAAGACAAATACTAGAGAAAAGAGGGACATTACTTATAATGATAAAATAATCACTCACCAGGAAGACATAATAATCCTAAATGTATATGAATCAAATGACAGAATATGTTTGACAACAGAATATAAAGAACAGAAAACACAAAATACGTGTGAAGCAAAAAACTGATAGAACTGAAAAGGGAAATAGACAAATTCACAATTATAGTTGGAGACTTCAACACTCCCTTCTTACTAACTATTAGACTACAAATCAGCAATGGAGAAGACCTAAACAGCACAATCAATCAGCAGGATCCAGTTGAAATCTATAGAACACACCACTCAACAATGGCAGATACACTTTTTTTTTTTTTTTTTTTTTTTATTTATTATGTTTTTTATTTTTGGCTGTGTTGGGTCTTCGTTTCTGTGTGAGGGCTTTCTCCAGCTGCGGCGAGTGGGGGCCACTCCTCATTGTGGTGCGCGGGCCTCTCACTATCGCGGCCTCTCTTGTTGAGGAGCAGAGGCTCCAGACGCTCAGGCTCAGTAGTTGTGGCTCACGGGCCCAGTTGCTCCGTGGCATGTGGGATCCTCCCAGACCAGGGCTCGAACCCATGTCCCCCGCATTGGCAGGCAGACTCTCAACCACTGCGCCACCAGGGAAGCCCCCAGATACACTTTTTATTCAAGTGTATATGGAACATTCCCCAAGATAAACTACATCCTGGGACATAAAACTATCCTCAACAAAATGAAAAGAATTAATATAATAATGATTGTGTTCTCTGACCATAATAGAATCAAAGTAGAAATCAATAACAGAAAGACAACAGGAAAATCTTTATACACATGGAAATTAAACAACACACTTGTAGTAATCCATAGATCAAAAAGGAAGTCTCAAAGGAAATATAAATACATATCAATAGAATGGAATGTAAATGAAAATACAACATATCAAAATATGTGGAATGCAACTAAAGCAGTGCTGAGAAGAACATTTATAGTACTAGGAACTTACATTAGAAAAAACAAAGGGTCTTAAATTAAGAATACAAATTCCCCATCAAGGAAAAGGAGGAAATAAACTCAAAGAAGCAGAAGGAAGAAAAGAGTAAAGACACCTGCAGAAATCAATAATCTTGAAAGTAGGATAATAGAAAAATGAATGAAAAAAAATCCTGCCTCTTCAAAACATCAGTAAAATATCTCTAGCAACACTGACAAACATAAAAAGAGAGAAAACACAATCACCAATTTTTGGAAGTAATAAGGGAAATAACTGCAGATTTTACAGCCATTAAAAAGATAATAAGAGAACACTACAAACAAATTTACACTCATAAATCTGAAAATTTAGGAGGAATGGATTAATTTCTCAAAACCCACAAATTACCAAAATTCAATCAAGATTAAATAGGCAATCTGAATATTCTTACTACCATTAAAGAAATTGAATCTGTAATTTAAAAGCTCTTGAAAAAGAAATCAGGGGAAGCCCACATGACTTAATTTCAAAATTATATTAAACATTTTTAAAAGAATTAACACCAATTTTGCACAATCTCTTCCAGAGAACAGAAGAGAAAGAAATTTCCAATTCATTATCTGAAGATAGTATTATCCTGATAACAAAACCAGAAAAAGGCTTTATGAGAGAGAGAGAGAGAGAGAGAGAAAGAGAAAGAGAGAGAGGGAGGGAGAAAGACTGCCTACAAGCCAATATCTCATAAATTTAGATGCAAAAATCTCAACAAAATATTAGCAGTCAATGTATAAAAATATTATACACCTTGATCAGGTGGGAATTATTTCAGCTCTAAGAGACTAGTTCAGAAAATAAAAATCAATGTCATCTACCATATCAACAAATTAAAGAAGAAAAATCATGTCATCTAAGCAATTGACACAGAAACGTATTTGGCCACACCCATTCATGATAAAAATTCTCAGCAAGTTCAGAATAGAGGAAAATTGACTCAACTTGGTAAAAGCCATTAAAAAAAACCTACAACTAATATCATACTTAATGTTACAAGACTGAATGTTTCCCCCTAAGATCAAGAACAAGACAAGGATGTTGTTTCTCATTACTCTTAATCAACACAGTACTTGAAGTTTTAGCCACTACACTAAGGTAAGATAGGAAATAAAAGTCACACAGAACAGAAAGAAAGAAGTGAAACTGTCCCTATGTGCAGAGATGGCATGATTATCTACATAGAAAATTCCAGAAATCTACCTCCCCCTAAAAAAAAAAAAACAAATAAAAGTTCTCCTGGAACTAAGATATGATTCCATTATGTTCTCAGGATGCAGGACAACCTATAAAAATTGTATTTCTATATACTAGTAAGGAGCACATAGACACTGAAATCAAAAATACAATTTCATTTTTAATCTCTCAAAAAATGAAATATGTAGGTGTAAATCAAATAAAACATGAACTGAACTTGTATGCAGAAAACTGTAAAATACTGATGAAAGAAACTAGAGAACTTAAATAAATGGAGACACATACCATGTTCATAAGTCCAAAGACTCAACATAGCAAAGATAGAAAGTCTTTTCCAATTGATTTATAGGTTTAATCCGATTTCTATCAAAAGGGTAGAAAATTTTTTTTGTTGATGTAGACAAACTTATCTAAAAATTTATATTGAAATACAAAGGCCCTAGAATAGCTAAAATAATGTTTACAAAAAGTGATGAAGTGGAAGTAATCACTATACCTTATATCACTGAGATTTCAGGGTTTGTGTGTTAATACAACATACTTAAGCTTACTAATATGAAAGGTTTTGAGCAGGGGAGTGAACTTACTTAATTTACATGTCATCAGGGTATCTCTAGCTTCCATGTTGTGAATAGGCTGAAATGAGTGAGCAGGAGACCGAAATCATCCCAATAACCCAGACGAGATGATGTTAGCTGCACTGTAATGGCAATATTGGTGGTCATGGTTTCTGAATGTATTCTGAAGGTAGATTCAACAGGATTTTCTGATGAATTAAATGTGGAGTATGAGCATAAAAGAGGAGTCAAAGATTGCTCCAAGATTTTTATCTCAAGCAATGGAAGAATACGGTCTGTGTTAGCTGAGGACAAGAGTATGTGAAGTGGTGGTTTGGGAAGATGGAAGAGGGGATTGGGGAGTGTGAGATGTTAAGATTGAAATGCCTGGGGACGTGCAGGTTCAGGGAAGAGGTCCAGGTCGGGAGTCATGGGATGCGGGAGGACAGAAGCTCTGCCTGTCTAGCCAGGTCTCCAGCAGCTGCTGCTACCAGGGGCATGGCGTGGTTGTAGGGGTGGTTACTGTTCTTTCTCCAAGTGCCTTCCACCAGTGACATAACTCAGATGAGAAACACAGTGTTTGAAAATTCACACTTCTCCAGTTTTAGCTGGAGGCTACAAAATCTTTCTCCTTGATGCAATCTTTGCTGGGCCCCAGTGTTTTCTAACTGGAGGGAAGCTAATGTGACCTGTAACTACATTTTGCTCCCCAAGTGAGAACTTCAGCTACTGAAAATGAAGTGTAAACTAAGATGTGCATGATCAAGATGTGCTTTGTCTCAGAAACAAAGAATATTATCGTGTGAGGGGAGAATATTCCTTCTGTGAGCATGGCTTGGACTTTGCTCTGGCATGCAAGAATAAACACTGGCTTTCTGCGGCAATTAGCATTTTACTCTTTCCTGAGTTGTGGGAGACACCAGATATCAGTGGGTTTCCCTTTGCCATGCAGAAGAGGAATGAGTCAGAGCCAATAAAATTATTTCATGTCTTAAATTTTCCTCTTTGGTGAAGGTTAGTCACGGTGGGATTGGGGCAGGGAAAGCATTTACAAAGCCTCCTGCTGTGGTTGTTACTGAACCAATCTTGGGTCCGTGTGCCATTGTGCAGCAAAGCCAATCTACTGACACTGGGTTGTGGTGAAGGAAAGTGCAATGGTTATTGCAGGAGCCAAGCAAGGAGTCCAAGCAGCTAGTGTTCAAAAGGCCCAAACTCTTCGATGTTGTTCAGGGAAAGGTTTTTTTAAAGACAGGGCAAGGGAGAGGGTTGCAGAGTGTGTCATCAGCTCATGGACATTCTTCTGATTGGTTGGTGGTGAGGTACTCAGAAGTCAACATCATCAACCTTCTGGTTCCAACCCATCTGGAGTGTACATGCTTGTGGGCAGCATGCAGCTAACTTATTCCACCTGGTGGGGTTTCAGTAACTGCAAAACAGCTCAGAGGATATGGCTCAGAATATTATCTATAGTACTTGAGGAAGATCTAAAGGTCCTTGACTATTTTTAATGGCTAAACTATTATTATTTTGTCTTGCTTGGGTGTTTTCCTTTGTTTCTACATTTTCTCACTTAACCTGATTAAATTTATTCTTTGGAACTCAGGGAAGGCCTAAGAGGCTAATGTTTTTCTATAAACAAGAGACAGACACAGGACATGGGGGATGGGGGGTGTCCCAGAAAGGTCCCATAAGGGTTAGAATTCAGAAAAGAGGATGAGCTGCAAATGTATAAATTGGGTTTGGGGGCTACTATTGATGAAAAAAGGATTTTCTTCTTCTCACCCCCTGTATATGAACCCACCTCCTTTATCACCAGGAAAAGGAGTCTGTATTACAGTTGGGCTGAGTGGACAAATCAGTGATGTGTCTGATTGTTAGAAAGCTCACATGGTTGAATGTTGTGGTCTCACTAAAAAAAAAAAAAAGTCAGGAGGAGGTGCAGCCATTTAGCTTTCTCTCTCTTCATTTTTCTCTTAAACACATGCGAGAATTCCATTTTTTCAATGTAAGGCAGCAACTGCTGACAAGATTTTGAGTTTGGGTTTTGGACTGAAAGAGTTCTGGCTAGACCTTGGGCCTGTCTCTTGTGCTTAAATACAGTAGATCAGTCTTATGTATTGGAGTTTGGAGGAAAAACTCAGTTAAAATGTACACAAGTTGGATTTCTTATTTCCTGTTGCCTTTGTTCACATTTCTACTTGGGAACTTCTGGGAGTGGGGGATGCTTGGTATGGAGGTAAATATGAAGTATTACTTACTTCCTCTGGTTTAATGGGGTTGGAAATCTGACCACCAGGAGATCCTATATCCTCCCTTAACAGAGATGTTGGCAGTGTCTGTGTGTCAGGGAAAAGAGGGGGGTGGGTTTGGGGAACCAGACTTAATCCACTAGCTGTTGGGAAAGTTACTTCTCTCTACACTTCAGTTTTCTTATCTGTAACATGGAAGTCACAATAGTTCCCATTTTATAAAGTTGTTGTATGGATTACATGTGCTAAGAAATGTAAACCACTTAGAACAGTTTCTAGCATGAGTTTCTGTGATCATTATTTTCTGCTTGTAGGATTATAATCAAGGCTATGATGAGATAAATCAGGGAAAATAAACTCTGTCTAGATAACCTTTACTGTCCTTTCTAACACTGAAAATGTTTGAAATCTTGACTTTTTTTTTTTTTTTTTAGGGCTGAGATACATTCATCTACCCACATTTTACAGATGTCACTTCTTATGAGTGGCAGTGTGAGAGAGATGTCAAGGGGTTTCCTGATGGTATCAGACTCCTCATGATCACGAGATGGCAGTAGAAATCAGGGCCAGTCATTTGGGGATGAGGAACCTGTCTCAGATGGAGGAAGCAAAGTGCTCAGGTAATAATAGCAGAAGCAGTCATGAGATGATGGGCATTAGCCATGACAAGAAAAATACTAGCGGGGATCCGGGGCCTTAAGCAATGCCTAAAATTGCAGGAATCTAAATAAAGTGTTGGACAAAAGAGAAAAGGGAAGAACTGCTAGATCATCTGCCTATCATTCCAGTGACTAAGAACAAGACAGGCCAGCAAACAGGGCATGTGAGAGATTGAGAAGTAACTCCTGAGGTTTTAGACTGTAGTGGAGATTCCTGATGCTGAATACATCTCAGGTAGCGTCTGAGGTAAGGATCTATGTGGGCACCTAGCTGCAAACTGATAGATCAGAGCTCAGAAGGAAGTCCCCATCAATAAGTGGCAGAATAAAGGGTACATTCATTCAGCTGCACTCTGGCCCTGAAACTGTTGACTTATTCATCAATGGCAGTCAGAAAGACAGTAACAATATGAACGTTAGGGAATCACCTCCTTGAAGACCAGAGTTAGAAGTAACCTCACGGCCCCCCCACCCCCACCTGTGGCAGTAATGTCTCTCTTCTTAATTGAGTACTATCCTTCAGTGTACTCATCCCATAGAACCACTCATTCTGATTCTGACAAGATAAAAGTAGAAAGGAACTAGAAGGTAGGAGTTGTCATAATATATTTATTTCCTTTCTTCTGATTTTGTTGGTTTTAATTTGCTTCTCTGTTTTAAGTTTCATAAGGTGGACACAGAGGTCATTGATTTGAGGTCTTCTTTTTAAAATATAGTTATGTGAATTTCCCTCAAATCACTACTTTAACTACTATGAATTTCCCTCTAATCACTACTCTAACTGCATCACACAAGATTTGATATACTGTGTTTTAATTTTTGTTCATTTCAAAATTCATTCTAATTTCACTTTTGATTTCTTCTTTGATTCATGGGTTACTTAGAAATATGTTATTTAGTTTCTTAGTACTGCTGACCCTTGAACAACATGGGTTTGGCTGTTGCACCCACTTATACATGGATTTTTTTGAATAAATACATAATACAGTACTACACAAATCACAGTTGGGTGAATCCATGAATGTGGAATCTTGAATACAGAGGGCCAACACTTGACTGCCCGGGTAGGCTCCAGTGTTAGGGCGCCTCAGGACAAACAACCAACAGGGAGGGAACACAGCCCCACCCATCAGCAGTCAAGTGGATTAAAGTTTTACTGAGCTCTGCCCACCAGAGCAGCAGCCAGCTCTACCCACCACCAGTCCCTCCCATCAGCAAACTTGCACAAGCCTCTTAGATAGCCTCATCCACCAGAGGCAGACAGCAGAAGCAGGAAGAACTACAATGCTGCAGCCTGTGGAACAAAAACCACATTCACAGAAAGATAGACAAAATGAAAAGGCAGAGGACTATCTACCAGATGAGGGAACAAGATAAAACCCCAGAAAAGCAAGTAAATGAAGTGGAGATAGGCAACCTTCCAGAAAAAGAATTCAGATTAATAACAGTTAAGAGATCCAGGACCTTGGAAAAGAATGGAGGAGAGGGTGTGTAGAAAAGGGAACCCTCTTGCACTGTTGGTGGGAATGTAAATTGATACAGCCACTATGGAGAACAGTATGGAGGTTCCTTAAAAAACTAAAAATAGAATTACCATATGACCCAGCAATCCCAGTACCAGGTATATACCCAGAGAAAACCATAATTCAAAAAGACACATGCATCCCAATGTTCATTGAAGCACTATTTACAGTAACCAGGTCATAGAAACAACCTAAATGCCCATCGACAGACGAATAGATGAAGAAGATATGGTATATATATACAATGGAATATTACTCAACCATAAAAAGGAACGAAATTGGGTCATTTGTAGAGACATGGATGAATCTAGAGACTGTCATACAGAGTGAAGTAAGTCAGAAAGAGAAAAACAAATATATTAATGCATATATGTGAAACCCAGAAAAAGGGTACAGATGAACCAGTTTGGAGGGCAGAAATTGAGACCCAGATGTAGAGAACAAACATATGGACACCAAGGGGGGTAAGCGGCAGGGGAGGGGTGAGGTGGTGGTGCTGTGATGAATTGGGAGGTTGGGATTGACATATATACACTAATATGTATAGGATGGATAACTAATTAGTACCTGCTGTTTAAAAACATAGAATAAAATTCAAAAAAAATTTTGGTAACATATATTTCCAAACAGATGAGATTAAAAAAAAAAAAAATGTCCTTACTAGATTAACCAAGATGGCGGAGTTGAAGGACATGCTCTCACTCCCTTTTGCAAGAACACCAGAATCACAACTGGCTGCTGGACAGTCATCAACAGGAAGACACTGGACTTCACCAAGGAGAATACCCCACGTCCAAGGACAGAGGAGAAGCCACAGTGAGACTGTAGGAGGGGCACAATCAGAGTAAAATCAAATCCCATAACTGCTGGGTGGGTGACTCACAGACTGGCGAACACTTATACCACAGAAGTCCACCCACTGGAGTGAAGGTTCTGAACCCCACTTCAGGCTTCCCAACCTGGGGGTCTGGCAATGGGAGGAGGAATTCATAGAGAATCAGACTTTGAAGGTTAGTGGGAATTGATTGCAGGACTTCAACAGGACTGGGGGAAACAGAAACCCCACTCTTGGAGGGTGCACATGGAATAGTGTGCACATCGGGACCCGGGGGAAGGAGGAGTGACCCTGGGGGAGATTGAACCAGACCTACCTGCTACTGTTGGGGGGTCTCCTGCAGAGGCAGGGGCTGGCTCTGTTTCACCATGGGGACAAGGAAACTGGCAACGGAGGTTCTGGGAAGTACTCCTTGGCGTGAGCCCTCCCAGAGTCTGCCATTAGCCCCACCAAAGAGCCCAGGTAGGCTCCAGTTTTGGGTTGCCTCAGGCAAAACAACAAACAGGGAGGGAACCCAGCCCCACCCATCAACAGTCAAGCGGATTAAAGTTTTACAGAGCTCTGACTACCACAGCAACAGTCAGCTCTACCCACCACCAGAGCCTCCCATCAAGCCTCTTAGATAGCCTCAACCACCAGAGGGCAGACAGCAGAAGCAAGAAAAACTACAATCCTGCAGCCTGTGGAACAAAAACCACATTTACAGACAGATAGAAAAGATGAAAAGGCAGAGGGCTATATACCAGATGAAAGAACAAGAAAAAAACCCAGAAAAACAACTAAATGAAGTGGAGATAGGCAACCTTCCAGAAAAAGAATTCAGAATAACGAAAGTGAAGATGATCCAGGACCTCAGAATAAGAATGGAGGCAAAGATTGAGAAGATGCAAGAAATGATTAACAAAGACCTAGAAGAATTAAAGAACAAACAAACAGAGATGACCAATACAATAACTGAAATGAAAACTACACTAGAAGGAATCAATAGCAGAATAACTGAGGCAGAAGAACGGATAAGTGACCTGGAAGACAGAATGGTGGAATTCACTGCTGCGGAACAGACTAAAGAAAAAAGAATGAAAAGAAATGAAGACAGCCTAAGAGACCTCTGGGACAACATTAAATGCAACAACATTCGCATTATAGGGGTCCCAGAAGGAGAAGAGAGAGAGAAAGGGCCAGAGAAAATATTTGAAGACATTATAGTCAAAAACTTCCCTAACAGTTTTGGGAAAGGAAATAGCCACCTAAGTCCAGGAAGTGCAGAGAGTCCCATACAGGATAAACCCAAAGAGAAACACACTGAGACACATAGTAATCAAAGTGGCAAAAATTAAAGACAAAGAAAAAGTATTGAAAGCAGCAAGGGAAAAACGACAAATAACATACAAGGGAACTCCCATAAGGTTAACAGCTGATTTCTCAGCAGAAACTCTACAAGCCAGAAGGGAGTGGCATGATATACTTAAAGTGATGAAAGGGAAGAACCTACAACCAAGATTACTCTACCCGGCAAGGATCTCATTTAGATTTGGTGGAGAAATCAAAAGCTTTACAGACAAATAAAAGCTAAGAGAATTCAGCACCACCAAACCAGCTCTACAACAAATGCTAAAGGAACTTCTCTAAGTGAGAAACACAAGAGAAGAAAAGGACCTACAAAAACAAACCCAAAACAATTAAGAAAATGGTCATAGGAACATACATATCGATAATTACCTTAAACGTAAATGGATTAAATGCTCCAACCAAAAGACACAGGCTTGCTGAATGGATACAAAAACAAGACCCATATACATGCTGTCTACAAGAGACCCACTTCAGACCTAGGGACACATACAGATTGAAAGTGAAGGGATGGAAAAAGATATTCCATGCAAATGGAAATCAAAAGAAAGCTGGAGTAGCTGTACTCATATCAGATAAAATAGACTTTAAAATAAAGAATGTTACAAGAGACAAGGAAGGATACTACATAATGATCAAGGGATCAATCCAAGAAGATATAACAATTATAAATATATATGCACCCAACATAGGAGCACCTCAATACATAAGGCAACTGCTAACAGCTATAAAAGAGGAAATTGACAGTAACACAACAATAGTGGGGGACTTTAACAACTCATTTACATCAATGGACATATCATCCAAAATGAAAATAAATAAGGGAACAGAAGCTTTAAATGACACAATAGACCAGATAGATTTAATTGATATTTATAGGACATTCCATCCCAAAACAGCAGATTACACGTTCTTCTCAAGTGCGCACGGAACATTCTCCAGGATAGATCGCATCTTCGGTCACAAATCAAGCCTCAGTAAATTTAAGAAAATTGAAGTCATATCTTTTCTGACCACAACGCTATGAGATTAGAAATGAATTACAGGGAAAAAAACGTAAAAAAAAAACCACATGGAGACTAAACAATACGTTACTAAATAACCAAAAGATCACTGAAGAAATCAAAGAGGAAATCAAAAAATACCTAGAGACAAATGACAATGAAAACACGACAACCCAAAACCTATGGGATGCAGCAAAATCAGTTTTAAGAGGGAAGTTTATAGCTATACAAGCCTACCTAAAGAAACATGAAAAATCTCAAATAAACAATCTAACCTTACACCTAAAGAAACTAGAGAAAGAAGAACAAACAAAACCCAAAGTTAACAGAAGGAAAGAAATCATAAACATCAGAGCAGAAATAAATGAAATAGAAACAAAGAAAACAATAGCAAAGATCAATAAAACTAAAAGCTGGTTCTTTGAGAAGATAAACAAAATTGATAAGCCATTAGCCAGACTCATTAAGAAAAAGAGGGAGAGGACTCAAATCAATAAAATTAGAAATGAAAAAGGAAAAGTTACAACAGACACCGCAGAAATACAAAGCATCCTAAGAGACTACTACAAGCAACTATATGCCAATAAAATGGACAAATTCTTAGAAAGGTATAACCTTCCAAGACTGAACCAGGAAGAAACAGAAAATATGAACAGACCAATCACAAGTAATGAAATTGAAACTGTGATTTAAAATCTTTCAACAAACAAAGTCCAGGACCAGATGGCTTCACAGGTGAATTCTATCAAACATTTAGAGAAGAGCTAACACCCATCCTTCTCAAACTCTTCCAAAAAATTGCAGAGGAAGGAACACTCCCAAACTCATTCTATGAGGCCACCATCACCCTGATACCAAAACCAGACAAAGACACTACAAAAAAAGAAAATTACAGACCAATATCACTGATGAATATAGATGCAAAAATCCTCAACAAAATACTAGCAAACAGATTCCTACAACACATTAAAAGGATCATACACCACGATCAAGTGGGATTTATCCCATGGATGCAAGGGTTCTTCAATATACGCAAATCAATCAATGTGATACACCATATTAAGAAATTGAAGAAGAAAAACCATATGATCATCTCAATAGATTCAGAAAAAGCTTTTGACAAAATTCAACACCCATTTATGATAAAAACTCTCCAGAAAGTGGGCATAGAGGGAACCTCCCTCAACATCATAAAGGCCATGTACAACAAACCCACAGCAAACATCATTCTCAATGGTGAAAAACTGAAAGCATTTCCTCTAAGATCAGGAACGGAACAACGATGTCCACTCTCACCACTATTATTCAACATAGTTCTGGAAGTCCTAGCCATGGCAATCAGAGAAGAAAAAGAAATAAAAGGAATACAAATTGGAAAAGAAGAAGTAAAACTGTCACTGTTTGCAGATGACATGATACTATACATAGAGAATCCTAAATCTGCCACGAGAAAACTGCTAGAGCTGATTAATGAATTTGGTAAAGTTGCAGGATACAAAATTAATGCACAGAAATCTCTTGCATTCCTATACACTAATGATGAAAAATCTGAAAGAGAAATTATGGAAACACTCCCATTTACCATTGCAACAAAAAGAATAAAATACCTAGGAATACACCTACCTAGGGAGACAAAAGACCTGTATGCAGAAAACTATAAGACACTGATGAAAGAAATTAAAGATGATACCAACAGATGGAGAGATATACCATATTCTTGGATTGGAAGAATCAACATTGTGAAAATGACTATACTACCCAAAGCAATCTACAGATTCAATGCAATCCCTATCAAATTACCAAAGGCATTTTTTATGGAACTAGAACAAATCATCTTAAAATTTGTATGGAGACACAAAAGACCCCGAATAGCCAAAGCAGTCTTGAGGGAAAAAAACGGAGCTGGAGGAATCAGACTCCCTGACTTCAGACTATACTATAAAGCTACAGTAATCAAGACAATATGGTACTGGCACAAAAACAGAAACATAGATCAATGGAACAAGATAGAAAGCCCAGACATAAACCCATGCACCTATTGTCAACTAATCTATGACAAAGGAGGCAAAGACATACAATGGAGAAAAGACAGTCTCTTCAATAAGTGGTGCTGGGAAAACTGCACAGCTACATGTAAAAGAATGAAATAAGAATACTTCCTAACACCATACACAAAAATAAACTCAAAATGGATTAGAGACCTAAATGTAAGACTGGACACTATAAAACTCTTAGAGGAAAACATAGGAAGAACACTCTTTGACATAAATCACTGCAAGATCTTTTTTGATCCACCTCCTAGAGTAATGGAAATAAAAACAAAAGTAAACAAATGGGACCTAATGAAACTTCAAAGCTTTTGCAAAGCAAAGGAAACCATAAACAAGATGAAAAGACAACCCTCAGAATGGGAGAAAATATTTGCAAACGAATCAACGGACAAAGGATTAATCTCCAAAATATATAAACAGCTTATTCAGCTCAATATTAAAGAAACAAACAACCCAATCCAAAAATGGGCAGAAGACCTAAATAGACATTTCTCCAAAGAAAACATACAAACGGCCACGAAGCACATGAAAAGATGCTCAACAACACTAATTATTAGAGAAATGCAAATCCAAACTACAATGAGGTATCACCTCACACCAGTTAGAATGGGCATCATCAGAAAATCTACAAACAACAAATGCTGGAGAGGGTGTGGAGAAAAGGGAACCCTCTTTCACTGTTGGTGGGAATGTAAATTGATACAGCCACTATGGAGAACAATATGGAGGTTCCTTAAAAAACTAAAAATAGAATATCCATATGACCCAGCAATCCCACTACTGCGCATATACCCAGAGAAAACCATAATTCAAAACCACACATGCACCCGAATGTTCATTGCAGCACTATTTACAGTAGCCAGGTCATGGAAGCAACCTAAATGCCCATCAACAGACGAATGGATAAAGAAGTTGTGGTACATATATACAATGGAATATTACTCAGCCATAAAAAGGAACGAAATTGAGTCATTTATTGAGACGTGGATGGATCTAGAGACTGTCATACAGAGTGAAGTAAGTCAGAAAGAGAAAAACAAATATCGTATATTAACGCATGTATGTGGAACCTAGAAAAATGGTACAGATTAACCGGGTTGCAGGGCAGAAGTTGAGACACAGATGTAGAGAACAAACGTATGGACACCAAGGGGGGAAAACTGTGGTGGGGTGGGGATGGTGGTGTGCTGAATTGGGCGATTGGGATTGACATGTATACAGTGATGTGTATAAAATTGATGACTGATTTAAAAAAATAAAAAAAAATTAAAAAAAAAAGAGCAATACACTATGGAAGAGTAAAGACGAAGACCTAAGAAACCTGGAGTGCTGGATGATCCCTGGAAAAAAGCAGCTTATCCATTTCCGACTCCTCTCTACCACTGGTGGCTTACATGAGAGAAAAAAGCTTCTAATTTGGGGAACCACTGGGTATCTGGATCTTTTACAGCAGCTTGGTCTATAATAGCTTGTGTGACTCAAGGAACTTTTCTGGGTCTCATTTTACTGGTTCACAAAACTGAGAAGAATGATATGAATGATATTAACTTCTTTAGCTGGTTGTATTTTCTTTTGTTTTAAAAAAACTAGTATATTCATTTAGTAAAATAAAACACTGAAGTTTTATATATGTTTAAATAAATGGGATGACATGTGAAAAAAAAAAAACAGATATGGAAGCAACCAAAGTGTCCATCAACAGATGACTGGATAAAGATGTGAGATTTATATATATATAAAGGAATACTACTCAGCAATAAAAAAGAAAAGAATTTTCCATTTACAATAACATGGATGGACTTGCAGGGTATTATTCTAAGTGAAATAAGTCAGACAGAGATAGACAAATACTGTATGATATCACTTATACATGGAATCTGAAAAATAAAACAAACTAATGAATATAACAAAACAAGAAATAGGCACACAGGTACAGAAAACACACTAGTGATTACCAGTGGGGAGAGGGAAGGGAGGAGGGGCAAGATGGGGTAGGGGATTAAGAAGTACAAACTATTATGTATAAAATAAATAAGCTACAAGAATATATTGCACAATACAGAAAATATAGCCAATATTTGATAACTATAAATGGAATATAACCTTTAAAAATTGTGAATCACTATGTTGCACATCTGTAACATATAATATTGTACATCAGCTATACTTATACAATTAAAAATGAAAAAATAAAAAAAGAATACAGGTGTTAGTAAACAATAACTAAAGTACCAGGTCTAGGGCAGTATGGTGTTAGGGTAAAATCATTTGATTCAAGACACTTGGAAGTTTAGTCCTAATAATCTCATATGCCAAATAGGTTTCAATTTCTTCACCTGTGAAATGAAAATAATGAATCTGATTATTTCTGAAGCAGTTTTGAATTATAAATGTCTTTGATTTTAGGATTAAGTTTTATATTTTCATGAGAATGCCAGTAAAACAGCTACAATAAATAGTATATTCTCAATGTATGGAGACATTTATAGTACTAATTCTCTGTGTCTGTTAAGGAAAGTTAGATAGTTTGGTATTTAAAACATAAAAAATGGTTAAACAAAGGCTTTAGCCGTTTTTTTAACTCTTAGTTTTGTATAATTGACATCACTTTGATTTTTTTCTCCGTATAATTTAAGTAATTTGTCTGCACAACTACCCAATTGAACCAGAAGTATTAGCTCTGATGAAAGAACTATGTTATCTGATGTGCGGTCTCAGAAAGCAAAATCCCTTAGGCAAGATGGTCGCATGGATGCAGCGGGTTCTCCACGATTACCATAGATAGTACTGTTTGATACCCAGCAAAGAGCTAACATAGAGTCACACATTATCTTATTTGATTCTCACCACAATCCTTTAGAGTAGAAATTCTTATTTTCATTTTAAGAATAAGAAAATAGAGATGTGGAGAGCTTAAGTGACTTGACTATGGATATGCAGCCAATAAATGGTGGAACTGGGCTGTGAATCCATATCTAAGCCTGTGCTCTTAACCAATACAGTATGCTGCCTCCATGCTCTCGCACATGCTCCAGCTTAAGGAAGAGTAAAGGAAAAGCCAAAGTAATGGGATCAAATTGTTCTATAAGGTCTTTTATGAATTGAATGTTTGTGCCCTCACCCCCAAATTCATATGTTGAAACCTAATCCCCAGTGTAATGGTATTAAGAGGTGGGGCTTTGGGGATGATTAGGTCATGAAGATGAAGTCTTCGTGAAAAGGATTAGTGTCCTTATTAAAGAGACCCCAGAGACGTCCCTCATCCATTCCTCCATGTGAAGACACAATGAGAAGATGGTCATCTATGAACCAGGAAGTAGTCCCACACCAGAGGCCAAATCTGCCAACACTTTGATCTTGGACTTCCAGACTTCAGAACCATGGGAAATAATGTATGTTTTTTAAGTCACCCCATCCATGTTATTTATTATAGTAGCCTGAACGGACTAAGACAAAATCCTTTAACCACACGTAGGCATTACTGATATCTCTAAGTAACATATGTCTATGGGCAGTAGACATAAGGGCTCACAAAACCACCCCATCAATTGACCCTTCAGATTGAGGTCCATCATCACTTTCTGGGATATAACCAAGTCACCACAGCAGATAGAAATAGGGTTCTATTAAACTTTCTGTCCTGAAAGTGGCACAGATGACTTTCACTCACAACTCATTGATAAAAATTGATCATACGACCACTAACACCAGGGGCCAAGAATTCAATCTTATCATGGAAGAGAGGAAACCAGAAACATTTGAGAAATCATACTAATGGTTACCGCAATAACTACAACACCGAGTCATGTGAGCTGCAGTCTAAGTGTGTAAAAGTGCTGTGGGAGCATAGAGAAGGAGGAGCAGAGAAGATTCCATACAAGAGGTGACAATTAGATTTGCCCTTAAAATACTGGAAGGATTCGCTTTTTAAAGAAAAGTGTATTCCAGGAGAGGGAAGAGAACTACAAAACAGGCTCCTGCCGTGAAGGTCTCCTGCATGTTCAGGACAGCAAGGAAGTAGTTGGGGAAGATAGAGCAGCAATGCTTAAATTGTATTATGCTTAGGAGTCTCCTGAGGAGCTTGGGGCCCCATCCTCAGATATACTGATTCTGCAGATTTTGAGCAGGACCTAGATACATCCATCCCTACCCTCTATATCTTTCTGTGATTCCAGGGAAGGAGGTCCAAGGACCACACCATGAGATATACTAAAATAGAAAGTGCAAGGAGAAGGAACTAGTGAGGCTCTAGAAAGGAAGGGCTGGATCCAGAACCTGAAGGTCCCAGTTTTCCTAGCTAGAGAATTATCCTCACACTTTCGGGAAGAGAAATAGTTGGTACCTTTAACCAGTAGAGAGTTTTAGAGCTGTTGGTGGCAGTATGAAGGACAGATTGGAATAAGAAGAGAATGAAATAAGAACTGCCTTTGGAAGCTACTGCATTAATCTAGCATATAGTTAGTGAAAGCCTGAACTACAGATGCTAACCTGAAGTTTGGATATATGTTATTTTAAAAATCAGTAGCAACAGCAACAATCGTTTAGAACTTAGACTAACAAAAGATTTTTTCGGAGAGAAGTATTTTATCATTGACACTGTTAGGATTGCCAGTGCATAGAGATGATAAAAAACAGACTGACTTTTAGTCAGTTTTATTATTATTGTAAATTCTCTCCAGATTATAAATGCCCTTATTGCCTCTACTTTCCAGTGGAGCACTCCAATCACTCTACCTTTGGGATGCCTCTTGTGGACAACCAGATTGCAGTTCAAAAGGAGCTTTGACAAATATATACATCCATGAAGCCACCACCACAATCAAAATATGAAACATATTCATCAGAAAATGGTTCTCTGTGCCCCTTCCCCAATCTCCACCCCTGGCCACTGATCAGTTTTCTATCACTATAGATTTGATTTGTCTTATCTAGAGTTTCATATAAATGGAATCATATATATTCTTTTTTGTCTGGCTTCTTTCACTCAGCATACTGTTCTTGAGATTCATCCACATTGTTGCACAAATCAGTAGTTCAACCATTTTAACCGTGAGCAGTATTCCATTGTATAGATATGCCACAGTTGTTTGTCTGTTCACCTGTTGATGAACATTTGAGATGATTCCAGTTTAAGGCTATCGTAAATAAAGCTAATTTGAACAACAACAACAAAAATGTCCTTACTCATGGCTGAATAATATTCCATTGTAAATGTACCACATTTTCTTTATCCATTCATCCATTGTTGGACACAGGTTGTTTTCACATCTTGGCTATTGTAAACAATGCTGCATATGAACATAGGGGTGCAGATATGTTTTTGAGTTAGTGTTTTCATTTTCCTCTGATAAATACCCAGAATTGGAATTGCTGGATCATATGGTAGTTCTATTTTCAATTTTTTGAGGAACCACCATACTGTTTCCCATATGGTTGCACCAAGTTACATTCCCATCAACAGTGCACAAGTGTTCTCTTTTCTGCATGTGTTCACCACACTTGTTATTTCTTGTCATTTTGCTAATAGCCATTCTAACAGGTGTGAGGTAATAACTCACTGTGGTTTTGATTTACATCTCCCTGATGAACAATGATGTTCAGCAAAAATGTCTGTTCACAGCCTCTGCCCATTTTTTAATTGGATTTTTTTTTTTGGCTATTACGTTGTATGAGTTCTTTATATATTTTGGATATTAACTCCTTATCAGATATATGATTTGCAGTTATTTTCTCCCATTCAGTAGCTTTCATTTTCATTTGATGGTTTCCTTTGCTGTGCAGTAGCTTTTTAGTTTGATGTAGTCTCACTTGTTTATTTTTGCTTTTGTTGCTTTTGTTTTTGGAGTCAGAGTAAAAAACATTCATTGCCAAGGCCTGTGTCAAGGAGTTTACCACCTATGGTTTCTTCTAGGTGTTTTATGATTTCAGGATTTATGTTCAAATGTTTAATGTATTTTGAGTTAATTTTTGTGTATGGTGGAAGATAATGGTCCAGTTTCATCATATTGCATATGGTTGTTCAATTTTTCTAACACCATTTATTGAAGAGCCTTGCCTTTCCCCATTGTTTATTCTTGGCTCTTATGTTGGAAGTTAATTGGCCATATATGTGTGGGTTTATTCTTGGACTTTCTATTCGCTTCCATTCATCTACATGTCTATTTTTATGCCAGTATCATACCATTTTTTTTTAACATTTTTATTGGAGTATAGCAGTATCATACCATTTTGATTACTATAGCTTTATAATTTAGTTTGAAATCAGGGAGCGTGATGCCTCCAGGTTTGTTCTTTGTTCTCAAGATTGCTTTGGCTATTTGGGATCTTTGTGATTCTGTACAAATTTTAGGATTGTTTGTTCTATTTATATAAAAATACTATTGAAATTTTGATAGGGATTGCATTGAATCTGTATATTGCTTTGGGTAGTATGGGACATTTTAGCAATATTGATTATTCTAATCTATGTGCATGAAATGTCTTTCCATTTATTTCTGTCTTCTTCAATTTTTATCATTAATGTCTAGTAGTTTTAAATACACAGGCTTACATACCACAGGGAGAGCTGCTAGGTGCTTTGTGCCCACCTAGAGGTGTGGGATAGGGAGGGTGTAAGGGAGATGCAAAGAGAGGAGGTATGGGGATATATGTATATGTATAGCTGATTCACTTTGTTATAAAGCAGAAACTAACACACCATTGTAAAGCAATTATACTCCAATAAAGATGTTAAAAAAAGAAAAAGAAATACACAGGCTTTCACCTCCTTGGTTAAATTTATTCAAAGATATTTTATTTTTTTTGAAGTTAAATTGGATAGTTTTCTTAATTTCTCTTTCTGATAGTTACTAATATAAAGAAACACAACAGATTTTTGTATGTTGATTTTGTATTCTGCCACTTTACTAAATTTAATTTTTAGTTCTGTTTTTTGATGGAATCTTTAGGGTTTTCTATATATATCGTGTGATCTGCAAATAGCGACAGTTTTATTTCTTCCTTTCTAATTTGGATGCCTTTTATTTCTTTTCCTTGCATAATTTCTCTGGCTAGGGCTTCCAATACTATGTTGAATAAAAGCAGCAAGAGTAGATATCCTTGTCTTTTTACTGATCTTAGAGGAAAGCTTTTAGCTTTTTACCATTATGTTCGCTGTAGGCTTATCACATATGGCCTATATTATGTTGAGGTATGTTCCCTCTATACCCACTTTCTGGAGAGTTTTTATCATAAATGGATGCTGAATTTTGTTAAAAGCTTTTTCTATACTTATTGAGATGATCACTTTTTTTCCTCTTTGTTTCCTAGAAAAAGAACTTCTTTTCTGTTCTTTCTTTTTTTTAACATCTTTACTGTATAATTGCTTTACAATGTGGTGTTAGTTTCTGAATCAGCTATATGTATACATATATCCCCATATACCCTCCCTCTTGCGTCTCCCTCCCACCCTCCCTATCCCACCACTCTACATGGTCAAAAAGCACTGAGCTGATCTCCCTGTGCTATGCAGCTGCTTCCCACTAGCTATCAATTTTACATTTGGTAGTGTATATATGTTGACGGTACTCTCTCATTCGTCCCAGCTTACCCTTCCCCCTCCCCATGGCCTCAAGTCCATTATCTACGTCGGCGTCTTTATTCCTCTCCTGCCCCTAGGTTCGTCAGAACTTTTTTTTTCTTTTTTAATTCCATATATATGTGTTAGCATACTGTATTGGTTTTCCTCTTTCTGACTTACTTCACTCTGTATGACAGACTCTAACTCCATCCACCTCACTACAAATAACTCCATTTCGTTTCTTTTTATGGCTGAGAAATATTCCATTGTATATATGTGCCACATCTTCTTTATCCATTCATCTGATGATGGACATTTAGGTTACTTCCATGTCCTGGCTATTGTAAATAGTGCTCCAATGAACATTGTGGCACATGACACTTTTGAACTATGGTCTTCTCAGGGTAAATGCCCAGTAGTGGTATTTCTGGCTCGTATGGTAGTTCTATTTTTAGTTTTGTTTTTTTTTTTTAAACTTTAGTCTTTTTTTTTTTAATGTATTTTTTTAAACACATTGTTTACTTTGTTTATTTATTTATTTTTGGCTGTGTTGGGTCTTCGTCTCTGTGCGAGGGCTTTCTCTAGTTGTGGCAAGCGGGGGCCACTCTTCATCGCGGTGCGCGGGCCTCTCACTATCGCGGCCTCTCTTGTTGAGGAGCACAGGCTCCAGACGCGCAGGCTCAGTAATTGTGGCTCACGGGCCTAGCTGCTCCGTGGCATGTGGGATCTTCCCAGACCAGGGCTCGAACCCGTGTGCCCTGCATTAGCAGGCAGACTCTCAACCACTGCGCCACCAGGGAAGCCCTATTTTTAGTTTTTTAAGGAACCTCCATACTGTTCTCCATAGTGGCTGTATCAATTTACATTCCCACCAACAGTGCAAGAGGGTTCCCTTTTCTCCACACCTTCTCCAGCATTTATCGTCTGTAGATTTTTTGATGATGGCCATTCTGACTGGTGTGAGGTGATACCTCATTGCAGTTTTGATTTGCCTGTCTCTAATGATTAGTGATGTTGAGCACCTTTCATGCGTTTGTTAGCCATCTGTATGTCTTCTTTGGAGAAATGTCTATTTAGGCCTTCTGCCCATTTTTGGATTGGGTTGTTTGTTTTTTTGATATTGAGCTACATGACCTGCTTATATATTTTGGATATTAATCCTTTGTCAGTTGCTTCATTTGCAAATATGTTCTCCCATTCTGAAGGTTGTCTTTGTGTCTTGTTTATGGTTTCCTTTGCTGTGCAAAAGCTTTTCAGTTTCATTAGGTCCCATTTGTTTATTTTTGTTTTTATTTCCATTTCTCTAGGAGGTGGTTCAAAAAGAATCTTGCTATGACTTCTGTCACTGAGTGTTCTGCCTATGTTTTCCTCTAAGAGTTGTATAGTGTCTGGCCTTACATTTAGGTCTTTAATCCATTTTGAGTTTATTTTTGTGTATGGTGTTAGGGAGTGTTCTAATTTCATTCTTTTACATGTAGCTGTCCAGGTTTCCCCAGCGCCACTTATTGAAGAGGCTGCCATTCTCCATTGTATATTCTTGCCTCCTTTACCAAAGATAAGGTGACCATAGGTGCGTGGGTTTATCTCTGGGCTTTCTATCCTGTTCCATTGGTTTATATTTCTATTTTTGTGCCACTACCATACTGTCTTGATTATTGTATCTTTGTAGTATAGTCTGAAGTCAGGGAGCCTGATTCCTCCAGCTCCATTTTTCGTTCTCAAGATTGCTTTGGCTATTCGGGGTCTTTTGTGTTTCCATACAAATTGTGAAATATTTTGTTCTAGTTCTGTGAAAAATGCCATTGGTAGTTTGATAGGGATTGCATTGAAACTGTAGATTGCTTTGGGTAGTATAGTCATTTTCACAATGTTGATTCTTCCAATCCAAAAACATGGTATGTCTCTCCATCTGCTTGTATCATCTTTAATTTCATTCATCAGTTTCTTATAGTTTTCTGCATACAGGTCTTTTGTCTCCCTATGTAGGTTTATTCCTAGGTATTTTATTCTTTTGGTTACAATGGTAAATGGGAGTGTTTCCTTAATTTCTCTTTCAGATTTTTCATCATTAGCATATAGGAATGCAAGAGATTTATGTGCATTAATTTTGCATCCTGCTACTTTACCAAATTCATTGCTTAGTCCTAGTAATTTTCTGGTAGCATCTTTATGATTCTCTATGTATAGTATCATGTCATCTGCAAACAGTGACAGCTTTACTTCTTCTTTTCTGGTTTGGATTCCTTTTGTTTCTTTTTTTTCTCTGATTGCTGTAGCTAAAACTTCCAAAACTATGTTGAATAATAGTGGTGAGAGTGGGCAACCTTGTCTTGTTCCTGAGCTTAGTGGAAATGGTTTCAGTTTTCACTATTGAGGACGATGTTGGCTGTGGCTTTGTCATATATGGCCTTTATTATGTGGAGGTAAGTTCCTTCCACTACTTCCCTCCACTGACTACTTTCTGGAGAGTTTTTTATCATAAATTGGTATTGAATTTTGTCAAAAGCTTTTTCTGGATCTATTGAGATTATCATTTTGTTTTTATCCTTCAGTTTTTTAATATGGTGTATCACATTGACTGATTTGAGTATCTTTTCATTCCTGGGATAAACCCCACTTGATCATGATGTATGATCCTTTTAGTATGCTGCTGGATTCTGTTTTTTAGTATTTTGTTCAGGATTTTTACACCTATGTTCATCAGTGGTACTGTCCTGTAGTTTTTTTTGTGTGAGATCTTTTTCTGGTTTTGGAATCAGGGTGATGGTGGCCTTGTAGAATGAATTTGGGAGTGTTCTTCCCTCTGTTATATTTTGGAAGAGTTTAAGAAGGGTAGGTGTTAGCTCTTCTCTAAATGTTTGGTAGAATTCCCCTGTGAAGCTATCTGGTCCTGGGCTTTTCTTTGTTGGAAGATTTTTAATCATAGTTTCAATTTCAGTGCTTGTGTTTGGTCTGTTTATATTTTCTATTTCTTTCCAGTTCTGTCTCAGAAGGTTGTGCTTTTCTACGAATTCGCCCATTTCTTCCAGATTGTCTATTTTATTGGCATATAGTTGCTTGTAGTAATCTCTCATGATCTTTGTATTTCTGCAGTGTCAGTTGTTGCTTCTCCTTTTTCATTTCTAGTTCTGTTGATTTTAGTCTTCTCCCTTTTTTTCTCAATGAATCTGGTTAATGGTTAATGGTTTATAAATATTGTTTATCTTCTCAAAGAACTAGCTTTTAGTTTTATTGATCTTTGCTATTGTTTTCTTTATTTCTTTTTTACTTATTTCTGATCTGACCTTTATGTTTTCTTTCCTTCTGCTAATTTTGGGGGTTTTTTTGTTCTTCTTTCTCTAATTGCTTTAGGTGTAAGTTTAGGTTGTTATTTGAGATGTTTCTTTTTTCTTAAGGTAGGATTGTATTGCTATAAACTTCCCTCTTAGAACTGCTTTTGCTGCATCCCATAGGTTTTGGGTCGTTGTGTTTTGATGGTCATTTGTTTCTAGGTATTTTTTGATTTCTTCAGTGATCTCTTGGTTACTTAGCAGCACAGTGTATAGCCTCCATGTATTTGTGTTTTTCACAGTTTTTTTTCCTGTAATTGATATCTAGTCTCATAGCATTGTTGTCAGAAAAGATACTTGATATGATTTCAGTTTTCTTAAATTTACCGAAGCCTGATTTGTGACCCAAGATATGATTGCTCCTGGATAATGTTCCATGCGCAATTGAGAAGAAAGTGTATTCTGTCGTTTTTGGATGGAATGTCCTATAAATATCAATTAAGTCCATCTCATCTAATGTATCATTTAAAGTTTGTGTTTCCTTATTTATTTTCATTTTGAGGTATCTGTCCATTGGTTAAATTGGGGTATTAAAGTCCCCTACTATGATTGTGTTACTGTAGATTTCCCCCTTTATGGCTGTTAGCATTTGCCTTATGTATTGAGGTGCTCCTATGTTGGATGCCTCAATATTTGCAATTGTTATATCTTCTTCTTGGATTGATCCCTTAACCATTATGTAGTGTCTCTTGTAATAGTCTTTATTTTAAAGTCTATATTTTCTGATATGAGAATTGTTACTCCAGCTTTCTTTTGATTTCCATTTGCATAGAATATTTTTTCCATTCCCTCACTTTCAGTCTGTATGTGTCCCTAGGTCTGAAGTGGTTCTCTTGTAGACAGCATATATACGTGTCTTGCTTTTGTATCCATTCAGCCAGTCTATGTTTGTTGGTTGGAGCATTTAATCCACTTACATTTAAGGTAATTATCGATATGTATGTTCATATTACCATTTTCTTAATTGTTTTGGGTTTGTTTTTGTACGTCTTTTCCTTCTCTTGTGTTTCCTGCCTAGAGAAGTTCCTTTAGCATTTGTTGTAAAGCTGGTTTGGTGTTGCTGAATTCTCTTAACTTTTGCTTGTCTGTAAAGGTTTTGATTTCTCCCTCACATCTGAATGAGATCCTTTCTGGGTAAAGTAATCTTGGATGTAGGTTTTTCCCTTTCATCACTTTAAATATGTTCTGTCACTCCCTTATGGCTTGCAGAGTTTATGCTGAAAGATCAGCTGTTAACCTAATGGGGATTCCCTTGTATGTTTTTTTGTTGTTTGTCCCTTGCTGCTTTTAATATTTGTTCTTTGTATTTAATTTATGGTAGTTTGATTTATATGTGTCTTGGCATGTTTCTCCTTGGATTTATCCTGTATGGGACTCTCTGCATTTCCTGGACTTGATTAACTATCTCCTTTCCCATGTTAGGGAAGTTTTCAACTATGATCTCTTCAAATATTTTCTCAGTCCCTTTCTTTTACTCTTCTTATTCTGGGACCCCTATACTTCGAATGTTTTTGCATTTAATGTTGTCCCAAGGGTGTCTGAGGCTGTCTTCAATTATTTTCATTTTTTTTCTTTATTCTGCTCTGCTGCAGTTATTTCCACTATTTGTCTTCCAGATCACTTATCCATTTTTCTGTCTCAGTTATTCTGCTATTGATTCCTTCTAGAGTATTTTTAATTTCGTTTTTTGTGTCGTTCATCATTGTTTGTTTGCTCTTTAGTTCTTCTAGGTCCTTGTTAAACATTTCTTGTGTTTTCTCTATCCTATTTCCAAGATTTTGGATCATTTACTGTCGTTATTCTGAGTTCTTTCTGGTAGACTGCCTATTTCCTCTTCATTTGTTTGATCTGGTGGGTTTTTACCTTGCTCCTTCACATGCTGCATATTTTTCTGTCTTCTCATTTTGTTTAACTTAGTGTATTTGGGGTCTCCTTTTAGCAGGCTGCAGGTTTGTAGTTCCTGTTGTTTTTGGTGTCTGCCCCCAGTGGGTGAGGTTGGTTCAGTGGCTTGTTTAGGCTTCCTGGTGGAGAGGGGACTGGTGACTGTGTACTGCTGGGTAGGGCTGGATCTTGTCTTTCTGGTGGGCAGAGCCCTATCCGTTGGTGGGCTTTGGGGTGTCTGTGAACTTAGTATCATTTTAGGCAGCTTCCCTGCTAATGGGTGGGGTTGTGTTCCTGTCTTGCTAGTTGTTTGGCATGGGGCAGCCAGCACTGGAGCTTGCTGGCCATTGGGTGGAGCTGGGTCTTAGTGCTGAGATGGAGATCTCTGGGAGAGGTTTCAGTAATTGATGTTACATGGGCCAGGAGGTGTCTGATGGTCCAATGTCATGAACTTGGCTCTCCCATCTCAGAGGCACAGGCCTGACACCTGGCTGGAACACCAAGACCCTGTCAGCCACAGGGCTCAGAAGAAAGGGAGAAAAAAGAAAGAAAAAATATAAATAAAAATAATAGTAATAAATTTTTAAAAATATTAAAATTAAAAATTAGTAATAATAAAAAAAAGTAGAGAGCAACCAAACAAATAAACAAATCCACCAATGATAACATGTCCTAATAACTAAAGTAAGATAAACATAAAAATCAGAAACAAATCAGTCACAGACAGCAAACCCCAAGTCTACAGTTGCTCGCAAAGGCCACCACCTCAATTTTGGGATGATTTGTTGTATATTCAGGTATTCCACAGATGCAAGGTACATCAAGTTGATTGTAGGGGTTTAATCCACTCCTCCTGAGGCTGCACAGAGAAATTCCCTTTTCTCTTCTTTGTTCACACAGCTCCTGGGGTTCAGGTTTGGTTTTGGCCCACCTCTGCCTGTAGGTCACCCTCAGGCATCTGTTCCCGCCCAGGCAGGATAGGGTTAAAGTAGCGGCTGATTAGGGCACTCTTGCTTATTCAGCCCAGGGGGAGGGAGGGGTATGGTATAGTCATAATTGAAATGCAGAGCGAGCCTGTGGCAGCAGAGGTCAGCGCAATGTTGCAACAGCCTGAGGCTCACTGTGTGTTCTCCAGGGGAAATTGTCCCTGGATCACAGGACCCTGGCAATGGAGTGCTGCACAGGTTCCCGGGGGGGTTATGGATAGTGACCTGTGCTTGCACACAGGATTCTTGGTTGCTGCAGCAGCAGCGTTAGAGTTTCATGCTCGTCTCTGGGATCCAAACTGATAGTAATGGCTCGCACCCTTCTCTGGAGCTTGTTCAGGCAGTGTTCTGCCTTCTGTGGGCAGACAGGGGAGGAATCCCCTCTCCTCGCACACCCGGAAACAATGGTCTCTTGCCTCTTAGACAGGTCCAGACTTTTTCCCGGATTCCCTCCGGTCTAGCTGTGGCACACTAACCCCCTTCAGGCTGTGTTCATGCAGCCAACCCCAATCCTCTCCCTGGGATCTGACCTCCGAAGCCTGAGCCTCAGCTCCCAGCCCCCACCCACCCCCGCGGGTGAGCAGACCAGCCTCTCAGGCTGGTGAGTGCTGGTCAGCACCAATCCTCTGTGTGGGAATATCTCCGCTTTGCCCTCTGCCCCCCTGTTGCTGCACTCTCCTCCATGACTCCAAAGCTTCCCACCCCACTCACCCACTGTCTCCACCAGTGAAGAGTCTTCCTAGTGTGTGGAAACTTTTCCTCCTTCACATCTCCCTCCCAGAGGTGCAGGTCCTACCCTGTTCTTTTGTCTCTGTTTTTTCTTTTTTCTTTTGTCCTACCCAGGTACATGGGGAGTTTCTTGCCTTTTGGGAAGTCTGAGGTCTTCTGCCAGCATTCAGTAGGTGTTCTGTAGGAGTTGTTCCACATGTACATGTATTTTGATGTATTTGTGGGGAGGAAGGTGATCTCCATGTCTTAATCCTCCACCATCTTGAAGGTCCCTCCCAATCATATGGGTTTTATTCTTCAATTTGTTGGGAATTCCTTAGTGGTCCAGTGGTTAGGACTCAGCAATTTCACTGTTCAGGCCTGGGATTGATCCCTGGTCAGGGAACTAAAATCCCACAAGACATGCAGTGTAGCCAAAAATGAAAAAAAAAAATTAATAATGTGGTGTATCACATTGATCGAATTTAGTTTGCTACCATTTGGTAAAGGATTCTTGCATCTATGTTCATCAGTGATATTAACCAGTAAATTTCTTTTTTTGTGTCATCCTTGTCTTATTTTAGTATCAGGTAATGCTGGCCTCATAAAACGTGTATGGAAGAGTTCTCTCCTCTTCTATTTTTAGAAGGCAGGCTGCCACATGCAGGGCACTGCACAGACAGTGGACTGAGACACACCTCCTCCTCTCCCAGTCTTTATGTGAAGGAGGTCACTTTGCTTGTCCTGGAGATTCAGACTGAGGAGGAGGCTTCAGATTTGGCAAACACCTAGGGGTCAATGAAGCTGATCTTAAGAACATAGGCTCTGGACACTATCTTGGTGCTCTTTCTCTCCCTGCAGCTCACCAATATCTCCCAGAAAGGAGCTTATGGAGCCCTGATTTTTGTGATTGTCACCCAGGAGACATCTCCAGATCACTTGACCCTGGCGGTCAACAGGACTAATGCTTGCTGCCCTTCAAAACTGTATATACTCGCATACATTTGAAAGCTGCTGCCTGAGGGTCTGGATTCCAGTCAGCTTGAGACTAGTTGCTGAGATCTTCCCCTTTGGGACACTGACGGGTCTTGGCACATTTTAAACTACTGGGAGCTATTAAAAATATAATAGCCTGTTTGGACAAGCACAGAGGTTTGAGAGAACCAAGAGATGATTCAGGGATGAATGACAATATTCATCTCCTACAGGAGGCCACTCCTTCAAGACTGGAAGAGGTGGGTTTTTTTGTTTACTGTCTAGAAACCAACACAGAGACTCATGAAAAATGAAGAAACACAGGGATATGTCACAAAAGAAAGAACAAGATAAAACCTCAGAAATTAAAAAAAAAAAACCCTAATGAAATGGACATAAATAATTTACCTGATAGAGCAATAAAAGTAATGATTATAAAGAAGCTCACCAAACAGGGGAGAAGAATGGATGAACACAGTGAGAATTTCAACAAAGAGACAGAAAATATAAGAAAGAACCAAATAGAAGTCACAGAGCTGAAATGTACAATCCCTGAACTTAAAAATACACTAGAAGGGTTCACCAGCAAACTAGGTAAAGCAGAAGAAAGGATTGGTGAACTCAAAGACAGGGCAGTGGAGCTCAGCCAACTGGAGCAGAAAAAAGGGCAGGGGGGAGATAGTTTAAGGGACTTATAGGACAACATCAACTGGACTAACACTCACATTGTAGAGTTTACAAAAGGAGAAGAGAGAGAGAAACAGAAAAATTATTTGAAGAAATAATGGCCAAAAACTTCCCTAAATTGGGGAAGGAAACAGACATCCAGATCCAGGAAACCCAGAGAGCCCCACCTTCCTAGTTACCTTTTCACCATGTACTACCTACAAACCCCTTGTCTTATCCATTTTTTACAAAGTTATTAAATCTTCATCTAAAAGGATAAAATCTTCCTTCTCTCGTCACTTCTTTGGATCTTCATTCTCTTGTGAAGGCTCCTATTTATGTGTAAACATAGAATAAAATCTCTATGCTCTTCTCCTGTTAACCTTTCTTATGTCCAGGCCAGCACCAGCAAGACAGCACTGGGCCTGGGACTCCCAGGCCACCCAGTAGGCCATGAACAGACCCAGTCCCACTCACCAATGGGCCAGCAATGCCATGTGGAGCAGCCACAGTGGCACACCACACTGGCAGCCAAGTGGGCTGGGGGCCAGCCCCACCTACCAGTGCACCCACACTAATTAGCCCTACCACAAAAGAAGGGCCCACAGAGCCCACATAGAGGGCACCCTTAGAGCATATAGCTCTGGTGACCAGAGCATATAGTTCTGCTCCTGGGCACCTTAGGACATCTCCTACGTAAGGCCACTTCTTTAAGATTGGGAAATGTAACCAACCTACCTAATACATAGAAATAAACACAGAGAATTAGGCAAAATAAGGAGATGCAGGAATATGTTCCAAACGAAGGAGCAAGACAAAACTCCAGAAGAGCTGAGTGAAGTGGAAATAATTTACCCAGTAAAGAGTTCAAGGTAATGATCATGAAGATACTCAATGAACTCAGGAGAAGAATGATGAACACAGTGAGATGTTTAACAAAGAGTTAAAAAATATAAAGAAGAACCAGAACTGAAGAATGCAATAACTGAAATTAAAACACATACACACACATACACACACACACACACACACACCCCAGAAGGAATCAGCTGTAGATTAGATGATACAGAGAGGTGGCTCAGTGAACAGGAAGACAGAGTAGTGGAAATCACCCAAGTTGAACAGAAAAAAAATTAAAAGAATTTAAAAAAATGAAGATAGTTTAAGAGACCCCTTGGACACCATCAAGCATATTAGCATTCACAGTATAAGGATCCCAGAAGGAGAAGAGAGAGAGGAAGGGGCAGAGAACTTATTTGAAGAAATAATATTTGAAAACTTTCCTAACCTGGAGAAGGAAACGGATATCTAAGTCCAAGAATCAAAGAGAGTCCCAAACAAAATGAACCCAAAGAGGTCCACTCCAAGACACATTATAATTAAAATGGCAAAGATTAAAGCTGCAGAGAGAATCTTAAAGGCAACAAGAGAAAAGCAACTGTTACATACAAGGGAACCCTCATAAGATAATCGGCAGATCTTTCAGCAGAAACTTTGAAGGCTTTAAGGGAGTGGCACAATGTATACAAATCACTGAAAGAAAATAACTTCCAACTAATAATACTCTACCAAACAAAACTATCATTCAGAGTTGAAGGAAAGATAAAAGATTTTCCAGACACGCAAAACCTAAAGGAGTTCATCACCACTAAAACAGCATTATGAAAAATGTTAAAGGGACTTCTTTAGGCTGAAAAAAAGGGGCACTAATTAGTAACAAGAAAATACATGAAAGAACAAATCTCACTGGAAAAGTAAATATATAGTAAAAGTATTAGATTAATTATTATAAATCTAGTATGAAGGTTAAAGGACAAAAGTAGTAAAAAATAGCTATGATTACAATAATTATTTAAGGAATACATAAGACATAGGACATCTAAAACACAAAACATTGTGAGGGGAGAGTAATGATGTTGAGCTTTACAGTAGGATCAAATTTAAGCTGTTATCAACTTAAGATAGACTGTTAGAAGTTAATATAGGTAAGTCTCATGGTAAACATAAAGCAAAAGTCTGCATAAATACAAAAAGAAAAAGAAAAAGAAAAAGAAGCATTTCACTAAAGTAAGTCATCAAATCACAAAGGAAGAGAGCAAAAGAGAAAGAAACAGAGAGGAACTGGATAAACAGCTAGAAAACAATTAACAAAATGGCAATATGTACATACCTATCAATAATTTCTTTAACTGTAAATGGACTAAACACTCCAATCAAAATACATTGAGTAGCTGAATGGATTAAAAAACAAGACCCATACTGCCTACAAGAGACTCACTTCAAATGTAAAAACACACACAGTCTGAAAATAAAGGGGTGAAAAAAGATGCAAATGGAAACCAAAAGAAGGCTGGAGTAGCAATACTTATATGAGACAAATAGACTACAAAACAAGGAATATCCTTTCAACTCAAAGAGACCATTGAACACGGCCTGCATTCTCCATCTTGTGCTGAAGCCTAGAAATTTCTCCAGGCAGTAAGCTGGGTGATCATGATTAGCTTGTGTGTTTCTCTTCTTTCAGGGATCACTGTACTATGATGCTTGATGTCCAATATCTGAAAACCATTGTTTTATACATTTTGGCTGGTTTAGTTGTTTTTGACAGGAAGTTAAATCCAGTTGTTTTACTCCAACTTGATCAGCAATGGAAGCCAACAATTCATTCAATATAGAAAATAATACATGTATTATAATATACATTTAACATGGATAATTGAGTCTGAGATTTGGAGTAGACCAAATGTCCAGAAACGATAACAAGTTAGTTTCATCCTACACCAGGATCTTATTTCCAAGCATCTAATTTACTTTCTAGGTGATTTTTTGCACCTTAAATTATCCTATGATCTTCCTCTTACTCTTGTTCTCTCACTTTCCCTCTCTTAGAACAAAAACACGTTGATTAGCTACTATGGGTCTTGGTTCCTTCATCAGTAAAATGAGATGACGTTACCAATTTTTCAAGGTTGTTGCAAATATCAATGAAATAATATTTTCAAAATGTTCAGTGCCCGACACATAGTAAACCCTTAGTCAGTGAGAACCACTAGAGGAAAAACTTTTATCTTTCAGGTGGGATGTAGATATGAAGAAGAACATGACTTTCTTGGTCTGGATTTTGTGGAGTCAGGGCATCTAGATAAACTCTCCTGGTCAAGAGGTGTTAAAGACAGTGCTACCCACAGAGGGGGAGCCTGAAGCTTGGAAACACCACCTTCCTAGGTTCTCCTTTGAGCTCTCAGGTACAGCTGAAGTGGACCTGTATCCCAGAAGATGAGCTCCAATTTTTTAATAAGACTGCAGTGATTCCCTGTACTGTACCACTGTTTTTTATTACCAATTTGTAGCCTTTATAAATGTCTTTCAAACTTTTAACATTTTAGCACCCCAATTTTTGGTTGTTAAATCTAAAATGCCTATAAAGTGGTAACAAAGAAGATACTTTCAGAAGCAGCTCAGGTAGACAGAGCTGGGGACCACAGATCTCACCCACCAAGAGGGCTGTGTGTGTATGTTCTCGCTGGTGTGACCTTGTGTTTAACAGCTTGACCTCTGGAGCCTGACATGGCGAAATGCCAGCTCAGCCACCTGCTAGCTTAATGTCTTTGGACAAATGATTTAACTGCTCTGTTCTTTCATTTAGGGGAAATAATATTACCTAATTCATAAACTTGTAAGAAATTAAATGAATTTAATACATATAAAGTACTTAACCCTGTGTATAATACATAGTAATACATAATATTCATGTTACTAGTATTAGTTCATTAAGGAAAGTATCATTTTCTCACAAAGGATGTTACATACACCCACCTTTGGTTCCTCAGAATTAACGCAGAACACTAAGCGCCTTGCTTGTGTGAGGTCCAAGATGTCCATGGAGAAATGGCCAAGAGGCAATGCAGTTGGGGTGGGGTGGTAGTGGTCTGATCCATGGCACACAAATTATAAGGCCAATCAACAAAAAGAGGGAGAAATCTTACCGATGTAACCACCATCAAATCCCTCTGTTGTTGGTTACAAACAGCCATCTTTTAAATATTTATTTATTTAGTTAGTTTTTTTACTTGAAGTATAGTTGATTTATAATATTGTGTTAGTTTCAGCAGAAACTTTGATAACGCAAGGTCTTTGGTTCCAAGGAAAATAACCTGTTGTAGCACCACGACTTTCAGGTATTAGGTGGAGGGATGCCTGGGTAAGAGGATGTCAACTCTGGCACATTAACAGCCACCCCCAGATCCATGGGCTCCATGGCAGCCTTCCGAGCTGCAGTTATATGTACATATATATCTATTTTTTTCAGATTCTTTTCCCTTATAGGTTATTGCAAAATATTGAATATAGTTCCCTGTGCTGTATAGCCATCTTTTAAGAAACTATTAGACCACAACTTACTTAGGGTTGGTCTGTATATAAAGATGATGTCATTACAGGGCATGGCCCAGGCTGCTCCAGAAACAGCTGAGTGCTGGATGGCCAAGGGATTAAGGCTTTCACAGCTGCTCCACTTCCATCACTGGTCCCTCATTACCGCCATACCCCAGGCAAGGCCAGCGCTATTGATCTTGATTGTTAGAAATGCAAGTTGTTTCCTGGCACTTCCCAGGCGCATGTTGAAAATACTACCTCTAATCACTGATCCACGCTGATACCAGCCTAGGATTCATCTGTCGCATCTCCCTGGGCATGAACTCCTCTTTGCCTGGGCAACCAGCCAGAGGAGTCAACTCTTCTAGCAGCTCTCAGTTTTAGGGATTTACATCTGTTGTTTTTGAAAGCAGAGAGGTCTGCCTCCCTCATCTTCTCAGAGGGCTTATTTTCAATGCCAGGCTTCTGGGAAGTACTGAATCTACCTTCAAACCCCATGTTACTGAGCTTCTAGCATCTTTCTCAGGGTTCCCATGTTTCAGATATGCCTTCCCCAGGCTCTGTCTTATTCATATCAATACCAGCAAAGAGTATTGGTATGGCTACAATCCAGTTATGCTTTGATTACTTCATCACAAACATAGTATAAGCCCTATACTCATAGCATATCAGGGATGGAAAAATCTATTGGCTCTGTCTGCAGCCCTGAGTTCTGCTGCTTCTTGGTCCTCTGTATCATTGCTTGTGCTTATTTTCTCATTTATTCTGAAGCGATTGCTCTGTACTCTACAGGAAAGAGAAGAAATATTGATATACTGTTAATAAACTATACTATACCTTCTAGGCAGAAACTTGTAATTGTAGGTTTTAGGGACAACAATCATTTTCTTGTGGAGCCTTTAAATAGGAAGGATTCCTGTGAGGTAGAAAGAGTCTTTGTGAAAATAGATGAAGAATATTGAGAGGGAAGCATTTCAATTGCTGTTAGCCATCCTATATAATGACAGAAAAAATACCACACACTTCCTTTTCCTTCTTAAACACAGATTCTACTGTATTGTATTGTGGAATCTGCCAATTACAGAAGAAGAGTGATCTAAAAACTTGCAAGCTGTGTATCTAATGATCAAATTCTTCACGAAGAAAAATAAACAACATTTTATGGTCTAACCAAGATTAGACCTAGTCAACTTAAACTCCAGAGTATTACCATCTCAAGATATTTCAGACAGAAATCTGCTCAATACTAAGAGTTTGGGTTCCCCTATGGATTCCCAGGTTGCTTGAAAGATTCCAATTATGAGAAATTTGTAAAGCAATTTTTGTAGGAAATACTACATTTCCTGAAGGATTAAAAATTTTTTTAATTGAAGTATAGTTGATTTACAATGTTGTGTTAATTTCTGCTATACAGCAAAGTGATTCAGTTATACATACAAATATATATTCTTTTTTCATATTCTTTCCCATTACGGTTTATCACAGGATATTGAATATAGTTCCCTGTGCTATACAGTAGGACATTGTTGTCTATCCATCCAAATATAACAGTTTTCATCTGCTAACCCCACACTCCCAATCAATCCTTTTCCCCCCTCCCCTAGCACGGCAACCACAAGTCTGTTCTCTATGTCTGTGAGTCTGTTTCTGTTTCATAGATAGGTTCACCTGTGTAGTTAAAAAATGTTTTAAATAGAGATAGAAATTGAGACTTTGTTGCTAGCAACTCAGGAAGCCCAGAGCTAGAGGGCTGCAAGGAGAGAATTCTCATCCTTGCAGCTTGAGAGATTCACAGTTTGACTTTCCTGAAAGAATTATTGCCTGGAAGAGTAAAGTTGCTTTACTCATCTCACTCATCTTCCTGTTTATGCTCTTCTTCATCTGTGGCCTTTCTGAGCCATGTCTGTGTCAGAGGTCTAAGGATTTCTCCTTCCAAATGCAGATAAGTGTCCAGGAAAACGCCATTTACAGAACAACCTTCCAGCAAGTATTTCTAGTGGAGGTGTCTCCACCCAAGAGCAGGTAACAGCAGCGTCTCCACTGTCCCTTCTGGGGGAGCCAGGCTTTTGTGCTCTGGAGTTTGCTGTCCTTGTGTTATCAACAGTGATAATCTGTTCATGAAGCATAAGGAGTCTTCCAGAGAGTGGTTCACAAGAGGGGGTGAGGTAGACCTGGAATGCAGACTTATTGAGAGAGGACTCTTTGAAATCAGACAACAGGAGGCTCTATATCTGTTTGATCAATTAGCAATCTTAGACTAGACCTCTGTTTTGTCGTTTGAAACCCAGTAAGCCATTGCTATACAAATCTCTTTCTATTTCCTCACATGTAAGAATAAATTACATTTTCTTACTAAGTTTCCAACAGACAGGGTCCAGAATGTGGGAAGGATAAACAATGAAGAAAACCAAGCTTTGTTACATTAATGTGTAGCCATGTGGTGAGACACCCAACTACAGGGGAGTGTTTATAGAATTTTAGGACATCAGGGCTTTCACTGCAAACGAGAGGAAGATCGCTGTTACACCCAGGTCTCACCTTGGAATTGGTTAGACACATCCATAGCTGCAGATGTGGCAGTTACATTTGCTCCAGTTATGAGAGGCATGAATGGTCCAGCAGTGGCTTCCCAGCAGCCACTGCTAAGGTCCACAGTTGCTCTTGTGTACACCTGTGATTGCAGTCACTAATTAGTTATTATCTATTAAGCTTAGGAAATTCTCCTAAAAAATGCCACAATTCTAGGTATGTGTGTAACATTGTGGAGATCTGTATTGGTGAATGCAATTTTCATGGTAAACACCTCCTCTGAAACATTGTCATTTGATAGCATAAGAAATATCACGCACAATTTTTCATGCTTGTGCATTTTTCCATTTGGGTGCCATTCATTGGAGGAAACCAATATTAGGTCCTCCAGGGCAATGACTGTCTCTCACTGACATTCCCGGCTCCTCCCTCTCCATGTGACACAGGGGAAAGGCAGAACAAATGTTTATTGAACTAAGTCTGGATATTGGGCGGAAATGTTCTTTCCCTTGACAAGCTTTATTTTTGAAGCTGTTAAGAATTATCTTATGGTTTAAAAATATCCCCCTTTAGACAGCATTTGTTATGAATTGCCCTTCAGCTTGTCTGACCAGTGGCAAGGCTTCAGGGGAGCCTTCAGAGCAACAGAAAGGTCAATTGTAAAAGTCAGTGGAGCCCACCCAGCCCACACGATCCATGGGGCAGTCAATGGAATCATTGAGAATGGTGGATCTATCCTGCAGAATGAGAATTCTATATCATTTTGTATAGCTTAAAAACTGTTGTAGTCCTTAATATTTTACAGTGAGGTTTTGATGTTGATTTCTATTTTTCTCATTAAAAATAGCAGAAACAACAGTAACCAATCAGCCAAGTGTAGCTAGGAATAGTCTGTCTTCTGCAACCAGGCATATTGCTCTCATCTGTTTCTGTAATCTCTGCAAGTCCCACACTGTCTTCCAGAATGTTCTTCAAACTGCATGCAGCCCAATGGGTAGACACTCCAAGTGACTTCTCCACCTACACAACTTGGTATTAGATGCTTCCTGGCTTTTCCTGGATGCTCTCTGCTGGAGGGGCTGTGTCCCAAGGCCCAGTTTGGGCTCACAAGGCTTTGCTTCATCAAAGATTCCAGGCTGTCAACAGCTTGGCTGCAGTGGTAAACCTAGACAAAAGGTCAGAACTCCCTAAAGAGACCAGTGCCCATGGACTTTATGTCACCAGGGATCACATTTTGATGAGCACAAATGAGAAAACTCCCCAGAAATCTGAGTTGACTCACTTTTCCCTTGTCAGAGATTCATAACCACCTCGGCACAAGCTACCTCTCTCCAAATCTTCCCTGTGTTACAAAGAATCCCTGAGCACAAGTAAAGAAAAAGAAATTCTCTGGAAATGCAGTACACCTCTCAGCCATGGAGAAAGGAGGTTCCTGGGCAAAGCCCCTGGACATCATGCTTTGATTGCCAGGCACCTTCTGCGTGGGTTCTACATACAGGTGCAGTAGGGGCCTGGGCAGGTGAGGGAGAGGATTGGCCTGAGGGTGGACATGCCCACGGGCTTCTCTTTTTCTTTTTTTTTTTTTTTTAACATCTTTATTAGAGTATAATTGCTTTACAATGGTGTGTTAGTTTCTGCTTTAAAACAAAGTGAATCAGTTATACATATACATATGTTCCCATATCTCTTCCCTCTTGCATCTCCCTCCCTCCCTCCCACCCTTCCTATCCCACCCCTCTAGGTAGTCACAAACACAGACCTGATCTCCCCGTGCTATGCGGTTGCTTCCCACTAGCTATCTATTTTACGTTTGGTAATGTATATATGTCCATGCCACTCTCTCACTTTGTCACATCTTACCCTTCCCTCTCCCCATATCCTCCCCATATCTTCGGGTCCATTCTCTAGTAGGTCTGTGTCTTTATTCCCGTCTTGCCACTAGGTTCTTCATGACATTTTTTTTTCCTTCCCTTAGATTCCATACATATGTGTTAGCATACTGTATTTGTTTTTCTCTTTCTGACTTACTTCACTCTGTATGACAGATTCTAACTCCATCCACCTCACTACAAATAACTCCATTTCGTTTCTTTTTACGGCTGAGAAATATTCCATTGTATATATGTGCCACATCTTCTTTATCCATTCATCCGATGATGGACACTTAGGTTGCTTCCATGTCATGGCTATTGTAAATAGAGCTGCAATGAACATTTTGGTACATGACTCTTTTTGAAATATGGTTTTCTCAGGGTATATGCCCAGTAGTGGGATTGCTGGGTTGTATGGTAGTTCTATTTTTAGTTTTTTAAGGAACCTCCATACTGTCCTCCATAGTGGTTGTATCAATTTACATTCCCACCAACACTGCAAGAGTGTTCCCTTTTCTCCACACCCTCTCCAGCATTTATTGTATGCAGATTTTCTGATGATGGCCATTCTGACCGGTGTGAGGTGATACCTCAATGTAGTTTTGATTTGCATTTCTCTAATGATTAGTGATGTTGAACATTCTTTCATGTGTTTGTTGGCAATCTGTATATCCTCTTTGGAGAAATGTCTATTTAGGTCTTCTTCCCAATTTTGGATTGGGTTGTTTGTTTTTTTGTTATTGAGCTGCATGAGCTGCTTGTAAATCTTGGAGATTAATCCGTTGTCCGTTGCTTCATTTGCAAATATTTTCTCCCATTCTAAGGGTTGTCTTTTGGTCTGGTTTATAGTTTCCTTTGCTGTGCAAAAGCTTTTAAGTTTCATTAGGTCCCATTTGTTTATTTTTGTTTTTATTTCCATTTCTCTAGGAGCTGGGTCAAAAAGGATCTTGCTGTGATTTATGTCATACAGTGTTCTGCCTATGTTTTCCTCTAAGAGTTTGATAGTGTCTGGCCTTACATTTAGGTCTTTAATCCATTTTGAGTTTGTTTTTGTGTGTGGTGTTAGGGAGTGTTCTAATTTCATACTTTTACATGTAGCTGTCCAGTTTTCCCAGCACCACTTATTGAAGAGGCTGTCTTTTCTCCACTGTATATGCTTGCCTCCATCAAAGATAAGGTGACCATATGTGCATGGGTTTATCTCTGGGCTTTCTATCCTGTTCCATTGATCTATGTTTCTTTTTTTGTGCTAGTACCATACTGTCTTGATTACTGTAGCTTTGTAGTATAGTCTGAAGTCAGGGAGCCTGATTCCTCCAGCTCCATTTTTCGTTCTCAAGATTGCTTTGGCTATTCAGGGTCTTTTGTGTTTCCATACAAATTGTGAAATATTTTGTTCTAGTTCCGTGAAAAATGCCAGTGGTAGTTTGATAGGGATTGCATTGAATCTGTAGATTGCGTTGGATAGTAGAGTCATTTTCACAATGTTGATTCTTCCAATCCAAGAACATGGGATATCTCTCCATCTATTTGTATCATCTTTAATTTCTTTCATCAGTGTCATAATTTTCTGCATACAGGTCTTTTGTCTCCTTAGGTAGGTTTATTCCTAGATATTTTATTCTTTTTGTTGCAATGGTAAATGGAAGTGTTTTCTTAATTTCTCTTTCAGATTTTTCATCATTAGTGTATAGGAATGCAAGAGATTTCTGTGCATTAATTTTGTGTCCTGCTACTTTACCAAATTCATTGATTAGCTCTAGGAGTTTTCTGGTAGCATCTTTAGGATTCTCTATGTATAGTATCATGTCATCTGCAAACAGTGACAGCTTTATTTCTTCTTTTCTGATTTGGATTCCTTTTATTTCTTTTTCTTCTCTGATTGCTGTGGCTAACACTTCCAAAACTATGTTGAATAATAGTGGTGAGAGTGGGCAACCTTGTCTTGTTCCTGATCTTAGTGGAAATGGTTTCAGTTTTTCACCATTGAGGACAATGTTGGCTGTGGGTTTGTCATATATGGCCTTTATTATGTTGAGGAAAGTTCCCTCTATGCCTACTTTCTGCAGGGCTTTTATCATAAATGGGTGTTGAATTTTGTCGAAAGCTTTTTCTGCATCTATTGAGATGATCATAAGGTTTTTCTCCTTCAATTTGTTAATATGGTGTATCACATTGATTGATTTGTGTATATTGAAGAATCCTTGCATTCCTGGGATAAACCCCACTTGATCATGATGTATGATCCTTTTAATGTGCTGTTGGATTCTGTTTGCTAGTATTTTGTTGAGGATTTTTGCATCTATGTTCATCAGTGATATTGGCCTGTAGTTTTCTTTCGTTGTGACATCTTTGTCTGGTTTTGGTATCAGGGTGATGGTGGCCTCGTAGAATGAGTTCAGGAGTCTTCCTCCCTCTGCAATGTTTTGGAAGAGTTTGAGAAGGATAGGTGTTAGCTCTTCTCTAAATGTTTGATAGAATTCTCCTGTGCAGCCATCTGGTCCTGGGCTTTTGTTTGTTGGAAGATTTTTAATCACAGTTTCAATTTCAGGGCTTGTGAGTGGTCTGTTCATATTTTCTATTTCTTCCTGGTTCAGTCTCAGCAGGTTGTGCTTTTCTAAGAATTTGTTCATTTCTTCCAGGTTGTCCATTTTATTGGCATAGAGTTGCTTGCAGTAATCTCTCATGATCGTTTGTATTTCTGCAGTGTCAGTTGTTACTTCTCCTTTTTCATTTCTGATTCTATTGATTTGAGTCTTCTCCCTTTCTTTCTTGATGAGTCTGGCTAATGGTTTATCAATTTTGTTTATCTTCTCAAAGAACCAACTTTTAGTCTTATTGATCTTTGCTATTGTTTCCTTCATTTCTTTTTCATGTATTTCTGATCTGATCTTTATGATTTCTTTCCTTCTGCTAGCTTTGGGTTTTTTTTGTTCTTCTTTCTCTAATTGCTTTAGGTGCAAGTTTAGGTGGTTTATTCGAGATGTTTCCAGTTTCTTGAGGTAGGATTGTAGTGCTATAAACTTCCCTCTTAGAACTGCTTTTGCTGCATCCCATAAGTTTTGGGTCTTCATGTCTCCATTGTCTTTTGTTTCTAGGTAATTTTTGATTTCCCCTTTGATTTCTTCAGTGATCACTTCGTTATTAAGAAGTGTATTGTTTAGCCTCTATGTGTTTGTGTTTTTTACAGACTTTTTTCCTGTAATTGATATCTCAGAGCATCTCATAGCATTGTGGTCGGAAAAGATACTTGATATGATTTCAATTTTCTAAAATTTACCAAGGCTTGATTTGTGACCCAAGATATGATCTATCCTGGAGAATGTTCCATGAGCACTTGAGAAAAATATGTATTCTGTTGTTTTTGGGTGGAATGTCCTATAAATATCAATTAAGTCCATCTTGTTTAATGTATCATTTAAAGCTTGTGTTTCCTTATTTATTTTCATTTTGGATGATCTGTCCATTGGTGAAAGTGGGGTGTTAAAGTCCCCTACTATGATTGTGTTACTGTCGATTTCCCCTTTTATGGCTGTTAGTATTTGCCTTATGTATTGAGGTGCTCCTATGTTGGGTGAGTTGCTCCTATGTTGGGTGTATAAATATTTACAATTGTTATATCTTCTTCGTTGATCGATCCCTGGATCATTATGTAGCGTCCTTCTTTGTCTATTGTAATAGACTTTATTTTAAAGTCTATTTTGTCTGATATGAGAATTGCTACTCCAGCTTTCTTTTGATTTCCCTTTGCATGGAATAACTTTTTCCATCCCCTCACTTTCAGTCTGTATGTGTCCCTAGGTCTGAAGTGGGTCTCTTGTAGACGGCATATATACAGGTCTTGTTTTTGTATCCATTCAGCCAGTCTGTGTCTTTTGGTGGGAGCATTTAATCCATTTACATTTAAAGTAATTATCGATATGTATGTTCCTATTCCCATTTTCTTAAATGTTTTGGGTTTGTTATTGTAGGTGTTTTCCTTCTCTTGTGTTTCTTGCCTAGAGAAGTTCCTTTAGCATTTGTTGTAAAGCTGGTTTGGTGGTGCTGAACTCTCTCAGCTTTTGCTTGTCTGTAAAGCTTTTAATTTCTCCATCAAATCTGAATGAGATCCTTGCTGGGTAGAGTAATTTTGGTTGTAGGTTTTTCTCCTTCATCACTTTAAATATGTCCTGCCACTCCCTTCTGGCTTGCAGAGTTTCTGCTGAAAAATCAGCTGTTAACCTTATGGGGATTCCCTTGTGTGTTATTTGTTGTTTTTCCCTTGCTGCTTTTAATATGTTTTCTTTATATTTAATTTTTGAGAGTTTGATTAATATGTGTCTTGGCATGTTTCTCCTTGGATTTATCCTGTATGGGACTCTCTGTGCTTCCTGGACTTGATTAACTATTTCCTTTCCCATATTAGGGAAGTTTTCAACTATAATCTCTTCAAATATTTTCTCAGTCCCTTTCTTTTTCTCTTCTTCTTCTAGGACCCCTATAATTCGAATGTTGGTGCATTTAATGTTGTCCCAGAGGTCTCTGAGACTGTCCTCAGTTCTTTTCATTCTTTTTTCTTTATTCTGCTCTGCAGTAGTTATTTCTACTATTTTATCTTCCTGGTCACTTATCCGTTCTTCTGCCTCAGTTATTCTGCTATTGATCCCTTCTAGAGTTTTTAATTTTCATTTATTGTGTTTCTCATCATTGCTTGGTCCCTCTTTAGTTCTTCTAGGTCCTTGTTAAATGTTTCTTGCATTTTGTCTATTCTATTTCCAAGATTTTGGATCATCTTTACTATCATTATTCTGAATAGTTTTTCAGGTAGACTGCCTATTTCCTGTTCATTTGTTAGATCTGGTGTGTTTTTACTTGCTCCTTCATCTGCTGTGTGTTTTTCTGTCTTCTCCTTTTGCTTATCTTACTGTGTTTGGGGTCTCCTTTTTGCAGGCTGCAGGTTCATAGTGCCTGTTGATTTTGGTATCTGTCCCCAGTGGCTAAGGTTGGTTTACTGGGTTGTGTAGGCTTCCTGGTGAAGGGGACTAGTGCCTGTGTTCTGGTGGATGAGGCTGGATCTTGTCTTTCTGGTGGGCAGGTCCACGTCTGGTCGTGTGTTTTGGGGTGTCTGTGGCCTTACTATGATTTTAGACAGCCTCTTCTCTAATGGATGTGGTTGTGTTCCTGTCTTGCTAGTTGTTTGGCATAGGGTGTCCAGCACTACAGCTTGCTGGTCGTTGAGTGAAGCTGGGTCTTGGTGTTGAGATGGAGGTATCTGGGAGATTTTCGTTGTTTGGTATTATGTGGAGCTGGGAGGTCTCTTGTGGACCAGTGTCCTGAAGTTGGCTCTCCCACCTCAGAGGCACAGCCCTGATGCCTGGCTGGAGCACCAAGAGCCTTTCATCCACATGGCTCAGAATAAAAGGGAGAAAAAATAGAAAGAAAAAAAAGAAAGAGGAGAAAATAAAATAAAGTTATTAAAATAAAAAAATAAAAATAATTATTAAGAAAAACAGAAAAAAAATTTTTTTTATTAAAAAAAAAAAAAAAAAACCGGACGCACAGAACCCTAGGACAAATGGTGAAAGCAAAGCTCTATAGACAAAATCTCACACAGAAGCATACACATACACACTCACAAAAAGAGGAAAAGTTGGAAAAATAATATATCTTGCTCCCAAATCCACCTCCTCAATTTGGGATGATTCGTTGTCTATTCAGGTATTCCACAGATGCAGGTACATCAAGTTGTTTGTGGAGCTTTAATCCGCTGCTTCTGAGGCTGCCTGGAGAAATTTCCCTTTCTCTTCTTTGTTCGCACTGCTCCCGGGTTTCAGCTTTGGATTTGGACCTGCCTCTGCATGTAGGTCGTCTGAGGGCTTCTGTTCTTCACTCAGACAGGACAGGGTTAAAGGAGCAGCTGCTTCGGGGGCTCTGGCTCACTCAGGCCGGGGGGAGGGAGGGGCACAGAGTGGGGGGCGAGCCTGCGGCAGCAGAGGCCTGCGTGACGTTGCACCAGCCTGAGGCGCACCGTGTGTTCTCCCAGGGAAGTTGTCCCTGGATCACAGGACTCTGGAGGTGGCGGGCTGCACAGGTTCCAGGAGGGGAGGTGTGGAGAGTGACCTGTGCTTGCACACAGGCTTCTTGGTGGCGGCAGCAGCAGCCTTAGCATCTCATGCCCATCTCTGGGGTCCCCGTTGACAGCCGCGGCTCTCGCCCGTCTCTGGAGCTCATTTAGGTGGCGCTCTTAATCCCCTCTCCTCGCGCACCAGGAAACAAAGAGGCAAGAAAAAGTCTCTTGCTTTTCGGCAGCTGCAGACTTTTTCCCGGACTCCCTCCCGGCTAGCTGTGGTGCGCTAACCCCCTCAGGCTGTGTTCACGCCGCCAACCCCAGTCCTCTCCCTGGGATCCGACCGAAGCCGGAACCTCAGCTCCCAGCGCCCGCTCGCCCAGGCTGGTAAGCAGACAAGCCTCTCGGGGTGGCGAGTGCTGGTTGGCACCGATCCTCTGTGTGGGAATCTCTGCGCTTTGCCCTCCGAACCCCTGTTGCTGCGCTCTCCTCCATGGCTCCGAAGGTTCCCCCCTCTGCCACTTGCAGTCTCTGCCTGTGAAGGGGCTCCTAGTGTGTGGAAACCTTTCCTCCTTCACAGCTCCCTCCCACTGGTGCAGGTGCCGTCCCTATTCTTTTGTCTCTGTTATTTCTTTTTTCTTTCGCCCTACCCAGGTACGTGGGGAGTTTCTTGTCTTTTGGGAGGTCTGATGTCTTCTGCCAGCGTTCAGTGGGTGTTCTATAGGAGCAGTTCCACGTGTAGAGGTATTTCTGATGTATCTGTGGGGAGGCAGGTGATCTCCGTGTCTTACTCTTCCGCCATCTTCTCCTCTCTCCCCGCTTCTCTTGTTCTTGCACTTTCCTTCCTGCATGTAGATTATTAGTAAATGATGGCACCTTAATTTAAAATTTTGTGTCCTTTGGTCATATTTTGAGGGATTTTGGCAAGGATGCAAGTCCAGAAATGGTCAATTTAAGGAAAACACATGAAGTACTGGTTTTCACAGTAAAGTGACATTGTTTTAGATCCTGAAGATATTGTGACCCCAAACCCTGTATTCCTGGGTGATGAACCAAAGTCATGAGAATGTGCCATCAGAATATGCAATAAAACAAAGCAATTCAAACCAGATTGTGGAAAACAGCTAGCAATGCCGCTAGAGCTAACTCTAATCCTGAACAACAGGGTGGAGCCCACAAAGTTCCTACTGCTCTTGGTGGAGAGATCTCCACAGACCCAGAGGCCCAATTGTCTTATGCAGCAGAGCTGAGCTCAGCTGAGCAGACAGCCTTTGTATTTAGTCGGCAATAGTCCCACACTGCCTGTGACAGTCACTCTGTGATGAATGCCACGAGACCTTTCCTGCATTGCCATTCTCTGCACCTTTCTGCTTGTTCGTCTTGTCAGTGGTGTATGTTTAAATTCCTTGAAGGAAGGAGTCAACACTTAACACTCCATTCTAACTCATTTAATACAGTTCCTTTTGCATGTTCTTTACTATTTCTCTGATCTTTAAAGAGAGAATTGAAACAGCCCTTCGCATATAGAAGGCTCATTGTATGACCCAATATAAAGCCATTAAAATGCAGAAGACATAGTCCTTGGCTTCACGCTGTGACACTGCATATCCACCTGTGGTCTTACCTGATTCTGAGAGAGACATTAAAAATCATCTTTTGACTTTCGGACCTGCTTTTGAAAAAAAAGAAAAGAAAAGCAAAATCTTTCCTCCTGGCCTAATAGATCTGACTAAAGGATAGTTTTATGACCAAAGAAATATATTTGATAAGAATGTCCTCTACTTCATTTATTTTTTTTAATAGATCTTTATTGGAGTATAATTGCTTCACAATAATGTGTTAGTTTCTGTTTCCAACAAAGCAGATCTACTTAATTTATTCTTTATTCCAGTTTTTCCTTTTATCCATATTCAGAATCATTAACTTTGCTATAGAGGGCAATGATACAGGCCATTTGTCAAGACTGGTGGCTGAAAGTCTTGGAAAACTTTTGTAACTAATCAACACTGGGTGTTTGGTGACTTTTGCAGCCCTAACTCAGCTACCATTGAGATATCCATTGTCTAAACAAGCCCAAAGTCTGAAGAAACGTGTCTGAGTTCTTGGAGGAACAGAACTGTCCCTCATGCAGCCCTTCCTCAAACTTCAGAGTTACTAAGCTGCCTGGTCTTTTCCCCTGCTTTCTTGAAAAACCTCCTCAAAACCAAACATTTATTTAGCACCTGACAACATTAATCAATCTTCAGGAGATTAGTAATCAGTGTCACTAACAACCTCATCCCCATGTATGGATGCCATGACGGTTCCCTAAATTCCTCCACCTCATGCCCTGGAGGAAATGCAAGGGTGTTAGTGAAGGAGGGGCTTGACATTGGAAGATGTGGAAATAGAGATCATACTTAATATATTTTTGGGGGGCAAGTATCATAAAAAGAAACCTCCTGCAGTGACTATTCATATGCCCTCCCTTTGCCACCCTGATGTTTTAGACCTTTAGCAAAGGAAAGAGAAGGGTGAAGAATGGGGACTGAAGATCGTACAGTGAGGAGCTTCGGGACCAGGCTCAGGATTCCAGCTGGGACAAAGCCCCTCAAGGTTCACAAGCCAACAGACAGACACATGCTAGCTGGGGCCAGAGCCCACCTTCAGCTCTGGGGCCCCAGCACCAATAAGATAACCCCTGCCTTCAGGATGATAGGTGAATGCAGTTGTCTTTGGTAACTCCTGTGCCAGAAATTTTGAAGAGAAATGAGCATGTAGTTCTACATTACCCTTGATACTTAATTGGTATAAAATTTTCCATGAAGATATTGGCTAATACTTAAATAAAAGAGTTTTGTTGGCAAATGGACTAGAAATTGTGTGAATAAGAGACAATTGAAGAGGTATGTAACAAAAGAGGATATTAAGTGGATACATCCTGGTTACCTTCAAGTATTTTAAAACCTGTGTGAAAAAAATAATCTGTTACTAGATATAGCAACAGAAGTTTTCAACACTTGAAAGTTTACAAACCAGGAGATTCGTTCAAGATGGTGGGGTAGAATGATGTGCTCTCACTCCTTCTTGCAAGAACACCAGAATCACAACTAACTGCTGAACAATCATCGACAAGAAGAAACTAGAACTCACCAAAAAAGATACCCCACATCCAAAGACAAAGGAGAAGTCACAGTGAGATGGTAGGAGGGGCACAATCACAATAAAATCAAATCTAATAACTGCTGGGTGGGTGACTCACAAACTGGAGAACACATACCACAGAAGTCCACCAATTGGAGTGAAAGTTCTGAGTCCCATGGCAGACTTCCCAATCTGGGGGTCTGGCAACAGGAGGAGGAATTCCTAGAGAATCAGACTTTGAAGGCTAGCAGGATTTGATTGCAGGACTTCGACAGAACTGGGGGAAACAGAGACTCAACTCTTGGAGGGCACACACAAAGTGGTGCACACATCGGGACCCAGGGGAAGGAGCAGTGACCCCATAAGAGACTGAACCAGACCTACCTACTAGTGTTGGAGGGTCTCCTGCAGAGGCGGGGGTTGGCTGTGTGTCACTGTGAGGTCAAGAACACTGGCAGCAGAAGTTCTGGGAAGTACTCCTTGGCGAGAGCCCTCCAAGAGTCCACCATTAGCTTTACTAAAAAGCCTGGGTAGGCTCCAGTGTTGGGTCGCCTCAGACCAAACAACCAAAAGGGAGGGAAGCCAGCCACACCCATCAGAGGACAAATGGATTAAAGTTTTACTGAGCTCTGCCCACCAAAACAACAGCCAGCTCTACCCACAAACAGTCCCTCTCATCAGGAAACTTGCACAAGCCTCTTATATAGCCACATCCACAGAGGGCAGACAGCAGAAGCAAGAAGAACTACAATCCTGCAGACTGTGGAACAAAAACCACATTCACAGAAAGACAGACAAGATGAAAAGGCAGAGGGATATGTAGCAGATGAAGGAACAAGATAAAACCCCAGAAAAACAACTAAATGAAGTGGAGATAGGCAACCTTCCAGAAAAAGAATTCAGAATAATGATAGAGAAGATGATCCAGGACCTCGGAAAAAGAATGGAGGCAAAGATCGAGACGATGCAAGAAATGTTTTAAAAAGATCTAGAAGAATTAAAGAACAAACAAACAGAGATGAACACACAATAACTGAAATGAAAAATACACTGGAAGGAATCAATATCAGAATAAGTGAGGCAGAAGAAAGGATAAGTGACCTGGAAGACAGAATGGTGGAATTCACTGCTGCAGAACAGAATAAAGAAAAAAGAATGAAAAAAAATGAAGAGAGACTAAGAGACCTCTGGGACACATTAAACACAACAACATTCACATTATAAGGGTCCCAGAAGGAGAAGAGAGAGAGAAAGGACCTGAGAAAATATTTGAAGACATTGTAGTTGAAAACTTCCCTAACATGGGAAAGGAAATAGCCACCCAAGTCCAGCAAGTGCAGACTCTTCCATACAGGATAAACCCAAGGAGAAACACACTAAGACACATAGTAATCAAATTGGCAAAATTTAAAGACAAAGAAAAATTATTGAAAGCAGCAAGGGGAAAATGACAAATAACATACAAGGGAACTCCCAGAAGGTTAACAGCTGATTTCTCAGCAGAAACTCTACAAGCCAGAAGGGAGTGGCATGATATACTTAAAGTGATGAAAGGGAAGAACCTACAACCAAGGTTACTCTACCCGGCAAGGATCTCATTCAGATTTGATGGAGAAATCAAAAGATTTACAGAGAAGCAAAAGCTAAGAGAATTCAGCACCACCAAACCAGCTCTACAACGAATGCTAAAGGAACTTCTCTAAGTGGGAAACACAAGAGAAGAAAAGGACCTACAAAAACAAACCCCCAAAAAATTAAGAAAATGGTCATAGGAACATACATATCGATAATTATCTTAAACGTGAATGGATTAAATGCTCCAAGCAAAAGACACAGGCTTGCTGAATGGATACAAAAACAAGACCCATATATATACTGTCTACAAGAGACCCACGACAGACCTATGGACACATTCAAACTGAAAGTGAGGGGATGGAAAAAGATATTCCATGCAAATGGAAATCAAAAGAAAGCTGGAGAAGCAATACTCATATCAGATAAAATAGACTTTAAAATAAAGAATGTTACAAAAGATAAGGAAGGACACTACATAATGATCAAGGGATCAATCCAAGAAGAAGATATAACAATTAAAAATATATATGCACGCAATATAGGAGCACCTCAATAAATAGGGCAACTGCTAACAACTCTAAAAGAGGAAATCGACAGTAACACAATAATAGTGGGGGACTTTAGCACCTCACTTACATCAATGGACAGATCATCCAAAATGAAAATAAGTAAGGAAACACATGGTTTAAATGACACAATAGACCAGATAGATTTAATTGATATTTATAGGACATTCCATCCAAAAAGGCTGATTACACTTTCTTCTCAAGTGTGCACAGAACATTTTCTGGGATAGATCACAATTTGGGTCACAATTCAAGCCTCAGTAAATTTAAGAAAATTGAAATCATATCAAGCATCTTTTCTGACCACAACGCTATGAGATTAGAAATCAATACAGGGAAAAAACATAAAAACACAAACACATGGACGGTAAACACTACATTACTAAGTAACCAAGAGATCACTGAAGAAATCAAAGAGGAAATCAAAAAATACCTAGAGACAAATGACAATGAAAACACGATGATCCAAAACCTATGAGATGCAGTGAGAGCAGTTCTAAGAGGGAAGTTTAAAGCTATACAAGCCTCCCTCAAGAAACAAGAAAAATCTCAAATAAACAATCTAACCTTACACCTAAAGGAGCTAGAGAAAGAAGAACAAACAAAACCCAAAGTTAGCTGAAGGAAAGAAATCATAAAGATCAGAGCAGAAATAAATGAAATAGAAACAAAGAAAATAATAGCAAAGATCAATAAAACTAAAAGCTGGTTCTTTGAGAAGATAAACAAAATTGATAAACCTTTAGCCAGACTCATCAAGAAAAAGAGAGAGAGGACTCAAGTCAATAAAATTAGAAATGAAAAAGGAGAAGTTACAGCAGACACTGCAGAAATACAAAGCATCCTAATAGACTACTACAAACAACTCTCTGCCAATAAAATGGACAACCTGGAAGAAATGGACAAATTCTTAGAAAGGTACAATCTTCCAAGACTGAACCAGGCAGAAATAGAGAATACGAACTGACCAATCACAAGTAATGAAATTGAAACTGTGATTAAAAATCTTCCAACAAACAAAAGTCCAGGACCAGATGGCTTCACAGGTGAATTTTATCAAACATTTAGAGAAGAGCTAACACCCATCCTTCTCAAACTCTTTCAAAAAATTGCAGAGGAAGGGAAACCCCCAAACTCATTCTATGAGGCCACCATCACCCTGGTACCAGAACCAGACAAAGATACTACAAAAAAAGAAAATTACAGACCAATATCATTAATGAATATTGAGGCAAAAATCCTCAACAAAATACTAGCAAAGAGAATCCAACAACACATTAAAAGGATCAAACACCATGATCAAGTGGGATTTATCCCAGCAATGCAAGGGTTCTTAAATATACGCAAATCAATCAATGTGATACACCATATTAACAAATTGAAGAAGAAAAACCATATGATCGTCTCAATAGATGTAGAAAAAGCTTTTGACAAAGTTCAACACCCATTTATGATAAAAGCTCTCCAGAAAGTGGTCATAGAGAGACCCTACCTCAACATAGTAAAGGCCATATGCAGAGCAAACATCATTCTCAATGGTGAAAAACTGAAAGCATTTCCTCTAAGATCAGGAAAAAGACAAGGATGTCGACTCTTGCCACTATTATTCAACATAGTTTTAGAAGTCCTAGGCACAGCAATCAGAGAAGAAAAAGAAATAAAAAGAATACAAATTGGAAAAGAAGAAGTAAAACTGTCACTCTTTGCAGATGACATGATACTATACATAGAGAATCCTAAACATGCCGCCAGAAAACTACTAGAGATAATCAATGCATTTGGTAAAGTTGCAGGATACAAAATTAATGCACAGAAATCTCTTGCATTCCTATACACTAATGATGAAAAATCTGAAAGAGAAATTAAGGAAACACTTCCAATTACCATTGCAACAAAAAGAATAAAAAATGTAGGAATAAGCCTACCTAGGGAGACCAAAATCCTCTATGCAGAAAACTATAAGACACTGATGAAAGACATTAAAGATGATACCAACAGATGGAGAGATATACCATGTTCTTGGATTGGAAGAATCAGTATTGTGAAAATGACTATACTACTCAAAGTAATCTACAGATTCAATGCAACCCTATCAAATTACCAGTGGCATTTTTTACAGAACTAGAACAAAAAATCTTAAAATTAGTATGGAAACACAAAAGACACTGAAAGCCAAAGCAGCCTTTAGGGAAAAAAACGGAGCTGGAGGAATCAGACTCCCTGACTTAAGACTATACTATAAAGCTACAATAATCAAGACAATATGGTACTGGTACAAAAATAGAAATATAGATCAATGGAAGAGGGTAGAAATCCCAGAGATAAACCCACACACCTATGGTCAACTAATCTATGACAAAGGAGGGAAGGATATACAATGAAGAAAAGACAGTCTCTTCAATAAGTGGTGCTGGAAAAACGGGACAGATACATGTAAAAGAATGAAATTAGAACACTCCCTAACACCATACACAAAAATAAGCTCAAAATGGATTAGAGACCTAAATGTAAGACCGGACAGTATAAAACTCTTAGAGGAAAACATAGGAAGAACACTCTTTGACATAAATCACAGCAAGATTTTTTTTGATCCACCTCCTAGAGTAATGGAAATAAAAACAAAAATAAACAAATGGGACCTAATGAAACTTCAAAGCTTTTGCACAGCCAAAGAAACCATAAAAAAGACAAAAAGACAACCCTCAGAATGGGAGAAAATATTTTCAAACAAATCAACGGACAAAGGATTAATCTCCAAAATATATAAACAGCTCATGCAGCTCAATATTAAAAAAACAAACAACCCAATCCAAAAATGGGCAGAAGATCTAAATAGACATTTCCTCAAAGAAGACATACAGATTGCCAAGAAGCACATGAAAGGGTGCTCAACATCACTAATTATTAGAGAAATGTAAATCAAAACTACAATGAGGTATCACCTCACACCAGTTAGAACGGGCATCATCAGAAGATCTACAAACAACAAATGCTGGAGAGAGTGTGGAGAAAAGGGAACCCTCTTGCACTGTTGGTGGGTATGTAAACTGATACAACCACTATGGAGAACAGTATGGAAGTTCCTTAAACAACTAAAAATAGAAATACCATACGACCCAGCAATCCCACTACTGGGCATATACCCAGAGAAAAGCATAATTCAAAAAGACACATGCACTCCAATATTCATTGCTGAGGTACTTACAATAGCCAGGTCACGGAAGCAACTTAAATGCCCATCGACAGACAAATGGATAAAGAAGATGTGGTAGATAAATACAATGGAGTATTACTCGGCCATAAAAAGGAATGAAATTGGGTCATTTGTAGAGACGTGGATGGATCTAGAGACTGTCATACAGAGTGAAGTAAGTCAGAAAGAGTAAAACAAATATCTTATATTAACACATATATGTGGAACCTAGAAAAATGGTACGGATGAACCAGTTTGCAGGGCAGAAATAGAGACACAGATGTAGAGAACAAATGTATGGACACCAAGGGGGGAAAGCAGTGGGGGGTGGGAGGGGTGGTGTGATGAATTGCGAGATTGGGATTGACATGAATACTCTGATGTGTATACAGTGAATGACTGATAAGAACCTGCTGTATAAAAAAATAAATAAAATAAAATTTAAAAAAATAGAATATTGTGGGGACAGGCCATATTCTTGAGGCAGCCTGAATCCAAAGAGGTTAGTGGAAACTCACTATCCCAAGGCTACCTTTGCCTTGGGGTTTTGGTCCATATCTGAACTTGAGCTTTGGTTTCATGGCTTCTTGGGTGAAGATGTCAGGAGTCATGATCCAGGGCTTGCCCAACATGGATCATCTCATAGGATAACTTTCCCACATTAAGCTGATACCCAAAGGGTAAGATGGAAGTTGCCTTGAGCAAAGAAGTAAACAAAAAATAAAAGAAAAAATGATAAGCTATCTCTGAAAGGTTATGGCTATTTATTGCCCTCATGTATACTGGTACCCTGAATCTGAGCAAACCTTCAGTGGGTACAAAAATTTCAACCTGTGAACTTGTTTTAACACGGTCTTGTACTGATAGTACACACACACACACACACACAGATAAATATCTTAAGTAAAATATTAGCAAACTGAATCCAACTGTATATTAAAAAAATAGCATAAGAAAAAGTTTACAAACAATATTTGTATATATTAACTCATTTAATCCTCCCAACAATGCTGTGAGGTTCAAATGGTTATCACCTCACTTTGCAGAAGAGAAAACTGGAATAGTCACTTGTCCACTTACCCAGTCAATAGCTGCTGAAAATGAACTAAGCACATACAGCCTAACACTAGAAACATCACTTCTAACTAAAGATCAACAACAACCTTCCAACTGCACCACGCTGAGAAAAGAGAAATTGTGTTTATTTTGCCAGATGCCAGGTGGAGGAGGACGGGGAACAAGGGAGCTCTGGAAGAAAGAGCCATCCAACAGTGGGACAGACTGCACGGTGAAAAAATGAGCCCTGCCCCCACCCCACAGCCTCTTCCCATCCATGAAAATAATCCAGGACTGGGGGAATCATTGGGAGGTACATGAGTGAGTTTCCTGTTTTTCCTGTAGCAAAGGGCTAAAAACCTAGTGGCTTAAAACACAAATTTATTGTCTTACAGTTCTGGAAGTCAGAAGTCTGAAATGGGTTTGTTTTTTGTTTTTTGGGGGGGGCTGCATTGGGTCTTCGTTGCTACTTGGGCTTTCTGTAGTTGCGGCGAGGAGGGGCTGCTCTTCATTGTGGTATGTGGGCTTCTCATTGCAGTGGCTTCTCTTGTTGCAGAGTATGGGCTCTAGGCGTGCAGGCTTCAGTAGTCGTGGCACTTGGGCTCAGTAGTTGTGGCACGCGGACTCTAGAGTGCAGGCTCAGTAGTTGTGGCTCATGGGTTTAGTTGCTCCACAACATGTGGGATCTTCCCGGACCAGAGCTCGAACCCGTGTCCCCTGCATTGACAGGCAGACGCTTAACCACTGTGCCATAGGGGAAGCCCTGAAATAGGGTTTGAAGAGCTAAAATCAAGCAAGGCTGCATTCCTTCTAGAGACTCTAGGAGATCATCCGTTCCCTTGTCTTTTCCAGCTTCTAGAGGCTGCCCCCAGTTACTGTCTCCTGGCTCCTTTCTCCATCCTCAAAGCCAAAAGCCTGCCATTACTTTGACCCTTCTTCTGTCATCACATCTCTCACTGACCAACTGGGAAGGGTCTTCTGCCTTTAAGGACCTTGTGACTACATTGGACCTTCCTCCTGGATAATCCAGGATAATCTCTCCATCTCAAGGTCCTTAACTTAATCACATCCACAAAGTCTCTTTTGCTATGTAAGGTAACATGTACAGGTGTCAGGGATTAGGACATGGACATCTTTGGGTGGGTATTACTCTGCCTCCCACAGAAAGAGTTTTGAAACCTTGTTTCAAATGGATGAATTATTATTAACCAGTAAATTCTTTTACTCTCTTAGATTCTGGGGGTGCTCTCTGACTTGTGCTTTCTATCCACCCAAGTAAGATTTTCTTTTGGGCTTCCCTGGTGGCTCAGTGGTTGAGAATCCGCCTGCCAATGCAGGGGACACGGGTTTGAGTCCTGGTCTGGGAAGATCCCACACGCCGCGGAGCAACTAAGCCCGTGAGCCACAACTACTGAGCCTGCGCGTCTGGAGCCTGTGCTCCACAACGGGAGAGGCCGCGACAGTGATAGGCCCGCGCACTGCGATGAAGAGTGGCCCCCGCTCACCGCAACTGGAGAAAGCCCTCGTGCAGAAACGAAAAATAAATAAATAAATTAATTAATTAATTAAAAAAAAAAAAAGAAAAGATTTTCTTTTAATGGGTTCCTTGTGCTCCTGCAGCACTTTTGTTATATTAAGTGTGTTAGTCTCCTCAGGCTGCCATAACAAAATACCACACACTGTGGGGCTCAAAAAACAGAAATTTCTTTTCTCACAGTTCTGAAGGCTGGAAGTCCAAGATCGAGGTGTCTGCAGGGGTGGTTTCTCCTGAGGCTTCTGTCCCTGTCTTGCAAATGTCCTCTTTCTTGCTGCCTCTTCACATGGTCTTCCCTCTGTGCACATGCATCCCTGACAGCTCTCTGTGTCCAACTCTCCTCAGTCACACTGGATTAGAGATACCCTAATGCCCTCATTTTAAATTAATCACCACTGTAAAGGCCCTATCTCTAAATACAGTCACATTCTGAGGTACTGGGGGTTAGGGCTTCAACATATGGATTTGGGGGGACACAGTTCAGCCCACAGCACTAACATTCTCAAGGTATGAAAGACAAAGAACTTTTCACTAAAGGCGCACATTTTATGTTTATGGACACCTTCTGACCTGACTCCTGAGTGAACAAAGGCAGACAGCCTACTCTATGCCAGGGCAAACCCTCTTCCCCACTTCTCCTCCTGGACCTTCTCTGTCTCTGAAGAAGCAAGGACATCTCCCCAAAGGAGGACCCTCTACCCTGAAGGTCCCACAGGTTCAGAAGTCCCTGTGGTCCACCACACCAGCTCTTTATCTTTCCTTCCTACCCAAGCTCTTGCCCTCACTTTTGGGGGAGAATGGAGGAAAAATAGCCTCCATCCCATTTGATCCCTGGGCAGAAGATATTTTCACCCCTTTCCCAGTAAACTCAAATGACTTTACCTCTTTCTTCATCCTTTGTCCCATTTCTAGGTCTGTTTTGGGTCCTACCCTACTCTTTGACTCTTTGTCCAATATATAGAGAAGAGGCTGAAATTAGAGAAATTATATGTAGTGTTAACTTTGCCTGGAGATGGTGTTTGGGAAAAAGATGTCCTTTTATATTTCCAGTATCAGGACATTATACAACCTTTGGAGGAAGCTTAACTTCCTCTAAAAGTGGTAAATGTTTACATAATTTGAGTTTTAGTGAGTGGATCAATTTGTTTCATATGGCAAACATTTTACATTCATTACAGGTCTCACTAACCAATATAATATTTATATTTACATAAGATAGAACTATCTGTGCTCTCTTTGAATGCTATTTTATTCTTCAGAGACATTGGAAACCATTCATTGTCTGAGGCAGTAATTTATTTTAATTACTCTAATAATGACATAAATTGTCTACTTACTCATGGAATGCCAATTTACTCCCAAAGGACAGTGAGAATACGACAAATCATATATTGGTCTGGCCAGAGACCCACCCAGCTCTGCATCTATGCTAGGGCATAAACAGCTAGTCTGTGACAGAGTTTTGGTCAGAATTCTCACCAATCACTATCTGTAAGTCACTATCTGTAATCACTATCTGTAATCACAATCTGTAAGTGTTCTCAAGAAGTAATACACAAAAATCAAGTCTGAAGTGATCTTTATTATTAAGGTTATATTTAAAACATGTCCTAAGACAATTTTGTCTAAGCACTGAAATAACCATTCTGTATGTTTCAGCTGAAAAGGAAGGGAATAGAATTTGCTTTATAAAACAGATCATTGATTAATGATGCTAGGCCTCAGTACTAGTACTTACTGTAATTCTGAAATCCTCAAATCTCTGAAAATCCAAAGCTGCGTTACATTTGGCACCAAAGCTCATGAGCTAGCAAAACATGATCTGATCTAGTGGAAAGCTATTTGCAGAGTTTATTTATACTACTTTTGGATATTTCTATATTTTACTGCAGAAATATTAATGTGTTTGATTGCATGGTGGTCTTAGATGCTGCTGGTTGCTATATACATGGTAATAGTACATTTTAGTTTTAAAATTTTTAAATTACCAAACATAGCTGGCTGGAAGAGCTTTGAATAAGGTACTGTGGACTAGATTTGGCAATAATACTTTATAATAAAAGATTTAGTTATCTGCAAGTTTACATTTGACTACTAACTACATGCTACCAAACAAAGTACTCCACATAATGAACAAATCCATAAAAAAGCAAAAGTAATTGTGCACTATTTTTAAGAATGAGCACTGCCTAACTACATTTTTTCATTTTCAAACAACTGGGTAGAAACAGCTTTAAAATGTAGCAGGGAAAATTGTCTTTGTTTAGTTAAAGGAATTGCATATATTCATTTAATATATGTTGAGTATATCCTCTCCTGCAAGGTCCTGTGTTAGGTACTGTTGGAAAAGAAAGCTATTGGCTACATAGACACTAGAAAAAAATTATTACACTCCTATAAAAGTTTACATAAATCTTAGAACTGTAACTCTTCCACGTATTTTGGATCAACTGAGTTTTACCTTGCCTCAGTTTCCCTTTATCATTAAACATGTAGATAAAGCTCATTAAGCTCTTAATACCTTTACTACTGTTATAACTGTTACTGTTAAGCTTGTCTTTTATTCTATTCCCTGAAGCTTTTGTTATAGTTATGTAAAAACTTCAAAAACTTCTTTAGAAGTTTAAATTAAGAATTTATCTTGAGCTTGAAACTTATGGCCTCAATGTTTATCTGAATTTCTTTGATGTAACATCAGACTGAATTTGTAAAGAGAAGCAGTAGGCTTTACAAACATTGCTTCTTGTAGGATCAAAAGTTCAATGAAAATAGAGTTTTATCAAGGGATTTTTTTTCCAGGCTAGGTTGGAAAACCATTCGAAATCCAAAGGAGGAGAAACGTGTTATTTAAGCCACTTAGAAACTCTAAGGAGAATGGATTCGTCTCGAAACCTAAGTCAAAGTTCTAGAAAGAAAAATCCAATTATTAACCTTTTTTTAAAAAAAAAAGTGGATATGTGTGCTAATCAAGAATATTTGTTTTATTTACCTTTTTAATTAAAAATAAATGTTTGCCACTTCAAAAGCTGTATAATGCCTATATGAAGTTAGAAAATAGAGATCACAAAACTAAGAAAGTAACAATGTTGTATTCTGCCACCCAGAGGTGACACTGTCTACCCCCAGTGGATGCCTCCAGATCTTTTCTTTTCACTTCTTTTACAAGAGGTCATACAGTAAATGATATTTTTAAGCTTACAATGTACATTTTATGTCAAAATTTTCATCCAATGCAGTATTAAATTTCCTCAACTGTCTGAAAAATATCCTCTACTGTTGTTTTGTCCAAATCACAATCCAAATATATGACTATAGGTTGAATTTGGCGGCGATGACTTTTACATCTCTTTTACCTTGGTACAGCACACCTCCTGCCCCCTTTCTTTATTCATGACACCAAGTTATAGAAAAAAAATTTACAAGCTAGTTACCCTGAGAAAAATATTCAACCTTCTGGATTTGTCTGGTTATTTCTCCATAGTCTCTCTCAGTTTAATCGTATTACTCCTGTAGTTTCTACACATTGGCAGTTAGATCTGAAAGCATGATAAATTCATGCAAAACATAATTTGTTAACAGTCATTCTCTGTGATGTGTACTTCTTATTGCATCACATCAAGTGGCAGAACATCTGGTTGACCAGTGATTGTGGGAAATTGACATCTGAAATAGGGTGATAACAATATGAGCTTTCATGTACAGTCAGGTCCCCCCCCCCCCGTTTTCTTGAAACTGTCAACAATTTATGTAAGATTGTGTTAGCACTATGCAAATACCCAGTTCCCCCTGTGGTTCCATAATGATGATTTTTTGAATTCTGTGGTTTCTTTCTTTCCTATCATTATTAGTTGCTTTCTCATATAGCACAGAGCTTTCTTCATCACATAGGATTATTTGTTCACCTCATCTAAAGTTACTACTAAAAAAGCAAAGCAAGACACCAATATTCAAAGCAATAGCATGAGTTTTAATTATTTTATCTGGCATTCTCTTTTCTGAGTTCCATGAACCCGCTTATCCCATTGATTAAATGTATTCCCATTGACTCCAACAGAATACCTGGGTCCTTTTGATGTGACCTCATCAGTCTTTCAATACTATTTTGCCTTATGGCATAAGAGCCCAAGTTCACTTTGAACTTTCCTGTGTTCCTTGTACCACCATTTCTCCAAGGACCCAGTGATTTACTCATCAATAACTGAAGGAGGTTAAAGTTAGACTCTCCACAGATTTGGTTAGATGGCAATTTTAATGCAAAATCAATAGAAAGTTAAAAGCCATTTCTGTCAATTTCTATTGATTAAAGAGACCTCAAGTTTAAATGGTTAAACTGCTGTTAGAATAAAGAGTACATTATTCAGAGTAATTTATTCATATTTGTATATGGAAAATTCAGGGCAAAAATCATTCAAATAAGTTAAATTTTTTTCAGAATTACAAAAATTTGCTTAAGTAAATTTTAGACATGTGGCCAGATATGATTTAAGCTCAGATCCAGACTTCCTTTCACTGAGAAACTGAATCTAGACTCCCACAACTACATGTTTGGGCCCATCTGTTACTAACAACATTCCTATATTATTTCAATGGATTTAATGGGAGTCAACTGGGTGATGGTACAGCCAGCTGCACATGGGACATACAAGAAGAAGGGTATTCTCTGCAAGAAGGAATTGGCTATCAGGAGGAATTAGATGAATAGTTCCTTCTGTTCCACAAGCTCCCCAATCCTGGCAGCAGGTCTAATGCAAATTAGGGACATACTTATACTAAAAAATGTGTTGTTTATCTGAAATTCAAATTTAACTAGGCACGCTGTATTTGATCTGACAACTGTACCCTCAAAGCTAGTCCTTCTATGTCTGGTGGGGTAGTCAGGTCTTCCACAGCTGCTCCTTATTTAGCTGAACATGAGTGGCCTCCTTGCTGGAACCTGTGTCTTAGGTTTCCATCACTCACCTGCTATGACCCCTCTAAGATCTCAGGTTGAGTTGGGGTCTTACAATATTGATCTCTACACCCTACTTTTCCCTCCTACTTTGATCTGATCATCCAGTTTCAGACCTATGTCCCCAAATGCCTGACCCAAACACGACCAAACCTTACTCATTCCTGTGTTCAGATAATCTATTTTTTCATGACCTTCAGTTCTGCCCAGACTTCTGATTCTAAACTTTCGCACTCGGATGCACACTTCTAATGCCTAAACCCACAATTTGGTATCTTAGATGAGCTTTACGCATGACAGGAATTCTACCGTCCAATCAGGAGGGCTTTACTTTATGTTACATTGATTCCAGGAATGGTAACAGATTGCATTGCATGTGCTGATTCTTCCCTGTTACAAGTGACTCCCATTGTTGACCTTGTTGTAAGGCAGCAGTCCCCACCCTTTGTGGCATCAGGGACCAGTTTCATGGAAGACAATTTTTCCATGGATGGGGGAGGGGGGTGGGGGGATGGTTCAGGCTATAATGGGAGAGATGGGGAGCCACGGGGAGTGGCAGATGAAACTTCACTCTGTTGCCTGCCACTCACTTTCTGCTGTGCGGCCTGGCCCTTAACAGGCCACAGACTGGTACCAGTCCATGGCCTGGGGGTTGGGGACCACTGTGTAACGGTTTTTAAAGATGCAGTGGATTAAATTGTCTGTGTTCAAAGCTAAATGGACTACATAGGTATCACCATTTGTCCTATTAACATTTTGACTGAACTATATTGACCCTGGATACATATTATAGTTACTCAGGGAGGTTACTTGGGTATGTTTTGTTTTTCATTTCCTTTTTAATATCATTGCCTTGTCCCCACCTCCAAAAAATCTGATTCATTTGGTCTGGAGTTTGACCCAAACAATTATATGTTTTAAAGTTTCCCTGATTATTCTAATATGTGTCACAATTAAGAACCAACAACTTAAAATGAAACTCAAATGGGGTCAGAGTATCACAGCTAATACTTGCTATATATTTACTGCTGGCCCACTGAGAGTGGATGAAATGAATTCTGAGGGAGTGAGGAGTTATTGGTAGGTTTTTGGATAATAGCACTCTAAGAAAAAGGAAGGGATTCTAGGTGGATAAAAGAGCAAGCAAAGGACCATAATCAAGAAATGTAAAGAATGTTCTGGAAATAAAAGGTAGATTGGTATGGCAGGAGGTACCCTTAGAAGGACAGACGTGTATTTGATCATGAGATCCTTACATCGGCTTACCAAGCTTCTTCAGAGAGTTGATGGAATAAATAATGAAGGTTAAATACCATGGAATGTACCTAGAATACACATTGTTCATTATGCTGAAAAAGGCAATATAAAGACCAGGTTCTCCATCAACTAAAATCAAGAATGATAAAATAGAAGACCTGGATTTGGATATTGATAAGCATTCAAGAACCAGTACCAAAGGATATGAACGAATCATTGAAGGATGAGAAGGAACACTTGCCTGCATGCAAGATGGGTTCCAACTGGATATTATGCTCAAATTGTATGGCACTGCCAGTTCCAGCTTCCTGATAATGCAACTTTACAATGGAAATGCTCTCATGCCATTGTGCTTGGGTGTTTGTACAGACACGATATGCCTTCTCAAGCTCGTCTATGCCCCCTAAATTATTGTCTCCACAGTTCACTCCAGCCCTCCTTACCTCTTCCTGCAGAATAATTCAGAGCATTTCTCTCTGAATATTTGAAAGAAACCTAAGAACATAGTGATAGATCTTATCGTAATCATTTTTTGTGTGTATAATAAAGAAAGGAAAATTAATCCTTCTGGGAATGCCTTCCCAGAGAGAAATGACTTAAGGTGGCTCTAGATATCTCCTCTCTGTATCATCATGATCATCATCATCCTTAAAAGACTTTTAAAAACAAGGGAAAAGCTGATAGTTGTTGCCTTCTGGAAGGCCTTAATGAAGAGGAGTAAGCCTTCTTCCTATACACATGCAGATTTGATGCCCCATGAAGCCACTCCTCATTCTTTCTGTCATGTGACAATGATTCTGGGTGATGAGTGGGTCCACAGTGCTCTCTAGGGATGGGCATGTGGAGGCAGATGGGGACGGTGAGTGTGTCTAAATTGCTGAATTCATAGAGAACACAGTGCTGGCAAATGGTAGCAATGTAACCACTCAGCTTGCCTCCTTCCCTCCGGGCTCACTTCCAGAATTGGTGCTGCCACTTCTCACACCAGCCTTAGTCATCCTAGTACAGTGCAGACCCACGTTCATTTAGGCAACAAAGCAAACATTTTGGCTTTAGCAACACCTTGAGAAGTGAATTTAATTCCACCTTATCCTGGAAAGATAACTAGAGGCTTTTCTTATTACATATTTTCTCCCTGTTATATTTCTGAGAATATATAATCCTTCTTCCAGCACTAATCAATCTCCGGTCACCCACCCCAACCATAAGGGCATCCATAGGCAGAATGGATCTGTCTCATTTATGACTATAGCCCCAATGCCAACATCATGTCTTCCCTAAAGCAACAGTTCTATAAAAGTTTGCCAACAAATATTGATGAATAAATGAATGAAACTGAAAAGGAAAAGTGACTTTACAAGAAAAGAAAATGGAATTAATTATCCAGTGTAAAAGCTCATCAAAATAATGGTTCAAATGTGAATTCTCCTGAATGGAAAATATGCTGGCTAATAAACCATTTGTTTTGCACAAAAGCTTAGGAAAGACCCTTTGTTCCAAGGGATTTAGAATTCATCCATTTCATAGATGTAAAGTTTGATAAAGCATGTAGCATGAAAAGAGAAAAATAAAGTCAACATCTTAAATGAATGTATTTGTTTCTCAAAATAAATAAATAAATAAATAAATCCATCTAGCTAAAGGTAGGCACTCTTCACATAATCTGTGACTATAAAAAATTGAGCTAATGATAATAAAATTAATATATAGCTGGGATTTTTCAAATTTCCATTTTGTTGAATAAACATGTGACATATTTTACCATAAAATAAAAATTATTCATGACATGTAGAAGTAGAATTGGTATGAGTTGAAACTAGACTTTCTTCTCTTGCATTATACATGAGCAATTTGCCAAATTGCCAACTAACTGTCCAGAGATCCATTTTTTAATACATGGATGAGCTAATGTAGCTGTGCAGATGATGGTAAAAGGAGTTCACCTTGCGCTAGCCTTGACTCATCACAATAAATTTAAAATGATACCAGAAATAGTTGTCCTCTTTTTGTAAGTGACCTACATGCCATGATTTAAACATTTGCATGTCCAAATGCTTTATTGGAGGGCATTCTGTTTGCCTAAAAAATCTGTCTCTTGAAGGAAGAAGGCCCAATAAGGACCGAGAGGCAAAGTTGGAGCCTGGTGACATCACGAGGAAACAGCCACCTGAGAGGAGTGATCTTGGACTTTTCTCTGAACTGAGAGACCAATTAACAATGAGGTCAAATGATGAGGTAATTGGTATTAATGGGAATATTCTTTAAGTTCATTTTCAACCAAAAAATCTCCTTCTTAAATCTTTACACTAGAGGGATTGCCTCCTGCCTTTTCCATGCTTTCCTATATATTGAAATATATTTTATATCTACCTCAATCATTCATTCAACAATGTTGAATCATAAACAAATAAACGAATGAACGATGTGAGCTTTAAAGAGAGACATCACTGCGTAAGATCTTATGCAAATATGTGCAAATCTGGACAAGTGCCCTAACTTCCTGGAGCCCAGGTTTCTGTATTTATGATGTGGGGATATCAATTCCTACATCACTAGGTTGTGGTAAGGAGCAAGTGGTGATACATGCAAGTTTCTGTTGCAGGGCTGGGATCCTGTGATGTATAAAGAATGTGCTATGTTATGCAGACACACCAGGGAGTAAGCACCTTCCCACCCCTCAAAGAACTCAGAGAAGTTGTATATGTGGGGAAGTTGTATATGAAATTATTTATAGCATTACCCATATGTCCAAAAACCTATATATGTGAAGAACTATGAGATACAGTGGAGGAACTTTCCATCTCAGCTCTATTAATGTCATTTTCAAATTCTCATTTTGTTTCTATTTGAAAGTTCCTCTGTAGGAAAGTGTTTGTGATTTCCTTGGAAATTCAATTCCCCTGATTCCTTTTTCCTTATGAAGATGATGCTTACTTCTTTCAGTACTGAAGTTTTTGTTAAGCACACTGTAGAAAATCCTCTCAAGGGACTTACACAATAATCAACAGCACAGAGTGTATAGTGAACAATTCACCTAAAAATTTAAAATTTAAGGATCCTTACCAAAGGAATGTCAGACACTAAGTCCTACAGAAGTAAATATCTGATCCTGACATTTCCCCTTTTAAGCTATATACTTAGGGATTTAGCACATGCATTGACAAGTTATTATGATACTACAATATGTGAGTGATGTATTAGTCAAGATGGGAGGTCATGCTGCAGTAGCAAACAATTCAAAATCCAGATGGCTTACAACAAATTTTTTTGCCATCACAGGAGGTCTCTGCTCATTTCACTGATGTCACTTGGGTACTCACGCTAACAGAAGTTCGATTGCTACCTCAACCCAGAATTCTGGGTATGCCGTGGTTGGGGGAGAGAGTGTGGAAAATCAGTCACCAGTTCTTATCTACATCCACTGGGAAGGGATGCATCTCTTCAGATCACATTTCATTGATCAAAGCAAGCCACAGGGTCGCCCTTAACATCAAGGGAGGGTGGTGCCTCGGGAGAGGGGAGAATCAGGGTGAATGGCACCCACGGATGTCTACTGCAGTCAACCTTTTAATTTACTCTCTTTTCCGCATACAACTTGTTGACACTCATCCCCTGTTCACAAAAGTGCCCAAAGTTCCCTTCAGTGCATCATCAGGCTCTCAAGGGTGCATAGTCATATCTTCAGTGTGTATGAATAGAGCTCCTTTTGATCCAGAGACCACTAAACTAAAAAACTCAGTTTTCTGTCCCCTGGAGCCCCCATACAGAGGTTGAACAAGGACAGGATCTCTGCAGCAAACACACCTCTTTGGAGAGGGGAACAGTTGGTAGATATAGTCACTGGTCCAGAGCAACCCTGAGACCCCATCAGGTGGACAACGTGGGTGTCCTGAACCATGAAGGGAGAGTATATCTTGATTCCTCTCTTTAAGAAGAATTCTCCAGTCCACTTTTCAAAAAAGACTCTTCATGTTTCCACATTTCCTGCCTTCAGCTTAAACAGTCTTCTCTTCCATTTTCTTCCTCAACCACATGTAAAGAAAGTGCTGGGGATGGGCTCCCTCAGGAAGTGGGCAGTGGAGTGAGGGGCTGTGAAGATTTCTACAGTCACGTCCTGCCTAGAGAGTTAGGTACCCAAGGGTCATCTTACACCTAGAACAAGCTCAGCTTCCTGGTTCCCTCATCAAAAATTTAGCCAGTTTCTTACCAGTTTGACCCGATGAGTACTATCTGCCAGTAGCCATGCCCACATTGTTTTTGAGATGGTCTCCAGAACTGTTGTACTTTTCTGATTTCTTTCTTCCAAGGAGAGTCTCATTCAACTTAGGGGCAGGGACCTGGACCTTATCTAGCTTGAGTGGGGAGGGCCACCATGGTCATGCTTTACCCTCTACTCTGATTTTAATCCAATTGAAAAACACACTAGGTGCCACACTCTATCTCTGATCCTTTCCCTGGAGCATTTTGAATGATTGAAAAGTTTTAGTGGGCATTTGAAGCAGGAAGACTTTCTTAATTTTATCTTTTCTGTTTGGGATCAAGAATATCATTGTCCACCTTAACAGGCTCTGAGTTTCAGGATGCTCTACATTCCTTTTCACTTCTGCACTAGTCAGTTATTTCCTAAGTGCACCTTTATCATGTAATACCTTACCAAACAGAGCTGACAGCAATCAACAACACTACAATGTTATGTGTATTAACTTCTAGAGCTATAAATCTTTCAGGTACGTGGTTCATTAGTTTCACTAGGTACAACTTCCTCCTAAGTTATCACAGGTAAGGATTTCAGCAAATACTTTGCTGCAACATAATAAAGAGAACCCTCTTTTAAAACTCTCAAAATGGTTTCCTCACTGTCTGCCACCTAATTATCATGCTAATGCCACAAAAATATTTTTTGTTACAGCTGTGTTCCTCTTCCATCTGACCATTCCTGTATATGTCAGGATAGATTCAATAATGCTACATAACAAAGAAGACCCAAGTCTCAGTGGGGTTAAGCAACTATAGTTTGTTTCCTGGTTATGCCTCATTTCCAACAGAGGTTGTGAAGGGGAGGGTTTGTGGGAGGAAGAGCTTAACTCATCAGGAACCTAGCCTGACAGGGATTTCATCTGCTCACAGCGTCCAGTGATCTGATCATGAGGCTCTATGGTTTGCCTTTGAGGTGTAGAGGGAGGAGACTTGTGCCCTGGAATGAAAGTGCTTCCACCCAGTTCCACACATTTCCTAGGCTACCTCTAACTTCAGGCATGTCTGTGGCTAGCAGGAAGAAGACCCTGGAAAAGTTGATAACATGTGCCAAAGCAGTGAAGGAGGGGAGACATCTGAGAAGTTATCTGAGTAATAGAGTAGAGAACTTGATTTTCAATCATCCTACTCTGCTTTGCTTTTGAATCAATTGGTCTATAAAATTGCTTCCTAAGCACAGACCCAAGGCATCACACTGCTAACTCAACCTCACCTAATATCATTGGCTGCCAGCGTGAGTCCTGTCAATACTGGGACATGGAGTAAGAAACACTCAGCTCTTGAGATTGCACGTCTGAAGCATCAGGGATGGGAGCAGCCTAGACGTCCTGAAAGGCTTACCCTGCTCGGCATATGGTTATCCTAACCACATCAGAACTATAAAACTCTGTGTGTGTGTATATTGTGTGTGTATGTTTATTTACTGTGCATGTGCAATGGTGTGGAGTGTGTTGGAAAAGGACACTGGCCTGCATGTACCATTTGCCTTGTTAGGAATACTTATCCCATTCCCATGTTTGTGTCACCTCCCAAAAGTGACCTAAACACCACCATCTGGGGGAGACACACCATGCAGGCTTGAAATGAACTCCTCTCTACCAACACTTAATCTTCAGCCTCATAATGTCCATCAAGAAATTAATTTTTCTGCCAGAAACCTGAAACCATGTTCTTTGTTGATTCTTGTGCAATAGTCTGTTGCTCCCTAAATGGCACATTCCTAGTAGATGTTTTCATTTGAGGTTCCTGTTTCATCAATAGCTCAGGATAAGTTTAAACTTTTTTCACATTACTAGGTCTGTACTTTTTCTCCAAAGTTGGGATATTATGGATAAACAAAAATTTATGAGTATGGTCCTTTATCAGCAAGTCATAAAAGTCTGAATATTTGTAAAGCCAGACCATGTACTCACAAACTAGTCTTGCCTATATTTTAAGTTTCTTCTTATTAATATTCTTCTGAGGACAAAGGAATTACATCATTGAAACCATCTGCCTCTCTTCATTTCCTGCAAGCACCAGTGTATCCCTGAAACAGAGATAGGAGTCAGCTGGGAAGACCTGAGGTCTTGTAGGTCAGGAAAGTAAAGATGGGTTTGAGGAGCAGTCAGGCCAGGCCAGTCAAGTAGATTAACCTTAGTAAAGGTGTGTATGGGATTCAAGTTCAGACCAAGCTTTGTGTTAAGTCTGTGTGGGCAGCAGCAAAAGGGTATGCAGGTCTCATGAGCTGTGGAACTTGTTCATTGAGTCAGTCAGTCAGCCATGATCCCAAAATATTGGCTCTCTGTGGACTGATCCCGAAAAGAAATATGGAGACAGAGTTTTGGAGGAACAAGAAAGAGTAGCTTTATTCTTTGACAGGCAAAGAGGGAACACAATGGGCCAGTGCCTCAAGAACTGTGCCCCCCTCCCTGGGGAATAGGGAAAGGCTTTATAGCTCAGGGCTCATGGTCTGGGGTAGGTGATAAGGCTCAAAGTAATTAAGGTCTTGCATTTTTTTTCTTTTGCAAATTCATGGCCAAAACTGGCATCAGGCGGCTCAGCAACCCGATCTGTTGTCCCTGAGGTTATTGGCCTGTGACCTTCTTTCTGAAATGAAGAGTGCTATAAGGGAGTGTAAATGGAGAAAAATGCCAGGTGCAGAGTGTAATTCATATGGAGTCAGAGAATGTCAGATGTTAGCTTTGTGAAGGACAAGTCTAGCTACAGGCACTACAGATTAGTAACAATTAAAATAAAACTAGGATCCATTAACTCTTTCAGGCCAGTTTATGCAGCTTCCATGGCCTGTCCATTGTTCCTTTATTTTCCTTGTTTGTCAGAAAAGAAAAAAAAACTCATTTCTATTTAAGAAAAGTCTCATTTCTATTTTTGCTGCAACAGCCAGTCAACAAACATCTCATGAGGACATCAGGTTCTAGGCACCATTTCAAGCACTGGGGCTGCAACTCTAAGAAAGAGACACAGGCTTTTCTCCCACCAACTGTACATTCTAGTGGGGGGAAGTAACAAAGAAGTGCTCAAAACTTAAGAGTAAGACCTGAGATGGGTATTTAATTAAATTAATTAATTTATTTTTTTATTGAAATATAGTTGATTTACAATGTTGTATTAGTTTCTGGTGTACAGCAAAGTGATTCAGTTATACATATACAGCGTATGTACATTTTTTTCATATTCTTTCCCATTATAGTTTATTACAAGATATTGAATATAGTTCCCTGTGCTATACAGTAATACCTTGTTTTTTATCTATTTTATATATAATAGTTTGTATCTGCTAACCCCAGACTAATTTATCCCTCCCCTCCTTTCCTCTTCAGCAACCATGTTTGTTTTCTATGTCTGTGAGTCTGTTTCTGTTTCGTAAATAGTTCATTTGTATCATATTTTAGATTCCACATATAAGTGATATTATATGGTTTTTGTCTTTCTCTGACTTACTTCACTTAGTATGACAATCTCTAGGTCCATCCATGTTGCTGAAAATGGCATGATTTCATTCTTTTTTATGGCTATGTACCACAAGAGATGGGTATTTTAAAAGGTGGGTGGTTGTGTGGCAGAGCTCTGAGCCCTCCTACTACCAGATACCTCTTTCACCAAGTGCACACCTGGCCCACATCTCAGCCTCCGTGAGAAGGTGGCCTCTGTACCTATGGGACTGAGTTCTGGCAATGGATGTGAGGGAAATGGTGGATGTCCTTTTCAGGCTGACCTACAAATCTTCCCACCCACCATCTGCCATATTCTTTCCAGTCCTGGGGGCTGAATGCATATCATCCAGAGTCCTAGACAGAGGACTGGAGGTGAAAGGAACCTGAGCCTCCAAGTCAGGATGCTGAGGCTTGTCTGCTGGGCCCATGGTGGATTCTCTTCTATGTCCACCCTCAGGGCCAGCCTCAGAACTACTGAGGGCCCCAGTGCAAAATGAAAATGTGGGCACTTTGTTCAAACATCAGGATAAAACATTTCCCCTTCTTCCATGATCTTTCAGCCTGTCACGGGATTTTTAATTTGCTATTTAATGCTGCATCCCTTTGGGCATATGGACATTCATAGATCAAATACAGATCCCTCTAGTGTCCCTGGCCGCCCACACACACTTGCACCAAGGCCCCCACCAGGAGCAAAGGGGTCTTAGAGGTCTCCAGGGAAATAGCCCCACTGTGATCAAGGATTATCAGCTACAGAGGAAAATACCAGCCTGATGAAGAAGTTGAACCACGTGAAACTGCCATTTTCAAAGATCAAAATTAGTTGACTCATTTTCATAGGCGGTCAACCTAAAATGCCAATGGTGAAGGAAATAGGCTAAGATTTTGTATTGATTACTGCTATGGACTGAATTGTGTCCCCCCAAATTCATATGCTGAAGCCCTAACCCTCATGTGACTGTATTTGGAAATGGGACCTACAAGGAAGTAATTAAGGTTAAAGCAGGTCATATGAGTGGGGCCCTGGTGTGATGGGATTAGTGCCCTTACAGGAAGAGACACCTAAGAGCTCTCTCTCTCCACCAAGTGAGAACATAGCAAGAAGGCAGCCACTGCAAGTTAGGAAGGAGCCCTTGCCAAGAATTGAATCTGATGGCACCTTGATTTTACACCCTCAAACTCCAGAATTGTTGGAAAGTAAACACCTGTTGTTTAAGTCACCTAGTCTATGGTATTTTGTTATGGCAGCCTGAGCAGACTAGTATAATTACTTACATGTGCTTGTGTCCCATCCTTTCCCAAGTTTCTTTTCTGCCCACTATGTGATTCTCAGAAAGCAGAAGTGGTTTGTCTGAAAAGAAGGGCTGGAAGTAAAGTCTGGACCTTTTTCATTTCCAATTCAGCATTTTCCTGCAGCCTGAATACCAACACCATTCACAGTCAGGGGACAAACTTATTACAGGACCTGAGGAAGCAGGACTAGAAAAGTGGGAAGTAAGTGCAGGACCAGGAATAAGGAAGGCCTCTGGTTTGAGGAAGCTGCTGCCTCACCCCCACCTACTTGTGCCTGTTCCTTGAGGAGGTGTCTTCCCCATGTACCTGGCTGGAGTGAAGTCCTGAAGAGCCTGCCTGCCAAAATCGGTGCTAAATTACAGAAGAACCAGTGAGCATGGAGGCTACTCCCTGACAAAGAATGTGCTTGATGTCAAGACAAGGCAGACTAGAGACTCTTTGGGCTTTCTATACTATACTACATTAAGTTTCTGGCAGCTCAATTTCTGGAGTTAGTCTGACTTTTAAGGAGGAGCTCTCACCAGATACGTGGTGACCTGCTTGTGGATTCCACGGAGCCCACTAACTTGGGCACTTATTTCAGGGAGTAGAACTGCAAGGCAGGGCTCTGCTCACCCTGGAAGAATGGGATCCTGGAGTTGGATGGCCTGCTAGGGTCTCCTGCTTCAGGTGAATGCACTTCTTGTCCACCCATATCCTCTCAGCCAGGGTGGCCTCTAAATGCCCCAGGGTTCAAGAACACTTAAGCCTGTCTTCTTGCAACACACATTGTTATTCAAGAAAGAAAATATAAGAGCTCCAAGGATACATCAGCTAAATTATCCTTCTTGAGTAGAATATGCTTACTTGAGAGATTAAAATATTTAGGATTCAAATCTAATTCTGCTTAACCAGTTCAATTAAGACCAATTATCTAACTCACCACTTTGTGAATTGAAAGGCAAATAGAAATATTTTTATGATATTTCAAAATATGTGTGTATTAGTATTGGTAGGCCCTACTTATAGTATGCCTGGTATTAAAGTATAAACCTTTGAAATACTTCTCATATATCATATCAATAAACATCAGAGGCTATTGACCATGTTAGCTGTAGCATCTATTCTTTCATTTCAATCAATCATCGAATGAAATGTTTCTGCCCCAAAGTTGCACAGACATTGTAAAAATACAGATAAGCAATCAACCAAAACAAATAAAAACAAAAACCTTACATTGAGTGAAATAGCTCAACAGAGAAGTGAAAGAAACAGCAATGAAAGGCATTCTTAAAGGCATGAAGCCCACAGTTTATAAAATAATAGCTACTCTAATTTTCGCTAGAACTTTGCATCTTTAAATTTTCAGAAAGAACATCCATTGATGTGGAAATGGACTCTGACCCACCAGAAGGCCTTGCTACTCAAAAGCAGACCAGTAGCATCAGCAGGGTGGAACAATGTTAGAAATGCAGTCTCAGGCCTGTAACAGAGAAGAACAAACCTGACTCCATATTGGATCTATTCTTTTAGCTCTAACCCCTGTGCTCTGTTGTTGCTTGAGCTTAGTCATACTGGCTCTGCACCTTTTGTAAAAGAATGTTACCTATAGCCTGAAATATATGGTATAGCCCATTCTCAAGGCTCTGCCCTTTAAAGGTATAACTCTTTTCATTCATATAGAGATAAAAAGTTGCAGAACAGAGAATAACATTTGTCTTGTTGGAGATTTATGAACATCCTATGTGTTCTGCTTCAAGAACAAAGGATTATCACATCCCCTCTGGGGGATCTGGCCGGCACCAAGAAGTTTGCAACAACCAGCCACACCCCTTCCCCTTTTAGAATAAAAGAAGCCTGAATTCTAACTCAGGTATTGTTCTTTGGGACAATAGTTCACCACCTTCTCCATCTGCTGGTTTTCTGAATAAAGTTTCTATTCCTTGCCCCAACACCTCATCTCTTGATTTATTGGCCTGTCATGAAGCAAGCATTATGAGATTGGACTGGGTAATAATGCCACTCCTTTGCTTCAAACCCTCCCCCCAAAGGCCATGCCATGGCTCTTCCTTGGATGCAAGGCCTTTCTGTCCAACTGGTACCTTCTTTCCTCCTCACTTGATATGTTCCAGATGCACCAGGAACCAAGCATGTGCCAACTTCAGGCCCTTTGCACTTACCATCACCTCTTTCTGGAATGCTCTTCCTCCCAGATACTCATGGGGGTAAGTCCCTCATCACTGCATTGAAGTCTCCTTAGCCAATATCCCTTACCCTAGTTCCAGTGTAAACGCCCAGTGGACACCAGCACCCACCTCACCAGAGGCTCTAGGGGAAAGTCATTCCTTGTCTCTTCAGGCTTCTGTTGGCTACCAGCATTCCTGGGCTTTTGGCTGCATCACTCCTATCTTCAAGCCCAGGATATTCAACTCTCTCTCTGCTCTATCTTCTCTTCACCTTCTCCTCTGTGTGTGTGTGTTTCAAATCTCCCTCTTTCTCCCTTTTATAAGGATATGTGTGATTACCCTTAGGAACAACCCAGGTAATCCAGGATAAGTTCCCCATCACAAGATCTTAATTTATCATATCTGCAAAGACTCTTTTTTTTGGCCTTAGACGGTAATGCTTACAGGTTCCAGGAATTAAGGGATTAGCACCTGGATGTCTTTTAGTGGGTCATTTTTCAGGTTACACATTATGGATTTTTAATTTATTTTAAAATTTCTGTTAAAAGACATTTCATAAAATATTTTATCAGCATTTCAAAGAAGAAAGTAAATTAAGAAAAAAAATTAATTTTTAGTAGTCATATGTAAAGTTGTATAATTTTTCTTCTCTTTTCTCCCCCAAACAGTATGTGCTTCTTGGAACTATTTTGGGTATGGTAGCATCCAATATGGAAAGATTAATTATAGCTACCTCTGATGAAATAGAGTATTGGCTTTTAAAAATGCCAACTGCAATTAAATTTTATTGTTGTAAAAATGAAATTTAATTATCTTTAGAAAGGAAAGATGCTTGGTGTTCTGGTTTTACAATATATATGTTTGCACATAATAGAAAAAATATAGCTGTGTAGCTTTTATATGAAGCCCTTCTTTTATCTTTTATATGTAATTGGTACACAGAAAGTACACTGTATTATGCAAGTATAATATTTGAATAGTGATATAAATATATCTCTAGTCATTATGAATTTTATCCATCTCACTTTAAAAAGAATACCATTTGCATGTATTCATGGATTATGAGTGCATGAGAGACACTGTTTTTCTTAATATAGTACTTTTATGTTGGTGGAGGACAGAATCCTCTCACTATTAACAGATTTAGTTCTCTGGCAAAATCTGTAGAAGGAAATTGAGGATGCCATGATTAGTACTGAAGACGCACACATAGACCCAGAAAATCTCCAAATACCCTCAATTTTAAATTATTTTAGAATCTTTTCAAAACCTAAAACAACATGTGGTTATCGGAAATGCCATGATGTGTTATTTTGGCTAAAATGGTACTCATAAGGAGAGTTGTGAAAAGCAAAGAAAGTGATGTCAAGTATATTTGGTTGAGATTATTTAAATTCCCTTTCATCTTTGGAATCTTGAGGTCTTATTGTTTTCTTTAACCCCAGGCTTCTAAAAGTCTCACATTCCACATTTCCTCCAATTCTAGAATACATGTTATTTTTATGTTTTAGCATTTCTGGAGTTGAGAAACATTACACTGCTATAAAGTAAGGAATAAATTGTGACACCCCAGGACAAGTCCTTTTCTATCCAGGTGGAAACAGCCACTGATGTAAGAGCAGGGTTTCTCTCCTATAAAGCCACCCACTGTATGTGTAAATGTCATCTGGCTCTTTTGGTGCTACCCTATAGGATTTGGGCTCAAGGAATTGTCACAAAAACGCTATTACTCTGGCTCCTGCTATTGCTGTGATAAACTGTTCGTCATCTCTGACCCAATTGTCTTCTGCCAGCATCCATGAAACAGGGAATGGCTAACATGTTAGCTTGCAAGTACGGTGAAGCCTCAGACCCTTCACAGTTCCCAAAATATAAGCAGTTTAACTCTCAGCAATATATTATTCAGTTAAAGAAAAAAAATGGAACTGGGTGTAGCTTGACAGAAATGTATACAGAATTTTCTCTGATGTTCTTTGATATCCCTTTGAAAATTATACTATCAATTCTGAAAGTAATAAAGAGGTCAAAATCTCAAGCACCAGATATGGGGAAAAAAAGTATGTATGTTTATAATTGCTAATGTCCAAAAGAGATTCACAAAAACTTTGAGTATACAAATACAAACAAGATTTAGAACAAAATTTTGATTATAGAAATGAGGAAAGTGGGAGGTAATTGAATGCAAAAGTGTGTTATTGTTAGGTTTATAAAGTATGTTCGATGTAAAATATCTGTTTTTCTCCAAAAGTTTCATTACCTTAACAGCACATCTAATAATTAATGAAATTTTGGACTTGAAAGATTTTAATTCTTTGTCTTAAAGATAATTTATTGCAACCACAAAAGAATAATACTGTTATAACTTTAGACTCTTCAAATTCTCAGAGAGAAAGAAAGAAAAACGAGAGAAAGAGGGAGAGAGAGAGAGAATACCTATGGACATGCCTGAAAAAGTTAACAGAAGAGGACTGATTTAGATCAGAATGAAGTTTAGGAAGTGAGAAAATTCTTATTTTTATTGTTGTTGGCATATTTCCATTTTTCTATCCTGTAACACCAAGAAATTTTTATGATTTGTTTTATAATTTTGGGAAGCAGAATCACCCTTTATTTCCATTTCTTTTCTTACTTTTTACATATTTGAAATGATAAGGAAGCAGACCATTATTCTTAAGCTATTTAGGGTAGTTTTTGAAAACCTAAGTAGTCACTACACCAAAGAGTGATTGGACTTTCCTTCTTCTTCTCATAGTAAACAGTACTTTTATCATTGAGAAAGGATTGCAACAATTTTCTGTCTTCTGAGAAACCCTCCCCAGTCACCTCATCCAGGTCATCCCCTATAAATAGGCTTTTTTTAAAAGATTTTTTTTTGATGTGGACCATTTTTAAAGTCTTTATTGAATTTGTTACAATATTGCTTCTGTTTTATGTTTTGGCTTTTTGGCCATGAGGCATGTGGGATCTTAGCTCCCAGACCACGGATTGAACCTGCACCCCCTGCATTAAGGCGAAGTCTTAACCACTGGACAGCCAGGGAAGTCCCTAAATAGGCTTTAAATTAAGAACTTCCCATGTCAAACTGGAATAGTTGAACTGCATCTCGATAATATTGATATTGATAAAAATTCCTGGCTATCTTTGTTATGAAGAGCAACAACAAGCTCATTACTCTTGCCTCTTCATTGCTGTGAGGAACTATCAATCCTTATCACATTGTATTTTTACTACTTTTTGTTGTTTCTGTTTCAAAAGCAAGTCTACATTTTCTTCATTTGCATATTTTTTACTTCATAATGTAGTGCCCATAAATGTTTATTTAGGCAATGATTGAAAACCAATCAAAGAAAAATACATAATACAGTCAGTTCTCATTATTCACAGTAGTTACATTCTTAAACTCACCACAAACCCTGAGTTAATGAGTACAGAACCATGACTTCTAGGGAAAATACAGAGATTGGTTCCCATGAGCTTCTGGTCACAAATTTTTTTTTATTTTAATTAAAAAAAATTTTTTTTTTTTGCTTTTCAAATTAAAAGAATTTTTAATTGTAGTAGAATACACATAAAATTTACCATTTTATATTACAGTTCTGTGACATTAAGTCTATTCACATTGTTCGGCTATCATTGCCACCATCCATCTCCATAAATTTATCTTTTCTGTGGTTGTTGTTCATTAATTATTTTAAATATAGCAGTGTGTACATGTCGATCCCAAACTCCCTAACTATCCTTTCCCCCCACTCTTCCCCCTGGTAACCATAAGTTCGTTCTCTAAGTCTGTGAGTCTGTTTCTGTTTTGTAAATAAGTTAATTTTTATCATTTTTTTTAGATTCCGCATATAAGTGATATCATAGGATTGTCTGACTTACTTCACTCAGTATGACAATCTGACAATCATCCATGTTGCTGGAAATGGCATTATTTCATTCTTTTTAATGGCTGAGTAATATTCCATTGTATATATGTACCTTATCTTCTTTATCCTTTCCTCTGTCAATGGACTTTTAGGTTGCTTCCATATCCTGGCTATTGTGAACAGTACTGCAATGAACATTGGGGTGCATGTATCTTTTCAGACCATGTTTTTCTCCATATATATGCCCATGAGTGGGATTGCAGGATCATATGGTAGCTTTATTTGTAGTTTTTAAAGGAACCTCCATACTGTTCTCCACAGTGGCTGTACTAATTTTTTTTTACAATAAAATTTTCCTGTTTTATTTTGAAGTCATATTCAGATATGTTTTCTCTTTTTTTCCCTTTTAGTTATTTATTTAACATCTTTATTGGAGTATAATTGTTTTACAGTAGTATGTTAGTTTCTCCTGTATAACAAAGTGAATCAGCTATACATATATATATATATATATACCCCCATTTCTCCTCCCTCTTGCATCCCCCTCCCACCCTCCCTATCCCACCCCTCTAGGTGGACACAAAGCACCAAACTGATCTCCCTGTGCTATGGTCACAAAAATTTTAGCTGATCAATAGATAACCTTGTATCTAAACAGTGTATACCTATTTAAAGACACCTTATTTAATATATATTGTTGATTCATTAACATTGAACTCATGGTCAACAGTCCTATAACTTATGCCTGGATGAAGCTTTTCTAGCACACTGATGTGCTATGTAAGGCACATCACAGCCTTCTTGTACTTAGGAACACTAGACACCACATCAGCACTATACTCGGGGGACTATTTTAAACAGCAAAATTACCAACAAAAGGCACAAAAATGCAACAAAAAAAAAAAAGAAGAAGAAGAAGAAATACACTAAAAGCTAAATAGGCCATGAAAAGGATGCTTGTTTGCAGTGTGAGGGCTGAAACAAGCAGGCAGAGCTAATGTCTCTTTTGACTTTGGCTGAGAATGGGCACGTGGGGAGACTCAGATTTTTGTCACTCTGCACACATCCACAAATGACCATAAAAGTACTGAGAGTGTAGATTTGGGGGTGACAAACATATTTTAGTGAGTAGGAAAGTTTGTAAATAGGGAACCTGCAAATGATGAGGACCAACTCTACATATATTAATTGCCCTTCTATTCACACTTTGTTTCCTGAAGAAAAGTTTGAATTTAAATTACTTCTGAGACACAGATGTCAGCATTGAACACACTGAGTTTAGGACTTTTGTATTAAGCATACAGTTCTTAAAATCCCAACATGTATTTTGCTGACTTTGCCTCCTCTGTTTCTCTAGCTCATAGATTATCGCAGTGCATTTCTCTGTAGGCAGCTTTGTTAGCTTTGTTCTTCTATGCCTGTGGAGTAAATGTTTGTCTAAAACATATTAGTTTCTTTTCACCTGCATAAACAGGGAAGGATGGACCATGAGCCAGTTAAGTAAGTACCAAAAAATTAGGAATTGCAGTAGGCAGGAAGAGCTGATCAGCACTGATGATCACTCCTCAAAACTTGGGGGAAAGAGGAATGAGAAACGATGGATTAACCAACTGTACTAAGAGGATGGATATCTCTATAGACACAATTGAGAAAGCTTCTGAATTACTAATAGCTCACACTATGAAATAAGCTTTTTGTGGGTCAAAAATAGGCAGTATTATATGGCTCCAGCTAATAATTAGAATGAGATAATGAAAGAAATGGTAAATTGATGTGAGCCTCCAATGGCTGGCACTTGATTGCCAAGAATCCATGGTGGTGGCTTCTAAGGAGGTGTTGAAAGCAGAGAGGGTGGGAAGACGAAGGGGGTTGTGTCTTTGTATAAAATATAAAGACTCGCTACGCACAGACTCACCACTATGTCATTGAATCTCTGTTAGACTACAACCGAAATTTCTGTCCCAGTGACTGAGTTGTTAGTGGGGAAGACACCTGAGGGGTGTCAGAAAAACAACTCGCAATAACTGTGATATGATGATGGTGAACCTGTACATTTAATAGATGTCTTGTCCCCAGGGAAGAGAGTTTGTAAGTTGGGAGATGGATGGCATGTATCCAGGTATGGTCTCATTTATTAAAAAATCACCATATACCTACATATGTAACCCCAAGTGAGAAATCGTCACCAACATTAAACAAGTGTCTGTTATGGTAAAAGCATCATTTTAAGATCTGGGGAGGATACATCGAGGCATAAGACATGACTACAGTCTTCAGAATTTTAGATTCTGGTTGGAAACATGATATATGTTACAAAAAAGGAGAGATGAATACACTTTTAAATAATTTTTAGATTAGGATATAAAAGAACTATTTATTATTATTATTAAATATTACATTACATAAAATAAAATTCAGTCTATTGTTGTGGAAGGTGATTTTGTGGCTCATTTGCAATGGTTACCACACTGTGGGGGCTGCTCCTGTGTTCTGCTCCCATGAAGTCTCCAACGCTGGTGGATTAGTGGAACGAACTGGGTTTGGACTTCCAAGATGCCTTTCTTACCCACTTGGTACCTGAACCAACTGAGAATTACAGAACAACACTTTTACAGAACAACACTTAAGTATTGAGGAATGTGACTTAAATCAGTGGGCATGAGGACTTTTCAAACTGTGTCCCGGATGAGACACACATGCCTCCAGGCATCTCCATGGGTGACAGAGAAGGACAGGGGGTGCTCCCCACTGGCAAACCCACTTCTCAGGGGAAAGGAGAGGACTGCTCAACCTGAGCATTCTGGGTTCATTCTCCTGCAATTAGGAGTCAAAAAAACCCCTCCCCCACAGACTAAGTGATCAGGAGCAGGGAGATCATCACTCTGGCTTGCTTGATACAGTCCTGGTGCACAAATACCAGTGCAAGCAGAAGGGGATTCAGGGGGAACAGTGCCTAAAACCTTTGACAACTTTAATTTCTGTACACTGCAAATGGTCATAGACAGAGGGACAAAAGTAAAATTCAAGAGCAATAAAAGGAATGCTGGTTTGGACACAGTTGGCTAAACAAACGTCGAAAGTTACCAAAATAACAACCCAGAACTGAGCTTTCAGGGATCAAATTCCACTCACCCACTTGCCCTTTAATAAAATGCAATTTCCAATTACCTCTGTGTCCTGAGTTCTCAATAAAGTAGCAGAACTTCATGTTAAAATGCTAATTTTCACATATAAGTCATGGAGGTGGTGGCAGAAGAACCATGAGCTCCATAATTGCTGCTTACAGGATAATTAAGAGATTAATATTATGAAAGTTAATTGTAAAATTATATTAATTAATTTTAATAGCCCAGGGATCCTTCTGGAATTGATGTCTGAGAAGAACGCAGTCCCCAGAGAGGCCCACGGGGAAACAACAGAGTCGGCCTGAAGTTTGCAGGCCCAGAGCAATGGCCTCTTGGGTCTGAACTCTGATCCAAGAAACACAGGAAGAACACAAGGTGTGTATGTAAATGTCATGGATCCTTGGGCTCCTGGGGCAGGGGTGAAGGTGGATGAGGATCAGCTTCTCCCAAAGGTGGGCTGGTGGCAAGAAAATGTTTTCAAGGGCCAAAAGGTAAGCCCTTTGACTGCTTTGTAAACTTTATTAGGCTTAAGTTATACAAGTGGTAATTTATTTAACATAATCATGATGCTCTTTCCTAAATGTAAGATTTGATGATGTATCTACTATCCAAATTACTGTAATAATGTCTTCCAGTCCATTTCTAATATAATTTGGAGATCCATGGTATAGAGAATCAGTTTAATGCTGAAACTCAATGCTCTGTCATAGGTCACAAGCCCAGGGTTTGTCCAGGTGATTCAAAGCATTCCCATTGTGATATGGTCAGTGGTCTGTCTTCCTCCCAAAAATTCGTAAATGATCATTTTTGTTTGAGTTTTTTCTTCCAGATTAAGGAAGATCTTCAATTTTTTATTTTTCAAATGAAAAGAAATATCTGCCAGCAAGAATAATGTTTGAAACATCACTATGGAGAAAACAAGATGTATTAATATGAAGCAGTGATTCATTCCTAGCTGTCATAAAACACATAAACACAGCGACTAAGAGAAGCAACTTGCGGACATAATAATCCAATCATTTAACTGAGCCTAAGTATTGAAGTGAGTGTCTTGGAAGTAAGGCTCTGGATAAAGATGAATCCTTGTCTCCACTAATAGGACCTGAGGTTGGTGTGCTGGTTGTCTCCAAGACAACCCTCACATTTGGTGATTTGCTCAAAAGACTCACAGGACTCAGAATAATTCATTATACTCAGTCATGGTTTATTACTGTAAAAGGACACAGATTAAAGTCAGCCAATGGGAAAGGCAAATAAGGTGAGGTCCACAAAGAAAGGCAAGCTTCCAGTTGTCCTGGAAAGTGAATATTCCCCCCAAAAATGATGTGTGATAACTCATGCAAAGTGTTACCAACCAGAGACACTCACCCAAGCCTTGGTGTCCAGCGCTGTACTGGGGTCAGTCACGTAGGCAGGTAGCAACCATAAGATGACCTCAGCTACTCAGTCTCCAGCAGAAGAGTCAGACTGATATAACATGGCCCAAAGTCTCAGGCATACAACAACAGGTGATCACAAGTCACATTGTTAGCATCACACTGATACAGCCTGGCCCAGTGCCTCAGCCATACAAAACCCAGAGGTCATCTCACAGGAGCCAGCCAGGGACCAGTCCTTTCTTGGGAATGTGAGCACACAAGCCTGCTGAGCTTTTGTGCTCACATTACTCAGCCTCCTTGGGACTTGATTTCCTTCTTGGGAAAACTGAACTAATAAAAACATCCACCTCAAAGGGTTATCATGAGGATAAAATATATGTAATGTGTTCAGAATAATTCCTAACCCCATAGCAAGAACTCCATGTTATCATTTTTTTTAATTTAATATTAAAAAATTATACCAGGTACTTTCTCACATGAGAAGATGGAGTATACATACATTTTTCTTTTCCTCCCACTAAGTACAACTAAAAATGTAGAAATATATGTGAAACAATCATAAGAAGACTCTGAAAGGTAAGAGAAAATGATATACTAGTTAGGGACCAGGCAACCCAAGGACAACATGGCAGTGAGTTCTCTGGGCTTTCTTTTTGCCTCATATATCCCAGATTTGTAGCTGAAAAAGCTGATAAGCCAGAAATCCCAACAGGAGCAGACAAAAAAAAAAAAAAAAAAAAAAAGCCCAAGAAAAGGCTGCTTTCTCTAGTCAAAGGAGCTAGAAAGGGGCAGCCTAGTAGGATAGAAAACATTTAGACAGTAACCACTCTACTGAAGCCAAACACTGCAGACACATATCCACCCAGGACAGTAAAAGCCAACTGGGAAGCTTAAACCTGCTGGGGCGGTGTCAGAGAAGGCTGATAGGGAGCTAGGATGTTCATCTCTAATAGGTAGTAATGAGTCCCCTTCCCACATAATGTCAGTGGAGACCATATAAGGAGGCAGGACTTCCAGGTCATCATGTTGGTATGAAGCACCTTTTCCCTTCCAGCTGGGTGCTGTCAGAGGAAGCCTGATGGAGAGTTGGACTTTCATCACTTCCCAGTGGTACTGAGACAACACTACACATCCCATTCCCATGGAGACCACATGGGTAGCAGTAAAGGCACTCCTGCGCATTCCAGGTATGTTGACATCCACAGAGGTGTACTGGTGAGCTGAAACTCCCACCCAACCCACTCATAACGAGGAGGCACTCCTTACTTCAGGTGTTGATGAAGGCTGATGGGGGAGGGAGGAGCTGAAAAAAACCTCAAAAATTGGCTGGAAACATCCTAAATTTTGCAAAATCCATAAACATAGAGACACGCGAGGCTGCACAAACCATAACTAGGATAAACCCAAAATAATCTGCATGAAGATCCATCATAGCCAAACTTCTGGGAACTAAAGACCAAAAAAAAAAAAAAATTCATGAAAGCTATACCGTACTTATACGGGAAGACCAACTGAATGAGAGCAAAGTTCTTATGAAAAACTATGGAGGCCAGGAGGAAGTGGTATGACATTGTTGTATGTGCTGAAAGAATTGTCAACCTATAATTTTATATCTAGTAAAACATGACAGAGTCCCCCGATAATCCTCATCCCAAAGAAAATAAAAAATTTGTTTTTTTTCCTCCTCATCTGAATCAAAGTCCTCATTTCCTGCCCCAGGCTTTATCTCTTGCTAGAATTAATGACAATAAGAACATCTAGACACTGTAGAAGAAACCAACTATTAGCCACAGTGACACATTTCCTCAAGTCCTGTGGCCCCAATATGGAGGACACAGAGCACCTTGACATTGGAACATTTCCCAAAGTTGGAGTTGACTTTCAACCCTGTCACTGTGTGAAATTGTGCTATATGTAATTTATATGATGTTGATTTTCTTTTGTGAAAAACTCCTTTAAAAAACCTTGTCTTTTACCACATTTTACTTCTCACCTTCTTACATATACACTTTCAAAATATAGCAAGTTAGTAAGTTGAGAAAATCTTAAATATCTGGACTAGTCTACATTGTAGAGCTGTGCTAGCCAACACTAGTCATACATAGCCATTTAAATTTAAAAGTAAAATTCAGTTCCTCCGTTGCTCTAGGTACATTTCAAGAGCTCAATGTGGCTAGTGGCTCTGGTATTGACAGTACAGATACAGAACATTTCCAACATTTCCATTTCCAATATTTCCTATTGACATCCTATTTCAGAGGTAAGCTGTTACTTTTATCCTTGGGGCATATTTCACTTCTTGGGACATAGTTGTTTTACATGAATAGTGAACTGTGGAATTATATATCTGAAATGTGTATTCAAGTTGTCACATAGAACAAATCCAGTTTTGCTTCAACATTCTCCACCTTTTCTTAATGTCTCAGTGTCTTTGTCAGAAAAGTTCTTTTGCCCACTGGAAATATTAAGTGCCCGGAAGGTGCAGATCATTGTGCATTAAGGAAGAAACCAAAATAAAGCCTTAGAAAATTTACAATATGAAGTACATAGATTTGATTAAAATATCCTTCCCCTGACACACACACATGCACACACACATAACATCAATCAAAATTCAATGTCCCCAAAGTTATCTATGTACTTTGTTTAAATGATAATAATATTTAATTGCAAGGTTTGCATGTTTCTCTTCTTCTTGTTAAGATGCCTTCATGTTGCCCTCATGCAATTAAGAACTGGCTACTATAGTTAGCATACAAATTTAATTGAAAAATTGTATATAAGTCTCCAAACAAGTATACTTGGAATGAAATTATCAGGATTAATTTCAATAATTAGTTGCAACTATTTCTGCTATATTAAGAAGTCTTTTGCTCGAGTGACAAAATAAAATACTCACGTAAAGATGGTGATATTGGGTTACCGGCATCAAGTGTAGGCCCAGAGTTAGGAAATAGCCCCAAATGCAGGAAACTCTCAGGGAGTTAGTAGTATGTGACTTGTTATAAAGGGAAAAATTTTTAACTGGTGAAACTATAGAATCAAATCTAAGAATTGTACTACATCCTTAATTGTAAATGAAGAGGTCACGTTGACTGACCCTTCCCATTCAATACTGCACCAGGGTACCAACACTCACCTCCAGTATAAGGGATTATCCATGACTTCATTTTGGTTAAGTCAGTGTTTCCCAAGTTTTCATGTGATTATGAATCAACCAGAGAGCTTGTTAAAATGCAGATTCCTGAGCTCTATCCTAGAGATTCTGATTAATTGGGTCAAGGTTGGACCAAAGAATCTGCATTTTGAAAAATACCCCATATCATTGGGTGTAAATATTCCATGAATCACTCTTTAAAGAGCATGAACCAAAGTCTCCTTTTCTTCATAGATTCTCTAACCTAAATTTTAAACTATTTCTTACAGTGTGTAAGAACATGAGTTAGACAATCCTGGGTTAGAATCTTGCATCTCTATTTAGTCTTATTAACCTTGGATAAATTACTTACTGCTTTTAATAGTGAGTTTATTTATCCTCAATATTGTTGTAATTATTCTTGTCATTACCACATATCTACAATGGCCATCATCTGTCTAGAAACATACAGTTTCTATTATGAACCTTACATGTGACAGAAGAATTTCTTCCAAGTGGCTGTGTGGTATCCTGTTGGATTTATAGCCCAGTTCAATAACCTCTACAGTCACAGAATTATTTCTTTCTTTCTATAGCTTTAGAACTGTTACTCTTTTCTCTTTTGCTCTATTCTCCCATTCTTTTTTCTCCCTCCCTCCCTCTCTTCCTTTCTTCCCCCCTTCCATCTATCCTTCCTTCCTTCCTGATTTATTCTTAAGATTATAATTTATCCCATAGTCCCTAAAATATCATATATATATATGCAATCTGTTAGATTCAAATCAGAAATTTTATTTCTGGAGTTTTTCAAGGGTCCACATTCTACCTGTGGGTCATTGAACTAGGGTCATTATATCGACACACATTTTAAAGATGTGTTAAAGTTGACTTTACTGTCTTCTGCTCTCAGCAATGACCTTCCTGGTCATCCCACAAATGGAAAGTTACCCTAAGTGCCTGATTGCAGCTCACAGACACTGTGTCTACATGACCACCTTAGGAGAGCACCACCTAATGTATTTTTAAGCACTGTATCCATAATGTTAGTTTTTATCCAAGTTGCATACTATGAAATTGATTTTTTTTTTATTTACTGAAAAATGTTTTTATTTTTGCTTTGGTCCAACAGTTTAATTTTTTTTTCATTTGTGTATGGGTTGATGTGCCAGAATATTGAGTAATTCAGTTAAACCTTATCCCAGGTAATTGATTCACTAGAGAAAATAGAAGAGAGATGTGGTATAAATAGAAATGCCTGCTTTATACTCTTTTGGTTTTTTAAAAATTGATATCAGGACACAACTGCAAAGTTCTAATCCATCAAAGCTGCATGGCATGGTGGGTTCTTCTTGTGTCTATATTGCATCAATATACTGCCAAAATAATATCAAAGAAGAAAAACCCAGAACCCCATGTCCTGATCTAAAGAAACTAATGACCAACTTAAAATCAATAAGTAAAATTCCTTATTTTTTCAAAAATTGTATTGACATTTATTTATTCATTATTTCATTTCTTTATTCGACAAATTTGAATATGTTTTATGTGGCAGTAAAAGATAATTGAAACAAAAGCCCTGTTCCCTGGGGGATAACAGTCCAGTCCAAAAGACAAGCTACTGGACTTAAAAGAGACACAGCATGAAGCCAAGAGTGTAACGTGGATTTCAGATATCCAGATACTCCATTTCTCATGCCAGGCACCTTGACAGCACTGGGCCTTTGCTCAGCCAGAGCTCAGCTCCTGCTGTCCCCTTTCTGGGCTCCTGGAATAGAATGATTTAAACTTGTTCTTTGACAACTAGTTAACACATGGCCCTTTCTTTTTGGCCTCCCTTGGTCCTTCTTCCTTTATCAGACTTCCCAAACTGCCCACAACTTTCCTCCAGACAAAATCAATCACTCTTTTCTCTGAGCTCCCCAAACACTCAGAACACACCTCTTCTTTTAAAAAAAATTTATTTTATATTGGAGTAAAGTTGATTTACAATGTTGTGTTAGTTTCAGGTGTACAGCAAAGTGATTCAGTTATACACATACATATATCTATTCTTTTTCAAATTCTTTTCCCATTTAGGTTATTACAGAATATAGTTCCCTATGCTATACAGTAGGTTCTTGCTGTTTACCTATTTTTCATATAATAGTGTGTATATGTTAATCCCAAACTCCTAATTTACATCCCCTCCACATTTCCCCTTTGGTAACCATAACTTTGTTTTCTATGTCTGAGTCTATTTCTGTTTTGTAAATAAGTTCATTTGTATCACTTTTTTAAAATTCCATATATAAGTGATATCATATGGCATTTTCTTTCTCTCAGACATAAAAAAGAATGAAATACTGCCATTTGCAGCAACATGAATGGACCTAGAGGTGATCATACTAAGTGAAGTAAGTCAGACAGAGAAAGACAGAACACACCTCTTAAGAGCAGCTGCCCCATTTTATTACAGTTGTGGTTTATGTTTGTTTCCAATTAGAAGAGGACCTTCTGGAAAAAAGAGCCTGGCCACGCTACGTCCTTTCAGCGTTTGGGCCACTGTAGGTCCTCACAATGCATCCTGGGTTGTATTGACTCAAGCAGGAGGAGAGCCATCCACCACTGCCGCTGTGCACCCTCCACGTCAGCCTCCTTGTCACCTGTCTCTTTGTCTTTCTAAAAGTGCTGCAGGGAGAATTTACAACAAGAAGTAATAACAGGTAGCCCTCTTGTGGATGAGCGTGAGACGAACCAATTCCTATTTTTGAGAAATAGGTAAGCCTTCTTGATAAGACACACATATGGCGTTTTTCCTGCCACCACCCTGGGGCTGTCCTGCCTTGTGTTTCAGCACTGACCCCTCGCAGGGGCATTAGGGCATCACCCATGAGGCCTGTGTGTTAGCTTGGTGGGTGTCTGAGCTTTCAGGAAAGTGGAATGTTTTGGCTGCTAAGAAAGGAGTTTTTTCTGTGTTTTGACCAGGAAACTCTCCATGGTTGTGTTGCTGGCAAAGCAGGAATTGTGGTGGTGAGTAATAACTTCAGACTGTTAATCAACACGATGAATGAAGTCCTACATGTTCTCAAACCCAGCCCCAACTGGAGCTTTGTTATAAATCATCCAAGATTAAATTGAAGGAAACACCAAATTTAAGTAGAGAACCTGATCCACTGGGCCAAACTGTCCCTAAAATACAACACGAAAGTCCCACCTCTGATGCCCTGGGCTCATCACTTACTCCTGAAGCTTATTTATAATACAATTCAAGAAACAGTATGCTTTTTTTCTTACCTTTAAGGCCTCTCTCTCCTCTTCGGAATATCGCACCTTTTTATGCCATGGGGAAAATGTGGTTAGTAAAAATTAAATTTTAACTTACAGATTCTGAGCGTGTCTCAGTGTGAAAAGAAAATCACTTCATATTTTGGGCAGTAAAATGAATCTGAAGTCTGTCGCACGTGTGATTGTCTCTTAGGAGACCCAAGCGTGAATCATCACCATGGAGACTACTTGGTCCCTCACTGCTCGAAATCATGAATGTGGATTATCAGCCAGGGTTTGTTTTGGGGGAGGAAACACTATAACTACCGGCCAAGCCTTACACACTACTACAGAGTTGTGTGCCCAAGGTGAGCTGTGGGCTGCGACCACTGCAAGTCTGCTCTGGCAGCGTGAGTGGGAAATCTCATGGGTTGTGCTCTTAAAACACCTCTAGGGCCTGAGAGCAGATAGGCCCATCCTCAGAAACACAGCAGCACCCAGGAGATGGAGCAGGCAGCCAGTCATCCCGGGGGAGAGTCTCTCATTCTTAAAGCCGGGCTTTGGGAAGATGCCAACCCAGAAGTAGCCCTTCCTTTGTTGGCCCCACCCCATGCAGCACCATGCTGGGGCTGGCTAAGATGAAACGAACACGTGATGTTCTGTTCTTCATCTAGCTTTCTTGAAACTCATTTTTTACTTAATCACAACAAAAATCACCATCAACAACAATCAACAACTCTAGTAATCATATTAATCTCAACAATCGTTTCCTGGGCCTGTCTCTTATCAGAGCTGGGCCCAGTGCTGGGTGTTCAGACTTTCTCTTGCCAGACTGGAGAGTGGGCCCAGCTCCAGCCTTCCCTCCACTTTTGTCTTAGTGATCACGGTGCTTGCTGTACACTGGATGTACCGACGGAATGGTAATGATGTCCAGAAGTTTTGAAGATGTCTCTTGTGGGACTATATAGACATGCAGTGGCAATGTTGCCTGGTGACCACTCCTGGAGTCTGGTTTGGTGGGCTGGAAGATGACCAGGAAAGGGAAGAAATGGTTTGAAAAGACACATGTCAGGGTTTTGGTCATTCTGTAGCAGGCAGGTACATAATAATCTGTTTTAGATTTAGAACAGCTGGTGCTCAAGTTTTATATGTAATACCAGGAAACATGCTTTCTGATCATATGTTTTATTAATGTGATTTTGGATGCTGATGGTATTTAAACATTATATTTCTAATCCTTTTATAGCATATTTATTCAATGAAGACTTAACATCTTCCTCTTCTCTTGAACCCATAAGAGCACTTTCTCCGGACAGTGCTCTTTGAGAATTCAGATGTAAAAAGTCAAATCAGAGAAAAGATGGCATGGTTCTTTATTTTGAAGATAATGCAGGGGTCATAGTAAACAGTAAATGCAAAATGAAAATTTCTGCCAGCCAGGACCAGTTACAAAGGAGTGTGCAGACTTGTAGCCCAGGATTGCAGCCAATGCTGGCAGCATTGCATGATTCTTCATTGTATTTGTTTTTTAAAAAAAGCCACTAAGGACAGAACTCACATGTCACCTCCTCTTCTGTAATGCTTTACAGACTTCACAGCCACCCCTGCCCACCACCAGCCACCTGTACTTCTGTGGGGTTTTCTGTGCACCACGCCCACTTACTCAGACCTGACCTCTCGTGGGTTAGTTGGGTAAGTAACTTCTCCAGCTGGCCCAGAAGCTCCTTGTGGGAAATGTCTGCATGATTCATCTTCATATACCCCTTTCATCCATTCATCCATTCAAAAATAAGTTTATCAAGCACCTGAATACCAGGCGTTGAGGACAAAGTGCTGAAGGAGACTGCTAAGCTCTTAGGAGAGGCAGCCCAGTGGATAAGCAAAGGGTCCAGTGGGGCCAGCTGGGCTGCGTGGAGGCGGCACATGCTTGGAGGGAGAATGACCAGAGCACACGCTGCTGCAACGTACAGCCAGGGAGAGCTGCCCTGAAGGACAGCAGGAGTTTAGCCCTGCTATGGGACAAGAAAAAAACAAAGCAGATAGTCAAAGGGAAGAGTGAGTGCAAAAGCCTATGCTGACAAATAGGTGGGGATTGTTCTAGAAACTGGGGACATGTCAGCACAGTGGAGGTTAGTACGTGCAAGTGTGGATGGATCCAGATCCTGAGACTGGTGAGGAGCTGTGACTCTGCTCTAGGTGAGATGAAGGCCAGTGAAGGGTGCTCAGCAGGATGGTCAGCCACCAAGGCATTCATGTTTATAATAGGAACACTCTAACTTTTTTAAAGAGGTTGGAGGGAGGCTGGAATGGATCCCATTCTGAACAGGTGGTCATGGTTTGACCGTGGTTGTGTCAGACTTCGAAGGTTTCTTGCCTCAAGTGGCTGTAATAAGGCCACTAGGGACCAGGAGGGGATGGTTAGAACTTTGGAGAAAATGACATTACAACACCAACTGCCTAAGTTTCTACCTTCAGGGCTTTTTCTGAAATGGGTAAAGAATAGGACAGAGGAGCCGCCCTGCAAGTGTACCCTTGAATATGGATCCCTTGGCCCCCAAGGAAGCTGGAGGGAATCGAGGGCTGCTGGAGATCCCAGGCTGTGCCATCTGTCCATACCTCCTCTTCCACCCCCACCTGCTGAACAAATAGCATTGTTACTGAATCAAGCTTGGGTCTGCTTGCCCATGCACAGTAAAGCCAATCTACTGACACTGGGTTGTGGTGAAGCAAAGTGCAGCGTTTATTGCAGGAGCCAAGCAAGAAGTCCAAAAGACCTGAACTCTCCAGTGGCTTTCAGGGAAAGGTTTCTAAAGACAGGGTGAGGAAAGGGGGTTGTGCAGTGTGTGATCAACTAGTGGACATTCTTCTGATTGGTTGGTGGTGAGGTAATTGGGGGTCAAGATCATCAACCTCTGGTTCCAACTGGTCTGGGGTCTACATGCTTGTGGGCAGTATGCAGTTAACTTCTTCCACCTGGTGGGGGTTTCAGTATATGCAAAACAGCTCAAAGGATATGGCTCAGAATATTATCTATAGTCCTTGAGGAGGAATTGAAAGTCCCTGACTTTGTTTAATGGCTAAACTATTGTTATTTTGTCTTGCTTGACTGTTTTCCTTTCTTCCTGCATTTTCTCACTTCTTTGATTAAATTTACTCTTTGGAACTTGGGGAAAGCCTAGGAGGCTAAAGTTTTTTACAGACAAGGGGCAGGCAGAGGATGTGCGGGAGGGGAATCTGTTCTGAGAAGGCCACATGGGGTCCTGCTCTGTTACAGCATCACCTCCTGTACGTGCCATGATGCAAAAGGGTCAGGAGACACAACAGAGTTATATTTCCCAAAAGAGATTCCTTAGAAGTCTGTGCATGGGAGGCGACCTCAGGGTAATAAGAGGCTTCCATGAGCGAATAAGCTCAAGAGCATTTGGCAGAATTTGACACACATCCGATGTCCACCTTTTGGAGATGTACAATGCACTAACATACCAGAGACACAGAAACCCCTCAGTCAAAGGTCCTTCCCCAACTTTCTTTACTCAGAATTTCTCAGACGCATTTGACCATGGGGTCAACTTTTTTATTACATAATAACATATTAATATTCTACACAATGCCCATTACATAATGCCATTATAGATTTCCTAGAGGAACTGAGATGGATAAAGAGCTCTGGAAGGAACACAACAGAGAGCATAAAACAAAATCACTGAAAAAAAAAGTAAGGAAGAAAAAGAAAGAAAGAAAGAAAGAGAGGGAGTGAGAGAGCGAGAAAGAGAGAAAGAAAGAAAGAAAGAAAGAGAGAGAGAGAAAGAAAGAAAGAAAGAAAGAAAGAAAGAAAGAAAGAAAGGAAGGAAGAAAGAAAGAAAGAAAGAAAAAGAAGAAAGAAAGAAAGAAAGAAAGAAAGAAAGAAAGAAAGAAAGAAAGAAAGAAAGAAAGAAAGAAAGAAAGAAAGAAAGAAAGAGAGAAAGAAAGAAAGAAAGAAAAAAGAAAGGAAGAAAGGAAGGAAGGAGAGGAAGGAAGGAGAGAGGGAGGAAGAGAATGCATGCTTACATAAAATACATATAAACAGATCCACAAAAAAGTATGCATTTATTCTTATAACAATTGTGAGGTTTGCAGGACAAGAATTATCATGTGCAATTTACAGGAGGATGTGAAGTCTCAGGAAAAGAACTGGTTTGTCTCTGGCGAAGTGTCTTCTTCTTATTATTTTTTCTTTATTTTAACAGATCTTTATTGGAGTATAATAGCTTCACAATACTGTGTTACTTTCTGTTGCACAACAAAGTGAATCAACCATATGCATACATATGTCACCATATGTCCTCCCTCTTGAGCCCCCCTCCCATCCTCCCTATCCCACCCCTCTAGGTCATTGCAAAGCACCGAGCTGATCTCCCTGTGCTATGCTGCTGCTTCCCACTAACTAACTATTTTACATTCAGTAGTGTATATATGTCGATGCTACTCTCACTTCGCCCCAGCTTCCCCCTCCCACCCCATGTCCTCAAGTCCATTCTCTATGTCTACATCTTTATTCCTTCACTGCAACTAGTACCATTTTTTTTTTTTAGGTTCCATATATATGTTTTAGCTATGGTATTTGTTTTTCTCTTTCTGACTTACTTCACTCTGTGTGACAGACTCTAGGTCCATCCACCTCACTACAAATAACTCAGTTTTGTTTCTTTTTATGGCTGAGTAATATTCCATTGTATATATGTGCCACATCTTATTTATCCATTCATCTGTTGATGGACATTTAGGCTGGTTCCATGTCCTGGCTATTATAAATAGTGCTTCAATGAACATTGTGGTACATGTCTCTTTGAATTATGGTTTTCTCAGGGTATATGCCCAGTAGTGGGATTGCTGGATCATATGGTAGTTCTATTTTTTGTTTTCTAAGAAACGTCCATCATACTGTTTTCCATAGTGGTTGTATCAATTTACATTCCCAGCAACAGTGCAGGAGGGTTCCCTTTTCACCACACCCTTTCTGGCATTTATTGTTTTTAGATATTTTGATAATGGCCATTCTGACTGGCATGAGGTGATACTTCATTGTAGTTTTGATTTGCATTTCTCTAATAATTAGTGATGTTGAGCATCTTTTCATGTGCCTCTTGGCCATCTGTATGTCTTCTTTGGTGAAATGTCTATTTGGTCTTCTGCCCATTTTTTAACTGGATTGTTTGTTTTTTTGATATTCAGCTCCATGAGCTGTTTATATATTTTGGAGATTAATCCTTTGTCTGTTGTTTCATTTGCAAATATTTTCTCCCATTCTGAGGGTTATCTTTTCGTCTTGTTTATGGTTTCCTTTGCTGTGCAAAATCTTTTAAGTTTAATTAAGTCCCATCTTTTTATTTTTGTTTTTATTTCTGTTACTCTAGGAAGTGGGTCAAAAAATATCTTACTGTGGTTTATGTCAAAGAGTATTTTTCCTATGTTTTCCTCTAAGAGTTTTATAGTGGTCTGGTCTTACATTTAGGTCTTTAATCCATTTGGAGTTTATTTTTGTGTATGGTGTTAGGTAGTGTTCTAATTTCATTCTTTTAGATGTAGCTGTCCAGTTTTCCCAACACTACTTATTGAAGAGGCTGTCTTTTCTCCATCATATGTTCTTGGCTCCTTTGTCATAAATTAGGTACCCATATGTGCATGGGTTTATCTCTGGGCATTCTATCCTGTACCATTGATCTATATTTCTGTTTTTGTGGCAGTACCATACTGTCTTGATTACCGTAGCTTTGTGTTATAGTTTGAAGTTAGGGAGCCTGATTCCTCCAACTCCATTTTTCTTTCTCAAGATTGCTTTGGCTATTTGGGGTCTTCTGTGTTTCCATACTAATTGCAAAATTTTTTGTTCTAATTCTGTAAAGAATGTCATTGGTAGTTTGATAGGGATTACATTGAATCTGTAGATTGCTTTGGGTATTATAGTCATTTTCACGCTATTGATTCTTCCAATACAAGAACATGGTGTATTTCTCCATTTGTTTATGTCATCTTTGATTTCTTTCATCAGTGTTTTATAGTTTTCTGACTACAATCTTCTGCCTCCTTAGGCAGGTTTATTCTTAGGTATTCTATTCTTTTTGTTGCAATGGTAAGTGGTAGTGTTTCCTTAATTTCTCTTTCAGATTTTCTGTCTTTAGCGTATAGGAATGCCAGAGATTTCTGTGCATTAATTTTGTATACTGCAACCTTACAAAATTCATTGATTAGTTCTAGTAGTTTTCTGGTGACATCTTTAGGATTTTCTATGTGTGGTATCATGTCATCTGCAAACAGTGACAGTTTTACTTCTTTTTTTCCAATTTGGATTCCTTTTATTTCTTTTTCTTCTCTGATTGCCATGGCTAGGACTTCCAAAACTATGTTGAATAAGAGTGGTGAGAGTGGACATCCTTGTCTTCTTCCTGATATTAGTGGAAATACTTTCAGTTTTCACCATTGAGTATGATGCTTGCTGAGCATTTGTCATATATGCCCTTTATTATGTTGAGGTAGGTTCCCTCTATGCCCATTTTCTGGAGAGTCTTTATCATAAATGGGTGTTGAATTTTTTCAAAAGCTTTTTCTGCATGTATTGAGATGATCATATGGTTTTTATTCCTTAATTTGTTAATGTGGTGTATCACATTGATTGATTTGCATATATTGAAGAATCTTGCATCCCTGGGATAAATCTCACTTGATCATGTGTGTATGATCCTTTTAATGTGCTGTTGGATTCTGTTTGCTAGTAATTTGTTCAGGATTTTTACATCTATTCATCAGTGATATTGGTCTATAATTTTCTTTTTTGTGATATCTTTTTCTGGTTTTGGTATCAGGGTGATGGTGGCATTGTAGAATAAATTTGGGAGTGATTCTCTCTCTGCAACTTTTGGAAGAGCTTGAGAAAAACTGGTGTTAGCTCCTCTCTAAATGTTTGATAGAATTTACCTGTGAAGCCATCTGGTCCTGGGCTTTTGTTGGTTGGGAGACTTTTTTTTTTTTAATTTTATTTATTTATTTATTTATTTATTTATTTATTTAGTTATTTATTTATTTATTTATTTATTTATTTATTTATGGCTGTGTTGGGTCTTCATTTCCATGCGAGGACTTTCTCCAGTTGCAGCAAGCGGGGGCCACTCTTCATCGCGGTGCGCGGGCCTCTCACTATCTCAGCCTCTCTTGTTGCGGAGCACAGGCTCCAGACGCGCAGGCTCAGTAATTGTGGCTCACGGGCCCAGTCGCTCTGCGGCATGTGGGATCCTCCCAGACCAGGGCTCGAACCCGTGTCCCCTGCATTGGCGGGCAGATTGTCACTCACTGCGCCACCAGGGAAGCCCCGGTTGGGAGACTTTTAATTACAGTTTCAATTTCATTACTTGTGATAGGTCTGTTTATATTTTCTAATTCTTCCTTGCTCAACCTTGGAAAATTGTACCTTTCCAAGAATTTGTCCAATTTTTCGTGGTTGTCCATTTTATTGGCATATAGTTGCTTGTAGTAATCTCTTATGATCCTTTGTATTTCTGCAGTGTCAGTTGATACTTCTCCTTTTTCATTTCTAGTTCTGTTGATTTGAGTCTTCTCGCTTTTTCTCTTTATTAGTCTGGCTAATGGTTTATCAAATTTGGTTATCTTCTCAAAGAACCAGCTTTTAGTTTTACTGATCTTTGCTATTGTTTTCTTCATTTCCCTATGATCTGATCTTTATGATTTCTTTTCTTCTACTGACTTTGGGTTTTCTTTGTTCTTCTTTCTCTAGTTGTTTTAAGTGTAGGGTTAGATTGTTTATTTGCGATTTTTCTTGTTTCTTGAGGTGAGATTGAATTGCTATAAACTTCCCTCTTAGAACTGCTTTTGCTGCACCCCATAGGTTTTGGGTCATCGTGTTTTTGTTGTCATTTGTTTCTATGTATTTTTTATTTATTCTTTGATTTCTTCAGTGTTCTCTTGGTTGTTTAGTAGTGCATTGTTTAGCCTCCATGTATTTGTGTTTTTTACAGTTTTTTTTCCTATAATTGATTTCCAATCTCATAATGTTGTGGTCAAAAAAGATGCTTGATATGATTTCAATTTTCTTAACATTTCTGAGGATTGATTTGTGACCCAAGATGCAATCTATCCTGGAGAATGTTCCATGTGCACTTGAGAAGAAAGTGTATTCTGTCACTTTGGGGTGGAATGTTCTATAAATAGCAATTAAATCTATCTGGTCTATTTTGTCATTTAAAGCTTGTGTTTCCTTATTTATTTTCCGTTTGGATGATCTGTCCATTGGTGTAAGTGGGGTGTTAAAGTCCCCTACTATTATTGTTTTGCCATCGCTTTCTCCTTTCATGGTTGTTAGCATTTGGCTTATGTATTGAGCTGCTCCTATGTTGGGTGCATAAATATTTACAATTGTTATATCTTATTCTTGGATTGATCCTTTGAACGTTATGTAGGGTCCCTCCTTATCTCTTGTAATAGTTTTATTTTAAAGTCTATTTTATCTGATACAAGTATTGCAACTCCAACTTTCTTTTGATTTCCGTTTGCATGGAATATCTTTTTCCATCCCATCACTTTCAGTCTGTATGTGTCACTAGGTCTGAAGTGGGTCTCTTGTAGACAGCATATATATGGGTCATTTTTTGTATCCATACAGCGAGCCTGTGTCTTTTGGTTGGAGCATTTAATCCATTCACATTTAAGGTAATTATCCATATGTATGTTCCTATTACCATTTTCTTAACTGTTTTGGGGGTTTTTTTGTCGGTCTTTTTCTTCTCTTATGTTTCCTGCCTAGAGATGTTTCTTTAGCATTTGTTGTAGAGCTGGTTTGGTGCTGAATTCTCTTAGATTTTGCTTGTCTGTAAAGCTTTTGATTTCTCCATCGAATCTAATGAGATCCTTGCTGGGTAGAGTAATCTTGGTTGTAGGTTTTTGTTCTGCATCACATTAAGTATATCCTGACCCTTCCTTCTGGCCTGCAGAGTTTCTGCTGAAAAATCAGCTGATAACCTTATGGGGATTCCTTTGTATGTTATTTTTTGTTTTTCCCTTGCTGCTTTTAATATTTTTTCTTTGAATTTAATATTTGTTAGTCTGATTAATATGTGTCTTTATGTGTTTTTCCTAGGGTTTATCCTATATGGGACTCTCTGTGCTTCCGGACTTGGGTGACTATTTCCTTTCCCATGTTAGGGAAGATTTCAACTACAATCTCTTCAAGTATTTTCTCAGACCCTTTCTTTTTGTCTTCTTTTTCTGGGACCCTTATAATTCGAATGTTGGTGCATTTAGTGTTGTCCCAGAGGTCTCTGAGATAGTCTTCAATTCTTTTCGTGCTTTTTCTTTATTCTGCTCCTTGGCAGAATAAATGCTCCACCATTTTGTCTTCCAGCTCACTTATGCATTCTTCTGCTCAGTTATTCTGTTTGATTCCTTCTAGTGTATTTTTCATTTCAGTTATTGTGTTGTTCATCTCTGTTTGTTTGTTATTTAGTTCTTCTAGATCTTTGTTAAACACTTCATGTATTTTCTCATTCCATACCTCCATTCTATTGCTGAGATTATGTATCATCTCTACTATCATTACTCTGAATTCTTTTTCAGGTAGATTGCCTATTTCCTCTTCATTTATTTGGTCTTGTAGGTTTTTACCTTGCTCCTTCATCTGTGACCTTTTTTTTTTTTTTTTTAATGAGAGGGATTGTGTTCCTGTTTAACTGGTTGTTTGGTCTGAAGCTTCCAACACTGGAGTTTGTAGGCTGTTGGGTAGAGCTGGGTCTTGGTGCTGAGATGAGGACCTCCGTGAGACCTCACTCTGATGAATATTCCCTGGGGTCTGAGGTTCTGTGTTAGTCCAGTGGTTTGGACTTGGAGATCCCACTGCAGGAGTTTCGGTCCAATCCCCAGCTCATGAACAAAGATCCTGCAAGCTGCGTGGGGTGGCAAAAAAAAGAAAAAGAAAAAGAAAAAAGAGAACAATAACAAAGTAAATAATAAAATTAGACTAGAAAACTAACAGATATGTTAGAAAGAATATAAAAATAAAAATATAGATGAATCAACAACCAGAAGGTACATCAGTACCACAATAATAAAAAAGAGGAGGAGGGAAAAGAAAAAAAAAGTGGGGAGAAAGGTCTTGGCTGTGGAGGGCGAGGCCTAAGCAAGGGCAAGTTTTGGGTGGTGGGTGGGGCCTATGCTTAGGACCCACAGGGCTGGAAAAGGCCCTGGGGGACGGTGGGGGGTGGGACTTAAGCTCAAGGAACAGAAGGAGCCCAGGCATGTTCCCCACCCTTGGTCTCAGAGGGTGGGGAACCTCACCTGGGAGCCCAGCAGGCTTCCTGGGCTCGAGTGGGTTGGGCAAATGCCCTCCTCTCCTCTCCTGCTCCTCCAGTCCTGGAGGGCCCCTCCTGCTTGCCTCTCCTGATCTCCCAGGCCTCCCTCCTATTCCCCCAGGACCAATGCAGCCACAGGGTGAGGGGAACTTGGAGGGCAGGGAACTGGTCTGGGAGCTCAGCAGGCTCCCCAGGCCTGATTGAGCAGGGCAAATGCCCTCTGCTCCTCTCCCACTCCTCCCAGAGGACCCCTCCTGCCTGTCTCTCCTGATCTCCCTGGCCTTAGGGGCACCGATCCTGTCTGACCTCCACTTCTTCTCCCCCCTCAGTCCTCCCACATCCTACTGGTTCACTTAGGGGTTCCTCCTGTCTCCTTGGGCATCAGGGTCCCCCACCAGCGGCCAGCAGGTGTCCTAGTTGTGGGGAGATGCTAACTCAGTGTCTTCCCACACTGCCATCTTGACTCTGCCCCCCTTTCTCTTGTGGGTGAAGTTTCTAGTAAGAGGAGATGACCCTTGAATCTGATTCTAATCCCAAAGCTCTTCCACTACAGCAGACTGTTTCCACACATGACTGAAGTACATAAGGATCTCTTAGAAAATTGTCAGAAATAGCATTGAACATGTCCCTTGAAGAACCCAGAAAGTAACTCCATCGGTAAAATGGCATCCATCTGGGCACAGATCGAGAGTGCTATGTGCATGAAGAATGCCTCATGTATTCAATGGGGCTCTGGCCACTAAGTGAAGCCAAAGTGTGTGTAAGATTCAATTTAAACAACTAGAAGTAATCATTACAGTCCTTAAAGGCAACTAGAATGGAGATTTTTCATTAGCAGGATCTTGGTTTTAGGAAGACCTGTCTGACTTTTCAGGCTATCTTGTCTCTACTGTTAAAATTAATATTAGAAGGAACTGCTGGCTCAAACACCCAAACATCACACATCTAATATGGACCAATAGGGATGAAGTATTCCCAGCCACATCTGGCTATTGAGCTGGTTAGGAAAACAGCTGGTAACCAGATATTTGCCATCTGTTGTTGGAATAGAACATCTAATGAATGATTGTTCTATGGTAAAATAACCCATAATCTACTGTCCTTGAAATTCATAGAGAGCTCAAGGTTGGAAAAGAACTCATCAAGCAACTAACCAAGCTATTTTGATATTTGTGTACACAGATTTTAAATGGAAACGCATAAACAGAATAAGATAACAATAAATGCAATAAAAGAAATGTCCCCTTTTTTTTTCTTTTTTTTTTATTATTGAGGTATAGTTGACTTACAATATTATACAGATTTCAGGTACACAACATAGTGATTCATAATTTTTAAAGGTTATACTCCATTTATAGTTTTTATAAAACATTGGCTATACTCCCTGTGTTGTACGATATATCCTTGTAGCTTACTCATTTTATACATAGTAGTTTGTACCTCTTTATCCCCTACATCCACCTTGCCTCTCCTCCCTTCCCCCCCCCCCATTGGTAACTACTAGTTTGAACAAGAACCAGATTTATGTATAATGTGTTTACCATGTACTACTATATATTGTGCTAGGCTCGACATACATTATTTTGCTTAATTCTCATGATAACTCTATGAGGTAGAAGCTGTACAATTTTTTTTTTTAAACATCTTTATTGAAGTATAATTGCCTTACAATGGTGTGTTAGCTTCTGCTTTATAACAAAGTGAATCAGTTATACATATACAATATGTTCCCATTTCTCTTCCCTCTTGCATCTCCCTCCCTCCCACCCTCCCCATCCCACCCCTCTAGGTGGTCACAAAGCACCGAGCTGATCTTCCTGTGCTATGCGGCTGCTTCCCACTAGCTATCTATTTTACATTTGGTAGTGTATATATGTCCATGACACTCTCTTACCCTGTCACATCTCACCCCACCCCCTCCCCATATCCTCAAATCCATTCTCTAGTAGGTCTGTGTCTTTATTCCCGTCTTGCCACTAGGTTCTTCATGGCCTTTTTTTTTTTTTTTTTCCCTTAGATTCCGTATATATGTGTTAGCATACTGTATTTGTTTTTCTCTTTCTGACTTACTTCACTCTGTATGACAGACTCTAACTCCATCCACCTCATTACAAATACCTCCATTTCATTTCTTTTTATGGCTGAGTAATATTCCATTGTATATATGTGCCACATCTTCTTTATCCATTCATCTGTCGATGGACATTTAGGTTGCTTCCATGTCCTGGCTATTGTAAATAGAGCTGCAATGAACATTGTGGTACATGACACTTTTTGACCTATGGTTTTCTCAGGGTATATGCCCAGTAGTGGGATTGCTGGGTCGTATGGTAGTTCTATTTGTAGTTTTTTAAGGAACCTCCATACTGTTCTCCATAGTGGCTGTATCAATTTACATTCCCACCAACAGTGCAAGAGAGTTCCCTTTCCTCCACACCCTCTCCAGCATTTATTGTTTCTAGATTTTTTGATGATGGCCATTCTGACTGGTGTGAGATGATATCTCATTGTAGTTTTGATTTGCATTTCTCTAATGATTAATGATGTTGAGCATTCTTTCATGTGTCTGTAGGCCATCTGTATATCTTCTTTGGAGAAATGTCTATTTAGGTCTTCTGCCCATTTTTGGATTGGGTTGTTTGTTTTTTTGTTATTGAGCTGCATGAGCTGCTTGTAAATCTTGGAGATTAATCCTTTGTCAGTTGCTTCATTTGCAAATATTTTCTCCCATTCTGAGGTGGTCTTTTCATCTTGTTTATGGTTTCCTTTGCTGTGCAAAAGCTTTTCAGTTTCATTAGGTCCCATTGGTTTATTTGTGTTCTTATTTCCATTTCTCTGGGAGCTGGGTCAAAAAGAATCTTGCTGTGATGTATGTCATAGAGTGTTCTGCCTATGTTTTCCTCTAAGAGTTTGATAGTGTCTGCCCTTACACTTAGGTCTTTAATCCATTTTGAGTTTATTTTTGTGCATGGTGTCAGGGAGTGTTCTAATTTCATACTTTTACATGTACCTGTCCAATTTTCCCAGCACCACTTATTGAAGAGGCTGTCTTTTCTCCACTTTATATGCTTGCCTCCTTTATCAAAGATAAGGTGACCATATGTGTGTGGGTTTATCTCTGGGCTTTCTATCCTGTTCCATTGATCTATATTTCTGTTTTTGTGCCAGTACCAAACTGTCTTGATTACTGTAGCTTTGTAATATAGTCTGAAGACAGGGAGCCTGATTCCCCCAGCTCCATTTTTCGTTCTCAAGATTGCTTTGGCTATTCGGGGTCTTTTGTGTTTCCATACAAATTGTGAAATTTTTTGTTCTAGTTCTGTGAAAAATGCCAGTGGTAGTTTGATAGGGCTTGCATTGAATCTGTAGATTGCTTTGGGTAGTAGAGTCATTTTCACAATGTTGATTCTTCCAATCCAGGAACATGGTATATCTCTCCATCTATTTGTATCATCTTTAATTTCTTTCATCAGTGTCTTATAATTTTCTGCATACAGGTCTTTTGTCTCCTTAGGTAGGTTTATTCCTAGATATTTTATTCTTTTTGTTGCAATGGTAAACGGGAGTGTTTTCTTAATTTCACTTTCAGATTTTTGATCATTAGTGTATAGAAATGCAAGAGATTTCTGTGCATTAATTTTGTATCCTGCTACTTTACCAAATTCATTGATTAGCTCTAGGAGTTTTCTGGTAGCATCTTTAGGATCCTCTATGTATAGTATCATGTCATCTGCAAATAGTGACAGCTTTACTTCTTCTTTTCCGATTTGGATTCCTTTTATTTCTTTGTCTTCTCTGATTGCTGTGGCTAACACTTCCAAAACTATGTTGAATAATAGTGGTGAGAGTGGGCAACCTTGTCTTGTTCCTGATCTTAGTGGAAATGGTTTCAGTTTTTCACCATTGAGGACAATGTTGGCTGTGGGTTTGTCATATATGGCCTTTATTATGTTGAGGAAAGTTCCCTCTATGCCTACTTTCTGCAGGGCTTTTATCATAAATGGGTGTTGAATTTTGTCGAAAGCTTTCTGTGCATCTATTGAGATGATCATATGGTTTTTCTCCTTCAATTTGTTAATATGGTGTATCACATTGATTGATTTGCGTATATTGAAGAATCCTTGCATTCCTGGGATAAACCCCACTTGATCATGGTGTATGATCCTTTTAATGTGCTGTTGGATTCTGTTCGCTAGTATTTTGTTGAGGATTTTTGCATCTATGTTCATCAGTGATATTGGCCTGTAGTTTTCTTTCTTTGTGACATCTTTGTCTGGTTTTGGTATCAGGGTGATGGTGGCCTCGTAGAATGAGTTTGGGAGTGTTCCTCCCTCTGCAATATTTTGGAAGAGTTTGAGAAGGATAGGTGTTAGCTCTTCTCTAAATGTTTGATAGAATTCTCCTGTGCAGCCATCTGGTCCTGGGCTTTTGTTTGTTGGAAGTTTTTTAATCACAGTTTCAATTTCAGTGCTTGTGATTGGTCTGTTCATATTTTCTATTTCTTCCTGGTTCAATCTCGGCAGTTTGTGCATTTCTAAGAATCTGTCCATTTCTTCCAGGTTGTCCATTTTATTGGCATAGAGTTGCTTGTAGTAATCTCTCATTATCTTTTGTATTTCTGCAGTGTCAGTGGTTACTTCTTCTTTTTCATTTCTAATTCTATTGATTTGAGTCTTCTCCCTTTTTCTCTTGATGAGTCTGGCTAATGGTTTATCAATTTTGTTTATCTTCTCAAAGAACCAGCTTTTAGTTTCATTGATTTTTGCTATTGTTTCCTTCATTTCTTTTTCATTTATTTCTGACCTGATCTTTATAATTTCTTTCCTTCTGCTAGCTTTGGGGTTTTTTTGTTCTTCTTTCTCTAATTGCTTTAGGTGCAAGGTTAGATTGTTTATTCGAGATGTTTCCTGTTTCTTGATGTAGGCTTGTATTGCTATAAACTTCCCTCTTAGCACTGCTTTTGCTGCGTCCCATAGGTTTTGGGTCGTCGTATCTCCATTGTCATTTGTTTCTAGGTATTTTTTGATTTCCCCTTTGATTTCTTCAGTGATCACTTCGTTATTAAGTAGTGTATTGTGTAGCCTCCATGTGTTTGTATTTTTTACAGATCTTTTCCTGTAATTGATATCTAGTCTCATAGCGTTGTGGTCGGAAAAGATACTTGATACTATTTCAATTTTCTTAAATTTACCAAGGCTTGATTTGTGACCCAAGATATGATCTATCCTGGAGAATGTTCCATGAGCACTTGAGAAAAATGAGTATTCTGTTGTTTTTGGGTGGAATGTCCTATAAATATCAATTAAATCCATCTTGTTTAATGTATCATTTAAAGCTTGTGTTTCCTTATTTATTTTCATTTTGGATGATCTGTCCATTGGTGAAAGTGGGGTGTTAAAGTCCCCTACTATGATTGTGTTGCTGTCCATTTCCCCTTTTATGGCTGTTAGTATTTGCCTTATGTATTGAGGTGCTCCTATGTTGGGTGCATAAATATTTACAATTGTTATACCTTCCTCTTGGATCGATCCCTTGATCATTATATAGTGTCCTTCTTTGTCTCTTGTAATAGTCTTTATTTTAAAGTCTATTTTGTCTGATATGAGAATTGCTACTCCAGCTTTCTTTTGATTTCCATTTGCATGGAATATCTTTTTCCATCCCCTCACTTTCAGTCTGTATGTGTCTCTAGGTCTGAAGTGGGTCTCTTGTAGACAGCATATATATGGGTCTTGTTTTTGTATCCATTCAGCCAGCCTGTGTCTTTTGGTGGGAGCATTTAATCCATTTACATTCAAGGTAATTATCGATATGTATGTTCCTATTCCCATTTTCTTAAATGTTTTGGGTTTGTTATTGTAGGTGTTTTCCTTCTCTTGTGTTTCTTGCCTAGAGAAGTTCCTTTAGCATTTGTTGTAAAGCTGGTTTGGTGGTGCTGAACTCTCTCAGTTTTTGCTTGTCTGTAAAGGTTTTAATTTCTCCATCACATATGAATGAGATCCTTGCTGGGTAGAGTAATCTTGGTTGTAGGTTCTTCTCCTTCATCACTTAAGTATATCCTGCCACTCCCTTCTGGCTTGCAGAGTTTCTGCTGAAAGATCAGATGTTAACCTTATGGGGATTCCCTTGTGTGTTATTTGTTTTTTTTCCCTTGCTGCCTTTAATATGCTTTCCTTATATTTAATTTTTGACAGTTTGATTAATATGTGTCTTGGTGTGTTTCTCCTTGGGTTTATCCTGTATGGGACTCTCTGTGCTTCCAGGACTTGATTAACTATTTCCTTTCCCATATTAGGGAAGTTTTCAACTATAATCTCTTCAAATATTTTCTCAGTCCCTTTCTTTTTCTCTTCTTCTTCTGGGACCCCTATAATTCGAATGTTGGTGCATTTAATGTTGTCCCAGAGGTCTCTGAGACTGTCCTCAGTTCTTTTCATTCTTTTTTCTTTATTCTTCTCTGCAGTAGTTATTTCCACCATTTTATCTTCCAGGTCACTTATCCGTTCTTCTGCCTCAGTTATTCTGCTATTGATCCCTTTTAGAGTATTTTTAATTTCATTTATTATGTTGTTCATCATTGCTTGGTTCCTCTTTAGTTCTTCTAGGTCCTTGTTAAATGTTTCTTGCATTTTCTCTATTCCATTTCCAAGATTTTGGATCATCTTTACTATCATTATTCTGAATTCTTTTTCAGGTAGCCTGCCTATTTCCTCTTCATTTGTTAGGTCTGGTGTGTTTTTACCTTGCTCCTTCATCTGCTGTGTGTTCTTCTGTCTTCTCATTTTGCTTATCTTACTGTGTTTGGAGTCTCCTTTTTGCAGGCTGCAGGTTCATAGTTCCTGTTGTTTTTGATATCTGTCCCCAGTGGCTAAGGTTGGGTCAGTGGGTTGTGTAGACTTCCTGGTGGAGGGAACTAGTGCCTGAGCTCTGGTGGATGAGGCTGGATCTTGTCTTTCTGGTGGGCACGTCCATGTCTGGTGGTGTATTTTGGGGTGTCTGTGGCCTTATTATGATTTTAGGCAGCCTCTCTGCTAATGGATGGGGCTGTGTTCCTGTCTTGCTAGTTGTTTGGCATAGGGTGTTCAGCACTGTAGCTTGCTGGTCATTGAGTGATGCTGGGTCTTGATGTTGAGATGGAGATCTCTGAGAGATTTTTGCCGTTTGGTATTACATGGAGCTGGGAGGTCTCTTGTGGACCAGTGTCCTGAAGTTGGCTCTCCCACCTCCGAGGTACGGCCCTGATGCCTGGCTGAAGCACCAAGAGCCTTTCGTCCACCCGGCTCAGAGTAAAAGGGAGAAAAAATAGAAAGAAAGAAAGAAAGAAAGAAAGAGGCTTATAATATAGTGAAGTAAAATAAAGCTATTATAAAGCAAAGCTATACAGACAAAATCTCCCCCAGAAGCATATACATATACACTCACAAAAAAAAGGAAAAGGGGAAAAATTAATATATCCTGCTCCCAAAGTCCACCTCCTGAATTTGGGATGATTCGTTTTCTATTCAGGTATTCAACAGATGCAGGCACATCAAGTTGTTTGTGGAGCTTTAATCCGCTGCTTCTGAGGCTGCTGGGAGAGATTTCCCCTCCTCGTCTCAGTTCGCACAGCTCCTGGGGATCAGCTTTGGATTTGGACCTGCCTCTGCGTGTAGGTCACCTGAGGGCATCTGTTCCCTGCCCAGACAGGACGGGGTTAAAGGAGCAGCTGCTTCGGGGGCTCTGGCTCACCCAGGCCGCGGGGAGGGAGGGGTACAGAGGAGGCGGGGCGAGCCTGCGGCGTCAGAGGCCGGCGTGACGTTGCACCAGCCTGAGGTGCGCCGTGCGTTCTCCCGGGGAAGTTGTCCCTGGATCACAGGACGCTGGCAGTGGCGGGCTGCACGGGCTCCCGGGAGGGGCGGTGTGGAGAGTGACCTGTGCTCGCACACAGGCTTTTTGGAGGCGGCAGCAGCAGCCTTAGCGTCTCACGCTCGTCTCTGGGGTCCACGCTGATCGCCGCGGCTCGCGCCAGTCTCTGGAGTTCGTTTAGGCGGCGCTCTGAATCCCCTCTCCTTGCGCGCCGCGAAACAAAGAGGCAAGAAAAAGTCTCTTGCCTCTTCGGCAGCTGCAGACTTTTCCCCGGTCTCCCTCCCAGCCAGCTGTGGTGCGCTAACCCCTTCAGGCTGTGTTCACGCCGCCAACCCCAGTCCTCTCCCTGCGATCCGACCGAAGCCCGAGCCTCCGCTCCCAGCCCCCACCCGCCCCGGCGGGTGAGCAGACAAGCCTCTCGGGCTGGTGAGCGCTGCTCGGCGCCGAGCCTCTGTGCGGGAATCTCTCCGTTTTTCCCTCTGTGCCCCTGTTGCTGTGGGATCCGCGCTGTTAGCCTCGGCTCGCGCCCGTCTCTGAAGTTCGTTTAGGCGGCGCTCTGAATCCCCTCTCCTCGCGCACCAGGAAACAGGGAAGAAAAAGTCTCTTGCCTCTTCGGCAGCTGCAGACTTTTCCCCGGTCTCCCTCCCAGCCAGCTGTGGTGCACTAACCCCTTCAGGCTGTGTTCACGCCGCCAACCCCAGTCCTCTCCCTGGGATCCGACCGAAGCCCGAGCCTCAGCTCCCAGCCCCGCCCGCCCCGGCGGCTGAGCAGACAAGCCTCTCGGGCTGGTGAGTGCTGGTCAGCGCCGAGCCTCCGTGCGGGAAGTGCGGGAATCTCTCTGCTTTGCCCTCCGCACCCCTGTGGCTGCGCTCTCCTCTGTGGCTCCGAAGCTTCCCCCCTCTGCCACCCGCAGTCTCTGCCCACGAAGGGGCTTCCTAGTGCGTGGAAATCTTTCCTCCTTCACAGCTCCCTCCCACTGGTGCAGGTGCCGTCCCTATTCTTTTGTCTCTGTTATTTCTTTTTTCTTTTGCCCTACCCAAGTACGGGGGGAGTTTCTTGCCTTTTGGGAGGTCTGACGTTTTCTGCCAGCGTTCAGTGGGTGTTCTGTAGGAGCAGTTCCACGTGTAGATGTATTTCTACTGTATCTGTGGGAAGGAAGGTGATCTCCGCGTCTTACTCTTTCGCCATCTTCTCAGAAAAAATCTGTACAATTTGATTATTTGCTTCATCTGCTACATTGCCTTTAAGAGTTTATGTCCAGATTAGTAACATCAATCAACCTGTGTGCTTTGACTAGAATTCAAGGCAGGCCTCTCAATCAAAGAGCAACCATTAAGTGTAACAATTTACAAATCTTATGGGTGTTCTCTTCTACTTTTGATTGATTAAATTCTGCTCATAGTTCTTTTTCTGATTAGTTACAAGTCTCTTTGCCTGAGTAATTGTGTCATAATGTCTTACAGTTGTATAGTAAAGGAAATGTCCCCTTTAACTCAAAGGATGGATATCATGTTTTCAGAGCCTAAGGCACAAGATCTACATCTCAGAAGGGGTATTAAGACTATAGAAAGCATATTTTCAAACAAAAATTCTATGTCCTTCGTTTAAAACAGCCACACTCCACCTGCCTTTGTTGACTGTTGAATTTTTCTCCTATAAATATATCCATGGCTCATTGTTCTCCTATGTTACCCTCTTACCTATCAACTAAACATTTTCCATCTCTTCTAACTTTTCATCACTCTTGGAGACTTTTAAGTGTCGAAGCCTCTGCAACAGTTACTCTTAATCTGAATTTTGTCTACCTGCTTTGGGATAACATTTGTTTCATCCAATTCTTGTGCCTTGAACTCTTTCTGTTTATTCACTTCCTCCTGAAATTACCCTTGTGCTATTTAGAAATTTAGCACCTTTCATCCTTCAAATCATCCTTCCATCTCACTTCTTCCTCTGGCATTCATGGGTAACCAACAAGGTCTTACATACATGAGTGCCTTCTCTGGAAAGTACTTCTAGCCCCTGACAAAGGGACACATACAATGGATGTTGCTATTTTTGAAACACATTCAGATTGGAAAATCCATCCGTAAGACAGGGAAAGCTACATGGATGTAAGCAGATGTAAGAATAAAGTCCAAACTGGGGGGAAATTGAACACAATTGAAAAAATCCACAGTTCTGAACTTTCAGGAGCTCACTGAGTTGTACAGGTCTCAGTCTGAGTGTGCTGATGGGAAACAGTGTGACTCATCTGTGCAGAAAGACACATCCCACTTTCAGTGATGGTGCTTGGTCACTGGGCTCATTGCACATCATGACAGATGTGGGGGAAGAGACAGGGAGTAGTGTGTGAATTGAAAGAGCTTGTTTTGCCCATTCTCTGTATCAGTCCTTTCTCACAGCACAGGGTGGCAAACAATGGGGTAGGTGGCCAAGTTTTCCTAACAGAGAAGAAAAATCTGACTTTGCTACTCATTTAATTCTCCCTGCTTCACTATTCCCTATAGTGAATTGTTTTTGCTGAATCCACCATTAAAATGTTAACCACAACCACTACAGCTATCAAGCTAACATTTTCTACACTATGAAATCCTCGTGAAAGCCTTTGACTTACGAGTATTTAGCATTTGCCTGAGCGAACAACATAAATCTCAGCCCCAAAGATAATCTCTCAGAATGTCATCAGAAAAGATGATGGGAGGGTTACGATGAAAATGCTGCATCAAAGGGAGGTTTCACAAGAAAAGAGAAAATATTCAGATACCTCTTCATGCAATGAGGGTCAAAAAATAATTTAAATTATTAAATTTGATTTAAATTTAGTCATCAGATAATCAAGCAGAATACCCACATCATTTACAAAAGGAATTTATGAAAAGCACTTTCTTAATTATTTCCTATCATATATGCCAGTGTTCACCTGGCATATAAACCATGTCTCATTTATGGCTGTGGGTACTACTGTGTGCCTTTCACATCTCTCACTCTTTCATTGCCATAGTAACCAATGTGCTTTAATGACAGGAGCACAGGAGGACTAAAATAAAGTACTAAATGTAAAAGGGATAAAGTATTATTAGGTTGAATGAATACCAAACTAAAAATATGTTTATTTGAAGAGCTATTGATTTTATTACTACAGATTTAAAACAATGTGCCAAACTCATTTTTTAGCTGCCTATCAATAATGACAATATTGAGTCAGATGTTACTTGTATTTTTTCTTGAGGATCCAACTTTCCAAATTAATAATTGTTTTTACTTATTTTCTCAAATGAAACAATGACAAACCAGTACTACATCCTTCATTTGGTCCCCATTTAGTTTCCACACACAGACTGAAAATGAAGTCAAACATAATTCTAACATGGTTATACAATCAGATTTATCTGTCTGGCAGAGCTAGAGTTTGGGGGCAATTTTTGAATGAGCGTATAAAATGGAAGTAAAAATAGTTTCCGCAGGGTAATAGCAGAGGAGGTGTCAAAGGAGTCAAAGATGGGCTGCCTGAAGGGGAATAACGTAAGGAAAAATATAAAAGGAGGAGAGGATGATGGAAAAGGAGGGCATGATGGAGAGAGGGCCCCAGGTGCTTTTTATCATGTTGACCTCAGCCAGCTCAGTCACCCACTGAGGACCTGTGCACGGCAAGCACTTTACAAGATGCTCCCAGGAGGCTCAGAAGGTAGCAAGGCAGCCTACAGATACCCTGAATGTCATACATATGATTCCATGATGAAATCAGGCAGATCTACAAGTTTTGTTAACATCAAACACTGTACTTAAGGGATTGCTAGACATGTGACTTGCCAGAGTGGTTCCATTTCCACTTTTTCATTCCTGAGTTGATGGCAAAAGTCTCAGTTTTGAAATGATAAAGAAGGAACCAAGGAATAGCCAACCTAATTCCCCGTTCCTCCTGCCATCATCACCAGAGTTTCTAAATACGTAACGGTAGCAACTATTATTTACTGAACATGAAGGTATGCCAGGAACAAGGCCAAGTTTTCCTAAGCATTGATTTATTTTATCTTCAGAATGACCACATTCTGGATGTGCCTGACAAATTCCACAGAGTGTCATTTAATATGTTCTTTTCTCCTTTATTTTTCCTGTAAATTCTAAGTTATGTCTAGAGATGTGATACTTCTGGGTTAAACATTTTGGAAAAAGTACTACACAGATGCCCTGAGGTACTTCCTATGGCATTAAATCAGGAAGTGCACAATCTCAGGGTTCCCACCATAGGAAATGCTGACTTTGATCATTTGGTTAAGGTGGTGACTGCTTTATCCCTCAACATTAACAGTACATTTTCCTGTTTGGAATCTGAAAAAATTCGGAGGGGTGATACTTTGTCACCATTAGATACCCTGTTCCCCCAGATCTTTCACATAACAATTTTAGCATTCATTGATAATTCTTGCCAGAACTAGTCATTACAGTTGGATTTGCAAAATGGTTATTTTCACATTCTATTATTCTTTTTGCGTTTATTAGGTAACATTCTTTTAAAAAGAAGAGATTTCCTTTTTTTCTCTTTCTTTTTTTTGGAATATCTTTTCTGAATTCATTAATTTGTATTTATTTAGTTGTTATGGCTGTGCTATTATCTCAATGGATAAGCTATATTTATATCTATCTATCTATCTACACAATGGAATATTATTCAGCCTTAAAAAGGAAGGAAATTCTGACACATGCTACAACATGGATGAACCTTGAGCACATTATGCCAGGTGAAGTAAGCCAGTCACAAAAGAACAAATACTGTACAATTCCACTTATATGAGGTACCTCAAGCAGTCACACTCCTAGAGGCAGAAAGTAGAACAGTGGCTGCAGGAGCAGGGGGGAGTAAGAAATGGGGAGTTTTTATCTAATGGGTACAGAGTTTTAGTTTGGGAAGATGAAAGAGTTCTGGAAATGGACGGCAGTAATGGGTGCACAACAGTGTGAATGTCCTAAATGCCACTGAACTGTACACTTTCAGATGGTTAAGATGGTAAGTTTTATGTTACGTATATTTTACCATAATTTAAAAAAAATACGAAACAAGTAAAATCTATCTGAAAATATAGTAGCATGAAACAACCATTTATTGTGCTCACTGGTTCTGTGGGTCAGGAATTTGAACAAAGCATCTGAACAGAGGGATAGCTCATCTCATTCGAAGGTTTGGGTCATCACTCACATGTCTGATTGTTGATCATGGCTCTTGGCTGGGGACCTCAGCTCCTCTCAGCAAGATCCTCTCCATGTGGTCTCTCTGCACCGGCTAGTTTTGGTTTCCTCCTAGGATGGTGTTGAGGTAGGAGGTAGATGGGCCCCTGGGCTGAGCAGCTGGAGTTTGTCAAGTGGAGTAAATTGAAGCTTTGTTTTCCCTGACACTCCAAGGACAAAGTTAATGGCAGGATCTGAGATCTGCTGGAGTAAAGAGATTAAACGACCACATCTATTACTCCTGAGATCAAGGAAACCTCCCCGACTGCAGATGTGAAGGAAGGCTCCTCGGGGAGTCAAAAAGGTAGGGGGCATCATCTCATAATATATGTGGTCATACTCCTTTGAGCCTCTGTGCTGGAATCCATCTTGGCAAAAAGATGTGCACACGTATTGGGAGAGTTCTAGGGCAGGTCAGATATGGAAAAAGAAGCGAGATAATTGGTTAGAGGAGAAACAAGACCCAGAAGAACTGCCTCATATAAGTGATTTAAATCACGTCTCTGGCACATTCCTCATTCAGGACGGCCGCCCTCCTCTCTGGGTGAGTATTTCTGCCTTGCTTCTGTCTTAAATAAATAAATTGTTTCTCTGTGTGCCCTCCCAAGTTATGCTGTGTCTCTAATGATAAACTTTGTACCTGTGTTTGCAGTTTTTTCCTCCTTAGAACATTCTTGTTACAATAGGGGCAAGGGCCAGGGCTACTTTGCTTCTAGCTTTTAGCCGCTAGTGGTCTAGCAGCTAGGACTCCTGGTTTTCATCCAGGCTACTCAGGTTCAACTACTGGGCAGGGAAATAAGATCCTGCTTCAAGCCACCACTCACTGCTGTCCCACCAAGAACAGCGTCAAACACAAGCATTAAGAGAGAGAGAGAGGCAGGCATACACTTTATCCTTTTTATAACCTAGCCTCAGAAGCCACATAGACTGCTATGTTTGCATTCTCTGTAGGTTGGAGTAGTCACAAATACAGATCTACATTCAAGGAAGAGTCACAGACCCTCCAACTCAGTAGAAGGACTTTCAGTCACATTGTAATAAGAACCTAGAGCATATGGGAACACTCCCAGGCACACACATGCATGCACACACACGCATAGCTGTCATGAAAAAAACAGCTATGAAAAATATTTGCCAGCCATAAGGTGTGACTGTCAATTACATTAATTATATCTTTTGTTGTTCCAATTGACCCAAAAGCTGCAGTGTGAGTCCCTTCAAACCTGTGCCCACATTCTTCTGATATCGCTCTGGGAATCTTTGGGTTCTACCTTGATTTCCAGCTCAACACAATATATCAGACTCATTTTACACAATATATCAGACTCATTTTATTCTTTTTCTGGCCCAACTGTGACTCAGCATTTCTCAAAGGAGGCCTAGTTCTTTTATATGGGAAATCTATATACTGCCAATGTTCATTGCTACTAGGGTGTCACTGCTTCTAAGCCCTTTCAGTGGACAGAGCTAGAAATTTTTTTTAAAACATGAATTCATACTGTATTTCCAATTAAAATTTAATATCACAAAGTTTTTCCTTACTTCCTTTGTTTTATTTTAAATCTTACATTAAAATGTTAGTTCCTAATAATGTTAAAATATTTATTTGCTTTATCCAATGATATTCATTTAAAATTTAAATTACAACACCACTACTATTATTAACAATAAAACTGCTGAGTGAGCTTTAAAATTTATTTTTAGTTCTCATTGCCTTTAGAATATAACCTGATAAATATATTTAACCAGAGTACTCTATTAAGGATTATTTAACACAATATTTTCTGAACACAATATTTTCTCTACAACTTTATGTTATTAATTTGATATAAATTTGGATTTATTTGTTACCGTTTGTGCTCAATATTAGGGCTTATTTTTTCTGTCTGATTTAAGTTATTGGAGATTTTATATATGTATGGATGAGGGTATATATGTAAATACACACACACATAGTTCAAAAGTCAAATTATTTAGAAGATTTCTCAGAGATGTCTTCCTCCCAACTCTAACCCCTTTACTCCATTGCCTACCACACCCTATAGCTATGTTCTTTTGTTTCTCCCTATTTTCTTTTTCTTGTGAAATAGTAAGTCCTCATGCTTTACTGTTTTACACTTCACCTTGACCTGGAAGAATGTACTGAGAAGGCAGCATCACAAAATGGAGGGTCCTGGCCCTGAGTCACACTGTGGAGAAGCCCCTGGGCAGCACTGGGCTTTGCACAAGTTTAGCATTCAACTTGTGTTGTGCTCTGTTAGGAGATCTCAGAGTTTGTTACTGCAGTGTAGCCCATCTTATCTTGACCTCTTTTCAATTCCCACTGCTACTGATGTTACATTACAAGAGCATTCATCATACAGTGCTTAGCACATCCTCTGCTCCAACCCACTCACTCACATAGTTCATGACTTCTTTTACCCCTTCATTATGTGGATTTGAACATGTGAAAGGCAAACTTTTTTAGTTCTTTATAATGATCCACTAGCATCTCGGAAGAGCTGCTCTTGAAAATATGATTTGCTGATTTAGTCAGAGCAAGTTAAGCCTACTTAAGAGTATTGACCAAGGTTGGATGTATGCAAGCTTGAAGACTGTTGCTTCCACAGTGCTAAATTGCTCTGCAGGAAGTAGGGATAGAATTTGAAAAGGGCAATATGGAAAGGAAGAGTAGGGGACTTATGGGTTGAGCATTGAAGCAGCAAAGAAAGGCTGAGTAGACATAGCCACCAGGTCACAGAAACAAAGAGTCCTGGGGAGGAAGAACATCTACTGAAGATGCCCTCACATGAAATGCTTGATGCAATGTAAACTACTTCTCTATCTCCCCAACACATTCTTCACTAATTTTTGTCTTTCAACAATGCTTTCACACAAAGGGAGTTTGTTTTGGAAAAGCCCAATGAACAGACCTAGGGGACAACTGACCTCTGGGTTATAAGCCTAACAGAGTTTACAATATCTATTCAAGGAAAAAAAAACTCTTATAGGTTATTGCAAGTTATTGAGTATAGTTCCCTGTGCTATACAGTAAGTCTTTGTTGGTTATCTATTTTATATATAGTAATGTGTATATTTTAAAGAATCTAAAAAAGAATATATGTGTGTGTGTGCGTATATAACTGAATCACTTTGCTGTACACCTGAAACTAAGACAACATTGTAAATCAACTATATTTCAATAAAAATGTTTTTTAAAAGACAAAAAATAATGACTCGAAAAGAAGTCCAAAAGAGAACCTGTTAAATATTCATGCAGTTTTTTAAAAGTCGGGGAATTATAGATACTTTTTATTCTTTTTGTCTTATTTTCCTAAACTCTCTTTAATGAGCATGAGTTTTAATAAAACCAGTTGATTTTTTAAAAGCTGTTAATTAATTAAGGAAACCTGAAAGAACACCAAATCATCAGCCTGCCATGGGGCGCACACTTGTCTAGGTGGCCCTGCCACCTGCCCTATCCAGACACCACTGGAATCTCTTTGGTAGAGAACAACTTCCAAATACAGTAGACATCTTTTAGTTCTTACTTTTATTAGCTCTTGATGACATGTAATACTGTAGCTCACACCTTCCATTTGAAATAGTCTTTTCTCCCAGCTTGCTTAAATTTCCTTTATTCATCCCAGTTCCATGCAAGAAAACAGAAATTCTAGGTATTTCTGAAGAAAGAAGCTTTTAATCCAGGGAATTCATTGTTTACCTAAAATCACTGGATGAACCAGAAGAGTAGAAGTCAGGGGGCTTCCACCGGGATGCAGAGTTGAGGAACATCACCAAAACAATGACGTAGGTGAGGTGCAGGGTGGTGTAGCTGTCACACCTGTGTTCCCACACCTGTGCCCTCCCTGCCTGTCTCTTAGCACTCACAGAGCTGGTGACCACACACTGGACCACTGAGTTCAGCCCCCATAGCTGCCCCCAACATTCAGGGCCTCACTGCTTGTTTGCCAGCAGAGCCAGCAGGAGGAATATGGCCTCTGCCTCCCTGTAGCCATCCATGTCTTGCGTCAGTGCATCTAACTAGCAAAAACTAATTGTCATCTGAAACCCTAGTGGCCTGTGCATCTGGGAAATGTTTGGTTTTGTTTTTACTTTTACCCTTTCAACTTCTGACTCTGGAAGGAGGGTGAAGTGGAGGTAGAGGATGTTAGCGCGCTGCATCTACCCAACTCCTGTTCATAGATGTTCTCATGGTTCTCCAGCCTTGGTTCCTCACAGGCACCTGGGTCTGCATCTCTTGAACCACATACTCATTGGGAGGATCTTTTTCCCTTCTTGTTTTCAACTTCTATCTGTTTGTTAATGAATCTCAGGCCAGCATTGCCAGCCCAGGTCTCTCCCCTGAATGCGTCACTTGAAATCCCTACTAGGATGTCTCACAAACTGCTTCGGCTCAATGTGTCAAGAACTTAACAGATCACACACCTTCACCAACACACTTGTTCACTTTCATGACCAATTTCTCCCACTTCACCCATCTCTTGGCTGATATCTCTTGGGTGTCATCTTAACTGTCCCCAAACTGGCAAATCTGAGCAGATGGTGCTTTTGTATTCTCCGAGGTGTCTCTATCATCTGGGATCTTGAAACTCATGGAGAGCAGGAACAGTCCTGTATTTGACCCACAAGAAACATCTCCTCCAATGAGTCTGCTGATGACTCCAAGTTCTGCTCCAAATGAACATCTGCCACTAGGCATTCCCACATCCATTCAGTGGGATTTTGTCTCCCTGTCTTTTAGTTCCTCCGCACTTTGCCTTACCTCCCCTGGAAGATCACTGTGCTCTACCCTCATACCTTCCTTTGGATTGAAAGACAGTCATGGGCAGGTGGTTTCTGACAAATCCCAATGTTTCATGGAGTAAAGTCTTAAAATACCCTAAAAGGCAAGAAAACTGCTGACAATCAAAGAACAAAAGATGTATTGATAAACACAAAACTCCTACAGCTTCCTTAAAACTACACTAATCCATGGACTGCCACAGGAGACATTCCTCTGTACCTACTGATGTGCAGAGGAAACACTAGTCTCACTTCTGAAATCGATTTCACCATTTTCCAGTTCAGGTCATTTCAATGGAATTACCAAAGGATTACTGCATAGCATTGGAACTTTCCATTCAATTAAATCTGTACTAAGAGTCAAAGAAACATGAAAAGAAAATTTTTGCTATGTTTATGTTTATTGCAAAGAGATCAGTTTGGGATTAGTGAAAAATGAAGATTAGTTAAATGAAAGAACCAGCAGTTTCTACTGCAAACTCAACATAGTCCTGTCAGTGAGGTTGGCTTTCATTTCTTCCTTACAGCCTTCAAACCAGGGAAGGATATGATTATCTTCATTTTACAGGTAAAGAAAATGGGGCTTTCAGAGGCTAGGTGACTTGTTCAAAATTAACAGTCAGTAAATTGAAGAGTCTAGATTCTAACCCAGGTCTGTCTCATTCTTCACCATTCTGCTGTACTTTAAGAACAGACCTGTAATTAGCATAGAATTAAAAGAATGGGGAAATTCTGTGGGGGAGTTCCTCTAATGAGTAGGTAAGAGTGATTTGTAATAACATATCAAAGGACTGTAAGTAAATTAGTGCTTCCCTCTGCAGAGGGGGCTTTGAAAATGAGTTGAGTTAGGTTGGGTCTCAGTGCTCAGCCTTCCTGCGAGCAGCATCCGAGCATCCTATAATTCCACACCTTGCTCTCTGAGTCATCATTCCACTTTTGTGAAGGTGAAGATTGATTAGATTTGACTATGTGCATTTCATCAAACCAGAAGAATAAAAAACATCAAGCACCACCATTTTTTATAGTATCAATTTAATTAATTTGGGGTGGTGAAGCTTTGTGACATTAGAGTCCCAGCCTCCACCGAGCTCCATCAGGGTGGGAGGAGGCCCCCTGACAGATCTGTTCACACAGATGGGTGTCCTCACTGCATCCTGGCATGGGAGGAGGTCCCTGGTAAGGCAGTAGGTCTCCTGCATTGGAACCCAGTCCCCACAACTCAGAAAGTTACTTATCCCGTCCCCATGGCAATTTTTAAATCTGACAAGCAGGAATGACAGAGTCCCTACTTCTTGGGGAACACGAAAGTTGTTAATACTTGCGCATAGAATAGTCTTTATAAATTCTACCTACTGCTATTATAGTCAGTAATCCTATACAGGTTGTCAAAAAAAAAATTAATCAGTCGATCTAGGAAAGATTGGAAAGTTTTATTCAAGCCAAATTTGAGGATTATAACCCAAGAAGAGCGTCTCAGAAAGTTCTGAGAACTGTTCCGCCATTAGAAGTCAAGACACGGTTTATATACGTTTTTTGAGACAGAGGGCTATACATCAAATGACATATTTTTGACAGTTTACGTAATCCAGATTTAAGCACCATAATGGTGGGTCATGTGACCCTTTACAAGATCAAGAAGGAATGTTGTCTTTTAAAAAGTTGTCTTATTGATGCTGGGAAAATGTTGCTGTTTATGGCTGAGCAGGTATTCCTGCTGATGGGAAAGGTCTGGTCCATGCATAATGCTGATACACAATGTACAGTTAGGGGAGAGGGGAGGCCAAAGGGCAGAGAAGAATTTTTATGTTTAATTTTTTTTGTCTTGTCATAAATATGAATTTTATTTCACAAAGTTTACAATAGATGTTTTGAATTTGAAGATTGCTATGGACCACATGTTTGTGTTCCCCCCAAATTCATATGTTGAAATCCTAATACCCAAGATGATGGTATTTAGATCATGAAGGTGGAACCCTCATGATGGGATTAATGCCCTTATAAGAAAAGACAGAAAGAAAGTGTGCTTCCTCTCTCTTTCTGCCATGTGGGACACAGTGAGAAGATGGCCGTCTACACATCAGGAAGTGAGCCCTCGCCCAACAACAGAACCACTACACCTTGATCTTGAGCTTCCCAGCCTCCAAAACTGGGAGAAATAAATATTTTCTGTTTAAGCCACCCAGTCTGTGACACTTTGTTGTAGCTGCCAAACTGACTAATACAGGGATGAAGGGCAGGAAGGCAGGGAGGGAGGGGAATGGAAGAACTAGGCATCTAAAAGTCAGTTTTTTTCTGGGAAGATTTTAATATCACTTGGAAAACTCTACTCTGTAGACCTCGAATGGTTGACTCTGCTGGGTCTCCCAAAAGAACCCTTCTTTTTCCAGGACATGATCAGGGCAACTCGGGTTTCCCAAGGCCATGCCAAGGGGTAGCTCTTTACAATGAGGTCAACCCAGCAGCCACTGGAGAAATCTTGATAACGAACTAGTGTTGACCTCTAACGAGTTTCTAAGACCGCTCACATCACCCCTGGAACATTCTCAAGCATCACACTGGCATCACAGCTGTGTAATCTGGGTAACAATAACATTAAGAAAAACCAACATCCTGGGGATGATTCCAGTGATCAGGGCACTGTAATTGCTATAATTAAAAGCAAATCAAACACTGCAGCAAAAGTAGGTAAGCCATCCACTCGGTATAATCTTGATGAGAGTGGAAGCCAACATTTTTTTTAACCGAAGGTAAACACGTTTCTATAACACGCACAAAGAATTGGTTGGGACTCTGAATGGGTGTGTCTCAGTGTGCTGCTGGATATTAAAAGATAAGCTCATCAGTGCAGCCATACCTCAGACAATTTCTGGAACCCTGAATCCCAGAGCATAGTGTATCTTTCATTCCAGTTGTCACTCGACGCTGTCTTTAAGTAAAAACACATTGATCCAAAGACAAGCTCACTCTTTCTTTGTACGGGGACAATTCCTTTTAAATCCAGAGCAGAAAAAAGAGTTTACCTTTTTTCTCTAATTGCTTCATCTGCAGAAGTGTCGTACTCTTGAGAACCTTATATTTTCTCATATCTCTTCTGCAGTAAAGGGTATATGACAGATGGTGATGGAAATCTTGGCAGTGCACATACAAGGTTTATATACAGCAAGTCAATCATGGAAACTGAAGCTGGGACCACCAGTGGAATCTGGGGAAATATGATCTTATTTTAGGTCAACCTTCTGTGACTTCTCTGTCAGGTGGATGGTTTGTGCAACGGTTAGATGTGGGGTCTGTAAACAGACAGAGGGAGTTAGAATCCCGGCTCCATCCCTCTCTACCTAACTGAAGTTGGCTAAGTTCTTTACTCCCCGAAGTCTTGATTTCCTTCTCTATAAAATAAATGCAATAATAATATATTAAATGAAATAATACACACAAAGCCTTTGGTATGTTGCTGTCATCCAATAAATGGAAACAATTCCAGTGATTTACTCATGTTTCCTAGGGGTGTTATATTTCTCTACTTGTAATTTTTTCCTACTTGTGCAAGTCCAGCCCAGTGTGGGTTTCAGGAACAGGAAAAGCCATTCTGCTTGAGATAAGGAAAAAAAATTCTTTACCAGCACCACTGACATGAGGTACTGAGGAAATGAAAACCAAAGTGGAATCGTTGCCTTACCAGCAAACAGCTCACATGGCAACGGCACCCATGCACCTCCCAGAGGTTCAGACACAACTAAGTGACCAGAAACGACCAATTCGACCTCTCTGCTTGCTTGTTTTGTGAAGATGTTTTTGCTGTAAAGTGAGTTCCTTCTGGAGGAGTAAGTTACTCTTTAGTGAGTGTCGAATGCCACCTTTCCATTTTTGTGAAGCTTCTTGCTGTTGATTTTCTTTTTTATTTTTTAACACCTTTATTGGGGTATAATTGCTTTACAATGGTGTGTTAGTTACTGCTTTATAACAAAGCGAAACAGCTATATGTACACATATATCCCCATATCCCCTCCGTCTTGCGTCTCCCCCCTACCCTCTTTATCCCACCCCTCTATGTGTTCACAAAGCACTGAGCTGATCTCCTAGTGCTATGCGGCTGCTTCCCACAAGCTATCTATTTTAAATTTGGTAGTGCATATATGTCAATGTCACTCTCTCACTTCGTCCCAGCTTATGCTTCCCCCTCCCTGTGTCCTCAAGTCCATTCTCTATGTCTGTGCCTTTATTCCTGTCCTGCCCCTAGGTTCTTCAGAACAATTTTTTTTTTTAGATTCCATATATATGTGTTAGCATACTGTATTTGTTTTTCTCTTTCTGACTTACTTCACTCTGTATGACACACTCTAGGTCCATCCACCTCACTACAAATAACTCAATTTCGTTTCTTTTTATGGCTGAGTAATATTCCATTGTATATATGTGCCACATCTTCTTTAACCATTCATCTGTTGATAGACACTTAGGTTGCTTGCATGTCCTGGCTATTGTAGATAGAGCTACAATGAACATTGTGGTACAAGACTCTTTTTGAATTATGGTTTTCTCAGGGTATATGCCCAGTAGTGGGATTGCTGGGTCATATAGTAGTTCTATATTTAGTTTTTTAAGGAACCTGCACACTGTTCTCCATAGTGGCTGTATCAATTTGCATTCCCACCAACAGTGTAGGAGGGTTCCCTTTTCTCCACACCCTCCCCAGTATTTATTGTTTGTAGATTTTTTGATGATGGCCATCCTGACTGGTGTGAGGTGATACCTCATTGTAGTTTTGATTTGCATTTCTCTAATGATTAGTGATGTTGAGCCTCCTTTCATGTGTTTGTTGGCAATCTGTATATCTTCTTTGGAGAAATGTCTATTTAAGTCTTCCACCTGTTTTTTGATTGGGTTCTTTGTTTTTTTGATATTGAGCTGCATGAGCTGCTTGTAAGTTTTGGAGATTAATCCTTTGTCAGTTGCTTCATTTGCAAATATTTTCTCCCATTCTGAGGGTTGTCTTTTCATCTTGTTTATGGTTTCCTTTGCTGTGCAAAAGCTTTTCAGTTTAATTAGGTCCCATTGGTTTATTTTTTTCTTATTTCCATTTCTCTAGGAAGTGGGTCAAAAAGGATCTGTGATTTATGTCATAGAGTGTTCTGCTTATCTTTTCCTCTAAGAGTTTTATAGTGTCTGGCCTTACATTTAGGTCTTTAACCCCATTTTGAGTTTATTTTTGTGTATAGTGTTAGGAAGTGTTCTAATTTCATTCTTTTACATGTAGCTGTCCAGTTTTCGCAGCACCACTTATTGAAGAGGCTGTCTTTTCTCCATTGTATATTCTTGCCTCCTTTATCAAAAATAACGTGACCATATGTGTGTGGGTTTACCTCTGGCTTTTCTATCCTGTTCCATTGATCTATATTTCTGTTTTTTGTGCCAGTACCATATCATCTTGATTACTGTAGCTTTGTAGTATAGTCTGAAGTCCGGGAGCCTGATTTCTCCAGCTCTCTTTTTCTTTCTCAAGATTGCTTTGACCTAAATGTCCATCATCGGATGAATGGATAAAGAAGATGTGGCACATACATACAGTGGAATATTACTCAGCCATAAAAAGAAACGAAATGGAGTTATTTGCAGTGAGGTGGATGGAGTTAGAGTCTGTCATACAGAGTGAAGTAAGTCAGAAAGAGAAAAACAAATACAGTATGCTAACACATATATATGGACTCTAAGGGGAAAAAAAAAAAGGTCATGAAGAACCTAGTGGCAAGACAGGAATAAAGACTCAGACCTACTAGAGAATGGACCTGAGGATATGGGGAGGATATGGGGAGAGGGAAGGGTAAGATGTGACAAAGTGAGAGAGTGGCATGGACATATATACACTACCAAACGTAAAATAGATAGCTAGTGGGAAGCAACCGCATAGCACAGGGAGATCAGCTCTGTGCTCTGTGACCACCTAGAGGGGTGGGATGGGGAGGGTGGGAGGGAGGGAGATGCAAAAGGGACGAGATATGGGAAAATATGTATATGTATAACTGACTCACTTTGTTATAAAGCAGAAACTAACACACCATTGTAAAGCAATTATACTCCAATAAAGATGTTAAAAAAAAAAAAAGATTGCTTTGGCTATTCAGGGTCTTTTGTGTTTCCATACAGTTTGTGAAATTTTTTGTTCTAGTTCTGTGAAAAATGCCATTGGTAGTTTGATAGGGATGGCATTGAATCTGTAGATTGCTTAAGGTAGTATAGTCACTTTCACTATGTTGATTCTTCCAATCCAAGGACATGGTATATCTCTCCATCTGTTTGTATCATCTTTAATTTCTTTCATCAGTGTCTTATAGTTTTCTGCATACAGGTCTTTTGTCTCCTTAGGTAGGTTTATTCCTAGGTATTTTATTCTTTTTTTGCAATGCTAAATGGGAGTGCTTCCTTAATTTCTCTTTCAGATTTTTCATCATTAGTGTATAGGAATGCAAGAGATTTCTGTGCATTAATTTTGTATCCTGCTACTTTACCAAATTCATTGCTTAGTCATAGTAGTTTTCTGGTAGCATCTTTTGGATTCTCTATGTATAATATCATGTCATCTGCAAACAGTGACAGCTTTACTTCTTCTTTTCCAATTTGGATTCCTTTTATTTCTTTTTTTCTCTGATTGCTGTGGCTAAAACTTCCAAAACTATGTTGAATAATAGTGGTGAGAGTGGACAGTCTTGTCTTATTCCTGATCTTAGAGGGAACGATGTTGGCTGTGGGTTTGCCATATATGGCCTTTATTATGTTGAGGTAAGTTCCCTCTATGCCTACTTTCTGGAGGGTTTTTATCATAAATGGGTGTTAAATTTTGTCGAAAGCTTTTTCTGCATCTATTGAGGTGATGATATGGTGTTTATTCTTCAACTTGTTAATATGGTTTATCACATTGATTGATTTGTGTATATTGAAGAACCCTTGCATTCCTGGGATAAACTCCACTTGATCATGGTATATGATCCTTTTAATGTGCTTTTGGATTTTGTTTGCTAATATTTTGTTCAGGTTTTTTGCATCTATGTTCATCAGTGATATTGGCCTGTAGTTTTCTTTCTTTGTGACATCTTTGTCTGGTTTTGGTATCAGGGTGATGGTGACCTCACAGAATGAGTTTGGGAGTGTTCCTCCCTCTGCTATATTTTGGAAGAGTTTGAGAACGATAGGTGTTAGCTCTTCTCTAAATATTTGATAGAATTCGCCTGTGAAGCCATCTGGTCCTGGGCTTTTGTTTGTTGGAAGATTTTTAATCACAGTCTCAATTTCAGTGCTTGTGATTGGTCTGTTTATATTTTCTATTTCTTCCCAGTTCAGTCTCGGAAGCTTGTACTTTTCTAAGAATTTGTCCATTTCTTCCAGGTTGTCCATTTTATTGGCATATAGGTGCTTGTAGTAATCTCTCATGTTCCTCTGTATTTCTGCAGTGTCAGTTGTTACTTCTCCTTTTTCATTTCTAATTCTATTAATTTGAGTCTTCTCCCTTTTTTTCTTGATGAGTCTGGCTAATGGTTTATCAATTTCATTTTTCTTCTCAAACAACCAGATTTTAGTTTTATTGACCTTTGTTATTGTTTCCTTCATTTCTTTTTCATTTATTTCTGATCTGATCTTTATGATTTCTTTCCTTCTGCTAACTTTAGGGATTTTTGCCCTTCTTTCTCTAATTGCTTTAGGTGTAATGTTAGGTTGTTAATTTGAGATATTTCTTGTTTCTTGAGGTAGGATTGTATTGCTATAAACTTCCCTCTTAGAACTGCTTTTGCTGCATCCCATAGGTTTTGGGTCATCGTGTTTTCATTGTCATTTGTTTCTAGGTATTTTTTGATTTCCTCTTTGATTTCTTCAGTGATCTTTTGGTTATTTAGTAGTTTATAGTTTAGTTTCCATGTGTTTGTATTTTTTAGAGATTTTTTCCTGTAATTGATAACTAGTCTCATAGTGTTGTGGTCAGAAAAGATACTTGATACAATTTCAATCTTCTTAAATTTACCAAGGCTTGATTTGTGACCCACGATATGATCTATCCTAGAGAATGTTCCATGAGCACTTGAGAGGAAAGTGTATTCTGTGGTTTTGGGGTCGAATGTCCTATAAATATCAATTAAGTACATCTTGTTTAATGTATCATATAAAGTGCCTTTGATTTTCTAGCTCACCCCAGTAATTTACAACAAAGGGAGTCTCAGTTCCTTGGTAACTGCCTGAAGAGGGGAGGGGGTGAGAGTGAGTGTGAGGGACAGATTCTCCAAAGTCTCCTGGAACTCAACTGGTGATTGGGGGGGGGGGGGAACAAACCACCAGAAGCATGTTAAAATATCCACAAGCAGGTAATTTTACAAAGGTAATTACTAGATGGGCATCTCTGGTGCTTCACTGAACCCTTATCTGCAAAGTTCTGACTGCATACTTCCAGTTTTGGGATGTGCTAAATCTAGAGGTCCCGGGAGGAAGGGCCACATCCCCAGTCAGAACCTCCAGTGCCATCTGGCTGAACGGCTGGTAGGTGTGACCTTGGCAGGGATGAAGGGCCAGGTACTGCTCCTTAACAGACCCATGTTTAAGACTCTTTCTTGGATTTTCTCTTGAATATAATACTTGACTATTAAAAAGACATTCTTTTTACCGACAACACTGTAGGGTTTTCAAGTTTTACTCTAAGCCTTATCTACTAACATCAAACAATAATTTGAGGAAATAATTTCCAGAGTTTGTGTTTATTTAGGCACTGTTTCTTACTATGGGAACCTCAGGGCCAAATCTGTATTCTCACTTTTTATTTCAGGATTGTCTCAGGCTAGGCTCCCCAGAAGTGGACCCTGTTAATGGGTTCATATGCCAATGATTTATTAAGGAATTTCTCGCACAGGAAACCTGTAAGGATGTGGGGGAAACAGGGAAGGGGAAAGAAATGTGCAAGTTCAGACAAAGCCTGGCCCCAGCCTGATCCCACAGGGAGCACTGGAGCAGCGTGAGTGACACCTCAGACTTTTCTCCACCTGAGGCAAGAGAGCTGGGCTGTCATGTGTCCCTGCACTATGGGTGGTTGGCTGTCCCCTGGGGGAAGTAAATTCCCAACACCCCCAGGTCTCTTCACTTGAGGGTGAAGAGCCTCCAGGAACCCTCTGGCCTTGTCTGAGGAGCTGCAGGTGCCAACTCTAGAAGCAGACAGAGATCGGGGAAGAAGTGTACACTGGAACTAGAGCTGCCAGATGACCGTGTGCAATTACAAGACAAAGATTCCATGGGACTTACATGTTCTGAAAAATTATTTGTTACTGATCCAGGAGTCAAATCCAACTGCCTCCTTTATCATACCTGGCACCCCTAAGGGAGAGTTGAGGGGGCTGACTGGGTGTGCTTATGTTACCTGAAAACCGGGTTCGCCTCTTGGTGGGTGTCCAGCCAATAAACACAACTGAGCCAAAGATCGGAAGAAGGAACAATTTATTACTTGCATCTAGTAAGGAGAACACCAGGATCTTTCCCAAATCAGGGTCTCCCCAACAGCAAAATGGGGAAGTTTAAGCTAAGGGTACTTGCATATTCATGAAGGGGGTTTGCGCAGAGAATTCAACATAGAATTGGGGCAAAGGTCAACAGAGTCCAAGCTTTAGTTGACTGAAGGCAGGAGGGTCAACATAATCATTCTGTCCTCCACCTGGGTGGGGGCCTCAGTTCCTGCAGAACTCAAAGATATATTATTATGTATATCTCTTAAGGAGGAACTAGGACTCTACTTTATCACTGCACTGTTGTTTGACTGCCTTTTCTCTGTTCCTGCATTCCTCTGTTCCCTTAAAATCACTAGTTACTGAGACCTGTTCTAGGGCAAGCATTGCAGCCAGGCTTAGATCACAAAATGGCTTAGGTCAAAATGGCTTCCCTTATGTCAAGAAAACCATGCCTTGTTCTCTTTCTCTGGGGGACCCCTAACTTATCTGCTTATACTGCACACTAGACCCCCAGAATCATGCTATCAGAGGGATCCTGCTGGTACTTCCTTCTGTACCACAGTCTTCACAAAATGTGATCCTTCTCTCTTTCAAAAATGTGTGATGAAAGGGCGCTCAACACTTCTTAAAGCAGCCTGTTTCTTTAGGAACAATTCTCCTGACTAGAAAACTTCCTTGCCACTTTCCGTAGTTCTCATGAAGAAAGGCAAGTCTAATTCATTGTCCACAGTATAGCCTTCTTGGGCATTTGTGGCTGCTATATTTTGTTCTGCTTCAGGCTAGAAACCCTGAACTCCGTCTAACATTGTTACATTACTTTGCCTTTAGAAGATTCCAGGCAGCACACTAAGTGTGAGCATTTCCAAGATCCAGGGAAACAGGAACCTTCTCTACCTTGGTTGCTGATGTGTTCCACCTTGAGGAGTGAGGAGGTGCTAAGTAAACATTTTCTGGAGGTCAAAAGCGGAGCTCCCCTTAATGAATGTCCCTCTCAGCAGTCATTGTTCTTACATAAAATTTGTACTGAATTACACTGAAATGAGTAATTAAAGAAAGGGACGCATTATTACTTTCCATTGAATTGAGTGGTGTTTTGTTATAAAAGTGTTCCCCTGCCTTCCTATCTTTGTCCCTGATATCTTTCTCTTTTGAATGCTCATATACACAGAACCACCAAAATATCCCCTGGAACTTCCACTTAAAAAATGAACTTGCATATTTTACTGAGGAGTAGCATTTATAGATGAAAATACACAAATTCTAATGTGTAACTCAATAAATTATCACAAAAAGACACACCTTTGTAACCATATCCCAAGAAAATAAATGGGACATTAAAACACCATAAAAGACCCATAACTGTCAGTACCATTTTAAATACCATAGATTAATATTGTCTGTTTTAGGACTCTATATAAATGGAATCATGCAGAAGTATGTGGTTTCATTGCTTGATATTATATTTTTGAAATTATCCCCTGTGATATTTTTTGTTGCAGCAAATCATTAATTTTCTTGCTGTATAATTATACATATTACATTGTATGACTATATTACAACCTATATATCTATTTTATTCTTGGTGAATATCTACTTTATTGTAGTGTTTGGCTATTAAAATTGACTTTACTATAAAAACGATGAACCTGCTTTGTTCATTTATTTTTTGTTTGTTTGTATTTTAAATTCCACATATGAGTGAAGTCATATGGTATTGGTCTTTCCATCTGACTTAGCACACCGTAGGGTATACAGTAGTAGAAACAGAATGTTGTACACATGAAACTTAATAGGCTTATAAACCAATGTTACTTCAATAAAAAATAAATTTTAAAAAAATCAAGTTGCCTGGTTCTAAATGGTACTCCTTCCAAACCTACAATTTAGGGACATTGTACCAGAATTAAACAGGCAAGCAGCTATTCCTTCTAATTGTTTTGCTGTGAGACACTGAACCAAGTCAATGTATACCAAAGTGACTACAGAGCATCCAGATGAAAAAGGAATAATCACCCAGCAGTCTGACTTTTTAATTTAACTTTTCATTTTGAAATAATAGATTCACAGGAAGTTGCAAAAATAGCACAGAGAGGTCCTGTGTATCCTTCACCCTGTTTGTTACACTTTACATAACAACAGTAGAACATAAAAAAGAGGGTTGGGGGAAGACAGGTGTACCTCATCACTGCTGAGCAAGGGTGGGGGTCAGACCCCCCACTAGGGAGCTGGCTCTGGGAAGAGCGTGTTTGGCTGGAGTTCTGTCTAAACTTCTCGGTCCTGCTAGGCTGACCCATTCCTGGCCCTTGGACTCGAGGGACCAGGCTTCCCTTGGATTTTTTTTCTTTTTTTTTTTTTAATATTTATTTATTTATTTTGGCTGCACCGGGTCTTAGTAGCGGCCCGTGGGATCTTCCTTGAGGCGTGCAGCATGCGAACTCTTAGTTGCGGCATGCGGGATCCAGTTCCCGGCCCAGGGATAGAACCTGGGCCCCCTGCATTGGGAGCGCAGAGTCTTACCCACTGGACCACCAGTTATGCGCTCTCCGGGGCGTGTCTGGGTTCCTGGCTCCTCTGGAACGCGGTCCACGATGTATGAGGCATGAAGAAAAGCAAAGAAACTCAATGACGTGACCTTCCACGGCCCTGAGGCCCCTGGTAAGCTGCCTTTTTCTCTCCACAGTTCTGAATCTTGTTTATTGTATGTATAATGGCCAGGGATGGGATTTCAGCTGTTCTTAGGAGGGACACATAGCAAGAAGTGTGTCTACTTCTGAAAACAGAAGTGTCCTGTCCTGAAAACAGAAGTGTCTCACACTGGCTTTTTCTACACTTCGATGCTTCGTTTCTCCAAGGAGGTAAATCTTTCTTTTTTATATGCACTCCATCGAATTGAGTATAATATCAAACAAAGCTGTAAAAAAACAAAAAAACAAACAAAACAACACTTTCAAAATAACAAGGTGTTAGCTATTTTAACAAATAAAAACCTTGTGATTTTAAATAAAGAAAAAAAGGTGATGAGCCCACTCCTGGTGAAACAGAGGGTCCACAGCCTGCATCTTGACACTCCACCCTCTTCCAGCTTTCAGACATTTATATTTACTCTGAATATAATAAACATCAAGGACATTCCTCTCAGTGGAACAAGGAGCATAAGCATAGGAAGCCCTAGTGAAATAGGAAGGTTCTAGCCAGGCTCACTTATGTTGTCATGGTGACAGCAGAAGAAAGGTAGAGAGTATTTATGAATGCCTTGAAACTTTTATAAAATCAGTCCATGGGGCAGGCTTCTCATTCTCCTGCTTTCTACCACCTTGAGTCCCTTCATGGATGTCCACAATAGATAAGACCAGGACAACCTTCCCACGTGAACCTATCATAGGAAATTTCTACCAAGTAGTGGTGATTCCTACAAGTTCCTTTGAAATAAATATATCCTTCAATTTATGGAGCAATTAAAAAATAAATGATTCTTCCATATAATGATTGATTCAGATGAGGATTAATAAATGCCTAAGCCATTAGGGGGATGGTGGTTGGGAAACAGGATATTTGAAACATGCCAGGGTGTCCCTGCAGAGACTACCAGCTGATTACAAAAGACAATGTATCTTCATGGTGGAGGATCTGCAAGTCAACACCTGGGACAGCCAGGTGTTCTGTTCTTCCTGATGAGATGAAATGGGAAGCACACAGCATCACCTATGCAGCATTCTTGCCAAAAGTTTACCTTAAATCTAAAAAAATCATCTAAATCTAACTTTCAGTTCACAGAAAACGTGAGGAATAGAGGGAGAAGTTAAATATAAAATACTGAAAAATAATTTACAAATCCAGAATGTTGGACACAGTACAAGGCAATTAGTCCAGACTTTTCAAAACTAAAGGCCATAGGGGAAAAGAGTCTGGATTATTCTAGATTCAAAGAGACTAGAGGCTCATAAAAGTCATATATATATATATATATATATGAATCACTTTGCTGTACACCTGAAACTAATACAACATTGCAAACCAACTATACTTCAATTAAAAAAAATAAATTAAAAAAGACAAGTATCAGAACACAATTTATATTATGAAATCATTTTTACAAAATCACTGCACATTACTATGGATTATTTAGAAATTGTGTATATCTATATTTGTATCTATGTAAAAATTATAAATACACAAAAATGCATGGTAGAGAGTATCTCTGAAGAGGAAGGGGAAATTAGACCTGGGGAGGGAAAAACAGACAGAGAAGGATTACAAATATATTAGTCATAAAATTTTTGTTGGCTCTGAATAAATCATGTCAAAATGTTAACAATTGTTCATTGTGGGAGGTGAGAACATGAGTTCTTACATTATTCTGTTTATTTTTCTGTAATGTTTAATTGAAAAGGAAGTAGGACCTAGATACTGCCTCCCTGGGGGGCCATCTTCTCCATAGATCACTCCACAATGAGTCCTGCCTCCCAGGTCCTGTTACTGTGCTCTCTTCATAGGGCTTCAGGCCTGGGGGCAAACGTTCCTACTTTTACTAGTCCAGGGCTCTCCATCATCTCTTGATGTTTTGCCAAATCCCTGCTTACACTTTAATAATTAATCCTTTGATTAAATTCTCCTAAAATTGTCCAATTTTGAGAAAGAAATACAGCTGGGACCTACAATTTCACCACTTATTACTTTTTCTGAGTGTCTAGTCAATGCAATTTCATAAGAGAAATAAGTGACAGGAAAATATTGGAAAGTATGTGGCAAAATCATCATTATTTACAGATGATATGATTATATACATACAGAGTTAAAAAGAAATCAGCTGCCACAGTAAAAGAAATAAGATGCTTTACTAAGTGGATTTCTTAGGAAGGTATATACAATATTAATAATTATATACAGGGCTTCCCTGGTGGCTCAGTAGTTAAGAATCTGCCTGCCAATGCAGGGGACACAAGTTCGAGCCCTGGTCCGGGAAGACCCCACATACCACGGAACAACTAAACCCGTGCGCCACAACTACTGAGCCTGTGCTCTAGAGCCCACGCTGCAACTGCTGAAGCCCGTGAGCCACAACTACTGAGCCCACGAGCCACAACTGCTGAAGCCTGCATGCCTAGAGCCTGTGCTCCACAACAAGAGAAGCCACCGCAATGAGAAGCCCGCGCACTTCAACAAAGAGTAGCCCCCACTCGCGACAACTAGAGAAAGCCCATGCACAGCAATGAAGACCCAACACAGCCAAAAATAAATAAATAAATAAATACATTTATTTAAAAAAATAAATAATAATAATTATATACAAAGACAACCATTAAAAGTTGATGGAACTGAGGAGGGAGAGATGAGCAGGCAGAGCCTGGAGGATTTTTAGGGCAGTGAAACTACTCTGTGTGATACTATAATGGTGGTACACATCACCATACATTTGTCCAAACCCATAGATGTGCTATACCAAGAGTGAGCCCTAATATAAACTATGAACTTCAGGTGATAAGGATGTGTCAGTATAGATTGTAACAAATGCACCACTCATGCAGGCTGTGCATAAGTGGGGGAGGCTGTGCATGTGTGGGGGCAGGGAATATATGGGAAATCTCTGTACTTTCCATTCAATTTTGCTATGAACCTAAAACTGCTCTAAAAAATAAAGTCTATTAAAATATTTTTCAAAATAAAAAGAAACTTGCTAGAGGAAAATTATACAAACTGTCATGTACTTTTTAATGCAGATTCTTGGAGCAGCTGGGGGAAAAAACTTTATGTTACTGTTCTGTAATGAAGATATTTGATTTCAAATATTTTAAAAATAGCAAATACAAGAAAACATATGAACAAGGATTTGACTAACGAGAATCACAGAAGACCTAACTCATAATTTTAAAAAAGAAATCAAACAATGAGATGAGTTTCCAGTTCCTACAAAAAAGGAGTGAGCTCTCTATGGCCACTCTCCCACTATGATTACTACTAATGTATAGTAGTAGTATACTACTACTACTAATAGTACAAAAGAAGGTGGATTGTGGAGAGGAGTTAAAACTGGAGTGGCAACTCTAAAGGGATGAGGTTTCCATATTGTTTTCTTCTCACAGCTTTGAGGTGAGGGTGGGTCCCCAATGTGGAGTCATATTGTTGCTGAAATTCAGCCTCTGTACACTGGTGCTGGATTAAATCTCAGAGACAGAGTTTTGGGTGAAGCAGAAAAAAATAGCTTTATTGCTTTGCCAGGCAAAGGGGGACACAGTGGACTAATGCCCTTAAGTCTGTGTGTCCTGCCCTGGAGGGGGTAGTGAGAACTCTTATAGTAATGGTTCAAGGAGCAGGGTGTGGTCAGCTCGTGGACATTCTTCTCACTGGTTGGTCATGAGGTAATTGGGAGTCAGCATCATCAACCTTCTGATTCCAGTCTAGGGTCTATGTTCTTGTGGTCAACAGTTTTCATCTGGTGGGGGTCTGCTTCCTGTAAAAACAACTTAGGAATGTGTGTCAGGCCTTTATCTATGTCTTTCAGGGAACCGTGAGTTTGGTGATTCTGCCACATGGCAGACTTATAGTATAAACTGTTACCAGTTCTCCAGCCCAACAGCTATTCTTTGTTTCTCCATCTTCACGTTTCCCAATCATTAACTCTAGAGTCAGCTTTTTACTTCAAAAGACAAGAACACAGGGGCTTGTACACAGTTTCAATATGTCATCTAAGGAGGCTAAAACTCCAATTAAAAGCCCTATTTTTTGTCCAGAGGAATCATGAAAAGAATCCCTGTGGTGTGAAGATGGTAGAAGCAGCCCCTGTGTGTGTTTAGTTCATTTTTTCTTCTGTAGCTTTGTCCCAAGAGCAGGCCCCAATCATGGAACTGTACCTGCAGCAATGGCAAGGGTACCTAAAATTTTTCTGGCCAGAGGCACCAGAAAAGACACCCTTTCATACCAGAGGGGGAGATCCTACAGAGAAGACAGCAGAAAAGGTGATCCTTCATTCTCTGTATGAGTCCACATACCCTTGAGCTCATCCCTGGGCTGTGGATGTGGAGGACAGACCCAGACAAGCATAGCAGAGACCTGGGGACCAAAGTAAGATTTAAATCATCACCTAAGTCTTAAAGAACCCCTTAGTGACAGAAACGCAGAACAGACCCAATGCAGTGGAACAAAAGGTTTGAAATTGATTTAAGATTGGAACCAGTACTCACAGAAAGCAGGACAGAACTTGGAGTCTGATCCTATCTGGACAGATTAGCTTCTAAAATGACAATATTAACATTTTCCAGGAGATTTGAATGGGACTGACAGTCTACACAACATAATATTCAAAGACTTTAAAGCAGCAAATGTAACTCTGTCAATTAGGTAAAGATACAATTGAAATGAATGGAAAGGAGTTTACAACAGAGAAATGAAAACTAAGAGAGAAGCAAATGATAATTTAAGAACTTAAAAATATAATGGATGGGCTCAAGAGCAGAATAGAAATGACTGAGGAAAGAGCCAGTGAACTTGCAGATAGGTCAGTGTAAATTAACAATCTGAAAGAAAGAGGGAAAAAAGGTGAAAAACTAAATTGAATTTTGGGGAAGTGCCATTTATGTGGAAAAATATTAATGATACATTTGTTTAACATTTGTATCACTGGAGTCCCAGCAAGAGAAGAGAAAGAAATTGGTAAAGGAAAAAAATTGTATTAATAATGTTCAGAAACTTTCTAAGCTGGTGAAATTAATAAATTTACAGATTCAGGAAGCTCTGTGAACCTCAAATGAGATAAACTTAAAGAAAATCATGCCCCTACAGACGATAATTAAACTTCTCAAGAGTAAAGATAAAGAAAAATTCTTATAAACAAGTAGAGAAAAAAGAAGATATTCTGGGGAACAATGATGCAAATGACCACAGATATCTCATCAGAAAACATGAAGACCTTATTCACTATAGCCAAGACATAGAAGCACCTAAGTGGTGTCTGTTGCTGGATGAACAGATAAAGAAAAATATATGTGTAAATATATGTGTGTGTGTGTGTGTGTGTGTGTGTGTGTGTATTACAGTAGAATATTATGCATCCATGAAAAAAGAGGGACATTTGTGACAACATGGGTGGACATTGAGGGCTATGCTACGTGAAATGAGTAACATAGAGAAAGACAAACACTCTATGGTCTCAATTATGTGTAGAATCTTAAAAAAAAAAGAGAGAGAGAGAAGAAATTCAAAACAACAGAGAGTAGAGAATAGATAGGTGGTTGCCAGGGGCAGAGGTGTGGGGGGAAATGGGAGATGTTGGTCAAAGGGCACAAACTTTCAGTTACAAGATGAATAAGTTCTGGAGACCTAATGTACAGCATGGTGACCTAATAAACAATATTGTATTTATACTTGAAAGTTGCTAAGAGAGTAGATTTTAAAATTTTCACTGCATACACATGATGGATGTGTTAACTAACCTTATTTTGGTAATTATTTTGCAGTGGGTATGTATATCCAATCATCGTGTTGTACACTTTAAACTTACACATTGTTATATCTCATTTATATCTCAATAAAGCCGTGGGGGAAGGGAAGAGAGCATGCAGGCCAGAAGACAGTGAAATGTGATCCGTAAAGTGCCTAAAGCAAAGGACTCTTCACCCAGAATTCTGTATCCAGCAAAAACATCTCTCAGGACTGAAGGAAAAGTAAATACATTCTCAGTTGAAGAAATTAATAAAATTTGTCACGAGTAGAATTTCTTTAAAGGACAATTTAAAGAACATAATTTAGTATTTAAGAAAATTACACTAGAGGGAAATTAGTAATTTGAAGAATGAAGGAAGAGCTTCAGAAATGCTAACTATTTGGATAAACATAAAGAACTGCTTTTCACTTATTAAATTCTTTAAAATATATACAACTATTGAACATAAAGCTTATTGTATGGTGGTGTTTTCTATGTATGTTGTGCTATATAAGAAAACTGTAACATAAGTGGAGGGAGTAAAATGACAAATATGATTGTGAGGCTTCTACTTTTACCTGATGTGAAAATACACACTGTAAGGAAACTGAGAAGGGTTATGTGTGCATATTATTACCTCTAGAGCAACCATTAAAAAAATAAACTAAAAAAAAATTTAAAAAAATTAAAAACGATACACTAAAAATATTAAAATAATCCATAGAAGGCAGTAAAATTGGAATGGTGGAACAAAAATCAGAGAGGAAAAGAAAACAAATTAAAAACTGGAAGAATAAAATTTAATAATATCAATAATTACATTAAATGTAAATGATCCAAAGGCATTTATTAAAAGAGACAATTAAAAGACTATTTAGATTTAAAAATATAATATCCAACCATATACTGTTTATAAGAAAACCACTCTAAATGTAAAAAAGAATAAGTCTTGACCATGTAAGATTTATAGCAGGAATGTGAGGCTGGTTCAACAGTCAGAATGTAATTTATCAGGTCAACTGAATAAAAAGAAAAAGACATAATAATCTTAATGGATGAAAAAAATCATTCAAAAATTCCACTTATGATAAAAATATTCAGCAAACTAGCAATAGAAGGAACTTGTTCAACCTGATCAAGAGCATCTGTGAAAAACCTACAGGTGACAACATACCTAATAGGGAAAGATTGCATGCTTTCTCCCTAAGTCAGAAGCAAGGCAAGAAGGCCCACTTGTACACTTAATGGAGGTTCTAATCAGTGCAAGGAGGCAAGATAAATAAATAAAAGGCATATCAATTGGAAAGGAAAAATAAAAGTGTCACTTTTCACAGATGACATCATTGTCTACATAGAAAGTGCCAAGGAATTGGTACAAAAAAGATACTAGCACTAATAAGTGAGGTTAGCACAGTCACAGGACACAACTTCATATACAAAAATCAATTCTATTTCTACCTCCTAGCAATGAATGATCAGAAATTGAAATTTTAAAAGGACCACTTACAATAGCACCCCCAAACATGAAATAGTTATCTAACAAAATATGCATAGGATCTGTATGTTGGAAACTACAAAACACTCATTAACTAATAGTTAATTAAATAATTAATTAAATAAAAACCAAAGAGGACAAATAAATAGAAATATAGCAGATTCATGTATTCGAAGATCTTTCTGAAAATAAATCTAGGTACTCAGTGCAATCTATATCAATATCCAGTATTACAAAATACCAATATTAAATTTATAGGGAAAGTAAAAGAAACTAGAATATCCAAAACAATTTTGAAAACAAAGAATATATTTGGAGGACTCTAACTACCTCATTTAAAAACTGACTGAAAAACTATATTAATCAAGACTATGTGGTATTAGTGAAATGATAGACACAAAGAACAAGGAAATATAGTAAAAAGAGTCAAGAAATTGTCCCACATACAAATGTATGATGATTAATTTTTGATAAAGAGTAAGAAGTTAAACTTCTCAAAAAATGGTCCTGGAACAACAGGACATCTATATTAAAAACAAAACAACCCCCCCACACACACACACACAAATAATCTTTACCCATACCTTACCCCTTCACATCTTATGCTAATATTATGGGCCATAGACCTAAAGGTAAAACCTAAACATATGAAACTTTAAGAAGAAAGCATAGAAAAAATTGTTATATATATTCAATATCTTGTAATAACCTATAATGGAAAAGAATCTGAAAATATATATATATATGTATTACTGAATCACTTTGATGCACACCTGAAACTAACAGAGCATTATAAACTAACAGAGTATTGTATCAACTGACAATACTTCAATTAAAAAATGTTATAACTTTGGGTTAGGCAAAGATTTCTTAGCTATAATATCAAAAATGTAACCCATTAAAAATAAATTAATAAATTAGAGATCACCAAAATCAAAAAGTTTCTGTTCCACAACACACACGATTGAAAGAATAAAAATACAAACCACAGTCTGGGAGACAATGTTTGCAAAAACACACATGACAAAGGAGTTGTATCCAGACTATATAAAGAACTGCCAGAATCCAATAAGAAAATGAACAGCCCAGTAACAAATGAGATCTGAACTGCCTCTTCACCAATGAAGGTATATGAATGACATGTAAGTACATGAAAAGATGCACAACATCACATTAGGAGAAGGCAAATGAAATCACAATCAATTACCACCACTGCATGTGTAATAAAACAGCATTAAATAAATAGATAAACAAATAACAGCTTGTGGATAGGAGAGGAATTTGTGTATTTTTGGAGAACTATTTTGTGAAAGCTATTAAAAATTTAATGAACACAGTCTTAGATACAATAATGCTACTTCTGAGAAATAGTTAACTTCCATACATCTAAGCAAAGATATACAAAGATATTCACCTAGCATATATTTGTATGAAAGTTTTATATCCATTAAAATGTGAAAAGAATCCATAAGTGTAGCTATAGCTAGAGAATCGGATGGGAAAGTAGGGGTGGGAAAAGAAATATTTACTTTTAAATTTATAGTCTTCTCTACTGTGTTTCTTTCTAATTTTTACCATGTGTTTGTATTTCTTCTATAATTAAAAACCTAAACCACCGAGATAGATGCAAATTAATATGCAGTGGAATAGGCAGGACGTGTTGTCAGCATTTGGCAAATTGAAGGATTCCAAGTTGCAAGTTAAGCCACACTTTTGAAGAACTCTAGTCCAGTAAATTGCATTGCACCATCTGCTTTTGGCTCCCCATCAAATGGAATGTGGTGCCTAAAGTCGTGTCTCTGTTTAATAAGTGTAATTTCATCATCTAAAGCTATGTTCTTTCTGCCATTGTGTCAGCGTAACAGAGTCCCTCCCCCGTGTTGTGAAGCTGGCTTCCCCACAATGGGTATTATAATGTCATACTTTATTATCCTCCCCTATTTCAGCTGTTTATAACTTTTTAAAGAAAAAAAAAAAAAAAGCCTGCTATGCATTTTCTGTTCTGCATTGGTTTGAATACAGTGCTTCCTGATGGATGCTCAGGCAAGGTAACAAATATGACCCCTATTCCCCATGCTCTGGGTCTCTACCACATTACCCCAGATCAGGGCCTCATGAACTGTTGCCTGGATTATTGCAATCAACTTAAAAACTTGTCTCTGAAACTCCAATACTCCAATACATCCCTCAAACCTGCTGCCCATGGAGCACCCAGACAGAGATTTCTAAAGCATAATTACAGCCATGGCATACCTGCCTAAACTCCATTAGTGCCTCCCCCTTCCTACTAGACAAGTCTCCTTAGGGTGACTCCAGCCTCATCACTCATCATCCCATGCCCCACGATACATGCCCCAGCCAAGCAGAACTTCCAAACCACAACACTCCCTGAGGCGAGGAGTGTCTTTTCTCTTTTCCCTCAACCACACTGACCCCTGCTCCTACTGTGCTTCATCAGAAGCCTTTCTTGACCTGTCTGAGCTAAGAGTCCCTCCTAGTGATTTATTTAACTACACTGTGCTTTCATTCAACCAATGTCCCCCTGAATCATTTAATTACATGCCTGACCCTCAAACTACTTTGTAAGCTCTGTGGGCAGGAACCCTACCTGATCCATCTTTCTATCTGCTGTGCCAAGCACAATGTCTACAATAGGGTCAATATCCTAAAAATGCTTGCTTAACTGAATAAAGAGACCAGCCCTGACGGTGGAGAAAACATCTTTATGTTGATATTCAGTTGTCTGGAAACACTAAGATGATGGTTCTATGAATCATCATATTTCAGTCAATAGAAACACAGGTAGCCATTGATCAACTGATTTTTTTTTTCACACACACATTTCACTTTTTAGAGCAATAAACAAATGTAAACAAGTGGACCGTGGGCCAAAGTTTTTATTTTGTCAAAAGACAATTTCACGGGAGTATCTCTGATCACTGTACAATTCATCTACTTCTGGAGCAGTTGTCATAAAAACTATCTTAGGTTTTACTCACCTTCCAGTTATGCCTCCTTGCTTTACTTTGTGTCCTTTCTTGGTGCCGTTTTACTGAATGGAATGTCAGCATCAAACACTGAGTGAAATCTCAACCAGCCACTGAAGAGTGTAGACAAACTTGGTAAGGATTGTCAGTTGCTTGTTGAATTGAGGTGTGTGGGCCAGGCAAAAACAATGATCCAGAATGTCTGTGTGCAGATGAGAATGACAGGGGCCCTTGTTTTTTTGTTTTGTTTTTGGTTTTGTGTGTTTTTAAGGAATAACAAAGAAAATAATCCAAAAGTTCGCAGGATTGAGGAAGTTGTTAAACTGAGATTGTGCCCTTCTGACGTCCAGCTGGCCAGATCAGAGAGGTAACCATCCCCCTATGTGCCAAACAGAAGCTGGGACCCCTGAGGTGGGCACTTCCTCTGCAGTTTTTTGGTGTTACTCTCCTGGTTCAAAAGAGGAGGGCACAGAAGTGCATTGAACAGAGGGAGGTTAGGAGTTTGCTCAAGGAACCCAGCTCACCAGTGGAAGAGCCAGTCTCAGACTCAGCCCTGAGTGGTGCCAAGTTAATGTCCTGTGTCCCTCCCCAGCCCAGTCAGATGATACCAGATGTGAGGGCTGAGGGAGAGTGCTGGCACTCTGCAGACATCAGAAGTGAGACCTGACCTGTCTGCTCCCTTCGTCTTAGATGCTTTTCAGAAGGCTACACCTCTCTTTCATTTGTCTGCCAGGAAAAGGGGAAGCACCTGGTGTGCAGCCACCACCCCCACTCTCCCGCACCCTTTCCTACTCCAGCTGTGGGTGGCACCCAGGACCTACTCTGTGCTGGCTAAAGGGCAGGTCTCCTTTGTTGTGTGGTCCACTGCAAACTCTGCCCCGTGTTTCCCTGAAAGGCCACCGCAGCTGATGCTCCAAGAGACACAGGGCTGCCTTTCACTCATTGGCTCTCGGCCAGCGCTGTGCACAGCAGGCTCTGGGTCCACGGAGTGAGTGGGGTACGTGGTGCTTCTGCTCATTTTCTATCTTCACGCTGCTGAGACTGCCCTTTGTTTATCTCATTTAACGGCAAAATGTTCTAGGGAGCTGAGAGGCAACAGGGAAGCAGATGGCAGGGATCAGCACGGCCTTGACTCACTGAATGTTGTGAAAACTCATGCATCTTTTTTATCATGAAGTATTCTGGTCTTCTTAAAAGAAAGTGGTGCCATTAGTAAGACTCCCTTTACACCACTGGATTTTCTCCAGAACAATTTATAAAGACTTGTTTATTAAACAATCTGTGGTGTACACTCTGTGCAGTATGGTTAGAGAATCTGAATTTAAGAGCAACATCCCCAGAGGGCCCAGCCCTTTGTGGGTTCTGGCTCATCTTCATTTACATTCAGTGCAGCTGTCAGACCCTATCAGGCCACCAGGGTTTGTTAACAGCATTTATAAGGCCTCTTCTGTTTTACAGGCATAGTTTTTATTTAATGATCATGGAGCTTGGTAGAGTAGATAGTAAAAAAAACCCTTTTAACAGTGGGAAAGGGGCATTCCAGATGCCCCGGAAACCTGGGCAAGCATACAGTCCATAAATGAACCAAGGAGATGCTGCCCCCACAGCCTGATGTCACAGGTAGCAAGGGAGGGCGGCACCTGGGGCCCTGATTTCCTTTGTTCTCCAGGCAGTCACACTCTTGCCAAAGCCCACAGCCCCTTGTTGCTCTGCTGAGCTCTCTCTGCTGTCTAAGAACGCAGGGAGGAAACAAGGCAAATTCTTAGGAGGTTCTGATACTGACCAGTGTTCTTGACCTTCCCCAATCAATAGAAATTGACTAGAGGCAAGACAGGAAATTCAGGCAAGGCTTTATTGGGGCCCCTGTTGCAGCAGTGAGGAGCAAGGACAAACAACAGGTTCCTTTCCTTGCTCCCTCCCTGAGTGGGGGTGAGCTGGTTCCTTACATGGAGTGAGGGTAGGGGTGTGTCCAGGGGTTGGGCTGGAGGGGTGGCTTAGATGTTTTGCCCACCCCTTAGGTGGTGTGCAGGGGGCATGCTCAGTACCCTGCTTTTGCTCCCAACACCCTGTTTTTGCTTGAGGGTCTTCAAAATTGGCAGTTGGGTTTTTTGGTTTCTTTGTATTTTTGGGTCCAGAATTTACCCCAACTGTACATGCATGCAGTTATTTTTAGTCCCATATAGTTTCTTTGTATTTTGTTGCTCAAGGAGAGGTGTGTCCAGGTGCAAGCATTGCAGCACTGCAGCAAAGGGGCCCAGGTCCCTGCTTGTCTCAGTTCTTCCAGGTTTATAGGAACCAACCTTCTAACTGGCATCCCAGAAAGTCAGCCTTGGTGTTCATGTATCTGTGTGTCCATATAAACCTTCATATGTTTACTTATACAGAATGGAATGTAATAGGGAAAAACAAATCTGACTCCCTATTAGGTCTGTTTCTTTTACTTTAATCTTTGTGCTCTGTTGCCTGTGCTTAGTCATGCTGGCTCTGCACCTTTTGTAAAAGAATGTTGCCTATAGCCTGAAATATATAGCTAGCCTATTCTTAGGGATCTGACCTTTAAGAGTCCATTCATTTAGAGAGAAAAAGTTGCAGAACAGAGAATAACATTTACCTTGTGGGAGGTTTACAGAACAGTGTGCCCTGACCTACGTGGACAGCTGCAAGAACAAAAGATTCCTACACCAAGAAGTTTGCAACAACTAACCACACCCTTCCTTCCCCTGGCCTTTAAAAATGTTTTGCTGGGACTTCCCTGGTGGTCCAGTGGTAAAGAATCTGCCTGGCAATGCAGGGGATGCAGGTTCAATCCCTGGTCAAGGAGCTAAGATCCCACATGCTGCAGGGCAACTAAGCCCATGTGCCACAACTACTGAGCTCATGCGCCTCAACTAGAGCCTGCCTGCTGCAAACTGCAGAGCCCATGTGCCACAACTAGAGAAGAGAAAACCCACATGCCACAACTAGAAAGAAGCCCGCACGCGGCAACAAAAGATCCCGTGTGCCTCAACAAAGATCCGGTGTGCCACAACTAAGACCCAGTGCAGCCAAAAATAAATAAAATAAATAAATAATAAATAAATCTTTTAAAAAAATTCTAAAAATGTTTTGCTGAAACCCTTCAAGGAGTTTGGGGTTTGGGGGGCACAAGCCACCCATCTCCTTGCTTGGACCTGCAATAAACCTTTCTCTGCTCCAAACTTCGATGTTTTGGTTTGTTTGGCCTTACTGTATGTAGGGCACATGAACTTGAATTCGGTAACAGGAAAAAGACTTATAACACATTATTAATAATTGAAATTAAACATGCCATAAGGACCAAGTGCATCACAGCTTCGTTGGCCCCACAGCCTGTGAACAGGAGGGCCACCTTCATCCTTTAACTGCTGCCTGCTTTGGCTCTCATCCTGTCCTGTTATGCAGCAATCACAGGTCTGCATACAGAGGTCACATGTATTCTTTCTCTCTGCCTAGAAGAGGAAGGTCTCCTGACTTCGGGGTCTCTGAGGGCTGGGACATGCCAATTAAGCACATGATTCAGCTCTGAGCCAGGGTGGAGTTCACTTTCCCTGAGTCAGTTTTCTCTTCTCTCATTCTGCTGCTGAAAAGTTAAATACACAGGTCATAGTGTGGCCTTTAAAGATAATGTGTCATCTGATTTCTCTTCTATTTCTATCCCCTGAGACTTAGTGAGACGTGAGCACACCAGCAACAACAGACGCATTACAGACCAACAGGGTCTGCCCCGAGGTCCCCAGGGGATGAGTGAGAAAGAAGACCCTTAGCCCCCAAGAACAACCACCCCAAGTAAAGGGAGGAGGATGGAACACCAAAGGAAGTACAAGTGGGAGGCGCTGGGTTCCCTACAGAAATGTCTCCTTGTCCTCACTTGGAGAGAGAGAGTGTGAATTGACTTAATTGGAACTCAGAGTGATGAAGGTTGGCTACATTGTCTCCAGCTGGACTGATAGGGAGAAGTGTCTTTCTGCCAAAGTGCTGACCTTACAGAAGAGGTAAGTTTGATCATTATAACTTTCTGTTCATGTGTCAAAAGACCCATAAGTTCTTAGAACAAGAGGAGGGAAACAAGATTTAGACATGACCAAAAAAAAAAAAAAAAATGGTTTTGTGGTCGTATCCATCAGGAAACTCAGTGTGAGCCAAGCATAAGAGTGTGTTACTTATCCTCCCCCCGCAGTGACTTAAGAGACTTTAGGTGGCAATTAAATTTATCTAGAATAACTTTAATCCACACTGAGCACACAATACCTGGAAAACAGCCTCCTGGGTTGGGAGGCACATGCCAGGAAGGAGATGGGCTTCCTGGAGCAAGCTGAAGGAAGCGACAGGGTTTGGTAAGGTGAAAGCAGGCAGGGGACCACTGCTTTGTTAGACAACAAACCACAGGGTCTCAAACATGATTTGAACTTTCATTTGAATTTCAAACTATATCACATACAAATCTAGATCCTGATTTTTTTCATCACAAACAATCAGAAGACCTAGTCACATTGGTTCCATTTTCCTATGAGGCACTCATGGGCCAGAGAGCAGAAGGGTTGCAGCCTTTAGATGGTGTGCAAGCCCAGTGGACTCAGGCCCCTGCTGGCCTGTGTCTCCTAGGGAATGAGGCTGTCTGTTATTTATCAAGTACCTTCAGGCTTATGCTGGCACTTTTCTTCAGAGAGATATTTCTCTGCTCTTGTGTCCAACAAAAGCAGCAAAATTAAAGATTCCTAAGTGCAAGTGAAGAATATTTCTGTATGTTTAATACAAAGACCAGGCCCACTTCACTCCTTTTTTTTACGTACCTGAATTCTGTAAATTATTTAATTATGTGGCCTCTAAGTCATTTTGCCTAAGAAATGGCTGAAAGATCTAGGAATGATGAACCCAGAAAAGAGAAGACTCAGGCAATACATGAGGATAGGTACTGATGTACGACTGTCACAAGGGAGAAATATTGGACTTGACCTGCAGGGCATCATGAAATGGACCAGGAGATAGTTTGCAGCTTGTAGGAAGAAGTCAGTCCTAGAAGAATTTTCCAAGTATAAAATGGGTGTCTGGATTTCAAGAGCCCCAGGCACTGATGGTATTGAAGCACAGGAGGGCACTCCTAGATAGAAAGACCAGGATGCAGATTGAGCAGCTGAGTGTGCAGTTAAATCTGGTCAATGTAGTCTGGACAACTTTGTAGATGGGCGTCAGGGGCCCACAAGTCCTGTGGAATTGTCTACAAATGTGGAAATGGATTCTAAAAGGAAGAAAGTTTATAAACTTGGATCCTTACGACTTGCTGAGAGTCTCAACTTTCTCCACATTCCATCAAATCCTGATCTTTTCCACCACCTGTTGAGAGCTTTCCATAAGATCTCACAAAGTGTTCAAACATCTGCTTCTCTGCAATTGCAGCCCAGCCTGGAGCCTGCCACTAGCTCGGTCATGAGAAGGGTGATGGGGTATCTGTGTTGGTGTGAGGCATTTACCTGCACTAGTTTCACACGAGTCCTTAGGACACCTGATAAACAATGAGACCAGTGTGTCCAGGTACCTGCTACCCATAGAGTTTTATTTGGACACAAGAAATTAATGCAGCAAAAATGTTTGGAGCGAACTGAAAACTATGTGACTCAATACACTGATGTCTTTCCAGTGGAAGGTAATACATTCAATTATTACATTATTATTCAAGTGGAATGTTTGCCTTATCTATTCTCTTAAAACTCAGAGATTAAATATGCTCTTAGTGATGATGAAATGTGGAGGGAATATTAACTTTCAACAATAGCAAACTGTATAATAGGCAACTCTAAACCCTGGAAGCAACCAGAAAAACAGGACTAAATATATTATTGTAAATCTGTTTGAAGACAAGAGAGAGTAAACAAGACAATGACAGAGAATAAAGCCGAGATCCTCTGGAACAATGTAACCCTGAGAAGCAGGCCCAGAATCTGGTGCATCTGTCCATTCTGAGAGGGCCAGGAAAGAGGCAGAGAAGGGTGGCAGGACACGGACAGCCTGGGAGAGTCAGTGTTGGAGTCCAGATCCCAAAGGAGCGGGGTCCGACAAGCCCCCTGCAGTTTAGTTCAGAACCCCACAGAATAGGACTCTAGGACTCTAGGACACTCTAGGACTATTAAGGTAAAGACAATAACATTATAAGATTGGAATCATAATGTATGTGGAAGTAAAAGATATGACAATAGCACAAAAGACAGAGGAAAGGAGTGGTAAATAGAATCAAACTGCTGTTAGTGAAGGGGGAAGAGGCATAATATTGACTGTAAATAGACTTTTATATACCAATAATACATAGTATTAGCCCAAGAACAACTACCAAAGAATAGTAAAAAGAGGAATAATCAAAGGGCAACTGTAATGAAGTCTGACTCCATTTTTGATATTTGACTGCTAACATCTTTTAAGCCTCACTCATCCTTTTTTCCCTCCATCCCACAACTGGGCAAGCTGATGAGAAAGGCTGGTGCTCCGTCCTTGGGCGCTGGGAGGGTAGGTTCAATCTGTACAAGCCCCTAGCTTGTGCAAGAGAACCTTCATCTTGACTCACCTCATAATTACCAAAAAAATATCAAGCCAGTGCACTTTTTGCTACCTCTAAAACCATTTTTGGACCACCTTAGCAGCTTGCTGTGCTGGCCCCAGAAATCCTCACTATGGTGGGTAATAAACTTTGTCATACCATCTTGGGGTATATGATGTCTTCAATCTCAACATCCAAACCAAATTAGGAGTGAGGGGCCTGACCCATCTCCATAGAGTGATTACCAGCACCAATGAAGAAAATAAAATTAAATACTAAGAAAGAAGGTAAATTAAATACATTTGAGGAGTTTGTTACTGCATACTTTTCTAAAGGAAATACTAAAGAGTACTCTTCAGGCAAAAGGAAATGCTCCCAGAGAGATGATCAAATTGAAAATGGAATGAGAAGCAATAACTATTTGGGTAAATTTAGTTGCATATTGACTATATCAAAAAATAATGATAGTTTATAGAATTTAAGATATAGATCTTAATATTTTATACACACACATACACATAAATACATAGAATTTAAAATTACATATACACCTTGTTCAGGGTAAATGATATTTAAGGGTTTTAATGTTTTTGTGTTGTCTTAGGAGAGAGAAAATTATTGGTTAATATTAGATATTTGTAAGTCAAAAATCTAGGCTAATACCAAAAAGAACAAAAAACTTCTAAGAAAATAGAAAAAAAATGGAATGATAAAAAATTTTCTAAAAGAAGGCAAGAAAGAAGAAAAATGAATTTATAATAGTCTGAAAATAGTCAATAAGTAATAAAATGGTAGACCTAAATGCAAATCTATTTTAAAATTGACTAAATACTTCAATAAAACACCAAAGACTTTTAGACTAGAAAATCCACTTATGGAAGTTTAAAAATATCCATCTAAAAATATATGGGTCAGAGAAGAAATTCCAACAAATTTCTAGAAAACAATTTGAAATGAGTAAAACTTTTAAGAGTAAAACTTACATCAAAACAATGAGATACAGAGAAAAATTTATAGAAAAGAAAGAAGGCTGAAAATTAATGAGCCCATCACAAGATGTTTTAAAAAGAAGAACAGCAAATTTAGCCCAAAAGGAAGAAGGATGAAAATAATAAAGACAAATGCAGAAATCAATGAAATAGAAAACAAGTGTGCAATAGAAAAGATCAACCTGAAATTTAATTCTTTGAAAGACTAAAAAATTAATAAACCCCAGGAGAGGCTGATCAAGAAGAAAATATATCAGGATAAAAAGGAGATCATCACAAAGATCATAATGATTTTTAAAATGAGGACATCATAAGGATATTACAAATATCATAGGAGGAATTTAATGCCAATATATTTGAAAATTTAGGTGAAATGGACAAACAATAGAAAAATACAGCTAACAATAGAAAATGTGGAATCCTACAATTATTAGAGAAATTGAAACTGTAACTATAAATCTTCCACCAAAGACATCTCCAAGCCCATCTGGTTTTACCAGTTAATTCTGTCACAAATTTAAGAAATAAAACCACACCAATCTTGCTTAATTATTGCATGAACTGGAAAAAATAGATTATTGTTTTATATAAAGCCAGCATAACTTTGATTCCAAAATCTGACAAGGGAAAAAGAAAATTAGTAGAAAAGAAAATTACAGGTCCAACACTTTCATGAATTCAGCTGCAAAAATTGTAAACAAAATAACAGCTGATAAAATCTGGCACTACACAAAAACAGTAATTCCTCAGAAGCAAGTTTATGGATTCCATAAGTGCAAGATTAACTTAAAACAAGTGACTGATTTAAAAATCAATCATTCTTTTTAGATTCCAGCTAACACATATATATGGAATATAAAGAAAAAAAATGGTCATGAAGAACCTAGGAGCAGGACGGGAATAAAGGCATAGACCTACTAGAGAAAGGACTTGAGGACACAGAGAGGGGGAAGGGTAAGTTGGGACAAAGTGAGAGAGTGGCATGGACATATATACACTACCAAACATAAAACCGATAGATAGTATGAAGTAGCCTCATGGCACAGGGAGATCAGCTTGGTGCTTTGTGACCACCTAGAGGGATGGGATAGGGAGGGTGGGAGGGAGGAAGACACAAAAGGGAAGAGATATGGGGATATATGTATATGTATAGCTGATTCACTTTGTTATAAAGCAGAAACTAACACACCATTGTAAAGCAATTATACTACAATAAAGATGTTAAAAAAAATCAATCATTCTAATTTACCATATAACAGAATGAAAGAAAAATTACATACTTATTTCAATAGATGCCAAAAAACTATAAAATCTAACACCCATTAATATAAAACCTCTTAGCCTCCTAGGAATAGGAGAGAATGCCTTTAATCTGATGAAGAACATCACTCAGTTTCATTTGTTGTGACACTGGGAAATAGACAAGAAATGCCACTTCTCCCCACTGCAATTCAACATGGATTAGAAACTCTTTCAATTCAGTAAGTCAAGGGAAAGGAATGAAAATTAGGAGAAGTTTGGAAGTTTTAGCCACAGCAATCAGAGAAGAAAAAGAAATAAATGAATCCAAATCGGAAAAGAAGAAGTAAAGCTGTCACTGTTTGCAGATGACATGATACTATACAAAGAGAATCCTAGAGATGCTACCAGAAAACTACTAGAGCTAATCAATGAATTTGGTAAAGTAGCAGGATACAAAACTAATGCATAGAAATCTCTTGCATTCCTATACACTACTGTTGAAAAATCTGAAAGTGAAATTAAGAAAACACTCCCATTTACCATTGCAACAAAAAGAATAAAATACCTAGGAATAAACCTACCTAGGGAGACAAAATACCTGTATGCAGAAAACTATAAGACACTGATGAAAGGCATTAAAGATGATACAAATAGATGGAGAGATATACCATGTTCTTGGATTGGAAGAATCAACATTGTGAAAATGACTCTACTACCCAAAGCAATCTACATATTCAATGCAATCCCTATCAAACTACCAATGGCATTTTGCACAGAACTGGAACAAAAAATTTCACAATTTGTATGGAAACACAAAAGACCCCGATAAGCCAAAGCAATCTTGAGAAAGAAAAATGGAGCTGGAGGAATCAGGCTCCTGGACTTCAGACTATACTACAAGGCTACAGTAATCAAGACAATATGGTACTGGCACAAAAACAGAAATATAGATCAATGGAACAGTATAGAAAGCCCAGAGATAAACCCACGTACATGTGGTCACCTTATATTTGATAAAGGCAAGAATAGACCATGGAGAAAAGACAGCCTCTTCAATAAGTGGTGCTGGGAAAACTGGACAGCTAAATATAAAAGAATGAAATTAGAACACTCCCTAATACTGTATACAAAAATAAACTCCAAATAGATTAAAGACCTAAACGTAAGGCCAGACACTATCAAACTCTTAGAGAAAAACATAGGCAGAACACTCTATGACATAAATCACACCAAGATCCTTTTTGACCCACCTCCTAGAGAAATGGAAATAAAAACAAAAATAAACAAATGGGACCTAATGAAACTGAAGTTTTTGCACAGCAAAGGAAACCATAAACAAGACGAAAAGACAACCTTCCGAATGGGAGAAAATATTTGCAAATGACGCAACTGACAAAGGATTAATCTCCAAAATTTACAAGCAGCTCATGAAGCTCAATATCAAAAAACCAAACAACCCAAGCCAAAAATGGGCAGAAGACCTAAATAGACATTTCTCGAAAAAGATGTACAGATTGTCAACAAACACATGAAAGGATGCTCAACATCACTAATCATTAGGGAAATGCAAATCAAAACCACAATAAGGTATCACCTCACACCGGTCAGAATGGTGATCATCAAAAAATCTACAAACAATAAATACTGGAGACGATGGGGAGAAAAGGGAACCCTCATATACTTTTGGTGGAAATGTAAATTGATACAGCTACTATGGAGAATGGTATGCAGGTTCCTTGAAAAACTAAAAATAGAACTACCATATGACCCAGCAATCCCACTACTGGGCATATACACTGAGAAAAACTTAATTCAAAACAAGTCATGTACCACAATGTTCACTGCAGCTCTATTTACAATAACCAGGACATGGAAGCAACCTAAGTGTCCATCGACAGATGAATGGATAAAGAAGATGTGGCACATATATACAACGGAATATTACTCAGCCATAAAAAAGAACGAAATTGAGTTATTTGTAGTGGATGGAGCTAGAGATTGTCATACAGAGTGAAGTAAGTCAGAAAGAGAAAAACAAATACAGTATGCTAACACATATATATGGAATTTAAAAAAAAATGGTGGGCTTCCCTGGTGGCGCAGTGGTTGGGAATCTGCCTGCCAATGCAGGGGACACGGGTTCAAGCCCTGGTCTGGGAAGATCCCACATGCCGCGGAGCGACTAGGCCCGTGAGCCACAATTACTGAGCCTGCGCGTCTGGAGCCTGTGCTCCGCAACAAGAGAGGCCGCGATAGTGAGAGGCCCGCGCACCGCGATGAAGAGTGGCCCCCGCTTGCCACAACTAGAGAAAGCCCTCGCACAGAAACGAAGACCCAACACAGCCATACATAAAATAAATAAATAAAAAAAAAAAAAAAAAAAAAAAATGGTCATGAAGAACCTAGGGGCAAGACAGGAATAAAGACACAGACCTACTATAAAATGAACGTCAGGACATGGGGAGAGGGAAGGGTAAGCTGGGACAAAGTGAGAGAGTGGTAGTGTATATATGGACATATGTACACTAACAAATGTAAAATAGATAGCTAGTGGGAAGCAGTCGCATAGCACAGGGAGATCAGCTCAGTGCTTTGTGACCAGCTAGGAGGGTGGGATAGGGAGGGTGGGAGGGAGGGAGACACAAGAGGGAATAGATATCGGGATATATGTATATGTGCAACTGATTCACTTCGTTATAAAGCAGAAACTAACACACCATTGTAAAGCAATTATACTCCAATAAAAACGTTAAAAAAAAAAGAAAAGAAACTGTCAATTCAGTAAGTCAAGGGAAAGGAATGAAAATTAGGAGGATTAGAAAAGAGAGATAAAACAGTCATCTCATTTATGATTATATTTCTAGAAAATTCAAAGAAATTTACAGGTAAATTATTGATTAATAAGTGAGGTCAGCAAGTTTGGTAATCTAAAGTCAATAGAAACAAAATTAACTAAAATTCTACATACCACCAACATACCACTAAAAAATGAAATTTTGCAATATGATACAATGTACGATGATAACAGAAATTTCAAAACCACGAATAAATCTAATGAAAATGTGCACAATCTCTACATGGGGAGTATGAATACTGTTAACATAAATTAGAAAAGAACTAAATAATGGAGGCATGTGCCAAGGTGACACATCAGAAAACTCAGTATTTTTAAGATGTAAATTTCCCCCATATTGGTCAATAAAGTCAATGCCATCCTAATCAAATACTAACAAGTTTGTTTTGGGGAGTTGGGGAGACTTGACAAAATTCCTTTCTGTGTGGAAATAACAAGGACCAAGATTAGCCACTATCTGAGTCCCTCCCATCAGGAAACTTACACAATCCTCTTAGATAGCCTCATCCACCAGAGGGCAGACAGCAGAAGCAAGAAGAACTACAATCCTGCAGCCTGTGGAACAAAAACCACATTCACAGAAAGAGAGACAAGATGAAAAGGCAGAGGGCTATGTACCAGATGAAGGAACAAGATAAAACCCCCAAAAAACAACTAAATAAAGTAGAGATAAGCAACCTTCCAGAAAAAGAATTCAGAATAATGATAGTGAGGATGATCCAGGACCTCGGAAAAAGAAATGAGGCAAAGATCAAGAAGATGCAAGAAATGTTTAACAAAGACCTAGAAGAATTAAAGAACAAACAAAGAGAGATGAACAATACAATAACTGAAATGAAAACTACACTAGAAGGAATCAATACCAGAATAACTGAGGCAGAAGAACGGATAGGTGACCTGGAAGACAGAATGGTGGAATTCACAGCTGCAGAACAGAATAAAGAAAAAAGAATGAAAAGAAATGAAGACAGCCTAAGAGACCTCAAGGGACAACATTAAATGCAACAACATTCGCATTATAGGGGTCCCAGAAGGAGAGGAGAGAGAGAAAGGACCTGAGAAAGTATTTGAAGAGATTGTAGTCAAAAACTTCCCTAATATGGGAAAGGAAATAGCCACCCAAGTCCAGGAAGGGCACAGAGTCCCATACAGAATAAACACAAGGAGAAACATGCCGAGACACATAGTAATCAAATTGGCAAAAATTAAAGACAAAGAAAAAGTATTGAAAGCAGCAAGGAAAAAATGACACATAACATACAAGGGAACTCCCAGAAGGTTAACAGCTGATTTCTCAGCAGAAACTCTACAAGCCAGAAGGGAGTGGCATGATTTTTAAAGTGATGAAAGGGAAGAACCTAAAATCAAGATTACTCTACCCAGCAAGGATCTCATTCAGATTCGATGGAGAAATCAAAAGCTTTACAGACAAGCAAAAGCTAAGAGAATTCAGCACCACCAAACCAGCTCTACAAGGAATGCTAAAGGAACTTCTCTAAGTGGGAAACACAAGAGAAGAAAAGGACCTACAAAAACAAACCCAAAACAATTAAGAAAATGGTAATAGGAACATACATATCGATAATTACCTTAAAAGTGAATGGATTAAATGCTCTAAGCAAAAGACACAGGCTTGCGGAATGGATACAAAAACAAGACCCATATATATGCTGTCTACAAGAGACCCACTTCAGACCTAGGGACACATAGAGACTGAAAGTGAGGGGTTGGAACAAGATATTCCATGCAAATGGAAATCAAAAGAAAGCTGGAGTAGCAATACTCATACCAGATAAAATAAACTTTAAAATAAAGAATATTACAAGAGACAAGGAAGGACACTACATAATGATCAAGGGATCAATTCAAGAAGATATAACAATTATAAATATATATACACCGAACATAGGAGCACCTCAATACATAAGGCAACTGCTAACAGCTATAAAAGAGGAAATCGACAGTAACACAATAATAGAAGGGGACTTTAACACCTCACTTACACCAATGGACAGATCATCCAAAATGAAAATAAATAAGGAAACAGAAGCTTTAAATGACACAATAGAACAGATAGATTTAATTGATATTTATAGAACATTCCATCCAAAGACAGCAGAATACATTTTCTTCTCAAGTGCACATGGAACATTCTCCAGGATAGATCACATCTTGGGTCACAAATCAAGCCTCAGTAAATTTAAGAAAATTGAAATCATATCAAGCATCTTTTCTGACCACAACGTGATGAGATTAGAAATCAATTACAGGGAAAAAAACGTAAAAAACACAAACACATGGAGGCTAAACAATACGTTACTAAATAACCAAGAGACCACTGAAGAAATCAAAAAATACCTAGAGACAAATGACAATGAGAACATGACGATCCAAAACCTATGGAATGCAGCAAAAGCAGTTCTAAGAGGAAAGTTTATAGCTATACAATCCAACCTCAAGAAACAACAAACATCTCAAATCAACAATCTAACCTTACACCTAAAGGAACTAGAGAAAGAAGAACAAACAAAACCCAAAGTTAGCAGAAGGAGAGAAATCATAAACATCAGAGCAGAAATAAATGAAATAGAAACAAAGAAAACAATAGCAAAGATCAATAAAACTAAAAGCTGGTTCTTTGAGAAGATAAACAAAATTGATAAACCATGAGCCAGACTCATCAAGCATAAGAGGGAGAGGACTCAAATCAATAAAATTAGAAAAGAAAAAGGAGAAGTTACAACAGACACTGCAGAAATACAAAGCATCCTAAGAGACAAGCAACTCTATACCAATAAAGCAGACAACCTGGACGAAATGGACAAATTCTTAGAAAGGTATAACCTTCCAAGACTGAACCAGGAAGAAACAGAATATATGAATAGACCAATCATAAGTAATGAAATTGAAACTGTGATTAAAAATCTTCCAACAAACAAAAGTCCAGGACCAGATGGCTTCACAGGTGAATTCTGTCAAACATTTAGAGAAGAGCTAACACGCATCCTTCTCAAACTCTTCCAAAAAATCGCAGAGGAAGGAATACTCCCAGAGTCATTCTATGAGGCCACCATCACCCTGATACCACAACCAGACAAAGATACTACAAAAAAAGAAAATTAGAGACCAATATCACTGATGAATATAGATGCAAAAATCCTCAACAAAATACTAGCAAGCAGAATCCAACAACACATTAAAAGGATCACACACCATGACCAACTGGGATTTATCCCAGGGATACAAGGATTCTTCAATATACACAAAACAATCAATGTGATACACCATATTAACAAATTGAAGAAGAAAAACCATAGGACATTCTCAATAGATGCAGAAAAAGCTTTTGACAAAATTCAACACCCATTTATGATAAAAACTCTCCAGAAAGTGGGCATAGTGGGAAACTACCTCAACATAATAAAGGCCATATATGACAAATGCACAGCAAACATCAGTGTCAATGGTGAAAAACTGAAAGCATTTCCTCTAAGATCAGGAGCAAAACAAGGATGTCCACTCTCACCACTATTATTCAACATAGTTTTGGAAGTCCTAGCCACAGCAATCAGAGAAGAAAAAGAAATAAAAGGAATCCAAATTGGAAAAGAAGAAGTAAAACTGTCACTGTTTGCAGATGACATGATACTATACATAGAGAATCCTAAAGATGCCATGAGAAAACTACTAGAGCTAATCAATGAATTTGGTAAACTTGCAGGATACAAAATTAATGCACAGAAATCTCTTGCATTCCTATACACTAATGATGAAAAATCTGAGAGAGAAATTAAGGAAACACTCCCATTTACCATTGCAACAAAAAGAATTAAATACCTAGGAAAAACCTACCTAGGGAGACAAAAGACCTGTATGCAGAAAACTATAAGACACTGATGAAAGAAATTAAAGATGATACCAACAGATGGAGAGATGTACCATGTTCTTGGATTGGAAGAATCAATTCTGTGAAAATGACTATACTACCCAAAGCAATCCCTATCAAATTATCAATGGCATTTTTTATGGAACTAGAACAAAAAATCTTAAAATTTGTATGGAGACACAGAAGACCCCGAATAGCCAAAGCAGTCTTGAGGGAAAAAAACGGAGCTGGAGGAATCAGACTCCCTGGCTTCAGACTATACTACAAAGCTACAGTAATCAAGGCAATATGGTACTGGCACAAAAACAGAAACATAGATCAATGGAACAAGATAGAAAGCCCAGAGATAAACCCATGCACCTATGGTCAACTAATCTATGATAAAGGAGGCAAGGATGTACAATGGAGAAAAGACAGTGTCTTCAATAAGTGGTGCTGGGAACACTGGACAGCCACATGTAAAAGAATGAAATTAGAACACTCCCTAGCATCATACACAAAAATAAACTGAAAATGGATTAGAGACCTAAATGTAAGACCGGACACTGTAAATTTCTTAGAGGAAAACATAGGAAGAACACTCTTTGACATAAATCACAGCAAGATCTTTTTTGATCCACCTCCTAGAGTAATGGAAATAAAAACAAAAATAAACAAATGGGACCTAATGAAACTTCAAAGCTTTTGCACTGCAAAGGAAACCATAAACAGGACGAAAAGACAACCCTCAGAATGGGAGAAAATATTTGCAAATGAATCAATGGACAAAGGATTAATCTCCAAAATATATAAACAGCTCATGCAGCTCAATATTAAAGAAACAAACAACCCAATTCTAAAATGGGCAGAAGACCTAAATAGACATTTCTCCAAAGAAGACATACAGATGGCCAGGAAGCACATGAAAAACTGCTCAACATCACTAATTATTAGAGAAATGCAAATCAAAACTACAATGAGGTATCACCTCACACCAGTTAGAATGGGCATCATCAGAAAATCTACAGACAACAAATGCTGGAGAGGGTGTGGAGAAAAGGGAACCCTCTTGCACTGTTGGTGGGAATGTAAATTGATACAGCCACTATAGAGAACAAAATGGAGGTTCCTTGTAAAACTAAAAATAGATATACCATATGATCCAGCAATCCCACTACTGGGCATATACCCAGAGAAAACCATAATTCATAAAGCCACATGCACCCCAATGTTCATTGCAACACTATTTACAATAGCCAGGTCATGGAAGCAACCTAAATGCCCATTGACAGATGAATGGATAAAGAAGTTGTGGTACATATATGCAATGGAATATTACTCAGCCATAAAAAGGAATGAAATTGAGTCATTTGTTGAGACGTGGATGGATCTAGAGACTGTCATACAGAGTGAAGTAAATCAGAAAGAGAAAAACAAATATCGTATATTAACGCATGTGTGTGGAACCTAGAATAATGGTACAGATGAACAGGTTTACAGGGCAGAAGTTGAGACACAGATGTAGAGAACAAACTTATGGACACCAAGGGGGGAAAGCCGCAGGGGGTGGGGATGGTGGTGTGCTGATTTGGGTGATTGGGATTGACATGTATACACTAATGTGTATAAAATTAATGACTAATAAGAACCTGCTGTATAAAAGAATAAATAAAATTTAAAAATTAAAAGAAAAAAGAAAAAGATTAGCCAAGATCCTGTTAAAGAAGAAGGACAAGTAGAAAGATTTTTTTCCATGAGTAGCAAGACATAAAAAACCCAAAGTCATTAAAACAGTATTGTTACTGTAAGACTTATGAAGACAGTAACAGAAGAGGATGTTGAGAAATAAGACTCACATATGTATGGATACTTAATTTCTGATTAATTTGGTACCAAAATAAGAAAGAAAAACATTATTTTCAATGAATGTAAGAGGTCCGTTGGACATACATAAGAAAAAAAAATTTGACCCTAAGTTATGGGCTGAATCATGTCCCTGAAAATTCATATGTTGAAATCCTAGCCCCAGTATATCAGAATATGACTGTATTTGAAGACAGGGTCTTTGAAGAGGTAATTAAGTTAAAATAAGGGCTTTAAGGTGTGCCCAAATCCAATATGACTGGTGTTGTAAGAAGAGGAAATTTAGACACAGAGAAAGTCCATGAAAAGACACAGGGAACGGACAGCCGAAGCCAAGGAGTGGGTCCTCAGAAGAAGCCAGATCTGTTGACAGCTTGTTCTTGGACTTCCAGCCTCCAAAACTGTGAGATGATATATTTCTCTTGTTTAAGCCACTCAGTCTGTGGTACTTTGTTATGGCAGCCCTCACAAGCTAATATACCTTAGTTTACATCATTCACAGAAATCAGTTCTGGGTAGATTGTAGATCTAAAGCCAAAACAGTAGTTCTTCTAGAACAGGCTATGGATAATATCTTTATGACATCAGGGTGTAAAATGTTTTAAATCACAAAAAGCACTAACCATAAACAAAAACATTGATAAGTTAGACTTTATTAAAATATGAAGTTCAGTTCAACAAAAGATAGTGTTAAGAGTGTTAAAAGGCTTAACTTACTGTGTTTGGGGTCTCAGACACAGAATGGGAGAATATATTAGCAAAACATATAAGCAAACAGAAAAGTCTTGTATCCAGTATGCACAAAGAAGTCTTTAAGTAAAACACAACCCAATAGAAAAATGAACAAAAATCTTGGACAGGCACTTTGTAAGAGGATATCTGAGTCTGTTAGTCTGCTCAAGCTGTTATCCCAATATACCAGAGCCTGGATGGCTTAAAACTCAGAAGTCCAAGATCAAGATGCCAGCAGATTCACAGTATGGTGAAAGCCCTCTTACTTGCTTGGAGACAGCCACCTTCTTGCCGTGCCATCACATGACAGAGAAAGCACACGCTCTGGTCTCTTTCTCTGCTTATGAGGGCGCTAATCCAATCATGGGGACCCTACCCTCGCCACCTCATCTAAACCTAATTACCTCCCAAATGCCCCACACATGAATGTTAGGAGGACAGAAACATTCAGTCCATAAACATGTGAAAGGGTGTTCACCCTCCTTCATTATCAGGAAATGCAAATCAAAACCACAATGTGGTACCACCACCAGCCTACCATAATGGCTAAGGTTTACAAGACTGACCGTAGCAAGTGTTGGTTAGGAGGTGAAACAAGAGAATTCTTGTATGCAGCTGGTGAGGATGTATCCTGCAAAACTGGGTAAACAGTTTTGTTTATTACTTGCTCTGGTTGGAAATATGCATATCCTGTAACTAAGTAACACTAGCCCTACAGGAGTGTGCCTGTGTACAAAGACAGACAAGTACTTGGGACAATTAAGGCAGCATAGTCATGACAGCCCCAAGCCATCAACAGCCCATAAGTCCTTCTACATGAGATAGGATCAATAAATGGTGGAACATACATATAGGAGAATACACGCAATGAAATTAATGAAATGTAGCAGCATACAGCATGGGTGGTATCAGAAGCATACTATTATTGAGTGAAAGAAGCAAGACACAAAATAATGTGTATTGTATCATTTCTGTTCTATAAAGTTCAAAAACAGGAAAAACTTAACTCTGGAATTCAGGATAGAGTTCACCTTTGGGGAGAAGTGAAGGGCTTAAACCTCCAAGTGGGCACAAGAGAGGCTTTCCGTGTGCTGCCAACTTCTTCTTCTTAACCTTAGTGACTCATTTTGTAATAGTTTATCAAACTTTTCCTTTATGTCTTTGCACTTTATTGTAAGTGTACCACACTTTGCCATTTAAAAAGTTAAAATTGAGGAAGGAAGGGCTGGTATTTGATTAAGCATCTACTATACACTCTAATTTAGTTAGACACATACCTCCTTTGATCCTTTTAGCATTATTAACCCTATTTTGCAAATGAGAAAACTGAGTTTCAGAGTGGTTAAGTATATTACATACTACCTATAAAAAGTAAAGGTAGAGTTAAATATGATTTCTTTTCCAATGTACACTGCTGCATCTCAGTAATGGTAACCCTATTCTTACCCCATCTACCTGAACTTGGTATTTTTGAAGAGGACTATTTAACTAATTAAGTATGCATCATAATATTTTGTCAGTCATATCGACATAGACCTAGATATACATACACATGTATATTTATACACATTCACATATATATGAAAAACAAGGTCTGGTTATTTGAAAAGACCACCTAATATTAAACATTTGGATGGTGATATTGAGAAGACTAATTATTATAAAACTGCAAATTATTTTTCCCTTTTTCATCTAGGAGTGAGTTCATGGGCTCATTGGGCAATACGGATTGTTCTTTCCCTGTCCATGTTTATCAGATGAATTTAGGGAAATCTCTTTGGCTCCCTATACTTTAATGTCTTCATTTCAAAAAAAGAAGCATACAATTCCGCCCACCTCATAGCGCAGTTGTGAGAAGAACATTGGAGTGTGAGTATGAGATGACTTTATTGAATCATTAAACCCTGTAGAAATGGAAACAACCAGTTGAAGCCATGGCATGGCAATTTACAAGGACCCACATCTCCCATGTGCTATATGAGAGCAATCACCGACAAGTAGAAATTTGTAACTGTTTGAAAGACAAATGAGTTCTCAGAAAGGAAAGGGAAATGAAATGGCCTTTCTCCATTCAGTCTTCCAAATGAGAAAATGTATTTCTGTGTCTTTGAATATGTCATGTAGTTCTTACAGCACAGAAAGGGGCTAATAATTTAAAACTATTTGTTTTCCTCTGAGTTCAAGTTCCTAAGTGGAATTGAATTAGAGAATATTACAGCTTAAAGGGAGTGGATGAGTGCCTATGAAATTTGCACTATATGCCAAGCACCTTGTAGGCACTGGGGTCATCCAGTTTATTTAATTCTCTCAACAATGGAAGGAGGGTACTGTTGACTTTACTTCAGAGAAGTAACTTGATTAAGTAACTTGTCCATGAGCAGAAAGCAAGTGAATGACATGCCCAGAATTTGAACTCAGATCTTCTGATTCCTATTTCCAAATTATTTTTGTAAAGAACTTTAAAAAAATAATTTGTCATGTGCAAAAATAGATCCAGAGAAGGCAAACTACTTTTACAAGGTCATTCAGGTAATTCATTAAATCAGTCAATTCAAAAACTCTTCCTGAGTTCCACATGTGCAAAGTTCTGTGCTAGATAATCACAGAGTACAGATAATAATAATAATAATAATTTAATAATAATAATATGTCTTGGAATGTCTGTACCTGTAGCTCTCTCTACAGCCTGGTGCTCCAGGCCTCCTTCTACTGAGACATTTAACTTACAGAAACCTGAGCATGTTTGTTGACTTATACTCAGGATTCTTGCTCATAGCAAAGATGTGATTTAAGTTCTGGGCCTTGTTAAATCATCTGATGATGAAGGGTTGCATGGAATTTAGAGAAATCAGTAAAAGTCATTACTGCCCAAAGTGTCAAAAATATTCATTAAATCACCAAACCTCTTAGACCAAAGTCTTGTCCTGTGAAAGGGGGAGACTCCAGGTCACCACTGACCCTCTGGGACAACCCACAGATTTAACTCAATGAATTCACATCCTTCCCATGTCCAGGCCAAGTTTCCACTTGAAAATTATTCTGTGAGTTAAGATCTTACTTAGCTCCAAAAAGGTCCCTAAAAACAGCTTCACACATTTATAATAGACTTCCTTTTCTGGAAAATGTTAAAAACTCATTCTAATAGAATCTTTAAAAAATAACATGTTAACATTTTTCCCAATCTTTAAAAACCCTAGGTGTAATTAGCAAATATAATAGACATAATACTTTCTTCAGGAGAAATAACATCCTGATGTTTCTCTATGTGCAGTAAACTACCTTTTCCCCTCTACTCAACAGTTAATATGGATTTCCTCAGTCAAACTGCCTTTTCTTCATTTTTATTAGTTCAACATTAGCAAATAGTTACGGATGGACATTTAATTCTCCAAGTATACTGGATGTTACAGCTCCATATATTAATTATGTTTTTTGCATGACATTTGGTAAGTGTCATGTGCTGAAAAAGACTTGCAGATGCACAGGTGTTTGAGTTGGAATAACCGGTATTGCAGAGCCTCATGTGTAGTCTGGTCAAAGGGATGGTTTGACTAAAAGCTTTCATGAAACAATGAATATAGTAGATTACAGTTAAAATATGAAATGTGTCTGGCAAACCATAAGGCTATCATCTTAATGGTCCTGTTGTTTTCTAACTATAAAATCAAGCTAATTGGTATCCCAGGGGCCAGCCACAAACCCAATTAACAAAGTGAAATAAATTAATGCTGTATTAAAACTGAAGACATCCCTAAGAGACTCGGAAAAGACCTGCCCTTCAGGGGAGAGAGCAAATGACTTCTTTGTAGATACCCGGAAGGAGATTTCATAAGTCTCCACTAGCTGACCTAGTGGGAACTGACTAGCGTTTATATACAGGGGGTACCCTCTCCTCTAGTTCATGTTGGAAAATTCCATCAGCTTTCCAGCAAACATCTTCTCTGGCCAAGCTCAGTCCCCAACCACCCTTTCCTGCTCACTGCAGAGCACAGTTTAACTTGCTTTTCTCTTCTCTGCACCTGTGACTACCCACTCTATTCCTAGGGAATGGTTCCTTGTTCAAGGAGCCCAACTGGAATACAATTTTCCCACTCCTGCTTTCCTTCTTCTCTGAAAACAAGCACATTTTTACTTGAACCATGTAGTGCTAAGCCCGAAATTGAATCAAGGAGAGGAAAATAAAATAACAAAACAAACTTTTAAAAAGTTAGAAAGGATGCCCAAATCTACAGAGTCCTTACAGTCTCCATCTCCAAACTGCAGCCCTGACTCCTTTCTTCAATGGTAATGGGATTTCCCCCCTTTTCCCCCCTCCTTCTCGAGTTCCCCCTCCTGCCACATTCCAATAGGTTGGAGGGTTCCATTGAGGGTAATCCTGTTGATGGCAATACAAACATCATATATTTATCAGAGTCAATTTCACGAAAGGTTTCATTGTTCTCCAAATACAAAACTTCCAAAATGGAACCATTTCCATTGACAGTTCTGCAGCAAGTTCCGTCCGGCTGCTTAAGTAGAAGGAGAACCCATGTGCTGTCATTTGAGAATGATTCTCACAGAGTTTGTGCCCCAAACTATCATACAGCAAGATGGTTACTTTATTTCTCAGGTTCTTGAAAGCTTTTTTGAACTTGAAATATAAGTTCCCGGTGAGAATTTGTGCCTGTGTGTTTAGAGGGAAGTAAGGAGAGTGTTCTGATCATTCCAACGCTGGTCCCAAAATATTCTTTCCCAAACTCAAATTTCCAAGAGTATGCCATTCTGCCAGCTGTTCTGATTAATTTGGCCAGCTGATGCAGGGACCAAAGCCGTTTGGCATGTCCCATACAGTATTTAATTAAGGCTACTGTCAACAGTATCCAAGTAGCAGGATGAGGCCAGTCTCAATTATGCCCCCTGCCCCAAAGTCCTAGATTCAGTCAATTTCCAACAAGTCCCAGAGACATAGGGTTTTTGAGATAGCCAGGATGTAGACTAAGGTCAGACTATTATCTATTACAACCCACTAAACTGACATTCTGATCTTCGGTGTCATTGTCAATAATTACAAGAGCAATAGATGGGTCACAAAAAGCCCCAATTTCCAATGAGACAATATTCCATGGCTCACATACAAGTCAAAGGGGCACAGTCCTTCCAGTTTGGGATTTGTTGGCACCCTTTGCATTGGTTTGGTTAAGTCGAGTGGGCAGTGTTGTGAGTAGCTGCAGCCTCGTTGTCACACAGGGCATCTCCCAAGTCCACCTGGACATCCGGAAAAGCAGGTGCACATTCAGTTGGATTGAAGCAGGGTTGTTGGGTCTGTGAGTCTGCAGGCGTTCACAGCTGGAAGCTGCGGTTGATGGCATCAGACATAGCAGGATCGGGATAGGCCATGGCCACAGAATTTACAAGCTTTCATAGTCCGTGGACAGGATGACAGAGCCAGCAGCCAGTCAGACTGTCAGCTGCAGCTGCTCTTTGACTCAGCCCTTGCTGCTGATCTAGGGGACAAAGAGAGCATTATTCCACCACCACCCCACCCCGTACCTCCGAGGGTCTAAGGTGTCCTCTCTGGACATGCCAAGGCCCTTGCTCTTCTTACACTACCCCAACCTTGGCAGGTCCCATCCCACTTCCTGTTTATCTTTTCTCCAGTCATACCCACCTTGACCAGACCTGGAAAGATCAGAACAGAATCCTCACATTACAAAATATCTCCGTATAACTTCACATAACAGGTAAATTCTACTCGTTTTATTCTGATCCTTACCGAGGAAGCCACTGAGAGGAAATGATTCCTTCCTGGGGATAGCTGCACCCACTGACCAATCTGCCTCACTTAAGTGTTTCGCGCTGGAGGAGGTGAGGGAGCTGGGCTCAGGAAGCCACTCTGGGCTCCTCAATTCCAGGTGCGAGTGGATGATCAGGAGTGCGGAATGGCTGTTAAACACATTGACCATTGGCCCACTGCAAGGTGGCCTTTATGACAAAAGGTGCACCGTTGTCAGACTGGAAAAGGTCCAGGAAGCTGGAAGGACGGCTCAGCTCAGCTTCAAGGCCCACAGTGAGGGTTGGCTGAACAACACTGTTAACCAGTTTCTCCATCTTAGTACTGCTGCCATTTGGGGCCAGATAATTATTTGAGGGGGGGGTTGGGGTTGGCGGCTGGGGTGGGCACTACCTGTGTGCTGTAGGGGGTTTATCTGCATTTTTGCCTCTGCCCACCAATCTTCTTAAGTTGTAACAACCAAAAATGGCTCCTGATAGTGCCAAGGTCCCCTGAGAGACGAAATCACCCCCAGTTGAGACCCACTGCCATCATCTGAAAGTCCATCAACAGTAGCAGGACACCACTGATAGCCCCAAAGGAGGGTCAACAATGCAACAAAGCCAGTGCCTCAGGAGTGGGCCTGAATCACAAGACCAAAGGACCAGCTCTTGGCTGGAGTCCCCAGCGTGACTGCCATGGCGGCCTCTGCATTGTACTGTACTGGTGACCAGCCTGTGACAGTGGCAGCCTGCGTGGAGCAGCCTTGACCAAAGCTTGGGTCCAATTGGTCTCATTGCGAAAAGGGCCTGTATCATTGATAGGAGTGACCCAGGTGGTCCATCCAGCAGCCACAATTCATTCCCACTGTTCAAGGCCCACACAGAGCGTGTCTTTAATGTGCAACCATAGTTTTCCCAGCAGTAGTCCAAACCACGAGGCCACTGACAACAGCCAAGGGTCAGTAAACATAAAACAAGCTTCCTCCAGGGAGTGCTGACCACAGCTATGAGGACGGCCTTGAGTCCTGCCCACTGGACAGAATGACCAGGTCCACTTTGGGATCTGCAGAGCTGGCGCTGGGACCACACAGCCGCCACAGTCCAGTGGCCACCACCAGGTTCAGCTTAGCTGAGGCGTCAGTGAGCAGCCGAAGTGTTTAGGGGCCTCTGTGCATCCAGGGTCCCACCGAGCCTGAAGCTCAGAGTGGGGGATGTTTCTCCAGGGGGGCAGCTGCCCTTCACACAAAGTGACCTGCTACCTTGGCCAGACTGCCTGCTCTTGCACATACGATTTCCACCCACCCAGCCAAGCCCTTGAGTGTGTGTACCCCAAGAGTCCAGTGAGGGGCTGGGCCTCTCGGGTGTGGGCGAGCTGAGGAGACAGCATCTTTACTTGAGCATCAGAGGAACTGAACTTTGGGAACCTGCTCCCATGGCCCTTAGAAACTTTACTCGGCGGTGAACTCCTGACTTGTGTGGGGGTTTGTCAGCCACCTCTGCTGGCAGAGCTGGGATTATACTGCAGTCAGGACCTGTGAGGCTTGTCAGCAACATCAGGACTTGGTTTCTGAGTTGTCAACCAGCAGGGACCCCTTTGCACATCAGTGTGTCTAGGCCCTCCCTGGGGGCAGAGGCAGGGTGTAGGTTCCATTGTGTCTCCACTGGCAGCGCTGCCCTGAGCGGGAAGAGGAGGGAGCCGCCTGCGCTCACTTACCATTCTCCTCCTGGACCCAATCACCATGTTTCAGCACTTTAAACCTAGCACTTTCCCACTGTTTCTATTCGGGTTTGAAACAGGAGAGTATCTTGTTCCATGGTCTCACCTTCTTGTCCGAGATCCCCGCTCCCGGTCAGTTTCCATCATGTCTCATGACATTGGGGCGGGTTGTTTGCATTTCATTGATCTTAATAGTACCAACGGAGGATAGAGCTGGCTGTCCCCGGAACATGCCTTCTTTGGACGGCTCTAATCCTGGGAGCAGAGGACCGTGTGGTACAGGGACAGTGTAGGTGCTACTTCTGCTCCCTCATGCAACTGTTTCCTATTTGCTGCAGGAAACCTCTTTCTTTAAGCAAAAAGGACCCTTCTAACAAAAATTATTAGCAGCTAAACACGGCTGCAGTTTTATTCTCACGGAGATGGCCCACCGCAACCGGTCACACAGATTCAGTTAAAATGTATTTTATTAAAATACTCTAGTAACTGATTTCAAAAGGCACTTGTATTACTAAGGGAACAAAATATCATAAATTTGCATTTAGACAAGATATTAAAGAGCTTTGCTGACCAGGGGCTCTGGGGTCCTGGATCACATCCCTTTGCGGATGGACACCACGCCTTGCTTCCCCTGGTCTATACAAAGAAGTGCTCTGATGATCATTTTAACTTTTTCTTTAGATATTAAGAGCCTATTAATATATTTCACCAGCTTTTGGAAACCCTAATCTTAAGGGACTACTGTTATAATAACAATTATGAAATTAAAACTACATGATATAAAGACTACTTATTACAGATTTTTATAGCCTGTTCAGAAAAGCTGAGGTATTTTTCAAAAATTAGAGGACAGGCAAACCTCTTGAACTTGCATCCAGGACTGCTTTATGCCACCCTGCAGAGAAGGCAAACCTCAATTCTTTGCTGCGTGGGTGGGTGGGGGAAGAAAAAGGCAAAAGGTAGCCATGTAGGTGTTTTTTAAAATTATTTTATTGAAGTATAGTTGATTTACTGTGTTGTGTTAGTTTCTGGTGTACAGCAAAGTGATTTTCATATCCTTTTCCATTATGATTTATTATAGGATATTGAATATAGTTCCCTGTGCTATACATTAGGACCTTGTAGTTTATCCATTATAATAGTTTGCATCTGCTAATCCCAAACTCCCAAGCCACCCCTCCCTCATACTTCCTCCCCTTTGGCAACCACAAGTCTGTTCTTTATGTCTGTGACTCTGTTTATGTTTCATAGATAAGTTCATTTGTGTCATATATTAGATTCCACATATAAGTGATATCATATGGTATATGTCTTTCTCTGTCTGACTTCACTTAGTATGATAATATCTAAGTCCATCCATGTTGCTGCAAATGGCAGTATTTTGTTCTTTTTTATGGCTGAGTAATATTCCATGTATCTATCTATCTATCTATCTATATTCTACCTCTTCTTTGTCCATTCATCTGTCAATGGACATTTCGGTTGTTTCCATGTCTTGGTAGCCATGTAGTTTTGAATGCTGTTTTTGATATTTCCACTATAAATGTATAGATTTATACTTATAAATATATATATACTTTAAAAAATATATATATATATGTGGAAATTTTTCACAGGCCAACTAAAAGTGACTTCAGTTTCCTTATCTGAATCAAGTGCTGCCAATTTTGTGTCATCTGGGGATGTTGGTGGCCCCATGTCCACTATTATGTTGACTCATTCACTGTATTCATTGGACAAACATTATTAGACCATTGAGCATGGCACTGTGCTGCAGGCACAGAGCTAACCACACATCACACACTCCCCTACCTCTGTCCTCAAGGAAACCATGGTCTATTTGAAAAGCAATTCACTGATGAGCTGTCTGTAGTATAAGTGGAATTTCCGGGGAATGACTGAGGTCCAAACACCATTACCAGGCAGGAGGTCTCAGCATCACATTAGGAGACACTCAGGTCTGAACTGCCTTTGGTCTGACTTAACAAATGGCAGCTGACATAGTGGCCTGGGCAGGGCAGGCCACTGTAAAGGAAATTGCCCACCTTGCTTTAAGCTCTGAGCACTTCAAACAGGACAGTAATTCTTGTGAATTCATAATACTATTTTGAGCTCTTAGTAATTATAGATCATTAATTAAAATCTAAATCAAAATTTAAATGATACAATAGAGATCACAGGAATAGAAAATTCCTTAATAAGTGCAGGGAATTTAGTTGGGTAAAAATCTTTCAAGTGTCCAAGAGGAAGGGTTAGAAAGATATTTTTAGACAATTCTTGCTTAGCTATGCCCACATTGCAATATTGCTCTTTGCAGTACTTTTTATGAATGCAAACATGCAATATGCTTGACGCTAAGTCTAGGGGGTTGTTGCTGATGGTTGTAAAATTCAGTCTGATGAGACCTCAAAGGACAGTAGACACCCTTGCTCCTTGGCTTGGTTGTCCCGAGGTGGAAAGCTGCGTTGGGTCTCAGCGTTCTCTGTCCCCCTCTGGCATCTGGCCTGCAGCGACCTCCCAAAGGCCTCAGGGCCCTTCACATTTGTTCATTTCTTACTTGAGCAGACACTTTCCGAGCATGGTTTCTATGTTAGGATTGTCACCAGCACTAAGGACACAAATATTAAAGTTGCAGAAGGACCTGAGCCAATAATGGGTCATTGAGTGTGCTCGGTAGATGGAGCTGACCGCAGAGAGGTGAGGAACTTAGAGTCATACGTGGGCCCATTGTGGGAGGGATGAGGTTACTGCTGAGAAAGGAGAGGAAGGAGCTCTGTGCAAAAGCACAGAGATGCACAAATCCTTTCAGGAAATTGCCAGAAAAGACGGCAAGGCAAAGGGGAAAGTTCACAGCCTTGGGGTGTGATCCCTGGGTTAGAATTGTGCTTCCACCCCACTAGGGCAGGCATGTGATTTTGGACAAGTTACTGAGCCCTTCTGAATGTCACCTGAAATGCCCAAATCATAATAGTAGCTCACAGGGTATTTGTGAGGGTGTCACACGATGGAACATTGTGAGTTGGTAACTGACAGCTGCCACGGTGAGTTCAGTCCCTTGGAGCAAAGTGTGAGCAAAGTGTGCAGAAGACGAGGCTGCAAGGGAGAGGACAGGGCTTTTTATGGCTTTCACTTTGCTGCAGTGACAGGGTCACTAGAGACAGCCAAGCGCAGAAGAGACAAGTCACTGCGTGTATTTTAGCAAAATTCATCTGAAAGCAGCATGGAGAACAATTTTTGTAGGCAGGACTAAGTAGGGATTCAAGTTAAAACCTGTCCCAGTGTTGGTGGGGAATGACTGGTGTCTGAACAGAAGCAGTGTTGAGAGAGGGATGGAGGAAGAAGTTGTCAGGGTATTAGGACAGGGCCAAGGGCGGAGGGAGGGAGGGAGTGACGGGGTGGGGGGGGAGGAGAAGGTGGAGGGGAGGAAAGGAGCTCAGTGAGATAACATCTGAGAGGATCCATTAGATTTAGAAGTAAGGGCTCAGTTAGTGAACTTGGACAAAGCAATTTCATGTGCCATTGAAGCGATCACAGCTTCTCTCAAATGGCATAGGTATACATACATTTCACTTCTCCACTTAACTCTAGTAACATTGAGTCGATGTTCAAGTATATTAAACCCTCCACAACCCATAAAAACACCCTGGATACCCATGAGTTTCACCCTCAGTTTTTACTGAATAAATCATCAAAATGTAAAGTGAATGTTTAATTTTTAACTGCCCATAATTAATGATCATGGAAATGATATTTTTCAAATTTATCCATGAAATCAACCAACATTCATGGAGCAGTTTTATTTCTTGCTTTCTCACTGAGTTACATTTACTGTGACGGGGGTTCAGGACACACAACCCCAAAATATGGCACCTTGGCATGTTGAATATTTTAAGCTGAAGGAATTTGAGAAATGGTAGATTCTGGAAGGACCCGATGACCTCCCACCCACTTGTCCCCGGAAGCAGGTCATCAGACCCTCACGTGAGAGGCGCCTTCCCTGTACCCTGAGGCAGGGAGCACCCTTGTCTGAGAGGCGTCCTAACAAACAGCCTTGCTAACTCCCCCATCTCACTACCATTAGTTCTTACCCTTTTGTCTCATCACGTTTTCCCACGACTTTTCACTCTTCATCAAACCTGGTATAAGAATGCTCAGGTTTAACTGTTTCCTCAGGTCTTCATTTCCTTATGAAGGCTCCCATGTTATGTAAAACTTACATTAGGTAAATTGTATGCTTTTCTCCGACTCATCTGTCTTTGTCAGTTTAACTTTTAGACCCAGTCAGGGACCCCAATAGGGTCACGGTAAAGTTTTTCCTCCCCTAGAATGGTAAAGATTAGATTTTTTTTAATGGGATCATTTTCTTGCTCGATAATTCATCAATCAAAAGATTTGTTACTATCTAGAACAATGTGGCAAAAATGGTAACAATTATTTATAGGGGTTAAAAGTCATTCAAAAATATTTTCAGTCGAGGGTTTGGTTGTGCTGAATATTGTAGGAGTAAGAAAAAAGGGGGCATTAACAGATGTTTGCTATGATCATGTGTTAAAAATGGAATTAAATCAGTCCTATGATAGAAACAAGAAGTTCACAGCCACTGTTCTGTTGATTATGTGGAGATAATCAATTATTACTTTAACAACTTCTAAAGCAATAAAATTAATATATTTGGAACAAAATTTAAATTTCTAAAAATTATTTTCAAATTCCTTTCTTTGGGGTTGAAATTATGTTTACACAAAATTTACTCAATCAGCATATTCACAGGTAATTTTTTCCTTTTAGTTTATTGTTGGAGTGTCATCAAAGTATGCGTACTAGCAGTTTATATGTTTACTCCGGAATGTAATTTTTTTGCCATGTTTAAATGGATAAAAAGATTACTACTAGAATAGTGAAAGGAAGTATAAATCATTATCTTGAAAGGAATAAATGACAAACACTAATGTAAAGTAACATCTTTTTAAGTCAAATAGAAATCAGTATCATATGCTAATAATGAGCTATTTACTAATTATATGCTGTTAGCAGTAACTATTTTCTGATCTGCAGATGCAAAACAGTGATATATTTATTTTGTGTTATTTGATGTGTCTATTTATAAAAAGAAATTAAAGACTAAAAAATGAGTATTTCATTTAATATTTTGAAGGTGAGATATTGTAATGTGAGTTAGGACTATGTAACAGGACTGATCCATTTAGAGTAGTCACCACTCAACTCTGTACTCCCTTGCCTTTGGGCTGTGCTATGCCTGCTTCCCCAACTTTTGTGGCACCAGGGACTGGTTTTGTGGAAGACAATTTTTCCATGGAGGTCGGCGGGGGATGTTTCAGGCGGTAATGCAAGCAATGGGGAACGATGGGGAGCAGCAGATGAAGCTTTGCTCACTAGCCTGCCACTCACCTCCTGCCGTGCGGCCTGTTTCCTAACAGGCCACCGACCGGTAGTGGGGGTTGCGGACCCCTGTTCTAGAACACAGTTTCTACCTTCCTGCTCTCACACCATATCCAACCCTACTCCCCCTTCTGGGTGTGAATATATACCCAAGAGATACCCAGGATGTCCGCACCCGCCTCATTGACAGCACCCCGAACGTCTTTTGTGTGGTCTCCATAATCATGATCCTCTACCTCCTTCTGCAAATCACCATTAACCTGATTTTGTGATAAATACTTCCCGGTCCCCTTACTTATAATTTTACTAATGATGTATGCATCCCTATACCCTTTATCCAGTTCTGCCCGTTTGGGGAACTTTATGTGACTTGCAAGGATGGCAGTGTTATTTTGTACCTTGCTTTCCTCTCTGAATACTGATATCCATCTTTGTTACTGTGCTTAGCTGCATTTCATTCATTTCCTTTGATGTATAATATTCCATTACATGGATATACCACAATTCATTTATTTATTTTTCACTCACGGTAGACATTTGGGACTCTTGCCTTTTTTCCGGGCTGGGGTTATTTGAAGCATACAGCACTGTATGGTTCTTGTACATATGCAGAAGCTTCCCTGAGATCCACTCTGATAGAGGAAGTGCTGGGCATAGCGCATAGGCATCCTTAACTTTGATAGATAACGCTATGCTACCCTCCAAAGACATGGTCCTAGTTTGCATGCTCAGAAGCACTGTAAGAGTCCCAATTGATACACTTTCTCAAAAATACATGGTATTTTCAGATTACAAAATTTTTGCCAACTGGCTTATGTATGTAATGGTACGTTACTGTGGTTTGAATTTGAATTTCTTTTCTTACTAAAAAGATCAGAGCCCCTCTTCTTATATTTATTGGTCATTTGGATTTGTGGAGTATGTCTTAAGCCTTCTGCCCATTTTTTACCAACTGGTCTTTTTCTCATTGATATGATATTTTTTTTGGCGTGTTTTATAATTTTATTTTGTTGGTTTCTGTAATATATGCAAAATCCATTGTAATGCCCCTATTTATTCTTTTTTTTTTAAGCATCTTTATTGGGGTATAATTGCTTTACAATGTTGTTAGTTTCTTCTGTAAAACAAAGTGAATCAGCTATATGTGTACATATATCCCCATATCCCATCCATCTTGCGCCTCCCTCCCACCTTCCCTATCCCACCCCTATAGGTGGTCAGAAAGCACTGAGCTGATCTCCCTGTGTTATGCAGCTGCTTCCCACTAGCTATCTATTTTACATTTGGTAGTGTATATATGTCAATACTACTCTTTCACTTCATCCCAGCTTACCCTTCCCTTCCCCATGTCCTCAAGTCCATTCTCTACATCTGTGTCTTTATTCCTGTCCTGTCCCCAGTTTCATCAGAACTATTTTTTTAAATTCCATATATATGTGTTAGCATACTGTATTTGTTTTTCTCTTTCTGACTTACTTCACTCTGTATGACAGACTCTAGGTCCATCCAACTCACTCAATTTCATTCCTTTTCATGGCTGAGTAATATTTCATTGTATATATGTGCCACATCTTCTTTATCCATTCAACTGTTGATGGACACTTAGGTGGCTTCCATGTCCTGGCTATTGTAAATAGAGCTGCAATGAACATTTTGGTACATGTCTCTTTTTGAATTATGGTTTTCTCAGGGTATATGCCCAGTAGTGGGATTGCTGGGTCATATGGTAGTTCTATTTTTAGCTTTTTAAGGAACCTCCATACTGTTTTCCATAGTGACTGTATAAATTTACATTCCAACTAACAGTGCAAGAGGGTCCCCATTCTCCACAATCTCTCCAGCATTTATTGTTTCTGGATTTTTTTGATGATGGCCGTTCTGACCAGTGTGAGGTGCTACCTCATTGTGGTTTTGATTTGCATTCTTCTAATGACTAGTGATGTTGAGCATCCTTTCATGTGTTTGTTGGCAATCTGTATATCTTCTTTGGAGAAATATCTGTTTAGGACTTCTGCCCATTCTTGGATTGGGTTGTTTGGTTTTTTGATATTGAGCTGCATGAGCTGCTTGTATATTTTGGTGATTAATCTTTGTCAGTTGCTTCGTTTGCAAATATTTTCTCCCATTATGAGGGTTGTCTTTTGGTCTTGCTTATAGTTTCCTTGGTTGTGCAAAATCTTTTAAGTTTCATTAGGTTCCACTTGTTTATTTTTGTTTTTGTTTCCATTTCTCTAGGAGGTGGGTCAAAAAGGATCTTGCTGTGATTTATGTCATAGAGCGTTCTGCCTATGTTTTCCTCTAAGAGTTTTGTAGTGTCTGGCCTTACATTTAGGTCATTAATCCATTTTGAGTTTATTTTTGTGTATGTTGTGAGGAAGTGTCCTAATTTCATTCTTTTACATGTAGCTGTCCAGTTTTCCCAGCACCACTTATTGAAGAGGCTGTCTTTTCTCCATTGTGAATTATTGCCTCCTTTATCAAATATAAGGTGACCATATGTGTGTGGTTTTATCTCTGTGATTTCTGTCCTGTTCCATTGATCTATATTTCTGTTTTTGTGTCAGTACCATATTGTCTTGATTACTGTAGCTTTGTAGTATAGTCTAAAGTCTGGGAGCCTGATTCCTCCAGCTCCGTTTTTTTCCCTCAAGACTGCTTTGGCTATTCAGGGTCTTTTGTGTCTCCATACAAATTTTAAGATGTTTTGTTCTAGTTGCATAAAAAATGCCATGGTAATTTGATAGGGATTGCATTGCATCTGTAGATTGCTTTGAGTAGTATAGTCATTTTCACAATATTGATTCTTCCAATCCAAGAACATGGTATATCTCTCCATCTGTTGGTATCATCTTTAATTTCTTTCATCAGTGTCTTATAGTTTTCTGCATACAGGTCTTTTGTCTCCTTAGGTAGGTTTATTCCTAGGTATTTTATTCTTTTTTTGCAATGGTAAATGGGAGTGTTTCCTTAATTTCTCTTTCAGATTTTCCGACGTTAGTGTAAGGGAATGTAAGAGGTTTCTGTGCATTACTTTTGTATCATGCTACTTTACCAAATTCATTGATTAGCTCTAGTACTTTTCTGGTAGAATCTTTAGGATTCTGTATGTATAGTATCATGTCATCTGAAAACAGTGACAGTTTTACTTCTTCTTTTCTGATTTGGATTACTTTTCTTCTTTTTCTTCTTGATTGCTGTCGCTAAAACTTCCACAACTATGTTGAATAATAGTGGTGAGAGTGGGCAACCTTGTCTAGTTCCTGATCTTAGAGGGAATGGTTTCAGTTCTTCACCACTGAGAACAATGTTGGCTGTGGCTTTGTCATATATGGCCTTTATTATGTTGAGGTAGTTTCCTTCCATGCCCACTTTCTGGAGAGTTTTTATCATAAATAGGTTTTGAATTTTATCAAAAGCTTTTTCTGAATCTACTGAGATTATTATATGGTTTTTATTCTTCAATTCACTAATATGATGTAGCACATTGACTGATTTGCGTATATTGAAGAATCCTTGCATTTCTGGGATAAACCCCACTTATCATGGTGTATCATCCTTTTAATGTGCTGCTGGGTTCTGTTTGTAAATATTTTGTTGATGATTTTTGTATCTATGTTCATCAGTGATATTGACCTGTAGTTTTCTTTTTTTGTGACATCTTTGTCTGGTTTTGGTATCAGGGTGATGGTGGCCTCATAGAATGAGTTTGGGAGTGTTCCTCCCTCTGCTATATTTTGGAAGAGTTTGAGAAGTATAGATGTTGGCTCTTCTCTAAATGTGTGATAGAATTCCCCTGTGAAGCCATCTGGTCCTGGGCTTTTGTGTGTTGGAAGATTTTTAATCACAGTCTCAATTTCAGTGCTTGTGATTGGTCTGTTCATATATTCTATTTCTTCCTGGTTCAGTCTTGGAAGATTGTACCTTTCTAAGAGTTTGTAGATTTCTTCCAAGTTGTCCTTTTTATTGGCATATAGTTGTTTGTAGTAGTCTCTCATGATTCTCTGTATTTCTGTGGTGTCAGTTGTTACTTATCCTTTTTCATTTCTAATTCTGTTGATTTGAGTCTTTTCCTTTTTTTTCCTGATGAGTCTGGCTAATGGTTGATCAATTTTATCTTCTCAGGGAACCAGCTTTTAGTTTTATTGATCTTTGCTATTGTTTCCTTCATTTCTTTTTCATTTATTTCTGATCTGATCTTTATGATTTCTTTCCTTCTGCTAATTTTGGTGGTTTTCTTTTTTTGTTCTTCTCTAATTGCTTTAGGTGCAAGGTTAGGTTGTTTATTTGAGATTTTTCTTGTTTCTTAAGGTAGGATTGTATTGCTATAAACTTCCCTCTTAGAACTGCTTTGGCTGTATCCCATAGGTTTTGGGTCGTCATGTTTTCATTGTCATTTGTTTCTAGGTATTTTTTGATTTCCTCTTTGATTTCTTCAGGGATCTCTTGGTTATTTAGTTGCGTATTATTTAGCTTCCATTTGTTTGTAATTTTTACAGTTTATTTTCCTGTAATTGATATCTAGTCTCATAGTGTTGTGGTCGGAAAAGATTTTGATATGATTTCAATTTTGTTAAATTTACCAAGGCTTGATTTGTGACCCAAGATGTGATATATCCTGGAGAATGTTCCATGAGCACTTGAGAAGAAAGTGTATTCTGTTGTTTTTGGAGGGAATGTCCTGTAAATATTAATATAATCCTTCTGGTCTAATATGTCATTTAAAAGTTGTGTTTCCTTATTTATTTTCTTTTTGGATGATCTTTCCATTGGTGTAAGTGGGGTGTTAGGGGTGTTAAAGTCACCTACTATTATTGTGTTACTGATGATTTCCCCTTTTATGGCTGTTAGCCTTATGTGTTGAGGTGCTCCTATGGTGGGTACATACATATTTATAATTGTTATATCTTCTTCTTGGATTGATCCCTTGATCATTATGTAGTGTCCTTCCTTGTCTCTTGTAACATTCTTTATTTTATTTTATTTTTTTTTTAATTTTTTTTTTAATTTTATTTATTTATTTATTATTTATTTTTGGCTGTGTTGGGTCTTCATTTCTGTGTGAGGGCTTTCTCTAGCTGCGGCAAGCGGGGGCCACCCTTCATCACGGTGTGTGGGCCTCTCACTGTCGCGGCCTCTCTTGTTGCGGAGCACAGGCTCCAGACGCGCATGCTCAGCAATTGTGGCTCACGGGCTTATTTGCCCAGCGGCATGTGGGATCCTCCCAGACCAGGGCTCGAACCCGTGTCCCCTGCATTGGCAGGCGGATTCCCAACCACTGTGCCACCAGGGAAGCCCAACATTCTTTATTTTAAAGTCTATTTTATCTGATATGAGTATTGCTTCTCCAGCTTTCTTTTGGTTTCCATTTGCATGGAATATCTTTTTCCATCCCCTCACTTTCAGTCTGTATGTGTCCCTAAGTCTGAAGTGGGTCTCTTGTAGATAGCATATATAAGGATCTTGTTTTTGTATCCCTTCAGTGAGCCTGTGTCTTTTGGTTGGAGCATTTAATCCATTCACATTTAAGGTAATTATCGATATGTATGTTCCTATTACCATTTTCTTAATTGTCATGGGTTTGTTTTTGTAGGTCTTTTTCTTCTCTTGTGTTTCCCACTTAGAGAAGTTCCTTTAGCATTTGTTGTAGAGCTGGTTTTGTGGTGCTGAATTCTCTTAGCTTTTGCTTGTATGAAAAGATTTTGATTTCTCCATCAAATCTGAATGAGATCCTTGCCGGGTAGAGTAATCTTTGAGTGTAGTTTCTTCCTTTACATCACTTTAAATATATCGTGCCACTCCCTTCTGGCTTGTAGAGTTTCTGCTGAGAAATCAGCTGTTAACCTTATGGGAGTTCCCTTTTATGTTGTCATTTTTGCCTTGTTGCTTTTAATAATTTTTCTCTGTCTTTAATTTTTGTCCACATGATTACTATATGTCTCGGTGTGTTTCTCCTTGTGTTTATCCTGACGGGGCTCTGGGCTTCGTGGACTTGGGTGGCTATTTACTTTCCCATGTCAAGGAAATTTTCGACTATAATCCCTTTGAATATTTTCTTGGATCTTTTCTCTCTCTCTTCTCTTTCTGGGTTCCCTATAATGCGAATGTTGTTGCATTTAATGTTATCCCAGAGGTCTCTTAGGCTGTCTTCATTTGTTTCCATTCTTTTTTCTTTACTCTGTTCTGCAGCAGTGAATTCCACCATTCTGTCTTCCAGGTCACTTAACTGTTTTTCTGCCTCAGTTATTCTGCTGTTGACTTTTTCTAGTATATGTTTCATTTCAGATATTGTATTGTTCATCTCTGTTTGTTTGTGCTTTAATTCTTCTAGGTGTTTCTTTCTTAATTCTCTAGGTCTTTTTAAAACATTTCTTGCATCTTCTTGATCTTTGCCTCCATTCTTTTTCCGAGGTCCTGGATCATCTTCACCATGATTATTCTGAATTTTTTTTCTGGAAAGTTGCCTATCTCCATTTAGTATTTTGGGGGGTTTATCTTGTTCCTTCATCTGGTACATAGTCCTCTGCCTTTTCATATTTCTATCTCTCTGTGAATGTGGTTTTCATTCCACAGCCTGCAGAATTGTCTGTCTTCTTGCGTCTGCTGTCTGCTCTCTGGTGGATGCGGCTATCTAAGAGGCTTGTGCAAGCTTCCTGATGGGAGGGACTGGTGCTGGATAGAGCTAGGTGTTCCTCTGGTGGGCAGAGCTCAGTAAAACTTTAATCCACTTGTCTGCTGATGGGTGGGGCTGAGTTCTCTCCCTGTTGGTTGTTCTGCCTGAGGCAACCCCACACTGGGGCCTACAGGCTCTTTGGTGGGGCTAATGTTGTACTCTGTGAGGGCTCATGTGAAGGAGTACTTCCCAGAACTTCTGCTTCCAGTGTCCTTGTCCTTGTGGTGAGCCACAGCCACCCCCCGTCTCTGCAATAGACCCTCCAACACTAGCAGGTTCGTCTGGTTCAGTCTCCTATGGGGTCACTGCTCCTTCCCTTCAGTCCCTATGCACACACTACTTTGTGTATGCCCTACAAGAGTGGAATCTCTGTTTCTCCCAGTCTTGTCAAAGTCCTGCAATCAAATCCCCCTAGCCTTCAAAGTCTGATTCTTTAGGAATTCCTCCTCCCATTGCCAGACCCCCAGGTAGGGAAACCTGACCTGGGGCTCAGAACCTTCACTCCAGTGGGTGGACTTCTGTGGTGTAAGTGTTCTCCAGTTTGTGAGTCACCCACCCAGTAGTTATGGGATTTGATTTTATTGTGATTGCACCCCTTCTACCATCTCATTGCAGCTTCTCCTTTGTCTTTGGATGTGGGGTATCATTTTTGCTGAGTTACAGTGTCTTCCTGTCGATGATTGTTCAGCAGTTAGTTGTGATTCTGGCACTCTTGCAAGAGGGAGTGAGTGCTCATCCTTCTACTCTATCTTGCCAAACTGAGTTGTGTATTTAATTTTTGATAGTTTGATTAATATGTGTCTCAGTTTGTTTCTTCTTGGATTTATCCGGTATGGGTCTCTCTGCACTTCCTGGACTTGATTGACTATTTCCTTTCCCATGTTAGGGAAGTTTTCGACTATAATCTCTTCAAATATTTTCTCAGACACTTTCTTTTTCTCTTCTTCTTCTGGGACCCCTATAATTCGAATGTTGGTGTGTTTAGTGTTGTCCCAGAGGTCTCTGAGACTGTCCTCAATTCTTTTCATTCTTTTTTCTTTATCCTGTTCTGCAGCAGTTATTTCCACTATTTTTTCTTCCAGGTCACCTATCTGTTCTTCTGCCTCCATTATTCTGCTATTGATTCCTCCTAGAGTATTTTTAATTTCATTTATTGTTTTGTTCATCATTGTTTGTTTGCTCTTTAGTTCTTCTAGGTCCTTGTTAAACGTTTCTTGTATTTTCTCCATTCTATTTCCAAGATTTTGGATCATCTTTACTATCATTACTCTGAATTCTTTTTCAGGTAGATTACCTGTTTCCTCTTCATTTGTTTGGTCTGGTGGGTTTTTACCTTGCTCCTTCATCTGTTACATATTTCTCTGTCTTCTCATTTTGTTTAACTTACCATGTTTGGAGTCTCCTTTCTGCAGGATGCATGTTCGTAGTTCCCGTTATTTTTGGTGTCTGCCCCCAGTGGGTGAGGTTGGTTCAGTGGCTAGTGTAGGCTTCCTGGTGGAGGGGACTGGTGCCTGTGTTCTGGTGGGTGGGGCTGGATATTGTCCTTCTGGTGGGCAGGGCCACGTCCCATGGTGTGCTTTGGGGTGTCTGTGAACTTAGTATGACTTTAGGCATCCTCTCTGCTAATGGGTGGGGTTGTGTTGCTGTCTTGCTAGTTGTTTAGCATGGGACGTCCAGCACGGGAGCTTTCTGGCCGCTGGGTGGAGCTGGGTCTTAGTGTTGAGACAGAGATCTCTGGGAGAGCTCTCACCAATTGATATTACAGGAGGTCCAGGAGGTCTCTGGTGGTCCAATGTCCTGGACTTTTCTCTCCCACCTTGGAGGCTCAGGCCTGACACCCAGCCAGAGCACCATGACCCTACCAGCCACACAGCTCAGAAGAAAAGGAAGCAAAAAAAAAAAAAAAAGAAAGAAAGAAAACCAACAGGTAGAACCCTAAACCAACTGGTAAAAGCAAAACAAAACAGACAAAAATCACACAAAGAAACATACACATACACACTCACAAAAAGAGAAAAAAGGAAAAAAAATTTAAATAATAAAAGAAAAAAAATAAATAGAAAATATTTTTTTAAAAAAGGAAGATAGCAACCAAACCAATAAACAAATCCACCAATGATAACAAGCACTAAAAACTAAGCTAAGAAACATAAAACCAAGAACAAATGAGATGCAGAAACAAACCCCAAGTCTACAGTTGCTCCCAAAGTCCACTGCTTCAACTTTGGGAATCTTCATTGTCTATTCAGGTATTCCACAAATGCAGGGTTTATCAAGTTGATTGTGGGGATTTAATCTGCTTCTCCTGAGGCTGCACGGAGAAATTTCCCTTTCTCTTCCTTGTTCGCACAGCTCTTGGTGTTCAGCTTTGGTTTTGCCCCTGCCTCTGCATGTAGGTCGCCCTCAGGCATCTGTTCCCCACCCAGAAAGGACGGGGTTAAAGCAACAGCTGATTAGGGCTCTCTTTCTCACTCAGGCAGGGGAGAGGGAGGGGTACAGTAATCATAATAGGAATGCGAGGCAAGCCTGTGGCAGCAGAGGCCACATGACTTTGCAACAGCCTGAGGCACCCCGTGTGTTCTCCCAGAGAAGTTGTCCATGGATCCCGGGACCCTGGCAGTGGCATGCTGCACAGGCTCCCGGGGGAGTGTGGGTAGTGACCTGCACTTGCACACAAGATTCTTGGTGGCAGCAGCAGCAGTGTTAGCAGTTCATGCCCATCTCTGGTGTCTGAGCTGATAGCCATGGCTCATGCCCATCTCTGGAGCTCACTTAGGCAGTGCTCTGCCTTCTGTGGACACATGGAACAGGAATCCCCTCTCCTTGCACACCCTGAAACAATGGTCTCTTGTCTCTCGGCAGGTCCAGACTTTTCCCTGGACTCCTTCCCAGCTAGCTGTGGCACACAAGCTCCCTTCAGGCTCTTTTTATGCAGCCGACCCCAGCCCTCTCCCTTGGTCTGACCTCCAAAGCCCAAGCCTCAACTCTCACCCGCCCTGGTGTGTGAGCAAAGTGTATCAGGTTGGTGAGTGCTGGTCGGCACTGATCCTCTGTGTGAGAATCTCTCCGCTGTGCTCTCTGTACCCTTGTTGCTGTGCTCTCCTCTGTGGTTCTGAATCTTACCCCCTGGCCCACCCCCAGTCCCCGCCAGTGAAGCTACTCCCTAGTTTGTGGAAACGTTTCCTCCTTCGCAGCTCCCTCCCAGAAGTGCAGGTCTCATCCCTATTCTTTTGGCTCTGTTTTTTTCTTTTTTCTTTTGCCTTACCCAGGTACGTGGGGATTTTCTTGCCTTTTGGGAAGTCTGAGGTCTTCTGCTAGTGTTCAGTAGGTGTTCTGTAGGAGTTTTTCCACATGTAGATGTATTTTTGATGTATTTGTGGGGAGGAAGGTGATCTCAATGTCTTACTCCTCTGCTATCTTGAAGGTCTCTTGATATAATCTTTAGATATTTGGATAACAGCCCTTTGTTGCAAATATCTTCTTCTCCTCAGTGCCTTTCCTTGTCACTCTTTTAATGGTGTTTATTTTTTTAAACAGAAGTTCTTAATTTTAATGTGGTCAAATTTTTAAATGCTTTTTGTTTACTGCTGTTTCTGTTCTATTAAGATGTGTTTTGTATAATGAACAGGAAAAAAGAGCTTCTCCTATGCTGTCTTTGAAAGTCTTTATAGCTTTGTTTTTCACATTTAGATGTACATTACTTCTTGAATTGATTTCCTTATATAGTGTGAGATAAGCAATAGTTCATATTTTTTTTCTTTATGGTTACAAAATGCCCCAACACCACCAATTAGTTGGTGCCACTCTGTCATATATGAATGATAAATATATGCATATTTGCAATAGATGCATATCACGTATCAATACATGAAGTTTCTGGGTTCTTTCCTATGTCTCTGGTCTATTTTTCCCTAACCTTAAGCCAGGCTATCATATGTTATCACTGTTGACAGCAGGGGGAACAACTCCTCTCTCCTTGTTTGTCTTTGGCTGTTCTAGGACGTTTGCATTTTGAATGAATTTTAGAAACAATTTATCGAGTTCTACCAGATGCCTACTCAGATTTTGACTGAGATTTGTATTGACTTCTTTACCATATTGAACCTTTCAAGCAATATCTCTGCATATTAGATCTTCTCTAGTGTATTAAACCAACTTGTTATTTTCTTTCCTCTGTAGATATCTTGCATTATCTTATGTTAGACTGGTTATTAGGTATTTGAGATTTTAATCCTATTGAAGGGTGGCAGAATATGTCACCGTAAGATATGCTACTTTGGCATAAGGATTATTTTGAGCTAAAGTCACTTGAAAAACAAGTGTGAGGGGGCACTCTGACCTCTGCTTCCCATGTGAAAAATGTCCTTTCTGTACCAGGAGGAAATAAATATTCTTGTCACCGAAGATGAGGAGTTGAGACCTAGAGAATGGTACACAAACAGACTTGTCAGAGTAACTGTGACCAAATATTTAATCATTCCAAGTGTTTTAGTTACTTTCCCACAGGGGCCCCTCTTTGTTCAATCTAATACATAAGCCCTCAGATTTTGCCACTTCTTTGGGTCTTCATTTCCTTATGAGGGCTCCTGTGTCATCTAAAACTTACCTAACTAAATTTCTGTGCTTTTTTCTTGTTAATCTGTCTTTTTTTTTTTTTTAAGATTTAGGTTTTTTTGTTGTTGTTGTTGTTTTTGTTTTTAATTTATGGCTGTGTTGGGTCTTCGTTTCTGTGCGAGGGCTTTCTCTAGTTGCGGCAAGCGGGGGCCACTCTTCATCGCAGTGCACGGGCCTCCCACTATCGTGGTCTCTCTTGTTGCGGAGCACAGGCTCCAGACGCGCAGGCTCAGTAGTTGTGGCTCACGGGCCTAGTTGCTCCGCGGCATGTGGGATCTTCCCAGACCAGGGCTCGAACCCATTTCCCCCGCAGTGGCAGGCAGATTCCCAAACACTGCGCCACCAGGGAAGCCCATAATCTGTCTTTTGTTACAAAGCCTCAACTAAAAATTTAAGATGGATAGAGGAAAATTATTTCTTCTCCTATACTGTGTTACAGTAAAATTTTTAATATTGCTTTCTAATAGTGTTTTTCTGTAAGGTGAGGTTATAATTGATTTTTTAATATTTAACAGCCTTCTTAAACTTTCATTAATTCTAATTCATCATCTGAGGTCATAGCTCTCCCCACACATTGTATCTGTCATTTATAGTATGGCTATAACCAGGAGAAGGAGGAAACAATTTTCCAAGCTTCTGATCAAAGTGCATAGCATCCAGTGACAGAGCAAGGCATCCATCCATTCTGGCTGCACTGTCCATTTATGAGGACTCACTGGAGGCACTATGTGCAGTACACACTTGGGAGTAGCCCAGTGTGAGAGTTGGATGTCTCTCTGGGAGCAGGACCAAAGGCAAGGCTGAGAGTCACAAAACTTTTGCAAAACCTGGATGAAAAGACAGTTATGTGATGCAGTTAGATTTCTTGACATTCCATAACCTTTTAGAACCAGAATCTTCCTATACTCTGAAAAGTCCTTCCCCCTTTGTTTTCTATGTTTTCTTACAAAACCAATTTAAGTGTCTCTCTCACAACAGAAATAACTCTATACTTCCAGAGTGAGTTGCTCTGTCCTCTGAGCACACTCACTAACTTTATTCTTATCCTCAAACAGCACATACCAGAGGCTATCATGGTACATATGTCCATACCTCTCTTTGTGTATCTGTTAATCCCAAATTCCTAATTTATTTGTACTCCCACCTTTCCCCTTTGGTAACCATGGTTTTGTTTTCTATGTTTGTGAGTCTGTTTCTGTTTTGTAAATAAGTTCATTTGGACCATTTTTTTTAGATTCCACATATAAGTGATCTCGTGGTATTTGTCTTTCTCTGTCTGACTTGCTTCACTTACTATGATCATCTCTAGGTCCACCCTGATAGCCTATGATTCTTGTACAGACACTGTGCCAGACACGAATTAAGTTCACATAAATCTTAAACTCACTGAACACATAGTTGCATTGGTTTCATTTTGACTATATGTCATAGACATTAAATCTTGGAGGACTTTTTTGTGGGGGAAAGGGTTAGAATTCTTTATTTCCATTTAGGTTGCATGAACTCTGTGACTATTAAAGACCTAAATGTGGGGCTTCCCTGGTGGTGCAGTGGTTGAGAATCCGCCTGCCAATGCAGGGGACACGGGTTCGAGCCCTGGTCTGGGAAGATCCCACATGCCGCAGAACAACTGGGCCAGTGAACCACAATTACTGAGCCTGCGCGTCTGGAGCCTATGCTCCGCAACAAGAGAGGCTGCGATAGTGAGAGGCCCGCGCACCGCAATGAAGAGTGGCCCCCGCTCGCCGCAACTAGAGAAAGCCCTGGAACAGAAACAAAGACCCAACACAGCCAAAAATAAATAAATTAATTAATTAATTAAAAAAAAAAAAAAAAAGACCTACATGTGGATAGGTCTTTCTGCCTCTTCCTCTCTCTCTCTCTCTTTCTGTCTCTCACACACATGCACATGCACGCACACACACTGAAGTAGAAACATTTTTCTAAAATGTAATTTGAAACAGAGAACACACCAAATATAAATTAATTAAAGAGAGGGACACAGATATTTTATGGCTAACTCTCAATATTTTGTACATATGAAATAAAATGAACGTTGAAGGCCAAAGCTATTACAACTTTACACTTGGAAAAAAGGAATGCTATATTCTTGAGGAAGGCTCTGAAGATTGTTTCAAAACATCAAGTCACATTTCTTTGGCCTCATTTTCAGTAAGATCAGATATAGGTTAGGGAGACATATAAAAGAGAAATGAACAAGACTGTGACTTCACAATAATCTTGGTTCACCAAAGGTCCTTCTTCTTTGACATAATTTCCTTCTATATAAAATAAAGGTTGGGGTTGAACCACATAACCCTCAAATCTCTCCCAGCTCTAATGTTCTAAAAATCTAAGAGGAAACCACATAAGTATTGGAGAGAAAAAAGGAAAGGGGAGGAGGGGAGAGAGAGGAAGGAAGGAAGGAAAGAAGGAAGGAAGGAAGGAAGGAAGGAAGGAAGGAAGGAAGGAAGGAAGGAAGGAAGGAAGATGGGAAGAAGGGAAGAAGGATGGAAGGAAAATATTGGAGGCAGTGGGGAAGACCCTAGGATTAAATTTTCTAAATGACACTGAAATTGAAAAATGGAGATCCGAAATTACCTTACCTGAAAGTCATACCATTTAACCTTCCATACAGCATAAATAAGCAAAGTTACAAGGCAAAACCTCTTCTATCACAAGACTTGACCTGAAATGATGCTTTGGGGTTATTTATATAGAGATTTTAGATCTGACTAAAAAGCCAGAAGTCTCACAATTAGATTCACTTGGACAGAGTAAACTAAACTATGCTGCAAGGCAATTAAAAATAACACTGAGTAAGTTCACGCTCATGGGAAAGATTCCAGGGTAAAAAGCCCACTTGACATTTGTTGGGTTTTGTGGTTTGGGAAAAAGTCTAGTTCTAATTTTAGAGCCAGGTAACGAAATTTCTATCTGGAATTATATAAAGAACATGATCTTGATGTTAGACATAATATTTTCTCTAATTATCTTCCAAAGGGATGAATAAAACCCTTTCACTGAATTGAATATTCAGTGAAACAAATAATTCCATGACTTCAAAAACACATTGTCATACATGTAGAACCAAATAATTACTTGGTGTAAAATTGGATTCAAATGCATTTTTCAGATCAGTACATAGGGTTTCAGATACCTTGGTGACTGTGGCAAAGGAAGAGCATACAGCTTTCTGGTGATGATATAATAGAACACGCACGGGAGCTGGAAAGAGCTGCCAAAAGAAAACAAGTTGTCAAGTTGACCTCAAAAACTCCTCCCCATTGTTTGCCTCAGGTTTCTCATCCATAGAGTAAGTGTTTGATCTGAAACCGCCTTTCCTGAGGGAAGTTTTCACAGAACACTGTTTTCACGGGATGTTAGTAGTACCTGTGTAGTTGTCAAATGCATCTGGAGAAAACCGGGGTCGACAAAGTTGTTGCTTGTGCAGTTCCTCACATGATGTGTGTGGTCTCATTGCACACCAAATCCACACTTCTCCCCAGAACATTCCCCTCTGGGACACAGCATGCAGTGTTTCCCAAACTTTCAACATAAGATTACTTTGAAAGCCCCTCATTATGATGACATTGTACAGTTCAATGAAACCTAGCAGGACCCATGGGGTTCTTGGACACAAGCCTTTCTGTGTCCCCTATTTCTTGATTACAGGAAATAATCTTCATTTAGCCTCCATGACCTTCCCTGAGTTCCAAAGGGCAGGTTCAAACAGATGCTAATCAGGGAAGGGAGGGGAATGCAGAGACAAGGGAGGAGCAGTCAAGAAAAAATAATGCAGCTTTGGGGCAGGGGCCCGGTTCCCCCTCAAGGTATATACATAACAATATCATTGAGCTGTTTTGCAGGTACTGAAACCACGCCCCCCCCCCAGGTGGAAGAAGTTAACTATGCTGCCCACAAGCCCGTAGACCCCAGACCAGTTATAACCAGAAGGTGACTCCCAATTACCTCACCACCAAGCAATCAAAAGACTGTCCACGAACTGATCACACCCTCTTTTAATCATTACTATAAAACTCCTCACTACCCTCTCCAAGTTGGGACACACAGTTCTGAGGGCATTAGCCCACTGTGGCCCCCTTTCCTGGCAAAGCAATAAAGCTATTCTTTTCTACTTCACCCAAACTCTGTGCCCGAGGTTCAACTTGGTATCTGTGTGCAGAGGCTGAATTTCAGCTACATCGATCATTCTAAACCCTCCTGTGGTGAGGAGACCCTGAGGGCCAGGCCTGACTTGGGTGATTTCTACACCTTTGATCAACACCCACATGGAATCAGTGAGGTGTTCTCATGCCCTCATTCCACAGACAAGGAAACTCCAGGATTCCCTTCCTAGTCTAACTTATCCCAAAGTTGCTAACCCTTTGTCCAACAAGCCCAACACAAAGAAGAGGGCCTCTCAGATTATTACCAAACCCAAGGTAAGAATTATTAAGCCATCCACCTGTCCTGCAGGTAAGCCCCACCTGTGCTGTTGTAGCAGGTAAGCAGCCATACAAACATGCAAGCCATTTAACCTGAGTGGGTGGGACTATGTCCCAATAAAACATTATATGGGTTGAAGTTTGCTGATCCTTGCTCTATCTGTAGTTAGAGCTGAGAAGTTTGCTCTGAGTCTAATTATTTCATTTCTTTTAATGTAATCTTTCTTCAGTTTTCTGCTTTGTCTGTGGTGATCAGTATCTTGGTATGATCAATTTTATAAATGAGTTCTCCTCAGAACTAATGCTTCCTGAATCTGAGGAGCAATATCTTTAATGAATTCTGGGAGAATTGAAACTATTACCTCTTCAAACATTATCTCCATTTTTTCTGCTTCCCCTCCTGGAACTCATATTAAAATGTATGTTAAAAATGCTTAAATACAACATTGTAAATCAACTATACTTCAATAAAATTTTAAAAAATTCTTCCCTAATCAATGTCACTCATATTCTCTTTCATAATTTCTTTCTTGTTTTTCTCTCGGCTGTATACTTTTTAGATGTTTCTTTCATTCATTAATTCTTAAGCTGGGTGTAACATGCTATTTCATACACTGAGTATTAATTTGTTTTTTATTTCTAGAAGTTATTTTACTTTAAAAATCTGCCTTTCTTTTTCATAGTATTTTGTTCTTTTATGTTTTCCAATTTCATCTTGTATGCCTTTAATCTTTTCAAGAATATTTTATAGTGTTTATTTCATAGTTTTCACTTGACATTTCTGAGGGTCTAACCCTCCAGTTTATTGCTTCTTTTGACTTTCATTCATGATGAATTATTTCCTCCTTTGCCTTTTGACTGTATATTGTGAGTTCATCAGCGACAGTGTTTTATCTATGGGAATCATGTGAGAACATGCCCCTCCAAATAAAGCTTACATATACTTCTTGCCAGAAATCCATGTAAATGTGCCCTAAAGTGATTTGTATGTTAATTTCTCAGCTTGGGAATTACTGTACTCCTCCAATAATAAAAATTTGAACCCCAAATCCATGATAGTTGCAGACAGAATGTTATGAGTTCTAAGACAGGCATTTTCTCCATTGAGAGCTCAGACTGAAGTCGGCAGGGTTTCACTGAGGGTGAAGACCTTTATGTTTCAGATCTGATGTGTGAATCTCAGTTTCAAATATGCACCTGTCTGGGGCCCAAAGACCTCTTCTCCTTACCCAGTATCAGCATTATAACCAAAGCCCTTGAATTACAAACAGCAGTAGCAAATTTCCACAAGGTTGAGCTGCTGAGTCATAGCTCACATTCCCTGTTTGTCATTTCTTTCTTTTCAGTTCCCTGTAAATTGCTTCACATTTTTGCTTTGGTTTCTTTTTCTTTTTCTCTAAAGGAAAAACATGGAATTTAAAGGGTGTTTGTTAAGCTTTATCCTGTACCTTACATGTTGGGGGAAGACAGGGTTTCCAAGACATATATTCTGTATCACTGTAAGAAGAGCAACTTCTGCTTCTTTAATATCTATTGGTTCAGAACCACTTTGGAAACAAATCTAAAGGCACAATGTAAATGTGTTCTCTTTGGAGATAACAGGCCTAGATTTAAATTTAATCTCTGACACTCATCCATTGTTCATTCTTAACCTTACTGAACCCCAATTACCTCCTTTTTGAATCAAAATAATAAATCGTATCTTTATCAGTCAGTTCAGTAGCAGAAAAAAATATTTTAACTGTCTAAAGAAGCAAGGAATTCCACCCAGAGAGTTAGATGCTTACAAAAGTATTGGCAGAGTCAGACAGGCTGGCTCTAGACTTGGCCCCTGGGATTCATGCCCAGAACTGGAGAACTGGCCACTCATTGGAGCTGCTGCCTTTGGGGGGCATGATGTTCACCGTGACACAGGATGAGGAAGCCACTGTACCATGACACAGCCGCACTATACCGGCTAGTCCACATACGCAAAACCCAAGCCTGATGCACACCCTCGGCCTTGCTTCTGGACACCGACTAGTGACCAGGAACTGGAAGGCGGCTGATGACAAAGCCAGCAGCACCCACACCATTGCCTTCCAAATCTGTGCAAGGACTTCTGACTGGAGTAATAAATCACATTCAGAATTCTATCTGCAGTGCAGTATGGCAAAGGTAGTGTCTAGCTTTCCAGGCTCTTCAGGACAGGATGCCAAGAGAGCCAACTCATGATATTCACTCAAGGTTTATGAAACAATGCGTGTGGAATGCTTGGCACTGAGCCTGGCAGACAGCAAATGCCCTTTTAGCTTCCAGTGCCCCGAGTGCTTCAAGGCCATTGCCCAGTGAGGCGAAATTTGTGCCACCTCAGAGGTTCCTCAGCCATGAACACATGGGGCTCACTCACTCATGCAGGCATTAATTTCACCAAAACCTGATAGGTTTTTTGAAAATAGACATGAGATGTTGATTTAGGAATTGAGCCCATGGTTCTCCTCCACAGGGTCCAGTACTTGGCCACTCAGACAGGGATTAATGCACCAACACTAGCAGCTTCAGTGTCAGCTCTGAAGGCTGTCACTGTGTCCAAAGTAGAGAAAGCACTGTTCCAAATGATGGCCTACTTGCAGTAGTGCAGAGCGCAAGCAGCTTGGCACCTGCATTCCTGGGACACAAAGCCCCAAGGCCAAGGGTGTCCCTGAGCAGCGCCAGCCAGATTAGGGTCAGGCTCCTCATCCAGAGCCATCTTTACCTTCTGCTGGTGTGAAATGCTGCTCCTAACACCTCCTTCTGCATCATGTATAACGTGGAGGTCTGCATGCAGGTGAAAAAGGAGCATAAACACTCTAGCTGAAGGTATTTGATACAAAAGAAGTAAACAAAAATTATGTAAATTTTATAATATAATAAAATAATAAATAATAAAATAAAACTTCCCTAAATACCCTTCTCCTAACACTGTGAAGTGTATGTTTACAAATTATTATTAAATAGACGAGTTAGACAATTATGCATATGCATAATTATGCAATTATACTCTGAAGTGCTTCAATGTAGGAGAATTTTAAGCAGACACAAGGGACAATAAAGCAGAAAAGGTTTCTATGCTGCATGACTCAGCATGGCATTGACCAGTTCATCTGTGACCCACATCCAAGGCTGGGAAAGTCAGAGCTGTCACAGAGAGTCCTCTGGTTCACTGTTTCCACGTTCATTTCACCTAATTCCCAGAGTGACTTCTGAGGCTGGCACAGGCTACTCACCTGACAGCTTCATTTGTTCCTGGAGAGAGCTACAAGCCCAGACATTTTAAGGTAGATCTTGTTTCATTTGGGTGTAATAGCATCCATTAGAAGTCTGGGTCCCAGAAATCAATATCATCCTTATAAAAATATCAGAATTGATTACAAAAAAGATGACTGAAAAAAATAAGGCACAGACATATGTTTTGCAAAGATGTATAAAGGCTTTATGACCAAATATTCAATATGTGTAACATCACCATCTTTTGGGAGCACAGGGGTTTCCGCCTACACTGCACTGGCTGGAGTTTCTCATAACAAGCTTGGGGAAATTGGACTCAAGAGGACACGTCTTCTTCCTGGGAAACCTCTTATATTGAGCTTCCATTCAAAACCAGAATCATTGTTGTAAGTCTTCTCTTTGCTAGCTAGGTGTTTTCCCATGCCTCCAAAATAAGGGAGCAAATTGGCAAACACTGGGTAGAGATATTTCCATCCAGCTCCTTCTGAAATGTTTCACTCTGAACACATTTGCATCTTTGCTGGGGATCCTTTTAGTGTGTCCACTGACTCTGACATCAACACCATAGGCCATACTTGTCACCATTACAAAGATTCTAACAGAGGCATGTGCAAGCCAAGCTCTCCCAAGTCAAGGGCCACCTGCTTCAGAATCCCCAGGGAACAGGCGGCATGTTAAACCAAGAGGAAGTAAAAACTGGGCATGAGTGTCACTTTCTACTTGGTTTCAATTCTTATTTTTTCATCTTATTTTTCCTCACTGAGGAAACTTTCTAATGGTAATAATACATATTTGTTGAACATAAAAAGTGCCAGGCATAAATAGACATTTTGCCGAAGAAGATATACAAATGGCCAAAAAGCACATGAAAAGATGCTCAGCATTACTAATCATTGGGGAAATGTAAGTCAAAACTGCCGTGGATACTACCTCACACCCAACAGGATAATTGTTATAAAAAATAACAACAACAACAGAAAATAAGATTTGGTGAGGATGTGAAGAAATTGGAATCCTCATGCATTGATGATGGGAATGTAAAATGTTACAGCCACTGTGGAAAACAGTATTACAGTATTACAGTTCCTAAAAATATTACCATCTGATCTGGCAATTCCATTTCTGAGCAATTATCCAGAAGAAGTGAAAGCAGGGACTCAAGCAGATATTTATACACCCATTGCATAGTAGCATTATTCACAATAGCCAAAAGGAAATAATCCAAATAGCCATCAACAGACGACTAGATAAACAAAATGTGGTCTATCCATACAATGGAATATTATTCAGTCTTTAAAAAGAAGGTAATTTTAACACATGCTACGACACAGGTAAACCTTGAAGACACTACTCTAAGTAACATAAGCCAGGCACAAAAGGACAAATATTGAATGATTCCGCTTATATGAGGTCCCTAAAGTAGTCAAGTTCATACAGACAGAAAGTAGAATGGTGGTTGCCAGGGACTGGGGGTCGTGGGGGGGTAATGAGGAGATGTTAGTTAGGTAGAGTTTGAGAAAAAGAAAAAGTTCTAGAGATGGTTACTGGTGATGGTTTCACAACAGTGTGAATGTACCTAATGTCACTGAACTGTAATCTAAAAGCAGTTAAGATGGTAAAATTTATATTATGTATATTTTACAAGTGAAAAAAAAATGTTTTTGCACAGACATTTTGCTTAGTGGCTCTTATACCCTATCACCTTACTTGGAATTCTCCCAGAACCTCTCCTAACAGGTGTCACCAGCCTCACGTGGCAGATGAGGAGATGTGACATACAGACTTATGGCCCGAGCACCCACAGCAGGTCACTGAACCCCAGGACACCTGCTCATTCAATCACGAAGAAAAGCCAGGCAACAGCAACACTGCAATGCCACCACACAGCGTGCAGAGCAATGCAGGCACTCAGACTGCAGGCCTCTATGTGCTCTTTGGAAAACGGGCCTCAGGCACATGTGTCTCCAGCCTAGCAACCTGAACAGCTCTCCAGCCAGGTCTAAAGGGGTGAAACCCCTCCTCATTTAGAGACTACACAGGGGGGTTGCTCAAATCTCAGAGCAACTCAGCTATGCCATGAAATATCTATGCAAGTAGGAAGCCAGTCTACAAGGCCAATGCTTGTGGAAGGAGCCTAGCTGTTTAGGTGTGTTGCTTTTACTTAATTAAAATGATATTTAATATGTATGTCTTCCCCTCTTTGGCGTTTTCCTAAATGTCCTAACACACTGATTAAGTGATGTGATTTTATTCACTCAAGTGTTACTGATTAACTACTACATGCAAGAAAATCTTAAAAGGCAAAAGTTTCACATCCTATTCTCAAGAAATCTATATCCCCCTAAATTGAAATTCTCATCTTCTTTCCTCACTCTCTACTAAATTGGCCAGAAAGAAGAGATGCATGAAAGATGGCATCTAAAACCCAACCCAGAAAACCAGGTTCTATGCAGCTAGTGATCCACTGCCCAGTATGCAGAGTTTAAAGGGTGAAATCATTCATTTTTGTTTGAAATTCTTTTCAGCCATTATAGAGGTTCTTTGTTGTTGTTGTTATTGAGGTAACACTGACTGATAACATTATATAAGTTTCATGTGTACGTAATATTTCTATTTCTCTATAGCCTACAACCACCACCAAAAATTTGTTTTTTACCCATCAAATACAGTTGAACCCCTTTATCCATTTCATCCTCCCCACCCCTACCCCTCTGGTAACCACTACTCTGTTCTCTGTATCTATGCATTCATTTTTGTTTGGTTTGATTTGTTCATTTATTTTTGTTTATTTATTAGTTTTTTTTATATTCTATGTACAGGTAAAAGAAATTGAAGACAACACAAATACATGGAGAGATATCCTGTGCTCTTGTATTGGAAGAACTAATATTGTTAAAAGGACCATACTACCCAAAGCAATCTACAGGCTCAATGCAAACCCCATCAAAATACCAAGGAGGTTTTTCACAGAATTAGAACAAAAAATTATAAAATTTGTATGGAATCACAAAAGACCCAAAACAGCCTGAACAATCCTGAGAAAAAAGAACAAACCTGGAGGTATCACAGTCCCTGATTTCAAACTATATTACAAAGCCAGAGTAACCAAAACAGCACTGTATTGACACAAAAACAGACACATAGATAAATGGAACAGAATTGAGAGCCCAGAAAAAAACACACGCATATATGGACAATTAATTTATGACAAAGGAGCAAAGGACATACACGGAGAAAGGACAGTCTCTTCAATAAATAGTGTTGGGAAAATGGGGACAGCTACCTGAAAACAAATGTAACTAGACCACTATCTCACACCATACACAGAAGTTAACTCAAAATGGATTAAAGACTTGAATGTAAGACCTGAGACCATAAAACTCCTAAAGGAAAACACAGGCAGTACACTCTTTGACATTTGTCTTAGTAATATCTTTCTAGATATGTCTCCTCAGGCAAAGGAAGCAAAACAAAAATAAGCAACTGGGACTACATCAAACTAAAACACTTCTGCACAGCAAAGGAAACCATTAATAAAATAAAGACAGGCTACTGAATGGGAGAAAATATTTGTAAATGATATAACTCATAAGAGGTTAATATCCAAAATATGTAAAGAACTCACATAATTCAACACCAAAGAATCAAACAACTGGGGAGGAGTTAAGATGGTGGAATAGGAGGAAACGGAATTCACCTCTCCTCACAAGTACATCAAGAATACATGTACAAATGGAACAATTCTCACAGAACACCTGCTGAACACTAGCAGAAGACCTCAGACACCTAAAAGGACAAGAAAATCCCCACACAACTGGGTAGGATGAAAGAAAGAATAAAAAAGAAAAGAGGAAATGGGAAGGAACAAGCACCCCTGGTGGGGAACTGAAGAAATCAAAGAAGAAATCAAAAAATACCTAGAAACAAATGACAATAAGAACACAACAACCCAAAATCTATGTGATGCAGCAAAAGCAGTTCTGAAAGGGAAGTATATAGCAATACAATCCCACCTCAAGAAACAAGAAAAATCTCAAACAATCTAACTTTATACCTAAAGCAACTAGGAAAAGAAGAACAACAACAAAAAACCCAGGAGACTCAAGATGGCAGAGGAGTAGGTGGACGTGGAGTTCACCTCTCTCCATGGATGCATCTATAGATGCAACAATTCTCACAGAACACCCACTGAAAACTAGCAGAAGACCTTGGACACTGGAAAGAACTATAAAGATCCCTGCATAACTGGGTACGATGGAAAAAAAGAAGGGAGAAAGAGGAGGAGAGGAAGCGGGATGGGACCTGCACACTGGGGCGGGGGAGCTGAAGCAGAGGAGAGATTCCCAAATTTGGGGAAACCCTGTCTCTGATGGGGAAATCAAGTGGGACAGAAGGGAAGCATTCGAGGCTGTTGGAAGAGGGTGAAGCTGCCAATCTGTGGCAGATGGGACAGAATGAGAAATACACAGATGGTCCGTACCACAGCCCTACATGCCGCAGACTGGGACATGCTTCACAGGTGTGCAAGGGGACTGGGAGCTGGAGCGTGGGGATTGGAGAACAGGCCTGGAGTGACAACTGCTGTTGGCTGTGGGGAGATGGACTGAGGGGACAGGAGGGAGGAAATCCTCAGCAGGGAATGCCTATGGAGGAAGACTGGACTGCCATGGAAGCAGGGCGTTATGCTGAGTCACACAGGGGAAGGAACCACTATTGTAACCTCTCTCTCCCCACACACCGGCATCTGCCTATGACAATAAAAGAAGCACACTGAGGACTATCTCTTGTGCATCAACTGCCAAGCAATAAGAAAAACCCCCTCAGAGCTGGCCCTCATGCGCCGACTGCAGGGCAATTAAAACAAAAAAAAACCCTCTCAGGGCTGACCCTTACACCCCTGCTGCCAGGTGCCAGAAAAACCCCAGCCGGGGCTGGCCCTCACTTGCCTTATGCCAGGTACGAGAAAAGGCCAAAACTAATGCCATATCTCTTGCACCCATGGCTGCTGGCTTCCATGTGCATTTGGTGCCGCCAGGGCTCTGCGATGCAAGCAATCATACCACATCTGCACACTGTCCTAACAGGGACTGACCCAAGAGCTCCAAGACAGCTTCAGGACCATACTCTTGTGGGTGGACCACATGCAGAGGTGGGGATAAAACCAAAGCTGAACCCCAGGGATGGCGTGACTAAGGAAGAAGATCAAAAATCTTTCCATCAGATGTACAAGCTGCAGATTAAATTCCTGCTATCAGCTAGGTAGACTCTGCATCTATGGGATACCTGAATAGACAATGAGTGTTCCCTCAAATGAAAACAGTCTAGCTCTGGTAGCTGTGGACTTTGGGGACAGCACAAACAGGAATTGGGCCAGATAAGAGTCTGAGTGGTCCCCACAGAGCCCACAGCAGGTCTAGAGACCAGCCCAGAGGCAGAGGAGAGGCTCTTGGGGAGGCGGAGGTGGGCTGTGGCTCATGGTGTGTGCAAGGACACTTACAGCAGAGACCCCAGGGAAACATAATTATTACTATTAATTCTATTATGTTTTGATTCATTCTGTTGTTGGTCCTTTTTTTTGGCTTCTTTTTCTTTCTTTTTTTGTTTGTTGTTGATTTAGTCTTTTGGTTTCTTTGTTTTGTTTGTTTTTTAGTCTTTTGGGATCTCTGTTTTATAACATATTTTTATTTTTTTTAAAATACATTTCTATTTTTACTCTGCTTTTCTGTTGTTCTGTGTTCTTTTCCTTTATTTTTTCTTCCTCTCTTTCTTTAATATATTTTTCTTTTTATTTTTTGTATATTTCCATTTCTACTTTGCTTTTTTGTGGCCCTGTGTTTTTTCCCTTTTTATTTTATTTTATTTTATTTTATTTTATTATTACTATTTTTAAGATCATTTTTATTGGTTTGTTCTGTTTCCTTGCTTTATTCTTCAGTTGGCATGCTGCTTTGGTTTTGTTTTTAGGTTACGTGTTTTTGTTAGTTTTAATCCTAATTGTTTGATTTCATTTTTGAGTTCTTCTATTTGTCCGGTTGTTCTCTTGCTTTTTGTTTTACTTGGCTCTATTTTTGTTTCTTTTACGTGTGTGAGTGTTTCCTTGTTTCTGTGTTTGTTTGTTTGATTTTGTTTTTACCATTTCTCTGGGGTTTTCTTTGTCTTTTTCCTTTTCTTTAATATATTTTCTTTTTCTTTTTTTTTTTAATATTTTTGTTTCTACGTTGCTTTTCTGTTGTTCTGTCTTCTTTCCCCTTTCTCTTTCTTTTTTTTTTATACCATTTTCGTTGGTTTGTTTTGTTTCTTTCTTCATTCTTCAGTTGGCACTCTGCTTTGGTTTTGTTTTTCAGTTTTGGGTTCTTGTCAGCTTTCTTCTTAATTGTTTGATTTCATACTTGGGTTCTTTTGTTTGTCTGGTTGTTCCCTTGCTTTTTGATTTATTTGGTTCTGTTTTTGTTTCTTTTGTGTGTGTGTGTGTTTCCTTGTTTCTGTTTCTCTTTGTTTGATTTTACTTTTTACCATTTGTCTGGGGTTTTGTTAGTCTTTTTTTTTTTTTTAATCCCTTTTATTGTCAGGATGAGTGACTTCTGGGGTCTTGGTCCCTCGACCAGTAGTTGGGCCTGAGGCTCTGGAGTGGGATCACCAAGTCCAGGATGCTGGACCACTAGAGAATTCCCAGCCCGAGGGAAGGTTAATCACTGAGAGTGCTCACTGAGGCCTCTATCTAAATCCAAGACCTGGCTCCACTCAACTGCCAGGAGCTCCCAGTGCTGGACGCCTCACACCAAACAATAAACAAGATAGGAACACAAACCCACCAATCAGAACACAGACTACCTAAAGTCATACTAAGCTCACAGACACCCCAAAACACACCACCTGACATGGCCCTGCTCATCAGAGGGAAAAGACTCAACTCCACCCACCCAGAACGTAGGAACCAGTCCCTCTCATCAGGAAGCCTATACAAGACACTGGAAAAACCCCACCACTGGGGGCACAGAACAGAAGCAAGAGGGATTACGACCCTGCAGCCTAGGGAAGGAGACCTCAAATACTGTAAATTAGACAAAATGAGAAGATAGAGAAATATCTTACAGGAAAAGGAGCAAGATAAAACTCACAAGACCAGATACATGAAGAGGAAATAGGCAAACTACCTGAAAAAGAATTCAGAGTAATGATAGTAAAAATGACCCAAAATCGTGGAAATAGAATAGAGAAAATATAAGAAACGTTTAACAAGGACCTAGAAGAAGTAAAGAGCAAACAAACAGTAATGAAAACAAAATAACTGAAATTTAAAATATTGTAGAAGGAATCAATAGCAGAATAACTGAGGCAGAAGAATGGATAAGTGAGCTAGAAGATAGAATGGTAAAAATAACTGTCACAGAGCAGAATAAAGAAAAAAGAATGAAAAGAATGGAGGACAGTCTCAGAAACCTCTGCGACAACATTAAGTGCATTAACATTCAAATTATAGGCATCACAGAAGAAGAAGAAAAAAAGAAAGGGTCTGAGAAAATATTTGAAGACATTAGAGTTGAAAACTTCTCCAACATGGGAAAGGAAATAATCAAGTCCAGGAAGCACAGAGAGTCCCATACAGGATAAACCCAAGGAGAAACACGCTGAGACACATATTAATCAAACAAAAATTAAACAGAAGGAAAAAATATTAAAAGCAGCAAGGGAAAAGCAACAAATAACATACAAGGGAATCCTTATAAGGTTAACAACTGATCTTTCAGTAGAAACTCTACAGGCCAGAAGGGAGTGTCCAGATATATTTAAAGTGATGAAAGGGAAAAAACTACAACTGAGATTACTGTACCCAGCAAGGCTCTCATTCAGATTCAACAGAGAAATCAAAACCTTTACAGACAAGCAAAAGTTAAGAGAATTCAGCACCACCAAACCAGCTTTACAACAAATGCTAAAGGAACTTCTCTAGGCAGGAAACACAGGAGAAGGAAAAGACCTGAAAAGACAAACTCAAAACAATTAAGAAAATGGTAATAGGAATATACATATCGATAATTACCTTAAATTTAAATGGATTAAATACCCCAACCAGAAGACACAGACTGGCTGAATGGATACAAAAACAAGACCCATATATATGCTATCTAGAAGAGACCCACTTCAGACCTAGGGACACATACAGACTGAAAGTGAGGGGATGGAAAAAGATATTCCATGCAAATGGAAATCAGAAGAAAGCGGGTATAGCAATTCTCATATCAGACAAAATAGACTTTAAAATAAAGACAATTACAAAAGACAAGGAAGGACACTGTATGATGATCAAGGGATCAATCCAAGAGGAAAATATAACAATTGCAAATATCTGTGCACCAAATATAGGAGCACCTCAGTACATAAGGCAAATGCTAACAGCCATAAAAGGGGATATCAACAGTAACACAATAATAGTAGATGACTTTGACACCCCACTTTCACCAATGTACAGATCATCCAAAATGAAAATAAATAAGGAAACACAAGCTTTAAATGACACATTAGACCAGATGGACTTAATTGATATTTATAGGACATTCCATCTAAAAACAACAGAATACACTCTCTTCCCAAGTGCACACAGAACATTCTCTGGGATAGATCACATCTTGGGTCAAAAATCAAGCCTCAGTGAATTTAAGAAAATTGAAATCATATCAAGCATCTTTTCAGACCACAACAATATAAGACTAGATGTCAATTACAGGAATAAAACTGTAAAAAATACAAACACACGGAGGCTAAACAATATGCCACTAAACAACCAGGAGATCACTGAAGAAATAAAAAAAATACCTAGAAACAAATGACAATGAAAACACGATGACCCAAAACCTATAGGATACACAAAAGCAGTTCTAAAAGGGAAGTTTATAGCAATAAAATCCTACCTTAAGAAACAAGAAAAATCTCAAATAAAGAACCTAATCTGACACCTAAAGCAATTAGAGAAGAATGAAAAAAAATACCAACCAAAATTAGCAGAAAGAAAGAAATCATAAAGATCAGATCAGAAATAAATGTAAAAGAAATGATGGAAACAATAGCAAAGATCAATAAAACTAAAAGCTGGTTCTTTGAGAAGATAAACAAAATTGATCAACCATTAGCCAGATTCAACAGGAAAAAAAAGGGGAAAGACTCAAATCAACAGAATTGGAAATGAAAAAGGAGAAGTAACAACTGACACCACAGAAATACAAAGGATCATGAGAGACTACTATAAGCAACTATATGCCAGTAAAATGGAAAACCTGGAAGAAACAGACAAACTCTTAGAAAAGTACAACCTTCCAAGACTGAATCAGGAAGAAATAGAAAACATGAACAGACCAAGCACAAGCATGAAATTGAAACTGATTAAAAATCTTCCAGCAAACAAAAGCCCAGGGCCAGATAGTTTCACAGGCGAATTCTATCAAACATTTAGAGAACAGCTAACACCTATCCTTCTCAAGCTCTTCCAAAATATAGCAGAGGAGGAAGACTCCCAAACTCATTCTATGAGGCCACTATCACCCTGATACCAAAACCAGAAAAAGATGTCACACACAAAAAGAGAAAACTACAGGCCAATATCACTGATGAACATAGATGCAAAAATCCTGAACAAAATACTAGCAAACAGAATCTAACAGCACATTAAAAGGATCATACACCATGATCAAGTGGGATTTATCCCAGGAATGCAAGGATTCTTCAAAATACCCTAATCAATCAATGTGATACACCTTATTAACAAATTGAAAATAAAAACCATATGATCATCTCAATAGATGCAGAAAAAGCTTTTGACAAAATTCAGCACCCATTTATGATAAACACTCTCCAGAAAGTGGGCACAGAGGGAACCTATCTCAACATAATAAAAGCCATATATGACAAAGAAGCAAAGAAGAAAACATCATTCTCAATGGTGAAAAACTGAAAGCGTTTCCTCTAAAATCAGGAGGAAGACAAGGATGTCCATTCTTGCCACTTTTATTCAACATAGTTTTGGAAGTTCTGCCCACAGCAATCCGAGAAGAAAAAGAAATAAAAGAAATCCAAAATGGAAAAGAAGAAGTAAAATTGTCACTGTTTGCAGATGACCTGATACTCTACATAGAAAATCCTAAAGATGACACCAGGAAAATACTAGAGCTAATCAATGAATTTGATAAATTTTCAGTATACAAAATTAATACACAGAAATCTCTTACATTTCTATACACTAAAAACAAAAGATCAGAAAGAGGATTAAAGAAGCTACCAAATTTACCACTGCAACAAAAAGAATAAAATACCTAGGTATAAACTTACCTAAGGAGGCAAAAGACCTGTACTCAGAAAACTATAAGATACTGATGAAAGAAATCAAAGATGACACACACAGATGGAGAGATATACCATGTTCTTGGATTGGAAGAATCAATATTGTGAAAATGACCATACTATCCAAAGCAATCTACAGATTCAGTGCAATCCCTATCAAATTACCAATGGCATTTCTCACAGAATTAGAACAAAAAACTTTATAATTTGTATGGAAACACAAAAGACCCTGAATAGCCAAAGCAATCTCAAGAAAGAAAAACGGAGCTAGAGGGATCAGGCTCCCCAACTTCAGACTATAATACAAAGCTACAGTAATCCAGACAATATGGTACTGGAACAAAAACAGAAATACAGATCAATGGAACAGGATAGAAAACCCAGAGATAAACCCATGCACCTATGGTCACCTAATCTATGACAAAGGAGGCAAGAATATACAATGGAGAAAAGACAGCCTCTTCAATAAGTGGTGCTGGGAAAACTGGACAGCTACATGTAAAAAGCTTAAATTAGAACACTCCCTAACACCATACACAAAAATAAACTCAAAATGGATTAAAGACCTAAATGTAAGGCCACACACTATAAAACTCTTAGAGGAAAACATAGGCAGAACACTCTTTGAGATAAATCTCAGCAAGATCTTTTTTGACCCACCTCCTAGAGTAATGGAAATAAAATAAAAAATAAACAAAAATGACATAATTAAACTTAAAAGATTTTGCACAACAAAGGAAACCATAAACAAGACAAAAAGACAACTCTCAGAATGGGAGAAAAGATTTGCAAATGAAGGAACTGACAAGGAATTAATCTCCATAATATATAAATAGCTCATTCAGCTTAATATCAAACAAACAACCCAATCAAAAAATGGGTGGTGGGGCTTCCTTGGTGGCGCAGTGGTTGAGAGTCTGCCTGCCAATGCAGGGGACACGGGTTCGGGCCCTGGTCTGGGAGGATCCCGCATGCCGCGGAGCGACTGGGCCCGTGAGCCACAGCTACTGAGCCTGCGCCTCTGGAGCCTGTGCTCCGCAACAGGAGAGGCCGCGATGGTGAGAGGCCTGCGCATTGCGATGAAGAGTGGCCCCCGCTTGCCGCAACTGGAGAGAGCCCTCGCACAGAAACGAAGACCCGACCCAGCCAAAAATAAATAAATAAGTAATTTTTAAAAACTTAAAAAAAAAAAAAAAAATGGGTGGAAGACCTAAATAGACATTTCTCCAAAGAAGATATGCAGATGGCCAACAAACACGAGAAAATTTGTTCCTCACTAATTATTAGAGAAATGCAAATCAAAACTACAATGAGGTATCACCTTACAGTGGTCAGGATGGCCATTATCAAAAAATCTAGAAACAATAAATGCTGGAGAGGGTGTGCAGAAACAGGAACCCTCCTACACTGTTGGTGGGAATGTAGATTGATACAGTCACTATAGAGAACAGTGTGGAGGTTCCTTAAAAAACTAAAAAAAAAAACTACTGTATGACCGAGCAATCCCACTCCTGGACATATACCTGGGGAAAACCATAATTCAAAAAGATACATGCACTCCAATATTCATTGCATGTCCTACATGTCCATCAACAGAACAATGGATAAAGAAGATGTGGTACATATATACAATGGAACATTACTCAGCCACCAAAAGGAATGAAATTGTGCAATTTGCAGAGACCTGGATAGACCTAGAGACTGTCACACAGAGTACGTAAGTCAGAAAGAGAAAAACAAATATCATATAATATTGCTTATATGTGGAATCTAGAAAAATGATACAAATGAACTTATTTTCAAAACAGAAATAGAGACACAGATGTAGAGAATGAATGTATGGATACGTGGAGGGGGGATGGATGAATTGGGAGAATGGGATTACTCCAATATTTGGTTAACATGCCTGAATAATAGGCCCCCACATGGTTCACACCCTAACCCCTGGAACCTGGGAGCATTACCTTACATGGCAAAAAGGACTTGAGAGGTGTGAATAAGTTAAGGCTCTTTGGATGGAGGACATTTTCCTGGGTAGTACAGATGGATGCAAAGTAAATACAATGGTCCTTATAGGAGGGAAGCAGAAGTGTCAGAGTCAGAGGAGATGTGACAATGGAAGCAGGGACTTGAGAGCTGTGGAGCCAAGAGTTAAGGAATGAAGAACATAGCCCTGCTGATTCACGTAAGACTTCTGACCTCCAAAGTTGTAAGAGAATAAACTTGGGTTTCTTTAAGTCAATAATTTGTTACAGCAGCAATAGAAAACTAGTGCAATACCTTTTCAGTCTATTTATCTATGGCATTGCTCTTGCTCTTTCTGTTTGGGTTTTGTATTTCATTTGTTGAAGAAACAGGGCCACTTGTCCTGCAAAATTTCCCATGTGTTGCATTTGTCTGACCACATCCCTGGGTTGTGTTTAACTTGTTCTTCTATTTTTTCATTTCCTGTAAACTGTAAGTTTGATCTAGAAGCCAAGTCAGATATAAGTAAAGATTGATCGGTGTCTTATGATGTTCCCATAGCCTTTCAACAATGGTTTTTGTGACATTGCCATAAAGGAAGGAAAATGGTCATACTCCCATAACTTCTATAGTTATTGGTTAGATTTATTCCACACAAAGAACCTTTCCTAATCAAATGTCCATGTACTCTTAGGTACAGTTTGAACGGAAAAGGTAGAGTAAATATTTGTTTTTTTAATCAATTTTCAGAAGAATGAATTAATTTTCTGTATCCATCAAAGGAGTTTAATGAACTGTTATTTTTTAAGTTATATAATAATTCCATGGACTTTAACATATTTGATGTATTTTGATTCATTGCAATGATTATTCTTTTGGCTCTTAATTGCCTCCTCTGGCCAGTGGGTGGCCCTGGGTATGGCTGTTGACAGGTATGTTTGGTTCTCTTGCACAGCCTCTGACAGCTCAGCTCCTCTCTGGGTCTCAGGGTGCTGGCCCAAGTGCAGGTTTTCTTTTCCAGTGAAAGGTACTTGTCTGAGACTGTCATTTTTATATGGGATCTCATGCTAAGCTCTCTCTCCCTGGGTGGGTCAAAGCCACAGGTAGTATCAGCATGTGCATGTGAAGAGCCTGGGCTCATGTCCTTGTGCTGGATCTTTATCTGGTCTAAAACTAGTAAAGTGCAGGGGCTGGCTTGCACCAACTCAGAGAGGTGATTGTACTGTTCCAAACCCTGTTTTCATTGTCACACTGGCAGCTTGAAATCAGCCACGGTAGGAGTAATTACACCACGGAAATTGATAAACATAAAAAATAAGAGCTCTTTTCCCTGGGAATATGCTATTAAACATTTACCACACACCTCTGTAAACCCCCACAGGCCACCCAACATTGGCCTGAGTTCCTCATCTGGCTCTAATTTTTTTTTTTCTTTTTGGCTCCTGGGAATTTCCATTAATTTGTTCCATTTACATTTAATGCTACATGTGATCCAAAATGCATTTGTGTTTGTAGCAGGAAAGAAGCCCATCCAGAGTGCCAAGTTGTTAGAAACATCTATAGGTAACTGTGACAGAATTTGAGATAGGGAGAGGGTAAGAGAGAGAGTGAAAATACTAGGCAACTTGGCCACTGCCCCCCACCACACAACTTTCCCACAATGCCTATTTTACAAGGCAATAGTAATTACTACAGCAAACAGGGAAAGTGCTGTGACCAGGGAGTGCAGATTCAGACTCAGGGTACAGGAGAAACTCCTACATGATCTTTGCAAATCAGTGAGAAAAAGATAGGTTAGGCCTCAAATTATAATTAACAATATTAAAATAATTTTAAAATAATTAGAATCTTTAACAAATAAGTTCCAGTTAAAGCACTTCTCAGTTTTTCAAAGGAAATTATAAAAATAAAATAATACAATTTAGATGAATACTTTAATATTGTTTTCACAATCAAATTTCACAAACTGATATGTCATCAAAGCCAAAAGCTAGGAAGAAAAATATTGACGGGGTTTATCCCTATAATATAAAACATATGTCAATTTTTTTTCATGAACAAATAAGACAAGTGACAGAGTTTAAAATATCTTCAATATGTATGGATATTTTTGAACTTGACAAAATGATTCTAAAATTCATTAGACAATAACTGGAAATAAACAGCTGAAAGAGAAAAATGACACAGAACCTACATCAATGAACATTAAAGATTATTATAAAGCTACAACTGTTACAAGAGCATTATTCCAGCTCAGAAATAGACTGGCAGGTAGGGTTAGCCCATCGCATTGCACATAATGTTGGGGCCCAGGGTAGTCCACCCCAAAATATGTTTCTATGGCATATTGATTATTTTGAATTAATTTTTTTAAGAAGCAGCCAATGCAAGAGGGACACTCTCACCCTCCTTTTTTTCTCCCTGAAAGTGTAACAGAGAACAAACCTGACTCCATGTTGGACCTATTACTTTAGCTCTAACGCTTGTGCTCTGTTGCTTGTGCTTAGTCATGCTGGCTCTTCACCTTCTGTAAAAGAATGTTGTCTATAGCCTGAAATATACAGGATAGCCTTCTCAGGGCTCTGACCTTTAAGAGTCCATTCGTATAGAGATAAAAAGTTGCAGAATAGAAAATAACAATTGTCTTATTGGAGGTTTATAGGAACATTGTGACCAGACCTATGTGAATAGCTGCAAGAACAAAGGATTCCTGCACCAAGAAGTTTGCAACAATCAATCACACCTGCTCCCCATCTAGTATAAAAGAAGACTGAATTCGAACTTGGGCAAGATGTTTCTTTGGGACACTTGTCCACCATCTCAGTCTGCTGGCTTTCCAAATAAAGTTGCTATTCCTTGCTCCAAAAACTCATCTCTCAATTGATTGGCCTGTCATGTGGCGAGTAGTAAGAGCTTGAACTCAGTAACAATAGCAGGAAACAAATCTCTGATGTGAAAGGTGCCCTTCCTGTATGTGGAGGTAGAAGGACACCCTTATCACCAAAGATAGGGAATTCAGGAGAGAGGCCTATATAAACAAACCTTGTTACTTCTTTAATTTACTACCTCAAGCCCAAACTCTGTTTAGATTCCTTACTAATTAAGCATGCAAAGCCTAAGTTTCTTTATCCTGTCAATTCTTCACAAATTTATTGTTTCTTTGTCTAAAAAATATAAAAACTGCCTGCTTTGGCTACTTCTTAGGTCCCATTTCTATGAGACCTCCATACACATGAATTAAAACTTGTTTCTTTTTCTGTTATTAATCTGTCTTGTGTCAGTTTTAATTTTAGTCCAGCCACAAGAACTCAAGGGGGATGGAGAGGGGAACTTCCCTCACCCCGATAATAGGAATGTATAAGTAATCATTTTAATGATTGGAAAAAGAAAAAGTTAGAAAAAGTTATTCCATAGATAATGCTGACCCAATTGGTTAACTCTAAAGAGAAGAATAAAGCTAGATTTCATTGTTACAAGACACACTAAAATATATTCTAATGTAAAGTATATCCTAGGTAGTTCTCAGGGTAAAGCTTTTGTAATTAATTCTTGGTGAATTTAAAAATATAAGAAAAATCAGTTAAACAACTAGAGCCAATATAGGACTTTTCTGGAAAATCTCTCTGCTACATATCTGGAAACATAAGACTTGATAAGAATATTGAAATATGGAAACTCACATGTCTGGTGGGTGGGAGTGTGGTTTGAAGGTTCACACTAAGGTTGAGGGTCTGCAAAGACATCAGTCTAATGGCACCCCTCCTAAGACACCTCCCCTGAAAACCAGGGAGACCTGAGCCAGGATGGTCATGGGGGCTTCTATCGAGGTAATGATGAAATGGAACCAGACGAGTGCCCTCAACAGGGAAACATGATAGTGAAACTGAGCAGGGCCCTGCAGGGGTACTGGGCACGGAAGACTTTCTGTCCCCCATTTCCAGTTCACAGGGAACAGACTACAGCCTTCATGACCTTTCCTGAGTTCCAAAGGGCAGATTTGAACTGTTGCTAATCAAGGGAGGAGCAGCCAAGAAAACACCTGAGGCAAGATTAAAGGGACCAGAGAAGCTCATCAAGATTAGGAGTCCGACCACCTGAGATGAGATTAAAGGCGTGCAGACCTTGAACACACCCTAATCTTGTCAGAGACCCCACCCTTGAACCACTGTTGTAAAACCCCTCATCAAATCCTCTGGGATTGGGACACATAGCTTTTTGGGGCAGGAGCCCACTGTGTCCCCCTTTGCCTGCAATACAGCTATTCTTTTCTACTTCACCCAAAACTCTGTCTCCAAGATTTGATTCAGCACCAGTACAGAGATGCTGAGCTTTCAGCGTCAATACCACCTAGTTACATGATAAACTGACAAACAAAATCTACATCTACCAATTCAGAGGAGTCTCCCAAAATATTAAGTGAATAGAGTGAGATTAGATAAAGAATCATAATCCTTATATAAATACCTAAACATACAAATAGAATAGATATTATATATTGTTTAAGAACAAATACATTCTGAGTAAACGCACAAAAAAAGCTTGCACGCTAAAGATGACTTGTCAAATTCAAGGTGGTGGTAACCGCTGTGAGCAAGCCAAGGGGCAGCAATGGGGCTTAATAATAACTCTATTATCAATGTTTCATTTTTTTAAAATGATCTAATGCAAAAGCATAAGCCAATAATGTCTGCTAACTGTAATCAACATGTACCTCAATGTTTGGTATATTTTTCCTTAACTTTCCTGAACTATTTTATAATTAATAATTTAAAACTGATTAAAGAGAAGAAAATACAAAGTTTAGGTGCTCACAAATGAGAAGTACATTTCTAGATCAAACAGGATAAGACATAAAATAAAAATTAGAAAAAAATAAAATAAAATAAAAATTAGAATACCCCAGAAAACACCATCAGACAAACTACAATGCAATTTAAAAGCTGGGGGGGGGGGGGGGGGGAAGCACTTACAAATTTATAAAAGGCATAAAAAATCAGTAAAAGGAATAAATGCCATTTTAGAGAAATGGGCAAAGATAACTGAGAACAAATAAATACAGAAAATTTTTAAATGTTAGACACTTATTGTCACCTAGGCAAGGGATACATTTTTAGAAAAGTAAAAGCAACCTAAAAAAGACACATTTCAAAAGCAAATAACCTCAAAGGAATTTCAGTAAAGCAAGGAGTTAGAGGGTTCAGTTTCAGGTAGAAGACAATCTATATTGTTCCAGGCTTTAGCGTTATTTAGAGATGGAGTAGGAACGATGCTTTGGTGGATGAGGAGGGATGGGGCAGGGAGGGAGCAAACGTTGAAGGGTACAAAGGGAGTGACCAGCCCACTGCATTCTTTGCTAGCAGTTGGAATTTCCTGCTTCTTAATTTTAAGAAATGGAAAACAGTCCATTCTTTAGGGATGCCCCTTTCCATGTTGATATGCTTCGGCAAGAGCAGCTACATCACAACCAGCGTAATACACACAAGGCAAATGTACAAATACTGAGGGTCTACTGTGTGCCAGGCACAGTTCTAGGTGCTAAAGACCCAGCAGTGGACAAAATGGGCCGAGATGTTCTCCTCCAGAAGAAATAAATAAACTCACAGATAGAGAGTAGGAGGTTAGCTGCTGATTACCACCGCTGGCAGCAGAGAAGAGGAGGATGTTTGGGTGTGTATTGGGCATGAAATTTCCCCCTGCCCAGCTTGAGGAGGTGCCCTTGGAGGGCTGAGTCAGGCAGTGTTTGGGCCAGAGGGGATCAGGAGGGAGAAAACAAGTGTGAAATCCTGGGACAGGGCAGGCGTATTCAGGAAATAGCAGAAAGGACATCACCAGGGGTGGCACACACTGAATATCATTCTACAGGATGATATTAAATAATCAAGGAAATGCTCATAAAATATTGCTGAGTATAAAAATAAGGCCGAAAGTATAGGAAGATTATAGTTCTAAATTTCTTTTGTTTAAAAATCTGTATGTGCAGAGAAAATGGTCTACAAAAGTATATGTCAAAAGTTTTAAGTTAAAGTTTTGGTTTAAGAATCTGTATATGCAAAGGGGAAAAAGCATAAAAGAGTATATATAGATAAAATACCAGGGATTCTATTTTGCTGCTGGGTTATTTGTGATTTTCATTTCTTCTCTTTCTGATTCCTAAAACTTCTTGAATACATTTATTTAACTTTTTAAATTTAAGCAAAAATCAAAAATTAATCGACTTCCTTTTCTGACAGTATGGTACACTAAATGTCATAGGGAAGAACAAATGTGACTCCATATTAGATCTGTTTCTTTAACTTTAATCTTTGTATTCTATTGCTTTTGCTTAGAGTTAAGAAAGTTGCCTATAGCCTGAAATGTACAGGATAGCCCATTCCCAAGGCTCTGACCTTTTCTATTCATACAGAGATAAAAAGTTGCAGAACAGAGAATAACATTTGTCTTGTTGGAGGTTTACAGGAACATCATGACCTGACCTGGGTGGACAGCTGCAAGAACAAAGGATTCTGACACCAAGAAATTTGCAACAACCAAGCACACCCCCTCCCCTTTTATTATAAAAGAAGACTGAATTCTGACTAGGGTGAGATGGTTCTCTAGGACATTAGTCTGCCATCTTCTCCATCTGCTGGTTTTCTGAATAAAGTCGTTATTCCTTGCCCTAACACCTCATCTCCCAATTTATTGGCCTGCTGTGCAGTGAGCAGAATGAGCTTAGACAGAGTAACATAAATATCCTGAAAACCCCTCCTGCTGAAAGCAATTAAAAATGGTAGAAAAGTTTTAAAATATTTTTGAAGTGAGTCAGCAAGATGAAAAAGAATCAAAGCCCGGGAAAGAAGTAGAAGCAGGGACAGTTGGACAAGGGGCGTTGTAGCCCACGGTGCCTCCTGGACACATACCACATCCTGGAGGAAGGGTGAGGCAGTTCAAGGACCTGTGGGAAGCAGGGACTCCAAGGGCACAGCCCCAGGGACACTGGCACCAAGGAGGCTGCAGCGAGGGAATGGGGCTGCCTCCAGCTTTGGGGGACACAGCACCACAGGCTGGCCCCCATGTGGCTGGTGCGCTGAACTCGTACTTCTCACAGTGAGACTCTGAAATCTCAGATTGAGGATTTATCCTAAAGAGGTCACAGATTGATACTGGCCTCACCAGTATGAGTTAATCTTAGAAATCTAATGATGAGTAAAATTAGCAAGTCACACAAGAATAAATATTGAATGAATGTGGTCAAAAGGTACAAACTTCCAGTTATAAGACAAATAAGTACCAGAGATGTAATGTACAACATGATGACTGTAGCTAGCACTGCTGCATGGTATACATGAAAGTTGCTAAGAGAGTAAATTCTAAAAGTTCTCATCACAAGGAAAAAATATTTTGTGTGTGCATGTGTGTGCATGTTTGTGTGTGTGTGTGTATCTATGTGAGATGATGGAAGTTAACTACACTTAATGTGGTAATCATTTCTCAATATATGTAAGTCAAGTCATCAAGCTGTACATCTTAAACTTATACAGTGCTGTATGTCAATTATATCTCAATAAAACTGAAAGAAAAAAAGAATACCATGTGCTTCCATTTTGATGATTTCCAAAAACATAAAATTTTAACCATGTATTGTGTAGGAATGTGTGTTGATAAAATTTTAAAGGAAAGCACTATAGCTTCAAAATATAGGAACTTCAAATTCTACATAGTGATAGATTTAATCACACCTCTTTCAGAAAGGGACAGATCAAATAGCTCAAATAATTAAAGATAGAGAGGCTTTGAAGTCACAGTTACCAAGGTTACATTCATTCATGAAAGAATGTGCTTTATTTTCAAACACATGTATAATTTTCAACATAAATTAACCATATCCTGAACCACAAAGGCAGTAGCCATAAATTTCAAGTTAATATCATTTAAACCACATTTATTTTCACAAAGCAATAAAATAAGAAAACAATTTTAAAAAGCCAAACGTTTACATAGCTTTAAATTAGAAGTCAAATAGAAGTAGAAACCACAAACTATTTTTAACTGAATAATACATGGAATGGGGAAGGCAAGAGGGACATTCAGAAAAACAGATATTCTCAAAAGCATTGATTATATTCAAAGATAGATTAAAATAAATTAAATTAAGTTTTCCACCTAAGAATCTAGGTATAAGAACACAATAAACCCAAAGAAACTAGAAGGAAAAAATTAATAAGAGAAAAACAATTTGATTCAATAAAATAAACCCACACACAAGACTTTCAGATGATCAGCAGCACCAAAAGAATATTCTATGAAATCACCAATAAAACAAACTTTAAGAAAATAAAATAAACAGTAAAATGGGGAAGACACAAATAAGTAATATAGGTAACAAAAAGCACACAGGAGTGCCAATACAAAGAGAAATTAATATGTTATAAAAGACTTATGTGCAACTTTATTTCAGTTAAAATAAAGGTTGGTTTGAGAACCATAGCCTATATTGGCAAATCCTCTCCTTCCCATTTTATTCCTACAAGAGAGCTTCCTAGTAGATAACCATTAAATGTGCATCTAGTCACTTTTGTGATAACCCACACTGAAAATTAGACAATTTAAATGAGCAATAGTATTGAAAATTAGAGACCTTAGCGGGAGGCAAAGGGCAATTATGAAGCTAGCGCACTGTACCTGGGAATATTAGCATGGATCAACTTATTTCTCCCCATTTACATGCAATTTAAACAAATGGGAGGTGCATTTGTAATAGGGAAGAACAAATCTGACTCCATATTGGATCGATTCCTTTAACTCTAAACTTTGTGCTCTGTTGCCTGTGCTTAGTCATGCTGGCTCTGCACCTTTCATAAAAGAATGTTGCCTATAGCCTGAAATATACAGGATAGCCTATTCTCAGGGCTCTGACCTTTAAGAGTACATTCATTTAGAGATAAAAAGTTGCAGAACAGAGAATAACATTTGTCTTGTTGGAGGTTTACAGGAATATCGTGACCTGACCTAAGTGGACAGCTGCAAGAACAAAGGATTCCTGCACCAAGAAGTTTCAATAACTAACCACACCCCTTCCTTACTTTGCCTTTAAAAGTGCTTTGCTGAAACCCTTTGGAGAGTTTGGGGCTTTTGGGGCACGAGCCACCCATCTTCTTGCATGACTCTGCAATAAATTTTCTCTGCTCCAAACTCCAATGTTTCGGTTTGTTCAGCATCACTGTGCATCAGGCACGTGAACTTTTTCGGTAGCACATTTATGCCAATAAGAACATGAACTGTGATTTTGAAAACTGTCCCCATCTCTTCCTGCCACCCTCCTGCGTATCAGTCACACACAGTGGGGTGGAGGGGTGAGCTCCTGTGCGCTGACACCACGAATCATTCTTATAGGTCAGCGCTCTGATTTATTGCCCCACAACGTGCATCAGCAAGAGGAAACCCAGCACCCCTAGCATGGTTCTAGCTACAGTGTTTCAACCCAAGGGAAATATAAAAGCCCACAAAATGGTTATAGTATTTCCATCTCATTGTCTGCACCTGGTCCCAGAAGCCAAACATTTCCACATCTTGGCAAGATGAGGTGTCTTCCACACCATCTCTCTGATGCATTGGTATTGGGAAGGTCATCAGAGGCTCTAAGGGTGGTCATGGCACTGCAGACATTCACACTTCAGCCTCAGGAGTGTGCACCTCCCCAACACTAGTCCCGTCCTTGCCAGGCCTCTTGGCCCCCTTCTCTAGCACCTGGGCAGCTTTATACCTAGTTTCTCCAAAGAAAGAAAATGGGTGTTGGAAGTGGGCTCTCAAAAAGGATTGCCTTAACAAGAGTTTGTTCCCACAGTGCCCAACTCCTGGGGCACAGACTGTGTTTAAGCTTCCTGGGTTTTCAATAAGAACTAAATTCTGAAGAAAGATTCACAAGATGTCTCCATTGCTCCTTCTCAGGCAGTTAACAAGCATTGTGACCTCCGTCTGATTTACAGGACAGTGTACTCGCTGTTCAGGCTGGGTAACCTGCAGGAAACAGGCAGGATCACCCTCCAGCTTGCCCTGCCCCCTCCCTGAGGCAGGATTCCCCACAGGTGATGCCCATGACTAGGGCATTCCAGGCTTCCCTTTGTCATCAAACAGGAATGAGTGTAAATCCCTGAAGACCTGGACTGGAGAGAAGACTATATTTTCTATACAAAAAACCACTCTAGATCAACCTAAGGTATATTTTAGAGTTATTTTGCCAGGCAGAGATTTTTATTGAAAATATCATGGTTTGGGGGATTTTTCATCTGCTGTGTTTCCCCTGCAAGAAAGAGCAGGCTGCTTGATGAACTGAGGGATCCCAAACTTTCTTGACCTGTCCCACCTCTGCCCATCCACCACCTGGTTATTCTGCCATGACAGCCCTCAGGGGTCCCCACTCCAGGGACAGATGGCAGACCCCCACTCTGAGAGCTGATGGGGTTCAGGACACACTACCCCAAAGTACAGCACCTTGGCACATCGAATATCTAAGAATGAAGGAATTGTGGGAAATGGCAGAAGCAAGAAGGTCACTCTGACCTCCCCCCATGTCACCCTTCTTCCCTGAAGCAGGTCATAAAACTTCTGTGTGGAAGGTGCCCTCCCTGTACCAGGAGGAGGGAAGGCATTCTTTTCACCAGAGATTAGGAATTTGGGGCCAGAAAATCTGTACAAACCTTGTTGAACTCACCCTTTTCTTCCTTGTTACTTCTTCACCGATTACTCCCTGAGCCCAAACCCCTTTGTCTTGTCCATTCTTCACAAATGTATTGTTTCTTTGTCTAAAAGGTGTGAAAGCTTCCTGCTCTGGTCACTTCTCTGGGTCTTCATTCTCTGGTGAAGGCTCCCATGTACGTGTAAAAATTCAATAAAATATGTATGCTTTTCTCCTGTTAATCTATCTTTGTTTAATTTGTTTAACTTTCAGGCCCAGCCAGGGACCCTAAAAGAGTCAAGGTCAATGTTTTCCTCCCCTCCACCATAATAACCAGAGCACCCAAACCTCTTACCTCTTGCAGTCTGTCTGTGTTCACCAGCTCAGGGGCATGGTCACACATGACATTTTAGTCCTGCAGTGTGACCAGGTTTAATTTTAGTATGTGAGATGAGAAAATCACCTACTTCTCAAATAACTTAGATACTGACATTTTACAATAAAAAACAGTGTTAATCCTCTCATTGTCATTTTAAAATTCAATAGTGGAGTTTATTCTAAGTTATAAAGATATGTCTTAGGACTCAAATACATTTATTTAAAAATAAATAGTTCATAAAATCACTCTCCCAAAAATCACAATATAGGGACTTCCCTGGTGGCACAGTGGTTAAGACTCCACGCTCCCAATGCAGGGGGCCCAGGTTCGATCCCTGGTCAGGAAACTAGATCCCATGTGCATGCCACAACAACTAAGATCCGGCACAACCAAATTAACTAATTAATTTAAAATTTTTTTTAAACTCACAATATAAAACATGTGTTCTGTCCTATAAACCATTATAGAGACCTACAGAGAGCATGGCCATAAGCTCTCTGTTCCCCTTTACCTTTTCACCTGTAGTCCCTCCCCTGGATAGCCAATTTAACCTGGTGAGTGCATTCTGAAATTTATACCTTATAAAAAATACAAATACACATAGATATGTAAACAAATGCCACCATATAGTCACATTTATAAACAGGGACTTGTGTTGTTGATAGTTTTTAATTATCCAATTTATTTATTTTGAGTATGTGATAAACATAGTACAAATTTCCAAAGATCCAAAAGAATAAAAGTTGTACTGAGTTGAAGAGTGTCCCTCAAAAATTCATGTCCACTCAGAACCTCAGAATGTGACCTTATTGGAAATAGGATCTTTGCAGATCTAATTAGTTTAGGATTTCCAAATAAAATTATCCTGGATTTAAGGTCAGCCCCAAAGCCAGTGACTGGTGTCCTTAAGACAGAGATGAGGACACCTGGAGTCACAGAGGGAAGAATGCCAGGTGAAGACAGAGGCAGGGATTGGATAATGAAGAGGCAAGAAGGGGTGCTCCCCTAGAGCCTCAGAGAGCACATAACCCCATCCACACCTTGATTTCAAGCTTGTTGATTTCAGGTTCCAGCCTGTAGAACTATGAAAGACTAAATTTCTGCTGTTTTAAGCCACAAAGTTCATGGAAATTTGTTATGGCACCACAGGAAACTAATACAAAAGCAAAGTGTGTAACCCACCCACCCTTTTCCTGTGTTCCCAGTTTCCTTCCCTGTGCATTTACTGTCATTAATTTCTTATATGTATTTCCAGAAACAGTCAGTGCTTACCAAATACATTCATCTCTATGTACTCTTTCAAATGAATGGTAGGAGGCAAGTACACTCTGTTCTGCACCTCAGTCTTCCCTCTCAGTAATAAATCTTGGAGTTCATTTCACATTGGTTTATACAGTGCTGGCTCATTCCTTTTAGCAGCTGCACACTCTTCATTTAACTATTTTTCCCCAATCTTTTGCTACTACTATAATTAATAGGGAAGAACAAATCTGACTCCATATTAGATCTGTTCTAGTGCCTGTGCTTAGTCATGCTGGCTCTGCACCTTTTGTAAAAGAAAGTTGCCTATAGGCTGAAATATACAGGATAGCCCATTCTCAGGGTTCTGACCTTTAAGAGTTCATTCATATAGGGAGAAAAATTTGCAGAACAGAGAATAACATTTGTTTTATTGGAGGTTTACAGGAACATTGTGACCTGACCTATGTGGACATCTGCAAGAATAAAGAATTCCTACACCAAGAAGTTTGCAACAACTAACCACACAACTCCCTCACCTTGCCTTTAAAAGTGCTTTGCTGAAACCATTTGAGGAGTTCAGGGTTTTGAGGGCACGAGCCACCTCTCTCCTTGCATGGTTCTGCAATAAAATTACTCTGCTCCAAACTCCGATATTTTGGTTTGTTTGACCTCACTGTGTGTCAAGCACAGGAACTTGCATTCGGTTACACTGCAAAGGTACAATGAATGATCCCACACATTTTCCATTTGCACAAGTGTGGGTGTATTCATACACTATATTTCTATCAGTGCAATTGTTGGTACAAAGGATGCATGCTTTCTAAATATTAATGGTTATTGTCCAATTATGCTCTCACCAGCATCATACAATGCCTATGTTCCTGCACACTTGCTGACAGAGCGTGCCATCAGCCATCTCTATGTTTGACAATCTGATGAGGGGGAAATGGCATTATGATTTTACTTTACTACCTATGCATATGTGTAGGAGCAATTTTAATTTTCTTTTCTGTGAAAGGTTAAAATCCTTCCCTATTTTTCTATTGGTTTGTTGAGTATTCTGATTTACAGACGCCCATTACAGGTGAAGAAAATTTATATTTTTCTGTCATATAAATGGAATATAATGTTCCCAGATTGTTATTTGTCTTCTGACTTTGCTTATGGTGATGGGTGGTTGCTATTATTTTTTTAATTACCTATAATTTATTTTTCACATGTTGTTTGATGTTACTGTATTTTTGTATATGGTAAAATATACACATATATAAAACTGACCATTTTGACCATTCTTAAGTGTGCAGTTTTGTGGCATTAAGTATGTTCACATTGTTGTGCAACCATCACCACCCTCCATCTCCAGAACTTTTTCATCTTACAAAATTGAAACTCTACACTTTAAACACTAACTCTTCATTCTCTCCTCACTCAGCCCCTGGCAACCACCATCCTTATGCTGCTGTGTTTTTGAATCATACTTGAAAAGGTATTCCCTACTACCTATCAACATTGTCTTATTTTATTGAGGTAAGTTTTGGCTTTGGTTTCTAGATTTAAATATTTGATGTATCTGTAATTTAATTTTGGTAAAGATATAAAGGAGGCATATAAATTTACTTGTAAATGCAGTTTCCCAACCTCATTACAGATCTGTTCTCTACCGATTTTTATTCCAACTTGGTCATATGAATTTAGATCTATTTTGCAACTTTTTTTTTCCATTCATCTTTCTTTTCAAGAGCAGGCTTCACGCTCTTTTAATTATAAAATCTTAACATATGTTTTAAATTCTGGGGAAGGTGTTCCTCCCCTATCACTCTTACTTATTTTCCTAGCAATTATTTGTTTATTTTTTAGTACAAACTTTATAATCAGCTTGTCTAGTTCCCACAAACATACTCTGTTGGTATTTTGTTGCAATTATGTTAAATGTGTAAATTACTATAGTGATAATCAATGTCATCAGGATGCTAATTCTTCTTATCCAAGAGGATGGCGCACCTTTTCACTTGTTCATCTTTTGTATCACTCAGGAGTATCTTACATGTTTCTTCATATAAGAGCTTGCACATTTCTTATTAACTTTATTTCTAAAAGTTTATTGTTATTGCTAAAAATAATAGTCTTTCTACCATTATACTGTTTAACTTGTTGTAGCTTGTATATGTGAAGTCAATTAATTTCTGTGTGTATTAATTTTGTACTTAATCAGCTGATTTCATCTTCTATTTGCTTGTAATATTTTTTCCTCCAATTTTCTTACATATTTCAGATACACAAATATATCACCTGTGAATAATGGCCATTTTGTCTCTTCTCTTACATATGTTTTTGGCTTTTGGCATTAGCTAGTAATTCTGGAACAATGTTAAATACTAGTGGTAATGTTTTATCCTTGCCTTTTACCTAATTTTAATGGAAGAGATACTTGTGTTTTCTCATTAAACATGACACTGGCCTTTAATTTGAGATTACGCACTCACAGACACATGTACACACATGCAAACGTGCACACACGAGATTTTATTATGTTAAGAAACTATCTACTGTTATTTTTTAAAGGGATTTGATCAAAAATAAATGTTAGATTTTTAAAAAATGTCTTTTCAGCATCTACAGAGACGATCATGTTTTATATACAAAAGTATCAGTTATAGTAATAAAATTTCATTGTACTCAGAAAACTGTATTGAGATTTCTGTCTTAAATTATACTTGCATTTAAAAAAAATAGACCAGAAATTTGTCAATTATTTTAATGTTATCTGACAGAATCTTTTATTAATATTTAATTTAGGATGTTGCATCAACAGTTATGACAGGTCAGTCAGTAGGTTATTTTATTTGTTCTTTTAATTGTTGTTCTATGATTTATAAATTTTATTTAAATAATTTGAAAGATTTTCTACTTTTTCTCTGCTCTTCAACAGTTTACACGTACTTAGACTTACCTATTCTTTAAAGTTTGCGTAGAACATCTGTCAGTGAATTTTGTTACTGTAATTTCTTTTGTGGTTATATCTTTCATTTATGGTGTTTGCTTTCATTTATAGTGTTGTGTATCTTTTGCTAACCCAGAGGATTTTATTTAATTTTTGTTCCAGCAATGAACTTTATACCTTTAACACATTTAAAAACTGACTGAATCCTCTGTTTCTTTAAATGGTCTCCATTATTTCCTTACTGTAATAATGTTCCTAGGGTATTCCCAGTGATAAGCACCTCTCCTCTCTCTTCCACACTGTATTTTAGTTGATTATTATTTTAGTGTTTCCCTTTAAAGTTTAAAAATGTGTATCCCAATATTATCTTATTTATCCATTTTGAAATGGTTGTCTTGACACAAGACAAGGGCATCAGAATACTCAAGTTATCATTTACCCTTTCTCTTACTGCCTTTGGAGTTTGGGCTGGTTGGGTGTTTTATACAGCATTAGGGTCTGCAACATTCACAGCATATTCTCTAATCATAATTCCCACACTAACTTTAGTCTTGTTTCATTAAATAGATTTAGTTGCAATTGCCTGTCTTTTTCCCATAATATATTCATTCATCTGTTGGTTATCTGAAATTTGTCTTCAGAACTTTCTTGAGGACCTGCTAAAAGAATCTACAATGATTTAACAATGTTTGTTCTGCTGCCTTTATAATTAAAAAGCTCTTTGCCTTGGAATAGAATTTTGGCTATACTTCCATTCCATGAGAACTTAGAAAGCACTGTTCTACTGTCTTCTAATATTAAATGTGTATATGGAGAAGGCTAAGGCTTAAAAGCAGTCATGTGCTTTGTTTTGTTTTTCCTTTCTCATTAAATGTGGCAATCATCTACATGGATGCAAAGGAACTGTTTTTCTAGTCTCGAAGTTCAATAATTTTGTTAGTATACTTTTAATATATAATGTTCTGTGTCAGTTTTTCCTAGACAATCAGTTTGTAGATTTAAAATTGTTTTTCTTTATGGAATGTTTTCTTTAAATGTATGTTTAAATATTTCCATGAGTTTGCTCTTAAATTATACATCTTCTGTTTCAGCAATCCTTAATTAACACATATGGTACTAGTTCTCCATTGAACTATAATTATTTTTTTAAATTTTAGATATTGCAAGATTCAGGGGTCAGCAATCTTCCCATCTGTCTTGAGATTTCTCTTCTGCTTGGAGCACTCTCTGTTTCAGAAACTTTCACAAGTATTTTATTTACCTACAACTGTCAGCTGATATTTTCTAAATCAAGGCATATCCAAAAATACTGACTTTAACCCTGACAAATGAATGGTGTTTAGTTAGGAATATGTTCTTGGGTCAAAATCCTTTCCTCTTAGTATTTTGTTGACATTATTTCACTGTCTCTGAGGTCCATGGCCAGAGAAGAAAGGTCTAATGCTAATCTTATTTCAATTGTTTAAGTGTCTGTTTCTTTCATTTTGGAAGCTGAAACAATTTTCACTTTATACTTGGAATGTCAGGATTTCAAAAAGATATGTCTAGGCATCTCTTCACTTTTTAAATTAATCTTTTCTCTACCTAATGAGCTTTTTCAATCTGCAGACTCAAGACTTTATTTTTTATTTTATTTTACTGTGGAGAGAATGCTTAACATGGGATCCACTGTCTTCACACAATTCTAAATATACATTATTGTTGATTGCAGGTACAGTGTTGTACACAGATCTCTAGAGCTTATTCATCTTGCTTGACCGAAATTTTGTGCCTATTGATTAGTAATTCTCCATTTACTCCTCTTCCAAGTCCCTGGCAGCCCCCATTTCACTTTTTGATTCCATGAATTTGACTATTTAAGATACCACTTATAAGTAGAATCATGCAGTATTTGTCTTTTTATGACCGGTTTATTTCACTTAGCATAATGCCCTCAATGTTCATCCATGCTGTCACATATTGCAGAATTTCCTTCTTTTTTAAGGTTGAATAACATTCCATTTTATGTATACATCCCACATTTTCTCTATCCATTCATCTGTCCATGAAGATTTAAGTTGTGTTCATATTTTAGCTATTGTGAATAATGCTGCAATGAGCATGGGAGTAAAAATATCTCTTTGAGTTCCTGATTTCAATTCTTTTCGATAAATACCCAGAAGTGGGATTACTGGATATATGGTAGTTCTATCTGTAATTTTTGATGGTTTTTCATAGAGGTTGCACCATTTTGCATTTCCATCAGTAGTGTGCAAGGATTCCATATCCTCACCAAAAGTTGTCTTTTGTACTTTTGATAATGGCCATCCTAATAGATGTGAAGTGATATCTCATTGTGGGTTTGATTTGCATTCCCTGATGATTAGTAATGTTGAGCACCTTTTCATGTATTTGTTGGCCACTTATATGTCTTCTTTGGAAAAATGTCTGTTCAGGTCCTTTGCTCAATTTTTAATTGGGTTATTAGTGTTTTTACTATTGAGTTACAGGAGCTCCTTATATATTTTGGATATTAACCCCCTCATCAAATATATAGCTTGCAAATATTTTCTCCCATTCTGTAGGTTGCCTTTTTACTCTGTTTATTGTTTCTTTTGCTGTACAGAAGCTTTTTAGTTGGATGTAGTCTCACTTGTTTATTTTTGTTTTTATTACCTGTGCTTTTGGTGTCATATCCATGAAATCATTGTCAAGACCAATGTCATGAAGGTTTGCTCCTATGTTTTCTTCTAGGAGTTTTACAGTTTCAGATCTTATGTTTAAGTCTTTAATCCATTTTGAGTTAATTTCTGTATATGGTACAAGATAAGGGCCCAATGTCATTCTTTTGTATGTAGATATTCAGTTTTGACTCAAGAGAAATTTTCCTTTTTTTATTTAATCATTATCTCTCTTTGAGCTGTTTATTTTTATCTCTTTGGACTGCTGAATCATTTGGTTGTTATAGTTCCTCAAATTACTTTCAGTTTCTAACATTTTTTCTTTCATTATTTCTACTCCTTTGGTACTTTTGTTCTAAATTGTGAAATATTTTTCCAGTTTGTCTATAACATTTAGATTTGGGAAAGTCATTTTGTGCTCTACTGAACCTCCTTTTAAGCCTTATTACATTTTTGTTAAAATGGTCAACTGGTTTTTCTGCCTGTTCTGCTTCACTGATGTTGACTTGTAGCTTGTAATTCCCCCTAAGTTCACTGTTACTCTTCTTTGGCTGCTCACGTTTCTGTACACACCCTCAGCTGCTGGGTCGCTTAGAGTCTGTAGAGAAGTGGTAAACCAATAATGTGGGCAGATCTACTTCCTTTCATGCTGACTGTCAGTGAGCAAGCTTACAAACTATTAAGTCTCTGTCAAGGCAGAAGGATGAAGCATTTTATATATATGTAGTCTGTAAACTGCTGTTCCTCAAAATTGGTCCTTCAACAAAAAAATAAAAGTTATCTACATTGACATATTCCACAGCCTGAACCCTGTACTGAGATTTCCCTTATACACCCCTCACTGAAGCCAGCTCCATCTTCTGCATATAACATGTCTTCTATAAATAGTAAATTCCCTGTTCACGGTAATGGATAGATTTATACAATAGCTAAATCTTCAAGCAATCCTGGGCAAACAGCCTAAAAAGAGGAAGCCCTGTCACATGCATTATCTCATGTCATCCTTACAACAGCCCTGTGAAGCATAGGCGACGCCCCTCCCTCACAAAGGAGGAAACAGAGGCCCAGAGAGTTAGCCATTGTCTCCTGTTAAAATGGAGAGGCTGTCGTGTGGCTCTGGCTTAGCCTGAGGTTAAACCTTGTGTCTGTACACCACACCCCCCCTTCCCATGTTTCCAGGACAGCTAGAGAAGCAGTCAGTGGCTGTGACTCAGACTGCAGAGAAGTGGCACTGAGACCACAAGTGAGTACTTTACAAAAACTACCACAGGAAACTAATTTCAAGCATAATTGAGAACGTTCAAACTTAACTAGTAAATTAAATACAAAAAATTACCACAAGATACCATGCCGGTCTGACAGCCTGACGAAGATGAAAACCCTTGCTCAGTGCTGGTGGGAGTGTAATGACAGGTGTTCTCAGTCCCCACGAGTGGAAATAAAATGTTAGCAATTTTGTGAAAAAACACTTGGATGTGCATATCAAAGAACCTTTAAAGGGCTGTTTAAAATGTGACGTGATAATTCTAATCCTGGGGTTTCATCTGAAATGAGGTCAAAGATTTATGAAGCCTGTGGTTTGTTTCAGCATGATTTAAGATTAGAAAAAGTTGAAAATAAATTATATATCCAACATTAAGAAAAAAATATGTAAAGAAAAATAATCCCACATAAGAAATAAGTCTGCAAGGAGTTATGACAAATTACTTGAGTTGGCTACTTCATGGATGGAAGTGTGGATAGGTATATATTTTTATAGTTACATGTTTTTAAATTTTTCTATCATGTGTCATTTGATCATCAGATCAAATATGACAGACCCTGCCTGGCCTGCTGGAGGCTATAACAGTAAGAAACAGCACATAGAATCATGTATGTGCAGTAAGGCAGGAAGGTCCTCTTGTTGTATTAGGGAGATCCTTGAGTGCTGATAGGGCAAAAGATCAGAATAGAATCAAAGAACCTACAAAGATTGCAAATAAGCACAGGAAAAGGTATTCAACATCATTTGTCATTAAGGAAATGCTAATTAAAACAACAATAAGATACCACTAAGAATGTATTAGAATGACTAAACCCAAAAAGCTGACAAAACCAGTTGCTGGCAAGAACATGGAGCAAAAGGAACTCTCCTCCATTGCTGGTAAGAATGCAAAATGGTACAGCCGTTTTGGAAGAGTTTCGCAGTTACTTACAAAGTCAGACATGTTTTTTATCATGTGATCTAGCGATTGCACTCCTAGGTATTTACCCAACTGATTTTAAATTCTGCCCACACGAAAACCTACCCATAAATGTTTGTAGCCACTTTATTCATAATTGCCAAAAACTGGAAGCAATCAAGACATCCTTCAAATCTGTGAATTGATAAACAAATTTTGGATGGAATAGAATGAAGTATTATTTAGCAATAAACAGGAATGAGGCTATCAGGGGGTACAAAAACATGTGAATATTCAATGCACATTGCTAAGTGAAAGAAGACAGTCTGAAAAGACATGTTGTGTGATTTCATTATATAAAGACAAGAAAGAGTGGTTGCCAGGGATATGGAAAGGGAAGATAGTTGAATCATAGGGGATCTTTTAGGGTAGTGAAACTATTCTGTATGATTCCATAATGGTGAATACATGAAACCATTCATGCATTTGTCAAAATGCATGGAACTTTACAGCACAAAGAGGAACCTTATGTATAAAAATGTTCAAAAATCATTTGGGAAGTCAGGGACTTACAGGGTTGGATGTAGACTGTGACAAAAGAAACTCACTGTATTACAAATGTATGACACAACCTCACCGAAGAGAGTGGGGAGAAAAAGTGCTGACCTAAGTAGTTTCAGAAATGAGTATATATTGTAAGACTGAGGCAAAGGAAATGTGCATAAGCACTGTACTCTAGATGAAAGTGTTGTTTTCTTTCAAGATATGGGTTAACACACCTGAAACTACCATACACATATATGGAATTAGAAAGGAATTGAATGGTAGAAGGTGGGTGCAAGAGTTCTCACTGTTAAAGCAGGAAGTTACATATAAGCAAGGGTAGAAGGCTAAAATGATCCATAGATAATGGATTAGAGTTGGAGACATCAGTACCAACTCATGTTTAGCTTCATATAGAGGGGTACATACAAAAATATTTATAGATCTGTTAATATCCATAAATATAGACATGTATATAGTGTGTGTATTTACAAATTTCCTTGCTCTTTCAGCCAAGAAGATCTAGAAGCAATGACTCCCCGGTAGCACCTAACACTCATATCTTGGTTTCTAATACTATTCTCCAATAAAAGGAAAAAGGACTCCTTGGAGAAATGGCTTATTCTTGAGTCAGGGAATATACAAGATGAGAGCCTGGAACATCTTATTGTGCCCCCCAAAAAGGACATGCTAAAACACACACACACAAAGTGATTGAATAAATAAATAAATGTGGAATAATAGACTAATTTCCTCTGCAGAAAAATTTCAAGTAATATATGCAGATACTCCACATTAAAGAAGGCAAAGTGAAACTGTCCCCTCCTTAAATGAGGGCTGTGCATAATGACTTCCTTCCAAAGAGTACAATATGCAAGGGGGCAGGGAGAATAACAGTAGAGGAACCAAAAAAACCCTGATCACTCAGCCAGGTGATCAAGGTTAAGATCAAGTCATGTGGATAATATGTACCCTTAATATGATGTAATGAGAGTGGCTTTACCTCTGCAGTCTTCCTCCTAAAAACCCATATGTTTAGTCTAATCCTGAGAAAAACATTAGTAAAATCCCAACCGAGGAACATTTTACAAAATATCTGATGAGTACACCTCAAAAATGTCAAGGTCATCAAAAACAAGGAAAGTCTGAGAAATTGTCACAACCCAGAGAACCTAAGGAGACACCATAACTCAATGGAATGTGCTGTCCTGGATGATATCCTGGACATAGGTAAAACTAAAGCAAGATGAATAAAGTATGGACGTTAGTTGATAATAATGTACTAATATTGGTTCATTTTTTTGTGACAAATATACCATATTACAGTAAGATGTTAATAATAGGGGAAACTGCCTATGGGGTATATGGGAATGCTATGTACTATCTTCACAATTTTTTCTGTACATCTAGTACTATTCTAAAATTAAAATATATTAATAAAAACTAAATCACATTATCACTGTATTTAATTAAGTGCAAGTTTATACATAAAATGTTTAATTTTTAAAAATTATGAATTATTTGTTTATTTTTTGTTTGTAATCGATTGCCTTGGGAGACCGACCTAAGAAAACATTAGTAAGATTTATGTCAGAGAATGTTTTGCCTATGGTTCTCTTCTAGGAGTTTTATGGTGTCATGTCTTATACATGTCTTTAAGCCATTTTGAGTTTGTTTTTTGTATATGGTGTGAAGGAGTGTTCTAACTTCATTGATTTACATGCAGCTGTCCAGCTTTCCCAACACCACTTGCTGAAGAGACTGTCTTTTCTCCATTGTATATTCTTGCCTCCTTTGTTGAAGATTAATTGACTGTAGGTGTGTGGGTTTATTTCTGGGCTCTCTATTCTGTTCCATTGATCCATATGTCTGTTTTTGTGCCAGTACCATGCTGTTTTGATTACTGTAACTTTGTAGTATTGTATGAAGTCTGGAAGGTTATGCCTCCGGCTTTGTTCTTTTTCCTCAAGATTGCTTTGGCAAATCTGGGTCTTTTGTGGTTCCATATAAATTTAGGATTATTTGTTTTAGTTCTGTGAAAAATGTCATGGATAATTGATAGGGATCACATTAAATCTGTAGATTGCTTTGGGTAGAATGGCCATTTTAACAATATTAATTCTTCCAACCAAGAGCATGGGATATCTTTCCATTTCTTTGAATCATCTTTAATTTCCTTTATCAATGTTTTATAGTTCTCAGCATATGTCTTTCATCTCCTTGGTCAGGTTTATTCCTAAATTTGTTTGTTTTGTTTTGTTTGATGTGATTTTAAAAGAGGTTTCTTTTTTTTACTTTCCCTTTCTGATATTTCCTTGTTAGTGTAAAGAAATGCAACTGATTTCTGTATGTTAATCATGTATTCTGCCATATTGCTGAATTCGTTTATCAGTCCTAGTAGTTTTCATGTGGAGGCTTTAGGGTTTTCTATAAGTCATCTGCATACAATGACAATTTTCTCTCTTCGCTTCCAATTTGGATATGTTTTATTTCTTTTTCTTGTCTGATCAGTGTGGTTAGGACTTCCTAATCAAACTTATAAGCTTTTGCACAGCAAAGAAAACCATCAACAAAATCAAAAGACAACCTTCAGACTGAGAGAGAATATTTGCAAACAATATGACTGACAAGGGCTTAATTTCCAAAATATACAAACAGCTCATACAATTCAATAACAAAAAAACAAACAACCCAATCAAAAAAATGGGCAGAAGACCTTAATAGACATTTCTCCAAAGGAGACACACAGATAGCTAATAAGCACATGAAAAGATACTAAAAACTGCTAATTATTAGATAAATGTAAATCAAAACTACAGTGAGGTATCACCTTGCTCTGGTCAGCATGGCCATCATCAAAAAGGCTACAAACAATAAATGCCGGAGAAGGTGTGGAGAAAAGGGAACCCTCTGACACTGTTGGTGGAAATGTAAATTGGTGCAGCCACTATGGAAAACAGTATGGAGCTTCCTTAAAAAAACTAAAAATAGAGCCACCATATGATCTAGTAATCCCACTCCTGGGCATATATCTGGAGAAAACTCTAATTCAAAAAGATACATGCACCCCAGTGTTCATAGTAGCACTATTTACAGTAGCCAAGACATGGAAACAACCTAAGTATCCATCAACAGCTGAATGGATAAAGAAGCTGTGGTAAACTTTCTCCCTTTCCTAATTTTTTCCTTTGACTCCCATATCCACTTTGTGGTCATGGGTTGACAGTAATTATAGCTAATGTATAGATCTGGTGCAGGAATAAAATTTTGAAATGAAATGTGACTAAAAAATAAAAAGATGTGGTATATATATACAATGGAATCCTAGTCAGCCATAAAAAAGAATGAAATAATGCCATTTGCAGCAACATGGATGGGCCTAGAGATTATCATACTAAGTGAAGTAAGTCAGACAGAGAAAGACAAATATCATTTGTTATCACTTATATGTGGAATCTAAAATACAAATGAACTTATTTACAAAACAGAAACAGACTCACAAACATAGAAAACAAACTTATGGTTACCAAAGAGGAAAGGGGTGGGGGAGGGATAAATTAGGAGTTTGGGATTAGCAGACACAAACTACTATATATAAAATAGATAAACAACAAGGTCCTACTGTATAGCACAGGGAACTATATGTAGTATCTTGTAATAAACTATAGTGGAAAAGAATATGAAAAAGAATATATATATATATATAACTGAATCACTTTGTTGTATACCTGAAAGTAACACAACAATGTAAATCAACTATACATCAATAAATTTTTTTTAATGAAAAAAAATTATGAAAATAATGGAAACTTTCTAAAGCATTGTAGAGAGTTTGAATCACAAGAAATTGAACCTTGGTCTTAAACAATTCAAAATATTATACTACCTTTTTTTCTTTTTTTTTAGTGAACTGATTGTTAAAGACCCTGAATCATGTCAAGGTTTCCTTCTATTTTGAAGTTGAAGTCTTTTCTTATTATCTTGTAGTTGTAGTCACAAAGGCTTTTATGTAAATATACTTTTCAGTGTCTACAAAGAGAAATGTAGCCTGATAACTTTTTCTTTCTTTTTTAGACAATTTTGAGTGTTCATTTAAACTAAATATTCCTAGAGTATGCACATAACAACTGAAGGATTTTTTTTATCAGTTAATCTATAAAGTTTCTCAAGAAAGGGGAAACAAAAAAGATGTGAGGAAGCAGTCTTTAGACAAATAGCTAATTATCTTCTTCTGTAAGGACAGGGAAGAAAATTTAGAAGTATTTTTTAAAAGATTTTGACATATACACGCATGAAAAAGAGTGTCATGCAACTGGTTTTGACATAATGTGGGTCTCTGAGAATTTTACCAAGTCATCTGACCAAAAAGCCCACATTTAGTCCCCAAGAATGAAAATGAAGGGGGGATCCTCCCACTTAAACAAGATGGTCTCTCTTTCAGACAAATAAGGCAATTTCCTCATGAGGCCTTTTTTTTTTTTTTTTAGGCTATTCTTTTTTTTTTTAACATCTTTATTGGAGTATAATTGCTTTACAATGGTGCGTTAGTTTCTGCTTTATAACAAAGTGAATCAGTTATACATATACATATGTTCCCATATCTCTTCCCTCTTACATCTCCCTCCCTCCCACCCTCCCTATCCCACCCCTCTAGGTGGTCACAAAGCACCGAGCTGATCTCCCTGTGCTATGCAGCTGCTTCCCACTAGCTATCTATTTTACGTTTGGTAGTGTATATATGTCCATGCCACTCTCTCACTTTGTCACAGCTTACCCTTCCCCCTCCCCATATCCTCAAGTCCATTCTTTAGTAGGTCTGTGTCTTTATTCCCAACTTACCCCTAGGTTCTGAGGCCTTTTTAAAATTCTTGGTTCCTAAAGTCTCTAGAAAATGTCCAGCCAAATGTTGAAGTTCATGCAACGGGAAGATGTGCCAGCCAATTTTTCTTTATGATCAGATCTGCATTTTTTGGCTTCAAAAGATCAAGAAAAGGTGGGAAGGTCTTTGGAAATTTCAACAGTAGCTAATCCTGAACACTATTTAAAGATGCTGCTTAGAGAGATAGTTTCTCACATTTTTCATTAGCTTTAGTCAAAGAATATTTAAGGCAAATTTTGGCCCTAAGTTGCCTCCTTGGACCAATTAAAGAAAGCAGACTATTGAACAGTTGGAATTTTGTTTCCTTTTGTTCTAAGGTGCTGCTCAAATGAACAATTTCATCCATATTAAACATTCTCTAAAGTGGCCTCTGTGGTTTCAAATTGTTTTTGTGTAATTGTGCCAGTTAGAAAGATATGCACAAGAATTGGACTCCTAATGATAAAGCATAAGAAAGGCAAAGGTCAGACTGGAGGAGGTATGGTTTATACTGAAAAGACCCCACAAAAACTGCCAAGAGTCTGTAAGGACAGCTCTTGTGTATTTCTGTATCTCTGGAGCTTGACAAAGACCACACATCACCTACTGGGGCCAGACAAAATATCCTGGTTTCAAGCAGACAAAACTAAATTCAAAAAACAGACAGGCCACTAGACTAGCAGGTGTTAGGACCTAAAAACAGTTTTGCCAAAGAACAATGCAAACCTGGCCTAATAACAAAATCCCAAGTGACCTGATTCCTAAGAAAACATAACAAACCCAATGCCAAAAGGCTTCAAGGAAAGAGAGAAGTTTAACTCAGCATGAACTTACCTTCCTGCCAGGGCAGGTGGCACCTGGTGTAGGTGGAGGCACAGGGCCTCAGATGTGGACATCATCACTGGGCCAAGCCTGCCAGGCAAGGCAAGAAGCTCCCAGAACTTCTATTTCTGTCAGTGCCCTCCACCAAAGACCACCAGCAGCATCCCTGTAGTTGGACAAGTTGGTTTGACTATTCCTTGTGGTGAGAGAACGTGCACTATAGGGAATCATGGCATCTCCATGAGAGGCTGCTGGAAAGAACTCAGTGTATGATTTGGGTTCTGGCTGGGTGAGTCAAGAGAGGGTCAGAGGAAGCAGGAGTCTGTCCTGTTTGGGATGCCAGAAAGCAGAGGCAGTTCTCTAACTGGGTATCCCAATTCATCTTATCCAGGGGAAGGCAGCCCAGACTAGAAGAGGATAAAGATTGTAATTGATCAAGAAATTGAAGCCACTCATTTCAGCCAAAAGAGGGGGTGTTTGTTATTTTGTGTGTGGCGCAGGGACATTTTTTGTCTGTATTTCACATCACTGTGAAGTGGCCTCAGAGGGACCTTGTCTGAGGCTGGTGTTCTATAAGATTGCTTAAGTCCACCAGGAGAATAACATGGCCAGCTGTCTGGACATCTGGGGCTATTTTTTCCCTTTCTCAAAACTAAAGTTTTGGGGAATAGACACAGGGCAACAATTAGCATTAACTAATCATACTATAGGGTGGGAAGTGAATTACAAGGATGTGTACAAGGTAAGTGGTGGCAGGATGGAGGGAATTGTCCAGTGGGGGTGTGAGTTGGGGGTGGGCAGGGGGCAGAGCTTGGTTCCAGGAAAATGTCCTAATAAGGTAAGATTCAAGCTGAGTCTTGGCAGAGAAGTAGATAATCCTTAGGTAAGGTGCACAAAGTGGGGAGAAGAGGACATTTTAGCAGAAATATACCAGCACACATAAAGGAAAGGAGTTTTCAAGCTTAGGGCACATTAAGAGAAACTACAAAGAATCCAAATCATAGAGAAATGAGGCTGTGTGTTGGCATGTTAATGACCTTTCTGAATAACCATTTGATCTTACATGATTAATAACCATGGAAAGGTTTTAAGTGGTGGACTAACATAATCATAATAGATAAGAAGCAAACCCAAGGTACAGAGAATCCAGGTAGGCAGCTTTCTCAGTAATTCTGGAGTGACCCAATGAAGGCTGGAACTAGTGCTCTGTTGATGGGACAGAGGGAGGAAAGTGACAGACTTGAGTCCTGTTTACAGCCAGAGGTGAATTTCCAAGAAGTGAATGAGGCTTAAGCTTCAGGAACTTCCCTTTGCACTGGTCCCTTTCACATTCCTGGGAGTGGCCTGTGGAATGTCTTAGACAATCATATGTGACATGGACAGAGCCAGAAGCCAGTCTGTGGAAAATTCTTCCAATTACCAGACGTGTAAAATTTTAGGTAGAAGATGTGATTACCATAGGTCTCCTTTTAGGAATATGCTTGATGTATATACTTGAACAATATTCAAACACCCCCAAATACTTTTCTGGATAGGAATCAGAAGTAATAGAACTTAGAAGAATTCCTGATTGTCAAACAGAAACTCATAGCCATGCTACAAGCCGTGAATAGATATCTGTGTGTGAAGGTGTGTGTTTTGTGCATTCCAATACAGTAGATCACATCGTGGGATATTTGATGAACTTTCGACACATCATATGAAACAGCACATAAATCATACCAAAGCAATAATTCATTAACAGAACATTTCACAAAAGAGTGATAAACTCTTGGATTATTTGATAATCCAGTTAATGAAAAGGAGCAAACCATATGAGTTCATTGGAAAAATAAATTCCTCACTGATTTGACACAAAATACTTTTTTCAACAAAGATTGCAAAGACAGAAAATCCTTTGAAGATGCTGCTGCAATGAGACATGATAACAAACTGATCATTGGTCTAGGGAATAAATGAAATACCTTGAAATTTTATAATTCAGAAACAGGAGAACTGAAACAGCAGTCTCCTTAATTTGACAGCAATATCAAAAATTTATATGACATTACCAATAATACTTTCATAAAAATATTGTAGTCACAATTTTGTATTCTTTTTTCTTTAAATGAATCCCAACACTTGACCAAGCTCTAAGCTCCATGAACTTGAACAGGCTTCTGCTTACCCTGTGCTCTCCCAAGAGTTATTTTCCTGCCAGCTTTATTCCTTCAAAATCCAGACAGCATCACTATAAAGTCACATTTTTTTCTACTGGTTCAGCAATCTCTTCAATCACTCGCTAATTCTCCTAAATGATGACTGGGTTTTTTTGGGGGTTTTTTGGTTTTTTGTTTTTAACAGTGCTGCAGTGAACACTGGGGTGCATGCATCTTTTTTTTTTAATTATTAGCACCTTTAATTATTATTTATTTATTTTTTTGGCTGTGTTGGGTCTTCATTTCTGTGCAAGGGCTTCCTCTAGCTGCGGCAAGCAGGGGCCACTCTTCATTGCAGTGTGCGGGCCTCATCACTATCGTGGCCTCTCGTTGCGGGGCACAGGATCCAGACGCGCAGGCTCAGTAGTTGTGGCTCACGGGCCTAGTTGCTCCGCGGCATGTGGAATCTTCCCAGACCAGGGCTCGAACTCGTGTCCCCTGCATTGGCAGGCAGATTCTCAACCACTGCACCACCAGGGAAGCCCTGATGACTGGGTTTTTAACATACTTTGAAATGCAACTTATTTTAGGAGAGTTCACATTTTAGAGATGAATCCACAAATTCTTTTTATATGTGTAAAGGAATATTTACTGCCCCTAACAATTTGGGAATTCTCATCGATTTAAATAAAGTTGAAGCTGTCAATCACATTTTAACTCTGCTCTTACAAACCCAGAATAGATTTATTAAGCAAATAATCTATGACTGCTCTTTTCCAACACCGCAGCCCTTCTAGAATAAATATTACCTGCTAGACTTTCATCTTTGCACTGTTACTTTTGTAAGCAGCTCTTTTGCCCCTTTTTCTGTTTGTTCATCCTGTTTTCCATAAACCTTAATCATAAAAGTGAGATCACTAGGTAACATTTAACCTAACTCCTGACTGTACATTCTGCTCCACTGAATGTACACAATGCCTTGCCTAACCTGTTGATTCCTTTCCTGGATTAAAAGGAGTAAGAATAGAGAATTAAGTAGTTAAAGTATGACTAACTCTCTACCCCCAGCTTCCCCTTTAGCAAATGTGCAGCGGAACCATGCGGTCAAGTTAGCATCCAAAGGAAGATCAGGAGAAAGCGGCAGGTCTGCATGCAATGGAAAAATGATGAAGAATCTGACCTCCTACCTTAATGATTAACTGAAATTGTTTCCACTTTCTCCCTTTAAAAATTGTCATGGCTGAGCAGAATCTTCAGAGTTGGTCTCAGAACATGAGTCCACCTTCCCCCCAGGTTGTGGCTTTCCTGAATAAAGCACCTTTCTTTTCTACTGACAATTGCCTCTCAATTAATGGCTTTTGAGCTGCAAGTAGCCAAACGTGAGCTCAGTAACACTTTAAAAAGCAAAGCATCTATATCCTAGAAGCAAGTATAATTTTTTGTTTCTCTTGATGTTGGAAAAACTCAGATTTTAACAGCACGCTTTCTATTAACTCTCTCCTGTTAATGCGGTGGGTGAATCTGAGTGCTCACAGTAAGAGGAAGAAGAATTGCCTTAGAAATATATGGAATTTCCATTGTAGTAAATCAAAAAAGAGGATTATTATTTTCGTGTGTGTGTGATTTTTATTTTTTTATTTTTATTTTTTTCTTATTTTAAACATTTTATCAAGAAGGCACATTTTTTTTTTTTATACAGCAGCTTCTTATTAGTCATCAGTTTTATACACATCAGTGTATAAATGTCAATCTCAATCGCCCAATTCATCACACCACCACCCCACCACCCCTGCCATGGCTCTCCCCCTTTGGTGTCCATAAGTTTGTTCTCTACATCTGTGTCTCAACTTCTGCCCTGTAAACCGGTTCATCTGTACGATTTTTCTAGGTTCCACATACATGCGTTAATATACGATATCTGTTTTTCTCTTTCTGACGTATTTCACTCTATATGACAGTCTCTACATACATCGACGTCTCAACAAATGACCCAATTTCATTCCTTTTTATGGCTGAGTAATATTCCATTGTATATATGTACCAAATCTTCTTTATCCATTCATCTGTCGATGGGCATTTAGGTTGCTTCCATGACCTAGCTATTGTAAATAGTGCTGCAATGAACATTCGGGTGCATGTGTCTTTTTGAATTATGGTTTTCTCTGGATATATGCCCAGTAGTGGGATTGCTGGGTAGTATGGTAGTTCTGTTTTTAGTTTTTTAAGGAACCTCCATATTGTTCTCTATAGTGGCTGTATCAATTTACATTCCCACCAACAGTGCAAGAGGGTTCCCTTTTCTCCACACCCTCTCCAGCATTTGTTGTCTGTAGATTTTCTGATGATGCCCATTCTAACTGGTGTGAGGTGATACCTCATTGTAGTTTTGATTTGCATTTCTCTAATAATTAGTGATGTTGAGCAGCTTTTCATGTGCTTCTTGGCCATCTGTATGTCTTCTTTGGAGAAATGTCTATTTAGGTCTTCAGCCTATTTTTGGATTGGGTTGTTTGGTTTTATAATATTGAGCTGCATGAGCTGTTTATATATTTTGGAGATTGATCCTTTGTCCATTGATTCATTGGCAAATATTTTCTCCCATTCTGAGGGTTGTCTTTTCATCTTGTTTATGGTTTCCTTTGCTGTGCAAAAGCTTTGAAGTTTCATTAGGCCCCATTTGTTTATTTTTGTTTTTATTTCCATTACCCTAGGAGGTGGATCAAAAAAGCTCTTGCTGTGGTTTATGACAAAGAGTGTCCTTCCTATGTTTTCCTCTAAGAGTTTTATAGTGTCCGGTCTTACATTTAGGTCTCTAATCCATTTTGAGATTATTTTTGTGTATGGTGTTAGGGAGTGTTCTAATTTCATTCTTTTAAATGTAGCTGTCCAGTTTTCCCAGTACTAGTTATTGAAGAGACTGTGTTTTCTCCATTGTATATCCTTGCCTCCTTTGTCATAGATTAGTTGACCATAGGTGCGTGGGTTTAACTCTGGGCTTTCTATCTCGTTCCATTGATCTATGTTTCTGTTTCTGTGCCAGTACCATATTGTCTTGATTACTGTAGCTCTGTAGTATAGTCTGAAGCCAAGGAGTGTGATTCCTCCAGCTCCGTTTTTTTCCCTCAAAACTGCTTTGGCTATTTGGGGTCTTTTGTGTCTCCGTACAAATTTTAAGATTTTTGGTTCTAGTTCCGTAAAAAATGCCATTGGTAATTTGATAGGGATTGCATTGAATCTGTAGATTGCTTTGGGTAGTATAGTCATTTTCACAATATTGATTCTTCCAATCCATGAATATGGTATATCTCTCCATCTGTTGGTATCATCTTTAATTTCTTTCATCAGTGTCTTATCGTTTTCAGCATACAGGTCTTTTGTCTCCCTAGGTAAGTTTATTCCTAAGTATTTTATTCTTTTTGTTGCAATGGTAAATGGGAGTGTTTCCTTAATTTCTCTTTCAAATTTTCCATCATTCGTGTATAGGAATGCAAGAGATTTCTATGCAGTAATTTTGTATCCTGCAACTTTACCAGATTCATTGATTAGCACTAGTAGTTTTCTCATGGCATCTTTAGGATTCTCTATGTATAGTATCATGTCATCTGCAAACAGTGACAGTTTTACTTCTTCTTTTCCAATTTGTATTCCTTTTATTTCTTTTTCTTCTCTGATTTCCATGGCTAGGACTTCCAAAATTCTGGTGAATCATAGTGGTGAGAGTGGACATCCTTACCTTGTTCCTGATCCTAGAGGAAATGCTTTCAGTTTTTCTCCATTGAGAATGATGTTTACTGTGGGTTTGCCATATACGGCCTTTATTATGTTGAGGTAGGTTCCCTCTATGCCCACTTTCTGGAGAGTTTTTAGCAGAAATGGATGTTGAATTTTGTCAGAAGGTTTTTCTGCATCTATTGAGATGATCATATGGTTTTTATCCTTCAGTTTGTTAATATGGTGTATCACATTGATTGATTTGCATATATTGAAGAATCCTTGCATCCCTGGGATAAATCCCACTTGACCATGGTGTATGATACTTTTAATGTGTTGCTGGATTCTGTTTGCTAGTATTTTGTTGAGAATTTTTGCATCTATATTCATCAGTGATATTGGTCTGTAATTTTCTTTTTCTGTAGTATCTTTGTCTGGTTTTGGTATCAGGGTGATAGTGGCCTCATAGAATGAGTTTGGGAGTGTTCCTTCCTCTGCAATTTTTTGGAAGAGTTTGAAAAAGATGGGTGTTAGCTCTTCTCTAAATGTTTGATAGAATTCACCTGTGAAGCCATCTGGTCCTGGACTTTTGCTTGTTGGAAGATTTTTAATCACAGTTTCAATTTCATTACTTGTGATTTGTCTGTTCATATTTTCTATTTCTTCCTGGTTCAGTCTTGGAAGGTTATACCTTTCTAAGAATTTGTCTATTTCTTCCAGGTTGTCCATTTTATTGGCATAGAATTGCTTGTAGTAGTCTCTTAGGATGCTTTGTATTTCTGCAGTGTCTGTTGTAACTTCTCCTTTTTCATTTCTAATTCTATTGATTTGAGTCCTCTCCCTCTTTTCCTTGATGAGTCTGGCTAATGGCTTATCAATTTTGTTTATCTTTTCAAAGTACCAGCTTTTAGTTTTATTGATCTTTGTTATTCTTTTCTTTGTTTCTATTTCATTTATTTCTGCTCTGATCTTTTTGATTTCTTTCCTTCTGCTAACTTTGGGTTTTGTTTGTTCTTCTTTCTCTAGTTCCTTTAGGTGTAAGGTTAGATTGTTTATTTGAGATTTTTCTTGTTTCTTGAGGTAGGCTTGTATAGGTATAAACTTCCCTCTTAGAACTGCTTTTGGTGCATCCCATAGGTTTTGGATCGTCGTGTTTTCATTGTCATTTGTCTCTAGGTAGTTTTTGAGTTCCTCTATGATTTCTTCAGTGATCTCTTGGTTATTTAGTTATGTATTGTTTAACCTCCATGTGTTTGTGTTTTTTACGTTTTTTCCACTGTAATTCATTTCTAATCTCATAGCATTGTGGTCAGAAAAGATGCTTGATATGATTTCAATTTTCTTAAATTTACTGAGGCTTGATTTGTGACCCAAGATGTGATCTATCCTGGAGAATGTTCCATGTGCACTTGAGTAGAAAGTGTATTCTGCTGTTTTTGGATGAAATGTCCTATAAATATCAATTAAACCTATCTGCTCTATTGTGTCATTTAAAGCTTCTGTTTCCTTATTTATTTTCATTTTGGATGATCTGTCCATTGGTGTAAGTGAGGTGTTAAAGTCCCCCACTATTATTGTGCTACTGTCGATTTCCTCTTCTATAGCTGTTAGCAGTTGCCTTATGTATTGAGGTGCTCCTATGTCAGGTGCATATATATTTATAATCGTTAATCTTCTTCTTGGTTTGATCCCTTGATCATTATGTAGTGTCCTTCCTTGTCTCTTGTAACATTCTTTATTTTAAAGTCTATTTTATCTGATATGAGTATTGCTACTGCAGCTTTCTTTCGATTTCCATTTGCATGGAATATCTTTTTCCATCCCCTCACTTTCAGTCTGTGTGTGTCCCTAGGTCTGAAGTGGGTCTCTTGTAGATAGCGTATATATGGGTCTTGGTTTTTTATCCATTCTTCAAGCCTGTGTCTTTTGGTTGGAGCATTTAATCCATTCATTTTTAAGGTAATTATCCATATGTATGTTCCTATTACCATTTTCTTAATTGTTTTGGGTTTATTTTAGTAGGTCTTTTTCTTCTCTTGTGTTTCCCACTTAGAGAAGTTCCTTTAGCATTTGTTGTAGAGCTGGTTTTGTGGTGCTGAATTCTCTTAGCTTTTGCTTGTCTGTAAAGCTTTTGATTTCTCTGTCAAATCTGAATGAGATCCTTGCCTGGTAAATTAATCTTGGTTGTACATTCTTCCCTTTCATCACTTTAAGTATATCATACCATTCCCTTCTGGCTTGTAGAGTTTCTGCTGAGAAATCAGCTGTCACCCTTATGGGAGTTCCCTTGTATATTATTTGTCATTTTTCCCTTGCTGCTTTCAATAATTTTTCTTTGTCTTTAAGTTTTGCCAATTTGATTACTATGTGTCTCGGCATGTTTCTCCTTGGTTTTATCCTGTCTGGGACTCTCTGCACTTCCTGGACTTGGGTGGCTATTTCCTTTCCCGTGTTAGGGAAGTTTTCGACCATAATCTCTTCAAATATTTTCTCTGGTCCTTTCTCTCTCTCTTCTCCTTCTGGGACCCCTATAATGCAAATGTTGTTGCATTTAATGTCGTCCCAGAGGTCTCTTAGGCCGTCTTCATTTCTTTTCATTCTTTTTTCTTTATTCTGTTCCGCAGCAGTGAATTCCACCATTCTGTCTTCCAGGTCACTTATCATTCTTCTGCCTCAGTTATTCTGCTATTGAGTCCTTCTAGTGTAGTTTTCATTTCAGTTATTGTATTGTTCATCTCTGTTTGTTTGTTCTTTAATTCTTCTAGGTCTTTGTTAAACATTTCTTGCATCCTCTCAATCTTTGCCTCCATTCCTTTTCCGAGGTCCTGGATCATCTTCAGTATCATTATTCTGAATTCTTTTTCTGGAATGTCGCCTGTCTCCACTTCATTTAGTTGTTTTTCTGGGGTTTTAACTTGTTCCTTCATCTGGTACGTATCCCTCTTACTTTTCATCTTGTCTATTTTTCTGTGAATCAAAACCAGTGGATTATTGGCAATTTCGTATGGTTAATCCAATATAATGAACAATTACCTTTTAAATAGTAGTCTGTTTTGGCTTGGAGAATAACCAAATATGCTTTTTAGAAACAATGCCAGTTTTTTTGTTTTATTTTGTTTATTTTTTAGAGCAAGAGTGAAGGTGGTCACTGTCTCCTTTACCAACTGGACACATTTTTTAAAACACAAGTTGAGAAATTTCAAGTTGCTCAAAAATGATTTCCATAATCTTGCTTACTATCATTGAAAAGGAAATAAACCAATCAAAAATGTTGCATATCTGTGTTGTACTTGGTGTGGACAGAGCAGAAAAACAGTTCAATCACAGTCTTACCCCAAGATGCTTGCAGTTCTATTTAAAGTTTTTTAAAGTATACTTATGAAAAGATGATGAAAATGCAAGGCCTTAAACAACTGTCAAATAAATAATAAAGAGAAGAAGCACTGCCACAGTCCAGAAAAACAAAGCAAGCCAAAAACAGCCGTGGGCCCCCCCACTGCTATTGTGCCAGGGAAGATGTAGCAGCCTATTCTCCGAGCCACCCCTTTGCCTCTGGACTTCTCTGGGGCCAGTAGCTTCCTGACCAGGGGCCCGGGGCCTCGGGCTCTGCCAACTACCATGGGCTCCATGTCAAACCAGCAGTTTGCAGGTGGCTGCACCAAGGGGCCAGAGGAGGTGCCAGAGTCCACGGCCGGGGCCACCGAGGAGCCGCAGCTGCTTTCATGGTGCCGGCACATGTAAGTGGTTCAACGTGTGCATGGGATTCAGCTTCCTAGCCATGACCGCCCGCCCCAGGGTCACACTCGACCCCCCCGTGGATGTCTTTGTGCACCAGAGTAAGCTGCACATGGAGGGCTTCTGGAGCCTGAAGGAGGGTGAGGCCATGGAGTTCACCTTTAAGAAGTCTGCCAAGGGCCTGGAATCTATCCAAGTCACCAGCCCTGGTGGGGTGTCCTGTATTGGAAGTGAGAGGTGGCCCAAAGGGAAGAACATTTAGAAATGCAGATCAAAGGGAGATATGTGCTACAACTGTGGAGGTCTAGACCATCATGCCAAGGAATGCAAATGGCCACCCCAGCCCAAGAAGTGCCACTTCTGCCAGAGCATCAACCATATGGTAGCCTCGTGTCCACTGAAGGCCCAGCAAGCTCTCAGCTCACAGGGAAAGCCAGCCTACTTTTGGGAGGAGGAAGAAGAGATCCATAGCCCTGCCATGCTCCCAGAGGCCCAGAATTGAGCCACAGCGGGTGGGGGCTATCCTTCTGTGATCAGAAAGTTTTGAGGAACAGGCATCAATCGGTAGAGTGGAGAAAGTGGGGACAGGGTGGGTAGGGGGCAGTTGGCACTGTCATATATCTCAGGCTGGTTCGTAGCATCACCCCCTCTTCCCCTTTGGTTTGGGAGAAGGGGTGAGGCAAAGTAACTCCAATCATGCTCTATCCAAATGCACGTGAGGGCTTTGGGGGGTAACCCTCCCTGCATGCTTTATCTGAGTCTCCACCCCCAGAATCTCCAGCTTTTGAAAGTGGCCTGGATAGGAAAGTTGTTTTACTCTTAAATAAGGATATGGAATAATATTTCCCATGCCAGAGTGAAAAGATTAAGCATGAGACCAGATTGAAAGACCTAAACCCACAAGCCACCACCGTCTGTGGGAGGAAATATCTCAGGGGTAAGGCAGGGTTTTCCACATCTTGTCTCCTCATAACCCCCTCTTGGGATGGAGTGCTGAGAACTGTCCCAAGCAGTGGGTTGTGATGATAGGCAAAAGGGGTGGTTATGGGCACAGCTGTTGACCTGCTGCTTCTAAGCTCATTCCCACCCAATTCTGGGCCAATACAATTTTATTTATTTGCTCCCTTGGATGACTGTACCTTGGGTCCCACTTTCTTCAGGATGCCAACTGCACTGGCTGTGTGCGAATGACGTATCTTGTGCATTTTAACTTTATTTTTTCATAATGTAAATATTCTGGTTTTGTATTTTTGTGTATTTTAATCTAAGGCCCTCATTCCTGCACTGTATTCTCAGGTACGTGAGCAATCTCAGGGATAAGTCGGCAGCAGCTCCGGGTCTGCACAGCAGGAATATTTTTTGTTGCTGTATCACCAGAGAGAACAACTCTTTGGAGTGTACAGCCTATTGAACTACCTCATTTTTGTCAATTAGAACTGGCTTTTCTGCCATAGTGTCCTCTTGAAACCCCGCCATCTTCAATGTTTCATGGGAGACTAGGTTTTAACTGGGTTGCCCCATGACTTGGTCTCCTTCTACTGAAAGACTGGAAATTGATCTGAATAGGAAAAGGTGGTGCAGAGAGGTTAGGAGAGGCTGGTCCAGGTAAAAGGTGCAGAGAGGAGAAGCCAAGATTAGGCAGAGGTCATCTGTATGTGTGATAAAGGATTCCTGTTCCAGACCTCTAATTCCAGAGCACTGACTTGCTTTACATACCAAATCCATCCTTCACTGGATTGGGCTAGGCCTACCATGCACAATAGGGTGTATTGTGTGCATTTTTGTAAAAAATGTGAGTTGGTAGGGACCAGTTTTAAGAACGATGCCTCTGTACCCATCTTGAGCTGCCCAGGGATGGACATATGAAGCAAGGACAAGATCCTTAACCTTTAACAATTCTGGGCTTTTCCCCCTTGACTTCCAGAGACACCTTTAGTGATGGCTTCTTTGTGGTTCCCAGAGCCAGTGTCCTGCCCTGCTGCAACAGTTATTAGTGTCATGGTAGCTAAAGGAGAAAAGGGGGTTTCATTTACATGCTGTGAGATCACTGCAAACCTACCTCACTGTGTTGTAAGGGGGCAAATGAAAGAGAACGCATTGGGTGATGTGTGTCTGATCCTGGGTTTTTGTCTCCCCAGTTGCTGCCCCCCTCTAGTTATTGTATTTGTCTGGGCTTCATAGGACTTCACAAGTAGCTGATTTGGTGATTGCTAGGTGGCCTAGTTTGTGTAACTATAATGTGTTGGTCTTCTCCATGTTCTTTTGGGGTTTTAGTGTTTACAAACTTCTTGTTATATTGAGAAAAATAGCCAAAGCATCTTTGACAAAAGGTTCTGCACCAGCCAAAAAGATCTGAAACATAAGCTTGGGGGCCCCTCTTCTTGAAGTGGGGGGTCTTGAGCCACACTTTCTTTTGTGTTCCCCTTCCTCTATTTCCTATTTCGAACAAGATCTTCTGTCCTAAAAACTGGATTCCTACCCCCTCTTCTTTCCCCCTTCGTACCCCCCCTAAAAAATAGCCCATACACCTATATGTTTAATTTGTGGGGTATCTGCGATTAAATGACTTGTGCAGAAATCCTGAAGAAGCTAAGAACTCTCCATCCCTTGTTCCCAATCTCCTGAGTCATGACAATTCCTTGATGTGATTCATGCCAGACAGACTGCTGTCTTTGGATGGATTTAATCTCTAATCCTAGGGTAGGAAGGAGCAATGAGGGGGCCTTCCATGTAGAAAGTGGGGTTGGGAGACCACGAAAGGAAAGATGAATGTATATCCAAGTCCCTCAGGAACTTTCATGCAGGTGCAAGAAACTTATGTCAAAGTGGCCACAAGATTGTTTAATAGGAGACGGACGAATGTAACTCCATGTTTACTAATAGAAACCAAAGCTTTGTGTGAAATCTTGAATTTATGGGGTGGGAGGGTAGAAAAGCATGTACCTGTCTGTTCTTTTCCTCATCCCTTCCCCTCATTACTGAACTGCAGGAGACTGAGCCCCCTTGGGCTTTGGCAACCCCATCTGGGCAGTGTTTATTTGACGGTTGATTTTGCTGTGCCAGGTACTTCCTTTCCCATTTGCTATCATTTTGTAACACACATGCTGACCCTTTTCCCTTCCCCTTCTTTTCCTTGGGAAAATACAATGAATAAAGACTTATTGGTACTGAAAAAAAAAGAAAGAAAGAAAGAAGGCGAGCAGAAGGGAAAGAGCACACATCCAAATGCAGAGAGAATGCACAAAATCTCTCCAAAAAGGAAGGCCAAATATTGGCCATGTACACTCCAGCAATCACTGTAGCTTCCTTCCAGTGGTCTGGGCAGCTGGAGCGAGTAATGGTGAAATGCAGGTAACTTCCTCAATCAGAACTAAACACCAGCTGGAGAATCAATCACCCAGAAGATCCATCAGTAGAGGAGGTATGGATCTATCCTGTTGTGTAGCTGAGTGAGGGTGGCCAGATCAACGCCTTCTGCCAGAGCCTCTGGGGGTGACAGTGACCACTGGCAACTAACACTGGGCAAGTACCACCTTCACTTCGGGCTGGATGCTAAGAACTTGCCCTCACAATGACTCGCTGTTATATATTGTTACTGGTGGGGTGAAGGGGGAGAACTCATATTCAAAGATTCAGTACTTTTTCCAAAAATTAACAGCTAGTCAGTTTTTGGATTTAGGATTTATGCCAGAGATATCTGACATCAAAAGGCAGGAGAAATTTACATGCACAAACACACGCACACAAGCTATTCATATTATTCTACTTTAACCTTCAGGTTATCCAAGTTAATAAAAAATTTATTACCAGTAATATTGTTACTGACCCAGGTTCTTGGACTCTTCAATCAATAGAAACTGATAACGGGCCAGATGAGAAATTCAGGCAAGGCTTTACTGGTACTCACTGAAGCATGAGAAAACAAGTAACAGTTTCCCTTGCTCGCTCCCTGTGAAGGGTGGGGAGCTGGTCCCTTAAATGGGGTGAGGAATGGGGCAGATCCATGGATTGGGCTGGAGGGATGGCTTAGGTGGTCTGCTCACTCCCTTGGTGGTACTCTGTGCAGGGATCATGCACAGTACCCTGATTTTCTCCTGACATCTCAGAAGTGGCAATTGGGTTTCTGGTCTTTTTGTATCTTATTGTTCATAATTTGCCCCAAGTGCACATTCATGCACTTAGTTATTTTTAGTCCCTCATAGTTTCTTTGTATTTTGTTGCTCAAGGAGACGTTTGTCCAGGTACAAGCACTGCAGCAAAGGGTCCCAGGTCCCAGGTCCTAGGTCCCAGCCTGTCTTAATATTACACCTCCCAACTCATTTAAAGACATTGGAATTTAGTAACTTTTTATTCAGAATGTATAGTGTCCCTGTAATTTCCCATCTCTTTATAGAGAAATTGCTTTCTAGATTTCATTCATTTCAACATATTCTAATATTATCCTTATCATGGAGTCAACCCATGATGATCTCCCAAAGAACTTCACTAAATCTATTAGTTGGATGATTTGGGGCAAGTTATTTTAAGCTCCTGGATATTTTTGAGGTTCTGGCCTTGCATATCCCCAAGGTTACATTTCAGATCTAAAAGTTTCTTAAGTCTAAATTATTAAAAATCCATCAAATATGCAATAAAAGATAGAAATGTGAGATATTAACTACTAATTTTTTCAAAAATTACTTCAGTTTATAGTATCAAACAGAAGATATGAATCCTGACACACTGCTCTGTAAAAAAGCAAAATATTCAAGCTTTCCTGCTGTACTTGTTTTTACCAAAAACAAAACCAAAAAAGTCTCTTAATCACCTACGAGAAAATTCTTTTCCATGACTGTTGTCCCTATTTTAGTAACCTAAGGCATTATTTAGTGAAGTACTAACAAGCCCCAAATTACCATGACTCAGTGCAATAAAACAATTTCTAGACGTAACAATGCAATGTATGTGTTGGTGGTTGGCAAGTGACCGCCACACAGTGAAAGCCAGGGGCCACTCTCATGCCATCTTGTGGCTCTTGGCCCCTCCTGCAAGGCCTGGGAAGACTCTCAATTCAGGCGTGGATGATCCATGGGAAAGAGAAGCCTGGGCTGCAGCCCCAGAGAGGGGCTATGGCCATTTCCATTGAGTTTGTGTCCTCACTTCCTCCCTAACCCTGGATATATTAGCATTGTTTTAAATTGTATTGCCATGGTTACAAGCAAGACTGAGCTATTCCCCAATTTATCGACTAATCAGAACTCCTCCTCTCTCAATCCCCTTTCCCTGTGGGTTTTTTCCCAGGGAGCTAAGCTGCTAAGGTTTTTTCCCTTGTATATAGTAAGGATAGTCACATTTTCCTATCAAACATTTTCTTCCAGTCTGTGGCTCATCGGTAGACATTATGTATGGTCCTTTTCATCCCACAAATATTTTCAATTATTAAGAATTTTTTTTTTTTTTTAATCACACAGACATTTGAAATTCTTAAAGAATCTCCCCCCTTCCCTGATTTTTGCTTAGGGTGATGCTGGCCCTTTATCCTCCCTATGGTCTGCCTATTACTTTCATAGCAGCATTTCTTCGTGTTCACTGAGAGGCAATTCCAGAACATACCGGTTTTACAAAAATTTAAAAATAGAATTGCTTGGTCATAAGCAGGTTCAGGAAATCGTGACAGCTTGCCTCCCTGATCAAGTTTTATGAGTTTCCAAGAACTTCCTTTTTCCCACATACTTGCCAGCTTTTGACATTTCACACTTGCTTTTTGGCCTAATGCTAGTCTGGAGCCAGTGAGGTTTGAGATTTTTTTCAGATGCATTTTAGCCTTGGGGTTCCTCTCCAAGTGGCCTTTTCACAAGTTCTCACTTTTATATTGCAGTATTTGTCTTCCTATAAATCATATGTAGTTTCCTTCTATATGGGACACCAATCTCTTAGGTGGGGTGTACATGTTTATCTCCCAGTCAGTAGTTTGTTTTTTTACTTTTTTCCCCCAAGGTATGAGTTGTTAAAGTAGTGCAATGTATGGATTCTTCCTTTACGGTTTGGGGTGTTTTGTTTTAGTTTTATTGATGTAAGGCCATCCCTAAACAAGATCTTAAAAACGGTAGTCTCTAAAGGTCTTTTGCCCCAAAACGTTCCCCAGGAGCTATTCTGAGCTTCATGCATTGCCTTCTAAGTGCAAAATTCCACTTAAAAGCCCCATGACCTTAAACATCATGATTGTAAAAATCTGATCTAATAAAAGTTACCCTCAGCGTCAAACCCGGGAAACTGAGACCTGGGAGCCAGGCTCACAACCTGCTCTGTGAGTTACTCAAACCATTCTTTTCTCAAATCTCACTGCGGAGCCTTCTAACAGGTTTTTAGAAATTTAGGTCATAGGCTCCCCGGGCTGGGTGTGCAGGGTCGGGGGCGGCTCCCTGGGCGGGGTGGGTGGGGGTCGGAAGCGGCCTCCCGGGGACTGAGTGTGCGGGATCGGCTCCCCGAGGCGGGGTGTGAGGGGTCTGGGCAGGCCGTAGACTCCCGAGCCGGGTTCCAGGCTCCACGCGCAGAAAAGCAGCGCAGCCCAGACCAGACCAGAAGTCCCGAGCGCGGAAGATCTGCGCAGGCGCAGAAGGCCGCTTCGACACGAAGGCGGGACAGAGCAACGAAAGCGGAAGCAGACGGGAATGATTCAATTGACTTGCTCGTAAAAGTGGTAGTATCGGCTCCCACATGGTCTAGCGGTTAGGATTCCTGGTTTTCACCCAGGCGGCCCGGGTTCGACTCCCGGTGTGGGAAACGGTGAAACTTTTAGAATCCAGGTTTAAGAAATTCACCGTTAAGTAAATTTAGATCCGTCTTAGCAAGAAGACTAAATATAATTGTTGAAAGCTGGAATTCATGACGGGTGGTCGTGAGCTTGAAGACCCGCCCTGCCACCCTGTAATTCATAAACCCGGGAAATCCAGATTGTGTAAACAGTATTGTTATTTTTGCCCTTGATATAATTCATTTAAAATATCACAATAAATTATAATATTTATTGGTCAAACTCTATTAGACAAAGGAATTCTATTTTATTTTCTTCTCAGTTTTATGATGACATTATATAGCTTATAAATGACATTATAATATTGTGTAAGTTTAAGGTGTACAACATGATGATTTGATACACATATATTGTGAAATGATTACCACAATAGGGTTAGGTAACACTTCCATCACCTCACTTAATTACATAATTAGCATTTCTTTTACACAGGGAATTCTAATGCGCTGGCCAATTCACTGCTTTCTGCCTCCCACTAAGTGTTTCTGGCAGGAGGATAGAGAGCTAGCGAGGAAGAGGTGAGAAAGAGCCTGGAAGAGCCGCCCCAGGAGCAGCTGATGTTTGAGGACACGGGAGAGGGAAGCAAGAATCTTCCTGAAGTAGGAATCACTAGGCCGGAGTCAAAGAAATAAGAGGTCTCCAAATAGAAATACAGCTTTAACAGAGGTTTGCACAGGGATGTAGACAGTGAGGGAAGATCCGTTCACCTAACCAGCTTCCATGACATGGGTTAATGAGGCATGGAATCAGCTTCCGGATGGAATCACACGCGTGGTTAGGTTGAGGTAAGCACTCCTTGCAAATTCAAATTTTCGGAAGTGGAAAGGGCCGTGAAACCTTCCCAGCTTCTAAGCCATTTCCAAGATGGGAATAAAATCTTCCTTTCTATGCATACGAAACCAAGCAGGACCTTATGGTGCCCTCCCATGTACAAAAACCTTTCCATGTCTGGTTTCTTATTTTCAGGCTAAAGGCTTCAGCCTCCTAGATCTTCCAGAATACAAAAGAGCAGATTCAAACAGTTACTAACCAGGGAAGTAAGGGAATGCAGAAACATGTGCCTTTTGCACAGGTCAAGTAGATGAGTTAATAATTAGACGTATGACAGGACAACTTCTGCATCTTGCAAGTCTTTGTTGGTGGCACTAACCTCCCTAATTCTCCCTAGGATGCAGCATCACTTTTGGTTTACTACCTTTGTAAGGAGGGGAACTTCCAGGGGCTACCATTTTGTCTTTTCTGACCACAGTAGCCCCCACTCCAAGATTCAGGGGGCAATATGATAGTGTCATTTGTCAAGTAGGAAATTTGAATTATACATAACAAAATCAGGTAAGTTCACACCCACTGGAACCACTTTGAGATAAACTTAGGCCAAAACTTCATTTATTTCCAGCTCCAGTGAACCACACAAAAGTACTGGAGGAGCAGGAAAAACAAATAACAACAACAACATTAATACTAATAATTCCGAGCTGCCTAACTGAAACTGTGCACCTCAGATTGGGACTTGAACCCACGTGGCGGGACTTGAACCCAGCCTAAACCCAGATTGGGACTTGAACCCACGGTCTTTTAATTAGATTCACTCACCTGGTGTCTGGAGTTACTGAGGCTTAGGTTCTATGTGTCTCAGCACAGAAGGAATTCAGCGAGAGGCAAAGTGATAGGCGAGAAGTAGATCTATTAATATAGGACGCTTGTGAGAGATGCAAGTTGGCAGGCGAGGGGGCTCTGCCCCGAGGATTAAGTGGGCTACATTTTTATAATCAAAGGAAAGTGGGGGAGGGGAAAAAGACTGCCTTCTTCATTCTTCGAGTAGACATACATCACTCACTCCTCCTTTGTATGGGGCAGGAGAGTGTCTGACCCTATGAGGTCAAACTAGGTCTGTCATAGCACTTATTCAAATCAGCAGAAGGGTGGTAACATTTTTTTTTCTTTCACTTAATGACCTGGGGGCATATCTCATGTTTTACAGTTAAGTAAGCCTGCTTCATTCCTCGAAGTTCCAATAGCTTTCTTGAGCAATCATTAACTTAACTGTGGTCTCCCAAAGTTCCCTAGGTTTCCCTCTCTATCTATAATCCCCTACTGGGATGTCTACAACTACCTGTATAACCTTCCTATTCCATCCCTATCACAACTGCAGGAAGGGATGAGTGTCAAATCAAAGCCAGTAAGTCAACAGAATAAATGCCCATAGGTCCTCTGGGGGAAGGGTTGGGCACGTACGTACAACCTATTCTTGTGGCAGTGCCGCAGGGTCCTTCCTCAGGTGGACTCAGTCTATCCTTCCTTCAGTGGAAAGAGACTGGGAACTGACTTGGCTCTTGGTACTCGACCACAGGCAATACAGTCCATTGTAGTGACTCAAGCCAAGTTTCTGGCCACCAGACCTAGAGTTTCTTAATTGTACATATCAAATAATACTCCAGTAGACAGCCCATCGATTTCATTCCTAGGACACCACTGCCAAAGATTCCTGTTGCTCCAGCACTGCTTCAGTAACTGAGCTCACCTTTTTCCTGCTGTGTCTGCTTCTTGGACTCTTACACTCTGGGATTCCAAGATTCCCATTGAATCAAGAACCCTCGTGGCTTTTCTCAGGGGCCCTGGCTTGTGGAAGACTGCTACCAAAGGGTTTTCAAGCAGCTGGTGCTCTCTTTACCAGTGCATTTCTCAATCCCTTAATCAAGGAAACATTTTCTGGACCTGTCTAGGGGACCCAGTGGATGGGCAGGTGTGTGTTCACATTTGATAAATCCCACTCCAACATGACGATTTACCTAATGCCCTAAAGATGTTAATCTACCCTCTACTGTGGTTGTATGGTTTTACAACCTCAATGGAGGCAGGTCACTGCTGGTTCAGGTTTCAGTCAACTAACCAAGCAAACTTGGACTTATAGCCATTCCCAGATTCTCAAACTATATCTATATGACATAGATCCATATCGACAAGTTTGACCCCCAACATTATCTTCTGTCTCCTTGGTCTAGCAATCTTAGGATCCATTCCCACACATATTCCTTACCTTTCTTCTAATATAAAGTGGCATAATCTTACAATTATTTCAATGTCTAAACTGTCTCATGCTGAATCATACCTGACCTCCTGGGCTGGGCTGAGATTGAATTCCAGTTTGGGGTCTGGAAGCTTTGAAGGGTGGTGAGGGTGGACCTGGTGTAGAATTGGCATCTCCTTGAAAGGTAACTTTAATGGATAAGGTCCATAGTGAGTCCCTTGGTGCAAAATGTGGTCTGTGAACCAGCAGCATTGGCTTCCTCTGGGAGCTTTCTAGAAATGCAGAATTTCAGGGTACGCCCAAGACCTACTGAGTCAAAACATGCATATTAACAAGGTACTCCGGTGATTCTTATGCACATTAAAGTCTTAAAAACACTGATTGACTCTTCAAGCAAGGGAAGCCTGGCTTCCTTCAGACAATGGGAGGGACTATTTCCACTGGCAAGAAAAAGCTCAAAGAAATTTGGGCTTTATAATTCTCTGTTCATCTGAGCCAAATCAAATATCCCCACTGCATGCATTGGGGTTCCATTCTTTCTTAATCACTACCTTGAGTTTCACTTAAGTGATATGGAGAGGCTATGAATCTAACTTATGTTGTAATTCTGCAACTTGCAGAATCAAATTATGGGCCTGATTTTCAGTTGTACCTCTTATTACTTATTTCTATAAAAGATAATGGGTTGCCTGAGGACCACAGTAACAGATCTCTAGCCCTCTGACCATATCTTGAGTTGAGAGTTTAAAGCCTTCAGTAACTCATTTTCTTTATGTAACTCTCCAGTGCAATCAGAAATAGCCAGCCCACCATCACTGTAGTTGATTGAATACCTTACGTTCAATAGACCTATTATTCCAGGTAATGCCAGGTTATAATTTAAGTAAATATGTTATTACTGCATATAGGAACTAACAGCATTTCATTTTCAACTGATAATGAGGTCATTACTGTGTTTATGCCCAGGGAAAGATAATGTATCTCAAATTTTCATCTTTGAGTGTCTGTTTCCTGAAAGCACTGTGGGCTACAAAAACTGTGTATGTGGATGTCTAGCTCAACAATAGAAAACACTTCAGGAATTTCTAATAGATGAAGGGATAGAGGAGCAAAGAGGAAGGAGGTGGCATTAGCAGACTTAGGAGCATCTTACTGCTGACATTTTGGAGTCCGCAGATAATACAGCCAGAACCACCCAGGCTGCTAAGTCTGCAGTCACTCAGCCACTTGTGGTGGCCACTATTGAAGCATGTACTTATTTACAACACTGCCTCAGCTGCTGGTACTACAGAAGTGCATGGACAGCTCCTGTTACCTCTGTTGGAAATGCCAAAGACACTGGAGCCTGGGGTCAGTCACTATTCCCGAAAAGAGAAAAAGAAAAATTACCTCTTCCTCCTACCTTCCAAACTTCTGTCAGTATCTCCAAGTGACTGAACCTAATCAGAATCCAGCTGGCCAGGCAAACTGGAATGTTCGTAGGTTTATAGCCCCCTGCAATACAGAGCAGAAGAAACAAGCCCAGAATTTACCATACTTAGCTTTACTGCATTTTTATCTGACGATCTTATCTGAAGCTAGAGGTTTTGATTTTGAGCTTACATAACAAAATTCCCCCAACACCTACTTGCTTAGAAACAACCATATTACTTTGCTCATGATTCAGGAAGGGCTCAGCAATGTGGTTTTCCTGTTTCACATGACACCTACCAGTCACTCACTTGGCTGGATTCAGCTGGTTGCTGGGCTGGACTGAGGTCAGGACTTCACCATGTGGCATCTTTCTCCACGGCTTCTATACATGCTGTGAGCTTCTTGTGCATGGTGATCTCAAGGTGGTTTCACTTTTTACATGGTGGCTGGTTTCCAAAAGGAAAGATCAGGAATGACCACTTCTCCTAAAAGCTAAGTGAAGAACTGGCTTAGTGTCACTTCTGCTATATTCTGTTGGTCAATTCAGTCCCAGACCAGCTCAGATTCAAGGGAGCAGAGAAACAAACGTTCCCCCTCAGTGGAGGAGAAGCACAAGCTTACGCAGAGAAAAGGCATGATGTGTGACATCTCTGAAGGTGTTGGTCTTGTTTTCAAGTCTCATCCAAGCCTAACTCAGAATTTCTCAGGATTGTCTCCCACTGTCCTCTCTCTAGGCTCTGATCTGCTTTCCCACTTTGTCTCTGAGTGCCTGTGCAGATAAGAACAATGACTCTATTTGCCGCCTCAGTAAAGGATGCTCCATTTTTGTTGATAAAGCAAAATGCTTATAAAAAACAAAAAAGCAATTGACATTTTATAGAAGCCTGCTTTATTAAAAGGCATGAGTTCTTCTTAGTGCTTTCTGAGGGAGGAGCAAAACAACTGAAATTATCTTGTGGCATATGACTTAATGTGGGGTAGAATTGGCAGTGACCCATTTTCCTAATATTTGCATAAACCGCAAAAACCCTGCTTTCTCACCAGCTGGTTTACTCTCACTGCATTTCACACTTTCCCTTATAGGGCTATACTTGTTTCACTCTGTTTTGTTTGTTTGTTAACAAAAATAAATCATTCATGATAATGTATTAATAAATCTTATGAATTATTTCAAAAGGGTGTTAAAAACAAGACAAACAAGACCCAACATGGAGTTGCATCTACTAAGCTCCCACCTCGCCAAGCTGAGACTTAATTACAGTTTCTGCTCTCTCAGGAGTGGAATCTTAAACCAGTCAACAAAGAATCACCTGATCAGCACCAGTGAAGTCATCTGCCTGATAGACCCCTGTCATTCTCCTAAGGAAAGTAAACTTGCAATAACCAATCTGCTTTTCTGCCTAGTATTACTTCTTTGTCCCACTCTCTTTTGCCTATAAAAGTTCTTTTAATGTTGTGCAATTTCTCAGAGCTCCTTTCTATCTGCTAGATTGAATGCTGCCCAATTCATGAATCGTCAAATAGAGCCAATGAGAGCTTTAAAATTGATTCAGTTGAATTTTGTTTTTCAGAAGGGGTTAATACTATATTCACATTAAGATATAAATAAATATACAGGAAATATAGAGTAAGTCCCCTACATACGAACCTTCAAGTTTCGAAATTTCAAAGATGTGAACGTGCGTTTGCATGTCCAATCACGTAAGATAGTTCACATGAAATTGCAGCTCACCCTCCATCTCCTATTGCTGACAATCCTTCAGCTCTACCATCTCTCACCGCCCCTCCATCCTCCAGTCAGTAACTCTTCTTGCCTGTTCACTCAGTGCCAGCCCCTGTATGCCAGCTTTTGTATTGCACTACTGTACTTTTCAAGATACTGTACTGTAAGATTAAAAATGTTTATTTTTTGTGTTTGCTTTTTACGTATCATTTGTGAGAAAAGTATTATAAACCAATTGCAGTATAGTACTATACAGTCGATTGTGTTAGTTGGGTACCTAGGCTAACTTTGTTGGACTTACGAACAAATTGGACTTAAGAACATGCTCTTGGAACAGAACTCATTCGTATGTATGGGACTTACTGTACTAAGCAAGAGAGGATGCAAAAGCATAAATGTGTCCTGAGGGTTAAATTCTACTCCAAACTCCATGCTTTGGACTTTGGTGACACAGGAGCTAAGCCCTGGAAGCACAGCCTCTATTGTAAACAGGGTCGAGCAGATGTGGAGATCTTGGGGAGCGCATTCTGAGCTCTTCAGTGAGCCCCAGAGACAGTTATCAAGCTCATGGGGCTAAACATCCACCCCAATGCCTATGGGAGTGTAAGGCTAAAAGCTCATCCTAGAAGAATATAATGACTTGTTCTAAGTGGTCCACACAGCTAGGTGTTGTAGACAGCCCAGAGAAGATGACCCAGTTCTTACCCTTTAGGATATTTTTGTAAGGAGTGGATGTTAGAGATAAAAAGTTAAATGTCCATAATGTGCCCATTGACTCCAGGTTCACCCACATAGGAAAACCTGAGAGTGTCTTTCTCACTTATTTTCACTCATAATCTACATCTACTCAATTGTGATGTTCCCTTGAGCTGACCTTCTAAAGAGACCCCAGTGGTCCCCTGCTCCCCTTCCTACTACCATGGCCTTAGTCCTGTGCCCCAAACCTCCCACCTAAAGGATCATCAGCCTCCCTTTGGCTTTCACAAGCGTTCAGTAGGGGGACATTGGGATTGGAATGACATCAAGTGGCAGCCCCTGACACATCCTCCATGACTTTCCACTTTCTGTATCTATGATGACATCTTGAATGGAGACATCATGGCAGAAACCATGACTCTTTACTGACTCAGTGTGCACTTTTATCTCCTACAACCAAAAAGACCAAATGTGGTGGCCCAGAAGGAGGCTTCCAAATGAGAGCACCCAAGCTAGGAAAGCAAATATGCCCAAGAACACGGTTGGAGGGAGCAGCGTGCTTACTGCAGCTCCCAGAGACTGCCAAGCCTGCCTGTCCCAGTCTGTGTGGGGAGGGCAGCTTCCTCCTGAGACCTCCAGGCAAAGGCTTGGGCTTACCTGTGGTCGAGCCTGATAAATCACACAAGATTTTGGCCTGGAGCCAGATCACTCCTTGATTTTTTTCAGGACTCAGTTGAGAAACATGGGCTACCCTGTCCTGGATCTCAATAGGGTAGACTTTGAGGTGCTGTGACAAGATTGGTTCATTAGTCTGAGTCAACAGCCAACCAATGCCAAAATTGAGGTTATTCCATGCAGATGACCAGGCCTGCCTGACGGATTGGAAGTGTTGCTGAGCAAAGGCTGATGTGCCCAGGACACAGAAAACCCAGCTGCAAACTTCTGACAGCAGAAGTTTGCAGCAAAGTAAAGGTTTATTACAGGGTTCCAAGCATGGGAGTGGGAGAAAACCTCATATTCACCCCAACTTGGCCTTTGAGTTGCAGGTGTTTTTAAAGGGAAGAACAAAGAGTCTGGAACTAACCATTGCCTTGAGACATTTGTGACATTTCTTGGTCATAGTTTCGGGGGTCAGGATGTTTCCGGTTTCTGATTCTTTGGCCAGGTGGTCCATGGTTGAGGGTGGGGAGGGTGGTTCCTGTGAGATCATCTTGCCCTGGAGAAACAACCTGAGTTGTACATTAATGATGTTATTGACAACAGTAATCTGAGTCATCTGACTCTGGTTGATCAGCCTTCAGTTAGCCCAGTATTGAGGTCTGAGGGGACAAGAAAAGGATTGAGGTCAGGGAAGAACAGCAAGGGAATACCATTTTGGATAGAGAGATAATCATAAACTCAGCAAGGGAACTCAATTTTAGGGGGACTCGGTTTCAAAAGTAGCCATGAGTTCCAACTGTCACCAAGCCAGGGGAAAAAGTCTCATAACCCATTAAGGTCTACTTTAGAAAGTCAGTCCTCCTTAAGTTTCTGAATGAATCTCCAACCTGGCCCCTAGCATCAATTCAGGCATCTCACAGCTCTGTCCAGGAAGTTGAAGTTGATCTGAATACCTGAACATTTTCCAGGCCTGGGTGGCCTGACAGGCAGGACACACACACAAGGAGTACAGTCCAAGTTATCCAGGGAGGAAAAGGAGTGGAGAGGATGGTGCAGTGGGCCAGGTGAACAGCTGTTTCCTGGCTGCTGGGACCCCCAGGAGGGCTACAGGTGCAGGACTGAGCTAAGCTCACTTCCCTGCAGGGGGAGGATGTGGTGCCTGGGAGGCTGTGGCTGCTTCTTGTCTTCAGTTGTCCTGGCAGGGCAGCCATCAGGCCCTCTGAAGGAGGAAGTGGACTTGTCCCACACTGTGTCACTCTCCCTTGCAAGCTTTAGCAAGATTACCTCCAGAGGGCGTCTACATCTTCTAAGTTCCAACAGCTTGCTCCAAGGGTGTTTATGGGCACCAGGGACCTGCTTAGAGTCACTAGGCTCACAACTGTCACCAAACTCAGGCCCAGCTGCTCACCACCCTAAAGCCAATACTCGAGAGGCCAGTGTTGGTAGAAAGGAAAGGTTGCTTTCAAGAGGCCAGCAACCAGGGGTAAGAGGTGGATTCATGTCCAAAAGCTGACTCCCCACTGCCAATCAGTGGGCAAGAGCTTTTAAAGGGGAGTTTAAGGGGTGTATAGGAGGAGGGAAGGGGCTACATGCAGAAACAGCACAGTCAGCTCTGACAGTCGTCTTAAAATTAGTCATGAAGTGGTCTGATGAGAGTCATCTTGATTGTTTTAAGTACAGTTAATCTTGAGTTCCAGGGTCGATTTGTTCCCATTTCCTTGGGGCCAGTTCTTAGAATTGTGGCAGCTTATGTCATGGCTACAGTCTGGTCGTCATGTAGTTAACTTCTTCCACCTGGTGGGGGCTTCAGTATCTGCAAAACAGCTCAAAGGATATGGCTCAGAACATTATCTATAGCCCTTGAGGGGGAACTAAATGTCCTTGACTTTGCTTAATGACTAAACTTATTATTTATTTGGTCCTGGTTGACCGCTTTCTTTCGCTACTGATTTTTTTTTAAACTTCTCTAATTAAACTTAATTCTTTGACTAAAGTTTTTCTTCAGACAAAAGGCAGGCTGAGGACATAGTGGGGAGGGGGGGAATCTGTCCTGGGAAGGCCCCACAGGGTCCTGCTCCATTTCACAAGGACCCCCCCCTCCCCTTGACCACAGCTGGTCCCATTGACTAGGTTTCATAAACAGTGGTTCAAGAACTGTTTCCCCAGCTTTCTCTGACCCCTCTCCATTACTCCTCTGAGCCTACCCCTTGGTGGAGCTCAGCCACGGAGTCAGGGTCTAAAGAGATGGATCAATGTTCCCTCTGAAAACCAAAAAGCTTACATGAACAATCCACTGGCAGCCTCCAAGAATGCCTCACAGAATCTGCTAGCTCTTCCTAAACCCCATTGGCAATGTGCTGTTAGACCTTCAGATTCTTGCAAGTGATCCACTAGCATTCCTCCAAAACGTCTCGCAGACTCCAGGCTTTTGACAGTTCCAGAATGGCAGTGACGTCCCTGCTCACTGTAGCAGTGTATCAGGAGTTCAGCTGAGCTGGCTCGTTTTCTGGACCTGTAGTCTAGAAATGAAAAGAGAGAAATGGAGATGGAGGTGATAGGAACCGGTTCTATGTCTAATTCAAAAAACTCCCCCCATAATCTGAACATTGTAGATTTTTTTTTCCTCTAACACATCTAGGCAAGATACTCCTGTCAGTGATGGCAGCTATGATGAGGGGATGAGGGGATATGGGGGCATGTTGGAATATCCAGGAAAGTGTACCTGAAAATATCGCCAGCCCCTTTAACCATGTCCTCTGCAGGGGACAAAATCTCCTCCCTCTGGGAATCACTACCACTGAGAGATGCCTGCCCTATTGTCATGTCGTGGATCTTTAACTTGTGTGGGAGTAATGGCTGAGAGGAGTGGGGTGGAGTTGAATGGGGCAAAGACAGGGGCTGCGGCAGCCCAGTTATCCTGTGGTTGGTATCCCACCACCCACAGGAGGTGGGCAACCCAGGGCCCTGCTGATCCCACTTGCACCTCACTTGGTCTCTTTGGTTGTAGGAGATAAAAGTGCACATTGAGTCTGTAAGGAGTTATGGTTTCTGCCATGTTGTCTCTATTCAAGGCATCATCATAGGTACAGAAATAGAAAGTCATGGAGGATGTGTCAGGGGCTGCCACCTGATGCCATACCAGTCCCAATGTCCCCTACTGAATGCTTGTGAAAGCCAGTGGGAGGCTGATGATCTTTCAGGTGGGAGGATTTGGGCTCAGGACTAAGGCCATGGTAGTGAGGAAGGGGAGCAGGGGACCACTGGGGTCTCTTTAGAAGGTCAGCTCAAGGGAATATCACAATTGTGTTGGGAAGGGGCACATTCCCCCCTCCACCTCTCTGGTGTTCTTGTGGCTGGACTAATAAAATTGACACAAGACAGATTAACAAGAGAGAAAGGAACATTTTAATTCATGCATGTAGAGGTCTCATAGAAATGGGACCTAAGAAGTGGAGAAGGCAGGCAGCTTTTACACTTTTTAGAAAAAGAAACAATAAATTTGTGAGGAACTGACAAGGCAGAGAAATTTGGCCTTGAGTGCTTAATTAGTGAAGAATCTAAACAGAGTTTGGGCTTAGGGTAGTAAATTAAAGAAGTAACAAACTTTGTCTATATAGACTTCTCAGCCCGAATTCCTCATCTCTGGCTAAAAGGGTGCCCTTTTACCTCCAGATGCAGACAGGGCACCTTTCACATGAGTGATTTATTTCCTGCTCTCAGTGAGACAGAAAGGAGGGTCAGAGTGTATCTCTTGCACTGGTCATTTCTTAAGTAACTTTAATTCAGAATAATCAATATGCCATTGAGGCACATTTTGGGGCTGCCTACCCTGGGCCCCAACATTGGTTAGATGTTGATTAGGAGTGAAAATTATTCCTATTGCTCCTATATAGGAAATTATGAGGTAGGATGTGGCACAGTGCCTCTGCTGAGACCTCTTCATGGGAGAGAGGGCAGAGGGGAGGCCTGAAACACTTTTCTCCAAATCAGGGTCCAGTGCTTTTCCAATCCTGGCCTTTCTTTCTCTCTCACCTCCAAGCCCATTCTTTTTCAGTGCTCCCCTAGCAGTGAGATGATCACACCTGCTCTGCACGTCTGTGCTGACCCTTAGCCGGCTTGCCAGTCCAGAAGGGAAAATGAGAAATGGGGAAGCTGCACTTTTCCCTGGCTTTACCTGTTGCTTACAGGATCACAGCGGATGATTAAAGTTTTAAACGTTACTTTCCTCATGACTTGACTTAACCAGCTGCTCTGACACCTGGCAGCTCAGCCCTCTCCAGCCCAGCTGAGCTCCTGACAAGGAAAAGGTACCAGCGCAAGCCAGCCAGGCTGCACCCAATACAGCCTGCCACCCCTGGAAACTGACCCAGGAGCTCCACATGGCAGGCAGTGGTCCAGCCGGAGAACTGATAAGAGAACAAAACACCTGATGCTGAAAACTGAGCCTCTGTGCACTGATGCTGAATCGAATCTCAGAGACAGAATTTTGGGTGAAATAGAAAAGAATAGCTTTATTGCTTTGCCAGGCAAAGGGGGATACAGTGGGCTCATGCTTCTCAGAACTGTGTGTCCCAACCTGGGAGAATTTGGTGAGGAGTTTTACAACAATGGTTCAAGGGCAGAGTTGCTGATAAGAATCAGGGTAGAGCGGAAGCAAAAAGAACTACAAATCTGCAGCCTGTGGAAGGAAAACCACATTCACAGAAAGATACACAAAATGAAAAGGCAGAGGACTTTGTACCAGATAAAGAAACAAGATAAAACCCCAGAAAAACAACTACCTTCCAGAAAAAGAATTCAGAATAATGATAGTGAAGATGATCCAGGACCTTGGAAAAATAATGGAGGCAAAGATCGAGAAGATGCAAGAAATGTTTAACAAAGACCGAGACGAATTAAAGAACAAACAACTTGAAGAATTAAAGAACAAACAGAGATGAACAATACAATAACTGAAATGAAAAATACACTAGAAGGAATCAATAGCAGAATAACTGAGGCAGAAGAACAGATAAGTGACCTGGAAGACAGAATGGTGGAATTCACTGCAGTGGAACAGAAGAAAAAAGAATGAAAAGAAATGAAGACAGCCTAAGAGATCTCTAGGACAACATTAAACACAACAACATTTGCATTATAGGGATCCCAGAAGAAGAAGAGAGAGAAAAAGGACCCAAGAAAATATTTGAAGAGATTATAGTCGAAAATTTCCCTAACATGGGAAAGGAAATAGCCACCCAAGTCCAGGAAGCACAGAGAGTCCCATACAGGATAAACCCAAGGAGAAACACACCAAGACACATAGTAATCAAATTGGCAAAAATTAAAGACAAAGAAAAATTATTGAAAGCAACAAGGGAAAAACGACAAATAACATACAAGGGAACTCCCATAAGGTTAACAGCTTATTTCTCAGCAGAAACTCTACAAGCCAGAAGGGAGCAGCATAACTTATTTAAAGTGATGAAAGGGAAGAACGTACAACCAAGATTAATCTACAAGGCAAGGATCTCATTCAGATTTGACAGAGAAATCAAAAGCTTTACAGACAAGCAAAAGCTAAGAGAATTCAGCACCACAAAACCAGCTCTACAACAAATGCTAAAGAAACTTCTCTAAGTGGGAAACACAAGAGAAGAAAAGAACCTACAAAAACAAACCCATGACAATTAAGAAAATGGTAATAGTAACATATGTATCGATAATTCCCTTAAACGTGAATGGATTAAATGCTCCAGTCAAAAGACACAGGCTCACTGAATGGATACAAAAGGAAGACCCATATATATGCTTTCTACAAGAGACCCACTTCAAACCTAGGGATACATACAGACTGAAAGTGAGGGAATGGAAAAAGATATTCAATGCCAATGGAAATCAAAAGAAAGCTGGAGTAGCAATACTCATATCAGATAAAAATAGACTTTAAAATACAGACTTTAAAATAGACTTTAAAATACAGACTTTACAAGAGACAAGAAAGGACTCTACATAATGATCAAGGGATCAATCCAAGAAGAAGATAAATATTATCTTCTTTTAAAATTATAAATATATATGCACCCAACATAGGAGCACCTCAATATATAAGGCAACAGCTAACAGCTATAAAAGAAGAAATCAACAGTAACACAGTAATAATGGAGGACTTTAACACCTCACTTACACGAATGGACAGATCATCCAGACAGAAAATTAATAAGGAAACACAAGCTTTAAATGACACAATAGACCAGACAGATTTAATTGACATTTATAGGACATTCCATCTAAAAACAGCAGATTACACTTTCTTCTCAAGTACACACGGAATATTCTCCAGGATAGATCACATCTTGGGTCTCAAATTAAGCCTTGGTAAATTTAAGAAAATTGAAATCATATTAGGCATCTTTTCCGACCACAATGCTCTGAGATTAGAAATCAATTACAGGGGAAAAAAATGTAAAATACACAAACACATGGAGGCTAAACAATACGTTACTAAATAACCAAGAGATCACTGAAGAAATCAAAGAGGAAATCAAAAAATACCTAGAGACAAATCACAATGAAAACACGACGATCCAAAACCTATGGGATGCAGCAAAAGCAGTTCTAAGAGGGAAGTTTATAGCTATACAAGCCTACCTCAAGAAACAAGAAAAATCTCAAATAACAATCTAACCTTACACCTAAAAGAACTAGAGAAAGAACAAACAAAACCCAAAGGCAGTACAAGGAAAGAACTCATAAATATCAGAGCAGAAATAAATGAAATAGAAACAAAGAAAACAGTAGCAAAGATCAATAAAACTAAAAGCTATTTCTTTGAGAAGATAAACAAAATTGATAAACCTTTAGCCAGACTCATCAAGCAAAAGAGGGAGAGGACTCAAATCAATAAAATTAGAAATGAAAAAGGAGAAGTTACAACGGACACCACAGAAATACAAAGCATCATAAGAGACTGCTACAAGTAATTCTATGGCAATAAAACAGACAACCTGGAAGAAATGGTCAATTTCTTAGAAAGAAATAACCTTCCAAGACTGAACCAGGAAGAAATAGAAAATATGAACAGACCAATCACAAGTAATGAAATTGAAACTGTGATTAAAAATCTTCCAACAAACAAAAGTCCAGGACCAGATGACTTCACAGGTGAATTCTATCAAACATTTAGAGAAGAGCTAACACCCATCTTTTTCAAACTCTTCCAAAAAATTGCAGTGGAAGGAACACTCCAAAACTCATTCTATGAGACCACCATCAACCTGATACCAAAACCAGACAAAGATACTCCAAAAAAAGAAAATTACAGACCAATATCACTGATGAATATAGATGCAAAAATCCTCAACGAAATACTAGCAAGCAGAATCCAACAACACATTAAGAAGATCATACGCCATGATCAAGTGGGATTTATCCCAGGGATGCAAGGATTCTTCAATATATGCAAATCAATCAATGTGATACACCATATGAACAAATTGAAGAGTAAAAACCATATGATCATCTCAATAGATGCAGGAAAAGTTTTGACAGAATTCAACATCCATTTATGATAAAAACTCTCCAGAAAGTGGGTATAGAGGGAACCTTCCTCAACATAATAAAGGCCATATACAACAAACCCACAGCAAACATCATTCGCAGTGGTGAAAAACTAAAATCATTTTCTTTAAGATCAGTAACAAGACAAGGATATCTACTCTAGCCGCTGTCATTTGACATAGTTTTGGAAGTCCTAGCCACGGAAATCAGAGAAGAAAAAGAAATAAAAGGAATTCAAATTGGAAAAGAAGAAGTAAAACTGTCACTGTTTGCAAATAGCATGATACTATACATAGAGAATACTAAAGATACCACTAGAAAACTACTAGAGCTAATCCGTGAATTTGGTAAAGTTGCAGGATACAAAATTAATGCACAGAAATCCCTTGCATTCCTATACACTAGCAATGAAAGATCAGAAGGAAAAATTAAGGAAAGAATCCCATTCACCATTGCAACAAAAAGGATAAAATACCTAGGAAAAAACCTACCTAAGGAGGTAAAAGACCTGTACTCAAAAAACTATAAGACATTGATAAAAGAAATCAAAGATGACACAAGCAGATCGAGAGTTATACATGTTCTTGGATTGGAAAAATCAATACTGTGAAAATGACTATACTACCCAAAGCAATCTACAGATTCAATGCAATCCCTATCAAATTGCCAGTGGCATTTTTTTACAGGACTAAAACAAAAAATCTTAAAATCTGTATGGAGACACAGAACGTCCCAAATAGCCAAAGCAGTCTTGAGGGAAAAAAATGGAGCTGGAGGAATTAGACTCCCTGACTTTAGATTATACTACAAAGCTACAGTAAGCAAGACAGTAAGGTATTGGTACAAAAACAGATATATAGATCAATGGAACAGGGTAGAAAGCCCAGAGATAAACCCACACACCTATGGTCAACTAATCTATGACAAAGGAGGCAAGGATATATAATGGAGAAAAGGCAGTCTCTTCAATAAGTGGTGCTGGGAAAACTGGACAGCTACATGTAAAAGAATGAAATTAGAACACTCCCTAACACCATACACAAAAATAAACTCAAAATGGATTAGAGACCTAAATGTAAGACTGGACACTATAAAACTCTTAGAGGAAAACACAGGAAGAACACTCTTTGACATAAATCACAGCAAGATTTTTTTTGATCCACCTCCTAGGGTAATGAAAATAAAAACAAAAATAAACAAATGGGACCTAATGAACTTAAAAGCTTTTGCAAAGCAAATGAAACTACAAACAAGAAGAAAAGACAACCCTCAGTATGGGAGAAAATATTTGCAAACGAGTCAATGGACAAAGGATTAATCTCTAAAATATATAAACAGCTCATGCACCTCAATATTAAAAAACAAACAACCCAATCAAAAAATAGGCAGAAGATCTAAATAGATATTTCTCCAAAGAAGACCTACAGATGGCCAGGAAGCACATGAAAAGCTGCTCAACATCACTAATTATTAGAGAAATGCAAATCAAAACTACAATGCTGGAGAGGGTATGGAGAAAAAGGAACCCTCTTGCACTGTTGGTGGGAAAGTAAATTGATACAACCACTATGGAGAATAGTATGGAGGTTCCTTAAAAAACTAAAAATAGAATTAATATGTGACCCAGCAATCCTACTACTGGGCATATACCCAGAGAAAACCATAATTCAAAAAGACACATGCATGCCAATGTTCATTGCAGCACAATTTACAATAGCCAGGTCATGGAAGCAACCTAAATGACCATTGACAGATGAATGGATAAAGAAGATGTGGTACATATATACAATGGAATATTACTCAGCCATAAAAAGGAACGAAATTGGGTCTTTTGTTGAGATGTGGATGGATCTAGAAACTGTCATACAGAGTGAAGTAAGTCAGAAAGAGAAAAAAAAAATATCGTATATTAAGGCAAACATTTCGAATCTAGAAAAATGGTACAGAGGAACCAGTTTGCAAGGCAGAAATAGAGACACAGACATAGAGAACAAATGTATGGACACCAAGGGGGGAAAGTGGCGGGGGGCAGGGGTGGTGGGATGAACTGGGAGATTGGTATTGACATATATACACTAATATGTATAAAATAGATAACTTATAAGAACCTGCTGTATAAAAAATTAAAAAAATAAAAGAATCATTGTATGTGCAAGGCCTGCACTCCTTTATTCTGGCCTCAGGTGGTCTCCTAATCTTGTTGAGCTTCTCTTGTTCCTTTAATCTGGCCTCAGATTGTCTTCTCTGGAATGAAGAATGCTAACATCTTCCATTTGTTGGGGGTTTGAATTCTGTAAAGAGCTCAAAGATATTGTTGTGTGTATCCCTTGAGTTGGAACCAGGATCCTGCCCCAAGGCTGCACTACTGTTTCTTGACTGTTCCTCCCTTGTCTCTGCATCCCCTCCCTTCCCTGATTAGCAACTGCTTGAACCTGCTCTCTGGAGCTCAGGGACAGTCATAGAGGCTGAAGGGTATTCCCTACAAACAAGAAACGGGGACACAGAAAGGCTTTCATGCCCAGGAGTTCCACGGGGTCCTGTTCAGTTTCACCCCCCATGCCTGTAAGCTGACCAGTCTTTCATTTTTGAGAATGAATAAAGACAAAAACACCCTGTGGTCTGTAACAAAACACTATGAAAGGGGAATAATAACATCATCTTGAGGCCTAGAGGAACAGCAGGCCCCTGAAAATGAATTTTGGAACCACAGACTCACCTGGACAACCTCAGCCTGAAACTGTCTGCAAAACTACATGACATTTATGAAACAAGAGCAGTAATCCATGAGGAGAAGAGGCTGAGATGAAAAGTGTGTGAAAAAAGATGTTGAAAATGAAACATAGTGCCAAATGAAGAATGAAAAGCCTTGTGAGGGTGTAAAAAGTAGACTCAACATTGCAGAAAATGGAATCCATCATGTAAAGGGTGAGTTAAAGGGTGCTCTCAGAAGCAGGGCAACATGTCGATAGGATGACACAGAAGCCAGCGCTGTTAATAACAGGAAAGGGAGCTCAGAGCTAAGAATGACTAGCTTTTCATGAAGCAGAAACTGTAGAAAGTGGAAGAGAAGTAAAAATCAAATAAATAATTAAAGACAAATAAGGTGCATACAGCTTGGCAGGGCTCACTGACCTCAGGGCAAAGCAGATGAAAAGACACACTCACACTCCACCAAAGATCATTGTTACCCCAAAACTGGGTTCAGCTCTTCCTGGGTGTCAAGCCAAAAGATATAACCAAGCCAAAGATTGGGAGAAGGAAGGGTTTATTACTTGCAGCAAGTAAGGAGAACACTGGGGAATCTTTCCCAAAGCGGTGTCTCTCCAAACAGCACAACTGGGGAAGTGTTAAGCTAAGCGTACATGCATATTCATGAAGGGGCTTGAGCGCTCAGTGTAGAATTGGGGCAGAGGTCCACAGAGTCCAAGCTTTAGTTGATTGAAGTCATGAGGATCAGAAAACGTCAACATCGTCATCACTTAGGTTCCTGTTGATCTGGTGGTTGAGGCTTCAGGCTAATCTTTACCATTGAAACAGAACTGGGAGTCTTTACCACTGATATGTTATCTTTGCTATTGTGACTTCTCTTACCTGATAACAGTTATTTGTTCCTGCATTCATTTGTTCTTTTAAGATCGTCAAGTACTCAGGCCTGTTCAAGGGCAAGCCTTATGCCCAGGCTTATATGCCAAAATGGCTTAGGCTGAAAATGACTTCTCTTCTGTCAAGAAAGCCATGCTTGGTTCTCTTTCGCTATGCTATCTGCTTACATAATCATGCTATATGGCTTAAGAATGCATAAACTTTGTTACTAATGACTAAAGGAGACAATGTAGGTGATAAAAACAAACTCTATTGAACACTTCATGAAGCAAGGAGTCTCTCTTCTCCTGAGTCCAGAGAACTGCCAAACGGGCCAGAAGGCAGTAACGCAGGAAGATTTTATAGGATGAAGAATGGAACAAGGAAGAGATGAATAGAAAATACCTGATTGGCTGGGGCCACAGAGTCACCCTTGTTTAGGGTGAGAAGGAACAAGGAAATACTATAGAGCCCAGAGCTGGCTTGGCTTGGGCACTGGCTGACTGGATAGACTGTTTCTGGTCAAGCAAAGTATTTACAGGGGCAGGAAAGATACCTAAGTTTCAGATCACTGTTGGGGCACCCCAAGCAGGGGAAGCTCTGTCTTGGGCCTAGAAATTTATTTTAACAAATTCTACATGGAAAAAGTGTATTATCCAATGTATCAATCTGGTTTTGGTTCAGAAAACAGAGCCACTACAAAAAAATTAAGGGAATAGAAAGGTTTAATGTAGGAATTCAGGCTTGAGTCAATTTGGGGGAGTTGGAGGACCTGGAAATGGGCAAAATGGTGTCAACTGAAAAAAATGCACAACCTAGAAGTTGATAGTTATGTTTTATTCAGCAGACTTTCTGAGGACTTCAAGCCCAGGAGACAGGACTCTCAGATAGCTCTGAGGGACTGCTCTGAAGAGGAAGTGGGGGAGCCAGGGTATATAGGAGTGTTTGCAACAAAGACCAGGTAGTCAGAACATAAAAACATTACTGTTAATTAAAGAAAACCAGACATCTGAAGTTAAGGAATTTAGTGCTTTTCTATGTTTGGGAAGATGCAAAGTTTGGGCTCATTGAGATCATTCCTTTAATATACACCTCAGCTATGTGGACCAGTATCCTGTGTTTTCTCATCCTAAGTCTCCTCAGGGTCCACCACTGGGGAGGCTGTAATGTGATGGCTGATGGCTGCAACATCTTTTTTTACTGATACAGCAGGTGATATTTTTCTTTCCCCAAAGTCACAAGCAACTTGGGAGTCATGCCCTGGTGAGCTAAGAAGCTGACCTCACTGCTATCAGACCCTTTCCAGATTCTTGGACAACAATACCGTAGACATGAATAAGGCTTCCACAAGACTCTTCAGCAAGGAAATCTTTTTATTAAAAGAGATAGCTTGTGCACAAGGGAGAACACAGGGGAAAAAAAAGTGCCAGCTCCCCAAGTAGAGTTGCTTTTATAACATAAGGGTAGGTTTGTCTTGTGATCAGTGTAAATTTCCACAAATCGTCAAACTTCTTTGATCAGCAGCAAGTGGCTCCAGGGTGCCTATCTATCAGAATAGGGAGTGCTTCTGTGAGGGAAAAGGAGTACATGAGAACTTTCTGCAAGAAAACACAGGAATAGATAAAGTTAAAATTTATAGTTGAGCTTCTTGTATTGTAGCAACTAGGTATAATTGTGAGTATAACAGAAGTAAAGTTCACTGTTTATTCCTGTGAGCCTGGCTTTTTGTCCCTGTGATTCAGGCCCCCAGGGCCTTTGTTCTTTAGCTTGCAAGGCCTGTTTTGCCCAAGGCCATTCCCTGGTCCTTTTCCAAAACAGCTATGCTCTTATCCACCTGTCTCATCACCAATGCTGGCTGTCCCCTGCTTTCCAGATCTCACCATTGCTTGTGCTGAGAAACTCTACCCCAGGGCGACCCAGGAAATAGGGTCTGCAAGTGCAACTCTCCGTGTCAAGTGACAAAAGTAATACAAGTCAGTGATGAGTTTGATGCCCTTTATTCAAGGGAAAACAATCCATGAACTGGGGGAGTCTGGTGCCTCCCAAGCCGTATAGTGCTCTTCCCCAGGGATTTGGGTCAAGAGCAAAGTTTGTAGAGCCTTAGAGAAGGCAACGTGTTAACAGGGCATGGTTGGCTAAGAGGCTGGGGGTTTCCTTTAAGGTCAGCCAGTCCTTTTTTCTAGGGCAAAGTAGGATAGTTAAGTTGAGTTGGAGGATTGTGATTGTTGTTAGGTGTGCTTCCTGTAACTGCAGGGTGACAGGTTTAGATTTGAGATGTTTGCCAGGCCACTGGGGCAGCCTCCATTTTGTGGGTCCTGGTATACAAATTACCTTTATCACTGGCTTCTCTCTCACAATCCCCTTCTCTGTGCCCAATACAGAGGAGATGTTAGAAATACAAGTTATCAAAACAAGATAAAACATCCAAACACTTAGTATACAAAAATACAACCAAGAAAATCAGGCAGGCCTCTGGTTTCTGCCATATCAGAAGACAACAGGGCAAGGTTTAAAAAGCTGGAGTTTACAAACACCACACCCACATGTTACTCTAAAGCATTCTCAAGCCAAACAAACCTCAATCTCAATTAAGAACCTAAAATAGCTTGGATCTTAAACTTAAGCAATTAGTCAAATGTCTTATCAGTGGATTCTGCAACTGTGATGTTCTGATTTATAATAAGAAATATGTATTTCTGATTTATAATAAGAAATACATATTTGGTTTTTGTCCATGGTTGCTGGCACATAGCTCCTAAAACCCTCAAAGCCTTCCTATAGTGGCTTTATTATAATATTTAGTTTTGTTCCCAGCTCCTCAAATAGCTCCAGAGCAATAAAGGTGAAATGGTGTTTTTGTTATTCATAACAAACCCCTTTCAACCACACCTGAGTTTATGTTAATGAGGTAAGTTTTAGGAAGCCCCTCGATAACTGCAAGATGGGGACTGGTTGCCATAGGAATCAATCACATGATTAGAGAGTTGGAACTTTTATGGAAGCCTCCATAAAAATCCAAAATGATGGAGTTTGGAGAGCTTCCACATTGGTGGACTAGAATGCATCCACTGGCCAGGAAAGTGGCACACCTCAAACTCCATGGAGACAGAAGCTCCTGTGCTCAAGACACTTCCAGACCTCACCCCATGCTTCTCTTCATCTGGTTGTTCATTCGTAGCCTTTAATTTTCTTTATAATAAACTGGCCATCTAGTGAGTAAACTGTTTTTTGAGTCTTGTGAGCCCCTCTAGTAAATTAATTGACCTCACAGAGGGGAAACTTCTGATTTTCAGCTGGTCAGTCAGAAGAACAAGTGACTTGCAATTGGCCCAGGGGTGTGGGGTGTCAGGCTGTGGGCCTGAGCCCTTATCCTGTGGAATCTGACACAGATCCAGGTAGATGGTGTCAGAACTGAGTTAAACTGTAGGACACCCAGCTGGCATTGCAGAGTTCCTCAGCATGGGGAAAACCCCCACACGTTTGGTGTCAGAAGTATCAAAAGTGAAGCAGAGTATGGAGAGTAGAGAAGAGTTCTTCCTTTACAGCAAACTTAAGTAAGTCTTGGCCCTGAATTGCTTCCTTTCATTCTTTGCTTCCGTACTTACCCTTATCCTGTACCAGAAAATACACTTCTCCAGTCTTTTTCTACAGTTAAGATGTGATTTCTCAGGACTTCCCTCGTGGTCCAGTGGGTAAGACTCCATGCTCCCAATGCAGGGGGCCCCAGTTTGATCCCTGGTCGGGGAACTAGATCCCGCATGCATGCCACAACTAAGACCTAGCACAGCCTAAATAAATAAATAAATATTTTTTTAAAAAGTGATTTCTCACCATGTTTCATAATGAATTAAAATTATCATAATGAATTAAAATTGTCAGGGTTGTTCTGTTTCAGCACTTGCTCTCATTATAGCAACAACTGTCTTGAACAAGTTTACATTTTTCTGTTGGTTTCGTTTTTAATATTATGTTACAGATTTGGCTGCTTGTTGCATAAGAGCCAATACTCGAGAGACAGGAGCTGGTTGGAAAGGAAAGCTTGTTTTATTCAGGAGGCTGGCAACCTGGGGAGAAGGTGGACCCATGTCCAAAAACAAACTCCAAAGATTCTGCTCAACCATGAAAGTTTTTAAAGGGAGAATCATCTGGGGAGGGGGTCAGTGTCTTCATTATCTTCCACTGTGTGCAGACTCATGATTGGTTGGTAGTGAGGAAACAGGGCAGTGGTCAAGGAATCTTGTGCTCAGCCTGAAGTTACCATCCTCCACCTGGGTGGGGGCCTTAGCTCCTGCAGAAGCACTCAAAGATATTATTATGTGTATCCCTTGAGGGGGAACCAGGACCCTGCCCCATGGCTGCACTATTGTTTCTTGACTGCTTCTCCTTTGTCTCTGCATTCCCTCCCTTCCCTGATTAGAACTGTTTGAATCCACCCTTTGGAACTCAGGGAAGGTCAAGGAGGCTGAATGAAACCTATTTCCTTAAAACAAGAAATGGGAGACACAGAAAGGCTTTGTACCTGGGAGGGCTCCACAGGGTCCTGCTCCATTTCAATTATACAAATTATGCTAACAACTATTTTTAAATGTCCTTAGGAAAGGGACAAAGTGGAAAACAAAAAAATGTTAATGGAAATCTCTGAACAGTAGAATTGTAGATAACTTTTAACCTCTTCTCTATACTTTTCTATATATTCCAAATACCTGTTCAATGAGCAAGTATTATTTTATATAGTCAGAAAAACTATGCTAACAAATCAGTGTAGTGCTCTTCCTCTCCCTCTTCCCCTTTCTCTTCCTATGTGGTCTCAGAGCATTAGTGGGGTGGGAATGGCATCCACACAGAACAGTGGTCCATCTTGGGGCTTGGGGTGCAAAGATGGCAAGGAGTTTCCTCCTGGAGGGGTGGTCCAGCATGAGGTGTCAGAGGGCAAGCAGGATTAGGAAGGTAACTACACCTGGCAGGGAGAGTGTGGGGGTAGGGATGGGAGGTTGATTAATACAGGGGGATTGATCATATAAGGAAATATATCAAGAATAATGGTAGACAGGACTTCCCTGGTGGCACAGTAGTTAAGAATCCGCCCGCCAATGCAGGGGACATGGGTTCAAGCCCTGGTCTGGCAAGATCCCACATGCCACAGAGCAGCTAAACCTGTGTGCCACAACTACTGAGCCTGTGCTCTAGAGCCCACGAGCCACAACTACTGAGCCCACGTGCCACAACTACTGAAACACGTGCACCTAGAGCCCGTGCTCTGCAACAAGAGAAAAAAAAAAGAATAATGGCAGACAGGTTTCTTACTACTGGGGAAGAGACTTATAAATGTGGGAAAGGGAGAAAACTTCAATGAACTCTGTAGTATTGGACTGGTATTGGAGGTATTGGTGTGAAGTCATGGTTTTCGATACGGATAGATGTATAGGTAGATAGATAGATAGATAGATAGATAGATATGCTGGACAGATGGATGGATGGATGGATTTATAGATAGATGATAGGTAGACTGACAGATAGGGATAGAGAGAAATAGATGATAGATAGAGAGATAGATAGATAGATAGATAGATAATAGACAGACATACAGAAGACAGATAGGAGACAAAGAAATGAATAAAGATGTAAGTTGGTGTGTGTGTACATACATTTGTTCCCTAACTCTGTCATCTAAAAAAGTCTGGGACCATTAGCACCCCAATACCAGTGAGCAAACCTAGTGCCCATGTGTCATGAAGAATTTGACCTAGCCCAAAGACAAGGCCTGGCTTCTGCCCCTCAGCTTCTGGGAGGTAATCTTGGGATCCTTGGAATATTATGCCTGGTAGGATTGTCTTTGTCTGCCTGTGGGCCGTGGGTCATGCTGGATAGTCTGACGATGTGAGTTAGTGTTGGACCTGGCCACATCCTTATAATCTTAGGGTGGGGGCTGGCCATGTCTTTCAGAAAGACCAGCAGTGTGATTCAGGGTGAGGGCTTTGGAGTCACATTGTATCAGTGTAGCTGGAGATTGAAATTAACCACATGGCCAATTAATCCATTGATCATGCCTATGTGATGAAGCCCAAGTAAAAACACTCTGGACATCAAAGCTCAAGTGGGCTCCCTTGTTGGCAATACTCATGTGCACTATTACACATAGCTACCAGGGTATAGCCCATCCTACTGACTCAGGGGAGAGGACAGTGGAGACCCTGCATCTGGCCCTTCTCCTGCACTCCTTCTTCCCTAGGCTGATTTCATCTGTATCCTTTCCCTGTAATAAGCTGTAACCATGAATATAACAGCTTTCAGAGAGTTTGGTGACCTTCTAGTGAATTATCAAACCTGAGGGTGATTTGGGTACTCCCTGAACTAATAGTTAGTATCAGAAATCAGGTAGTTTTGAGGGATCATGACTCTTTGTACTTGGCCACTTCTCACAGCCCACACAATAGCTTCTAAATACCATATTCCACTAAATGGAACTAGAGCTCCTTAGAGAAAGGGCTGGATCAAGGGGAGGGGCAGGAAAAATACAGATGAGCTAAAATATCTTTTTTGTGCCAGAAAACAAGTGATCAAAGAATAATGAGAATATATCAAAGAGATACGGAAATCAACTTGAAAGGGCTCCCATTGGCCAAATCAGGGGGTTTGATCTGTGCATCAGAGGAAATAACAATAGTAGTGGATTGTAACCTTCTGTAAAAGTAGGGAGCCATATGCCCTTACAGATAAAAATAAATAAATACATTTTAAGTTTGATGAGCAAGGAATATTTATATAGTATCAAAGTTCTCAAGAGCTCTGAAATTTTACCCTTGCAATGTAACTAGCTAGTTGCTGATAGTTTCACAGAGGCTGGAAGAAACTCAGAACTTTTTTACTCACTGCACAGCAGGCAGCATGAGCTTCATGTTTCTCTTGGATACCCTTGTCCCCAAGTCCCACAGGGACAACTTGAAGTGGCCCAGGTGAATACTGCATGCACAGCAGGTTCACATCACAGCTGAGGAGCCTTGAGTTTAGAAAACCCCAAACTTTTAATCCTCCTACACTTTTGGTAAGAATGTAAATTGGTGAAGCCACTATAGAGAACAGTATGGAGGTTCCTCAAAGAACTAAAAATAGAATTGCCATATGATCCAGCAATCCCACTCCTGGGCATATACCCAGACAAAACTATAATTCAAAATGATACATGTGCCCCAATGTTCATAGCAGCACTATTTACAATAGCCAAGACATGGAAACAACCTAAATGTTCACTGACAGATGAATGGAAAAAGAAGACATGCTGTGTGTGTGTGTGTGTGTGTGTGTGTGTGTGTATAATGGAATATTACTCAGGCATAAAAAAGAATGAAATAATGCCATCTGCAGCAACATGGATGGACCTAGAGATGATCATACTAAGTGAAGTAAGTCAGACAGAGAAAGACAAACACCATATGATATCACTTATATGTGGAATCTAAAATATGACACAGATGAACTTATCTATGAAACAGGAACAGACTCACAGACATAGAGAACAGACTTGTGGTTGCCAAGGGGGACATGGGGAGGGATGGATTGGGAGTTTGGGATTAGCAAATGTGAAGTATTTTATATATGTATAAATTAATCACTTTGCTGTACACCAGAAACTAACACAACATTATAAATCAACTATACTTCTATAAAATAAATTAAAAAAAAGAAACCCCCAAACTTTTATAATGGGCTCTAAGCAATTTGCCCAAAGTTTGCCCCTGAGTGAAACATTATCTTTATTACTCTGGATAGCAAACAAAGCTGCCCCGGCTCCAGAGGGAAACATTATCTATGTCTAACAAGGTTGTTTGAAAAGACAGGCCAGAACAAAAGGGAGTCAGTGCCTCTCAGAGGTGCCAGAAATGCAAGAGAATTGTCTTCCAGAAAGAATATTCCATAGAAAATACTTATCAACTGCAAAGGACTTACACAGTCACTTTTCAGTGGAGAATCCCAGCTGACAACTTAATCAGATGATTAGTATGAACATCACCAGTAACGATGCCTCCACCTGGTAGGATGGAACAGGAAGAAAACACAGTGCTTCCATGTTGTTCCTGCCAAATATCCATGACCAATTCCAATCATGAGGAGACCGGAGACAAACCCCAACTGAGGAACCTTCTCTCCAAGAAGTGCCTTAAGATCTTCAGAATTGTTGAGGTCATCCAAGTCCCACAAAGACTGAAGACCCATTTCAGACTGAAGGAGACAATGGACATAACAGCTGAATGCAACACGTGATTCTGAACCTGGTCCTTTTTCTTAAAAGGATATTTGGGAACAACTGGGAAAAAATTGGAGTTTTTTCTGGATCTGACGATTATGTACTAATGTTAGTTTCATGATTTTCTCTGTCAAGTTGTGTTAAATTGAGGTCAGGTAGGAGAATGTCCTTGTATAGGAATATGGGTGGATGCACCTGGTGGGCAACTTACCTGCAGATGGTTCAGGAAAAAAAATTCTTTGCACTGTACTTCCAAACTTTCCTTAAGTTGGCCAAGGATTCGTGAAATTAAAAAATAATAATAATTATAAGGGTTTACCTCTTTTATATGTTAAAAAGCGTACATATACCCACATAGCTGTGAAAAAAATATATTAAAGTGTGCTAATACTGGGTACTTCTAGTGGTGAGACAATTGGTGCTTTTTCCCCTCTGCTAGTCATATTTTCCACATTTTCATAATGAGCTGATATTAATTTCATGACATGAAATGTACATGTAAGAGACCCAGAGGTTCCCCCTTAGCTTTGGAATCACTGCCTGTCTGGACAGGATGAGCAGGACCCTCCGTGAGCTGCAAGGTCACAGCCTCTCCACCATCCTCCACTCCTCCACACACACCTGCATTCCAGCCACATGTCTTTTCTAGCAGGTTCAACAAATATCCTAGGCTGGTTTGTGCCTCTTTGATCTAGATGAGTCTTCACTTTTTTCTGCCTATCTAACTCTTTCCCCCTAAGCTTCTCTTCAAGTTTTGTTTTCTCATGGAAAGCCCCCAATTCTGAGAATCCTGGATCCTACCAAATTCAACTGTGCATATACTTCTATTGTACTGCTTCACCTGCTGTCTTAATTGTTGCCTTGATTGTTCATGCTGCCCTCTGAATGCCAGTACCAAAGCAGATGCTCTGTCTCATTGTCACAACCACACCTGCCCAGTCGTTGAAACAAGGTCTGCCCCAAAAAGTGTTGGATGGACAGATGAACTAATGTAACTAAAATTATGAAACTCTGAGGGCACTTACACATGTAGGTTTGTTTCACTTATTTATTCCTTCATTCAAAAAAATGTATTGAGGACTTCCCTGGTGGTGCAGTGGTTGAGAATCTGCCTGCCAATGCAGGGGACACGGGTTCGAGCCCTGGTCTGGGAAGATCCCACGTGCCGTGGAGCAACTAAACCCGTACGCCACAACTACTGAGCCTGCGCTCTAGAGCCCGTGAGCCACAACTACTGAGCCTGAGTGCCACAACTACTGAAGCCCGTATGCCTAGAGCCCGAGCTCTGCAACAAGAGAAGCCACCACAATGAGAAGCCCACACACTGCAATGAAGAGTAGACCCCGCTCGCCCCAAGTAGAGAAAGCCCGCGTGCAGCAATGAAGACCCAAAAACAAAGACCCAATGCAGCCAAAAATAAATAAATAAATTTATTTTTTAAAAAAATGTATTGAGCCCCTTTTATGAGCTGGGAGGAAAGACATTTACTTTACCACAAAGAGCTCACAGTGTAAGAGGTAAGATGAGCTATTATTAACAGTTATCAGAGAAGGAAGCATGCGTGTGTAGAGATACAGTGACGAGGGTCTGTCCTGGGAGGTGGGAGACTGAAGCCAACAAGACAAGCTATAAGGATTTGGAAAACATGGTCAGCTCAACATACTGTAGCTGGAAGTATATATAAGAAACGGGTCCACCACCCATACTACTTATAGTGATTTTTTGCTCTCCTTTGAGCATGTTTTCCTGTGTCTATTTCCTTACAGAGTTGCTCTGAGGCTCTAATAAGTGATTAGATACACCAGTCATCAGCCTGACCCAGGTCAAGGAGCCCATGGGGGTCAGGCCCAGAGTAGATGGCAGGGAGGTGGGGTAATGGGAGTGTGCAGACCTCATTATCTATCTCAGCTTCATGTCCTGTGGACATTGTCCTACCTCTATTTGCTTCAATTTCCACCACTATAGGAAGAGTCTGTATATCTTCTCTTCCATGTGTATCATACACTGATTGTCTTATAGAGATACTCCCTGTATGTTTTGATGTCTGTACATACCTGAGCAGGACCCCATTCAGACTCCTGATGTGGGAAGCATGATTCATTAGAAATTGAGTGTTGGGGGATCTCATTCTGCTGAAAGAAATAGGTTACCAAAGGAGACATAAATATGTGTGTATATATATACACGCACACACATATATATGTTTTCATTTTAAATAGCAGACATTAAAACACTTACCAAAAAGCACCAACAGTACAAGCGATGTATTAAAAATTATTTTTAAGCTAGTGATTTTGTATATTACACAACTGCTCTCCTTTGTGGTGACTGTTGTATTTTTAGCTTCACTCTGATGACTGAGCTGGAGACAGCTGTTTCCACAGCCCGGGAGAGTGTGGTACATGCATTTCTCATGTGATCTCAGAGAACCACCATTAGGCATCCTCTCTCACTGTGAAGCTTCACTCTCCCGTTGTTCCCTGCATCCTCTTATTAGTTATCCCAGTGCTGGAAGAACAAATCTTCAAGCCAGGTCCCTGATTTCCACATTAGTCTATTATTCAATAATAATGTTTCTTACAGAGCTGCATTAATTAAAAGCAAGCACCACAAGAAACCTGTCACTTCGAATGTCATTTGTCACAGCAACCTGATGTTCTTTTCTTTCCGTCATTTTTAGAACTTTGGTTGCCATGGCAACCCATAGCCCCTTTTATATATAGCATCACTTATATTCAGTTGGTTTATTTTATTTCCTTTTTTTTTTTAAACCTTCCGGAAGACAAGCTGTTTTTTCTTCTTTTAACAAAGCTCATAATGTGGTGGAATAATCAGGCATAATGAAGGGTTGATCCACAAAGGAATATTACATATTCAATGAAAAATTATCTTGCACTTGTATATTAAAATGCTCTGTTTCAAAAATAAAATCTCTAAGAAGAAGAAGTGAGTCCAGGTTTAATGTCCCAGGTACTGGCTCATTAGAAGTCAGTAGCCCTAGGATATAATTAGTATCCCATAAGATAGCGGACAAACAAAACAATTGCAGGTTTAAGGGAAATTCAGGCGTGCATAACAAGCAGTATTCAACCATGAGCTGGCCCTTCCACTCAGGGGTCATGAGGCTCAGTGCCCAGCCCAGGTTTTGTCTGGGGTTCCTGGATTCCTCTGCACTCCACTGGAACTAACTCCAACATGCAGTGATGACAAAGCCTTCTAGGGACAGGCAGTCAGGAGAAAGCAGCCTTCTGCAGGTTAGAGATGATGTTCTAGAAGATTCCAAACTATCTGGCCAATAGGGAGAGATGGGGAGGAAACTCTGCAGGTTGGGGTCTGTGGTGGACGCAGCACTGAACAAGCCCATCTGCAACCACCGGCATTCTCAGTGTTCCCCAGGCCCCATCACCTTCCAATCCACCCAGTCTCATTTTCCCAAGATAATCCAGGTCTCTTCTTTATTTAGCTTCACCTTCTAGTTGTAAGCCCCTGGCCTGAACTGATCTTTTCTTCTGTCTCCCATCCAAGTCCTACTTTTCTGAAACAACCCAAGTCCTGTTTCCTTGGTGACTCCTCCTAACACTGTAGCTCTTGGCAACCTCTTAGCTACTTTTTTAATCCCGATAACTCTCATGGCCTCCACACCACTCAGCAACATGGCCTCCTTTCGTTCAGTTCAACGTGTATTTACTGGGCATTTACTATGTGCCAAGCCTTTTAAGAGGCACTGTGGAGAAAAGGGTGAACCAGTTCAGGTTTCAGACTTAAGAGCTTTCAGTCTAGTGGGGCTGAAACAGGGCAGGGGGAACCAATACGAAAGCAGATAATTTCAGTTTAATTCAGTAAAAGAGATTTTCACAGCTCAAGCAGAAGTACAAACTATACTTAAGAATATCTGGGGTTTCCTGGGGAAAATCATGCCTGAAATGAATCTTTAAAGATGAGAATATTTAACTAAGCAAAGAAAGAGATAGAGCACTCCAGGCAAGGGAACAGCATAGACAAAGATCTAGGGCTCTAGAACATCAGAGGCTGAGCAGGAAGACACAACAGGTATTGCTAGAAAATAAAAAGAAGGTGAGATGGGGAGCTGGAGACTTGGATAACAACCATGTATTGAAGATCCTTGCTTTTTTGAAAAGGAACTTGGGCCTTATTTGGAAAATAGGAAGGAGCTATGAAAGGGTTTTTGGCTTGGGAATGACATGTTTAAATTTGTTTTTAGGTTAGAATAGTTTATATTCCTGGGTCCATCAGTGTTTCTTGGTATATTGGTATATTGCCTTTATTTCTTCTCTTAGTTGGTATTTGAAAACAGAATTTGTTTTTTAATTTCTTTTATATATACCAAAATTTAGAATACACAAAGATATAAGGATTCTAGCAATACACTAACCTTCTAAAAACCACTCTTCTTGATTTTCTGTGATTTGTTGAGATAACCACAGGAGTAGTGTACACAAGAGTCCCAGATACAATGGCATGAAGGACTAAAACAGCCTATCATCAAAAACACCTAATATGGATTGATCAAAACTTTTGGGATTCCATGAAAGCAGTGCTCATAGGGAAATTCACAGTTGTAAATGCCTACAGTAAAAAAGAAGAATTCACACTGGAGTTATGATGGTCGCTATCAACTTTATATATGAAGTATTTATAAAGTATCCTATTATTAATATGAATGTCTTAATAAACAATTTAAATGTCAAAAAAAAGAATTCAAATCAATGACCTAAATTTACATCTTAAGGAGATAAAAATAAGAACAAACTAAACCCAGAGCCAGAAGAAGGAAGGAAATAATGAGGATTAGAGCAGAGAAAATTGAAATGGAAAAACAATAGATAAAATCAACAAAACCTAAAGTTGGCTATTTGAAAAAAATCAACAAAACGGGCAAACTTTTAGCTATATTGACTAAGGAAAAAGAGAGAAGACATGAATTACTAAAATCAGGAATTAAAGAAAGAACATTACTACTGACCTTACAGAAGCAAAAAGGATTATAAGAGAATACTATGAACTATTGTACACCAACAAATTAGATAACCTAGATGAATGGACAAATTCCTGGAAATACACACTACAAAAAGTGACTCAAGAAAAAATAGAAAACCTAAGAATACCTATAGCAAGTAAAGAGACTGAATCAATAACCAAAAACCTCTCAACAAAGAAAAGCCCAGGACCAGAGAACTTCACTGGTGAATTCTACCAAACAAAGAAGAAATAGCACCAATCTTTCTCAAACTTTTTCAAAAAATAGAAGAGAAAGGAACACTGTATAATTCATTTGATGAGGGCAGTATTAACCCTGATACCAAAGCCAGACAAAAACATCACAAGAAAACTACAGACCAAAATACCTTATGAATATTGATGCAAAAATCAACAAAATATTAACAAAGTGAATCCAATACCATAGTAAAAGAATTTATACCATGACCAAGTGTAATCTATCCCAGGAATGTAAAAGTGGTTCAACATATGAAAATCAAAGTAACACATCATATTAATAAAATGAAGGAAAAGAACAATATGATTAGCTCAATAGAGGCAGAAAAAGCATTTGACAAAATCCAACATTCTTTCATGATGCAATCATTTACCAATCTAAGTAGACAGAAACTTCCTCAACCTGATAAAGGGCATTTATGAAAAACCTACAACTAACGTCATACTCAATGATGAAAATCTGAAAACTTTCCCCCTAAAGTCAGGAACAAGATAAGGGTGCCCACTTTTGCCACTTGTATTCAACATTGTACTGGAAGTTCCAGCCAGAGCAATTAGATAAGAAAAAGAAATAAAAGATATCCAAATTGAAAAGGTAGAAGTAAAACTGTCCCTATTCATAGATGAAAAAATCACATATATGGTAAATCCTAAAGAATTCACACACACACACAAAAACTATTAAGATTAATTTAAAAATTCAGCAACAGTGTGGGATACAAGACCTATATGTAATGAACAATTCCCTTTCAGAAAGGGAAATTAAGAAAACAATTCCACTCACAATAAAATCAAAAAGAACATAATATCTAGGAACATATTTAACCAAGTAATGCTGTAATTACACTGAAAACTACAAAGCCTTACTGGAAGAAATTGAAGAAGACCTAAATAAATGGAAAGATATACTGTATTCATGGATTGGAGATTCAGTATTGTTAAGATACCAATACTGCCCAACACATACAATGCAATCCCTATCAAAACTCCAATGGCCATTTTTACAGAAATGGAAAAGCCAATACTCAAATTTATATGGAATTTCAAGGAATCCCAGAAAGCTAAAACAATACGGAAAAGGAAGAACAAAGTTGGAGGACTCACATTTCCTGATTTCAAAATTTACTGCAAGTCTATGGTAACGAAAACCTTGTGGTACTGGCATAGACGTAGACATATAGATCAAGGAAAGAGAGTTAAGAATCCTGAAACAAACCCATATACGTATGGCCAGTTGAGTTTCAACAAAGTTGCCAAGACCATTCAATGGGGAAAGAGCAGTCTTTTCAACAAATGGTGCTGGAACAACTGTATACTCACATGCAAAAGAATGAAGTTACACCCTTAGCTCACATCATATATAAAAATTAATTCAAAATGGATTGAAGAACTGACTTGATGTAAGAGATTTATCTGTAAAACTCTTTCAGAAGAAATCATAGGATTAAATCTTCACAATCTTAGATTTGTCAACAGATTCTTAGGTATGACACCAAAACTGCAAGCAACAACAACGAAAATAGGTAAATTGAACTTTATTTGAGTTAAAAACTTTGTGCATCAAAGGACATTATCAAGAAAGTGAAAAGACAACCTGCAGAATGAAGAATAATATTAATGAATTACATATGTGATAAGAGTCTAGTACCCAGCATATGTAAAGACCAATTGCAACTCAGAAACAAAACAACAAATTTTTTAAAATACGCAAAAAACTTGAATAGACATTTCTCTAAAGAAGATTTACAAATGGTCAACTAACAAGTGAAAAGATACTCAAAATCATTGATCGTTAGAATAACGCAAATTAAAACCACAGTGAGGTACCACTTCAACCCCACTAGAATGGTTAGAATAATAATTTTTTGGAAAGGAAAATAACAAATCTGGCAAGTATATGGAGAAATTGAATCCTCATACACTGCTGGTGATAGTGTAAAATGTTCAGCCACTGTGGAAAACAGTTTGCCAGTTCCTCAAAAAGTTAAACATAGAATTACCATACAACTCAACAATTCTACTCTTATATATATACCCAGAATAATTGAAAACAGGTCCTTAAACAAACACATATACAACACATGCTCATAGCTGCTCTATGCACAATAGCCAAAAAGGTGGCAGCAGTCCAAATGTCCATCATGAATGAATGGATAAATAAATTGTAGCATATACATATAATTAAAAATTATTCAGCCATAAAAAAGAGTGCTATAACATGAATGAAACTGAAAAACACCACGCTAAGAAGTCAGACCCACATATTGTATGATTCCACTTATATGAAATATCCAGAATAGATAAATCCATAGAGACAGAGCACGGATAAGTGTTACCAGAGGCAGGAGAATGGTGCATGACTGCTAATGGGTATGTTATGTTTCCTTTTGGGGTGATGAATATATTTTGAAATCTGATAGAGGTGATAGTTGCACAACATTGTTAGTGTACTAAATGCCATTGAATTATACACTTTAAAATGGTTAACTTTAATGTAATGTGAATTTCACTTCAATAAAAAAGGAGTAAAAAATTTAAAAGAAATGCCTAGTATGATAAAGGAATTGTAGAATTTTAGAATCAAAAAACCTTTATAAGGCTCTGGTCTAAGCTCCTTACAGTGAGTATCTTTAGAGTAGCTGTTTAGCTATCTTCACACTTTTCTGGGAATTTGCTTCATACCTTCCCTTCCTTCCATCTGCTCCGCAGTCTCTCTGGTTCCAATGGAGGCATCCAGGCTTTCACGACTGGACAACAACACCACTCATCCTCAACAAAAAAAAGTAAATAATCTTGGGGTGAGCACAGAAGCTATATTCTTCTTCAAATTTGTAATCTGAACTACGTTACAGGTTCAGTCTAGCTGGCTTCTTTAATGGAAGAAATGTAGTCCCAGGTTGCAAATGGTCATGTTTCACTCTTTTATCATGGAGTCCAGATTAGAGAAAGCCTGTGAGGAAAGAATAACAAAGCAGCCTTAGAAAGAGAAGCAGACATGAATGACAGCAAGAATCTAAAAGAGTGGATATATGTATATGTATATGTATAACTGATTCACTTTGCTGTACACCTGAAACTAGCACAACATTGTAAATCAACCATACTCCAATAAAAAATTTTTTTAAAAATCACTGAGTACAGATAATTCCTTGGGGCAATTCATTCCAGAAGCCTGATGAATCCCCAGAACTTGGGCTTCATAAGAGACCCTGTGACTCTAATTAATCTTAGTTTCTTCATGTAAGTAACTTGAATGGATTTCTGTCTTTTGAAACCTATACAGTTCTCCTATGCAGATGAGAAACCAAGGATCATATATGATTTAACTATAAAAATCAGTTACTTAATCAGAATTTGTTAAGCATTCATGAGAAGCATTAATTCTAAGAGGTTTAATCAAGGAGATTGATACCAAGAATGATTATGTTGGTGCTATTATATTTTGTTGATTACTCTTGCCAGCCAAACAAAGTGTGCTCAAAAACAGCAGCAACAATTTTTTGTCCCTGCACACAAGGTCCTAACAATAAGGTAGAAGGCAGAAAACACTACAAGACAACTCATGTTTGAGTCATGAGAAAAAAATGACAAATCTTGACAAAATGGAGAATAATTTTACCTGAAAAAAGGATTATGTAAAGAAAACTTCAGATTTTAAAACCTGGGTTTTAAATCTATCCAATTAATTAAATGTACCTTCACCTGCACTTAGAGATAGTGCTCAAACATTTATTGATGTTTTTATTCAACATTGTCACAATAATTTTTTATTTCATTTCGTTGATGAAATATTTTTCATTTTCCACAATAATTTGCAAATACCAACAGTGCAAATACATAGAACCAAAACATTATGTATTCCACAAAAATCTTTGGCATTTGATTTATCCTTGTGACATTAAAAAATGAAATCCAGGACACAATTTGTCTTTTGGAGTATGGATCCTTATATATAGCAAAGAAGGCTGCTTCATTCATTTTCTCTCCCAAGACTTTGATAAATATATAAAGTTAGAGGAAATCTGTTTTGGTATAGGACTTCCCTGTAAATTGTATATACAAAATATTCAGTTCGTTCTTTAAGGTTTAGAAATGAAAACTAAAATTATACTAATACATCTGTTAATAGATTGATACTGTTGGCATAGGAAAAAAGCTCCAAAGTGTGAGCTGGAGAGTGAATGAATGGAATTAACTGACACTTAATTTTGTTGTTTATACCTAAACCCATTTTTTCATTGAAAACTAAGTGAAATATGAGGATACAGTTAGAGTTAAATTTGTCTAGAGAGTATTTCTTAACCATGGAAGTGATTCTATTGTGTATATGCCTAAGTCTGCTTAAAGATGAAGGCATGTATTTATAGTTGATGTGTTCCCTCCCTGGCCATTACTTCCTAAGACAACAAAGTGGAATCTGTAACAGGAGTTTAGGCTTTCTCACTATCATTTGTCCATCTTTAATGCGGAGTTTAGAGGCAAAAGTAAACATGGAAGTGAAGAAAGAAGGTCACATAATTTATTTCTCTGTGTGTGTGTGCGTGTGTATGGGTATGGAAAAATTGAAGGTGAATAGAAATAAGATTCCCCCCCAAACCACAGATTTGTAAGAGATCAAATTTGAAAAATCCAGAAGAGTTTTCCTTGAAGGTCTAGAAAGTTCATGCTGTATACCAAGGCAATATAAATAAAAGCAAAGGTAAACAAATGGACCCTAATCAAACTTATAAGCTTTTGCATGGCAAAGGAAACCATAAACAAAACAAAAAGACAACCTACGGAATGGGAGAAAATATTTGCAAACGATGTAACCAACAAGGGCTTAATTTCCAAAATATACAAACAGCTCATACAACTCAATAACAACCCAATCAAAAATGGACAGAAGACCTAAATAGACATTTTTCCAAAGAAGACATACGGATGGCCAATAGGCACGTGAAAAGATGCTAAACATCGTTAATTATTAGAGAAATGCAAATTAAAACTACAATGAGGTATCTCCTCACATCAGTCAGAATGGCCATCATCAAAAAGTCTACAAATAATAAATGCTGGAGAGGGTGTGGAGAAAAGGAAACTCTCCTACACTGTTGGTGAGAGTGTATATTGGTTCGGCCACTATGGAGAACAGTATGGAGGTTCCTTAAAGAACTAAAACTAGTTACCATAGGATCCTGCAATCCCACTCCTCGGTATATATCTGGAGAAAACTCTAATTCAAAAAGATACATGCACCCCCATGTTCATAGCAGCACTATTTCAATATCCAAGATATGGAAGCAACCTAAATGTCCATAGACAGATGAATGGATAAAGAAGCACTATTTCAATATCCAAGATATGGAAGCAACCTAAATGTCCATAGAGAGACAAATGGATAAAGAAGATGGTATATGTATATGTATAAATATATATATATTGCAATGTATATATATACATTGCAATACTAGTCAGCCATAAAAAAGAATGAAATAATGCCATTTGCAGCAACATGGATGGACCTAGAGATTATCATACTAAGTGAAGTAAATCAGACAAAGATAAATACCATATGATATCACTTATATGTGGAATCTAAAATATGATACAAATGAACTTATTTACAAAACAAAAACAGACTCACAGACATAGAAGAATAAATTCATGGTTACCAAAGGGGAAACGGGGAGGGGGGAGGGATAAATTAGGATTTGGCAATTAACATATACATACTACTATATATAAAATAGATAAACAACAAGGACCTATTGTGTAGCAGAGGGAACTCTATTAAATATCTTGTAATAACTAATAATGGAAAAGAATATGAAAAAAGAATATATATATATAACAGAAACACTTTGCTGTACATCAGAAACTAACACAACATTGTACATCAACTATACTTCAATTAAAAAAATAACTTAAAAAAGAAAGTTAATGCTACCCATTCAAGTGCCCTGTGGGTAAGAAACTTGTTTCATTCCTTTTCCATGTTCTTTTAGGAACATGTCCAGTGTCCAGAGACACAAAGCAGAAACCTGAGCTCTGGACAAATTTACTTGTAAGTGCACAAATCTAATGTCATACAAGGTAAACTTCCAGACGTAGTTCAGAACTCTGAGATGCAAGTCTGAAACAGGAGAGATTCCATTTTCCCAGCTTTGCATTCCCTATGCTAATGAACATGTTTTCATCTACGACGTGCTCTTGAACTGTGGTAGACTGAACTGATCACCAGAGTAAAGTAACTTCAAGAATAAAATGAGATCATTGTGCGTGATATGCATAAAGTCAATCCTTTGCTTTGTAAGCCCAAGACTGTCATCCTCTCTTATTTCATTCTTGCAACTGGAGTTCCAGGTACAGGACAGTACACCCCTTTTCCAAACAGAGTTATGCCCTCACACAATGTGAAGCAATGGCAGAAAACTCACTCTTTTTGTGTACAGGTCAGCGATATATTAACTACATAGCTATTGCAGGGTGAGATGGATAGATATAATAAGGTGGACGGAGGCTGAATAGAGCTCCTTTGGTTCTGTTTCTGCCGCATCTTTGAAATGTTTGCCTCCTCAGTGCCTTGCTCATCTCTCTGTAAAGTAGGGGTGATATTTGTAAGTCCATGCGAGGGAGTTTACAAGTCTCAAAAGCAAATGAAGTTATTTTTTCTACCCACAATATAAGCAGAAAGTTTCCATAAATATTTCTCCTCAAGGCAAGCTCATAGTCAATTTTACATTTTTCTATAAGAAAAATATTCCTGTCCTAATAACCTGAATTCCTGAAACTTCCCCCACCTGGGGAGATATATGCAGGATATGAAGATTCCCTGGGGCAAAATTCCCTTCCAGAGGAGTTCATCATACTCAGACCAGGAGGCAGATTTCAATATAGTTCATGTCACTCCAGAGCTTTCATGGTGAGTGTTAAAGCTGGTGTCTCTAGTCTTGTTTAAAACATGTCTAAGACTTCATCTAGAAGTCAGTCTAGTTTCTTTTCAGATGTCATTCAAGGCAAAATCATCATCTGTAGTTCAACAGTTCTTTCACATGTTATTTTAGGTCCCCTTGTTTGAAACAAGGACTTATTTTGTTTTAATGTCTCTCAAGTTCTTGCTGTCCAAGTTCTTCTTGAAGTTAAGCTATTTGCATTGCCCTGTGTAACACTGGGGAAATGAGCTGTGTTGTCACAAACAGAAAATTATGAGGATGAGTCTTTCTTTGAGGATGGATTTAGAAGGAACAGTGGTGGAGGAAGACTTAAACTAGAAAATAACAGACAGTAAACATTGACACAGACATTAATAGTAAATTAATAATAAGTAAGGTATAAGGGAGACAAATAGGGTTGAAGGGAGAGCTATTTCAGAATAATCTTTTAAAGGTTTTAAAGGAGGAATCTGCAAATTATTTAAATAAATGTGGGACATGAAGGCAAGTGCAGGTTTTGAGAAAATTCTAACTCTCTGGTGGCATTCTCTGAGGGCTTTGGATTCACGGCCCTCTGATTGCCGTGAAAAGTTGGAGGAATCAGAGGTCTGTGCTGAACTGGTTGCCAAGACTTATATACTGCCTGCTCAGTAGATGCCTCCATTGGGGTCAGCATTAATTTTTAAAGTCACATAAAGTAAGAAGTTAACAAAAGTATTGAAGCATACAATGTGTGTATGTATTTGTCCACAAATCTTGTCCTGTAGACCAAGATCTTTTCTTTGAATACAGTTGTAAATTTTTGCTTTTATTACATTAACCATTTACGACATACTCATTAAGTAACACAACCGAACTCAAGGCAGCAGATAACATGGGTGATAGGCCAGTTCCACTCCCCATCAGCTCTAAAAATGTACATCTCATTTACAGCCTTCTTAAGAGGATCACATGAAGTAACGTGTGTGCAAACTTTCTGTTCTCCTCCCAAATCACCTGTCATCTCTGTGTTAGAGTGAGTTAGTGTGCCAGGATGAGTAGCTAATATGTCAGACCACATGATTCTTGAAGAAGGAGGCTATGTCTTACTCATTAGCGGTATCACCAAGTATATCTAGTATATGCCTTTTCCATGGTGGATACTCAACAAATGCTTGTTAAATTGAATGTACAAGTTTTCAGAGGCTAAGACTATGCCTCTTATATTCTGACATTTGCCCCATACATTTGCATGTTTCTAATGCTTTTCAATTATTGTATGATGGTGGTAGGTATGAAATAAGGAATTGTTAGGAATCAAAGGCAGTTTGACAAGCTTATATTTATAAGTCATTTTCTCACAAAAGACCTAAAGAGCCTAGACGCATAAAGTTAAGGAATAGGAAAGGCTCTTTGGCATCACGTTAAGTCTCAGTAGACAAGTTACCTTCATCCTGCATACAGTATACATCAATTTGAGTAATATTGAGGTTTTTTAAAGTTTCATTCAACTTAAAAGAAAATTTGGGACCACAAATAAATACTGAAGAATTAAGTCTCATGTGAAATAAATGTATATTAAGCATTATACTTTCAGATTGGTTTAAATAACCAATATGAAACAATGCCTGCAACTGGGACCTCAGAAAACAATGTCTGATGGAGACCAAGATTTCTGTGTTATCATTCATCCTTCCTTAACCTGTCCTGTAACACTGAACAAGTCAAGCAATGTATTTCTTTTTTTTTTCTATTTTACTTTAGCTTATTTTTAAAATGATGTGTAAGGTGTATCTATTAACTTAATGAACATTTCTTATACAGAAGAAAGTTGAGCTCTTGAGGAGGTAAAGAAATTGTAGCAATTAAAAAGATAATGAAATTCACTGTAATAATAGATTCTGGATATATAATCACTACACTACATCATAAATAACAGTTCCTTCTTTGTGCATATCTTCCTTGTACTTCCAATAAATCTCTGTCTCCTTTCTCCTTCAATGATGGATAATGGATAATGTTTCTTATGCCAGATTCCGGGTTCAGAAGGCCTGTTTCCAGTGAGGGTGGAGCAGTGATGTTTTCATCTTTCCATAGCCTATCACTCAATACTTCCATTTAGTTCACCCTGTTTTTTTTTGGTATAATCATTTAACTTGTAAACTCTCTCTCTTTTTTTTTGACGGCACCACATGGCTTGTGGGATCTTAGTTCCCTGACCAGGGATTGAACTGGGGCCCTGGCAGTGAAAATTCTGAGTCCTAACCACTGGATCGCCAGGAATTCCCTCGTAAACTCTTAATAAACTTAATCCATCCTCTTTCTTCATGGGCCTCATTTATTCATTCGTATCCGAAGCCGAAGAAACAGAGGGAAGAAACTAAAATTACACTCAAGCCCATCCGTTTTCTTCTTGCTGAATGTAGATAAAAGTTTCTAAGCCCAACCTTCTTCTCCCTTCAAAGTCATGTCCAAACCCCAGTCATTCCCAAGGCTCCAACTGTTTCTTCTTTTTCAGTGATTCCAAGTTGACACTTTCATTCCTCACATCCCTGCTTGGTTCTGTGCACCTCATCATGGTGCCTTGTAGACAATTTAACTTCAGACTTCAAAGGCCACTCTCACTTTCCTCCCCCACAAATCTGTACTTCTTTTTGGCCCCTGTCTTGTTTAATGACATTACTATTCACCCAGTGGCCGAGGCTGACAACTTGAGAGAAATCTTTAGAGTTGGCTGATAGATGGGGAGGCAGCAGAAGAGAATTTGTTGGGATGAGTGGGGACCAATCTCTGTCCATCCAACTGCTTCCTTCTCCTCTTGATCTGCACTCTCACTTCAGAAGACCAAGGTCTCATCTGCCTTTCCCTGGTTCCCTGTGACAGCTTCATGGTCATTTTCTCAGTCTACAAGATCTCCCCTATTTCTTAGTCTCTGTACTGAGACAAGATTTATGATTCCAAAACACAGATCTGATGCAGAGCCTTTAGATGACCCCTATGGTGCAGTCTGACCCTCCCCTTCTCTCCTATACTTCCTGGTACCATCCCTCCATTTACCCTCTCTAGTCACCTGGAACCATTCATTCTTCTCTCCAAGTAGTGTCAAACTTTGACCTTTGCTCCTCTCTGTCATACTTTCCTCTCTCATAGGAATGTCCCCTCCTCCTTCTGTTCAGCCTTCACTACCCAGCTCAGATGTCACCCATGGCACCTCCTCTTTGAAGAATTTATGGACTCTCCAAAAAAATTAATTGCTTTCTCCCCTGGGTTCCCATAGCATTCTGTTGATCTGGCAGCAGAACCTTTGTCACATGGGATGGGTTGGGATGGGGGTGGGGTCTCTCTCCCTTCATCTGAGTGAACGTATCTCTGTACTTACCAGGACCTTAACAGTGACCAGTATGTGCTTGTTAAGTGAATGGATGGAATTAATGAAAAAAATGAATGAATGCACAGTATTATCTGTAGACAACAAGAGTTGTGTGGGGAAGGCTGATTTTAAATGTGACTCTCTCATGCTCCTTGTGTTTCCAGCAGCATGCCATCGCTGTGGCAATGAACTGTGGACCCCATCCTGAAACTGCTTACACATCTGAGCTGGGTAAATGACATCTGACCTGTGAAAAGTCAAACATAAATGAGATTGAGAGTCATTAACAAATCTCCATATACTACACATCTCGTGGGCAGGTCCATAAAAAATGAAATTCCCAATGCCCACAGCAGAGCCACAAACACTACATTATTAACAAACTCTTGAGTATACCTACATACCAGCTCAGCCCCATTCCACAGACTAAGATCTGGGAGCCAGTGTACTTCCTGCTCTGAGATATTTCAGAGATGACTGGTGGTTGGAGCAATGAGGAAAGTATGCATGAAGAAGGAGGAAGACCTCAGGTGGTTTCTGAAGAATGGGTAGGATTTGGTCAATGGAATAGAGAGAGCAGGGAAAGCACTTCATGTAGGATAAAATGGAAGCAACCTAAATGTCCATTGATGGAGGAATGGATAAAGACAATGTACATATATACAATGGAATACTAATCAGCCATAAAAAAAGAATGAAATAATGCCATTTGCAACAACATGGAAGGACCTGGAGATTATCATACTAAGTGAAGTAAGTCAGAAAGAGAAAAACAAATATATGCTATTGCTTATATGTGGAATCTAAAAAAATGATACAAATGAACTTATTTACAAAACAGAAATGGACTCACAGACTTAGAAAACAAACCTATGGTTACCAAAGGGGAAAGGTGGGTGGAGGGATAAATTAGGAGTTTGGGATTAAAATATACACACTACTATATATAAAATAGATAATCAACAAGGACCTACTGTATAGCACAGGGAGCTCAATATTCTGTAATAACCTATAAGGGAAAAGAATCTGAAAAAGAATGGATATATGTATATATATAACTGAATCACTTTGCTGTACACCTGAAACTAATACATTGTAAATCAACTATACCCCAATATAAAATAAAAATTAAATTAAAAAAATTGTTTGTAAAGATATGGTAGTAGGAACAGGCACTGGATAAGTCAGGGCCAGAGAGAACTCACCAACTTGGTTGAGATGGAGGGGGCTGATGAAGAGGTGGTTGGAGTTCTGAGTTGGGGCCATATATCCTGGAGCCTGAAATGACAAGACAATGGTGTTTAAGTAAGGGGATATGCATGATGAAGGTGTTCTTTTAAAGAGTTTTCAAGTGTGTATCAGATAACATAATGCGTAGAAAGGGCTAGAGGCAGAGATACCAATTAGGGGAGCAAAACTTGCCACCCCAAAATGTCTCTTTGGCATGCAGATTATTTCAAGCTGAAAACAATGAAGACCCAAAAGACTCAGGAAGAACATTTGACCTTCCCCCTAACTGCCTAAAGAATGTAGATAAAGGACCTGTTCCAGGAAGGGAGCTATCACCATAGACGAGTACAGTATAAACTAGCTGTGGAGATAGGGAGGAACCCAGCAAAGTCTGTTTGCTAAAGTTCTCTGTGTCCCATTGTCTCTGTCTGGCCCAGCAAACATTTAAGTAACAAACATTTGCTTTTCAATCTCCATGTGAATTGCCTTCCTCCCCTTTGAGGTCCCAAACCACTACCCCCAACATCCTCTTTTGTCTTTAGCTGAAAATGGTATTTAAGTTGAGGTCTTCAGCCATTTTGGGAGTTACTCAGTTTTCCTGTGTCTCTCCCATGTATAGTTGTTACTAAACTTTGATTTTCTCCTGTTAATCTGTCTCATGTCAATTTAATTCTTAAACCAGCCAGAAGAACCTAGAAGGGTAGAGGACAATGTCTTCCTGCCCAACACCAACAAAAAGTTGACTGAAACAAAGGTTTGAAGTGAGGACACTGTAGATTAGTGTAGTGACAGAGAATGGAAAGGAAGAAACAGAAGCAGGGAGCAGAGTCAGCAAGGGAGGATGAGAGATGGGTGGGATGCATACCATGGGAAAGGAGCTTGAGAAATAAAGTGTGACTCCATAGAGAAAGCATGATACAACCATCAGAAACAGAATTTTGGAAAGGAAACCAGGCCGAAGTGAAAGAAGGGAGTTTGGTTTGTAGTTATTCTGAGTCTAATGCAAAAGCACCACAGAAAAGAAGAGCAGGGCTGCTGCTTTAGAGAGGAGGCATGCTAGAAATAGCGATTTTGGAATCACATTTGTAGAAATAATAGCTAAAGATGTGAGACTGTTTGAGGTTTCCAAGGGAGGGTGCAGTGAGAGAGTGGCTAGGGGTGCCTGTAGTCAGGAAGTGGGAGCATTAAAGGGGCCAAAAAGAGCCCTTAGGATGCTAGCAGGACCACCATTTAAGCCAAGGATGGAAAACCTTTCAAGGATCAGATTGAATGCTGAATACAAATATGAAAAATATAATGTGGAAAAGCTGACAGTATTTGATCACGGGTATCACAGATGATCTGAGAGAGTGTAGTTTCTGTAGGTGTGGACGACAGATCAGAGAACAGCCAACATGGGCTTAGTCATTGGAGAATTCTCCCTGGGAAAAGAAAGATGAACAATCCAAGTTGGAGGGAGAACCAAGGTAAACCAGGAAGGCCGAGGCTCTAGAATTTGATGGCAGAGAGCAGGAACTCTGTGCTGGGCAGGTGACAAGCTCAAAATGACAGCAGCTCAGTAGAAGTGAGGAGTCACTTGGAAGCATGGAGGGAAGAGAGATCTCTGTCCCTAAGACAGAAGGAGGTAAGATGATGCAGTAACAAGAGACAGACCACTGTAAGTCAGAGATGCTGTGAGCAGGCCTGCACCCATGCAGCAGGGAGAGTTGAATCTGAATCTGATCTGCTCTACCTGTTCTTACTCACCTCAGAACTGTTCACAAAAAGCCCACTTTACTAAGATAACCATCAGAAAAGGATAGCGTAAAGCGCACATCTCTTAAGTCACTGATTTGTCAATCACTGCCCAGTCTGACAGTGGTTATTTTTAAAAACAAAAAGATTCAGAAAAGCTGGCACTTGCCTCTGAGAACAAAGAGCAGGGAGGTGTTAGGACAAGAGCCCTGAGCTCCTATGCAAAGCTGAGTGTGACTGCGGTGAGTGTGCCAGGCACCGGCACCGGTGCCGTGAGCCAGCATGGCTGAGAGCCAGACCAGCGTCGATCAAATACCCTGCTCAGTGTGATGCTGTTGTGTATCCCCCACAGGGATTACTAATTTTAAAAATTTGAAATCCAGTAAAAGCACTTAGTAAAACTACACTGGAACAATTGCTTTTATCCAGAAGGCACTGCTGCATCTTGCGGTGCCTCCTTTGCTCATTCATCACAGAGCCTCAGGCTTGTCACTGTGAAGATCGATCACCTCTGGACTAAAGATGCCATCATCATTGTCATCAGTAAACACACAGTTGGTGTGGACTGGGTCCAGGATAGCAGCCATCACATGTCGATGGGAGAAGGTGATTTTAAAAATCTTAAAAATGTAATGCCAAATACCATAATTGTTTTGGGGGGATTTTTTTGTTTTTCTTTTATTAAAAAAATTTTTTTGTTTTTGTTCTTTTTTTTTTTTTTTAATAACTACTTTGTTTGAGCCAAATTATGCTCAGAGACTGAGCTTGTCTTTGCCAATAATTTATTTAACACAGGTTCACTGTAGGATTATAATTTATAATACTTCACAAGCCAATAGCATACAGGATATGTTTCTTAATAAGCCAATAAAGGAATAACATACTTCAAACCAGTAATCGATTAATTATACCATTGTTCCAGGCAGAGAGGAGGTGAAAGAAATAAAGTCCAAATTTAGCTGAGGTGTAACTTTCTGCGAGCTGGTTTTTGTAGAGTCAGCTTAGCCAACCAAGAGCTGACATCCAGCTGCTGGTGCAAACAGAAAGTCCTGTGCAGCCAGAGCAGGATGTTAGCAGAGAGCAAGTGCTGGTGTTGTCACTCCAGGACTCTTATACAGCTTGCATCACTGCCTATGAGAGTGGTCTCTCTGAGGCAGGAACAGACGTCCCTTCCCTTCCTGAGAATGCTGCTCAGTTAAATACCACTGCCACAAAGGGAGGCCTGGCCACAGCAAGAGCCAGTGTCTCAGGATCTTCACAGAGCTATTTAGGTCAGCAGGGAGTAGCCTTGCCCAGAAGGAACACTCTTGATAAGTCCTCACAAATTCTTGGCGTTTAAAGTTTAAATGCCCATCGCGTGATATCCACTCACATATATGTTTATATGGATAAGCCCCTCCCAGTGGTGCCCCTCAATGGCTGAGCTCCTGAGGGCTGACAGACAACAGATGCCCAGACATCCTCCTGGCCCAGCTTCAAAGTCACCCTCAGGTTAAAACAACTTCACTTAAGTCAGAAACAAGTAGACTTGAAATCATAACAAATACACAACAGTAATATTTGCTACAAATGACTTTGGAACATTCTGTTGTTACCAACCAGCTTGCTGCTCGAAAGCCAATACTCGAGAGGCAAAGTTGGTAGAAAGGAAGGGTTGCTTTCCTTTCTGTATGAGACTACATGGCAGACTCATGTCCAAAGGCCAAGTCCCCCCCCTTGCTGATCAGTGGGCAAGAGCTTTTAAAGGGGAGTTTCAGGGATGTATAGGTGGAGGGAGGGGGTTACATGCAGAACAGCAGAGTCAGCTCTGACAGTCATCTTGAAATTAGTCATGCGGTGGTCTGAATAGTGTCATCTTCATTGTTTTAAGTTCAGTTAATCTTTAGTTCCAGGGTTGGTTTTGTTTCCCATTTCCTTGGGTCCAGTTCTTAGAATTGTGACAGCTTATGTCATAATTACAGTCTGGTCATAATGTAGATAACTTTTTCACCTGGTGAAAGTTTTAGTATCTAAAAAACAGTTCAAAGGATATGGCTCAGACTATTATCTATAGCCCTTGAGAGGGAACTAAAGGTCCTTGACTTTGTTTAATGACTAAACAATTAGTATTTGGTCCTGTTTGATTGCTTTCCTTTGCTTCCTTCTGCATTTTCTCAGTTCTCTGATTAAATTTATTACTTGGCTAAAGTTTTTCTACAGACAAAAGGCAGGCTGAGGACATGGGGGTCTGTCTAGGGAAGGCCCCATATAATCCTGCTCCATTTCACTTTGATATCATGTGTGATTCCTTAAATATCTTCATTGTGTATTCATCACCCTGTACAATTGATTTAGACAAATTATTTTTGATCAAGAAAGGAATGCCCAGCATTCTCTAGCTGTGGGGTGGGGCAGGGTAGTGGGGGTGCCAGGGACACCACTTTACAATCCACTGGTTCTTTCATCTAAGGCTCTAGACATTTATGTGGGCCTACTGGATGAGCAACTGTGAAAGGACAGATGTGGTCTTTTCTCAAAGAGGCCTCAGACTAGTGAGGGGGCAGCAGCCATCTTGTGTGACACTATTACAATGGTCCAGACAACCGTCAGGGCTTGGGAAAGTTAGTGATGGTGGATCTGCCCTGGCCTGGCTGGTCACAGCTGAGTTAAGGTAACTAGTAAGACTTAACTACCTGGAAAGGGAGTTTGGGACCAGACAGAACAGTAGGGCCCAGGGAGGGAACACAGCACCTCAGAGCAGCGAAGAAGACCAGGGTGCCTGGAGCTCAGAAGGAAAGGAAGAGGGGTGAACAGAGGCTGAGCAGGGTGCGAGGTCCAGGGCAGGGAGTGGACATGATCAGATTTGCCTTTTACTGACCCTCTTTCAGTTCTTTTAGAGACTAGGCTGGGGAGACGGCCATAGACTCTATCAATGCCAAGGCAGGGCTGTCAGCTGAGGTCCCAGAGCCCAGAAAGAGGCTGGCTGGTTGGAGAATGAGTGAGTTTCCATAAAACAAACAGAAGGACAAAAGAGGCAATGGCCACATGGCACTGTGAAGCCCAATTTAACGAGGTGGGTCTCGAGTGCCAGTGACTGGGCCACAGCAGCCTCTTCCCAAGCAGCAGTGAGAGGTGCTTTCCGCCCAAAGCCTCCCAGGGCAGGACACCTGACCTGGAGAACAGAGCCGAGGTTGCAGCAGTGTTCCCCCTCATTGTGCAGGTGCAAACCCATGACAAGAGGCCAAGGATGACCGAGGAGAGAGCTGCAAGTCAGAGTGAGGGTCTCAGCCGAGGTCTCCAGAGGAGGGGCCGCCAACTGTTTCAGTCTTTCAAAGAGGAAGCACCACTATTTGTGATGCATCTGTAGAATTTCAAGGATAGCAAATAGCCCAGAGAACACAGGAATTCTTTCCTCCAGGATGAAGTCAAACCCCTAAAGGATGCAGTCTATTTAATAGCACACCAGCTTCGCAGAGGTACAGAGAGCCTTGTAAAACTCCCCCAGATAATGTCATTCTCCAAGTGGAAGACATGGGCCCTATTCATCTCCCAGGCCCCTCACCAGGTCCCTCTGCAGCCTCTCTTTGAAAAACAGCCATGCTTTCCAAATCTGGAATTGGACCAAATCCACATGCATCCTAAGTTGTTCCAACAGGAGTCTGCGGTTTTCAATTCTTCCTCCAAATGACAGCCCAAGTTTCCCTTCTGCGTACCACTATGGTATTGCATGGAAAGTGACAGCATTTCTGAAGACAATGGCAGGATCAGATCAGAAACAATCTGCAAATGAAACACTATTTTACTTTGTCTAGGCTGATAAATAATTCTACCTGACTATCAAAGTGGCACCAGGAAATATCTACAGAGCTTTGAGTGTTTCTAAAACTCAAGCTCTGTGAGAGTCACAAAACCAAATAAACATCAAGGAAACTATTGTATTCTGGCCCCCACACCCAGGCCAGCCTCCACCCAAACATGACATGCAATCACCATCAGAAGGCTTGCTGTTTCAGGGGAGCACAAAATGCTTGGAGAACTCAGAGTTCCTCAGAACCCTCTCTGGGAGCAGACTTGTCAGCTAAGTCTCCTGCTCCTGTGAAACAATGGGTGGACCACCTTCTATTTCAAAGCCAAGTCTATTTCAGTTAAGGTGGAAGCATTTCAATAGCCTCTTTTCTTTGCCCAGCCTACATATCTCAACTCACTGTAGATCTTACCATGTTTTTCTGAAATTGCTCTTCAAAATACAATCCATACAAATCATTTTAAAGTGGTTTACTGAAGAATCTTATGGGAGTGATGGGGCTCAGCGCAGGCCGCCCCAAGATGTGCCACTCTGGCACATGATTATTTTGAGCTGAAAACAATGAAGGCCCAAAAGACTCAGGAAGAACTTCCTGAACTTCCCCCTAACTACCGAAAAGAATTTCAGAGAGGAGTACTGTCCCAGGAAGGTGCCGTCACCATAGCTAACTATAGTGATGTATGGGGCGTAATCAACAGGGAGGAGCCGAGCAAGACCCATTTGATCAAAGTCCTCTCTGTGTCCCATTGTGTTTGAATGGCCCAGCAAACATTTGTTTACCAAACATTAACTCTTTTTATCTTCTGTGAGTTACCTTACTTCCTTTGAAGCCTCAGACCCCCACCTCTTCCTTGGTCAGAATAATATATATACCTCAGCTTGCTTTGCTATCTTTGGAATTCTTCATACTTATGTGAATTCCAGCACACACATAACACATTTGATCTTCTCCTGTTAATCTGTCTTATGCCATTTTAATTGGTAGTCAGAAGATCCAAGAGGGGAAAGAGGAGAAACGTCTTTAAGAGCTACGGTGACTGACCTAGATTTGAAATCTTAGAATGCCATCTTAACTTCAATTATTTACACAGCACTTGTTTTGTGAAAATGAATAAATCACCTGATTTCATGCCCCAGAACTGTAGCTCCCATTAATGAACTGACAGGCCCTGCCCCGTCACGTCATTGCATTCGTCTGAGGATACCCTGAGGCTCCTTCCCATGGCCCAGGCAGCTGGACAGGAGGCCTCCATGGCCTTGGGGGAACAGCTTAGCCAGATCAGGACATAAAGATGTCAAATTCTTGGCTTTTAAGTTTTAGAAATAGTAAGCAACCCAGAGGCATATACAGACAGAAAGGTTTTAGGAAAATACTTGCTAAAGATCTTATAAGCCAGAAAAAGAGATGGAGCAGAATTGGGAGGAAGCAAGAGAGCTGGGTATTGATGGAGGACTGAGGAGGGGTCCTTCTGCACCAAGACCCCCCCATTATTCTACCTCTACCGGCTCTACACTATGCCTGTGGAGGTCCTCAACTCTCTGTGACGGTGTGGCAAGATGGCATACATTTCCTGCAGTTGCCTGGAAACTCAAGTGTGAGGCTGAGGGCCAGGGTCCTGGAAGAGGCTAGTCAAGAGCAGGGACACCTTGACCCAAACCCTTGACCATGCCCTGTAGGAGATGCTCCATGAATACGCAGGTTGTGGTGGAGGAGTTCTCTTAGTGAGGAGCATGTGTGAGGGTACAGGAAGCAGTGTGTGAGAGGGCCCCGCCTCTGCCCCTACCAATTCAGTCATCCTCCAAAGAAGGAGGTGGAAGGGAATTTTGAATTTACCAGAAAACTCAGAATGGATGAATTATTATTATTACCACTACTATTATTATTATTATTACTGGCGTGGAGAACTTCATAAAATGTAACAGGGACTTGAACTAGGGTTTAGACTGAGTTGTCAGTTTGGCACCCAGTTTTGTGACATGAAACGTTGTGCCCACCAGAGAATGTTCAACCACAAGTTAGCAAGCTCTGCAGACAAAAGAGGTGACGGTAAGAAGGGCCGGAGGGATGGGACATGTTTCTTGACATACTCTTGCTGTATCCCAGATTGTATTGGCCGTCAGAAAAATACATGTACTATCGTTTATTGTGGTGAAACCAGGTAAAATGTACTGTATTCTACTTTTACTAAACAAGTCACATGGAAATCTCAAGTCAGTTGGGGTTTTTTTTTTTAAGCGATTTTCAGAAAGTGTTTAAGGTGAATGGTAATTCAGACCTGGGTTCCAGGACTTTGGTACCCACAGCTCTATGCCCCAGCCAGGACGACCTGACCTGCCTTGGGAATCACTGTGCACATTCAGCTCAGGGTCTTTTGTGACATGAGAGGACGTCCTGACACCTGTGGTCCATGAATGCTGCAGAGGCAGCCCTTCTGAAGCCAAAATAACCCAGAGCTAGTTACCAATAACCCGACTAACGCCGCAAGTGAATGGCTCTACTGCTTTTGCAGCCTATGCTGAGATCAAATACACAGGTAATTAAACACGATATAACTTGTTATATGCTGTCTGCATTTGATATAGGTCTACATCTCCACTGTCCAGAATGATGGCCTCTCCCCACAATGTGGGTTCTGAATGTGACCACTTGAAACTTTTTTTTTATACAGCAGGTTCTGATTAGTTATCTATTTTATACATATTAGTGTATATATGTCAATCCCAATCTTCCAATTCATCCCACCACCACCACCACCCGCCCCCCACCACTTTCCCGCCTTGGTGTCCATATGTTTGTTCTCTACATCTGTGTCTCTATTTCTGCCTTGCAAACCAGTTCATCTGTACCATTTTTCTAGATTCCACATATATGCGTTAATATATGATATTTGTTTTTCTCTTTCTGACTTACTTCACTCTGTATGACAGACTCTAAGTCCACCCACGTCTCTACAAATAACCCAATTTTATTCCTTTTTATGGCTGTGTAATGTTCCATTGCATATATGTACCACACCTTCTTTATCCATTCATCTGTCGATGGGCATTTAGGTTGCTTCCATGACCTGGCTACTGTAAATAGTACTGCAATGAACATTGGGGTGCATGTGTCTTTTTGAATTATGGTTTTCTCTGGATATATGTCCAGTAGTGGGATTGCTGGGTCATATGGTAATTCTATTTTTAGTTTTTTAAGGAACCTCCATATTGTTCTCTATAGTGGCTGTATCAATTTACATTCCCACCAACAGTGCAAGAGGGTTCCCTTTTCTCCACCCCTCTCCAGAATCTGTTGTTTGTAGATTTTCTGATGATGTGCATTCTAACCAGTGTGAGGTGATACCTCATTGTAGTTTTGATTTGCATTTCTCTAATAATTAGTGATGTTGAGCAGCTTTTCATGTGCCTCTTGGCCATCTGTATATCTTCTTTGGAGAAATGTCTATTTAGGTGTTCTGCCCATTTTTTGATTGGGTTTGTTTTTTTGATATTGAGCTGCATGAGCTGTTTATATATTTTGGAGATTAATCCTTTGTCTGTTGATTCATTTGCAAATATTTTCTCCCATTCTGAGGATTGTCTATTTGTCTTGTTTATAGTTTCCTTTGCTGTACAAAAGCTTTTATGTTTCATTAGGTCCCATTTGTTTATTTTTGTTTTTATTTCCATTACTCTAGGAGGTGGGTAAAAAAGATCTTGCTGTGATTTATGTCAAAGAGTGTTCTTCCTATGTTTTCCTCTAAGAGTTTTACAGACCACTTGAAATTGAGATGCAGTGTGAGAATCACACCACCCTTCAAAGAGTGGGTACAAAAAAGCTTAAAATATCTCATTAATAGCATTTTATACTGATTACATGCTGAAATAATATTTTGGATATATTGAGTTAAATTAAATATATTATTATAATTAGTTTTACTTGTTTCTTTTTGTTTTTTTTTAAATGTGGCCTTAGAAAATTTTAAATTACATATGTGGATTGCATTCCATTTCTACTGGATAGTGCTGGTTGGTATGATCCATCTCCTTAGAAAATAAATAAAAGGAACATGATTCCCGTATACATTATGAATATCTTTGAGTTTCATGATATCAGGAGAAGAAATGCACACAGCACTAAATTTAAAATCGTTGTCAATTGCTTATGAAGGAAGTTAACTTTTTTTTTTTGAAGTATAGTTGATTTACAAAGATTCAGGTGTACAGCAAAGTAATTCAGTTATACATATATACATATATATATTCTTTTTCAGATTCTTTTCCATTATAGGTTATTACAAAATATTGAATATAGTTCCCTGCACTATACAGTAGATCCTTGCTGTTTATCTATTTTATATATAGTAATGTGTATCTGTTAATCTCAAATTCCCAATTTATCCTCCCCCTCTTTCCCCTTCAGTAACCATAAGTTTGTTTTCTATGTCTGTGAGTCTATTTCTATTTTGTAAATAAGTTTATTTGTATCATTTTTAATTAGAGTCCACATATGTGATATCATATGATATTTGTCTTTCTCTGTCTGACTTACTTCACTTAGTATGATAATCTCTAGGTCCATCCATGTTGCTGCAAATGGCATTATTTCATTCTCTTTTATGGCTAATATTCCATTATATATTACATATAATATAATATATATATGTATGTATACCACATAGGAAGTCAACATTTTTTAGTGTCTACTGTGTACAAACGCTGCTGCTGGGAGTTTTGCATAAATTTTCTCAAACTTCCCATATCAGTTAAGGGTCTGCATTCAATCAGAGATATGAAACCATTAGGAAATACACATGTACACCTATACATACAGGGATTGTTCCAGGAATTTGATCATATGCAATTGTGAGAATTGGTTAAAAGTCTCTGAAAGACTGATGTGTCTTCTCATCTCATCTTTAGATTAGGAGAATCTAAAAAATGATACAAATGAACTTATTTACAAAATAGGAATAGACTCACAGACATAGAAAACAAACTTGTTACCAAAGGGGAAAGGAGGGGGAGGGATAAATTAGGAGTTTGAGATGAACATATACACACTACTATATATGAAATAAACAACAAGGACCTACTGTATAGTGCAGGGAACTATACTCAGTATCTTGTAATAACCTATAATGGAAAAGACCCTGAAAAAGAATATATATATACATATTTATCATATATGTATAACTAACTTGTGCTGTACACCTGAAACAAACACAACATTGTAAATCAACTATACTTCAATTTTTTAAAAAAAGGGCAGTCTTGTTTCTCAGGAATAAGACATTTTCTCTCAACCTTCTAACATTTTTGTTATGAAAATCCTATGTTTTTGAAAGATATTTGATAATTTCCTTTGTAAATATTTTGTGGGAAATAGTTAATTTTACCTACATATATTTATTTTGATAAATGTACATATGTACACTCAGATATGCATCCAAGATGTTTCTTATTATTAAGCACCTAATAAGTGTCCATAACACTTTGGTACTTTTGAGTAACACAGAGAACATAGGCTTTCCTATTTGAAAAGAGCTTCTGTTTTCATTAAAATGGTGTTGCATTAAATTATTTAAAAATTATTAGCAATGATACTGGTAACTCACTCATATGGTATGAATATTTAAAAGAAATTTCAGCCTGACCAATATTTGCTTGCAAAACAGTCACAAGAACACATCTGTCAATAAATAGTAACTCAAAAGGGGAACTGAGCCCTTTCGGAGAGAGGAGCCATTTAATTACTGCTCAGACACGATGGCATTTAAGAAGCTCCTTCAATCCTGTGGTCAACACGGAGCAGGTTTACCAAGTTGCAGCAATAAGAAAGTAGTTTTTCAAAATAATGTGTAATAACCTAGAAACTGGAATTCTACACCCCCCTGCTGGATTTCCTGGTTTATAAGATTATTTTTAACAATGAGGAAGAAAAACTGAGACATTATGTAGATTGGAAATGTTGTCAGTTGTTTGAATAGAGTCATTTGCTCTCCAATTCAAGCTACAGTAAATGAACATAAGGATAATCACGGAAACTAGCATTTTGAAGGCAGTATTCCTAAATATGCAACTTCTGAAGGCATTTTACCCTGAGAACGTGTACTTTCATGGTATTTAGAAGGTGAATATTTTTAAGTGAGGAGGAAGCTAATGAAATAAGTAATAAAGAAATCTCTTTTTGTGACTCTATTTTAAAACCCAATATACTTGATATATTAACTTGTTTCTTCTAAATACTTCTTAAAATAGACTAATGTGGTAGAAACACAATGGCTTGTGCTACAATTCAATTCTGGCACTAACCACCCAGGGTTACCACAGACCCCACAGGTTAAAGGTCATGCCCCCCAACAAGACCCCCCTTACATCAGATGCCAGGCATACTTCAGGTGTCCCCAGGCTATCCATGTTTCTAGATGACTGGCCATAAGTTTGGTAGTCACTGTGGTCCCCTCAGGTTTCAGAATTTGCTAAAATGATTCACAGAATTCAGGAAAATGTTATCCTTATGATTACTGTTTTATTATAAAGGATGAAAATCAGGAGACCCAGTCAAATGAAGAGATGCATGTGGAGAGATTGAGGAGGGATGAAGAACTTCCTTGACTTATTAAATCAGGCTACATCACCCTCCCATTTACATCAGTTTATTCACACTTGTGTTCAGAGTTTATTGAACTTCATTGAAGTTACATTACAGAAGCATGATTGATTAAGACACTGGCCACATGATTGACCTCAATCCCTAGCCCCATTCCCCTCCCTGGAGGTTGGTTTGGCTCCAAGTCCCAACCCTCTAATCATGAGGTCAGTCTTCCTGGTGACCAGGCCCCCATCCTGAAGTTAACTAGTGACCAACCTGGACTTATCTCATTAGCGTCATGATAGGAATAGCATAGTGATCCAATGCATTCCTGATTAACAAAGACTATTTTATCACTTGGGAAATCCCAAGGGTTTTAGAAACCCTGTGCTAGGAACTGGGACAAAATTAATTCTTTATTATGCAACAAAACCAAAACAAATTCAGTGTTATTTTTCCTTACCCTTTTTTTCTTTCTTCCTTTTTTCTTTCTTTTACTTTATCATCATTTTCCCTTTATACAAAGAGCTTTAAATAACACTGAAGTTACTTGTGCTTTATCATGAAGTGGAAAAATTAATACAAAAAATTATATATACAATGATATAAATCTCAAATGTTTCGTGTGTGTGTGTGTATGTGTTTTCCAGGTTTTATTTTATTTATTCTTATTGAGAGATAATTGACAAATAACATTATATTAGTATCAGGTGTACAACACAATGATTCAATATATATGTATATATTGCAAATGATAACCACAATAACCAAGTTAACATCCATCACTTCACATAGTTACAAATTTTTTCTTGTGATGAGAACTTTTAAGATCTACTCTCCTAGTGACTTTTAAATATACAATACAGTATTATTAACTATAGTCACCTTACTGTATGTTACATTCCCAGAACTTATTTTATAACTGCAAGTATATTTTTACTACCTTCAGCCATTTCACCAATTCACTGCCCTCCCCCCCTCAACTGTTTTTAAAATACCAAAAGGAAAAAGAAGAAAATATGCCAACATTTTAACTGGTGGGATTCAGAGAAATTTTCGTTTTCCTATTTCTAAACTTTTCTGTTCTTTCCAAATTTGCTAGCATGTATATCTTTTATAAACAGAAAGTTTAAAAAAAAGAAAACGAAAGAAAATATAAGTCTGGGCAGTTAGGCGGAATGATGCTGTGTAGAGGGCGTGTTTCTGTCCTACATTCTTTGAACACCCAGGAGGCTGAGCTGCCTCTGGTGAAGCTGGACCACCACTTGACTTCTTCACAGGGGGGCCCACTGACTCCATTTCCCCATGAGCTCTAAGACCACCAGTGAATTCTGCTTCTCTGTCATTTCCACTTGAATGTCCTGTAAAATCTACCATATTATCTGGTTCCACATGTGTATTTCTTGCAATCCCCAAAGGCAGCCAATACCATCACTATCAGTTTCCCATGTTTACAATTTCAGATTCCTCTTTTAAATTTCTTCTCATCCCTAGTCCAAGATATTGAACAGTGGTCAGTGGTCAGGTACCATCAATTCTGTGGTCTTTCCTTCTGTGCACGTCCTCCTGTCATGCCCATTCCCACTAAGGCAGACCTTCTTTCCCTTCATCAAGACGATAACAACAGCCCTCTGACTTGACTCCACTGTCCCCCCTCTGCCCCTACAATCCCTGTCATCTGTTTCAGGCAGACTGCCCATCTTCAATCAGAGCTCTGATTGTGACATTCCTTACTAAGAAGATTGGCAGTACTTCTTCCCTAAAGAACCGAGGCCAGCTGTAGTCCAAAGGCAACCTTCTCTTCTGCATTGAAGCCCGTTACCTGCATTGCCTGGGTGATGCATCCCTTATCCAACAACTGTCTCTCCTCTGACAACACAGCTCTGTTGACCAGGTCCATTGTTCTTTTTTTTTTTTTTTTTTTGGCGGTGTTGGGTCTTCATTGCTGCACGCGGGCTTTCTCTGTTGTGGTGCAGGGGCTGCTCTGCATTGTGGTGCGCAGACTTCTCATTGCGGTGGCTTCTCTTGCTGCAGAGCACAGGCTCCAGGCGTGCAGGCTTCAGTAGTTGTGGTGCATGGGCTTAGTTGCTCTGCAGCAGGTGGGATCTTCCCAGACCAGGTATCGAACCCATGACCCCTGCATTGGCAGGCAGATTCTCAACCACTGTGCCACCAGGGAAGTCCCAGGTCCACTGTTCTTACTGTTCATTCTCTTTGCTACCTAATTACTTTACTCCCAACTCATGTTGTTACATTTTAATTTTTATTTTAAACGTACATTATTTTATTTGAAGAAAGTGTAGAAAATATGGGAAAATATAAAGAAGATGAAAAATGCCCAGGATCCCACTATTTAGAGATAATCACTGTTAATATTTCAGTGTGTTTTCTTCATATTATTATTAAAAATATGATTTCCAAGATATGTGTAGTATTCTCCTTATGAATATGCTTTAATTTGCATGTATTTTCCTCCAATGGTGGATGCACAATTGGTCCCAGTTTTAGATTTTATAAACAAGTTTACATGAACATGATTTTTCAATAATCATTGCCTACACTAGTGATTACTCCTTTGAAATAGATTCCTAAGAGTGGGAATCCTGTGTCAAAGGGTATGGAGTCCTTCAAGACTTATAAAACATGATGCAATGTTGCTTTCCAGAGAGTTTTATACTAAAGAATATCATTTTTCCTAATCATTGCCAAATTATTAAGCCAAAAACTGCTATCTCACTTCATTTTGCTTTTAGTTATCAGAGAGGTTGAATACTTATGCATTATGTCTTGCCATTTTGATTTCTTATGCTCAGGGACTTAGACAATTTCTTATAATAAAGTGTATTGATTTTTAAGAGCCCATAGTAGATCAGGAGCCAGCAAACCAAGGCTCATGTGCCTAATCCAGCCACTTGTCTGTTTTTGCACAGGCCACAAGCTTAAGAATGTTTTTTACATTTTTAAATAGTTGAAAATTTTCAAAGAATAATATTTTGTGATGTGAAAATCTTATGAAATTCAAATTTTATTGTCCACAAGAATTGTTTTATTGGAACACAGCCACGATCATTTGTTGATATATTTCCTATGTCTGCTTTCATGTTAAAATTATGGAGTTAAATAACTGAGACAGAGACCTTCTGTCCTGTCAAGTCTAGAGTATGTGATCCTTCTGGGATTAACATATACACCCTACTATGTATATGTATATGTATAACTGAATCACTGTGCTGTACATCTGAAACTTACACAATATTGTAAATCAACCATACTTCAATAAAACAATTTTTAAAAAATAAAATACATGATCCTTTGCAAAACAAGTTGGTAACCCCTGCTATATGAAAGAAAAAAGGCATGTAAACATTTCCCCACTGTATTCTTAAACTTGGTATTTTCCCTTTATTTTTTTTAACCTCAGAAAATTTACCTCTTTATAGAGTAAAATAAGTTCTTTACTTTCTTCTTTGTCCAGTGTTTTCAGGTTTAAAAAGCACTTGTTTATTCAAGGATTGGTTAACTAGTAGGCAATACTGTTTTCCATAACTTTCATATGGTTTGCTTTTTTTGTATTTCGCTTCAGTTCATCTGTATTTTTGTACAATATGGTAAAATACATTTTATTTGAGAAAAGAGATATAGAGTTTATTATTCATTTGAAATATCACACACTTTAAAACATTTAAATTCTTTATTTAAAAAATTCAGTAGCACATTAACAGTTTGGTGGCAGTAAAAGAAGCCTACCACAGATATATATTTTGAAAAGCATTTACAAAAATACAACACACAAAGTCTATCTTGAATCTTTAATAATAAATGAATATTCAAAATATTTCCACCCCAACTCTCAAATTTAGTTTTATATAAGAAATTTTTTTTTACATATTTCTCCTGTAAAATGTGAACCATCTGCATACATTTTATTTAACTTAACCACATAGGCATTGATTCCAATTCTAAGAAGAGTGAAAAAAAATCCTACACTGTGTAGTTTTTGTATATTTGAGGACTGCTTTGAATATACATAAAACTCCAGAAAACCAATCAGCACCATCATTTTATATTTTGCTGAAAATACAACATTTATGGTACACCAAAAACTCTTAACCAATAAAACATTCATTTTCATTTTTGTTCAATGTGCCCAATACTCTTTGTTGATTTAAAAAATCCTTTCCATATTGAATTGTAAAACTCTCAGACAGAACTTTTAATGCAGGATTCAGGACTACATATTTTGTTCCACTGATTTGTACATTGACTTCTGAGCCATTAAGGCACTGCTTTTTATAGGCCTAAATTTGGGGATAAACGTATGATTTCTTTAATTAAGTTTTTCTGTACACAGTTAACTTCTCCTTCTTCTAATTTCAGATCATCTGTTCCTCCAGAGAGTGTCTCTATCTCTTCTTGTTGTCTTTTCAGCTCATCATTTGTTTACTCAGATACTTACTGAATGGCTAATATGGGCATGGGGCTGGAGACAAAAGTGTCAAAAGGACACAGTTTTTGCACCAAAAGTACATACAGCTTAGTGAGGAACACTGACACATACATAAATTAGAGGGCACCTGACCCATAATTTGGAAATCTAAGCAGATACTAGAAGTGAATAGCAGTCAGTCGGGCAAGGGAAGGGGAAAGTGTGGGAAATGCTTCCTAGGCAGGGGGACTGCACATGGTGCTAAGGTGATCAGGGAGCTGCAAGAAGCTTGTGCTGTTGCCCTTTGACCTTGGTCTCTTCTCTCCTTATCACTTTCTGTTCTTGTTTCATAGGGAAAATAATTTCTTGAAAATAATTGAAGATGCCAAATACTGTCCCCAAACTTTTTCTAGATCTAGATATTTGGTTGACATATTCTTTCATTTTTCTGAAATATTAATATAAATTTCATAGCTTTTTTGACTTTTGCTTTGTTTTCTTTTTTCTTTATGTAATTTCACATAAGAATACTGCTTTCTAGCTTGATAATGAAGATTCCTCTTGTTCCATTTAATGTGCTTTGGCTTCCGATCCAACCTTATAGAGGGGGAAAGTTGCTTCCAGGCTGATTTCCACTGTCTAATAAGTTTGGGTCTAGTGTGACACTTCTAGAAGGAGATGAAATAAAAGTATATTCCTTGGGCTATGTGAAAAATATAATCCTCAGAATACATTGCCATCAAGTTCTGTTTGCTCCCCTCCACTACCATCAAGAGCAATCTACTGGTGGAAATTATACCTCCACATATAACTTACTACCTGTAGTCTGCTTTCAATCAGGAGGAAGAAAGGTATAGAAAACATTTTCTCCACACTAACAAAGAGAAAAACTCCAGGTAAGCTGTGTTATCACAGTTGTGGTTGTTTTGAAGCCCACCAGGGTGCTGAGTACACAAAGAAATCTAAATAAATTAAATTCTAAAAAGGAATGAGCTCTTCCCAGGTGAGAAGAGACCCATGACCGCTTCCACCCCTGGGGACAAAGTAGGAAGAGCAGCAAACTTGCAATAGATGGGGATACAGATAAATAAACCAAAGTTTTAACAAGTGTCTCACTCCCACACATAATTTACCATGATGTATTAGAAACCCAAGCAGTATTGGTGTAAGGGTAGACTTTTATATCAGTGGAACAAAATAGGGAATCCATAAACAGGTCCACACGTATATGGTCAAGTGATTTGCAGCAAAGGTACCGAGACAATTCAACGGGGAAAGGAGATGCTTTTCTACCAATAGTGCCAGAGCATTTGGATATTCACATAAGAAAAGTGATTGAAAGTGAATTATAGGCCTGAATAAAAGATAAAAATATAAAGTCTTATGGAAAACAGAATATCTGTATAATAAGGGAAAGATTTCCAAGACAGGACAAAAGTACAGTAACCATTTAAATAAATGATAAATTGAGCATCATCACGATGAAAAAATCATGTTCACCCAAAGAGACCATTAAAAAAATCAAAAGGTAAGCCATATACTGGGAGAAAATATTTGCAATACATATATCTGAAAAAGAACTGATATATAAATGTTCCTTTATATCAATAATAAGAGGACAAACTACTCAATTTTTAAATATGAGCAAAAGACTTGACAAGAGCTTGCACAAAAGAAGATATAGAAATGGCCAGAAGCACATAAGAGGGAGCTCAATACCCTTAGTCATCAGGGAAATGAAATTTAAACCACATGAGATATTATTTCACACCCACTAGAATGGGTGAAATCAAGAAGTGACAATACCAAATTGTGATAAGATAGAGTGAGTTTGGAAAATGCTTTAACAGTTTTTTATAAAGTTAAACATTTGCTTACCTTATAATATGTCAACTCCATTCTTAGATATTTACCCAATAGAAATGAATAAATATGTTCACAAAAGGCTTGAACAACAATATTTATAGCAGATAGACGAGAGTGTATCAAGACGACACAGGAACCAACACTAAAGGGGCTTCTATTGATGAAAGACTGGATAATTTGAACATCAAAAGAATAAAAACTATAATCAATTGAAATTCAACAAATATATAAAAATCTTGGAGTCCAAAAATAATAGTAAAAATAAAAGAAAGAAAAAAGTCAACCATTTCAGTAGTGTTTGTATAAGGCAATATTCAGAAAACCAATATATAAAGGAAAAGAATCAAGCCTTTAGCTTTCCTTTCTTGTTATGTTATTTCAGGGCAACCAAGTTAATGATGAGGCTAATTCTTCTTTATGGAAGAATTCCAGCTAATAAAGGCAGAATAAAAGGTAGAATTATAAAAATGATCATTTTTATAATGTGATCACAGGGCCAGGCTAGGATCATCATTTGATTTGATATCCATTATGTGAAAGTGGATGTGGAATTTCATGTGTCTAAACATGCAACACTAAAAACAGGACAACCAGACATGTTCATTCTGTTCTAGTGGAATAAGCAATACACAGTACCATCTATCACACAATCTGATCATAAAATAAAACCATTAGATAGGAAGTCTGGGGAGAGAGGAACAAGTGAGTCTACACCTCAAGGAATAAATCAGCCAAGTCTTTCCTCAAGGAATCAATGAACCACATCTTTATGTGGGAAATAGGACAAATAACACACATCATTTAATAAATAAATAGCATGGGGAAAAAATTGAGGGGCAAAATGATATAAATGAAAAGAAAATTGTGTTAGTTCAACTCCTCCAAGAAACAAGAGATTTATTTAGGTGAAATGCCTATAAAGTAAAAAGAGGAGAGAAAAGGAGGAAATGCAAAGAGAATGCGCCATCTGTCTATCTCCCCTTTGTGTTTTAATATCTATATGTCTTCACATGGCCTTCTTAAGGACATCAGTCATAGGGTATAAGACCCGCCTTAATCCAGTATGACCTTATCTTAACTAATTGCATCTGTAAACACCTTACTTCCAAATAAGATTGTATTCTGAGGTTCTGGATGGACATGAATTTGGGCGGAAAGTATTTCAGCCAGGACAGTATACAACCAAGAGAAATGAAAACATGTTTGTACAATATTTTGTACATGAATATTCATACCATTATTATTCATAATAGCCAAAAAGGTGAAAACAACTCAAATGTCCATCCATTGATGAATGGTTAAAAAATGTGATATATCTATAAATGGGATATATTCCTGTAATAAAAAGGAATAAAGTATTGATGCAGGCCACCACATGGATGAACCTCAAATACATAATGCTAAATGAAAGAAGCCAAACACATTTTGTATGATTCCATTTATGAAATGTCCAAAATAGGCAAGTATATAGAGCTAGAACATAGATTAGTGGTTTCCAGGGGCTGACAATGAGGAACTTGTAGGGACTGACTGCTACTGAGTATGGTGTTTCTTTCTGATGTGATATGTTCTAAAATTGATTGTGATGATGGTTGCATGATTCTGAATATGCCAGAATTCATTGAAATGTAAATTTTATATAGGTGAATTACATGGTATGGGAATTATATCTCAATAAATATGTTATGAAATACATACATGTGACACAGACTGCAGGCTGTGCGTCAGAATCCACACATGCTTTCTCTCAGTAGGGTTGTAGTCAAGTGTTTGGTCATCCAGTTAGCAGCACATCTCCCAGCCCATGCCCCTGCAGTCAGGGTAGCCAAGAGTTAAGTTCTTCCTAGTGGAATGTTAGTGGTAATGACCAAGTGTGCCTCACAAGCCAGAGTCTTAAAACTGTAGCATTTTCCTCTATGCTTTGTCTGCTTCCCAAGAGCTGTAACACAGAAATATCTGAAATCTTTCTTCAACCAAACAAAAAAGGATCAAGTTCTAGATGGCATGTAAACAAGAGAGAAGGAACCTTGCTCCTTGAATGGCCATGTGGAGCCAAGAGCTTATATATATATTTCCTGGTCTTTTAGGTGAGAATGAATAAACATCTTTGTACTTAAGGCACTGAATTTTTATTGATTCGCTTCCTTACAGCCACTTTTCCTTGTCCTTGACTAATACAACACTATCCCCAGCTGTTTGATACCTGTTCTTGTCATGACCTACTGCAGAGATGGGACTTGGAAAAGGGACAACCATGAAGCTCTCTACAGATCATCATATGAATTCCTCAAAAGGCATTTAACTAGAAGTCTTATTGATGACACCTGGGAGAAACTCTGCTTGTTTTGAAAATAGAAAGTGATAAGGGTATAGAAAAAGGAAAAGACATGATCAAGGGAATTGAGTAAGGATAACAATTATAGAGTTAAGGGAGTTCAAACTAGGAGGAAAAAACCTGAAAAACAGAGAGAAAGATGGACAGTCCAAGGATGTTATAGAACATTATTTCATCAATTCCACATTGCCAATATGTGACATGATTTTTTGAGGGGGAGGGGTGCAAAAATCTTTATTTGAAAAAGCTAGAGGTTGGATGTTTGGAGCAGCCCCATAAGCAAGCTGTGCTCCAGATACATGGTTCCCTCCCGTTGTGAGCAGAATCTTAAGATGGCTTCCAAGACCTTTGCTCTTTGATGATACTCCTGAAATTACAATATTTTATATTGCAAAAGGGAGATTATGGAGGGCGTGGGGGTTCTAATTTAATCATGCAAGCCCTTTAAAAGCAGAGTGTTCTTCAGCATAAATCAGTAGCCTTTTGACTACACAGGATGACTCTAAAATGTCCTCAAATATTCTCCACCCCCCCCCAGTTTTATTGAGACATAATTAAACTATAACGTTGTGTAAGTTTAAGGTGTGCAATGTGTTGATTTGATACATTTATATATTGCAAAATGACTACCACCATAGCATTAGCTAACACTTCTACCCCATCACATAAATACCACCCATACTCTTTTGCTAGGGTCCTGATACCTGTCTATTTTTGGTTAACTCCCTGGATTTAGCTCCCTCTCTTCTCACTTCCTGGCGAGTGACTTGCTCTGATTAACCAGGAGTGTGCATGAAGCTGAAGGCTGAGCTGGTAGGCTGCTCAGTGTGGTCTCCCAAGCACAGGTAGGGCCTCTATGGAAGCCAGTTCCTGAGAGTACCATAACCTTTTAGGTCTTGGTACTTCCATTCAATAATATCAGTTCAAGCTAGTTGTAGAAAGTAGGCTAGGTGTCAGGGTGGGGGAGGGTGTCTGTGACCATGAGCAACTTTCTTTGACTTTATCAAATCTAATTTTATAAAGTGTGAAACTCGGGTACTAATCCCTACCTTGTTATGAAGGTAATATATGTGTGAAAGTTTTCTAAGCCATTACGAGAGAGAAACTAGTATATAATCCGAGTGTTCATCACCACCATCACAACCACCATCACCACCACCGTCATTGCCATCATCACAACCACTACCACCACCACCACCATCATCACCATCATCATCATCAACACTACCACCATCACTATCACCATCACCATCATCACCAGCTTCATCATAACAAAGTTGGTCTAAAAAGTGAGTGATCTGGTTTGATACTTCAAATGAGCCAAATCAGATCACAGCAGGCTGATCATAGCACTTAATCTTCCTATTTGAGAATGTTTTTGTGCTGGCCAAGGTGAGAAATTAGCTGTTTTTTAGATCCCATAGTCTAATATGTATTAGATATCTGCAACTGGCTGGTGTCAAGAAAATGGAAGGATGTAGAAAAGATCACACACTTGCCTGGTGGCTGAGGTCAACATTAAAAATGGACAAAAAAACTACTCTTTCATTTTTCTCACTTTTCAAATAGGTAAGAATTGATTTTCAGCTACCAAAAGCAGCAATCTTTCAGTCAGCCACCTGTGGAATTTAAGGTATTATGCATGATTAATTACCAAATAATTCAGGCAGGACTCTTTGTAAGGAGAGCATTTTAAGCCTTTCTGGTGGCAGACTGTGCTGCTAACAAGAAAAAGAGATACTTTAATATTGTTCAGTTTCTAAATACATTTCCTTTAAGAAAAACTTGTGCTGGCACAAAAAATATGTGCTGTCTTCCTCTGGGATTTTTGATATGGCCATCTTAAAGTGATGGTTACTTCCCATCTTGCCAAGTGACGGGGTACATCAAGGTGCACAAGAAATGCCGTAAAGCAGACTGACCTTCTTTTCATCTTTTCTTTGTAGAAGTTGTCTATGCAACATATTAAAAATCGACCTTTACCTTGAAATGTTCAAATTCTTTCAGAGTTAATAGGTTTATTAAGAAGCAGATTTTGTTTTAGAAAGAGATTTAATTCTAGAAACGCAATTGCCTCAACATCATTTTATAGGGAAATGTTTTTTTACAGCCAGTATTATAGCAAAACGCTGCCTCATGAAGAAAACAGAACTGCTGGAGCATTGGTGGAATTGTTATCAACCAAACTGGGATCCATGTGCCCACGAGCAATAAAGCCAATCTACTGACACCAGGTTGTGGTGAAAGAAAGTGCAGCTTTAATTGCAGGAGCCAAGAAAGGAGTCTAGGCAGCTGGCACTTAAAAGATCCAAACTCCCTGATGGCTTTCTGGGAAATGTTTTTAAAGACAGGGTGAGGGAGGGGTGTTGTGGGGTGTGTGATCCACTAGTGAACATTCTTCTGACTGGTTGGTGATGAGGTAATCAGGAGTCAATACCATCAACCTTCTGGTTCCAACTGGTCTGTGGTCTATGTGCTTGTGGGCAACATAGAGTTAACTTCTTCCACCTGATGGCGGTTTCAGTATCTGCAAAACAGCTCAAAGGACATGGCTTAGAACATTATCTGTAGTTCTTGAGGAGGAACTAAAGGTCCTTGACTTTGTTTAATGGCTAAAGTATTATTATTTTTTCTTGCTTGACTGTTTTCCTTTCTTTCTGCATGTTCTCACTTCTCTGATTAAATTCACTCTTTGGAACTCAGGGAAGGCCCAGGAGGCTAACGTTTTTCTACAGACAAGAGGCAGGTGGAGGGCGTGGGGTGGCCGGAGGTCTGTTCCAGGAAGATCCCATAGGGTACTACTCAACCGAGGTAGGGGCATAGGGTGCAGTTTGAGAAGCACAATCACAAAGCTGGTTGAGGTGATCCTCTTCCTGCTCTCCACGTCATGGTGTCTTACTGAGTGAATTTTGGGTCCTCCTAGAAAACCACTGAAAAACCTCTCACTCCACAGATAATGATTACTCTAAAAAGGTAAGTCATAAAATACAAGTGACCATGGTTGCAGTACCGCTCAATGGACTGTCATGCCACCATCAATGTTCAGTTTATGAAAATAGCCTGGAAAATATGATAGAATGTTAAGTAATAAAATTAAGAAGTAAAACTGTATGAACAGTATATCCTATCTCGTTTAACACTTTTTAATTGTTTAAAAAAGCACTGAAAAGAAATAGACCATATGATTCTTATTTTACTTTTTCTCCGTTTGCCAAATGCTTTTACTGAGCCTGTATTACTTTCATAGCAATAAAGGAAAAGACTGAAAACGAGAGTAAGAAGAAGAGAGCAAGGCCCGTAGTGTGGGTGAGGCTGTGCTCCTGACAGGCTGGGGGTCTGAGCTCAGGCCCTCTCACACCTCCCTTTTCTCTCCAGAGAAGGTGGGTAAACACTGGAATGAATTCCAGCACATGAGCATGAAGGGCATTTCCAGACCTGTTTACTTATCCATTCTCGTTTCCTAGGTGAAGGTGCTTGAGGGCAGAAACCTAAATTCATTGCTAGGGCCATGAGTGAAGGCAGGTTTACTCAGATACGGGGTACATCTTTAAAATAGACTTTGAGCATTTTCAAATTATTCTCACTGAGGCATGGAAGGTATTGTTCTCGGAGAGATAGCAGTCTTGAAGCAGGATCTTATTTCCCTGCCCAGGTATTGAACCTAGCCACTAGTCCATAAGGGGCTAGAGGCTATAAACAAAGTTCCCTGGTTCTTACTCTGTTTGAAAGCAAATATGTTTCAAGGAGGCAAAAACTGCAAAAACAGGTACAAATTTTATTACTAGAGACACATGTACAACATATGAGAGAGCACACAGAGAAACAGTTTATTTATTTAAGTCAGAAGCAAGGCAGAAGTACACACCCAGAGAGGAGTGCAGGCATCCTGAATGACGAGCGCAGTAAAGAGGTGATTGAAATCACTTACATAGGGCAGTCCTTCCGGTCTTTGTTTACATTGGGCCAAGTATCTTGTTTCTTTTTTCACACCTGACTGGCCCTGGGACCCTCCCCAACATGCATATGCAACTTTTTGCTAAGATGTATCCCACCGCAGAGGCCTGTGGGGGTATGTCCACACATTACAGGGTGGTGCCCCCTCCCTTTTTGACCCTCAAGGAGCCTTCCTGTGCATGTGCAGACAGGGAAATTTTCCTTGACCTCAGGAGTGGTCATCTTATCTCTTTACTTCAGCAGAGCTCAGCTTCTGCCACTAGCTTTATCCTTGGAACATCTGGGTGAGAACAAAACTTCAATTTGACTCCACTTGACAGACACCAACTGTCCGGCCCAGGGGCCCTTCTATCTCCTACCTCAGTATGACATTGTTTATGTGGCTTTGGTCTTCCCAACTGGGGTGGCCAGCCTTTCATAGAGGGAAGCGTTCCATGCCCAGCTTTCAGGACCCCCAAACCCACAGCACGGCTGGAGGGCACTGCTGTTTGCAGAAAAGACCTGGTCCGCAGTGGGGCATCAGATGAGAGTGACCCACAAAATCAAAGTGCAGGGTCCTGTACTGTGGCTGCCACTAATCCAAATGCTTTGTCCAGCCACCACGTCCAGCCTTCCAGCAGTGGGACACCCCTGGCCCACCACCCCAGCTGGTTCTCTCTCCAGGCCCCTTCTCTGTCTGCTCTCTATAAAGCCACTCTCTCAACACTCTTGCTAGTTAAAGCACCAAGGCCTTATAACTCCTCAGGGAAACTTTCCCACCCTCTGAAGTCCTTCCCCAAATGCTTAGTGCCTGTCTCTCACATTCCTATAACTAACGTCCAATCATTTGCCATCACTTCCTCAATGGCTGCCCTTCCTGAAATTCTGCTAGGCCACAGAGAGAGGAATCACATCTGGTCCACACAACATTATACCCTCAGCCTTTGGCACAATGTCAAACACACAGTAGGTGCTCCATAAATGCTGCTGGCTGATTTGTGGACTGACTCGACCCTGAAGCCACGCCCTTACAAACATTCTGCGGAAGTGTGCTGCCCAGCCCCAGGTTAGAGAACATGAGTGTGTGAGTAGGTGTATGTGCAGCTGAGTGTGTAAGTGTATGTGTAGGTGTGACAGTGTGAGTGTGAGCCTGATTGTGTGTGAGTGTGGGGTCTGGGTGTGTGAATCTGAGTACATTGTACGTGTGGGTGTGAGTGTGTGTGCACTCCATCTCTGCACTTGTTTGAGCATAAGACCAAAGATTTCAAAGCAAGCAAAGGGCAACCCATGTTAATTCTGTTCAGATGCTTCCAAAGTTCACATCTTTCTGTATTAAAGATACAGCCCAACCCTGTTCCTTGTGTTTTCTAAAATGTGCATGTATTCAAATCTAAATAAAGGTTGACATTTGGCTTTGGAAACAGCAGTGAGCTATCAGCTTAGCCTCTGAAAATCTCTGTAGCTGTTCTGATTGCTTCTTTCACTTGGTTCTGAAGAATCTATATTTCACAGCCTCTTTTTCTAAATCATTTACTGTCCCTGTAAACCTTCCAGGCTAAATACTCACTGAATGCAGTTGGTGCATCTGATTCAGCCCCTTCCTAAAGGTCGGGAGCCAGTGCTCTCCTATTCTCCACTCTGTGCTATAATCCAGTGCAGGCTGCACTGAACAAGCCTGTCCTGTGTGCAGCCCTGCATTCGGAGTGTGTGAGCACCAAAGCAAATAGAGCAGTGACCAGCCTCAGAGAGCTTACAGTCTGATTCAAGTCTAGAAACCACCCCCCAACAGCAGGTGCCGAGCCCCAGGTTTTATTGTCTGGTGAGTATCCAGGGGGCCCTGCCCTTGTCATCTGAAGAGTCCAACCGTACAGCCTGGCAAGGGCAGATGGGGGCACTTTGTGATTGGGATCATTTGAAAGACAGGATTCTTCTCTCCCATGTTCCCCCAGACAGTGTGCTTCAACCTGGGCCCTCCTTAGCACTCCCATTCCTCTTCCTCCAAATGTTGGGGGGCTCCACCCTGTCCCCCCAGATGTTTCAATGACAGGACGCTGCATGCCCTCCCCCCCATAACTGACAGTCTCAGAAGACAGCCCACGTTCCATTAAACTTCTTTTCCTTACCCTCCATTATTTGAATTTATCCCCATCATACTAAGTAGCAAGCCTCTTTAAAAATGGCTTCTTAAGAGTAGAAACAGCATTTTTTTATTTTTTAGATTTTTTAATTTAATTTTTTATTGAAGTATAGTTTGATTTACAATGTTGTGTTAATTGCAGCTGTACAGCAAAGTGATTCAGTTATACATATATATACATTTTTTTCTATATTTATTCTTTTCCATACCATAAGATATTAAATATAGTACAGAGAACTATAGGCAACAGTATTTCAATTGGAACTTTACCGGTTTTCGAGCTCTTTTCCCTAGCTTTGCCTCATTTGAGTTGCTCTACTTCCATAGCCAACAAGTTCTGGGTATGTGACCTCAAGCAACCGTGTTGCAGCGGGGCTGGGGTTGAAGCAGTGGGGGCCTCCCACCCCTACCAGCAAAAGGAAAGCCGTCCTACCAGCCTGGCTCCTGCACAGTGGCGCTCGCTCAAGGAGAGGTGTGTAGGTCACTGTGTTCAGAGGAAGGGAAGGAATCCAGGCTGTCCTGTCTCAGAAAGTTCAGTCCCACAGGGTTAGTCAGTCATGTGACCTCTGGCTGAACTATGTATGCTGAGAGGGCAGAGGGGCTCTGCCAGACAAGCCAGGTGATCTGTGAGGTGACCATTGTTGAGATGTGGTGGGAGGTTTGGGTGTGTGCCAGATAGGAGCGCTGGACCTTTTTTGTCAGAGCATGAGACCCAGAAAGCCAAGGCACCTTTGGATGACCAGCATCAGCCCTGGGACAAGGCAGCAGAGCCTCCAGTGGGAGGTGACAGAGTGCTAGATGGAGAATGCTGAGGAGCACAGGAGAGCCAGGGGGAGCCCTTGGCAATGGGAGAAGGACAGGGAACCAGAGGAACCAGAAGGTAGTACCCTGTTCTCAGGGAAAGCAATTCTCCAAAGCTGATTTAAGGATGTCCCCATTTAGATATGATTAATTTTTAAGTAGCTTTCAGGCAGAAGGGGAAAAAAAACAAGGTTGAGTGAATGCATTTGTTATCTCTAAACATTTTGTGGCAATAAACTATCATAAATTTTATTATGTTTATATGCATATTAATTTTATTATATTCTATTTGGAATACTTAGTATATTTGTATATAGTCCAACAGAACCAGAACAATAAGATGAAAAGAGGTGTACTCCTTTTGATGAAGAAATCAGTTATTTTTAGTCTTGAGCTAAATTTCAGTCAATTCGACTATTCTTTGTACAAACCTAGCAACTGATATGTTTTTCCAACCCCAGTTTTTTAAAAAATCGAACATTTACTCCAAGTGCAATTATCAAAAGGCTTTTTAGACATAAGATAGAATGTTCCAGGGAATTCTCTGGCGGTCCAATAGTTAGGACTCCACCTTCTCACTGCTGAGGGCCTGGGTTCAATCTCTGGTCGGGGAATTAACATCCACAAGCCATGTGGTGCGGCCAAAAAAAAAGTTCCAGCTAATTACAAATGTGACCCCCTAAAGGCCATTTAATGAGACAAACTTATAAACTCAGAGTTCATAAGAATCATCTACTGGTCAAATTTTTCCAGCGAATAGCACAATATCCATGCAACTCCACGTGGACAAACACAAAGCATTTTCCCTAAGAGGTTATGTTTTTAAATTCTTACCAAGCCTGGCCTTTCTTGTTTGCAAATGGTAGTTGCTACTATCACAGACAACTATGATGAAAAGACTGACGATAGGAAACACTGTGTTATTATCTATCAAAATTTGACATATATGTTTACATTTCTTTCTTATAAGAAATTAATACATATTGACTATTTTTCTGTAATCTTCAAAAATTTACAGGTATGTAAAAAGACAATCTAGATATTGTGACACACCAACCTGCTGAACTAAAATGGCAGATAAAATATAGGAGGAAATATTTTTATATGCCACAATAATTTGGCAATTGAAGTCATTATATTCAGCAGCTAAAACCAAAGTGAGAGGTGGAATCCAGGGAGGTAGCCAGTTTACTTTGAGAGCATCTGGCAAACCCACTGAACTTCAGCTTTGAGTTGCAGTGCCTGATGGAGCAGGGTGAGGAAGCTCAGAGCCTGCCCAAACTGGCACTTCCCCCACCCCACACAGTCTTTGCTGTGTGGAACCCATCATCCCCAGGTCTGCAAAGACAGCTTGTTGTGTTAAACCTTAGCACTGAGCACAATGGAAAGTATTACTGCCAATAATCCATGATCACCAGTCAGTCCTCAGGAGAGTTTTCAGCCCAAATTTGGATTCCTCAGGTGCTCAGAAAAGCTTCAAGTTGAAAATTCAGTTTAAACTAATCTCTGGCTGATGGTGTTCAGTGGAAGAAGGAAGTTTGAGTCTTCCATGAAGGACCTCTGAGAATTCCCATAGGGAAGATTCAAGGCAAAATGATCACGAAATTCACAAGGAAGTAAACGGCAAACCAGACCTGTAAAGATGTCATACAGGGGAAATTCAGACCTGTAATTCAAAACAGATGAGTTTATTATTTTTAAAGTGCTAAAAGGAAAAATTAAAAATATGAATAGAGAGCAAGAGATTTTATATATCTATTAAACAAGCAGCTTTGAAAGAAACCCAAATAGAACCTTTAGAAGTGAAAAATATATAAACTAAAAATAATCAGTTTAACATTAAGCTAGAGAATTAGTGGAATGAAAGTTTGTTTTGAAGAAATTATTCCAAATGTAGCACAAAAATACAAAAAAATGGGAAATGTAAAAAAGAGGTCAGTGTATAGAGTAGAAACTATGAAAAGTTTTAACATATGCAATCAGGGTTCAGGAAGAAAAAGAGAGAAAAATGGGATAGAGGCAACATTTGAAAAGATAATGTCTGAGAAATTTCCAGGATTGGTTACAGATTACAATCCACAGGATTAGAAAAACAACAACAGCAACAACAACCTGATTTAAAAATTGGCAGAAGACCTGAATAGACACTTTTCCAAGGAAGATATTCAGATGACTAACAGGCACATGAAAAGATATTCAACATTCCTAATTATTAGAGAAATGCAAATCAAAGCCACAGCCAGATATTACCTTATTCCTGTCAGAATGGCTATCATCAAAAAGTCTATAAATAAAAAATGTTGGCAAGGATGTGGAGAAAAGGGAACCCTGGTACACCATTGGTGGGAATGTAAACTGGTGCAGCCTTTATGAAAAATAATATGGAGGCTCCTTTAAAAAAATAAAAATAAAGTTACCATATGATCCAGCAATCCCACTCCTGGGCATATATCTGGAAAAGATGAAAACTCTAATTCAAAAAGATACATGCACCCTAATGTTCATAGTAGCATTATTTGCAATAGCCAAGATATGAAAGCAACCCAAGTGCCCATCAACAGATGAATGGATAAAAAAGATGTGGTATATATATACAATGGAATACTACTCAGCCATTAAAAAAATGAAATTCTGCTATTTGCAACCACTTGGATGGACATGGAAGCAACCTAAATGTCCATCATTGGATGAATGGATAAAGAAGGTGTGGCACATATATACAATGGAATATTACTCAGCCATAAAAAGAAATGAAATGGAGGTATTTGTAATGAGGTGGATGGAGTTAGAGTCTGTCATACAGAGTGAAGTAAGTCAGAAAGAGAAAAACAAATACAGTATGCTAACACATATATACGGAATCTAAGGAAAAAAAAAAAAAAAAAAAAGGCCATGAAGAACCTAGTGGCAAGACGGGAATAAAGACACAGACCTACTAAAGAATGGACTTGAGGATATGGGGAGGGGCTGGGGTGAGATGTGACAGGGTGAGAGAGTGTCATGGACATATATACACTACCAAATGTAAAATAGATAGCTAGTGGGAAGCAGCCGCATAGCACAGGGAGATCAGCTCGGTGCTTTGTGACCACCTAGAGGGGTGGGATGGGGAGGGTGGGAGGGAGGGAGATGCAAGAGGGAAGAGATATGGGAACATATTGTATATGTATAACTGATTAACTTTGTTATAAAGCAGAAGCTAACACACCATTGTAAGGCAATTATACTTCAATAAAGATGTTTAAAAAAAATAAAAAAAAAAAATGAAATTCTGCTATTTGCAACCACTTGGATGGACCTAGAGAGTATTATACTTAGTGAAATAAATCAGGCAGAGAAAGACAAATAGTGTATGTTATCACTTATATGTGGAATCTAAAATAATAAAATGAATGTATATAACAGAACGGAAATAGACTCACAGATATAAAGAACAACCTGCAGAATTAGAAAGACAAATGGATCCCACACAGGATAAATAAAAACAAATCTACCCCTAGGCAGTGAAATAATTTTATACATCATAATAATATATCTTTCAAAATATGGGAAAAATAAAGATATTTTCAGTTAAGTAATAACTGAGCAATCTTGCCACCTATAGACCATAACTAAAGGAATTTCCAACAGATGATCTGAGATATACTTATTAAAGAGCAAAAGAAGTTTTAAGTTTGTCATCAAATATAAAAATATATCAATCTGTAAATCAATAATAATGTCTTGTGAGATTTTAAAACTATAAGACAAAAGGAAAATTAAAATAGGTGGCAAAACAATCATAACATGTAAGTCAGAAAGTGGATTGTTGTACTCTGTTCTTAGCAAGGTCCGCCCTTGAGAAAAACTAGTTAACCTGCTGGAGTTTTATCAGAACCTAACTGACCTGGGTAAGGGAAATACCCAACTCTATCCCACTTTAGCCATCCTGTAACACCTAGGGGGAGGAAGCACTGAGAAGCATATGTGAAGTTCAGAGTCCAGAGGCACAGGCTCACTAAAGACTGAGACTTAATTATAGGACTATAAAAGCATTTCCCCTCCCCACACTTCACCACCACATTAGTAAAGACCAATTTACAGTGGGTCCTTTATCCAGTACACCATGTCCAGCTATCCAGAAAAAAATTACAAGACATAATAAAGGGCAAAAAATACAATTTGAAGAGACAGAGGGAGCATCTGAACCAGACTCAGATATGGCATGAATGTTGGAATTATCAGACAAAGAATTTAAAACAATGTGATTAAGATACTAAGGGCCCTAATGGATAAAGTAAGCAACGTGCAAGAACAGACACCCAGTGTAAGCAGAGAGATGGAAATTCTAAGAAAGAACCAAAAAGAAATGTTAGAAATCAAAAACACTATAACAGAAATGAGGAATGACTTTGAGGAATTATTAACAATCTGGACATGGCTGAGGAAAGAACCTCTGAGCTTCAATCTCTAGAAACCTCTGAAACTGAAAAGCAAAAAGAAAATAGCTGGGGGGTGGGGGAAACAGAAGAGAATATCCAAGAACTGTGGAACTACTATAAAAAATATAACTTATGTGCAATGGGAATTCTAGAAGGAGAAGGAAGAGAGCAAGGAATAGAAAAAAAAATATCTGAAACAATGACAGAGAATTTCCCCCAATTAATACCAGATACCAAATCACAGAATCAGAATCTCAGAGAACATCAAGCAGGATAAATGCAAAAAACAAAAACAAAAACCAAAAAACCAATACTTAGGCATCATTTTCAAACTACAGAACATCAGAGATAAAGAAAACATTCTGAAAGAAGCCAGAAAATTAAACACTTTACCTAGAGAGGATTATATATTATATACTATTAAACCTGACTTCTCCTCAGAAACCATGCAAACAAGAAATATTTAGAGTTGAGATTATAAAAAAACAAAAAACCACTAACCTTGAATTCTGTACTCTGTGAAATTATCCTTCAAAAGTATAGGAGAAATAAAGACTTTCTCAGGCAAACAAAAATTGAAGGAAGCTGTTGCCAGTGCCTTGCAAGATATGTTAAAAGAAGTTCTTCAGACAGAAAGAAAATTATATAGGTTAGAAACTTGGATCTACATAAAGAAAGGCAGAACACTGGAGAAGGATTAAATGAAGGTAAAATTAAAACTTTTATTATTTTTAATTGATCTAACAGATAACAGGTTATTCAAAATAATAGTAGCAACAATGTTTTCTGTTATATACATATATGTACGCTTATGTATATGTGAAAAGAATGATACAAGGAATGAGAGGTAGGAGTTAGGATTATTTTGTTATTATAAGATACTTGCACTACACTTTGTGCAGTATAGTGTTATTTGAAAGTGGACTTGGATTAGTTGTAAATGTATATTGCATATTTTAGGGCAACCACCAAAAAACGTAAAAACGAAGTATAACTGATATGTTAACTAAGGAGAGAAAATGGAATCATATACAATGCTCAATTAAACCAACAAAAGGCAGGTAAAGAGTGGAAGACAAAAATAGGAATGAAGAACAAGGGCAACAAAAAATAGTAACACATATGGTAGATATTAATCCAACTGTATCAATAATCACTTTGATTGTCGAGAGTCTAAATGCACCATTTAAAAGACAGATTGTCAGAGTGGATCAAGAAAGAAGATCCATATGGTAGTTCTATTTGTAGTTTTTTAAGGAACCACCATACTGCTCTCCATAGTGGCTATGTCAATTTACATTCCCACCAACAGTGCAAAAGCATTATACCCTGAGAAAACCATAATTCAAAAGGACACATGTACCCCAATGTTCATTGCAGCACTATTTACAGTAACCAGGACGTGGAAACAACCTAAATGTCCAATGACAGATGAATGGATAAAGAAGATGTGGTACATATATACAATGGAATATTACCCAGCCATAAAAAGGAACAAAATTGGGTTGTTTGTAGAGATGTGGATGGACATAGAGTCTGTCATACGGAGTGAAGTAAGCCAGAAAGAGAAAAACAAATATCATATATTAACGCACATATGTGGAATCTAGAAAAATGGTACAGATGAACCTATTTGTAGGGCAGAAATAGAGACATAGACATAGAGAATGGGCATGTGGACACAGTGGGGGAAGGGGAGGGTGGGACAAATTGGGAGATTAAGATTGACATATATACACTACCATGTGTAAAGTAGATAGCTAGTGGGAATCTGCTGTATAGCACAGGGAGCTCAGCTTGGTGATCTGTGACGACCTGGATGGGTGGGATGGGGGTGGGGTGGGAGGGAGGTCTAAGAGGGAGGGGATATATGTATACATATAGCTGATTCACTTCATTATACAGCAGAAATTAACACAGCATTGTAAAGCAATTTTACTCCAATTTAAAAAAAAATTTTAAAAAGAAACAAGATCCAACTCTGTGTTGCCTACAAGAAACCCATTTTAAATACAAAGATGCATATAGATTAAAAGTAAATGGGGGAGGGGCATGATGGGTTAGGAGATTAAGAGATACAAACTACTATGTATAAAATAAGTAAGCAACAAGAATATATTGTACAGCTAAGGGAAATATAGCCTTAATTTTGTAATAATTTTAAACAGTATAAGTTATAAAAATATTGAATCACTATGTTATACACCTGAAACTAATATAATATTGTGTATTAATTACAGTGTAATTAAGACAAGAAAAAGCAAAAAAAGGCATCCAAATCAGAGAGATAGAAATATAATTGTCTTTGCAGATGATATGATCTTCTATAGAGAAAATCCTAAAGAGTCCACTAAAAAACTGTTAGAACTAATCAATGAATTCATTAAAGTTGCAACATACAAAATCCACATACAGAAATCACTTGTTACATTTCTACACATTAACAATGAAATAGCTGAAAAGAAATAAAGAAAACAATTCCATTCACAATAGCAATAAAACCATAAAATACATAAGAACAAATTTAACTAAGGAGGTGAAAAATCTGTATGTTGAAAACTATAAGACTTTGATGAAAGAAATTGAAGACACAAATAAATTGAAAGATATTTTGTGTTCATGGATCAGAATAATTAATATTGTTAAAATGTCCATACTACCTAAAGCTGTCTATAGATTCAATGCAATCCTATCAAAATTTCAATGGTATGTTTCACAGAAATAGAAAAAACAATGCTAGAATTCATATAGAACCACAAAAAAAACTCCAAGTAGCCAACCAATCCTACACAGTAGGACCTTGTTGTTTATTTTAGATATAGTAGTTTGTATCTGCTAATCCCAAAATCCTAACTTATCCTCCTCCACCCCCTTTCCCCTTTGGTAACCATAAGTTTGTTCTCTATGTCTGTTAGTCTGTTTCTATAAAAACTTTAATTCTTGATAACTAGACGTATGATCCTGGTTCAAAATATATACTGATGAAACCAATGAGATGGGAAACAAAGTGAACAAAGGGGTGATGGTTTTAAATTTTTAGTTTTTAATGGGAAACAGCAAGAAAGCAATTTACTACTGATGCTGTAGATTGAATAATGTCCATTTATATATTATAGAGCTGAAAATAATACTCTACCTGTGATTACTTCCAGATAACATGAGATTGGAGCAAAGGCAACTGTCAGGCACAAGGGACTCCAAACCTAGCATGAAGAAGCAAATTTCTTCTAAGTTAATCTCTGAAGGAACTCCTGAGGCCTTGTTTATAGATTGAAGTCGAAAGTGAAGTTTGAAAAAATGTTGTCATTGGGCAATTTTATCACTTTCTTAGTCAGTGAATTGATCTGACAATTATATGCTTTGAGAGATGGTTATGGAGCTGCCTTCATTGGTAGTTTGTCTTCCACAAGGCAAGTGTCCCCTCTGAGCAATGGTTGCTGGGTTTAACATCTCCAGACACAACTTCATAGAGACGATGACCATAACATTAACATGCTTCACAGAAAAGCCATCAGAAAGGGGCTAACACTATAGATTTGAAATTTATCTCTTAAACAATACTAATACTTTGGTATAGACTGATTCATCAAACACTGTTCTGGATTTCTGGGTCCTCCTTGGTGTGAAATATTGATCCCCATTGTCCCAGAGAACTTCCATCTTTCAGAGAGTTGTCAGGAGTTGTGAGATAATGGGTATTTGGGTCAGACACAGGCAGCAGGGTTCCCACATGTGTGAATTGTAGTTACTTGGTGTACTACATGTGGATAATTGCATCAAATGCAAACTCTGCTGCTAGCTCTTCAGCTCCCAAATCACCCCATGAGTAACAGCTGTGCAGCATGATCAAGTCTGCTGGTGATGCGCCACTGAGCATCCATCCGTCATCAGTTCACATGCAGACAGCAAAGCATGTAACAAGGTTGCCCCTTGTCTCCCAGCAATAAACCCACCTGATATTTTACAAAAATGGATCATTGAAAGAGGGAATTGGCCAGCAAAGATAAAAGTTCAAAAATGAAAAGTGGTAACAGTTGAAGAGAAACTTGAATCAAAAGTGCATAGACCTAGAGATTATCATACTCAGTGAAGTAAGTCAGACAGAGAGGACAGAAATCAGATGATATCACTTATAGGTGGACTCTAAAAAAATGATACAAATGAACTTATTTACAAACAGAAACAGACTCACAGGCATAGAAAACAAATTTGTGGTTACCAAAGGGGAAAGGTGGTGGGGAGGGATAAATTAGGAATTTGGAAGTAACATATACACACTGCTATATATAAAATAGATAAACAACAAGGACCTACCATATAGCACAGGGAAATATACTCAGTATTTTGTAATAACCTATATGGGAAATGAATCTGAAAAGAATATCTATATATTATATATATAATATATAATATTAATAAGTAATGTATAATATATATGTAATTATATATTATATATAATATAATATAAATGTAAATAATATAAATATAATATAACACATTATATAATATATTATAATATATAAATTATATGTATATAATATATGAATATATACATATATTATATATTAAGAGTATATAATGTTTTATATAATAAACATATTATATATTATTTAATATATATTATTTAATATAAATTATATATAATATAATAATATATTAAATATTGTATAATATATTATATTATAAATATATTACATATATTACATATTATATATAATATACTAATATTATATGTTATATTATATATAGAATATTATGTATTATATAAAGATTTTATTACATTTTATATATTATGTTATATATTACATATATATTTTATATAAAATATAATATAGTATTTTTATATTTTTTATATATAGTATATAATATATTTAATATATAATATATATTATTATAGTGTATATATTTATATTATATATATTTCATATTTATATTTTATAATATATAATAATGTATAAAATATAGAATATATATACTATATATTTAATGTATAATGTAATATGTATATATACTATATAATGTATAGTATATATACTGCATAATATATTATATATAATATAGTAATTATATATTATATATACTATATAATTATTAATAACATATTTTAATAAGATTAATATTAATAATATACTAATAATATATTATTAATAATAAATATATAGAATGTTATTAATATTACTGATAACAATAATTAACATTAATATTAATAGTATGTTATTAATAATAAATATATTGGTATATTATTAATATTATTAAGAATATATTATTAATTATATTAATATAATATTAATAATATACTATATTATTATGATGTTAATTTTGATATATTATATTATTATATATCATAATAATATAATATAATAATAACATATATTACATATAATATTATAATAATATACTATATAAAGAACTTATTCTTTCCCAATTTTGATTCCTTTTATTTTTTTTCTTCTCTGATTGCTGTGGCTAGGACTTCCAAAACTATGTTGAATAAAAGTGGTGACAGTGGACATCCTTTTCTTTTTCCTGGTCTTAGAGGAAATGCTTTCAGCTTTTCACCATTTAGTATGTTGTTAGCTGTCAGTTTGTCATATATGGTCTTTATTATGTTGAGGTAGTTTCCCTCTATGCCCACTTTCTAAAGAGTTTTATCATAAATGAATGTAGAACTTTATCATAAGCTTTTTCTGCATCTACTGAGATAATCGTATGGTTTTCATTCTTCAATTTCTTAATGTGGTGCATCACATTGATTGATTTGGGGATAGTGAAAAATCTTTGCATCCATAAAATAAATCCCACTTGATCATGCTATATAATTCTTTCAGTGTATTGCTGGATTTGGTTTGCTAATATTTTGTTGAGAATTTTTGTGTCTATGTTCATCAGTGATATTGCTATTTTTTAATATCTTTGTCTGATTTTGCTATCAGGGTGACACTGGCCTCATAGAATGAGTTTGGAATGTTCCTACCTCTGCAATTTTTTGGACTAGTTTGATAAAGATAGGTGTTAACTCTTCTCTAAATGTTTGATAGAATTCACCTGTGAAGTCACGTGGTCCTAGAGTTCTGTTTGTTGGGAGTTTTTAAATTACTGATTCAATTCATTACTGGTGAATTACCTCCATTTCCCAGTGGTGCTGGGAAAACTGGACAGCTACATGTAAAAGAATGAAATTAGAACATTCTCTAACACCATATACAAAAATAAACTCAAAACGGATTAAAGACCTAAATGTAAGATGGAATACTATAAAACTCGTAGAGGAAAACATAGGCACAACACTCTTTGACATAAACTGCAGCAAGATTTTTTTTTGATCTGTCCCCTAAAGTAAAAGAAACAGAAGCAAAAATAAACAAATAGCACCTAATTTAACTTAAAAGCTTTTGCACAGCAAAAGAAATCATAAACAAAAGGAAAAGACAACCTACTAAATGGGAGAAGATATTTGCAAATGATATGACAAATAAAGGGTTAATATCCAACATATATAAACAGCTCACACAATTCAACATTAAAAAAAACAAGGAACCCAATTAAAAAATGGACAGAAGAACTGAATAGACATTTTTCCAAAGAGGAAATGCAGATGGCCAACAGGCACATGAAAAGATGCTCCACGTCACTAATCATCAGGGAAATGCAAATCAAAACCCACAATTATATATTACCTCACACCTGTCAGAATGGCTATCACCAAAAAGAACACAAATAACAAATGTTGGCAAGGATGTGGAGGAAAGGGAACCCTAGTACAGTGTTGGTGGGAATGTAAATTGGTGCATCCAATATGGAAAACAGTATGGAGGCCTCTCAAAAAACTAAAAATAGAACTGTTATATGACCCAGCAATTCCACTCCTGGGTATATATCTGAAAAAAAACAAAAACTCTAATTTGAAAGGATACATGCGCTCAGTATTCATGGAAGCATTACTTACAATAGCCAAGGTATGTAAGCAACTTAAGTGTTCATCAACACGTGAACGGATAAAGAAGTTGTGGTATATATACATACATATATATAGGAATACTACTCAGCCATAAAACAGAATGAAATTTTGCCATTTGCAGCAACATGAAAGGACTTGGAGGGTATTATGCTAAGTGAAATAAGTCAAGCAGAAAGAGACAAATACTGTGTGATGTCACTTATATGTGGAATCTAAGAAACACAACAAACTACTGAATAAAACAGAAAGAAAGCAGACTCACAGATACAGAAAACAAACTAGTGATTACCAGTGGGGAGAGGAAAGGTGGGAGGGGCAATACAGGGGTAGAGGAAAAAGGGTTATTATGGAATTATATGAAATCATGTGTGTGAAAATTTCCAAACCTGTAAAGCACTATAGAAATTTAAGGAATCTTTCATTCAATAAAACATTAAAAAAACAAATATATATACATATTTTACACAAAATAATAACTCAAAATGGGTCACCAACTTAAATGTAAAACTTAAAATTATAAACTTCTGGAAGTATACAAAGAAAAAGATCTTTGTGATCTTGTGTTAGGCAAATATTTCATATTTATGACATCAAAAGGACAATCCATTTTTTAGAAATTGATAAAGTGAGCTTCATGAAAACTGAAAATTCTGCTCATCAAAAGACAAGTCATAGACTCAGGAAAATACCTGCAGATCACATATCTGATAAAGACCTTATATCTAGAATATATAAAGAACTCTTGAAACTAAACAATAAGAAAACAAACAACCCAAATTTTTAAAAGTTGGCAATGATTTGAACAGGCATTTCACTAAGGGACATATATGGATGGCAAAAAAGCACATGAAAAGGCATTCAACATCATTAGTCATTAGGGAAATGCAAATTTAAAACCATAATGAAATACCACCTTATACTTATTAGAATGAGGAAACTTTAAAAGACATTAATAAACATTAGCAAGCATTAGAGAAACCAGAGCTCTCATACACTACTGATGGATATAAAGTCATTTTGAAACAGTTCAGTAGTTCCTTAAAAAGTTTAAAATTTACCTACATGCTGTCCAGCCTTCTCAATCCTAAGTATGTACCCAAGAGGACTGAAAGCACATGCGGACACAAACATACACATGTGAATGTTCATAGCCACTTTGTTTGTAATAACGGAACACTGGAAACAATCTGAATGTCCACCAAAAAAAGGAGTGCACCAGTAATTCATGCTACAACATAAATGAATCTCAAAAATATTACACTCAATGAAAGAAGTCAAACCACAAAAAAAAAGGACAGATTCTGATTCCATGTACTATATAAAACTCTAGAAAATGCAAATAAATCTATGGTGATAAAGCAGATAATGGTTGGATGGGTTGTAGGCAAATGGGAAAGATTACAATGGGGTGCAAGACAACTTATGGATACATTGACTCTCTGGTTGTGAGGATATTTTCACGGGTGTAGAATATGTCAAAACTCATCAGATTGCATTCTTGGAATATGTGATGCTTATTGTATGTCAATTATAACTCAACAAAGCTCTTTTTAAAATAAAAATACAAGGGTGTCTGGGCAAGATGGTGGAAGAGTAAGACACGGAGATCACCTTCCTTCCCACAGATACATTAGAAATACATCTGAATGCTGGCAGAAGACGTCAGACTTCCCAAAAGGCAAGAAACTCCCCACGTACTTGGGTAGGGCAAAAGAAAAAAGAAATAACAGAGACAAAAGAATAGGGATGGGACCTGCACCAGTGGGAGGGAGCTGTGAAGGAGGAAAGGTTTCCACACACTAGGAAGCCCCTTTGTGGGCGGAGACTGCGGGTGGCAGAGGGGGGAAGCTTCGGAGCCACAGAGGAGAGCGCAGCCACAGGGGTGCAGAGGGCAAAGCAGAGAGATTCCCACACGGTGGATTGGTGCCGACCAGCACTCACCAGCCCGAGAGGCTTGTCTGCTCACCCGCCAGGCCAGTTGGGGGCTGGGAGCTGAGGCTCGGGCTTCAGTCAGATCCCAGGGAGAGGACTGGGGTTGGTGGCATAAACACAGCCTGAAGGGGTTAGCGCACCACAGCTAGCTGAGAGGGAGTCTGGGAAAAAGTCTGCAGCTGCCGAAGAGGCAAGAGACTTTTTCTTGCCACTTTGTTTCGCGGCGCGCAAGGAGAGGGGATTCAGAGCGCCGCCTAAACGAACTCCAGAGACGGGCGCAAGCCGTGGCTATCAGCGTGGACCCCAGAGATGGGCATGAGACGCTAAGGCTGCTGCTGCCACCACCAAGAAGCCGGTGTGCAACCACAGGTCACTCTCCACACCACCCCTCCCGGGAGCCGGTGCAGCCCGCCATGGCCAGGCTCCCGTGATCCGGGGACAACTTCCCCAGGAGAACGCACGGCGCGCCTCAGGCTGGTGCAACGTCACGACGGCCTCTGCCAACGCAGGATCGCCCCGCATCCGTACCTTTCCCACCCTACCGCCTGAGTGAGCCACAGCCCCCGAAGCAGCTGCTCCTTTAACCCCATTCTATCTGGGCAGGGAACAGACGCCCTCAGGTGACCTACATGCAGAGGCGGGTCCAAATCCAAAGCTGAACCCCGGGAGCAGTACGAACAAAGAAGAGAAAGGGAAATTTCTCCCAGCAGCCTCAGGAGCAACGGATTAAAGCTCCACAGACAACTTGATGTACCTGAATCTGTTGAATACCTGAATAGACAACGAATCATCCCAAATTCAGGAGGTGGACTTTGGGAGCAGGTTATATTCATTTTTCCCCTTTTCCTTTTTTTGTGAGTGTATATGTGTATGCTTCTGGGTGAGACTTTGTCTGTATAGCTTTGCTTTCACCATTTGTCCTAGGGTTCGGTACGTCCGGTATTTTTTTGTTTTGTTTTTTTACTTAAAAAAAATTTTTCTTAATAAATGTTTTCTTAATAATTTTTTCCTTATTTTCTATTTTTAAAAATTAAAAAATGTTTTTTTAATAAGTTTTTTCATATTTTTTATTTTAAAAAATTAAAAAAATTTTCTCTTAATAAATGTTTTCCTTAATAATTTTTTTCGTATTTTTTATTATAAAAAATTAATAAATTTTTTTTAAAAAATTAAAAAAAAATTTTTTTCTTAATAAATTTTTTCTTACTAATTTTTTTTCTTATTTTTATTATAATAGCTTTATTTTATTATTATTTTTTATTTTATTCTCTTTCTTTCTTTCTTTCTATTTTTTCTCCCTTTTATTCTGAGCCATGTGGATGAAAGGCTCCTGGTGCTCCAGCCAGGCATCAGGGCTGTGCCTCTGAGGTGGGAGAGCCAACGTCAGGACACTGGTCCACAAGAGACCTCCCAGCTCCACATAATACCAAGTGGTGAAAATCTCTCAGAGATCTCCATCTCAACATCAAGACCCAGCTTCACTCAACGACCAGCAAGCTATAGTGCTGGACACCCTATGCCAAACAACAAGCAAGATAGGAACACAGCCCCATCCATTAGCAGAGAGGCTGCCTAAAATCATAATAAGGCCACAGACATCCCAAAACACACCACAAGACATGGACGTGCCCACCAGAAAGACAAGATCCAGACTCATCCACCAGAACACAGGCACTAGTCCCCTTCACCAGGAAGCCTACACAACCCACTGAACCAACCTTAGCCACTGGGGACAGATACCAAAAACAACAGGAACTACGAACCTGCAGCCTGTGAAAAGGAGACCTCAAACACAGTAAGATAAGCAAAATGAGAAGACAGAAAAACACACAGCAGGTGAAGAAGCAGGGTCAAGACACACCAGACCTAACAAATGAAGAGGAAATAGGTAGTCTACCTGAAAAAGAATTCAGAATAATGATAGTAAAGATGATCCAAAATCTTGGAAATAGAATAGACAAAATGCAAGAAACATTTAACAAGGACATAGAAGAACTAAAGAGGAACCAAGCAATGATGAAAAACACAATAAATAAAATTAAAAATACTTTAGACGGGATCAATAGCAGAATAACTGAGGCAGAAGAACGGATAACTGACCTGGAAGATAAAATAGTGAAAATAATTACTGCAGAGCAGAATAAACAAAAAAGCATGAAAAGAACTGAGGACAGTCTCAGAGACCTCGGGGACAACATTAAACGCAACAACATTCAATGCACCAACATTCGAATTATAGGGGTCCCAGAAGAAGAAGAGAGAAAGAAAGGGACTGAGAAAATATTTGAAGAGATTATAGTTGAAAACTTCCCTAATATGGGAAAGGAAATAGTTAATCAAGTCCTGGAAGCACAGAGAGTCCCATACAAGATAAATCTAAGGAGAAACATGCCAAGACATATATTAATCAAACTATCAAAAATTAAATATAAAGAAAACATATTAAAAGCAGCAAGGGAAAAAACAACAAATAATACACAAGGGAATCCCCACAAGGTTAACATCTGATCTTTCAGCAGAAACTCTGCAAGCCAGAAGGGAGTGGCAGGATATACTTAAAGCGATGAAGGAGAAAAACCTACAACCAAGATGACTCTACCCAGCAAGGCTCTCATTCAGATTTGATGGAGAAATTAAAATCTTTACAGACAAGCAAAAGCTGAGAGTTCAGCACCACAAAACCAGCTTTACAACCAATGCTAAAACAACTTCTCTAGGCAAGAAACACAAGAGAAGGAAAACACCTACAATAACAAACCCAAAACATTTAAGAAAATGGGAATAGGAACATACATATCGATAATTACCTGAAATGTAAAGGGATTAAATGCTCCCACCAAAAGACACAGACTGGCTGAATGGATACAAAAACAAGATCCATATATATGCTGTCTACAGGAGACCCACTTCAGACCTAGAGACACATACAGACTGAAAGTGAGGGGATGGAAAAAGATATTCCATGCAAATGGAAATCAAAAGAAAGCTGGACTAGCAATTCTCATATCAGACAAAATAGACTTTAAAATAAAGACTCTTACAAGAGACAAAGAAGGACACTATATAATGATCAAGGGATCGATCCAAGAGGAAGGTATACCAATAGTAAATATTTATGCACTCAACATAGGAGCACCTCAATACATAAGACAATTACTAACAGCCATAAAAGGGGAAATTGACAGCAACACAATCATAGTAGGGGACTTTAACACCCCACTTTCACCAATGGACAGATCATCCAAAATGAAAATAAATAAGGAAACACAAGCTTTAAATGATACATTAAACAAGATGGACTTAATTGATATTTATAGGACATTCCACCCAAAAACAACAGAATACACATTTTTCTCAAGCGCTCATGGAACATTCTCCAGGATAGATCATATCTTGGGTCACAAATCAAGCCTTGGTAAATTTAAGAAAATTGAAATAGTATCAAGTATCTTTTCTGACCACAACGCTATGAGACTAGATATCAATTACAGGAAAAGATCTGTAAAAAATACAAACACATGGAGGCTACACAATACACTACTTAATAACGAAGTGATCACTGGAGAAATCAAAGGGGAAATCAAAAAATACCTAGAAACAAATGACAATGGAGACACGACGACCCAAAACCTATGGGATGCAGCAAAAGCAGTTCTAAGAGGGAAGTTTATAGCAATACAAGCCTACCTCAAGAAACAGGAAACATCTCGAATAAACAACCTAACCTTGCACCTAAAGCAATTAGAGAAAGAAGAACAAAAAAACCCCAAAGCTAGCAGAAGGAAAGTAATCATAAAGATCAGATCAGAAATAAATGAAAAAGAAATGAAGGAGACAATAGTAAAGACCAATAAAACTAAAAGCTGGTTCTTTGAGAAGATAAACAAAATTGATAAACCATTAGCCAGACTCATCAAGAGAAAAAGGGAGAAGACTCAAATCAATAGAATTAGAAATGAAAAAGGAGAAGTAACCACTGACACTGCAGAAATACAAAAGATCATGAGAGATTACTACAAGCAACTCTATGCCAATAAAATGGACAACCTGGAAGAAATGGACAGATTCTTAGAAATGCACAACCTGCCGAGACTGAACCAGGAAGAAATAGAAAATATAAACAGACCAATCACAAGCACTGAAATTGAAACTGTGATTAAAAATCTTCCAACAAACAAAAGCCCAAGACCAGATGGCTTCACAGGCGAATTCTATCAAACATTTAGAGAAGAGTTCACACCTATCCTTCTCAAACTCTTCCAAAATATAGCAGAGGGAGGAACACTCCCCAACTCATTCTACGAGGCCACCATCACCCTGACACCAAAACCAGACAAAGATGTCACAAAGAAAGAAAACTACAGGCCAATATCACTGATGAACATAGATGCAAAAACAAAACAAAATACTCAACAAAACACTAGCAAACAGAATCCAACAGCACATTAAAAGGATCATACACCATGATCAAGTGGGGTTTATTCCAGGAATGCAAGGATTCTTCAATATACACAAATCAACCAACGTGAAACATCATATTAACAAATTGAAGGGAAAAAACCATATGATCATATCAATAGATGCACAGAAAGCTTTCGACAAAATTCAACACCCATTTACGATAAAAGCTCTGCAGAAAGTAGGCATAGACGGAACTGTCCTCAACATAATAAAGGCCATATATGACAAACCCACAGCCAACATTGTCCTCAATGGTGAAAAACTGAAAACATTTCCACTAAGATCAGGAACAAGACAAGGTTGCTCACTCTCACCACTATTATTCAACATAGTTTTGGAAGTGTTAGCCACAGCAATCAGAGAAGAAAAAGAAATAAAAGGAATCCAAATCGGAAAAGAAGAAGTAAAGTGTCACTGTTTGCAGATGACATGATACTATACATAGAGAATCCTAAAGATGCTACCAGAAAGCTACTAGAGCTAATCAAAGAATTTGGTAAAGTAGCAGGATACAAAATGAATGCACAGAAATCTCTTGCATTCCTATACACCAATGATGAAAAATCTGAAAGTGAAATTAAGAAAACACTCCCGTTTACCATTGCAACAAAAAGAATAAAATATCTAGAAATAAACCTACCTAAGGAGACAAAAGACCTGTATGCAGAAAATTATAAGACACTGATGAAAGAAATTAAAGATGATACAAATAGATGGAGAGATATACCATTTTCTTGGATTGGAAGAATCAACATTGTGAAAATGACTCTACTACCCAAAGCAATCTACAGATTCAATGCAATCCCTATCAAACTACCACTGGCATTTTTCACAGAACTAGAACAAAAAATTTCACAATTTGTATGGAAACACAAAAGACCCCGAGTAGCCAAAGCAATCTTGAGAACGAAAAATGGAGCTAGAGGAATCAGGCTCCCTGTCTTCAGACTATATTACAAAGCTACAGTAATCAAGACAATTTGGTACTAGCACAAAAACAGAAATATAGATCAACGGAACAGGATAGAAAGCTCAGAGATAAACCCACGCACATGTGGTCACCTTATCATTGATAAAGGAGGCAAGCATATACAGTGGAGAAAATGCAGCCTCTTCAGTAAGTGGTGCTGGGAAAACTGGAGAGGTACATGTAAAAGTATGAAATTAGAACACTCCCTGACACCATACACAAAAATAAACTCAAAGTGGATTAAAGACCTAAATGTAAGGCCAGGCACTATCAAACTCTTAGAGGAAAACATAGGCAGAACACTGTATGACATAAATCACAGCAAGATCCTTTTTGACCCAGCTCCTAGAGAAATGGAAATAAAAACAAAAATAAACAAATGGGACCTAATGAAACTTCAAAGCTTTTGCACAACAAAGGAAACCATAAACAAGACCAAAAGACAGCCCTCAGAATGGGAGAAAATATTTGCAAATGAAGCAACTGACAAAGGATTAATCTCCAAGATTTACAAGCAGCTCATGCAGCTCAATAACAAAAAAACAAACAACCCAATCCAAAAATGGGCAGAAGACCTAAATAGACATTTCTCCAAAGAAGATATACAGATTGCCAACAGACACATGAAAGAATGCTCAACATCATTAATCATTAGAGAAATGCAAATCAAAACTACAATGAGATATCATCCCACATCGGTCATAATGGCCATCATCAAAAAATCTAAAAACAATAAATGCTGGAGAGGGTGTGGAGGAAAGGGAACACTCTTGCACTGTTGGTGGGAATGTAAATTGATACAGCCACTATGGAGAACAGTATGGAGGTTCCTTAAAAAACTAAAAATAGAACTACCATATGACCCAGCAATCCCACTACTGGGCATATACCCTGAGAAAACCATAGTTCAAAAAGAATCATGTACCAAAATGTTCATTGCAGCTCTATTTACAATAGCCAGGACATGGAAACAACCTAAGTGTCCATCATCGGATGAATGGATAAAGAAGATGTGGCACATATATACAATGGAATATTACTCAGCCATAAAAAGAAATGAAATGGAGGTATTTGTAATGAGGTGGATGGAGTTAGAGTCTGTCACACAGAGTGAAGTAAGTCAGAAAGAGAAAAACAAATACAGTATGCTAACACATATATATGGAATCTAAGGGGGAAAAAAAAGGTCATGAAGAACCTAGTGGCAAGACGGGAATAAAGACACAGACCTACTAGAGAATGGACTTGAGGATATGGGGAGGCGGCGGGGTAAGATTTGACATGGTGAGAGAGTGGCATGGACATATATACACTACCAAATGTAAAATAGATAGCTAGTGGGAAGCAGCCGCATAGCACAGGGAGGTCAGCTCGGTGCTTTGTGACCACCTAGAGGGGTGGGATAGGGAGGGTGGGAGGGAGGGAGATGCAAGAGGGAGGAGATATGGGGATATATGTATATGTATAACTCATTCACTTTGTTATACAGCAGAAACTAACACACCATTGTAAAGCAATTATACTCCAATAAAGATGTTTAAAAAAAAAATAAAATAAAATAAAAATACAAATCTTGAGAGATTAGAGGTAAAATTTCTCCAGCCCTCACTATTGAAGTGTGGCCTGTGTATCAGCAGCATCAGCATTGCCTGAAAGCCTGGAATAAATGCAGGACCTCAGGCCCAGCCCAGACCTACTGAACCAGAATTTGCATTTTCACAAGATCCCCATTGTCTTGGGTGCACATTAAAACTGGAGAAACACTGCTCCAGATGAAGTGTGTCTCGGGGTGGGCCTGTCCACGAGGGCATGGGATCTGTTTTTGTGCTTCTTTCCTCCCCCAGTTGGAGAAGCAGGGGAAGAATGCATGCCACTGTGCACCCACTGTGTAGGGAGCTGGCCCAAGAACATCAAGGCTCCTCTTTCCAAAAGCACAGCAGCCAACAGAGCCTGGAGGAGTGGGGAGTTGAGGGAAGATGTACAGATTCAGGCAGGTCTAACCTGGAGTCTGGTATGTTGCATGTGAACCTGAATCACAGAAAGGAGGCTTGGTGGGCCTGCCTTTTTTGCCCTCTACACACTGGTGCCTCTCTCTCTCTCTCTCACACACACACAGACACACACACACACACATACACACACATCACACCAGCATCCAGGCCCTGCTGCCTGCACCTCTGATACCCAGTGGCAGGCTTGAAGGAAACCTGTTAGACTGGAGCACCATCCACACACACGGCTGCCTCTTCTGTGTCCTTTCTTCTACTTCCTTGTCATGGAATCCCAAGGATTCCTCCCTTCCCCACCCACACAGGTCAAAGCTTTGTGGCAGTGGCACAGGGCACTGGGCACAGCCATCAATCAAACTGCTGCCTGTTTGTCTTTTAGTCTTCCCTCCTTCACTACATGGCAAAGGCACCCTCACCAGGTTGGCCTCCATCTGATGCAGTTCTAAATCTCAAGCCAGCAGCACTGACTCTATATTCGTTGGCCCCAGGATTTTCCAAGCAGCTGTATTACTTGAAAATATAGTTGAAAACATGTTAAGAAAAAGACATCAGTCTTTTGAATTGAATCCAGTCACCTATAGACAGGAAGTTATTTTTTTTTAAAACCCACCATTTGTTTTCTCTCTCCCAATTTTTTTAACATTAGAGATGGGTCATGCCACTGTCCAGGAGCTGTATCAAGAGGCTGTGTGTGCTACTGACAATAACCAAAACATGGAAATAACGTAAATGTCCATCAACAGATGAACGGATAAAAAAGATGTAGTACATATATGCAATAGAATATTACTCAGCCATAAAAAATAGTGAAATAATGCCATTTGCAGCAACATGGATGGACCAGAGATTAACATACTAAGTGTAGTAAGCCAGACAGAGAAAGACAAATATCATATGATATCACTTTTACACAGAATCTAAATTATGACATAAATGAACTTATCTACGAAGCAGAAACAGACTCACGGACATAGAGAACAGAATTGTGGTTCCCAGTGGGGAGAGAGGGGAGGGGAGGGATGGACTGGGAGTTTGGGGTGAGCAGATGTAAGTTATTATATATAGGATGGATAAACAACAAGGTCCTACTGTATAGCCCAAGGAACTATATTCAGTATCCTGTGATAAACCATAATGGAAAAGAATATTAAAAAAGAATGTATATATATGTATAAGTGAATCACTTTGCTGTACAGCAGAAATTAACACAACATTGTAAATCAACTATGCTTCAATTAAATAAATAAATAAATAAATAAGAGGCTATGTGCACACACCGAGGGCTGGAAAATTGTGGGTGGGGGGCAGTAACTGCTTTGCTGGCACTTATTGTGTTGCCTTTCAAGGGATGAGAGAGAAAGAGGGGGGATAAATAGATAAATTAGATAGATAGATGATAGATAGGTAGACATATAGATAGGAAAATGTCTATAAAGGGAGAACACCATAGGACAAGGCTGTCCCTGTGCTATGATAAAGGATGGGAGTGAGGCAGCATTAAGGTTGAAAAAATAATGAGTGAACTAAAATTAGAGAAGATAGAAAAAATAAAAGGAAATTTGGCATTAAAACTCTCCTAAATATTCTACATGGGATATTAAAAAACCCCTTTAAGTCTGCTCCCGAATGTGATTTAATTGATTAGTTAGTGTGATTTATTAGATAAAATCTTCCATAAGCTGTATGGTAGTTAATGTGATACCACAATAGGCTCTTTTATAATATTTTAGAAACATTCTTTGAATGGATTTAGACTCAGGTTTAACCAACAACACTCTCTTAGATTCTATTTCCGTCAAGATTCCTGATTCCAGGGGAGCAGATGCCATGAGAAGAAGCTAAATCTTGTTAATAATCCTGCATGTGCAAAAAATACATTCCCTGGAAAGTGCTAAGTGGCCAAAAAATGGCTATAGAAGGGAAAAAAATTAATTCATCTGTGCCTTTTGGTTATTCCCTTTCCCGGTAGAATTAGTGGTATTGATATTTATTTGTAAGCATAAAGCTGGTTCCACTTCTTTTTCCTTGACTGAATAAATGTGTCAGCTAAAATTTCTCTACTAGAAGGTCACAGACCCTGGATTTGAGATCTGGTTCCCCTGATTAACTGTGACTTTGAACAAGTTACTTAATCTCCCTGAGAGTATTCATATGGAAAAAGAAGCAATCATGTTTTTAGAATTAAATTAGATAATGAATGTGAAAGTGCATTAATAAATGTAAAGTATTAAAAAATAGAAACTTATTATCATCTATTATTACTATTTTAATTTGTATTCTTTTAAAGAATACATCATATGATTAAGCTGACAGAAGGAATCTGAACAGAGTTTTGACCCACTCACTACATTTCCATAAAAACAGATCCTGACAGATCTCTGTTGTAGAATGTGAAAAAGGGAATTACAACCTTCAGATATACGCAGCGCCTAGCTCCAAAGCTTCCTTAAGGCTCGGAACAGGCCTGAAGTAAGTCCTACCCATTAATTCTCTATGTGTTGACTGTACACCTTGACAGCCCTGGGTTTCTCTGCAGGAAAGGATATTGAGAGAGATTCCAAATGAACAAGGGGACTTTCAAGAGAGTAACCATTGAGAGACAATTCTCTTTGGTTTTTCTGCACCTCATCATCAATTTTGTTCCAGACTATCATCTCAAGGATATTTGTATAGCAAACGGCTTGGAGATAGAGATAGTGTCTCCCTCTGGGGCAGAGAGTAGATTTATCTCCTGACCAGGATAATAAGGGTAGCACCTTCTTCTGTGGCGTGGGTTGGGGTTCTGAAGCTCAGAGTTCCTCGGCTATGATACAAACTCACTGTCCACATGTGCCCCTCATGGGACGTGGATGGCAAGGGGAACTGAAATGCACCCATAGTTCGTGCTGCCTCCTGTGCCACCACCAAGTCCTTTGTCTCTGACCCAGGAATCTTGCATCTTCTGCCAGCATCTAGGAAGTGTTGGCAGGCTGACTTATTAGCTTGAAAGTCATATGAAATCTCTGACCCTTCACAGTAACTTTCTCAGGGTGGCTAATGATGATTCCTGAAGTGTTTGGGCATTTTTGAAACATCCTGTTAAGTAATGATTTGGACAATCCCACCATCACCATCAGGGGCCTCAGGGAACCTGTAAGACCACATGGACACAATCCTGCTAAGGCAGAGCTTCTCAAACTCGAAGGAGGATTCAAATTCTCATTCAGTCAATGTGGGATGAGGCTAAGATTCTGAATTTCTCACAGTTTCCAGGTGATTCTACACCTGTTTGTCTGTGGACCACACTCTGAGTAGCAAGGATCTTAACCATTGTTCTTCCAAGTGTGGTCACAGGATAATCTGATTCAGATTTAACCCCAGGTGCTGTTAGAAAGAGATAGTCCTGAACACAACCCAGATTGCACAAAAAGCCGTAGAACAGGACTGCATTTTCAATGAAACTTGCAGTGGCTCTTTTGCATACTAACGTTAAAGGACCACTGTTCCAATTTCTCAGCAAGTGCAGGCTTTTGCAGCTGGTGCCAAACTGGAAGAAGCCTAGGTCCCCTCCTTTATCACTTCAAGCCCCTAGAGGATGGGGCGAGGCAGAGAGGTCTCAGGAATTACCTTTACCAGATCACAGTCAGCAGGATTTAGAGGGTGATATTCCAAAGATGACCTGGAGAAGCACAACCTGTGTAGAATCAAGATCTACATGGAATCATGCCACCCCACCTCACTCTGAGAAGGCTGCATGATCATTCACTCACAAAGGCACAGAACAGCATTAATCTTGCACTGATGTAAGCAGGTTTTCCTGGAGAGTTCCACACAGTCTAAAGCATGCACTAACAGGGCTGAGAGAGGGTCTCTGCAGAGCTCTTGCTCACCCCTCCTCATTGGGTGGGCTGCATTGAGTCACTGGCCCTGGGCCTCAGGGATCTGTCTGTGAAATCAAGCTTTAAGGCCAGATTTCTAAGAAAGATTTCCTCCAGCTCTCAAGTGCTAGGTTCTAAATCATGTTCTCTAAGTGGATCTATCTGTTATGGGCTGAATTGTATTCCCTCAAACTTCATATGTTGAATTCCTAACCCTCAGGACCTCAGAATGTGACTGTTTGGAGATTGGGCCTTTAAAGAGGTAATTAAGTTAAAATGAGGCTGTTAGGGTGAGCTGATGTCCTTACAAAAAGGGGAAATTTGGACACAACATGCACACACACAGAGAAAAGACCACATGAGGACAGAGGAGAAGGTGGCCGTCTGCCAGTCAAGGAGAGAGGTCTCAGAAGAAATCAAACCTGCCGACACCTTGATCTCAGAAATCCAGCCTCCAGAACTGCAGGAATATAAATGTCTGTTGTTCAAGGCACCCAGTTTGTGGTACTTTGTTATGGCAGCCCTAGCAAACCAACACACTATCTCACAATTAAAGGAGTTCCCAGACGCAACATCCTCAGTTATCCCTACAATCTCTATTTTATAACCATATCAACCGGGAAGTTCTTCCTTAAAGGTTATCTATATTCCTTCTACTGGGATAAAGTTTCCTGTTTTGGTCTTTCTTTAGTAATAATGAGAAAATAGCCACCACTTTCTGTATAATATCTTTTCATAAAGATAAGCACTCTAAATAAATCATCCTTTTCCAGACTGAATAAATTGAACTCCTAGAACCCCACCAGGAAAAAAGGGGAAAAACCACCCTGGTCTAAAAGTGCAGACACTAAAAGAAATGGGGGAGGGGCGATAATGAGAACCGGTGATGCTGGTGAAAACTAAGCACCAGAGTCTCATTTCTGCGTCTTTTCCTTCCTGCTGCATTTTGCGTTTGGTTTCCATGGAAATCTACTTTGGTGGGTGATTTCTCCTCACAGAAGCTACAGGAAGATTTTTCAATGTGCACTACTCAGTGATTTATGGAGCCCACACGAAGCTGGCAGGAATGATGGGGTGAGCGGTGCAGTGATGACTGGTGGCATGGCTGGCTGACCTGTCGCCTGTGTGAGCCCCAGAGTGCTCAAAGAGCAGAAGACACCGCTGTGCGGGCCATAAGTGCTGAACCAGTGAAGTCTTTGTGGGGTCAAAAGATGCAACTTTCCTCTTCCTCTTGGAAATTGTATTTGCAAACTCCAGGGCACTGTCAAATCTAGGGAATGGTATCAGACATCCAGGGATCTCATTTCAGTTTGTAATGTCGCACACATGGACACAAGTCACCGTCTGGCTGCCTGCTCCAGGCCTCCTGCAATGAACTGCCTCCAGGCACTGGGTCTGGAAATACTGTGGACTTGATTCCTCAATCCTGTCTTCACATTAGGACAACCTGGGGAGCTTTTCCAACACCCAGACTCCCCCTCTGCAGACCCAAAACACCAGTCTTCCCAGGGGGCGCGCGTGGAGAGCTCAGGACCTACAATCTCCCGAGGAGCTGGATGTGCTCCGGGCACAGTGGGGCTGGTGTGGAAGCGGGCAGAGCTGAGGCATCTTTAATGCAGATTCCTGCTGCTCCGCTTGCCCTTCTCATTCTGCAGCTCCTTTGATGCGGCCACCAGCTGGCCTCTCTGCCTGCCAGTCTTTCCTTGCCCTCCTGTGCCAGCGGGACCCCCGGCCACCTAGCTTGGGCATTGGGGTAAGGTCACAGGTCCCAAGTCCAGCTTTACCACCTTGGCCTCCCTGCACTGTGGCTCTCCCACCAAGGAGGTGGGAATCATAATATCCCTATCTGAAGGGTTCTTTCAAGGATGCCACATGCAGGGCTCAGAACACCACACAGGGACACTAAGTCAGCATTTCCTGGTTTTACCATCCCTCTCTCTAGAATATAAGCTCCTCAGAGACAGTGCATTCTGGCTATTATGTCGCTGAATCCCCAGAGCCTGGAACTTTACTAACACCCTCAAAAAATACGTTTTAGTTGAATAACCTAATGAATGAGGAGCAAAGAAGTGAACTATGATACAAACTAGTGAACAAGCATCTCCTCATTTAGGCTGCCTTTCATCTTTATTCCCTTCTACTTACTATCCTTTTTCAACCAGCAATCAGAGAGACCTGTTTGGAATTCAAAACAGATTGTTTCTCCTACACCTATACCTACATCTCGAAGACATTGTTTAAATAATAACTCTCAGTGTTTCCTGTGTAACCAAAAGTCCAAGTTTAGAATTCCACAGAAGACTTTCCCAGACCTGCCCCACCTTCCAGGCCAGCATCACTGTGGAAAGACAGTTCTGGGTACCTGGATCTTCCCTGGTATTGCAGTCTCTCCCACCCCCCAGTGCACCTATGTTTTTCAAGACTCAGCTCAGGGGTGATCTTCCCCAGATTGGGACACCTTTCTTTGTCCCTAAAGAATAAATCAACTTTCTCCTGTCCTCATACCTGTCACACTGCCTGCATGTGCTTCCCCAAACAGAGTGTGAACTCCTGGAGAAAAGATATTGGGTACTGGACCTTTATTCCCTCTGCACCAAGCTAAAAGCACGAGGCACAAAATAAACACTCACTTTATCTTGGCACTTATGGTGAGTTAATTTTAATTGATGAGCATATGGCAGTTCTACTTCATTAATGAGCAAAAGAATTGATCAAACGGTCTTTTATTATTAAATAAGAGTATTTTTAAAAAAATTAAAGTCCTACTGTACCAATAAACATTAGGCATATACCCTCCATCCTCATCATTCACAGATTTCATATTTGCAAGTTCACCTACTCCCTAAATTTCATTTGTCATCCAAAAGTCAGTACTCAAGGCATTTTCATAACCAGTCACAGATATGTGCGGAGCAGCGAGAGATGTGAGACAGTTGATGCACACCTTCCCCGCTGACATGGGGCAAGGCAGCCTCTGCCTTCCTGTTGCAGCTCACGTTGTAAGCATGTGTCCTATTTGTGCTCTACTTAGTGCCACGTTTTTCACATCTTGTGCTTTTTTTCAGTAACTTCCATGTTTAAAATGGCCCCAAGCATAGCGCCAAAGTGCTGCCCAGCATCCCCAAGCGCAAGAAGGCTGTGATGACAGAGAAATTACATGTCAGATGGGCTCCATTCCGGCCTAAGCTGCAGGACTGTGGGCCGTGAGTTCACCGTTAATGAATCAACAATATATGTTCAGTGAGGTGTCTTTCAACAGAAACACACATAAAACAAGGCTCTGTATTGGTCAGTTGATGAAAATGTGGTGGCCAGAGGCTCCCGGGAACCCAGCCCTTTATTTCGCCGGGAGTGATGATGTTCAGAAGTGGTTAATTCAGTAACTTTATAAAATGGAACTGCCTCAAATAATGAGAATTGACTGTATATCCTTTAAACTATTCACACACAGGCCTTATAAAGGGCAGAACTTGAAAACCCAGGAACTTTATGCTACCATGGACATGGGTGCAAGGCAGGTGGTGGACTGGTTCCTGTGGCCACTGCAGACAGGTGTCAGCAGCAGTGGTCATGTAGCCTAGCTGTCACTCCCATACACTGGTAGAAGCAGCACATTGTTTGTAATACACCCACAGACCACGAGCCAGCTGTGCAACTACGGACAGATCCACAAACCTTTCTGGTTCTGTGAACTTATCGTCAAAATTATAGAGTTTGCCTAAATGATTTTGGAAGCCACTTCTAGCTCCCAAATGTTCTGCTTCTATAGTTATAAGACAAAGTGCCTCTTTCATGGGGCTTGTCTAAGCCAGTCCTCAAGCATTGTGCTCTACTTCACTGAGCAAAGGAGCACATTTCTCACTGGATGTTTCCAGGACATTGGAACAGTCCACTGTGCAAATTTCCCCTCTCAAGCAACCAAAACACAAGTAGAGAGCTGAAGCAGACGCTCAGCCTCAGGCTAGGACCAGGCATGAGTGGGTGGGAGGAAGGGGTTCCGTGTGGTTGACCCTTCTGTCTGGTTGGGAAGACAAAATAAATGCAAATGAAACAAATGTAGGAGTTGAGTGGCTAAGTGGATGATCCTGTGCTTCAGTGATAGAGATTCTGGAAGCCAAAGTTCCCCAGGGGCCACCCATTCTTGGTTTCCCTCTGCATTAAGTGACTCCACGGTCCCTGTAATACCTGCCCAGTGACCCAGATGTTCCCAGGCCATGGGAGTCTAAGATCCAAAAGAAAAGGAAAGCTGAAATGATTGATGGCTTTGTAAGTCCATGCTTGAAAACTGACCTTGTGTCTCTAAGTTTCCATCAATCCCTGAGAGTTTTGAAAGCTGGAAGAAGACACTCAGGCCTTGGGACCAACTGTTTCTCTTTCCTCAGCTACGTGTGGTGAGTGTGCAACTAACTGTATTTTAGGACTACAAGGTGATCCTTCTAGTCCTTCTGAGAACCTGTGCACCAAGGTCCAAGACACACTTTGATGACACCATTGCCTGATGTGGCATCCAAGAAGGAAGCGTCCATCCCACCTGGAGATTACAGAAGCCACTTTGCGGTTAGTGAGAGAGGACCTCTTGGGATTTAGGCCCCTGAACACATTTTCCATGCCATACATTCTCTCCTGACATCTGCAGGATGGTGTTTCAAAGTGTAGTGATGATGAAGGAGGTGGTCTGTCTCAGGAGAGAACATCAGCTTAGGAATCAGAGTCTTTCTAAGTGACCTTTACCAGGTTCCCAAATGTAATGCCTCATCTATTCATCAGGCATAGTCTTACATTTATCTGAGGGGTGTCTCAGGATTTTTGTGAGGACTACGTGAGGCACAATGTGGGTGCAGTACTTAGGACACTGCCTTGGCCCCTGGCGCCCCTGGTGGTCATTATTGCTTAAACAGAAGGCATTTATTGTGGATCACACAAGTATATGGTTTAAATATTCAGTTACAATTTAAGCACAGCCATGTGATATTAGAACAGGACTTTATCTTTCCCTCAGGATTAAAAAGCGGAACACAGCCCTCCAAAATGTCAGATGTCAACAATGATGTGAAACCGCACCACCCCCACCCCAGGACGAAGAAACAGGCGTGAACCAGCGCAGTCAGCCTTGCACACAACCTCCTTCTGCAGCCACAAGCTGGACTGAATTTGTCTTCCTCAGCAGTCATTGTCTCTCTTAGAAACCCATTGAGCAATTGTAATGAATTACAGAGACAGAACCTTCAATTCAAAAATTACATAAAAATCTCAGTAAAATATGATCTGAAATTCACGGGATGTTTCAACTTATTCCTATTTCCCCCTCTGAGTAAATTGAGGTTTGAGAGAAAGGAAGGAAAGAGAAGAAGGAACTTTTTTTTCCTGCCCTAATCCCCTGGCATATTTTACTCATCAGCTTCTCCTGGGAACGACGGTGTGTTGAGATCGCGCAGTTTCAGTCGCCATGGAAACGTGTCATAAAAGGTCCAGTTATGAAAGAGCAGGGCCTTCTGGTTGCCATAGGCAATGCTTCCCTAATGGTTTTTCAAGGCTGGGATGTGTTTATGGTCTCTGTGACTATTTATTTGTATCAAAGACTACAGCTTGCCTGTGTGATCTTTAGCATTTGCTTTTAAGACTTTCCTTCCTTTGTCTGTCTTCCACTTTGTGAAAACAAATTAATCTCCCAGAACATGACAACCACTCCATACCATCTTCAATAAGAAATGTTATTTGTTTTATGAAACAAGATGGTAGGAAAATAAAGTTTTGCTTCTTCATGTTCGAAGGTATAGGAAGACCGTCCTTTTAGCTTGTGTTAAATCCTGGGGGGCATATTTGCCTCCTGACTCAGGGCAGACAGGGAGTGCTTCACCTTCACTCTAACCTCTGTCTCCATGGTGGCGGGAGGGGTACATTCACTCATTCATTCATTCAAAAAGCATATATTGAGCATCCAGCCTGTGTAAATCCTGGACAGACCCTGAAGTGGACACAACAATTAACTTAACATCTTGTCATTGGTCATGATGCTCCTGCAGAAAGAGCGATCCAAGTCTGGGGACAGAGGTTTGGGTAGACAATGTATTATTTAATATTTTATATTAAAATTTATTTTAAAATCTCTATTTTTTATTGAAGTATAGTTGATTAACAATGTTGTGTTAGTTTCAGGTGTACAGCAAAGTGATTCAGTTATACATATATATACATATATATATTCTTTTTTAGATTCTTTTCCATTATAGGCTATTACAAGATATTGAATATAGTACCCTGTGCTATACAGTAGGTCCTTATTGTTTATCTATTATATATATAGTAGCCCATATATTAGACAATGTATTTTTGAATTATCTATCATGCAGAAGCTTTTCCTACAGATAACTAAGCAGCAAATGCATGAACTAAGAAAGATGAAAGATAAAGCCAGTCTCTGGCCATATTGAATGTCTCCCTAACTTGGTGGCTACAGGTCAATACAGAGTCTGGCTGAGTAATCCATTTGGGGAGACCTGAGAAGTCATTGTGTACTATTGTAGTGATCTGTTTTAATCACTCTGGAAGGCAGTTGTTCTCTAATAGACTGACTAAAAGCCCTCAAGCATACACACATGTGGTCATGCTCTTCAAAGTGGGGGGCTGGCATAAGGACTGACCAGGCATAGCCCACCCAGGCTGCACTGGGGAGCAGAGATGGTCCCCGGAGCTGGAGGGGTGAGGGACAGACAGTGGGTGTCTGGAGAGCCATCCATGGCATGAGGGTGATGTCCCACAGCAAATGGGTGGTGACTGGATGTGTCCAAGTTGAAGATGGAATGCACCCTGGAGCTCTGTGACAAGAAACCAGCTTATGACCAGGACTCTTAGATAACTTCATAACTTAGTCTCTAGAGAGGGGCTTCTGAGACCAGCTTTTGACAATTTATAATATTCTCATAAAATATGTTAAGTGAAAAAAGCAAGTTGTAGAAGAGTGCATGCTCTACACAGCTATTTGGTTTAAATTAGAAAGGGAGAGAAAAAAGAATATGTGGCTTATAAATGCAAAAACAAACATGAACAAAGAAAATGAAATAAAACCAGCATCTCTGGAAGGATAACAATGAGTGGAGCCTGGAAATAGGACCTGGGCAGGTGGGGACAGTCAAAGGGAAATTTCACAGACCACCTTTTCATACTCTTTATACATGAACCATGTCAGTGTACCACTATTAAAAATTAGGTAAAGAATTTTAAAACTCTTAACTGATATTGCATGAGGATTTACAAGGGACACAGCTGAGGCCACACAGCTCGTTGACAATCACAATATTGTGATATTCGGTTTCAGTTGGCACTCCTACAGACCCACTCATGCTGCCTCACTTCTTCCCCGCCTCAGTCCCCATGAAGCAAATGCTCAGATATCTTGCCTGGAAAATTGCTGCTACCCTCACTCCCACTGCACTTTATTTAAGTTGCTATCATATAGTACATGGCAGTGTGGTTTCCTAATTGTGTAATATCTACCTTCTTATTAAGTATTCTCTTAGAAAGGACTTAATATTTATTACTGAATTTAATTTCCATCAAATTTAATGACGTAGTTCTTATTTTTCCCATCATAAACCTGAAGCTAAAAGTGATTGTTATAGACTGAATGTTTGTGCCCCAAATTCATATGTTGAAGTCAAACCCCCAATATGATGTATTTGGAGGTGGGGCCTTTAGGAGGTAATTAGGTCATAAGGGTGGTGTACCCATGATGGGATTAGTGCCCTGATGAAAAGAGAAAGAGGCCAGAGCCCTTTCTTTCTCCACCACGTGAGGATAGAGTGAGAAGGCAAACCATCTGCAAGAGAGCCTTCACCAGGAACTGAATCGGCCAGCACCTTGATCTCAGACTTCCAGGCTCCAGAATGGTGAGAAATTAATGTTGTTTAAGCCACCCAGTCAATGGCATTCTGTTATAGCAGCCTGAGCACATTAAGACACAATTAAGTCAACATAAGCTCTCGCAGCTCTTGAGCCACAGAATTGGATTTGAACTCGGATAATTCAGATTCCAAGTCCCATATTTCCTTCCACACCATGCTCTCTCCTTATGAGACTAGAAATATGTTCATAATCTTTGTTTAATCAACACCCTCTAATGCCTGGCAAAAGATGCTGGCTGCGTTTGTTGTTTGCATGGACCCTGAGGGCAGACTTAAGCTAGGTTCCAGGCTATGGATGGAAGACTATCTTGGTGGTAGTTGACAGCCTTCCATGATTTTCCCAGCAGTGATGGTCTCAACATTAGCTGGCAAAGTTTGCTCTTATCAGGCAATCCCATCTTGGGATCCCAAAGCAGAGGGACAGATCCACAATCTTGACTAAATTCACCAACTCTAAGAACACTCTTGAAACAAAACCACTCTTTTCTCTCCCACACTCCAGGAGACAGAGCCAAAGAAGCTTCTGATGGAGCCACATTCTTATCACAATCAGTCCCCAGAGCGACTACTTTTAGGAGTTCTGCTACCTACGGTAAAACAAGAGCTTTCCAACGTGCCTTAACTCTGCACTCCCAACACTTGTGTTTCAAATGATAAACCCACCTAAGGGACTATAATGAAGTCTTTTTCTTTTCTTTCCATTAAAGGAACTCAAGTGTGTCAAGTCTTTCCCACTTTCCCACTTTTTGTTTTACTTCCAGTCTGACACTTTACACAATATCCTGTACATTTCGTACACTGTGTTTATAAATAAGTGCACCAATCTCCTCCCTCGTGATAGAAAACATGCGCCTCTGAAAGCATCAAAACGTTTAGCCTCTAAGCCAAACAAGTACCAATTTTCATCCTGAACTCTTTCTGTCAATATCATACTTGGAATATCATAGTGCATGTCTAATGGCTGGCCAAAGTCCTTCAGCACAGCCCATTTCACAGCACTTGGCTCCTAATTGAAATTTCACAGTAGAATACTTAACACACAACTCCAAATTACATTGCCATTTAAGCAAATGTGTTTTCCTAGTCATTTAACTGTATGTGATTTCCTCTTGGCTATATGCTTCTTATGATTTGCTGTTGGTTTCCATTGCAATTAAGTCCTTCTATATTTATTTGAGGATATTCTAGAATGTCCTATTTCTCTGTGAACTGAATTTAACCCACTAGTGTAGTTGGCTGTGTGTTTTCAGAAGGAAAGAGAACATTTCCGTTTTCAGAGGAGATACTAGTTCTTGGCTCTCTCTATTCCAGACTTTTCCAAATATTCAGTCTTTATTGGTTTCCTTACTTGTTCTCTCAGGCCTGATCCTAATATGAGATTGTTTAGGAACTAGATTTCACTGATAAGAAACACTTACAAATAACATTTACAGAATATTTCATTTGAAAACATAAAAACCTGTTAATAGGGCAAATAACAGTAATAATTCTTTTCTTTCTCCCTCTAGATGGATTTTTTTTAGTTATTATAGACATTTCAAATAAGCAAAAGGATGGAATAGTATAATAAGTCCCTCATATACCCATGTTCCACCTTCAACAATTATCAATATTTTCTAATCTTGTTTCATCTATCACACTCACCCACAAATTTGAGGTGCTTAATGTAGGTGTTTCTAAATCATGGATAAAAATATTGATCAGGACAGGACAAAGCCCTCCACAGCAACCCCCCCCCCCACCAAGACAGATCCCCATCCAGTGACCTGGACCCTGGGGTATCATCACTAACCAGCAGTCAACAAATGTCTGTTATCCTGGCTCCCACATGCCCTCTATCTCTACCTTGTCTACAAGGATACCTGGAAATACTTTACAAAAGGCTTAGTTATGAGTCCATGTGCTTTGGTAGTTACTAGTCTAAGAAACATTTTTGTTTAAAAAAAAACCCAAAAACTCAGTTCATCATGGAGCTCAGTACATGATACTCAGTTTCTTTAGGTGCTTCTATTTTTCTCCTCTTCATTGAATTGGAATTAAAAGGTGGACTGCTTCCCTCTCTTTGGGTAGCTTACTGCCATGGGATTGTGTCCCTCTTTTCTCTGAACCTTTTGAAATACATCCTCCTAGAGTCTCAGGCACATAAATGACTTGCTCACATCTGTCCTTGCTGAGGCACTGACAACATACACTTTACAAAAATCATTTCAAAATGGATTCTCTACCTAAATGTAAGTTGCAAAACTATAAAACTCCTTGAAGAGAAAAGACAGTCTCTTCAATAAGTGTTGCTGGGTAAACTGGACAGCTACCTGTAAAAGAATAAAATTAGAACACACCCTAACACCATCACAAAAATAAACTCAAAATGGATTAAAGACCTAAATGTAAGGCTGGGTAATATAAAATTCTTAGAGGAAAACATAGGCAGCGCACTCTTTGACATAAATCACAGCAAGATCTTTTTCGATCCACCTCTGAGAGTAATAAAACTAAAAACAAAAATAAACAAATGGAACCAAATTAAACTCAAAAGCTTTTGCACAGCAAAGGAAACCATAAAAAAGATGAAAAGACAACTCTCAGAATGGGAGAAAATATTTGCAAATGAAGCAACAGACAAGGGATTAATCTCCTAAATATACAAACAAAAAACAATATCAATATCAAAAAAACAAACAACCCAATCAAAAAAATGGGAGGAAGACCTAAATAAATATTTCTCCAAAGAAGACATACAGATGGTTAAAAAGCACATGAAAAGATGCTCAACGTCACTAATTATTAGAGAAATGCAAATCAAAACTACAGTGAGGTATCGCCTCACACCTGTCAGAATGGCGATCATCAAAAAATCTACAAACAATAAATGGTGTGGAAAACAGGGTGTGGAGAAAAGGCAACCCTCCTACACTGTTGGTGAGAGTGTAAACTATGGAGGACAGTATGGTGGTTCCTTAAAAACAAAAAATAGAGCTACCATATGATCCAGCAATCCCACTCCTAGGCATATATCTGAAGAAAACCATAATTCAAAAAGATACATGCACCCCAATGTTCATTGCAGCACTATTTACAATAGCCAGGACATGGAAGCAACCTAAATGTCTATTAACAGAGGAATGGATAAAGAAGATGTGGTTCATATATACAATGGAATATTACTCAGCCGTAAAAAAGAATATAATAATGCCATTTGCAGCAGCATGGATAGACCTAGAGATTGTCATACTGAGTGAAGTAAGTCAGACAGAGAAAGACAAATATCATATGATATCACTAAAAAAATGGCTACAAATGAACATATCTACAAAACAGAAATAGAGTCTCAAATATAGAAAATAAACTTATGGTTTCCAGGGGGTAAAGTGGGGAGGGATAAATTGGAAGATTGGGATGGACACATACACACTACTATATATAAAATAGATAAATAATAAGGACCTACTGTATAACACAGGGAACTCTACTCAATACTCTGTAATGGCCTATATGGGACAAGAATCTTAAAAAAGAGTGGATATATGTATATGTATAACAGAATCACTTTGCTGTACACCTGAAACTAACACAACATTGTAAATCAACTATACCCCAATAAAAATTTTAAAAAGAAAAACCTCCTTGAAGATAACATAGGAGATTGTTACCGAACTCAGGTTCAGCTGCTCATTACTCAAAAGCCAATACTCGAGAGACAAGTGTTGGTAGGAAAGGAAATGTTGCTTTATTTAGGAAATGAGCAACCAGAGGAGAAGGTGGACTCATGTCTCAAAGAACAAATTCCCCCCTGCTGATCAGTGGGCAAGAGCTTTTAAATGGGAGTTTCATGGGTGTATAGGCAGAGGGAGGGGGCTGCATGCAGAACAGCACAGTCAGCTTTTACAGTGCTATTGAAATTAGTCATGCATTGGTCTGATTAGCGTCATCTTGATTGTTTTAAGTACAGTTAATCTTCAGTTCCAGGGTCATTTGTTACCATTTTCTTGAAGCCAATTCTCAAAATTATGTCATGGCTACATGGCTACAGTTTGTAGTTAACTTCCTCCACCTGTTGGGGGTTTCAGTATCTGCATAACAGCTCAAAGGTTATGGCTCAGAATATTATCTATAGCCCTTGAAGAGTAACTAAAAGTCCTTGACTTTGTTTAATGACTAAACTATTATTATTTTGTCTTGTTTGACTATTTTCCTTTGCTTCTGTATTTTCTCCTTTCTCTTATTAAATTTATACTTTGGCTAAAGTATAAACAAACAAATGGCAGGCAGAACACTGCCTGGTGGGGGGAGGGATTCTGCCCTGGGAAGGCCACATAAGGTCCTGCTCTGTTACAAGATGGCCTTGGGTTTGGTGGTGACTTTTTAGATACAACACCAAAGGTAAAATCCATGAAGAAAATAATTCATGAGTTGAACTTCATTAAAATTAAAAACTGTTGCTCTCTGAAAGATACTGACAAGAGAATGAGAAGACAGGCCACAGACTGGTAGAAAATATTTGCAAAAGACATATCTGATAAAGGACTGTTACCCAAAGTGGGTAAATAATCTGAACAGACACCTCACCAAATATATTCAAAAGAAAAATAAGCATATTAAAATGAAATATCATTAAATATCAATTAAATATGATAAATTTATATGATTAAATATGATTAATTATCAATTAAAATATCATTAGGAAACTACTAATTAAAACAGTAAGAAACCACTACACAGACATTAAAATGGATAAAATACAAAACGTTGACAACACCAAATTTTGGCAAGGAGGTAGAGCAACAAGAACTCTCGTTCATTGTTGGTAGGAATGCAGAATGGTATAACCAGTTTGGAAGAGAGTTTTGCAGTTTCTTACAAAACTAAACATACTCTTCCCATATGATCCAGCACTCATATTCCTTTGTAATTACCCAAATGAGTTGAAAATTTATGTTCACACAAAAACCTGCACACAAATAACAACTTTATTCATAATTGCCGAAACTTTGAAGCAACATGTCCTTTAGTAGGTGAAGAGATAAACAAACTGTGACACCTCCAAGCAGTGGAATATTACTCAGTACTGAAAAGAAATTAGCTATGAAACCACAAAAAAACATGGAGGCAGCTTAAATGAATATTATTAAGTGAAATAAGCCAATATGAAAAAGCTACATATTATATGATTTCACCATATGACCTTCTGAAAAAAGGCAAAACTATGGAGACAGTAAAAAGATCACTGGTTGCCAGGGTTTGGGGAGAGAGAAGGGTGAATAGGCAGAGCACAGGGGATTTTTAGGGCAGTAAAATTATTTTATATACTATAATGGTGGATAAATGTCATCAATTGTTTGTCAAGACCTATAGAATGTACAGCACCAACCCTAATGTAAACTACAGACTTAAGGTGATGATGATATGTCAACGCAGGTTCACTGACTGTAACAAATGTACCACTGTGGGGGGAAATGTTGATGGGGGGGACTGTGCATGTGCAGGGGGAAGGGATATATGGGAACTCAGTGTACTTTCCACTCAATTTTTTCTGGGAACATATAAACACTCTAAAAAAATAAAGTCTATATAAAAGAAAAGCTAATAGACTAGAGGTGGTAGAGGGAAATATTTAATATTCAGAAGACTTTTTTTTTTTTGACCATGAGACAAGCAGGATCTTAGTTCCCTGACCAGGGATTGGATCCTTGCCTCCTGCAGTGGGAGCATAGAGTCTTAATCACTGTACCACCAGGGAAGACACTCTTGGTCATCGAGAATGTTTGCTTCCCGCCCCATTCTTCAAAAAAAAATCGTCAACCCCAGACCTCCTCCCTAAAGGAAGAAAGAGTTGAAAAATATAATTTTCCTCTGTGTGATACATGTTTTAGTTTCCTAAGCTTGCTAGATAAAGTAAATTGGTGCTATATCTGGCCCTGACATGTGTCAATATAAGTATTTTTAAATTTATAGACTTTATATTTTAGAGCAGTTTTAGACATACAGAATTGAGCAGATCATACAGAGAGCTCCCCTATACCCTTTACCTTGGATACACAATTTCATCTATATAATTCATGAGTTGAACTTCATGAAGTTCAACATCTTAACATCTTGCATTAGTGTTGTACATTTGTTACAATTAATGAATCAATGTCAATACATTATTATTAACTAAAGTCCATACTTTACATTAAGAATCACTTTCCGTGCTGTAAAGTTGTATGAGTTTTGACAAATGCATAATGTTTCATATTCACCATTACAATATCATACAAAATAGCTTCACTACACCAAAAAGCCTCTGTAATTCATCTATTCATTCCCACCCCTCTGAATCCCTGGAAATTACTGGTTTTTAGTTTTATCTTTTAAAAAATGTCTTGTAGTTGGAAACATGTACTTGGCTTCTATCTACATTGGCCTCTTTCACTTAGTAATATGCATTTAAGGAAGGTTTCTCCATGTCTTTTTGTGGATTGATAGCTTGTTTCTTCTTGGCACTGAATAATATTTCATTGTATGGAAGTACCAAGTTTGTTTGCGCATTCATCTATTGCAAGACATTTATATACAATGGAATATTATTCAGCCATGAGAAAGAAAAATATCCTGACATTTGCAGTAACATGAATGAATCTTGAGGGCATTACGCTAAGTGAAATAAGTCAGACAGAGAAAGACAAATAATACAAACACTTATATGCAGACTCTGAAACAGCTAAACTCATAGAAACAGAAGATAAAGTGGTGGAAGCCAGTGTCTGGAGGGTGGAGGAAATGGGGAGATATTTATCAAAGGGTAATAATTTCCATATATAAGATGAATAAGTCCTAAGGATCTAATTTACAGCATGATTTTAGTTAGTAATACTATATTATGTACTCAAAAGTTGCTAAAAGAATAGGTCTTAAATGTTCTCACCACACCAAATAGAAAATGGTACTTATATGACATGATGGAGGTCTTAGACAATACTGTGGTGCTAATCATTATGCACTATATAAGTGTATCAAATCAACACATTGTACACCTTAAACTTACATAATGTTATATGTCAATGATATCTCAATAAAGCTGGAAAAAATGAACTTTAAAAATAAATTTTAAAAAGAAAGACAAAGCATCCTAAGAGACTAGTACAAGCAACTCTATGCCAATAAAATGGACAACCTGGAAGAAATGGACAAATTCTTAGAAAGGTATAAACTTCCAAGACTGAACCAGGAAGAAACAGAAAATATGAACAGACCAATCACAAGTAATGAAATTGAAACTGTGATTAAAAATCTTCCAACAAACAAAAGTCCAGGACCAGATGGCTTCACAGGTGAATTCTATCAAACATTTAGAGAAGAGCTAACACCCATCCTTCTCAAACTCTTCCAAAAAATTGCAGAGGAAAGAACACTCCCAAACTCATTCTATGAGGCCACCATCATCCTGACACCAAAACCAGACAAAGATACTACAAAAAAAGAAAATTACAGACCAATATCACTGATGAATATAGATGCAAAAATCCTCAAGAAAATACTAGCAAACAGAATCCAACAACACATTAAAAGGATCATACACCACGATCGAGTGGGATTTATCCCAGGGATGCAAGGATTCTTCAATATATGCAAATCAATCAATGTGATACACCATATTAACAAATTGAAGAATAAAAACCATATGATCATCTCAATAGATGCAGAAAAAGCTTTTGACAAAATTCAACACCCATTTATGATAAAAACTCTCCAGAAAGTGGGCATAGAGGGAAACTACCACAACATAATAAAGGCCATATATGACAAACCCACAGCAAACATCATTCTCAATGGTGAAAAACTGGAAGCATTTCCTCTAAGATCAGGAACGAGACAAGGATGTCCACTCTCACCACTATTATTCAACATAGTTTTGGAAGTCCTAGCCACAGCAATCAGAGAAGAAAAAGAAATAAAAGGAATACAAATTGGAAAAGAGAAAGTAAAACTGTCACTGTTTGCAGATGACATGATATTATACATAGGGAATCCTAAAGATGTCACCAGAAAACTACTAGTGCTAATCTATGAATTTGGTAAAGTTGCAGGATACAAAATGAATACACAGAAATGTCTTGCATTCCTATACACTAATGATGAAAAATCTGAAAGAGAAATTATGGAAACACTCCCATTTACCATTGCAATAAAAAGAATAAAGTACCTAGGAATAAACCTACCTAGGGAGACAAAAGACCTGTATGCAGAAAACTATAAGACACTAATGAAAGAAATGAAAGATGATACCAACAGGTAGAGAGATATACCATGTTCTTGGATTGGAAGAATCAATATTGTGAAAATGACTATACTACCCAAAGCAATCTACAGATTCAATGCAATCCCTATCAAATTACCAAAGGCATTTTTTACAGAACTAGAACAAATCATCTTAAAATTTGTATGGACACACAAAAGACCCCGAATAGCCAAAGCAGTCTTGAGGGAAAAAAATGGAGCTGGAGGAATCAGACTCCCTGACTTCAGACTATACTACAAAGCTACAGTAATCAAGACAATATGGTACTGGCACAAAAACAGAAACATAGATCAATGGAACAAGATAGAAAGCCCAGAGATAAACCCACACACCTATGGTCAACTAATCTATGACAAAGGAGGCAAAGATATATAATGGAGAAAAGACCGTCTCTTCAATAAGTGGTGCTGGGAAAACTGGACAGCTACATGTAAAAGAATGAAATTAGAATACTCCATAACACCATACACAAAAATGAACTCAAAATGGATTCGAGACCTAAATGTAAGACTGGACACTATAAAACTCTTAGAGGAAAACATAGGAAGAACACTCTTTGACATAAATCACAGCAAGATCTTTTTTGATCCACCCCCTAGAATAATGGAAATAAAAACAAAAATAAACAAATGGGACCTAATGAAACTTCAAAGCTTTTGCACAGCAAAGGAAACCATAAACAAGATGAAAAGACAACCATCAGAATGGGAGAAAATATTTACAAACGAATCAACGGACAAAAGGATTAATCTCCAAAATATATAAACAGCTCATTCAGCTCAATATTAAAGAAAGAAACAACCCAATCCAAAAATGGGCAGAAGACCTAAATAAACATTTCTCCAAAGAAGACATACAGATGGCCAAGAAGCACATGAAAAGATGCTCAACATCACTAATTATTAGAGAAATGCAAATCAAAACTACAGTGAGGTATCACCTCACACCAGTTAGAAAGGGCATCATCAGAAAATCTACAAACAACAAATGCTGGAGAGGGTGTGGAGAAAAGGGAACCCTCTTGCACTGTTGGTGGGAATGTAAATTGATACAGCCACTATGGAGAACAGTATGGAGGTTCCTTAAAAAACTAAAAATAGATTTACCATATGATCCAGCAATCCCACTACTGGGCGTATACCCAGAGAAAACCGTAATTCAAAAAGACACATGCACCCCAATGTTCATTGCAGCACTATTTACAATAGCCAGGTCATGGAAGCAACCTAAATGCCCATCGATAGACGAATGGATAAAGAAGTTGTGGTACATATATATATACAATGGAATATTACTCAGCCATAAAAAGGAATGAAATTGAGTCATTTGTTGAGCTGTGGATGGATCTAGAGACTGTCATACAGAGTGAAGTAAGTCAGAAAGAGAAAAGCAAATATCGTATATTAACACATGTATGTGGAACCTAGAAATATGGTACAGATGAGCCAGTTTGCAGGGCAGAAGTTAAGACACAGATGTAGAGAACAGACATATGGACACCATGGGGAGAAAACTGCGGTGGGGTGGGGATGGTGGTGTGCTGAACTGGGTGATTGGGATTGACATGTATACACTGATTTGTTTAAAATTGATGACTAATAAGAACCTGCAGTATAAAAAAACAAACAAACAAAACAACTAATACTAAACTTTCATTGGGTTATCTGTATGGAAATATGTTTATATAAGTGTTTCAGACATTACGTGAAATTTCTAAAAATCTTATATGTTCTGGTATAATGTTATAAGTCATAATTCTAGTTATTACTTTAAAATGTATATCGCAGAAAAAACTAAATTTCCTTGTCAATTGCACTATTATGAACTTTCATCAAATCTTTAACTGTGGTCATTTTTAAGTCTTTTGTCATTTACAGACAGTCTGGGTGTACTCTGATGCTTTTGCAAATATGTTCCTATAAAAGGGTTTCATCTTCAATGAATTCATAGAAAAGACTCTGACAAGTACAGGTTTCTGGTAACTGTACTGCTGAACTGAATGAATAAGCATTTTCAGAACTCTAATGAAAAACTGATGAACTCATAAAAGTGCTAACCAAAGATCAAGATGAAAAAAAATATTAATTACATGGGACTGAGTGAACTGATGAGGATGATTATAATTTTTGTGACTTTCTGTTTGAATTAAAAAAAAAATCCCACAAGGACTCAGAGGCAAAGAATATAGAAATCAATTTTCACTGCAAAGTAAAGGAGCTGTTATGGTGGAGGATTACTGGACTGAATGTCAATATTATGACATAGTATGAGTGTGTTTTGTGTTTGGTAATTGCAATCATTGTTGCTTTTGTTGTGGTCATCCATTTACAATGCTTGGTGTCAGTCTATTTATCTCTTGTAAAAATAAAATACAGTGTGTGTGTGAAAAAAAAAAAAAGACATTTTTACTGCTTCCAATTTTTGGCAATTATGAATAAAGCTGCTGTAAACATTTGTGTGCAGGTTTTAACGTGGACATAAGTTTTCATCTCAATTGCATAGACACTTAGGAAAGTGATTGCTGGGTCATATGATAAGATTAAGTTTGGATTTGTGAGAAACTACAAAACTGTCTTCCTAAGTGGTATACCACTTTCCATTCTCATGAGCAATGAGAGTTCCTGTTGCTCTACATCCTTGTCAACATTAAGTATTATCAATGTTTTTGGTTTTAGCCATTCTAATGGGTTGTTTTAATTGGTAATTCCCTACTAATATATAATATATATATAATGTTGAGCACGTTTTCATATGCTTATTTGCCATCTGCATATCATATTATTGATACTTTTCCAGGGCTGCCATAACAAAATACCATAGACTGGGTGGCTTAAACAACAGAAATTATATATATATATATTCTCACAGTTCTAGAGGCTACAAGTCCAAAATCAAGCTGTTGGCAGGTTTGGTTTCTTCTGAAGCCTCTCTCCTTAGTTTGCAGATGGCTGCCTTCTCTGTGTGTCATCCTAGGGTCTTTCATCCATGTCTGTGCACATTACGCACAAATCTCTTCTTATAAGGACACCAGTCAGCTTGGATTAGGGCCCACCTTAATGGCCTCATTTTAATTTAATCACTTCTTTAAAGACCTTATCTCCAAATCTGGTTACATTCTGAAGTGCTTGGATTAGGGCTTCAGTATATGAACTGGGGGGGAACATGACTCAGCTCATAACATATATCTTTTTTGGTGAGGTATCTGTTCAGATATTTTGTCTATTTTTAATATGATTTTGTTGTTGTTGGCTTTTAAGAGTTCTTGCTGGTATATAGAAAGGCAGTTGATTTTGTATATTAATCTGTATCTTTCAATCTTGCTATAATTGTTCATTAGTTCCAGGAGTTTTTGGTCAATACCTGGGATTTTCTACATGTACAATCATGTCATTTGTGAACAAAGAGAGATTTATTTCTTCCTTCCCAATCTGTATACCTTTTACTTCTTTTTCTTGTCTTATTACATTAGCTAGAACTTCTAGTACAATGTTGAAAAGGAATGTTGAGAGGGGACATCCTTGCCTTGTTCCTGATCCTAAGGGGAAAGACTACTTTCTCACCATTAAGTATGATGTTACCTGTAGGTTTTTTGTTGAAGAAGTTCTCTATTCCTAGTTTACTGAAAGTTTTTTAAATAATAAATGTGTGTTAGAATTTATCAGATGTTTTTCCTATATATATATAGATATGATCATTTGATCTTTCTTTTTTTAGCCTGTTGATGTAATGGATTACATTAATTGATTCCTGAATGTTGAAACAGTCTTGTATACTTGGATAAATCCCACTAAATCCTGCTGTGTAATTCTTTTTATAGATTGTTGAATTAAATTTGTTAATATTTTGGGGGGATTATTGTATTTATATTCAGAGAATTAGTGGTCTGTAGTGTTCCTTTCTTGTAACGTCTTTAAATGATTTTGGTATTAGAGTGATGTTGACTTTATAGAATGATTAGGAACATTCTCTCTGCTTCTGTTTTCTGGAAGAGAGTGTAGTGAATTGGTACCATTTCTTCCTTAAATGTGTGTCAAATTTACTGGTGAAACCATTTGGACTTGGTGCTTTCTCCTTTTTTAGATTATTAGTTATTGACTCAATTTCTTTAATCAATAGAATATAATTTATATAATATATATTATAGACTTAAAGATAGATACAGATAGATATATAATTGAATTTTCTATAAGCCTTTTCAAATTATCTATTTCTCCTTAAGTAATTTAATGGTTTGTGGTTTTCGAGGTAGTGGTTGATTTTATCTAAATTATCAAATTTGTGGGCATAGAGTTTTTCATAAACCTCTTTCATTATCCATTTAATGTTCATGGGATCAGTATGATGATCTCTTCTTTATTTCTGATATGAGTAATTTGTGCCTTCTCTATTTTTCTTAGTTTTCATAGCCAGAGGTAGATCAATGTTATTAATCTTTTGAAAGAACCAGCTTTTACTTTTGTTGACTTTCCCTATTGTTTTCCTATTTCAATTTCACTGATTCCTGCTCTAATTTTTATTATTTTGATTTCTATTCTTCTAGTTGTTTTAGGTTTACATTGCTCTTCTATCTCTATTTTCCTGAGATGGAAGCTTAGATTATTGATTTTAGATTTTTCTTTTTTTTTCTAATATATACATTCAATGCTATGACTTTGCTGCCTCTCATGAATTTTGATGTCATATTTTTATTTTCATTTAGTTCAAAATATTTTAAAAAATTCTCTTCATATCAGATTTCCTCTTTGACCCATGTGTTATTTAGATAATGTGTTATTTAATCTCCAAATATTTTGGAATTTTCCAGCTATCCTTTTGTTATTGATTTCTAGTTTAACTTAATTGTGGTTTGAGAGTACACTGTATGATTTCTATTTCTTTTAAATTTGTTAACGTGTGTTTTATGACCCAGAATGTGGTCTACCTTGGTGAATATTCTATGTCAATTTGAGGAGAATGTATATTCTTCTGTTGTTTGATATAATAATATTATACAAATATCAGTTGAATCCAGTTGAATGATGGTGCTGTTTATTCCAACTACATGCTAGCTGATTTTATGCACTGGTTCTGTCAATTAGTAAGAGAGGCATGATGATGTCTCCAACCATAATAGCAGATTTGTCTATTTCTCCTTGCAGTTCTATCAGTTTTTGTCTCAAATATATTGATGCTGTGTTTTTATGTGCATGCACGTTAAAGATTGTCATGGATTCTTGGAGAATAGATCCCTTTACCAAAGATAAAGCAATACCCTGCTTTATCTTTGACGATTTGTCTTACTCTAAAGTCTGCTTTGTCTAAACTTAATATAGCTACTTCAACTTCCTTTTCATTGATCTTAGCATTGTATGTCTTTCTCCACCCCTTTAATTTTAATCTATCTGTATTTTTATATTTAAAGTTGGATTCTTGTAGACAAGTTGGGTTGGGACTTTTTTTTTTAATCCACTCTGACAATTTCAGTGTTTTAATTAGTGTATTAAGCCTACTCACTTATATATTTGGATTAATATTTATCATGTTTGTAACTGTTGTCTATTCATTACACTTTTTCAGCAGTCTCCTCTTTTTCTGACTCCTCTGGTCTTAATTGATCATTTATATGATTTCATTTTATCACCTCTCATAATATCGGTTATATAAATATATATATTTTTTGATTAGACATTGCTCTTAAATTTGAAATACACATTTACAATTCTACATTTTCAAATAACACCATACTGTTTCCCAGGTAGTGCAGATACTCTGTAACAGAGTTTCCAATTCTTTCCTCCTCTTCCTTATAATATCACCATCATCCATTTCATTTATCCATGAACTGTAATCACCCAATATATGGATTATTGCTAATATTACTTTGAGCAAACAATTTTAGCAATTAAAAATAGGATATTTTAGGGCTTCCCTGGTGGTGCAGTGGTTGAGAATCTGCCTGCCAATGCAGGGGACACGGGTTCGAGCCCTGGTCTGGGAAGATCCCACATGCCGCGGAGCAGCTAGGCCCGTGAGACACAATTACTGGGCCTGCGAGTCTGGAGCCTGTGCTCTGCAACAAGAGAGGCCGTGATGGTGAGAGACCCGCGCACCGCGATGAGGAATGGCCCCCACTTGCCGCAACTAGAGAAAGCCCTGGCACAGAAACGAAGACCCAACACAGCCATAAATAAATAAATAAATAAATAAATAAATAGGATATTTTATTTACCTCCATTTATTCCATCTTTGATGTTCTTCCTTTCTTCATGTAGGTCCAAGTTTCTGACATATATAACTTCCTTTCTCTCTGAAGGACTTCTTTGAATATTTCTAGAAAGCTGGGTCTACTGAGAGCAAATTCCCTCAGTTTTTCTTTGTCTGGGAAAGTCTTTATTTCTCCTTCACTTTTAAATGCTAATTTTGTTGAATATAGAATTCTAGGTTGGCGGGGTTTTTCTTTCAACACTAAATATTTCACTCCACTTTTTTCTTGCTTGCATATAATTTCTGATAAAAATTTTGATGTAATTCTTATCCTTGTTCACCTACAGTAAGGGTTCTCCCTTCCTCTGTTTATGGCTTCTTTGTCTTAAGTTTTCTGCAGTTTGAATATTTTATACCTAGTTGTAAATTTTTTTTTGATATTCATCTTGCTTGGTGTTCTCTGAACTTCCTGGATCTGTGGCTTTGTGTCTGTCATTAATTTTAGAAAATGCTTGGGCATTATTCCTCCAAATATTTCTCCTGTTCCTTTCTCTCTTCCTTCTTTTTCTGGAATTTCCAGGACATGTATGTTACATCTTTCATAATTGTCCCACAGTTCTTGAATATTGTTCCACATTTTTCTTTTCTTTGTTTTCTGGTTTGTTTGTTTGTTTTGTTTTTTGTTTTTTGATCATGGCCATTCTGACCGGTGTGAGGTGATACCTCATTGTAGTTTTACTTTATTTATTTATTTAATTTTTGAATTTTATTTATTTTTTCATACAGCAGGTTCTTATTAGTCATCAATTTTATACGCATCAGTGTATACATGTCAATCCCAATCGCCCAATTCAGCACACCACCATCCCCTCCCCCCGTGGCTTTCCCCCCTTGGTGTCCATACGTTTTTTCTCTACATCTATGTCTCAACGTCTGCCCTGCAAACTGGTTCATCTGTACCATTTTTCTAGGTTCCACATACATGTGTTAATATACGATATTTGTTTTTCTCTTTCTGACTTACTTCACTCTGTATGACAGTCTCTAGATCTATCCACATCTCAACAAATGACTCAATTTTGTTCCTTTTTATGGCTGAGTAATATTCCATTGTATATATGTACCACATCTTCTTTATCCATTTGTCTGTTGATGGGCATTTAGGTTGCTTCCATGACCTGGCTATTGTAAATAGTGCTGCAATGAACATTGGGGTGCATGTGTCTTTTTGAATTACGGTTTTCTCTGGGTATACGCCCATTAGTGGGATTGCTGGATCATATGGTAAATCTATTTTTAGTTTTTTAAGGAACCTCCATACTGTTCTCCATAGTGGCTGTATCAATTTACATTCCCACCAACAGTGCAGGAAGGTTCCCTTTTCTCCATTATGTTGAATAATAGTGGTGAGAGTGGATATCCTTGTCTTGTTCCTGATCTTAGAGGAAATGCTTTCAGTTTTTCACCATTGAGAATGATGTTTGCTGTGGGTTTCTCATATATGGTCTTTATTATGTTGAGGTAGGTTCCCTCTCTACCCACTTTCTGGAGAGTTTTTATCATAAATGGGTATTGAATTTTGTCCAAAGCTTTTTCTGCATCTATTGAGATGATCATGTGGTTTTTATTCTTCAATTTGTTAATATGGTGTATCACATTGATTGATTTGTGTATATTGAAGAATCCTTGCATCCCTGGGATAAATCCCACTTGATCAAGGTGTATGATCCTTTTAATGTGTTGTTGGATTCTGTTTGCTAGTATTTTGTTGAGGATTTTTGCATCTATATTCATCAGTGATATTGGTCTGTAATTTTCTTTTTTTGTAATATCTTTGTCTGGTTCTGGTATCAGGGTGATGATGGCCTCATAGAATGAGTTTGGGAGTGTTCCTTCCTCTGCAATTTTTTGGAAGAGTTTGAGAAGGATGGGTGTTAGCTCTTTTCTAAATGTTTGATAGAATTCACCTGTGAAGCCATCTGGTCCTGGACTTTTGCTTGTTGGAAGATTTTTATTCACAGTTTCAATTTCATTACCTGTGATTGGTCTGTTCATATTTTCTGTTTCTTTCTGGTTCAGTCTTGGAAGTTTATACCTTTCTAAGAATTTGTCCATTTCTTCCAGGTTGTCCATTTTATCAGCATAGTGTTGCTTGTAGTAGTCTCTTCGGATGCTTTGTATTTCTGCGGTGTCTGTTGTAACTTCTCCTTTTTCATTTCTAATTTTATTGATTTGAGTCCTCTCCCTCTTTCTCTTGATGAGTCTGGCTAATGGTTTATCAATTTTGTTTATCTTCTCAAAGAACCAGCTTTTAGTTTTATTGATCTTTGCTATTGTTTTCTTTGTTTCTATTTCATTTATTTCTGCTCTGATCTTTATGATTTCTTTCTTTCTGCTAACTTTGGGTTTTGTTTGTTCTTCTTTCTCTAGTTCCTTTAGGTGTAAGGTTAGATTGTTTATTTGAGATTTTTCTTGTTTCTTGAGGTAGGCTTGTATAGCTATAAACTTCCCTCTTAGAACTGCTTTTGCTGTATCCCATAGGTTTTGGATTGTCGTATTTTCATTGTCATTTGTCTCTAGGTATTTTTTGATTTCCTCTTTGATTTCTTCAGTGATCTCTTGGTTATTTAGTAACGTATTGTTTAACCTCCATGTGTTTTTGTTTTTTACGTTTTTCTCCCTGTAATTCATTTCTAATCTCATAGTGTTGTGGTCAGAAAAGATGCTTGATATTATTTCAATTTTCTTAAATTTATTGAGGCTTGATTTGTGACCCAAGATGTGATCTATCCTGGAGAATGTTCCGTGCGCACTTCAGAAGAAAGTGTAATCTGTTGTTTCTGGATGGAATGTCCTATAAATATCAATTAAATCTATCTGGTCTACTGTGTCATTTAAAGCTTCTGTTTCCGTATTTATTTTCATTTTGGATGATCTGTCCATTGGTGTAAGTGAGGTGTTAACGTCCCCCACTATTATTGTGTTACTTTTGATTTCCTCTTTTATAGCTGTTAGCAGTTGCCTTATGTATTGAGGTGTTCCTATGTTGGGTGCATATATATTTATAATTGTTATGTCTTCTTCTTGGATTGATCCCTTGACCATTATGTAGTGTCCTTCCTTGTCTCTTGTAACATTCTTTATTTTAAAGTCTATTTTATCTGATATGAGTATAGCTACTCAAGCTTTCTTTTGAGTTCCATTTGCATGGAATATCTTTTTCCATCCCCTCACTTTCAGTCTGTATGTGTCCGTATGTCTGAAGTGGGTCTCTTGTAGACAGCATATAGATGGGTCTTGTTTTTGTATCCATTCAGCAAGCCTGTGTCTTTTGGTTGGAACACTTAATCCATTCACGTTTAAGGTAATTATCGATATGGATGTATGACCATTTTCTTAATTGTTTTTTGTTTGTTTTTGTGGGTCTTTTTCTTCTCTTGTGTTTCCCACTTAGAGAAGTTCCTTTAGCATTTGTTGTAGAGCTGGTTTGGTGGTGCTGAATTCTCTTAGCTTTTGCTTGTCTGTAAAGCTTTTTATTTCTCCATCAAATCTGAATGGGATCCTTGCCGGGTAGAGTAATCTTTGTTGTGGGTTCTTCCCTTTCATCACTTTAAATGTGTCATGCCACTCCCTTCTTCGTAGAGTTTCTGCTGAGAAGTCAGCTGTTAACCTTATTGGAGTTCCCTTGTGTGTTATTTGTCATTTTTCCCTTGCTGCTTTCAATAATTTTTCTTTGTCTTTAAGTTTTGCCAATTTGATTACTATGTGTCTTGGCGTGTTTCTCCTTGGGTTTATCCTGTATGGGACTCTCTGTGCTTCCTGGACTTGGGTGGCTATTTCTTTTCCCATGTTAGGGAAGTTTTGGACTATAACCTCTTCAAATATTTTCTCTGGTCCTTTCTCTCTCTCTTCTCCTTCTGGGACGCCTATAATGCGAATGTTGTTGCATTTAATGTTGTCCCAGAGGTCTCTTAGGCTGTCTTCATTTCTTTTCATTCTTTTTTCTTTATTCTGTTCTGCAGCAGTGAATTCCACCATTCTGTCTTCCAGGTCACTTGTCCGTTTTTCTGCCTCAGTTATTCTGCTATTGATTCCTTCTAGTGTAGTTTTCATTTCTGTTATTTTATTGTTCATCTCTGTTTGTTTGTTCTTTAATTCTTCTAGGTCTTTGTTAAACATTTCTTGCATCTTCTCGATCTTTGCCTCCATTGTTTTTCCGAGGTCCTGGATCATCTTCACTATCATTATTCTGAATTCTTTTTCTGGAAGTTTGCCTATCTCCACTTCATTTAGTTGTTTTTCTGGGGTTTTATCTTGTTCCTCCATCTGGTACATAGCCCTCTGCCTTTTCATCTTGTCTATCTTTCTGTGAATGTGGTTTTTGTGCCACAGGCTGCAGGATTGTAGTCTTCTTGCTTCTGCTGTCTGCCCTCTCTGTTTGTTTGTTTTTTGATCTTTTCATTTCATTTTGGGAAATTTCTATCAACATATCTTCAAGATGACTGATTTTTTTCCTCAGCTGTGTGTCAGGTCTACTGATGATCACATCAAAGTGATTATTCATTTCTTTACAGTACTTTTTATTTTAAATATTTTCTTTCAAATCTTTCCTAGAGTTTCCATCTCTCTGCTTACATTACCCATCTGTTTTTTTAAATTGGAGTATAATTGCTTTACAATATTATGTCAGTTTCTGTTGTACAATGACGTAAGTCAGCTATATGTATACCTATATCACCTCCCTCTTGTACCTCCCTCCCACCCCACCATCCCACCCATCTAGGTCATCACAGAGCACTGAGCTGAGCTTCCTGTGCTTTATAGCATGTTCCCACTAGCTATCTATTTTACACATGGTAGTGCATATATGTCAATCTTAATCTCCCAATTCGTCTCACCCTCCACTTTCTCCCCTGTGTCCACATGTCCATTCTCTATGGCTGTGTCTCTATTCCTGCTCTGCAAATAGGTTCCTCTGTACCATTTTTCTAGATCCCACATATATGCGTTAATATATGCTATTTGTTTTTCTCTGTCTGGCTTACTTCACTCTGTATGACAGACTCTAGGTCCATCCACATCTCTACAAATGACCCAATTTAATTTCTTTTTATGGCTGAGTAATATTCCATTGTATATATGTGTCACATCTTCTTTATCCATTCATCTGTGGATGGACACATAGGTTGCTTCCATGTGCTGGCTATTGTAAATAGAACTGCAATGAACATTGTGGTACATGACTCTTTTTGAATTATGGTTTTCTCTGGGTATATGCCCAGGAGTGGGATTGCTGGGTCATACAGTAGTTCTATTTTTATTTTTTTAAGTATAACCTCCATATGGTTCTCCACAGTGACTGTATCAATTTACACTCCCATCAACAGTGCAAGAGGGTTCCCTTTTCTCCACACCCTCTCCAGCATTTATTGTTTGTAGGTTTTTTTGATGATGGCCATTCTGACTGGTGTGAGGTGATACCTCATTGTAGATTTGATTTGCATTTGTCTAATAGTTAGTAATGTTTAGCATCTTTTAATGTGCCTCTTGGCCATATGTATGTCTTCTTTGGTGAAATGTCTATTTACGTCTTCTGCCCATTTGTTGATTGGGTTGTTTGTTTTTTTGGTATTGAGTTAGATGAGCTGTTTGTATATTTTGGAGATTAATCCTTTGTCCGTTGCTTCATTTGCAAATATTTTCTCCCATTCTGAGGGCTGTCTTTTCATCTTGTTTATAGTTTCCTTTGCTGTGCAAAAGCTTTTCAGTTTAATTAGGTCCCATTTCTTTATTTTTGTTTTTATTTTCATTACTCTAGGAGGTGGGTCAAAAAAGATATCACTGTGATTTATGTCAAAGAGTGTATTTCCTATGTTTTCCTCTAAGAGTTTTATAGTGTCTGGTCTTACATTTAGGTCTTTAAACAATTTTTAGTTTATATTTGTGTATGGTGTTAGGGAGTGTTCTAATTTCATGCTTTTACATGTAGCTGTCCAGTTTTCCCAGCACCACTTATTGAAAAGGCTGTCTTTCCTCCATTGTATGTTCTTGCCTCCTTTGTCAAAAATTAGGTGACCATTTGTGCATGGGTTTATCTCTGGGCTGTCTATCCTGTACCAGTGATCTATATTTCTGTTTCTGTGCTGGTACCATACCATCTTGATTACTGTAGCTTTGTAGTATAGTTTGAAGTTGGGGACCCTGATTCCTCTAGCTCCCTTTTTCTTTCTTAAGGTAGCTTTGGCTATTAGGGGTCATTTGTGTCTCCATAAAATTGTAAAATATTTTTTTCTAATTCTGTGAAGCATGCCATTCGTAATTTGATAAGGATTGCATTGAATCTGTAGATTGCTTTGGGTAGTATAGTCACTTTCACAATATTGATTCTTCCAAACCAAGAACATGGTATATCTCTCCATCTGTTTATGTCATCTTTGATATCTTTCATCAGTGTTTTATAGTTTTCTGAGTACAGATTTTTTGCCTCCTTAGGTAGGTTTATTCCTAGGTATTTTATTCTTTTTGTTGCTATGGTAAACGGGATTGTTTCCTTAGTTTCTCTTTCTGATCTTTCAGTGTTGGTGTATAGGAATGTCAGAGATTTCTGTGCATTGATTTTTTATCCTGCAACCTTACCAAATTCATTGATTAGTTCTAGTCATTTTCTGGTGGCATCTTTAGGATTTTCTGTGTATAGTGTCATGTCATCTGCAAACAGTGACAGTTTTACTTCTTTTCCAATTTGTATTATTTTTATTTCTTTTTTCTTCTCTGATTGCTGTGGCTAAAACTTCCAAAACTATGTTGAATAATAGTGGTGAGAGTGGTGACTTTCCTGGTGGCACAGTGGTTAAGGATCTGCCTGCCAATTCAGGGGACATGGGTTCGAGTCCTGGTCTGGGAGGATCCCACATGCCGCAGAGAAACTAAGCCCATGTGCCACAACTAGTGAGCCTGCGCTCTAGAGCCCACGAGCCACAACTACTGAGCCCACATGCCTCAACTACTGAAGCCTGTGCTCCTAGAGCCCATGCTCCAAAACAAGAGAAACCACCACAATTAGAAATCTGTGCACTGCAACGAAGAGTGGCTCCCACTCGCCGCAACTAGAGAAAGGCCGCATGCAGCAACAAAAATCCAATGCAGCCAAAAATTTAAATAAATAAATGAGTGGTGAGAGTGGACATCCTTGTCGTGTTCCTGATCTTAGTGGAAATGCTTTTAGTTCTTCATCATTGAGAATGCTGTTTGCTGTGGGTTTGGTCATATATGGCCTTTATTATGTTGATATAGGTTCCTTCTATGGCCATTTTCTGGAGTGTTTTTATCATAAATCCGTGTTGAATTTTGTCAAAAGCTTTTTCTGCATCTATTGAGATGATCATATGGTTTTTATTCTTCAATTTGTTAATATGGTGTATCACATTGATTGATTTGCGTATATTGAAGAATCCTTGCATCCCTGGGATAAATCCCACTCGATCGTGGTGTATGATCCTTTTAATGTGTTGTTGGATTCTGTTTGCTAGTATTTTGTTCAGGATTTTTGCGTCTATGTTCATCAGTGATACTGGTCTATAATTTTCCTTTTTTGTGATATCTTTGCCTGGTTTTGGTGTCAGGGTGATGGTGGCCTCGTAGAACAAATTTGGGAGTGTTCCTTCCTTTGTAATTTTTTGGAAGAGTTTGAGAAAAATAAGTGTTAGCTCTTCTCTAAATCTTTGATAGAATTAGCCTGGGAAGCCATCTGGTCCTGGACTTTTGTTTGTTGGAAGATTTTTAATTATGGTTTCAATTTCATTACTTGTGATAGGTCTGTTTCTATTGTCTAATTCTTCCTGGTTCAGTCTTGGAAAATAGTACATTTCCAATAATTTGTCCATTCTTCATGCTTGTCCATTTTATTGGCATACAGTTGTTTGTAGTTGTCTTTTAAAATCTTTTGTATTTCTGCAGTGTCAGTTGTGATTTCTCCTTTTTCATTTATAATTTTATTGATTTGCCTCCTCTCTCTTTTTTTCTTGATGAGTCTGGCTAAAGGTTTATCAATTTTGTTTATCTTCACAGAGAACCAGTTTTTAGTTTTATTGACCTTTTCTATCGTTTTCTTCATTTCTATTTCATTTATTTCTGCTCTGATCTTTATGATTTCTTTCCTTCTACTGACTTTGGGTTTTCTTTGATCTTTTTTCTTTCATTGCTTTAGGTGTAAGCTTAGATTGTTTATTTGAGATTTTCTTTGTTTCTTGAGGTGAAAATGAATTGCTATAAACTTCTCTCTTAGAACTGCTTTTGCTGTGAACCACAGGTTTTGGGTCATCATGTTTTCATTGTCATTTGTTTCTATGTATATTTTTACTTCCTCTTTGATTCCTTCAGTTATGTCTTGGTTATTTAGTAGCACACTGTTTAGCCTCCATGTATTTGTGTTTTTTACAGTTTTTTTCCTCTAATTGATTTCTAATCTCATAGTGTCATGGTCTGAAAAGATGCTTGATACGATTTGAATTTTATTAAATTTTTCGAGGCTTCATTCATGACCCAAGATGTGACCTATCCTAGAGAATGTTCTGTGTGCACTTACGAAGAAAGTTTATTCTGCCACTTTCTGGTGGAAGGTCCTATAAATATCAATTACATCTATCTGGTCTATTGTGTCATTTAAAGTTTGTGTTTCCTTGTTTATTTTCTGTTTGGATGATATGTCCATTGGTGTAAGCAGGGTGTTAAAGTCCCCTACTATTATTGTGTTACTGTTGATTTCCCCTTTTATGGTTGTTAGCATTTTCCTTATGTATTGAGGTGCTCTTATGTTGGGTGCATAAATATTTATAATTTTTATATCTTCTCCTTGGATTGATCCCTTGATCATTATGTAGTGTCCTTCCTTATCTCTTGTAACAGTCTGTATTTTAGTCTATTTTATCTGAAACGAGTATTGCTATTCCAGCTTTCTTTTGATTTCCATTTGCATAGAACTCCTTTATCCATTCCCTCACTTTCAGTTTGTATGTGTCCCCAGGTCTGAAGTGGGTCTCTTGTAGACAGCATATATATGGGTCTTGTTTATGTATCCATTCAGCGAGACTGTGTCTTTTGCTTGGAGCATTTAATCCATTTACATTTAAGGTAATTATTGATATGTATGTTTCTATTACCATTTTCTTAATTATTTTAGGTTTGTTGTTGTGGGTCTTTTTTTCTCTTGTGTTTCCCACCTAAAGAAGTCCCTTTAGCATTTGTTGTAAAGCTGGTTTCATGGTGCTGAATTCTCTTAGTTTTCACTTGTCTGTAAAGCTTTTGATTTTTCCATCAAATCTGAATGAGATCCTTGCTGGGTAGAGTAATCTTGGTTGTAGGTTTTTCTGTTTCATCACTTTAAGTATATCCTACCCCTCCCTTCTGGACTGCAGAGTTTCTGCTGAAAAATCAGTTGATAACCTTATGGGGATTCCCTTGTATGTTAGGTTTGGCTTTTCCCTTGCTTCTTTTAATATTGTTTCTTTGAAGTTATTTTTTGTTAGTTTGATTAGTATGTGTCTTTGTGTGTTTCTCCTAGGGTTTATCCTGTATAGGACTCTATGCTTCCTGGACTTGGGTGGCTATGTCCTTTCCCATGTAGGGAAGTTTTCAACTATAATCTCTTTGAATATTTTCTCAGACACTTTCTCTTTCTCTTCTTCTTCTGGGACACCTATAAGTTGAATGTTGGTGTGTTTAGAGCTGTCCCAGAGGTCTTTGAGATTGTCTTCAATTATTTTCATTATTCTGCACCTCAGCAATTATTTCCACCATTCTGTCTTCCAGCTCACTTATTCATTTTTCTGCCTCAATTATTCTGCTATTGATTCCTTCTAGTGTACTTTTCATTTCAATTATTGTGTTGTTCATCACTGTTTGTTTGTTCTTTAGTTCTTCTAGATTTTTGTTAAACATTTCTTGTATTTTCTCAATCTATGCCTCCATTATCTTTCTGAAATTCTAGATCATCTTTGCTATCATTACTCTGAATTCTTTTTCAGGTAGGTTGCCTATTTCCTCTTCATTTATTTGGTCTTATAGGTTTTTATCTTGCTCCTTTGTCTGTAACATATTTTTTTGTTGTCTCTTTTTTTTTTTTTTTTTTTTTTTTGATAGGTGGGATTGTGTTCCTGTCTTACTGGTTGTTTGGCCTGAGGTTTCCAGCACTGGAGTTTTTCAGCTGTTGGGTAGCACTGGGTCTTGGTGCTGAGATGAGGACCTCTGGGAGACCTCACTCTGATGAATATTCCCTGGGGTCTGAGGTTCTGTGTTAGTCCAGTGGTTCGGGTTGGAGCTCCCACCACAGGAGCTCAGGCCCGACCCCCGGCCCCTGAACCAAGATCCCACAAGGTGCGCTGGGTGGCAAAAAAGAAAAAAGAAAAAGAAAAAAGGAGCAGAACAATAACAAAGAGTAAAAAATAAAATAAGATTAGAAAACTAACAGATATGTTAGAAAAAATAAAAATATTGATGAAACAACAACCAGAATGTAAAACAGAAACACAATAGCAGAAAGAGGGGGGAAAAAATAAAAGCCAGAAAAGGCCTTGGCTGTGGGGTGCAGGGCTTAGGCAGGGGTGAGGTTTAGGCAGTAGGCAGGGTCTAGGCTTAGGACCCAGGCAGCTGGAAAATGCCCCTGCAGGGCAAGGATTAGGCTCAGCAGGCTGGAGGGACCCTGGAGTGCCGATGAGCAGGCCCAGGACCCCAGCTGGCTCCCTGGGCCCGAGTCGGTGGGGGAAACTCTAGGCGTGTTCACCTCAATCCTCTGATTCCAAGAGTCTCTCCCTGTTCGCCTCTCCTCTTCTTCCTCCCCACCATGCTCCTAGGACCCACATGGCTGGAGGGGGCCCCAGAAGCTGGAGGACCCAGCCCAGGAACCCAACAGGCTTCCCAGGGCCTGATTGGACAGGGGAAATGCTAGCCATGTTCCCCCTGATCCTCCGAACCCCCAAGGGTCCCTCCAGGTGTGGGAACCCCTCCCCTCCCCCAACCACCCCTCAGGGGTACCGGTCCCGTCTGGCCTCCACTTCTCCTCCTTCTTCACTTCCCCCCAGGACCTGCCCAGTCACTCAGGGTTTCCTCCCATCCCCTTGGGTGTTGAGTTACCACCCCCCCACCCAGCATCTGGTAGGTGCCCTAGTTGCGGGGAGACGCAAACTCCACGTCCTCCCACTCTACCAACCTGACTCCACCCCCCTACCCATCTGTTCTTACATGTTGTATAGTTTTTCCAATAAGCCCTTAACATATTTAGCACATTCATTTTAAATTCCCTGTCTGATAATCCCCAAATTGGTGTCATACGTGAACTGGTTCTAGAGCATGCTTTGTGTCTTCAGACTGTGTTTGCTCTTGTCTTCTAGCATACTTTATAATTTCTTGTTGAGCTGGACATGATGTATCTGGTAATAGGAACTGAGGTAATCAGGCTTTCATTATGAAGTTTTATATTAATCTGACTAGAAAGCTAGATATTTAATGTTTGCTGTAGCTGTGGGTGCCAAAGGTTTTAATTTTCTCTAGTTTCTTTGGGTTTTTTTTTTCCTCCACTCTTATCTTTGTTTTTACGGAGAGCTCTCTCTTAAATAGTTTTATCTTGCAGCTCTTTGGGTTGTAATCCACTGTTATTATCCTGAAGCCCTGCTGATGTGATAGCAAGTTGTTGGTGAGGGGAAGCATTCTACAATCTTATAAATAAATTTTGTTTTTAGTGGTTTTGAGTCCCTGGGCTCTGACCTTCAGAAACATTTCTTAGCCTTTTTTTTTTCTTCCCTTAAGTGAGACAGGAAGGCTGTAAGGGTCTGAATTATCTAATTCCCTTCCCCCCAGGTCAGATTATATTAGATATACACATTACATTACATTAAATAACTACTTTGGTAAAGAAGTTACCCTTGAGAGTAGTCCTTTGCTATGGAGAATGTCCTGGGCTTATTTCAAATGGCTACTTTTCCCCTCCCCCTGCCTGAAGCACGAGATTTTCTTTGATTTTCACTGCAAGAATCTTGTGGGCCTCCTATAGGTAAGACTGATGAAACTGTGGGGGTCCCCAAAGACGACTTCCCCCCCGGAGGTTTTTTTTTTAAATTATTTATTTGTTTATTTATGTATTTTTTGGATGCATTGGGTCTTCCTTGCTATGCGTGGGCTTTCTCTAGTTGCGGCGAGCAGGGACTACTCTTCGTTGCGGTGCACGGGCTTCTCATTGCAGTGGCTTCTCTTGCTGCAGAGCATGGGCTCTAGGCACGTGGGCTTCAGTAGTTGTGGCACATGGGCTCAGTTGCTCCGCAGCATGTGGGATCTTCCCAGACCAGGGCTCAAACCCGTGTCCCCTGCAATGGCAGGCAGATTCTTAACTACTGCTCCACCAGGGAAGTCCCCCCCACCCGCTCCAGAGTTTTTAACTCTCCTGCTGATCTACACTCATCCTCTAGCAATTTCCCAGCTCCTACTAGTTACTGGCTTCCCTGGCTACTCCAGGTTGGCTGCTTACAGCTGCAATTCTCTGAATCAACTTGTCTTTCCAGTTTTGGGGTGGCAGCTTGCCTTTGTGACCTCAACTCTCTGATGGGTTTTAAAAAAATCATTGATTTTAGTTTGTTCAGCTTTTTTCTTTTTGTGAGTATGGGAGTTATGATCTTCAGGCTCCTTACATGTTAGAGCTGAAACCAGACGTCCATAAATAATTTTAAACATAAGCAATAAACCTGGATGACAGGAAAACACATTACCAGATTAAAGTCTTGGTAGATATGGAGTCTTAGGCCCCTGCCACCACCTTGCCAGGGCACATGGAGATTTTGCCACTTGCTCTGTTCTCTGATGTCTCAGGACACTTTCCAGAATTTACAATGGCCTTGTGGATAATCCATGCAGCATGTCACCCTTGCCAGCCCATTCTCCCTGGGCACCCAGCAGATGCCCTCATGAGCAGAATCTGCCAGCTCAGCTCTTTTCTGGCTTTAGTTGAGTTTTCATATTTTTTAGGCAGTAAATCCAACAGATCAGGAGACAACTGCCATTGAAGAGACAGTCACTATACTCAGAGATCCCAAGAGATACACCATGCCAGGGTGGTGGGGGCTACACAGAGAAGCACCAGGGTCGGTCATGAGGCAGAAGGAGCAGGGGAAAAAGCATAGGCAAGAGCCTTCATTGTGATTTCCACAGGAAGACATGGGTGAGGCAGGGTAAACAGGCTTCCAGCTGGCTGGTTTGGGTTTGGATAATTTCAATGGGGTCTGGGGCATAGGGACGGTCCTTACTTGAATGATACCTGGCCCTGGGGTGATTAGGGCAGGGGGATAGTGGCCTGGAGGGTGAGTTCCATAAAGGAGGTATTTGGGGTGTAGACTCTGGACTGGTTAGTTTACATTTGAAAATTGAACCTTAGGAGAAAAGCCCCCTAAGCAGGGGGTGAGGGGTGATGTGGGTGGCAGGAGGCAAGGCAAGGGGACTCAGTCATGGCATGGGGTTGTCCAGAACAAGCAGTGCCCAGCATATACATGCAGGGCAGATGTTAAAGCATCAAGTTAACAGAAGCTGGAAACACAGTTAATACAGTTAATATATTTCTCCACACACCCAGATGTGCCTGATGGTGGCAAAAGAGACAAGGAATCATTTCCTATTTGCATTACCTAGAAACACTAAATTTTAAAATCAAAAATCTATCCCATTTTGCTTAGTCTTTGAACTCACTTATCTAAAAATTCTTTGGCTCTCTCACAGTTCGTCTCTTCTGTTGCCCTTGGGACAAATTTGTTATAGAACTTAGTGGAAAATGCTTCTCTCTAACTGACTTGTACATGGGGGAGATGACTATCATGCACATTTATAATTTGAGAGCAATCAGTTTACTTGTCAGGGAGAGAATCTAAGTACTTAAAAAATATGATTATTAATGTAAGAATAATGGAACGGTGATCCTGATATTTTCTAATATCATTTAAATGTCTTTAACCACAAAAGATTTGTAGGAAGGAAAGCTAATTGACAACCTAAGATAGAAACTAATTTGGAATACAATTAATTTTGGTTCTCTAGACAAGCAATGTATTTTACTTTATGGCAAATGGTTGCAACTAATTGCTATCTGAGGAATACTTGTAAATTGGTTATTTGTTTTTTATTTAATATAGTTTCTGTGATTGTTTGGACTCTTATTTATGGGAAGGTCTAGTTTTCAATTTAAGTTAATTATACAGAAAGAAGAGAAGGACACAATTTTGCCACGAAGCAGTGGGCATATACAAATAGGGGCAACCCTGGGCAGCAGTGATGATCAGGCAGAGTTATCTTTGCTACCTCCCACCTTCCCTCCCCCTCTATGAGAACTTGCTTTCCACCTATCCTCACTTTGTGCAGTGCTTCTGTCACTTACACCCACAGCTCAGAGAGCCCTCTTTCCCTCCTCCAACCCCAACTAACCAAAGAACAACAGCAGACAACTACATAATGGAAGTCTTGCTTATTATGCACCCAGCCTCTGTTAAATACTTTACTTTTATTATTGCACTTACTTCCAACCAATCTCATAAAGTAGAACTAGTTTTATTTGAAAGATGGGGAAACTGAGGCACCAAGATATTAGGGAACTTGGCTAAGATCACGCCAGCTAGTAGGTTTTAGAGCCAGAATTCAAAGAGGGTGTTCTGACTCCAGAAGAGACTTAAAAGCCACATTATCCTGGCTCCCAATGTGCCTGTCTTCTGTTCCATTCTGGTCCAGCCAAGCCAGTGCAGCCATCTGTGCCAAGCAATGACCGTGCTTCTCAGTGCAGACACTGCCCCTTTAATGGTGGAATCTGCTGGTTCTCTACAAGTCTGCCTTGATCAAGCCTAATCAGTGGTCTCATCCAGGCCACTTTCAGGTAATAAGTCCAGTAAGCATGATACAAAAATAAAAATAGGTGAGAAAAAAAAAAAGCAGCCTGCCATTGTGGACTTTTTTCTCTAAAAATGATTGAGGAAAAGTCTATCCTTGAATAGTACATACTTTATGCAATATCAAAATTGATAGGAATCAATGAGGAGAACATTCTAATGGTTCTAGGTTCTTTCCCTGTAATCATCTTTACCACAAGCATTTTCACTGCAAACCTCATAACTAATTGGTCATAAGACAATTTTTCCATAAAAGATACAATAACAAAAAATAAAAGAGGGACTATAAAAGGACATAATGAAATGAGAAATTAATAGTGAAATTTAAAAGACATTATGGCAAAATACAAAATATTTGAGTACATTTAAAATGTGTGTAGATTCATGGCAATACTGTGCAAATAACTGATTTTATTTTGTGGGTTTACATGAGCATTTGTCTTCCAAGTCTTTCATTCATAGTATTTTATAATTTTTTTTGCCTGTTGATTTATCACCTCATTTGACATTGCACGTTTTCTTTTTTGCTAAAATTTCTTCCTTTATTAAGAGAGGTATCAATTTCCAATACTATGTGCATATTTGTAAACTGAGCTTTGCATTGCCTTGCAAAAGCCTTCTGCACTATTGTTTATACTTGGCACATTGTCAAGTTGATAGATTTTCCAAAGTTCTATGGGAAATGTAAGTTCAACGTTGCACCTTCAAGTCACCAAAGGGTTTGTAAACTGATGTGTTATCATTTTCTATTATAGTATGCAATCTGGTTTACACCCTCTTATTTCACACTTCTAGTAAGTTCTATCTCTGTATTTTCTATCAAGTTGATATATATAGTTGTCATCCACTATTTTAAGACTGCCATATCTACTTGTCACTGTATAGACCATTATGAAAGCTAAGATTTATGGAATATAAAGCTGGGAGTACTGTACTGCACCAATGGAAAAATGAAACCAAATTGTCAACCAGTTATTTTATCTTTCACGGCAAAATTGCTTTGAAATTTTGTTACTACTTAGTTATGTGGCAAAAATGCTTGTGGCAAAGATGTCTACAGCAAAATCACTTACCATGAAAATACCAGACACTCATTCTAGTAACAAAGAATTAACATGGGTCATTTTTGAAGCCCACTTAGAGTTTGAGGCCCTGGCAAATGGCCTTCCTTCCCTCTATCTCATCCCTTCTAGTGCCTCACATTGGCCCACCTTCAGATCATAACCCTGACTCCAAATCTTTAATAACAGGCTGTGTAAATTCATTGCATTAATGAGTCAATTCTTCACTCCCCTTTTTATTCACACTCTGTCATGTGACTTTGAAGCTCCTCTCACTAAAAGAGCAAAGTCTATTCCCCAACCCTTGAATCTGCGCCAGCCTTGAGAAGCAGTTAGTCTATAAAGTGGAAGTGTGATATGTCAATTCTGATCCTAGCCCTGAAGAATCTTTGCATGTTTCCACTTAATCTCTTTTGCTAATAGCATTACCATGAAAAACTGCCCAGCCTAGCCTGATGGAGGATGAGGGTCATGCGGCACAAGCCCAGTCACCTCAGTCAACCAGCCAAGGCCAGCCTCCATCTCTCAATCCCCAGCTGACTCTGGCATTGTTAGCAAGCTCAGTCAAGACAGCAAAGCCCCCTAGCAACGTGCAAAGCTAATCCCAGACATAGGAGGTACAAACACATATTGCATACTACTGAGATTTTTGTTACTTCTTACATGGCATTATTGTGGCAATACGTTTTGATACAGAGTCCCTGGCTTTGGTACAAGGAAACAGAATCTTGAATATCATATGCCTTTCATAGAAGATATAGGCCAGTTTAAATGAAATGTATTTCAAATTGTTCAAATCATAGTCTTCCTTTTACCCCCATCCCTACCTTTGCATCTTATTTTAATTTTGAGTTAAAAAAAAAAAACTCTTGAATCTATACATAGACGAAATCATAGACAAGCCTAACTTTGTATCAAAGATCTAAAAGTAACTCCCTAATATAAACAAATTAAGTTTAGAAACTTAAATAAATTATGTGTCAGAACAGGCATCCAATATTCCCAAAAGATTCTTAAATCTTGATAAAGCTAATTTATCTTAGTTGGAAAAAAAAACAAACCTGAAACTAAATAATTTCCTTTTTGCCTCAGAATAGTTGTCTTTTCTTTTCCTTCCTTTGGGGGTTGAATAAAATGGTCCATCAGTTACTGCTTTAGAAATCAAGAAATAACTGAACCATTTCCTTGGTGCACTTAGCAAGTACTTCCCTGTTTCTCTGTTTGAAATAAGGATTCATATTTTGCATGTCATGAACCAAAACTTTCAGTGATAAGTTTAAGTACTTTGGATCTTTCTAGTGGAGCCATTTAAAAAACAAAAATAAGATTGTATAGGATAACTTTGCATAGGGAAAGTAGTCAAACTGACTTATTTTGTGCACTGAAAGCAGGAAAATCTGAGTAAATGCTACCAAATGTTCAGTCGTAAACTGAGAGAAACGTATCTGGTCTTTACCTCCAAGATTGCCCTGCCAGGACACTTTCCCAAGTAGATTAAGTCTGCTGAGTGCAAATTACCACCACCATGCTGAATGCTGGGGCTGTCCTTTGTGCTGGTATCAGTCATCTGAAGAAGGTTGTTCTAGCAAATATGACTTTGAACTCTTCATCTCACTCATGAAAAGAAATCAGGCTAGACATGTGCTAATAAAACTTTTTAATGTGGTTTCAAATAGGTTGTTTAGGGGAAGGTCTTGTTGGATTTCAGTGCTTCTCTTTTTAGGGTCCAACAGGAATTCAGGGATTCAATAGAAAGCAATTAAAATTAAATATGTTGCTCAGGGTATTTGCAAAACTCTGGCAAAAGATGTGCTTTGAAAAACTGAACTCTTATTTTACTTTCCCTAGGAATTTTCTCAAGAGATCACCCTACCCAGCACTGCCTCCTGTCTTAGCTGTTGCCACAATCTCTTTCCCCAGAGCTAAGCCTGGATGTGAGAGCTTGTTGCTGCTGTAGGGATCTTCATCGCCCTTGAGCATAGCACAGTGGCTGGCACATTAATCAGGGGCAAAAGAAAAACACAATAAAATAATAATACAACAGGTGTGGAAGGTAGTCAGGCAGGAAGTTCTCTCTCCAAACCAAAGGTTCTTTCAGGATAAGGTCTATTGTAAGAAATTAACAGAAACCTCAATTAAATAGAGTTGGGAGACCAGCAGTGGGTGCTCTCATGCCCTGCAACAATAGCAGAGCCCAAAATGAGGAAGAAAGACTCTTCTTCCCTCCCCATGAGAACTCAGCCAATGAGAAACCATGGCCTCTTTGTTCAGGAATGGACCCCCAAAATTCCTTTTCCCCTCTATAAAAGAGTTCTCCTTCCCTTGCAAGCGGGCTTGAACATGGCTCTCCATGGGTGCAGACTTCAAATTGCAGTTCTCTGCTGATCCTGAATAATCCCATCTTTGCTGGAGAAATATCTGCAGTCTATTTATTTCAGGTCAAAACGTGTTTCCTTTTTTCTTCCTTTATTTATTTTTTTAACCTCCGCAGTAGAACATTGGCATTATAGACACTCAGGAAATACTGACCAGATGAACTCATGCATTCTCTAGGTTCTGCTGTGGCCAAATGGTGTTTGTAAGCCCTTTCACATGTGCAGGTAAAACGTGTTTACCTACAGCAGATAACATGCTCAGGAAGTGATCATTGGATAAGATCACTTGGAAGTGAGGGAATGAGGAGGAGAAGACTGTTCACCATCAAGCTCAGCACTCCTCCAGGCAGATGGCATCTTAGGTCAACATCAGGCCATTTCCATCCTGCAGTCCTGCACTCGGCATCCTTGTGCTCAGCTTCTCTCCCAAATGTTTCCTAATCACCCATCTGTGACTCTAATCTCAAGGAGATGGGGGAAGGAGGAGGAAGAGGAGAGGGAGGGAGAAGAGGAGGGATGAGGGGGAAGAGGGGGAGGAGGGGAGAGGAGGACAAGAAGGAGGAGGGGGGAGGAGGAAGAGGGAGAGGGGAATGGGGAGGGAGAGGAGGAAGTGGGAGAGGAGAAGGGGAGAGAGAAGAGAATAAGAAAAAAAATCTTTTTCTTATTCTCTCCTCTTCCTCCTCCTTCCCCTCTTCTCCTCTCCCAAAAAATAGCCTCCATTCAATCCTGGTTCTTGATAGATTCTCTGTCTTTTCACTTTTTTCACGCATATTCTAACCCATTTGTTCTTCAGATGCTCTGTGCCTCTGTCTACACTGCTCTGATCATTGCGGGAAGGGCCTGAGCCCCCAGTCCTGGGCCTGGAGGAGTTGAAGCCCACCAAGGGCACGTCCTGGCACAGCCCTGAGTGGGGGGAGGGGGCTACTGCGGGAAGGCCAAGGATCCCCTCCCCCACACAAGCACAGTGAATTTTGACAACTTTGGTATTTTGCGGTGACCTTTTTGACCTCCAAGGACTCTTCCCACACCCATGTACTGGCTACGGTCCCACTGTTTGAATGGGTCCCTCACATGTGAGTGAAATGCCTTCTCTCCGAGAGGGTCAGACCTTCCCGCATCGTGGAGAGGAGGAAAAATTAGGGGAGCAGGCAGGGAGCCTATTTCCTAAGCACCTCAGCTGTTATGCATGGAGGAATCTGATGGACTTCAAAGCCTGACAACCTCTCAGAGTCTGAAAGACCCTCTGGAAGCAAGGAGGGGCTCCTCCAGCCCAGAGGCTTAGGTCCGGAGCCCGTGCTCAGCTCCCCTCCAACTCAGAGCCACTTAACAGGCTGCTCTTGAGACCACCAGCTTTCAGGGATTATAAACCTGCAGCAAATGGAGCTCTGCAAAGCCTGGCTCCTGGTGCAAGACCAAGGAAGGCTCTTCTCTCCATGTCTTGTGTGTCTTCCATTCTGCTGCTGTCAAGAGTTCATGCTCACGGCCCATCCTCCTTGGTGTTTCTAGTCACTGAGCCTGTAATGTTCTACTCTTGGAATATTACATTTGGCAGGAGGTATAAACAAAATTCCAAAGCGGAAGCTACAAAAGAAAAATACAGTTTGAGCAATATCAGATGCTGAATGCAGTCTGTACATTTCGAAATCCATGAATTTCAAATGCTGCCCTCTGAATCCTCACCATCAATTTGACTCCTGCTCAGGGAATCTGCTGTAATTCACTTCCTGTAATTACCCAGCCCCAGCAAAAAGGGAACAGTGCCTTTGTTACAAAGTCTTGGCATTAACAAAAAGCTTCCTGCAAAGGCCAAGCTCCCATTTTTCATTCAGATTTACATCAACAGTTGCATCCTAATATTAAGTGGCCTATTTCCACCTTCCGTAAATAGTTGGGTTGGCCAAATGCACACATCCTTTCCATTTTAGCTGTTAGCCTTTACAAATAAGTAGTATTCACTCAAAAGTATATATCCTGTAGAAGAAAAAACTTGGGATACAAACCTCTCCAGTTTATGTCTTAGAAAGGAACTCTAACTTTGAAATCAAGTATAACCATCAGGAGAATGTCCTGTCTGGGTCTTTCTCCTGTGCTCCCACTGGAGCTTTAGCTGAAGGAAGAGGACTGAAATGTCCTAAAAGACATGGCACCATGTCTTCTACAATTATCTATTGTTCTAAAAGCAGATATCCCCAAGGAGGTTACAAGTTAGCTGATACTAAAACATTCATAATTAAGCTTTTGTCAAACAGATAAAAACGTAGGGGAAAACAGTGTCACAGGATGCCTGAAGGTCAGGAGGGAAAGTGAGGTGTGAGCACTGGGAGGTGCCTGGGACATGCGGACAGTTCTCACATACCTGTCTCTACGGGGGCTCCTCTGAGGCACCTGGCTGGAAGGACACGTTCTGGATGGAGCTTGCCAAAGGCTGCTGCAGGGTTGGTCTTGCGTGTCCACGGGCCAGTCTGCCTGAACTACGTTAGCAAAATGTCTCTGTAAAATCTACATAAAATAATCAGTCTACCTTAGTGTAGAATGCATATGTATATACGCATTATGCATGGATATATATTTTAATAGCTATAATGCACATGTATTTTACACACACACATGCATATATAAAGTATGGTTTCTAAGACACTTTCATGGACATTATATAATTTTCTCTTCAGGATTTGTAGAAACACCTATTAGTTCAAATAGTCTAAAGACCCCGTTTGTTTATTGCAAAGCAAGATGTTCCTCTTACGGCCATTTTATGCCATGTCCTGCACCCTGCTCATTCTCGAGATAACCAGGTCCTAAGCTGTTTCCTGAGCCAAAGAGGAGGAGAGAGGAAGGGGGCGAGAAAAATGCCTGTGAGGCTGTGTGCCCTGTGAAAATTCCAAGGAGAGATGAATGGCCATCGTGTTATGAATAGCTGCACATAAATTCAACACTTTCTTGTCTGCTGTCTGCCCTGTATGACAGAGCTGAGTGAAAACTTCATGGTACCATGGAGAGCTCTGGGCACATTCTATAATTAGCAGGAAATGGCTTCCCCAGAAAATCCCGTTACTGAGCTTCAGTCATAAAAATGCATCCTGGGTTTCGTTTTCTTTTTTTTTCTCTAACACTGAAATTAAAGGGGAGCAAAAACCAACTTCATCTCCCCCTGGCCAGCCAGACTTCATGGTCCCCACATCAAAGGAAAGCCATCGTTTTATTGAATAGCCATCAGCTCAATGATCTCGTCAAATTGGATATTTTGAGATTAAAATATTGGCTCCTTAAATAGCCGTGTATCTAATGGGTTGTTTGGAGCATCCATTACTACTGACCAAATGATTTGTTGTTTTTAATTAAATCCAGTAACAGTTATTGCCACTTTTGCACTAATCTTGAATACTGCAGTAGTTTTTGGAGATGATGGATCTAGCTTCAATAAAGCAATGTGCAAATTTCCTTTTTTATTAAAGTTAAATTAGTTGGAGAGTTTAAATAAATCATCACTGAAAAGTAGGGTGAGTAAATATTATCAGCTCAATAAATCTATCCCTGTACATTGAAGAAGACAACCTTAATATGGGAATCACAGAGTTATATCTACTGGAAGTACTTGGGGAAATAATTTATAAGTGAAACACCAAGATACAAAGGAACATTTCTTTTATATATATATATTTTTAAAATATTACAGTGTTCCACAGACCTCCTTTGCTATATGTTCGGTCTTTTTGATACATGTATATAATATGTATTTGTATACGTATAGTAACACTAATCTTCATTTATCAATTTCCCCCCTCCTTTCCTTTTAATTTATTTATTTATTTATTTTTGGGTGTGTTGGGTCTTCGTTTCTGTGCGAGGGCTTTCTCCAGTTCCAGGAACGGGGTCCACTCTTCATCGCGGTGCGCAGGCCTCTCACTGTCGCGGCCTCTCTTGTTGTGGAGCACGGGCTCCAGACGCGCAGGCTCAGTAGTCGTGGCTCACGGGCCTAGCCGCTCTGCGGCATCTGGGATCTTCCCAGACCAGGGCTCGAACCCATGTCCCCTGCATTGGCAGGCAGACTCTCAACCACTGCGCCACCAGGGAAGCCCTCTTTTATATTTTATCTTCAAGTTTTCTATTCTAGTTGCACTGCTTCTGCTTCTTGCCCTGACCTCACTTATAGCACTTCTAGCCTCACCAATATTATCAATATGATATACTATTTATGTGCAAGGTAACCTAGCACAAAGCAAAGAAAAACAAAAAAAAAAAGAAGAAAAGAAAAGAAAAAAGAAAAGATGCCTAAAAGGGTTTTAAGTGTATTTTTAAACATGACATGTCACTACACAGTTCATTTCCATAAGAACTTAAAGTGCTTAAAAATGTGTTCCTTTCCTGAAAACAGAAAGGAAAAATACAGAAAGCCATAGTTTTAATAAGCAGATACTTTAGTAAATTGTGTAGGTTTCAAATGGGAAAATATCACAGCCTCTCTTGGTCTTGATGATTTACTGTTCTAATAGTTTCATTAAACATTACATGTTGTCAGCTTTCTTACACACATCTCAAATTACCCTTAAAAATTCCATAATGCTGCTTACACTCCCTCCTTATTCTCCCCAAAACACACACACACTCACACACACACACTCCAGGAGGAAACAATTCTCCCATAATCATAGCTGTTTACTTATTCAGTCACAGGGATAAAACACAATACTGATTCCCTTCCACTTTTATTACCTTCTTCAAAGAGGTAAACATGTGCCATGTTCCAGTATTCTATTGGGTGTTAGAACTGGTAGGAACATTAGAAATGATATAACCCAATTCCTTATTTTAGGTGTGAGGAAACTGAAATCCAGAGCGATAAACCAATCACTTATCCGATCAAGGAATCATCGCACTAAGAGTGGAATCCATATCGCTCATCTTCCAAGCCAAAGTGCTTCCCATTATAGCAAAAGATCTCTTTGTTACAGAAATTTTATTAAACCAACCAAAAAAGGAACATAGAGGAGACCCCCAAGCTCTTCCCTTTTTATATCCAGAGCGCATTTGTGGGTAGTGTGAGGAAGAGCTTCAGAGGTCCAAGGTGTGAGCCTGGTAAACTGAGCAGAAACCTGACTTCAACATCAACTCTGAGATTTACCCTCCGTGTGACTCTGTGAAGCCATCTGCCCTCATTGGATCTCAATTTCTTCATTTAGAAAAGAAGTTTGGTTTATCAAATGATCTATTTTCTATAGTGATAAGTATTTGATAAATAATTGAATAGAACTCAATTCCATGGCATACAGATAATTATGTTATAATACAGTGCCATGAATTCATTCCAGCTCCTGAGAGTCAAATGAACTCTAAAATAAAGAGGTTTAAATGTCAGACTTGTTCACTGAAAGTACTTCAAACATATGAAATATTGGATTTTTTTCAGTTATGTGCTGCTTTTGTTTTGTCTGGCTGGCATCTTTTTCTCTTCATGCATAATAGTAACTGTGTCCATTTAAATAATTAATCATCAATTGAAAAATATGGTATTAGAGTGAAGAGACAGCCAAGTAACTTCCTAAGATAGAGTCATGATTGTCAGACTTACCTCCCACTGTAATGACTTATAAAAATGGACAAAATATATGAAGCTGTTGTTTTCAGGCACTGAAAAGCAGACCACACAGGGCTCTGATACTTAAGAGAAGAGAAATCCAAGGGTTGAGCTTTACATGCATTCAAGCTTTCTGCCTGAGGCATTTTTCAAACTTCAGGGAGAAGGATAAAGCCCAAAGAGAAAGATGAGTTCTAAGCTGCTAAAGAGAATAAAATCTGCAGAGCAAGACACAGGGGGAAGGGGAGCTTCACAGAGAGAAAGATCTATATGTCTGCCTGAGGGTCCCCTTGAATTTTTGGCCAAATATTAAGCTGCTCTTCCATAGAATGAGACCCCATGAGGCCTCTCAGAGGACAACTGCTGGGGTTTGTGAGCTGAATAGAGACTAAAGTTCCAACATCCAGAGCAGTGAGGTCGGCTATACATCCCAAGCATTCCACTGAGACCGCAAAAAGGTTACTAAAGTGTCGTAGCTAAGGTGGTATAGTGTTATCTAGCCTAGCAGTTCTCAACAGGAGGCAATTATATCTCCCAGGGGACACTTAGCAATATTTAGAGCTATTTTTGGTTGTCAAAACTGTGAGGATGCTACTTGTGTCTAGTGAGTAGAGGTTAGTGATGCCAGGACGAGCCCCCTTCAATAAAGAGAATTCAATCATGCCACTGTTGGGAAACCCTGCTCTAGCTCTGCTTCTCCAGACCTGCTAAGTGATACTCTTGGCCTAACTTCATAAAGCTCAAAACCAAACCCCAATGGATAATGTTTAGCTGCTACTAAACTGACTGCTTGTCAGTACAAAACTCAACACTCTTTAGAAGAAATCAGCATAATTCAGACTCACAACAGAATATACACAATATCCAACATACAATAAAAAATTACTAAATATACAAAGGAGCAGGAAAATATAATCCAAAACCGGGGGGTGGGGGTGAGGGGTCAAAATAAATAGACCCAGAGATGATAGATATTGAACTTAGCAAATAAAGAGTTTCAGAATTTTACTAAAAACATGATAATTCCAGGAGAGAGCAGACACTGGGCCAGAGACTGTGCAGCAGGAATGAGGAATTGACTTTGCAGAAATTCAAAGCAGAAACATCACCTTTGAATTAGAATAAAGGTCCTCGCTTATTTTAAACCCAACTTAACCAAAAGATGGGGAGAAAAGGAGATCCTGAGGGCCTATATCCCTCCTAGTGCACTGGAAGATATAGAAACAGCTGGACCGTCAATGGCAACCAGCCAATGATTTACACCACTCTTTTCTATTCTTTGGGGAAAACAATTTACATGGATAAAAACTTGAAGAAGTTAATAACAAAAATGTTCTTTCCATTCAGCTGCATCAATGTCTTAATCTTGGACCTAAACCAAGGGAAAGAAAATATTAACAGAACACCCTGCTGTTCTCAAGAGCAAGTTACGTAATTTATATAGATGTCTGCCATGAAATTGGATAAGGCCACCAAGTTCCTTTTTCTTCTCTGAAGGTCAAAATATACATTTCTTTCTCCATATATAGGAATAAACTTCTATTAAATTTGGTAGTAGCCACATTTCAACATGCAAAAAAATTTCCTCATAAACAGACTCCTGGCAAGAGTTGTTCACGAGTGCTTCCTTCATTTCTCTTTTTAGGATGTTTATACACCTCGAAAAAAGGGAATTTATAGTGACTGACATTTCAGTTCAGTAAGTTATATACTAAGATGCAAGAAACACAATACTCCTGTCTTTAAAAGTATCATTTGGCATGTTTTTGTCATCCTACCTTTCATTTTCTGAAGAGATCTAGCTTGAGAGTTTGGAATAAATATGTCTTTGTTAAGCTCATCTTCTATTCTCTGAGACTGTTACAAAACATCCCATTCTGCCAGGCCCTGTGACTCACCAGTGATTCCAATGCTCACAAATGGCACAAGACAAGACAAGGCTGGTACAGGGCCTAATCCAGGTCTGCAAGCTTCTTTGTTCTGCAGAGGGACGGAACTCAGATGCTCTTTCTTTCTACCGGCCACGTGGACACGCACACAAACACACACACATGCACGCATAAACATGCACACAGGTGTATGTACAGACTTGTACACATGCACTTATAGGCATGCACACCCACATGTGCACATGCACACACATGTTCACACACACACAAGGATTAATAATATCACAAGAGAATTGGAGGGAATGGAGGTATGTTTTTACTGATCTGTTTTAATGACATTGCTAACTTCAGTGTATGAACAGAAAGGATGGAGGTTTTGAGCATCTATTATGTGCCAGATATTGTGCTAGGCACTTTGTATACATTAATTCATTTTAAGATTCACAGCAAACAAGGAAGTGGATGTTAATATTCCCATGTTACAGAGGAATAAACTGAGATACAAAAATTTCAAAATTAATAATAATAATAATATCACAAGAGTAGACTTAAGATAGAAGCTAGAATTTCCTTGAAGTAAAAGAGTTTGTTAAGAGGGGTAGGATCTAATCCTACTTAGGTCTGTTCAGATATATTTTGACTAAAGTAATGCAGTCAGTAAATAAGCACTAAAGGTCCCATTTAACTCTATGATTCTATGCTATCTCTGATATCGAAATATCAGCCAGTTAGGGTTGCCAGATAAAATACAGGACACCCAGCTAAATTAGAAATATTCGGGACATACTAAAACATTGTTTGTCATTTATCTGAAATTCAAATGTAGTGGGTGTCCCATATTTTTATTGCTAACTCCAGCAGGCAGCCCTATATTCAATGTACCGAACAGCAAGAAAGTACTTAACATGATCCCAGATTCATCCACACTGGCCTTGATCCTCGTCATCCCAAAGAATGGTCTGAATTGGCTGTAGTGGGTTCGGCCACAACTTTCTCCAAGACAGACTGTGGAGAGAGTCCCAGGACCGTGAACAAGGACCACAGGGCTCAGGGACCACACGGCAATAGTGGCTGTGGCTTTCATGGCAGCTGAGGGCTCAGCTCCTGTCACTGGGCAAGCTGGAAGACACAGCAGACATGACCCCATCCCCTGGAGATGTGTTACCTATCAGGAGAGCAGGACATTCATGTATTATATGCATTCATAGGGACACACACGACAGACCAAATGCAATTGAATAATGCAGTTTGACCTATGAGACTTTTTGACAAACAGAAATTGCCATGCCTGCCTTTGATTTATCTGGGACATCTTAATGAAGAGCATGACTGACAACGAATGAAAGCAATGATAGTTGAAATTTGATTTTTCAAACATACTTTCTCTCCATATTTCCCTTCTGCTCTGTTGAAAATCACAAAGAATAACACTTTCCCTCTTTTGCAACATGTATACACAACCACAAGGTTGGCATTTGCCCTGGTGAATACTGGCTTTAAGGAATATGTAACAGCAGTGATCCTAAAATTGTCATTCTTGCTTTTGTTTCTCCATATGTTTCTCCATTTCAAATCTTGAAATTTATGGGTATCATTGGATATATAGCCTGGACTTGAAATCTGACAGCCCTGACTTAGATGCCCCCTTCTTCACTTTGCAGGGCTGTGAATTTGATGGGAAGGATGATCTAGGTCAGGGCCAGGGTAGGCAGAAAATCCAGTCAACTGAAATAAAAAACACACAACATGGGATCTGTCAGTTTCAGTTTTATTCGGAGACCTTATTGAGGACTGTAGCCCAGGAGACAGCCACTCAGCAGGTCTGAGAAACTTCTCTGAAGAGACAGAGGAGGAGCCAGTGTATATGTACATTTTTTTTTTGGCTGGGAAATACCTGTAGTCAAGCATACATCTTGGTAAAAGATTAGTGCTTTTCTATGTATGGGGAGATGAAAGAATCTGGGGTCATTGAAATTCTTCCTTAGATATGCATCTTAACTATCTAGGGGTCTGTTTATCCAAAAACACAGAATACTTCATCCTGTTTTTTGTCCTGAATTCCTTTCAGGGTCAGTGACTACAATGGCTAATGACTTGATCCTTGTAGAACTGAATGGCAGGCAACATTCTTTGTTTTATAGTTCCTTGAAGAAACCCAAGGAAAGGGGCAGAGAGGGTCCTGGAAATATTTAAAGGTCTTGTCTTGTTCAGGATATGAAGCTTACAGATTCTGATTACTTCTTTTCTTCAGATAATGGCTTTATTGAGATACAATTCAAATATCATAAAGTTCACCCTTTTAAAGTATATAATTCAGTTTTTATTATATTTACAGACTCGTATAACCATCATCACTAATTCCAGAACATTTATCACCGTGTAAAGGAACACCACACACATTTGTAATTGCTATACCCACTTCTCCCCAGCCCCTCACAACCACCAATCTACTTTCTGTCTCTGTGTATCTGCCTATTTGGAACATTTAACCTAAATTGAACCATACAATATGTGATCCATCCCATCTGGTTATTTTAGTCAATGTTCATGGTTTCTGGTTAATGTTTTGAAGTTCAGCATATTGTTGCATGAATCAGTATTTCATTCTTCTTTAAGACTAGATGATATTCCATCATATGGAGAGACTGCATTTTGTTTATTCTTCCATCACTTGATGGGCACTTAGGTTGTCCCCACTTTTTGTCTATTAGGAATAGTGCTGCCCTAAATATTTGTACACAAGTTTTTGTGTGGACAGATTATTCAAAGCTCTTAGTCCAATACCTAGGAGTGGAATTGCTGGGTCATGTGAAAACTCTACATTTATCATTTTGAGAAACTGCCAAAATGTTTTCTAAAGCAGCTAAACATTCCCTCTGCAATTACAAGAGCTCTCATTACTTCTTAATGTTGATAGAAAAATATATTTAAACATGTTTGCCAAAAGGTTAATGGCAAAGCTAGATAGACTAGAAATAGGATAACTGAATTCCAAATCATAATTTATAGTGAACAAAAAAATAATCTAACAATCTGGGCAGAAGCTTTAAGGACTGAGGTGGGATATGCAGTGAGCTCTTGCCACAGAAACCATCCACCCGCAGTCCTATGTACTAGGATCATTGAAAATCCTGAGGATAACAGACTAGTGAGCAGATCTGGTTCTCCAAGTCACATCATGGAAAAGGTGGAACTAAACTGGCTTCTTATCTTAAGAAACACTCAGAATTTGCCCTGAAGTTTAAACATTCTTTGCAGAACTTTCCTACTCAATAACCATCACACATCAGCATGTAATACCAGTATTTGTGATCAGCTTTCACATTATAAAAAGAATCATCTCAAATGTATCACCTTAATCTTTATATCATTCACAGGTTTTACTACAATATCCCCCAACTTAAGGGCTGAGAACAACTATTGATGAATGCTCTGTAGTCTTCTGGTCAGCTGGTCAGTTCTGACAACTAGGCTGGACTCCGTCCATTCTGGCTGTTTGTTCAGGGAGGAACCAGCTCTGCAAGAAGTCTTCACTAGTCTGGGAGCAGGCGGGCTGTGAGCTTGTGTCTCCCATCACTCTTCAGACCAGCCCAGCCTCAGGAGGGCTCCAAGGGAGAAGCACACAAGGCCCCTTGAAGCCTAGGGTCAAAACAGACACACCTTTACTTCCTCTGCATTCTATCAGCCAATACACTTTAAAAGGCCAAATCAGATTCACAGAGACAGAAAATGGACTCCATTTCTTGGTGGCAGGAGCCACAAAGAGCATGGAAACTGGAGAGGGTAGAAAACCGGATGAATTGTTCTAATCAATTTCTCTGTCTTTAGATACATTACTGAAGTCTGCTGACATTTTGAAGGAGAAAGCAAAACTTTCTCAATAAAAAAAGCCGTGGATAGATTTAGGAAAGGGATAGAGATTTCCAGGGGCAGCTGGGGCATACCCAGTCTTCCAGGCTTCTTTGCACACAGCAGGAATTGTGCCCAGCAGAGTACAAATCCCGCCCTGGATGGAGACTTTAGCACAGTACTGTAGCAAAGGGAACTCTTGGACGGACACCTCCAGGTCTCATCCATGCAGGCGCGTTCCTCTGGTCAAGTCAGAGCCATTCAGGGCGGTTGACCACTGCAGGTCTCTTGAAGCACAGCTGTTGAAATAAACATGGAGATAAATCAAGGCAAGGATCCTTTAGGTCTCATGGGTGGGTATGGGTGACATCTTCATGTCTTCGGAAACACATCATCACCACTTGGCTTACAATGTGTGTCTTTTCTTGGTTCAAAAAACTCCAATAAAATTTGTTTCATTATCAGCAAATTAGGATGTAAAATGAACACTACAAATTTCACTTAGTTGAAGTCAGGAAGCCTGAATCCTCCAACTCCATTTTTCTTTCTCAAGATTGTTTTGGCTATTCGGGGTCTTTTGTGTTCCCATACGAATTGTCAAATTTTTTGTTCTAATTCTGTGAAGAATGTCATTGGTAGTTTGATAGGGATTGCATTGAATCTGTAGATTGCTTTGGGTAGTATATTCATTTTCACAATACTTATTCTTCCAATCCAAGAACATGGTATTTTTCTCCATCTGTTTATGTCATCTTTGATTTCTTTCATCAGTGTTTTATAGTTTTCTGAGTACAAGTCTTTTGCCTCTATAGGCAGCTTTATTCCTAGGTATTTTATTCTTTTTGTTGCAATGATAAATGGGAGTGTTTCCTTAATTTCTCTTTCTGATTTTTTTGTTGTTGGTGTATAGGAATGCCAGAGATTTCTGTGCATTAATTTTTTATCCTGCAACCTTACCAAATTCATTGATAGTTCTAGTAGTTTTCTGGTGGCATCTTTAGGATTTTCTAAGTATAGTATCATGTCATCTGCAAACAGTGACTATTTTACTTCTTCTTTTCCAATTTGTATTCCTTTTATTTCTTTTTCTTCTCTGATTGCCATGGCTAGGACTTCCAAAACTATGTTGAATAAGAGTGGCAAGAATGGACATCCTTGTCGTGTTCCTGATCTTAGTGGAAATGCTTTCAGTTTTTCACCATTGAGTATGATGCTTGCTGTGGGTTTGTCATATATGGCCTTTATTATGTTGAGGTAAGTTCCCTCTATGCCCAGTTTCTGTAGAGTTTTTATCATAAATCCATTTTGAATTTTGTAAAAAGCTTTTTCTGAATCTATTGAGATGATCATGTGGTTTTTATTCCTTAATTTGTTAATGCAGTGTATCACATTGATTGATTTGTGTATACTGAAGAATCCTTGCATCCCTGGGATAAATCCCACTTGATCATAGAGTATGATCCTTTTAATGTGCTGTTGGATTCTGTTTGCTAGTAGTTCGTTCAGGATATTTGCATCTATGTTCATCAGTGATATTGGTCTATAATTTTCCTTTTTTGTTATATCTTTTTCTGGTTTTGGTATCAGGGTGATGGTGGCTTTGTAGAATGAATTTGGAAGTGTTTCTCCCTCTGTAATTTTTTGGAATAGCTTGAGAAGGATCAGTGTTAGCTCTAAATGTTTGATAGAATTCACCTGTGAAGCCATCTGGTCCTGGACTTTTGTTTCTTGGAAGATTTTTAATTATGGTTTCAATTTCATTACTTTTTTGATAGGTCTGTTTCGATTTTCTATTTCTTCCTGGTTCAGTCTTGGAAAATTGAACCTTTCGAAGAATTTGTCCATTTCTTCATGGTTGTCCATTTTAGTGGCATATAGTTGTTTGCAGTAGTCTCTTATAATCCTTTGTATTTCTGCAGTGTCAGTTGTTACTTCTTTTTCATTTCTAATTTTATTGATTTGCGTCCTCTCGCTTTTTTCTTGATGAGTCTGGCTAAGGGTTTATCAATTTTGTTTATCTTCTCAAAGAACCAGCTTTTAGTTTTATTGAGAGTTGCTATTGTTTTCTTTGTTTCTATTTCATTTATTTCTGCTCTGATCTTTATGATTTCTTTCCTTCTACTGACTTTGGGTTTTCTTTGACCTTCTTTCTTTCATTGCTTTAGCTGTAAGGTTAGATTGTTTATTTTAGATTTTTCTTGTTTCTTGAGGTGAGATTGAATTGCTATAAACTTCCCTCTTAGAACTGCTTTTGCTGCAAACCACAGGTTTTGGGTGTTTGTGTTTTCATTGTCATTTGTTTCTATGTATTTTTTTATTTCCTCTTTGATTTCTTCAGTGATCTCTTGGTTACTTAGTAGTGCACTGTTTAGCCTACATGTATTTGTATTTTTTACAGTTTTTCTCCTGTAATTGATTTCCAATTTCATAGTGTTGTGGTCAGAAAAGATGCTTGATAGGATTTCAATTTTCTTAAATTTTCCGAGGCTTGATTTGTGACCCAAGATGTGATCTATCCTGGAGAATGTTCCATGTGCACTTGAGAAGAAAGTGTATCCTGCCACTTTGGGGTGGAATGTTCTATAAATATCAATTAAATCTATCTGGTCTATTGTGTCATTTAAAACTTGTGTTTCCTTATTTATTTTCTGTTTGGAAGATCTGTCCATTGGTGTAAGTGGGGTGTTAAAGTCCCCTATTATTATTGTGTTACTGTTGGTTTCTCCTTTCCTGGTTGTTGGCACAAAGCTACAGTAGTCAAGACAGTATGGTATTGGGACAAAAACAGAAATATAGATCAATGGTACAGGATAGAATTCTCAGAGATAAACCCATGCATAAATTGGGCACCTAATTTATGACAGAGGATGCAAGAACATACAATGGAGAAAAGACAGCCTCTTCAATAAGTGGTGCTGGGAAAACTGGACAGCTACATATAAAAGAATGAAATTAGAACACTCCCTAACACCATACACAAAAATAAACTCCAAATAGATTAAAGACTTAATGTAAAACCAGACACTATAAAACTCTTAGAGGAAAACATAGGAAAAACACTCTTTGACATAAACCACAGCAAGATCTTTTTTGACCCACCTCCTAGAGTAATGGAAATAAAAACAAAAATAAACAAATAGGACTTAATTAAACTTAAAAGCTTTTGCACAGCAAAGGAAACCATAAACAAGACAAAAAGACAACCCTCAGAATGGGAGAAAATATTTGCAAATGAAACAACAGACAAAAGATTAATCTCCAGAATATACAACCAGCTCATGGAGCTCAATATCAAAAAAAAAAAAAAAAACCAATCTAGTTAAAAAATGGATGGAAGACCTAAATAGACAATTCACCAAGGAAGACATACAGATGGCCAAGAGGCACAGGAAACACCAACATCACTAATTATTAGAGAAATGCAAATCAAAACTACAATGAGGTATCACCTCACGCTTGTCAGAATGGCCATTAACAAAAAATCTAGAAACAATAAATGCTGGAAAGGGTGTGGTGAAAAGGGAACCCTCCTGCACTGTTGGTGGGAATGTAAATTGATACAACCACTATGGAAAACAGTATGGAGGTTCCTTAAAAAACTAAAAATAGAACTACCGTATGACCCAGAAATCCCACTACTGGGCATATACCTTAAGAAAACTGTAATTCACAAAGAGTCATGTACCACAATGTTCATTGCAGTTCTATTTACAATAGCCAGGACATGGAAGCAACCTAAGTGTCCATCGACAGATGAATGGATAAAGAAGATGTGGCACATATATACAATGGATTATTACTCGGCCATAAAAAGGAATGAAATTGGGTCATTTGTAGTGAGGTGGATGGACCTAGAGTCTGTCATACAGAGTGAAGTAAATCAGAAAGAGAAAAACAAATACCTTATGCTAACACATATATATGGAATCTAAAAAAAAAAAATGGTACTGATGAACTTAGTTACAAGGCAGGAATAAAGATGTAGACATAGCGAATGGACTTGAGGACACTGGGTGGGAGGGGGAAGCTGAGGTGAAGTAAGAGTAGCATCAACATATATACGCTACTGAATGTAAAATAGCTAGTGGGAAGCAGCCGCATAGCACAAGGAGATCAGCCTGGTGCTTTGCAATGATCTAGAGGGGTGGGATAGTGAGGATGGGAGGGAGGCTCAAGAGGGAGGGGATATAGGGACATATGTATGCATATGGCTGATTCACTCTGTTGTACAACAGAAACTAACACAGTATTGTGAAGCAATTATACTCCAATAAAGATCTATTTTAAAAATTTCACTTAGTTGCTTTAGCTAATAACATTAACACTGGCTTAATTTAAAGTTATAATGATCATAAACATCAGATGTTGTAGACTAAATGCTCCCATTTTTTTCAGATGCAGAAGCTCGCCTTATAGTTAACAAGTCAGCCATAAAGGTCACATGTCCTAACATAGTCCTGCACTTGTGGCTAGTCTGTGGCTCCCACACACCAGAGTCCAACAGCCCCTGAACTGGTCCATACCTGCTCATTGAGTCCCCTGATGACACGCAGGGATGCTGGGGCAGTGTCAGGTTTCTACAAAAATGTCCAAACATTTACCCTCCATTCCTCTGCTTATATCACTGAGGCAGGAGATAGATGGGCCCCAGGCTGAGCAGCTGAAATTTGTCTCCTGTGGACAGATACTCCAAGATAAAGGTAATAGCAGGGGCAGAGAGGATCTGAGCTCTGCCCAGATAAGAGATAAAGAGACCACATATTCCTCATTCTTGGAGTCAAGAAGACCTTCCTGACTACACAGGTGCAGTAAGGCTCCTCGGGGACCAAAAGGGGAGGGGGTACCACCCAACAGTAGTAGATGATGTCAACCTACCCATAAGCCTCTTCGCTAGAATCCACCTTGGCTAAGAGATGCATGCGCACACAGGGGTGGACCCTGAGATAAACCAAATACTAACTCAGAGCAAGGCAAAGAAGATAATTGGCCAGAGGAAACTCGGAAGAAATCCCATATAAGGGATTCAAACTACCACAAGCACATGATTCTCTCTCTGAGCTCACCCATGTGAGTCTATTCACACGTACTCTTTTTCCTCCAAATAAACACTTTACTTATTTCACTACTTTCCCTCTATTTGTGGAAATTCATTTCTACAAAGCCAACGGGCCAGGGCCTTGTCACTGGCCACTGTCCCTGGTGGTCTAGTGGCTAGGATTCAGCACTCTCACTGCTGCAGTCTGAATTCAATCTTTGGCCAGGAACCAAAATCCTGCTTCAAGCCGCTGCAGGCTGAGGTCTCCCCAAGATCATCACCAAATAGAGGTGTAGGGCAGGAGAATTTGTTACCCCAAAGTGTGTCTGCTTGACATATTAATTATTTTAAACTGGTTATCTTCTAATAAACACTGGGCATGGGAAAAACTATGGAAACCAAGTAGGAATTACCCTTTTGTAAGAAACATTTGTAAAGGTAACCTCCATTCCCAAAGGTGTCTACCTCTCAGTACCTGGAAGAGGAAGATGACCAAATCTCTAGAAATGCTTATCAATGGAGAAGGCAATGACTTAAATCTGCATCACAATCACCCTTGTTTACTCTGCTTTTCCTGGTCCCTCCTGTAACTGACTCTCTCCACCCTCAACATCCTTTTTGTCTTTAGCTGAAGATAGTATTTAAAGTGAGGATTTAGGATATTTTGATGCCAAAATATTGGCTATCTGTACACTGATGCCAAAATGAGATAGGGAGGCAGAGTTTTGGAGGAGAAAGAAAGGGTGGCTTTCTTTCTTTGCCAGGCAAAGAGGGAACACAGCAAGGCAGTGCCTCAAGAACTGTGCCCCCCTCCCTGGGGAATAGGGAGAAGTCTTATAGTCTTATAGTGGTCAGGGGTATGCAATAAGGATCAAGACAGTAACAGTCTTGCATTCTTTTTTCTTCTGTAAAGTTTCAAAAGGGTGGGGTTGCTAACAAGATTAGGGTGTGTGCAGGGTCTCAAGTGTAGGGTCTCCTAATCTTGATGAGCTTCTCTAGTCCCTTTAATCTTGCCTCTGGTGGTTTCATGTCTGCCCCTCTCTTGATTAGCAACTGTTTGAATCTGCCCTTTGGGACTCAGGGAAGGTTATGGAGGCTGGAGTCTTGCCTACAAGAAATGGGGGATAAAAAGGCATCCATGCCCAGGCTCCCCACAGGGTCCTGCTCGGTTTCAGTTTTGGAGCATTACTTAGTCTTCCTGGGTATCTCCCATGTTCACATGGTATTAAATTTTTGTTCAACTTTCTCCTGTTAATCTGTCTCATGTCAATGTAATTCTTAGACCAGCCAGAAGAACCTACAAGGTTAGCGGGAAGATTCTTCCTCCTGACACAACAGACATCAGGAGATAACACGTAGACATATTCACCCAGACCTACAGTCCAGAGCCCAGTGGGTCCAGATCCTACTCTCACTGGTGCTCTGTCCAGGCAAGCCAACTTTGTCCAGAGGAAAAAATGGAAACAAGGCATGGCCACTGCAGTCCCTAGAAACTGACAAGTTCCACTCACTTTATTGATGGGTGTGTTCAATCCAGCCAGTCACATACATAGACACTGCTGGTTTCTCCCTTTGTGAGTCAGATAGGTTTTGTTCCTGGCTGCTTAGCTGTGTTTTCCTTCCTCATTGAAACCAAGTTCCTCTGCCAAGTTTATGATTAACCTCTCTATCCAAAACTTTATTCCCTTTGTTGCTCTGCCCCTGTTCCCTGTCAAGATTGAGGAGTATCAAAGAAAAGATGGGATTAAAACTGAGCAGGACCCCGCAGGACCTTCCCGATACAAAAGTCCTTCCATGTCCCCCATTTCTTATTTTTAGGAAAAAGGTTTCAGCCTCCTAGACCTTCCCTGAGTTCCAAAGGGCAGATTCAAACAGTTACTAATTAGAGGAGTGAGGGAATGCAGAAACGAAGGAAAGGCAGTCAAGAAACTATAGTTCAGCAATCTGGCAGGGTCCTGGTTCCTCCTCAAGGAATATACGTAACAAGCTGATACAAATCTCTGAGTTCTACAGAAACTAAGGCCCCCACCCAGGTGGAGACAGTAACTTCAGGCTGAGCACAAGATTCCTGGAACACCGCCCTGTTACCTCACCACCAACCAATAAGAAGAAAATCACACTCCCTGTATTCCTCTTCAAATTTTGCCTATAAAAACTCTTCCCTGAAAACCAATGGAGAGTTTGGGCTTTTTGAGCATGAGCCACCTGTTCTCCTTGCTTGGTCCTGCAATAAACCTTTCTCTGCTCCAAACTCTGATATTTGGGCTTGTTTAGCCTCACTGTGCATCAGGCACGTGAACTTGGGTTTGACAACACAGTGACCCCAACACAATAACCCAACTTATTTTTCTCACTATGGGTTGCCTCTCACACCCACTTATGCCTGTGGTGCTTGATTAAATTGCACATCTTTCCATCTCTATCTACAACTTATAGAAATTGGAGAATACACAAAAGTCCCTCACACAAATAGACTTATGCATAAAAAGCAATGTTCTTAATAAGAATCCTTGGATTTAATAAAATAAAAAATATTAGGAGCCCGAAGTATTATGAAGACCTCGTCTTGCATGAGGACACTGAAAAGTAAAAGGATGGAGAGCCTTGTGCAGGACCACACAGCTGACTGCCCGCAGGACTGAGCCTGCGCCCTGGAACCCAAGTATCTTTCCTTGTCACAGAAGCTCCAAGAGCTATAATGATTTATAAAGGTGTATAATAATCATTCAACATTTCCCAGTTGGTCACATTTCATTTCATTTGTACGTTCTCCCTCCCAACAGTCTCCATGTGCTTGACAATTTAATAAAGTATGATAATATTGAACTAAATGTCCTACAGCTTAACAAGCATCATACATTTTCATAAAAAATAAAGTACTGGTTTCCAATTTCATTTGCTCCTGTTTACTTACTTAACGTAAGTTGCCAACACTTGGGGCATCAGTACCATAAAGTGGAAAATGTTCTGGACATAAATGCTGAAATACAGGGTTTCATTCACTTCTTCCATTCATTCATTTATTTATAGATTCATTGTTGAACTGAAACCAATGGATCCAATCTACAATTTGAATGCCCACTCTATGCCTGGCATAAGAGACACACTAGGTTTGTAAAAGGCATAATCTCATCACAAGGAATCTCACAGTTTAGTTGGAGCATAGGTACATAGAAAACAAAAATGTATATTAGCACAGGGCATATGAGAGCACAGAGGGGGCCTCGAGGCAAGCACGTATTCCGGGGAACCAGAGTGCCAGGGACCACTTCGTGCTGGGTGACAGCCTGGCCTGAACCTCAAAGGATGCAGGAGGCATAAATAATGCAAAGAACAGGTGTGAGGGAGGGAAAGCAGAGGACAAGACAAGCAGAGGAGACAGCAGGGCAAGGGAGTGGGACAAGACAGGGCAGGTAGTAGCTTGAGGGAACTACAAACAAATCTGTGTTTCTGGACATAAGAGGCAAAGCCAGAGGGGCAGGAGCAAAGCTGTGGGCAGTTCACAGTGGGCCAGGGCCTTGGGCACCCTGCAGGCTTTATTCTAGGTGAGGATTGCCCAACCTCGGTGCTATTGCCGTGTGGGGCCAGATGATTGCGGTGTGGTTGTGGGGGGGGGGGCTGCATTGTAGCTTGTTTAGCAGCAGCCCTGGATTCTACCCACCAGCAACTCTGCCCCCAGAAATGTCTCCAGACACTGCCAAGCGTCCCCTGGGGGGAATAGCACCCCAGTTGAGGGTAACTATTATAGGCAAAAGAGAGTCATTCCAGTGTCTTCTGTAAGGGGGATTTGCCTGAACATAGGGCACAGAGACTGGCAGATCTGTGGTAGCCATCTGAGGGGTGTGGGTCAGGTAAGAGCATGGGTGGGTAGGGGTGTTACCTGGAGAAACATTTGGGGCCAATTGGAAGTGAAATAGGAGGGAGAAATCCCCAGTCATGCTATGGGAAAAGTAGATTTAGTGGGGAACGATGGTAAGTTCCTTTGGGAACATGTCCCACTTGAGGTGTGAGTGTAGTGTTTTCCTGACGGGGGTTCTTCAGCGTGAACCAGGAAGAAGGGTGTGAGCTGAGGGTTTCTATCTGAGCATCACTGCCAGGTATGCAGACGCTGAAACCCTGACTGTGACTAGAACCTCCCCACCCTATAAGCAGCAGGGTGGGAAGAACCCCCATTTAGAGACAGTAAAAAAGAAGGCAAGGGACCCAAAGAAGGCACAGTCAGAGACGGTCAGAAAGAGCCAGGGCAGCTGCTGTTCTGGAGGCCACAGGTGTGGAGAGTGTGTGGGAAGGACCATGGCCAGTGATCCAGGGAGGGCAGCGCATATTCCAGAGACGGCAATGGAGACACACAGTGAGAAGGGCTTCTCCCTGCCCCACACAAGCCAGCAGGATAGCCAGAGCCAAAGCATCTGACCTCACAGGATTTCTAGAATCCGAATGCCTCGTTATGTTAGCTAGTATTATCAGTAGTTTTTATTTGCCTTATAACATACTGTCCAAATCTGTTCTTTTTACCAACTTTCTTATTCCTGAGCTTCCATTCTTAAGCACCAAGCCCCAGCATCCCTTTCTATCTCCCTCGTTCCCTTGACATATATATAAGGAGTTTCTAGTCCAGTAGACAATTTTTTTCCCCAGAGTCTCTAGAATCAGCACCTTCCTATACATTGCCAAAGTCATTGCCCCTAGCCAGGCCCCTCTCTCTGACTTTTGCTCTGCTTCCCTAAAATCCAATCATTTCATTCCCCCTCCCAAAAGCCATCTGTGGGCCCCCTGTAGGCACAGGAAAAAAATCTAACCACCTTAACTTGGCCTCCTCCATGCTGCTTCCACCAACCCTGATTCCCACCAATTCCTATACCAAGTGTGTGTTCATGGGCTCCGTGGTCCAGGGAAGAAATATACTCAGGACAAGAACTCAGAAGGTGAGTCTTGTCAAATGGGAAGTGAGTGAATTCCCCTCTCTCTGTATATGGTCCACACCTCAAAGCATCTCTAGTGGTGTGGGGAAGCTTCCAGAAAGTAGGTGTGATGTTGTGATTTATAATAAGAAATACATATTTGGTCTTTGTTTTTGGCACAGAACTCCTAAAACCCTTAGAATTTCCTAAGTGATGAGCATCGTAAAGGTGTATTTTTATTATGTTAATGAGTGACTTTTGGAAGCCCCCCAGGTCACCTAAGGGTGGGGGCTGGTCACCAGAGGGACCAACCATGTGATTAGAGGGTTGTGACTTTCAGTCCCACCCTCCTGACCTCGAGGGAGGGGAAAGGGGACAGAGGTGAATCTATTGCCAATGTCCAGTGATTTAATCAGTCGTGCTTATGTAAGGAAGCCTCCAAAAACCCCAAAAGGATAGAGCTGCAGAGCTTCTGGGTTGGTGAGGATGTGGAGGTGCTGGGAGGGTGGTGCCTGGAGGGGGTGGGGAAGCTCCGTGCTTTCCCATACCTCACCCTCTGCATCTCTTCCACCTGGCTGTTCCTGAGTTATATCCTTTTATAATAAGCTGGTGATCTAGCAAGTAAAGTGTTTCTCTGAGTTCTGTGAGCCACTCTAGCAAATCAATGGAACCCAAGGAAGGGGTCCTGCGAACCTCTGATTTACAGCCAGTCAGTCATAAGCACAGGTGACATCCTGGACTTAGAGTTGGCATCCAAGGTGGGGGTGGTCTTGTAGGATGGAGACTTTAACCTGTAGAATGTGGTTCTGTCTCCAAGACCTCTTGAACTGTAGGATACTCAGCTGGTATTGCAGAATTGTTTGGTGGTGTGAGGAATATCCCCCTGCATCAGAACCATAGATCCTGCATGCATTTCAGGCAGAGCTGGGGTAATAGGGACATGCCAGAGTGGACCCTCACTGCACCATCAGGGAAGGTTGGTCTCAAAGGCTCCAGCTGGGTGCTCTGAGTCTCTGGCCTGGGTAGTGACAAAGGCCATGCTAGGGGTAGACTGGGAGTGTGGCTGAGTCACCGTATTCTTTCCCAGGCCAGAGAGCAAGACTACTTACCTGCTACCTCACAGAGTCTGCTTTGGCCTTGAGATGGGGCTACATGCAGAGGTGGGGCCACAGGTGGTCTGCCCCACTTCACAAGTAAGGAAAGCTCCGTCTCAGTGAGTCTGGAGATGGTCCGTGGTCGGAAAGTTCCATAATTGGTCATCCAGACCTTGGCCAAGCCCTGCCCTCTCTGCCCACCAGCTTCGCCCAGAGGGAAGGACATGCAAGTCACAGCTGTGTGATGTGTGTCATTTTCCCTTTGCTCAACTTTTCCATCACTGTCTGCTCCCAAAACTCCCACATGGGGCAGAATATGTTCCACCAGCTTTCTTTTTAAGATGTCACTCACTGTGCAAACTTTTAGTGACAGAAAGCCATGCATGAGGTGGATTTTTATGCCTTTTTGTTCAAAAGGCAGAGCTATGGGAGAGCTCAGTCAGTCAGGGGTTTATGATAGGAAAAAGAGGGAAGAGTAAGTCTCAGAAGCTGCAAGTCCAGGTCTCCTGGAAAACTGAATTGCCCTGCCAAAAAGCTAAACCCACAACTCCATACAAATATAGAACAGACATGTGTCAGAACTTTGTCTACTCAACATTAAAGGCTCCAGCAGGACAGCAGAGTGATTCAAAGAGTTCATGGAACAAAGTCTAGACCATCACTCAGGAGGGAAGGAGAAAAAGTGCCACTGAAATAAGTTTGCCAAGTTAAAGACAAATCTGGCTAGTGTCCTAATGGAACCAAAACCAAAGCAAACAAACAAAAAAAACAAAAACCACTCAAGCCTTTGGCATGATCATCTCCACTGGACACAAATGGTTTGCATCTCTACTGACCAAATGCAAGTTCACTGGTCACCTCACAGGGTCTGGGCCTGTGCTGAGCAGAACCTAAAATGGCCCCAGGCCCAGCAATCCCCCTACTGGGCATATACCCTGAGAAAACCATAATTCAAAACAAGTCATGTACCACAATGTTCCTTGTAGCTCTATTTACAATAGCCAGGACATGGAAGCAACCGAAGTGTCCATCAACAGATGAATGGATAAAGAAGATGTGGCACATATATACAATGGAATATTACTCAGCCATAAAAAGAAATGAAATTGAGTTATTTGTAGTGAGGTGGATGGACCTAGAGACTGTCATACAGTGTGAAGTAAGTCAGAAAGAGAAAAACAAATACCGTATGCTAACACATATTTATGGAATCAAAAATAAGGTCCTGAAGTACCTAGGGGCAGGACAGGAATAAAGACGCAGACATAGAGAATGGACCTGAGGACGTGGGGAGTGGGAAGAGTAAGCTGGGACGAAGTGACAGAGTGTCATGGACATATATACACTACCAAATGTAAAATAGATAGCTAGTGGGAAGCAGCCACATGGCACAGGGAGATCAGCTCAGTGCTTTGTGTCCACCTAGAGGGGTAGGATAGGGAGGGTGGGAGAGAGACACAAGAGGGAGGAGATATGGGAATATATGTATACGTATAGCTGATTCACTTTGTTATACAACAGAAACTAACACACCATTGTAAAGCAATTATACTCCAATAAAGATGTTAAAAAAAACTAAAAATAAAATAAATAAATAAATAAAATGGCCCCAGGACTTTTACCCTAATCACTGGGATGGTGAACATGATAGAATAGCTACATGGCAAAAGGGATTGTGGAGATGTAATTAAGGTTACTAATTCACTGATTCTGAGTTCATCAAAAGGGAGACTGCCCAGGTGGGCCCGGTCTCATGACATGTGCCTGTAAAGGCAGAAGGGAAAACCAGAGAGGGGGTTTATGAGAAGAGGCTCTGGGTTGCTGCGATGCAGGGGGGCATGTGGCCAGGACCTGAGAGCAGCTTACAGGAGTTAAGCGTGTCCCAGACCAGTGATAAGCAAGGAAATGGGACCTCAATCCTACAACCTTAGGGAGCTGTCAACAACCTGGATGTTACTGAAAACTAAAGGCAAACAACAACCAACAAATGGAGTATGAGAAGTGCAAACAGTCCACCTTATAACCCACTCATACCCTTCCTCACTGGCTTCCAGATCCTGCAGTCTCCACTTCATCCCAAGGAGAAAAAGGGCATTGCAGGACATCCTACCAGCGAATCATCAAGCTCTGTGTTTTTAAACATCAAGACCTATACAATAGGAAATATGCTTTACATTGCAACCCAATCAACACACACATATTTAAGGCAAATCTTCACAAAAAATACATGATGTGACATATTATGGGGTGAATTGTGGTCTCCCAAAATTTGAGGTCCTAACCACCAGTACCTCAGAATGTGACTGTACTTGGAAACAAAGAGGTGATTAAATTAAGTGAGGTCAGTAGTGTGGGCCTTAATCCAATCTGATTGACATCCTAGAAGAGGAGATCAGTATGCAGACAGGCACAGAGAGAGACCATGTGAGGCCACAAGGAAAAGATGGCCATCTACAAGCAAAGGAGAGAGGCCTCAGAAGAAACCAACCCTGACAACTTGGAGTTCCAGCTTCCAGAACTGTTAAATCATACATTTCTGTTGTTTAAGCCACCCAATCTGTGGTACATTGTTATGGCAGCCTGAGCAGATTAATACATGATGTACTCTGATATTTTCTCATCTGTTTCATTTCTTTCTTTCTATTTTAATGCTATTTGCGACAAAATTTATTTCACAGTGACAAATGGACTGTACCCACAGCTTGAAGAACTAAGAGGATTATAAGATCCTTCCATTTTCTACACCAATAATAAGACGTGTTACCAATAGCTTTAGAAATGAAAAATTCTGTATGTTCAATACAGGAAACTGCCTTGAGTGATAGAATCTAAATCTAATGCCTTTAATGAGGAAAATGAACTTCTCCAATCATCCCTGACACAAACACAAATGATGATAGTTCTTGCTGCTCTTTGAAGAAGGAGGAGTACATGAACTTGAGTTTAAGGAGAGTAAAGCAATTTTTTTCAGCTATTTCTGAAGCTATGATCACACTCTTGATTAAGTTATTTCCATGTCATACTGCAAAGAAGAAACAAGGAGGTTTTTTTTGTTTTGATGATAATTATCCATCCTGGAAACTGTGAGAAAGAGTAGTAGATCTAGGGCTTGGAGAAACCACTTCTCTACCAAACAGATGAGAAATAAAAAAATGCTCAACATCGGTAATCATCAGGAAATGCAAATCAAAACCCACAATAAGATATCACCTCACACTTGTCAGAATGGCTATCATCAAAAAGACCACAATTAACAAATGTTGGTGAGGATGTAGAGAAAAGGGTACCCTTCTACACTGTTGGTGGGAATGTAAATTAGTGCAGCCACTGTGGAAAACAGTATGTAAGGTCCTCAAAAAACTACAAATAGAACTACCATATGACCCAGCAATTCCACTCCTGGGTACATATCTGAAAAAAACAAAAACACTGATTTGAAAACATATATGCACCCCAATGTTCATAGCAGCACTATTTACAGTTGCCAAGGTGTGGAAGCAACCTAAGTGTCCATCAACAGATGAATGGATAAAGAAGATGTGTTATATACACACACACACACACACACACACACACACAGTGTAATACTACTCAGCCCATAAGAAAGAATGAAATTTTGCCATTTGCAACAACATTGATGAACTTGGAGGGGATTATGCTAAGTGAAATAAGTCAGACAGAGAAAGACAAATACTGTATGATATCACTTATATGTGGAATATAAAAAATACAACAAACGTTAATATAACGAAAAAGAAGCAGATTCACAGATATAGAGAACAAACTAGTGGTTACCAGTGGGGAGAGGGAAGGGGGGAGGGGCATTATAGGGGTTGGGTATTAGGAGGGACAAACTACTAGGTATAAAATAAACTACAAAGACATATGGTAAAGCATGGGGAATATAGCCAATATTTTATAGTAACTATAAGTGCAGTATAACCTTTAAAAAGTGTGAATCACTATATTGTACATCTGTAACTTATGTTGTACATCAACTATACTTCAATGAAAAAGAAGAAATAGAGATAGAGATAGACATCCTATTGGTTCTATCTATTTGGAGAACACTGACTAGTACATATATCAATATTGGTTCATTAATCTTAACAATTGTACCACACTGATGTAAGATGTGAATAAAAGGGGGGACCGTGAACAGGGGTATACAAGAATTCTCTGTATTGTATTACCAATTTTTCTGTTAATCTAAAACTGTTCTAAAAAATAAAATCTGCTAAAAAAAAGAAAAACAAAAGAGGGTGATGTTGTGGCCCAGGGTAGGCTGCCCCAAAATGTGCCTAAATGGCACGTTGATTATTTTGAGTTAAAGTTACTTAAACACTACTATACATAGGTAAACAACAAGGATCTACTGTATAGCACAGGGAACTATTCTCAATACTGTGTAATAACCTATATGTGAAACGAATCTAAAAAATTTTATATATATATATATATATATATATGTGTATATATATATATATACACATATATATATATATATATATGAATCACTTTGCTGTACACCTGAAACTAACACAACATTGTAAATCAACTATACTTCAATTAAAAAAAAAAAAGATTCCTAAAATTTTTAAAAAGTTACTTAAGAAATGACCAATGCAAAAGGGATGATCTGACCCTCCTTTCTGTCCCCCTGAGAGCAGGAAGTAAATTTCTCATGTGAAAGGTGCACTGTCTGCTTCTGGAGGTAAAAGGACACTCATCACTGAAAAGAGTGATTTCCAGCCAAGAAACCTGTATAATAAACAAACCTTGTTACTTCTTTTATCTGTTTCTAATTGGGCACCCAAAATCTAAGTTTCTTTGTTCTGTAAATTCCTCAGAAATTTATTTCTTTGTCTAAAAAAGTATAAAAGCTGCCTATTGATATTTTGACCACTTAGGTCCATTTCCATGAGCCCTCCATTCCCATGAATTACAATGTGTTTCTTTTTCTCCTGTTAACCTGTTTTGTGTATTAGTTCAGCCACAAGAACTCTAAAGGGGTAGGGGGTGGGGGGAATTTCCCTTCCCTGACAGTGACTAGAGACATAACAACCCAGTGCCACATCTGGGCCTTGTTTAGATTCACATCTGAACAATCCAATGACAAAAGGCATTCCTGGGGCATATGCATTTTCATTATAGAATGCACATAAGATAATATTCAGTAACTGTTGATAATTTCATTGAGCAAGGCAGCTATATGGGGAAAAATAACAAACAAAAAATCTTGTTCTTGTCAATTAGAGATACAATGCTTACTGGTGAAACTGACATGATGTCTGGGATTTGGTTCATAACGTGAAAAAAAAAGGAGTGGGAGAGATGGATGAAACAGGATGGCAAAGTTGCCAAAGCAGGGTAATGGAGATGACTAATACTATTTTATTTTTGTTAGTGTTTGAAATGCTCTTTTTTTTTAAAAAAGGCTTTAAAATTTGGGGAAAATATCTTGCACCTTCCCCCCACCCCCCCACCTGCCACTCCATAGGGTGTTTGTGGAAACCCCTAGGAGTGCTCTGTGCTATAAAGGACTTTGCAAAGTGCTTCCACCACCTCAAGGGGGGAACTACGGGTTCAGTTTTTCCTCAGTTCAGTAACTTGAAGGTCACATTGATGAACACCGTGCAGGCAGCTCTGAGAAGGTGCACATCCCATGAACTGGCCACCTCTTGGCTCTGTCAATTTGGTGTTGGCCAAAAAAAAAATCTTTTTCCCAAATTAGGAAGACGCTTGAAATAAATCTAAAGAACTTGGAGTCAAACCTCTGTGCTGTTTAATTGGCAATATTTACTTTAATAGAGTAATTAAGTACTTTCAATGTGACTTCCTAAAAAAGACTTCCTGAAAAGCATAGATGTTGATGGTGAATGCAGCAAACCTCACTCATGACTTCTGATTCACTAGCTTTCTAAAGCCTGTCATGGTTAGAACACACTCAGTGAGTCCAGCTGAAAACAGGGGGAAGGGTGAAGAATGGAAGCACAACCATCCACCAAGTCTGATGTGAAAGCAGAAATATTCTGGGATGGCAATTCCTCAAAAATGAAAAATAGAATTACCATGTGACCCAGTAATTTCACTTCTCAGTATATACCCCAAAGAACTGAAAGCAGGGACTCCAACAGGTATTTGTACACTCATATTCATAGCAGCATTATTCACAATAGCCAAAATATGGAAACAACTCAAATGTCCATCAACAGATAAACAAAATGTGGTCTATCCCTCAATGGGATACCATTCAGCCTTAAAAGGAAGGAAATTCTGACATGTGCTACAACACAGATGAGCCTGGAGGACATTATACTAAGTGAAATAAGCCAGTCACAAAAAGCAAATCCTGTATGATCCCACTTCTCTGAGGCACCTGGAGTAACTAAATTCGTAGAGGCAGAAAGTAGATGGCGGGTGGCAGAGGCTGGGGGAGGCGGGAGGGGGAGTTAGTGTTTAATGGGTATGGAGTTTCAGTTTTGCCAGATGAAAAGAGTCCTGTGGATGGATGGCGGTGATGGCTGCACAACAATGTGTAGGTACTTAATGCCACTGAGCTGGACACTTAAAAATGATAAATTTGTGGGGAGGGGTGGTAGGGGAGGGATGGATTGGGAATTTGGGATTAGGAGACACAAACTATTATACAGAGGATAGATACACAACAAGGTCCTACTATGTAGCACAGGGAACTATATTCAAAACCCTGTGATAAACCATAGTGGAAAAGAATATGAAAAAGAATATATATATGTATACCTGAATCACTTTGCTGTAAGCAGAAATTAACACAACACTGTAAATCAACTATACTTCCGTAAAATAAATTTTTTAATGATAAATTTTATGTTATGGATATTTTACCAGAGTTTTTAAAAATAAGTAATTTTTTTCAAAAAAGAATTACTCAGAAGCCTTCCCTTAGAATATGTATACGGCCTAGAATCAATGAACCTCCCGGGAGACCCCTCGTCTCTCCTCATTTTCACCGGGAGGGGGTGCACCAGAGCCAGCCTGAAGCGGGTGCAGAGCCGCTAATCTCCCTCCAAGGAGTGTCTGTCTCCACACCCTGCAACAAGCAAGAAGCCTTGGCCGCATAAAGGAGAGGCTGTTCCTCAGACACTTGGGCGCAATTTCTTTAGCTGCCTTTCCAGGAGCTGCCTCTCTCCTGGTGCCAGGGCCTGGCGGAAGTGTGTTCCCAGACAGCCGTCAGAAGCCAACATTCTGGGCTTCCCTGGTGGCGCAGTGGTTGAGAATCTGCCTGCCAATGCAGGGGACACGGGTTCGAGCCCTGGTCTGGGAAGATCCCACATGCCGCGGAGCAACTAGGCCCGTGAGCCACAACTACTGAGCCTGCGCGTCTGGAGCCTGTGCTCCACAACAAAAGAGGCCGCGATAGTGAGAGGCCCGCGCACCACAATGAAGAGTGGCCCCCGCTTGCCGCAACTAGAGAAAGCCCTCGCACAGAAACGAAGACCCAACACAGCCAAAAATTCATTAATTAATTAACTAAAAAAAAAAAAAAAAAAAAGACAGTGAGTTTGAGTGTCAGCCTGTGGGTTCAAGTCCCAATCTGAGTATAAAAAAAAAAGAAAAAAAAAACCTTTCTGTAAAAAAAAAAAAAAAAGCAGCCAACATTCTCCTCCGTCCTCCACCCTCCCTGCCCTCCCCATGAAACTACCACTCAGCAGCATGTTTCCTTTGCTAATGGTGTTACTTTGTTTTAAAAAGGGAGACAGTTTCCCTCTTATTTCCTCCACTTTGTCCTAGGACACAGAGAGCGTGGGCAGAGGGTGGGGTGAGCCCCGACCAGGATTGTTCTCCTCCCAGACCAGGTTCCCAGAGGCCTGACTGGGGATGAGGTGACACTTAGATGACTCATCCGGGGAAGAGGAGTCCACCCTGGAGAAGGGAGAGCAGAGGAGAGGAGGGGCTCTGTCCTGAGGAGGGAGGTGCTGGGAGCTGGGTCTGGGGCTGCTTCCCAGGCCCCCAGCCTGACCCAGGCCCTTAGCGCAGTGTGGCCCCTTCTGTTTTGCTCTGGTTCCCGCCCGCCCTCCACCAGCTGTAAGACGGGGCCATCGGGGACCCCTCTGAGGAGAACCGTCCAGTCTGGCTTCCCTGGAAGATGAGAAAGAGACAAAGCTGGCTTGTCAGCTGACAGCTAGGAGTTAAAACCGCAGGAAGAGAATTCGGAAGGGTTTTACCCAGAGAAGGATGTGGTCAGAACAACTTCGAAACGGGTGGACCTCTCTGCTGGCTGTAAAATTGCAATGGAGTTTTTAACGTTCCATATGAATGAGAAAACACTGAAAAAGCGGTTTTACACCAACAAAAACAGCAATGCTGAGGAAGTTTAAAGTAGCACAGTACATCAGAATGCAGCCCACACTCCCGCTAAAAACAACTCGCTCCACCAAAAGAGCCGACCCACCAGTGACAGCGGAAGGAAAGTGGGTCAGGTGTCTGGGGAAAGGGCTTCTCTAGAGGAAGGTGCTGCTGGGGGGGGGGGCAGGGGAGGGAGTAAGGGAGGAGGCAGAGGGAGGGTCCCACAGCCCACCAGGCCCTCTGCCCAGCAGGTGCCCACAGGAGGGGCAGGCGCTCTGAGCCTCGGAGGAGAGCCCTGGGAGAGCCCTCTTTACTGCTTTTTCCTTTCTTTCCTTCTTCCTTTCCTTCTTTCTTTCCTTCTTTCTTTCTTTCTTTCCTTCTTTCTTTCTTTCTTCTTTCTTTCTTTCTTTCTTTCTTTCTTTCTTTCTTTCTTTCTTTCTTTCTTTCTTTCTTTCTTTCTTTCTTTCTTTCTTTCTCTTTCTTCTTCCTTCCTTCCTACCTCCCTCCCTCCTTTCCTCTCTCTCTCCCTCCCTCCCTTCCTTTCTTCACTCCTTCCTTCTTTCTTTCATACATTGATTGCAGCTTGGATTCAAATTTCTTCAGACACAGACTTGTTTCCAACACCCTCTTGGTGTTTTACAGAGACCTCACCTGTGTTAGTCTGGGTTCTCCAGAGAAACAGAACCAATAAGACATATAGACATGTAGTGTTGAAATACCTTTCTAGGCCCAAAATGGAGCAACTCCTGCCTGGAGTGCCGCATCAGCAAACCAAAACCTAGATCACTTTTGTGTCCCTCTAGATGCTTTGCTTGACCAGAAATGCAGTCTATGCAGTCAGCCAATCCCCAAACACCAAGTCAACTTTGGGCCTTCTCACCCCAAACAAGGGTTACTCTGGGGCTCCAGCCAATCAGGTGTGTTCTATTTGTCTTTCCCTTGTTCTTTATTCTTTATCCTGTGAAAGCTTCCTGCCTTTTACCTCATTTTGCTGTTCTCCAAAAGGAGACTATCTGCTTTGTGAGGTGTTAAATACAGTTTGTATCACCTAAACTGTCTTCTTCAATCATCTTTTAACAATAGGAAGAGATCCGTTATGGAGGATTAACTATGGAGGCCAAGTCCCGTGACCTGCCATCTGTGAGCTGGAGGCTCCAGGCCAAGTCTGAAGACCTGAGAACTGGGAGTCTGATGTCTGAGAGCAGGAGAGGATCCCAGCTCAAGTGAAGAAAGCACATCCCTCCTTCCTCTCTCTGCCTTCCTGTTCTATCTGGTCCCTCAGCAGGTTGGGGGATGCCACTCACCTTGGGGAGGGCCAGCTCTTTTAATCAGCCTGTCAACTCAGATGCAGACCTCTTCAGGAGACATCCTCACAGACACACCCAAAATCATGTTTTACCAGCTATCTGGGCATCCCTTAGCCCAGTCAGGTAAACACATAAAACTAACCATCATACCACCCAAGTCACATCTTGGGGAGAGCCTCCCATTCTGAGAAGTTCCTCCTATTAAAACATGTCAGGCTTGATGCTATAATCACTACTGTCCAGGGATTGTAAAATTCTAAAGCTCCAACAAAACCAAGCAGCTGGCATCTGCACATCAAGGTAGGAGATGTTGAAGCTTTGTCTGGCTCTGAATTCTGTAAATATTCAGAAATATTCTGTAAATATTCAAAAATACTGCAGACTTTTAGATGCAGACTCACCCCAGGCTCCTTTGCAATCAACTAAGAGCCCTCAGATAACCCTCTTCAAGGAACTCAGAGATGCTGACTGCAGAGAGAAAGCCTGGATGATCCATCAGTATATGTGAAGCAGCACACCTGGATTCTAAAAATGCTTCAAGATACAGCCTCTGATGTAGACTGGGGGCTAGGTCTGCATTCAAGCCTCACAGGCCTGCCATGATGCCTACTGAGTTGTAAGATCTTGATGACCAGGAACTGAATGCCATGAGCATAATAATTCACTTGTTATAAAATCACTAGCAGAAGTGGCACATGACTACAGTATTCAGGAAGAAACTGTACAAATGATTTAAGAGGTCATGTTATAGATAGGGATGGTATTTAAAATCAGATGCCAGGACATGTCCAAGCCAAACGTTTGAGATATTAGAACAAATATCAAAGTTGTATTTTTAGTAGCTTTAATTTGAAAGATTTCCCATAAAAAGAAAAAAATCACCATAACTCAAGGATACTTTTGATTTATTTTATATTAGTCTAGAGAAGATTTGTAGATATTTAGGAAATAATGCACATAGATGGAAGACAGATCTTTATTTAGTCCAAATGTACTGCTGACAGTACTCAGGAGGTAGCCAAGGGACCTGGGCCCAGGGCTGAGAAAGGTGATGCCAGCTCATGTGGAGATGCTCAGTGGGGCAGGGGTGGCCAGTACACTGGCACTGATCTGTCTGACCTTTCTGGATCCAAGCCATTTCAAACAAATAGGATTTTACTGCCTCAAATAAAAATGAAAGATGAGACACTGAGACACCCTGGGGAATTAAAACTCTTTAAAAGACCAACCCTGCTGGTGGTGGGGGGGGTGCGACCTTTAAGATGGCAGAGGAGTAAGATGTGGAGATCACCTTCCTCCCCACAAATGCATCAGAAATACATCTACATGTGGAACAACTCCTACTGAACACCTACTGAATGCTGGCAGAAGACCTCAGACTTCCCAAAAAGCAAGAAACTTCCCACGTACCTGGGTAGGGCAAAAGAAAAAAAAAAACAGAGACAAAAGAATAGGGGCAGGACCTGCACCCCTGGGAGGAGCTGTGAAGGAGGAAAAGTTTCCACACACTAGGAAGCCCCTTCACTGGCAGAGACGGGGGGGTGGGGGGGGCTGCAGGGAAGCTTCAGAGCCACGAAGGAGAGCACAGCAACAGGGGTGCAGAGGGCAAAATGGAGAGATTCCCACACAGAGGATCGCTGCCGACCAGCACTCACAAGCCTGAGAGGCTTGTCTGCTCACCCCTCCGGGGCGGGTGGGGGATGGGAGCTGAGGCTCTGGCTTCAGAGTTCAGATCCCAGGGAGAGGACTGGGTTGGCTGCATGAACACAGCCTGAAGGGAGCTAGTGCGCCACAGCTAGCCGGGAGGGAGTCCGGGAAAAAGTCTGGACCTGTCTAAGAGGCAAGAGACAGTTGTTTCGGGGTGCATGAGGAGAAGGGATTCAAAGCACCACCTAAACGAGCTCCAGAGATGGGCACGAGCTGCGGCTATCAGCGCGGACACCAGAGACGGGCATGAAATGCTAAGGCTGCTGCTTCAGACACCAAGAAGCCTGTGTACAAGCACAGGTCACTATCCACACCTCCCCTCCCAGGAGCCTGTGCAGCCCACCACTACCAGAGTCCCATGATCCAGGGACAACTTCCCCAGGAGAACACATGGCACGCCTCAGGCTGGTGCAATGTCATGCTGGGCTCTGCCACTGCAGGCTTGCCCCACGTTCCGTACCCCTCCCTCCCCCCGGCTTGAGAGAGCCAGAGCCCCCTAATCAGCTGCTACTTTAACCCCGTCCTGTCTGAGTGAAGAACAGACACCCTCAGGTGACCTACATGCAGAGGCGGGGCCAAACCCAAAGCTGAGCCCCAGGAGCTGTGCGAACAAAGAAGAGAAAGGGAAATCTCTCCCAGCAGCCTCAGGAGCAGCAGATTAAATCCCCACAATCAACTTGATGTACCCTGCATCTCTGGAACACCTGAATAGACAATGAATCATCCCAAAATTGAGGCCATGGACTTTGGGAGCAACTGTAGACTTGGGGTTTGCTTCCTGCATCTAATTTGTTTCTGGTTTTACATTTATCTTAGTTTAGTATTTAGAGTTTATTATCATTGGTAGATTTGTTTATTGATTTCGTTGCTCTCTTCCTTTTTTTAGATATATAAATATATTTTTTTTCCTTTTTCTCTTTTTGTGAGTGTGTATGTGTATGCTTCTTTGTGTGATTTTGTCTGTATAGCTTTGCTTTTACCATTTGTCCTAGGGTTCTGTCTTGTTTGTTTGTTTTAGTATAGTTTTTAACCCTTGTTATCATTGGTGGATTTGTTTCTTGGTTTGGTTGCTCTCTTCTTTCTTCTTTTTTCTCTTTATCTTTTTTTATTACTTTTTAATTTTTTTTTTAAATTTATTTATTTTTGGCTGTGTTGAATCTTCATTTTTGTGCAAGGGCTTTCTCTAGTTGTGGCAAGTGGGGGCCACTCTTCATCGCAGTGCGCGGGCCTCTCACTATCACGGCCTCACTTGTTATGGAGCACAGGCTCTAGACGCGCAGGCTCAGTAGTTGTGGCTCACGGGCCTAGTTGCTCCACGGCATGTGGGATCTTCCCAGACCAGGGCTCGAACCCCTGTCCCCCTGCATTAGCAGGCAGATTCTCAACCATTGCGCCACCAGGGAAGCCCCTTAATTTTTTAAATAATTTTTTTATTTTTTATTTTAATAACTTTATTTTATTTTATTATTTCTTTCTTTCTTTTTTTCTCCCATTTCTTCTGAGCTATGTGGCTGACAGGGTCTTGGTGCTCTGGCTGGGTGTCAGGCCTGTGCCTCTGAGGTGGGAGAGCCGAGTTCAGGATATTGGTCCACCAGAGACCTCCCAGCTTCATGTAATATCAAATGGCGAAAGCTCTCCCAGAGACCTCTATCAGCACTAAGACCCAGCTCCACTCAATGACCAGCAACCTACATTGCTGGACACCCTATGCCAAACAACTAGCAAGACAGGAACACAACCTCACCCATTAGCAGAGAGGCTGCCTAAAAGCATAATAAGACCACAGACACCCCAAAACACACCACCGGATGCAGTCCTGCCCACCAGAAAGACAAGATCCAGCCTCATCCACCAGAACACAGGCACCAGTCCCCTCCACCAGGAAGCCTACACAACCCACTGAACCAACCTTAGCCACTGGGGGCAGACACCGAAAACAATGGGAACTACGAACCTACAGCCTGAGAAAAGGAGACCCCAAACACTGTAAGTTAAGCAAAATGAGAAGATAGAGAAACACAAAGCAGATGAAGGAGCAAGGTAAAAACCCATCAGACCAAACAAATGAAGAGGAAATAGGCAGTCTACCTGAAAAAAAAATTCAGAGTAATGATACTAAAGATCATCCAAAATCTTGGAAATAGAATGGAGAAAATACAAGAAACGTGTAACAAGGACCTAGAAGAACTAAAGAGCAACCAAATAATGATGAACAACACAATAAATGAAATTTAAAATTCTCTAGAAGGAATCAATAGCCAAATAACTGAGGCAGAAGAACGGATAAGTGACCTGGAAGATAAAATAGTGGAAATAAATACCGCAGAGCAGAATAAACAAAAAAGAATGAAAAGAAATGAGGACAGTTTTAGAGACCTCTGGGAAAACTAATTAAACACACCAACATTCAAATTATAGGGGTCCCAGAAGAAGAGAAAAAGAAAGGGACTGAGAAAATATTTGAAGAGATTATAGTTGAAAACTTCCCTAATATGGGAAAGGAAATAGTCAATCAAGTCCAGGAAGCACAGAGTCCCATACACGATAAATCCAAGGAGAAACATGCCAAGACACATATTAATCAAACTATCAAAAATTAAACACAAAGAAAAAATGTTTAAAGCAGCAAGGGAAAAACAACAAATAACATACAAGGGAATCCCCATAAGGTTAACAGCTGATGTTTCAGCAGAAACTCTGCAAGCCAGAAGGGAGTGGCAGGACATATTTCAAGTGATGAAAGGGAAAAACCTACAACCAAGATTACTCTACCCAGCAAGGATCTCATTCAGATTCGACAGAGAAATTAAAACGTTTACAGACAAGCAAAAGTTAAGAAAATTCAGCAACACCAAACCAGCTTCACAACAAATGCTAAAGGAACTTCTCTAGGCAGGAAACACAAGAGAAGGAAAAGCCCTACAATAACAAACCCAAACAATTAAGAAAGTGGTAATAGGAACATATGTATCAATATTTACCTTAAATGTAAATGGATTAAATGCTCCAAACAAAAGACACAGACTGGTTGCATGGATACAAAAACAAGACCCATATATATACTGTCTACAAGAGACCCACTTCAGACCTAGGGACACATACAGACTGAAAGTGAGGGCATGGAAAAAGATATTCCATGCAAATGGAAATCAAAAGAAAGCTAGAGTAGCAATTCTCATATCAGACAAAATAGACTTTCAAATAAAGACTATTACAAGAGACAAAGAAGGACACTATATAATGATCAAGGGATCAATCCAAGAAGAAGATATAACAATTGTAAATATTTATGCACCCAACATAGATGCACCTCAATACATAAGGCAAATACTCATAGCCATAAAAGGGAAAATCGACAGCAACACAATCATAGTAGGGGACTTTAAGACCCCACTCTCACCAATGGACAGATCATTGAAAATGAAAATAAGTAAGGAAACACAAGCTTTAAATGATGCATTAAACAAGATGGACTTAATTGATATTTATAGGACATTCCATCCAAAAACAACAGAATACACTTTCCTCTCAAGTGCTCATGGAACATTCTCTAGGATAGATCATATCGTGGGTCACAAATCAAGCCTTGGTAAATTTAAAAAGATTGAAATTGTATCAAGTATCTTTTCTTACCACAATGATATGAGACTAGATATCAATTACAGGAAAGAATCTGTAAAAAATACAAACACATGGAGGCTAAACAAAACACTGCTAAATAACCAAGAGATCGTTGAAGAAATCAAAGAGGAAATCAAAAAATACCTAGAAACAAATGACAAAGAAAACATGACAACTCAAAACCTATCGGATGTGGCAAAAGCAGTTCAAAGAGGCAAGTTTATAGCAATACAATCCTACCTCAAGAAACAAGAAACATCTCAAATAAACAACCTAACCTTACACCTAAAGCAATTAGAGAAAGAAGAACAAAAAACCCCCAAAGTTAACGGAAGGAAAGAAATCATAAAGATCAGATCAGAAATAAATGAAAAAGAAATGAAGGAAAAGATAGCAAAGACCAATAAAACTAAAAGCTGGTTCTTCGAGAAGATAAACAAAATTGATAAACCATTAGCCAGACTCATCAAGAGAAAAAAGGGAGAAGACGCTAATCAATAGAATTAGAAATGAAAAAGGAGAAGTAACAACTGACACTGCAGAAATACAAAGGATCATGAGAGATTACTGCAAGCAACTCTATGCCAATAAAATGGACAACCTGGAAGAAATGGACAAATTCTTAGAAAAGCACAACCTTCCAAGACTGAACAAGGAAGAAATAGAAAATATAAACAGACCAATCACAAGCACTGAAATTGAGACTGTGATTAAAAATCTTCCAACAAACAAAAGCCCAGGACCAGATGGCTCCCCAGGCGAATTCTATCAAACATTTAGATAGCTAACACCTATCCTTCTCAAACTCTTCGAAAATATAGCAGAGGGAGGAACATTCCCAAGCTCATTCTACAAGGCCACCATCACCCTGATACCAAAAAAAAGACAATGATGTCACAAAGAAAGAAAACCACAGGCCAATATCACTGATGAACATAGATGCAAAAATTCTCAACAAAATGCTAGCAAACAGAATCCAACAGCACATTAAAAGGATCATACACCATGATCAAGTGGGGTTTATTCCAGGAATGCAAGGATTCTTCAATATACGCAAATCACTCAATGTGATAAACCATATTAACAAATTGAAGGATAAAAACCATATGATCATCTCAATAGATGCAGAGAAAGCTTTCGACAAAATTCAACACCCATTGATGATAAAAAAAAAACCCTCCAGAAAGTAGGCATAGAGGGAACTTACCTCAACATAATAAAGGCCATATATGACAAACCCACAGCCAACATTGTTCTCAAGGGTGAAAAACTGAAACCATTTCCTCTAAGATCAGGAGCAAGACAAGGTTGTCAGCTCTCACCACTATTATTCAACATAGTTTTGGAAGTTTTACCCACAGCATTAAGAGAAGAAAAAGAAGTAAAAAGAATCCAAATCAGAAAAGAAGAAGTAAAGCTGTCACTGTTTGCAGATGACATGATACTATACATAGAGAATCCTAAAGATGCTACCAGAAAAATACTAGAACTAATTAATGAATTTGGTAAAGTAGCAGGATACAAAATTAATGCACAGAAATCTCTTTCATTCCTATACACTAATGATGAAAAATCTGAAAGGGAAATTAAGGAAACACTCCCATTTACCATTGCAACAAAAAGAATAAAATACCTAGGAATAAATCTACCTAGGGAGACAAAAGACCTGTATGCAGAAAACTATAAGACACTGATGAAAGAAATTAAGGATGATACAAACAGATGGAGAGATATACCATGTTCTTGGATTGGAAGAATCAATACTGTGAAAATGACTATACTACCCAAAGCAATCTACAGATTCAATGCAATCCCTATCAAACTACCAATGACATTTTTCACAGTACTTGAACAAAAAATTTCACAGTTTGTATGGAAAAACAAAAGACACTGAATAGCCAAAGCAATCTTGAAAAAGAAAAATAGAGCTGGAGGAATCAGGCTCCCTGACTTCAGACTATACTACAAAGATACAGTAATCAAGACAGTTTGGTACTGGCACAAAAACAGAAATATAACTCAATGGAACAAGATAGAAAGCCCAGAGATAAACCCATGCACATGTGGTCACCTTATCATTGATAAAGGAGGCAAGCATATACAGTGGAGAAAATGCAGCCTCTTCAATAAGTGGTGCTGGGAAAATTGGAGAGGTACATGTAAAAGTATGAAATTAGAACACTCCCTGACACCATGCACAAAAATAAACTCAAAATGGATTAAAGACCTAAATTTAAGGCCTGACATTATAAAACTTAGAGGAAAACATAGGCAGAACACTCTATGGCATAAATCACAGCAAGATCCTTTTCAACCCACCTCCTAGAGAAATAGAGATAAAAACAAAAATAAACAAGTGGGACCTAATGAAACTTAATAGCTTTTGCATAGCAAAGGAAAATATAAACAAAATGAAAAGACAACCCTTAGATGGGAGAAAATATTTGCAAATGAAGCAACTGACAAAGGATTAATCTCCAAAATTTACAAGCAGCTCATGCAGCTCAATATCAAAAAAAACAAACAACCCAATCCAAAAATGGGCAGAAAACCTAAATAGACATTTCTGCAAAGAAGATATAAAGATTGCCAACAAACACATGAAAGGATGCTCAACATCATTAGTCATTAGAGAAATGCAAATCAAAACTACGATGAGGTATCACCTCACACCACTCAGAATGGCCATCATCAAAAAATCTACAAACAATAAGTGCTGGAGGGGGTGTGGAGAAAAGGGAACCCTCTTGCACTGTTGGTGGGAAAGTAAATTGATACAGCCACTATGGAGAACAGTATGGAAGTTCCTTAAAAATCTAAAAATAGAACTACCATATGACCCAGCAATCCCACTACAGGGCATATACCCTGAGAAAAACATAATTCAAAACGAGTCATGTACCACAATGTTCATTGCAGCTCTATTTACAATAGCCAGGACATGGAAGCAACCTAAGTCTCCATCGACAGATGAATGGATAAAGAAGATGTGGCACATATATACAATGGAATATTACTCAGCTGTAAAAAGAAACAAAATTGAGTTATTTGTAGTGAGTTGGATGGACCTAGAGACTGTCATACAGAGTGAAGTAAGTCAGAAAGAGAAAAACAAATACCGTATGCTAACACATATTTATGGAATCTTTAACAAAAAATGGTTCTGAAGAACCTAGGGGCAGGACAGGTATAAAGACGCAGATGTAGCGAATGGACTTGAGGACACGGGGAAGGGGAAGGTTAAGCTGGGACGAAGTGAGAGAGTGGCATGGACATATATACACTACCAAATGTAAAATAGATAGCTAGTGGGAAGCAGCTGCATAGCACAGGGAGATCAGCTCGGTGCTTTGTGACAACCTAGAGGGGTGGGATAGGGAGGGTGGGAGGGAGACGCAAGAGGGAGGAGATATGGGGATATATGTATATGTATACCTGATTCACTTTGTTATAAAGCAGAAACTAACACACCATTGTAAAGCAATTATACTCCAATAAAGATGTTAAAAAAAGAAAAAAAGAAAAAAAGAAATTCACCCAAGATCACACACGCACACACACACAAAAACGACAAACACTGGACACTTATATTATTGAATAGCTAAACTGTATTAATCTCCCACCCAGTTTGACTTATTATTCTCAATCTCTACAAAATTCTTCTCATTTGTCACTAAAATACATTTCCCAATAAATTTACTGGACTAAATCTTGGCACCATGATGCTATGATATATCATATACAAACAAAACTGGGAAATATTAGGAGATGCTTTTTTTGTTTTGTGTAAATGGTAAAAGCTCAACCTTCTACAGCACTACATTTCATTTGTAAATGTCCAAATGATACCTCTCTGTGTCAAAAACTCTATTAGACCACAAACTTCTCTGTGACTGCATCTCACGCTGGCACAGAACATTGTGTTGTTCTTACTTGGAGGATGTCAAGTTCAATTTATTTTTATGAAGAGAAATTGCTCATGGGAAAGTCAGAGGTTTTAAGGGAAATGGAATCATGACGCACATGAGTTATACATTTAGAATGCCAGTGAATGTTCTCTGGGAGTCTTTGACAAATGTTCATGTCATCAGGATGTCAACCGCTCCAGCTGCTTTCCTGGATTCTTACAGAATTCCCAGAGCCAGAGTAAGTCCCATCTTTGTTTTCTAACTCTTCCCACTTCAAATGCCGGCTTCTGCTAAGAAGCCTTCTTTGGCTGAGGCTACAATGTTATTAGAAATAAATTTAATGAGAACATCTTTGTATCTAACCTACCAAGCATATTATATGGAATTTAATTCATTTTCTGTATGAATGTTAGGACTCTCTTTATGAATTAAGTGGCTGAAAAATGTAGGGGTGAAGACAGCTCACAATGGGCTGGGTGTGTATTTTGCCTCCTGAATGAAATTCAAAGCAGTGACCCCTGTTTTAAAAATCCAGGTTCTATTCTCTGTCTCGCTTGCTGCCAGCCCTGCCCTACCCTCCCTGGGTGATACCCAGACTGCCTGAGGCGTCCTCACCCTCAGGTCTTTCTTCTGTTTTCCACGTCCACAGTGCCCCCATGAATTCCAGGGAGCCCATCCTTCTCCTGCCAGCCAATCAGCCCACACCTCAGCCTTGCTCTTCTTAAACGCTTCAAATGTTTGATGATTGACTATTAGGTTTAGACACAGAGCTTCCTTATTTCTTAGACCACCTTTCTATCAAATACAAATTGAAAAAAGAGATTTTTCTTTATGAGATTTTTCCAATAAAAACAGAAAATGGGTTTGGCAATGGTTACTGTCTAGGTGGTAAGTGACTGAAGAGTGAAGAGTGATTTCATTTTAGAAACATTAGCAGTTTTCTTATTTTAGTAAATAAGACACTTGCAGGGAAAATGTGTAAAATAGGGCAAGATACATGATAAAATTTATATCTTTATTTAAAGTCCAGGAAAGGAATCAAAATGAAAAGCAAAGCAGTGTTTGGGGTTAAGCTATTTGTACTGTTTACCTCAAAAGGAAGTCAAGTGTGACTGCATCCTCTAAATCTGACTTTTCCAACAAATCTTGTGTTCTGTACTTGGCGGTGCAGGCTGTGCATGCACCACTAGGTGGCACCATTGCCCACAGCACACTCCTTACCCCTGCAGGATTTGCCTTCCTGAGGGGCAAAGAAAAATCCCAGTTACATACACTCCCCCACCCCTACCCTCACCCCCAACCCAGTGTCCTGCACTCAACGTTAAAGATCACAAATGCCTCTTTGCCTTCTGTCGTGTGCTGCCTATATCAGAGGCTGTTAGCAGAGCTCAGAACCCTCCACAGTCTCCCCCAGGGCCTGGAAGGTGCGGAACAGACAGGAACCCCCTTATGCTAATGAGCATAAAGGCATCCCGTCTGCCAGCTGGATCAACCAGAATCCCAAAGAGAGGATCAGATTCAAGAGAGACCGTGGAAGGTTGTTCCAGAGAGAAGCAGGGCAGGTGGCTGTGCCAGGTTTGGGAGGGGTGCGAGCCGCGTGAGGGACGCATTAGCAGAAGGAGAGAAGGCCTGGGAAGGAGAGCCTCAGGGTCCAGGCCTGAGACGGAGTGGCCTGAGGCGGCTGTGTCCGCAGATGCCAGCAGGCCACGGGGGCATGGACCACTGTCCCCATCTGTCAGGTGACACGCAAGCTACAGCATCTAAAGCAAGGAGTCCAGGCCTGATCCTCTACCTAACCATGAACTCTGTGCCTCATCCCCGTGGCATTTGTTTTTTGTAAAGTAGGGGTACCACCCGGAGTGAATGGGATTCCAGGCCCTGAGCAACAGGAGGGCAGGAGCGAGCCCCTGGGAGGAGCTGCTATCCAGGAGCAGGTGAGTGAGGGGCAGACACTGCCCACCCGCTTCAACCACAGGTGTAGGCAGGAGGCGTACACCCCGATTACTTCCTCAATGGGTGCACTGCTGTGATAGTTTCATCCTCTTCAGGCAAATGTTAGCATCGGCAGCTTTTGAGAGCACCTCAGCAGCTGCTCAAACATATGAAGGGCTGTCCTGACTCCTAAATCCAGTGGGTTTGTAATGGGGAAGAACAAATCTGACTCCATATTGGATCCATCTCTTTTACTTTAACCTTTGTGTTCTATTGCTTTTGCTACAGGTTAATCACTAAAGGAAGGTTGCCTACAGTTTAAAGTGCACATAATGGCTCATCTCCGGGAACCCTGCCTCCCATGCCTGAGTGTTAAGCTAAAACACCTTTGTTTATTTTAACTCACAGGAAACATCCTGACCAGGCCCACCTGTGAATGGCTGCAGGAAAGAAGAAATTATCACATCCTATCCAGAGTCTGGCAGAAACCAGGAAATATTTGCAACAACTTATAGCCTTTTAAAGTTTACCTCCTAGGCTTCCCTGGTGGCGCAGTGGTTGGGAGTCCACCTGCCAATGCAGGGGACACGGGTTCGTGTCCCGGTCCGGGAAGATCCCACATGCTGCGGAGCGGCTAGGCCCGTGAGCCACAACTACTGAGCCTGCGCGTCTGGAGCCTGTGCTCTGCAATGGGAGAGGCCGCAACAGTGAGAGGCCCGCACACTGCGATGAAGAGTGGCCCCTGCTCGCCGCAACTGGAGAAAGCCCTCGCACAGAAACGAAGACCCAACACAGCCAAAATAAATAAATAAATAAATATATTTAAAAATAAATAAATAAATAAATAAAGTTTACCTCCTGACCTCCCCCTGTTTGTTCTATAAAAGAAACCAGCACCCAAACCTGGGTGAGATGGTTCTTTGGGACACAAGTCCACCATCTTCTCGGTCTCCCAGCTTTCCAAATAAAGTCATTACTCATTGTCTTAGCACCTCATCTGCCCATCTATTGGCCTGTCATGCTGTGAGCAGTACAAGCTTGGACTCCGTAACAGGGTTAGTCATTCCTGAGAGGCACTCCAACAGCTGAGGGCTGAAGGAGCAGGAGAAGCTGCTGGTGCAGCCAAGAGCTCCTTCAGGTCAGTCCTGGGACCCACAACCCGAGCACCCCAAGGGTGGCAGGGACTGGGGGGGGGGGGTGGCTTGTCAACTTTCCCAGCGCAGAGCTGGGAACATTTGGGAACAAGACAGCCAGTACATCATGTTGGGGACAAGCCGCCCTACACCAGGACAATCCCCCTTTCAGACCAGGAAACAAGAGGGTTCTGTAAGGGACTTTCAACACGTTCCCCTGCAGGGGTGCCAAACACGTTCTGGTTTTGGCAGCCCCCGTAAGGAAAAGCCAACCGCATCCTTCAGTGGAACTTACAGATTTCAGGCACTTGCTCCCACCTTCCCAGTCCCCACGGCAGGCGTGTGCTCCAAAGACCGAAGGGGCCCCTGTACTATTATTTTAAGAACTAAAATTTCCCAGAACCCAGGAATGCTCTGAGAACTGTTACAAAAAGCTATTTTTGTCCTTTGAAGATTTGGCCAATATTTAACCTTCTCCCTGAGTCATCCAATTTCTTGCCTATGGAAGTACTTCCCAGGTTCTGAAAGCTGCATTCCTGATGCAAACGTTTTCAGTTTGCCAGGACATGGGCTGACACTGCCGGGGTATGTGGGGCCCCAAGACTGTCAAGGATCACATGCTTCTAGAAGCCCTGGAGGGGTGCAGGTGCAGGGTAATATCTCCTTTGGCTGGACTCTTCTCTCCACTCCTAGATTCACTGAGAAAGTCTACCATTGGTGTGGAAATGGTATCTTCATAGCTCTAGGTCACAGCCAACTTCTACACGAAGACAGAAGAAAATGTATGTTTCCTTCATAGGACAGGGTAATCCTTTCTCTATTTCCTCATTCAAATTCACTTAACTGTAGGAATTTTTTCATTTGTGAGATTCATAATAAACGTGCTCCAACAACCTCTTTTCTTCCCACTTAGTTTTAGAATTCAAGCACTGAGGGTGTGTGTCCCCCACCCACTGGGCAGTCAGCGCTGTGTTCTTCCTGCCGACCATCCCCACGTGGGAGACTCACTGTGCAGAGGGGCTGCCTTGCGGCGAGGCCCAGGCCTGGGTAGGGTCTGAGCACCTCTCTGCAGCCACATTAACTGTAAAAACTAAGTGTCCACCAGCAGTTTGGTAGGACAATGGGATAAGTGAGCAGAGAGGGGTCACCATCAGGCAGGCCATCCCACAATCGCCACCATCTATTGAGGGCTCCCTGTGGACCCAAAGACTGTCTAATCCCTATACATTTATTCTTTTTTCACTCCTCGTGCCCCTAGGTCAGGGTTTCTCAACCTTGACAGGATCAACCCTGGGAGGGATAATTCCTTGTTGTGGGGACCATCCTGGGCATTGGAAAAGGTTTGGCCACATCCCTGGCCCTACCCACTAGATGCCTTTCCCAATTCAGGACACCAAAACTGCCTTCACACACCAGTAAATGCCTGCTGGGGGCCAACCAGGGGAGAACCACTGCCCCGTGTGGCCACCAAGCAGGAAAGTGTTGGCAGGAAAGTGAAGCTCCTGGGAGGTGGGTCAGAGCGTTGCTGTGAACTGGGAGGAATGTCCCCAAAGGTCCTTGGACACAGCAGCACAGGCTGGGAGACTCCGCAGGGTAACAAAGCGGGGAACAACATCTAAGGAGGAGAAGCCTGATTGTGCTGCAGGATGGGCGGGACAGGAAGCGTAGAGACTGAGGGATAGAGTGAGGTATCTGTCTGCCAGTAGGGGACCCACTCAGGCTGCACCCATCCCTCAGCAAACAGCTCCACGTCGCAGTCTGCACAAGTCCGTGTGATCCCACTGCAGAACACGGGCAGCATGTCACCTCCAGAGATGAGATAGAGGCACTCTCCCTTTGTGCTGGGTACCAGCAAAGCCCTTCTGTGCCCACCGTGGTTGACATCTGGTAAACGGCATCGGCAGATCAGAGCAGAGAGACAAGTGTGTCCAAGATCGTGAGAGCACCCAACACTGCATCATAGGGGGAATGATGGAAAGAAGTAGACACATGCTTCTGAGAAGAGAAAATGCCTTTCAACAATGCGGCAGAGCTTATGGGGTATCCCAGCCCCTGAAAAATAAAGGTGGGGGACAGGACAGCTGCCTTCACACATCTGAAGGGCTCTCGTAGAAAATCAAATGAGGACGAATGGATAAATGGTACCGGGATGCAAGTGTCAGGGGAGCTGTCAATCTAGATGATTCTGAGATTCTCTGATTCCATCCAATCTCCCCAGGGAACTAAGGGGTCAGCCACTCCTGGAGAGTCATGGTAGGCTCTGAAGACCACATTTCAGAAGGAATTCTACAAGCTGGATCAGGCTCAGAAAAGAGCATCATCTTATTATAAGCAACATGGTCATGTTCAGTTACATTTTACCAAGTTAATAGGGTGAATTTTCTTCTTTCCCCCTTAAGAAGAACATCTATAATTTTATCAGATTATAAAGGTATACATATTCTCTTCAGGATATTTAGAAAATACAGATGAGAGTAATCTCACCAACCAGAAATAACCATTTTTAATATTTTAATATTCTCCTATATTACATTCCAAGATTTTTTTCTATACATATATTCCTACCTTCAAACATAATACAAAGAATATTACAAACTCCTAATGAGACTCCTAATATTCCAAACATGATCTTCAAAGTTTGTTTCCAGCATTATGAATGGCATCATTAATTTTGAATCTTTCCTAATCCATTGAATGTAAAGATTAAATCAAAGCAGGTGTGATTGGGCTAATGGCCCCCTTCAGATTTCCAACTTTGCACTGATTTCATTATGTTAGGGAAGACCTCTCCTGCTATAGTACTTGCATGATTCCATTTTCTTCTCTCTTTCATAAAATAATAAGGGCAAAATGTAATAAAAAGCTATTCAAATAATTGCTCAAGCATTGCAATGATGAAGCTGCCAAAATTAGACATCTGGCCAGTGAGCAGTGTCCCGATGAGATCACTCAAAATGCTGGTCAGTTGATGTATAAAGTGTTCAATCAGCAAGGAAAGAGGAAAGTACATGCCAGATATAGGAAATCCAAGGACTTGATTTTTTCCTCTCCTAATGAAGTGTGTGTTGTATGCAAGGTTTTGGATCCCACTCTTTGCACGTAACATATGCCAGCATTGCTGCCATGTCATTAAATTTTCTAAGAATGCAGATTGGAAATGGATGTATAATATCCATCTGATGAATTTCCTAATAAATTTACTTTTTCCATTTAAGTAATGGTTATGGTAAGGGCAATTTTTATCATAAATAAATGATCCTAAAATCAAAACCCTGTAGAGAAAACTTACATGTGCTTTGTTTTTGTAAGCAAATGCCTTGAAGTGAAATATGACTTTGAAGGGTAAGCATGTGTATGTTACTTGATCCATTTTGCCAAATTGCTCTCCAGAAATACAATCTTTCAATGAAGTACAGCCACATGAGCAGGATATAAAGCTACTGTTTTATCTTTCCTACAACCCTTGCTAATACTGGCTATTATCTCATTTTTTCCCTCCAATCTTTGACAATAGGCAAAATGCTTATCTTTCTCATTTGCATTTTTATATTTGAGGAGTAGAAATTTCTTTATATTTATTAGGAGATTGCATTTTACCTTTTGTGAGTTTTGTTCATTTCTATTCATAAATATTAAGAATATTCAATATTTTCCTTGATTTCTATTGAAATTTTTTTGGATAATACTCACCTCCTTCCCTCCCCCCTCAAATTCTCTACCAATTGAGAAATCTGCTCTGCAGCCAGCAAAGGACCTGGTTCCTCGTGGAGCTGGATTCTGTAGGTCTGGGGTGAGTCCCCAGAATGTGCATTTCCAACCAGTGCCCAGGTGATGCTGGAGTGCCTGGTCAGGGGGCTGTGGCCACACGCAGGTTAAAAGCACCCACCTAACCTGCACCAGCTCTTTGCTCCCTCTTCTCAGAGGCCTTTTAGCTAACCCTGGTGTTACCCAATCAAGTCCAGCTGCTGGCCATCCTCAAAAATCAATACTCAAGAGAAGCAATATTGGTAGAAAGGAAAGTTGCTTTTAATCAGAATGCCGGCAATCTGGGGAGATGGTAGACTCAGTGTCCTCCAAAAACCACCTCCGAAGATTCTGCTGGGCCATGACAGTTTTTAAAGGGAAAAAGGAAAGTAATCTCAGTTAATCATGGAGACAGGGGTCAGAGTCGTCGCCACCCCCCACTGTGTGCAGGCTTGTGTGCAGGCTTGTCGACTTTTTGTGATTTTTCTTTAGATGCTATATTGTTCAGTTTGTTCATGAGATTACCGAAGGGGAAGCTAGGGAAGAGATCTGGTCATCATTTAATTACTTATTCTTCACTTCTACTTCTTTGATCTATGGAAGGAACCAACAAGTTAGGCAAGGTATTGTGTGATCAAAAGATTTGCAAGGTGTGCTTGGGCTGGAGATGAGTAGAGTATGGGGGTGCCTGATTTAAGGTTAGTTAGAATATAGCTCTGTTAAAGTGACAAGAAAAGGGGCTTCCAGTTGAGGACAGTTTCCTGCAAAGAGCTCTTTCCTGCCAAAAGCTGCTTATACTGGGGGTAAACAGTGCATTTCCAAAGAGGGCAGAGGTACAGACAGTTGTAAGGTAACAATTCTGTAAGTTCTGTACATTCTGAAAGTTCTTGCCCAGGTCTCCCTGCAACTGGTTCCCCCAGCATCTCCTTCCACGACACCTCTCCCACGTAGCAGAGGCAGGGCGTGTGCCTCACCCATGCCCAGTCATATAAAAGAGTGTATGTAAAAGGCAACCAAACAAAAGACCCTTCTAAAATACCATCCTTCACAAATCAAAACTACAATGAGGTACCACCTCACACCAGTCAAAATTAAAAAGTCACACCAGCCATCATTAAAAAGTCTACAAATAACAAATGCTGGAGAGGGTGTGGAGAAAAGGGAACCCTCCTACACTGTTGGTGGGAATGTAAATTGGTGCAGCCGTATGGAAAAAGGTATGGAGTTTCCTTAAAAAAATAAAAATAAAGTTGCTCTATGATCCAGCAATCCCACTCCTGGGCATATACTCAGATAAAACTGTAATTCAAAAAATACAGGCACCCTTATGTTCATAGCAGCACTATTTACAATAGCCAAGACATGGAAAACAACCTAAATGCCCATCAACAGATGAATGGATAAAGCAGATGTGGCACATATATACAATGGAATATTACTGAGGCATAGAAAGAATGAAATAATGCCATTTGCAGCAACATGATGGACATAGAGATTATCATGCTAAGCGAAGTTAAGTCAGAAAGAGAAAGACAAATACCTTACGATATCAATTATATGTGGAATCTAAAATTCCCTGGTGGTCCAGTGAGTAAGACTACACGCATCCAATGCAGGGAGCCTGGGTTTGATCCCTGGTCCGGGAACTAGATCCCGCATGCATGATACAACTAAAGATCCCACATGCTGCAACTAAGACCCAGTGCAGCCAAAATAAATTAATTAATTAATTAATTAAATATGACACAAATGAATTTATGTACAAAACAGAAACAGACTCACAGACATAGAGAACAGACTTGTGGTTGCCAAGGGGGAGGCGGGTGGGAGAGGGATGGATTGGGAGTTTGGGATTAGCAGATGCAAACTATTATATATAGAATGGATAAACAACAAGGTCCTACTGTATAGCACAGGGAACTGTATTCAATATTCTGTGATAAACCGTAATGGAAAAGAATATGAAAAGGAATATATATACATATATATAACTGAATCACTTTGCTGTATGGCAGAAATTAACAAAACATTGTAAGTCAACTATACTTCAATAAAATAAATTTTTAAATAAAATAAAATATCATCCTTCAATAGCTGATAAAGCACCTTAAGGCTCCCTAAGGCTTCTTTCCTGCTCGTATGCACAGAACTGTTGTCACTGACGCTGCCCCTATAAGCTGAGACCAGGTTTTTGTTGGGACATTCTGAATTCAGTGTTACTTAGTGCAGTGGTGAGAGTCACCTCATCCCTTTCGAACCAAGCCCTGCGTTATGTTGAAGGATGCACAGCTTCTGAGCAAGGGTTCTGCGAGAGCAAAGCAAAGTGTCAGATTCTAAAAATATCTTTTGTTCTTTCCTCCTAGTGCATTAGGAGAGAGATCCTTAGCAAAAAATAAATGTCTCTCCAAACCGGCAGGAGCAATGCGTGTTAATGATGCTGATTCTTTTTGTCCTAAATAGAATGTTTTTTCAAGACTATCAAAGTTTTAAAGATATACAAGACCTGCAAATAAATAAATTATGAGCTTTCTTTCAGGTTCAGTGTATCATTATTCAATAAGGAAAGCAAACCTATGTGGTCAAACAAGATCATGAAATATTTATTCTAATCACAAATTCTCACTTTTATTTGATCAGATAGAATGTTCAATATGTTCTGCCATTTATTAACAAAAGACAAAATTATACCCTAGGTGTGAGACCAAGGAAAATTTGGCCACGTTCTATTAAAAAAAAAAAAATGGATTTATTTTCTGGTGTTTTAAAAAACAATTCTTGTTAATTTTTTAAAATAATTCTTGTTTATTCCTGAAGCCACACACTGGAGTTAAATACATGTTTGCCTATACATTTATTGAAGGTATACCCTGGTTCCTCTTATGCTCCTCACCCATATATGTTAGTCTAGCTACATAAAACATTTCATTATCACAAGTTAAGTGATGCTAAACAGCATCACTATCTTGTTTTTATAACTTAATAGAATAGATGATTGAATTATATTTAATCAGCATTGTTTTAATCTTGACTGCTATTGGTAGTCTATCTTCAAAGACAGGTTCCATAATTTATTTCTCAATGTTTTTTGTAAGATTCCTCAAAATGCATGTTAACTCATTTATTTGTATGTAAAAATGAAGTCCATTTTTTTCTAAGAGAAAATGACTGTGATGTGACACATGGGTTGACCATTAGGTTAACCTGGCAGACATTTTCCTTAGGTTGAGTAATCCGAATCTACAGCTTCGAAGTTTTGAGAATAATATACTTAAAGTTTGTGATAAGTGTTTTCTCAAAAAATATTGTATCAGCAAAGGTGTTTTGGAAAGTAATGTTTCAATTTTCCCAACCCTTTATTAAGAGAATAAAAGTGAGACATAAACAAACTAGGAGAGTCTCTGTAGGAGAAAATCTGTGCTCCCATGGAGAACTGTGCACTGTCTACACACATTTCCAGCTTATCCAGTTCTTGCCTTTTCCTGCCATTGAGCTATTTTACATCTCTAGTTGTAGACAGCTGATCTCCATGAAAAATACCTCCTGCCTGCAGCCCTGTAAACCCGCATCCTGTGGGGGGTCCAGCTGACCCCTCCCCACAGCAGAAGTGGCCAGTCTCATTTGCACATTCCTGTCAATATTCCTGGCCTATAATCTTGGATTCTCCTTTGAACTGATGGTAATATCTTACTAGTTCCCTCACTTATAATGAGTTGAAATAAAATCTTTAACATGGACTCATTTTATACATGTATGAGAATCATGATTTTACCTTTTTCTGAAAATTATCTTTCACTTTGCTAATCCCGATAAAGCCTTTTTCTCTCCCAGAAATTGAGAACGTAAATGACTTTGCTGACTCAATAACAAACCCCACGGCAAGTATGCGGTTTCCAATTTTTACTTTTAACAAAATTGAATCAAGCAGTCAGCAGGTAGATTCATGAAAATAATTTGTAATGGTGGATTATTATGGGATTTGGAGCATGTAACTCCAAAGACATCCAAAAAGTTGAATATCATGACTGTAATAAAAATCAGCCCATCTACAGCTATAAAAAACTGTAAAAAGGAATAGAGTCAATGCTGAACTCTACCACAGTCTACCATTAAGCAGTGCTCATCCACGGGTGCATGGACTAATTGGAAACATATCCTCATTTATTTCATTGAGATGTATCTCCAGTACAACTTTCATAATTATTTAATAACAGTTTCAGTGCATTTGTGTTTTCATCCATTTACAAACGTGCTTTGTGACAGAGAAATATGAGACAGAATAATCAGTAAAAGATATTCAAGCAAAAAATAAATTATGTTAGGATAAAATTGTGTGAGGAAGTGAAAAGGAAATAAACAGAAGAAAAAAACTTATAATTTCCAGCTGTCAGAGGTTTTGTTCTTCTATATTTTTTAAGGATGACGGTGTATTTCATTTTACTAGAGGATTTAGATTTCATTGAATACATTTCAAAGAATGACATAACATACATATATATATTTAAATGTCAATATTTGCAATATATCAGAAACTACTTTCTTTTCAAATATTTAAACTCAGGATAAAACATGTCAAAAGCCATTTTTACCATGGGTAAAAATGTGTGCAGTTTTTCAGTGTACTTTTAGGAATTTGTGAGAAAAAGTTTGAAAACCATTACTGTAACTATTGATGTTTAATTTTAGTTGGGGTGTCTTTTGACATACAGATGTTTAAATTCACCCTCGGTTCAAATCTTGTGATTCTCCTCGCGATTACTTTCACTGTCTTGAGGCTTAGCTAGTACTTCCTTGTTCACTTATATAGGCTAGGGTTTTTAATAGCTCCTGGGAGTGGATTTTAGCAGAGCACTCCCCTAATATCTCTGTAATCACTCTTTCCATTAACACCTTTTCCCCAACCTCAGAAACGCTCCCTGCCCATCCTGGTTCTCTCCACCAGGGGTCTGCAAGTTTTGGGACTCATTCTTTAAAAGAATGCAAGTTTCCATGTACCGCCTTGCATATTTTTAAGTTGACATTTACTATTTTTAATCATACATTGAAATAGTTTCAAAAGATTTAACTGTCAGCATGTGGCATATGTTGTCATTACAAAATGTACATACTCTAAAATGTGTCCAGTGGAGTCTAAACAGCCTAAAACTTTGATACCCACCATTTTTAAAATGCATCAACAAGTTCCTCCTTAACAGCTTAATTTTATACTATTTATTTTTCTCCTTCAACTTATTTTTTAAATTTCCCTTCCCCCATATTACTATATCAGTTTTTATAATTTTAAAATAGTTTTTATAATAATTTTTATGATGTTTTAAAGTATTTTGCAGATCACACTATCAAGTTTTCTGCAACAAAAATATGTATAGAAACTTAACATTTTTTCTATAAACATAAGTCTCTAAAATTTAGGTGATTTTTTCTAGATTAAGTTATTATTGTAATTATTATTAACATTCAATTCATCAAGGCAAATGACTATGTTATAACTTTTGGTAAATAATTATTAATAATTACTGAAAATATACATTTATCAGAAACACATCTTATAATGAGACAAATGGTCCTGAGTCTTTTTTCAGGTTATTTCATGTATCCATGGATGAATATTACCTATTCATGAGATAGGGTTCTGTATCAATTGTACTACCATTCTTTTTTATATACGTAAGCATGGAGAAAAACTTCTTCTCAATAAAATAAACTTCTTCACATTAAAAGAGTTAAATCTTTTGAAACTATCTCAATGTATGATTTAAAATGGTAATGTGTGAATGAAAGGAGTTTTGTTATAAAGATTTCACTCCTTCCACATTATGTGCTGAAAATTACCTGGTGATTGATCATAATAGATTATTCTTAATGATCTGATCTGTCAGTTTATAAATTGATTAGATCCTCCTTCAGTTCACGGAAAGCAAAGATCTAGAATTCTCTGATGTGCAGGAGGACTTGTGACACTATTCGTCCTTCATGTTCTGGACACCTTCCAGGACTATGACCGTCCCCTTGGCTGCGGCTGCCCAGAGGCCTTTACCCTCCATCAGGTGGATGCGTCATGGCCCTTCCTCACTGTGGGGACGGGGGGAGACTGTGGAGGGGGGGACAGGAGCTGCCCCTCCTCAGGCGGCTCAGCACTGGTTTCAGGAAGCGAGGGTCTAGACCACGGTTCCCTTGAAACTGCCTGTGCCCTTGGAATCTGCTTCTTGCTGGGGTTTGCAGATCCCAGTCGGCTGAAGGCTGCCTACACAGATGTCAGGTGAGGACAGAAGTACATCGCCCCAAGCTTTCTCTTTTTTTGCTAAAGTCTTACTCTTTATTTATCTACATATGCAGCAAACTGCTGTGGAGGCCCCTATGCCACATGGCCAGTCTTACTGCTGAGGGTCCCCCTGTGCTGGGCACCAAAGACACATTATCCCAGCCTCAAGCTCAGTGGCCCAAGGGGATGGCCAAGGGAGGAACAGCATGCTGTCCATAGGCCCCAGACCCCATGGCACTTCCTTTCCAAAGAAGGAAAGAAATGAAGAGCCCGGGAGTCCCTGCCCCCAAGACAAACAAATGTTCTGTCACAAATCTGGTTCTCTTCACAGCTGAAACCAGGGGATACACTGTGTTTTAGCAAAACTGTTTTCAGCACAGCATCTGATTTTAAATACAGTGTCCTCTTAGTGGTCATGCTTGCACTACTGCTGTTGTTAAAAAAACGACTTGTCTACCGACAAACAAATATGATACACATGGATATATGGCAGGTATCTATAAGGTATATAATACCTTGTTTCCTTACAAAGAGATGATCTGAAGGTTTTTTTGGCCTAGAGGTCACTTCCTTTTTTCTCCCAGGAACATCTCTAATGTCACAATTGGTGTTAACGAATGAATAGAATGCTCTTGGGCCAGGACACTCTGTACCCCCAGGTACAGGCCAGCGTGCCAGGCCCTCGGATCACGTGGCCTGCAGCCCAAAGGACTGGGTGGGCCAAGCACATGGGGCCAGCAGAGTGCCCCCAACGGGAAGGCGACCGGAGGCCAGCGGGGGGGTGGGGGCATCTTGTGGTGATAAGGAAGACAGACACCAAGAACTTGAGGAGAGGCTGGAGGCTATCCTGACAGTAAAGAGCCTGTCTCCTCACCAGTGTTTCTCAGGCTGTTAGAGCTCTTGGCGAGCATATGATGTGACACCCTCACTCCTCTAGGCCAACATCTAGGGCTCTTCGGTGATGAGCCCCGAAGGCCCCCTGGGGTGGGTTGGTGCAGGGCCATGGGGTAAGGGCAGGACCTGGCTCTGGACAAATGTTCCTTCCTGACAAACTCTAGCCAGGCCCCTATCAGCCCTCCTCTGAACTAAGCCTCAACCTCCACCTATAAAGACCTGAAAAGACTAACCTAATTTCTAACAGCCCAAGCTGCCTCCCTAAGTTAACCCTGGACCCTCCCCACTCCCATTAAAGTGCTGGCTTGAGAAAACTCAGCCAAAGGAATTTACTGTTTGTTCCATCTGAGATAGGCCCCTGTCTCTGTGGGAGCCTAAGTCTGGTAAGTGCTAGTTAACAAACCCAGATGGGTTACAGGGAACAGCACTCCTTCCCCACTTTCTTTAACTTTCCACTTTCCTGACTCTACTGACCGCTGCCCACCCCCGACCCCCGTCCTCTTCCCCCTTCCCTCATCCTCCCTTTAAAATGCTCAGTCACCTCTGATCAAATAGACACGTGGAGCTCAGTTCACACTGGGCCCTTTCCCTATGACAACAGTTTGTTTCTGATGAAAATCTGTCCTTACCCCTTACACTGGTGTCTGGTTTGTTATCTTTGACACTGGATTCAAGTGCAGCAAGCCTGCCCACCGCACTCGCACCAGTGACCCCACTGACCTGCCCTTTTCCTCTCTGAGGTTTTGGAGTGGGAGTTGGTTCTGCTTTGTTTGTTTTCCTGAGTTTCAGTCTCTTTGCATGTAGCCACCAGGGTCAGCCCAGTCTAGCAACCTACCCTGTCTGGAGATCATAATTGTGAGGCCCGTCACAGGCGGGCCTCAGTCCCTGCCCCCAGCAATGGTCACAGGCTTCTCACCCCTTATCCAGTCTCCTCTTTGGTCCCAGCCGACTTTGCCTGCCCTGTGATTTACACTGATTCTCTCTACACTGTTCAGATGTTCTCAAAAGGACCCACCCTTCTCTTTACCCTCTTCCTAACAACTGGAGTTTTGACTAGAATCCAGTGTTATTTTGCCCTTCACAGTGACCGCCGGTCCCTGTGCTGGCCCTGCACCAGCCTTGACACTGGCCCTGGTGTCAGATACCCACAGGTCCACCCACCCCTGCTCAGAGCCAGGCCCCTGGGACACTGGCAGTGAGTATATCTGGCGACCCCACCCAGGGTGCTCCAGTGACCCTTTGAAATATAGTAATAATGCACCAGAGTTTACTGAGCACCTTCTAGGCACCAGCACTGAGTCTAGAGCTAAAGATTGTCTCACTTGATTCCCCAAAGTCCTGCGGGGTGTGGGGGACGGGCGGGGAGGGAATGTGCTTCTCTGTGTTTCATAGACGGGCAAGAGAGTCCATAAGAGATGAGCTATTTCCTGAAGACCATAGAGCAGCATTGCTGGGTTGTGGGGGGAATCCCTCACTGAAGGACTGTCCTCAGAGATAACCCCTCGGCATGTGTGGCCACCACAGTGGATCCACCTAGTGCCGGATTCCTCTTGAGCTGAAGGAAACTTCTCTCAAGCTTCCTTGATGTGCTGGGCCTCTCACACCCTGTATTTGCTTCCCATCATGGGAGAACAAACTACCGCACACTTAGCCACTCAAAACAACACCTACTGATTATCTCTTGGCTTTGGTGGACCAGGGCTCTGAACACGGTTAGCAGGTCCTCTGCTCAGTGTGTCACCAGGCTGAGATGAAGGTGTCGGCGTGGACCATGGTCTTGTCTGGGGCTGGGGTTCTCTTCCAAGCTCCCTGGTTCTCAGCAGAACTCAGCTCCTTGTGGCTGTAAGACGGAGATCTGCACACTCTTGTGGGCTGTCAACCTGGGTCACCTAGAGGTCACTCTCAGGTCCAAGTCATGTGGCCCCTCCAGTCAAAACATGCAGTCAAATTCTCCAGGGCCAGCAGGAGGGCTTCATTCTTTTTTATGGACTCACCTGATTAGGTCACGCCCACCCAGAGTGGCCCCCTTTTGATTAACTCGGAGTGAGCTGATTACATTTGCAAAGGCCCTTCATGCCGCATCATGTGATCTGTGCTAGTCACAGGTGCAGGGTGAAAGCTCATCCCATGCGCAGCCCCTGTTCAACGGGAGGGCATTATGCAGAGCATGCACCGGGGGGAAGGGGCCAAGGCTGACTATGGATCCTCATTCCCTCTCAGGCCCCTCAGAGCAGTGAATCACTCCCACTTGAAAACAGGGCCAGTCACATGGGTGTTCAGCTGTTGTAGGAACTCAGGAGGCTGTGTGGCCACCATGTGACAACTGGTGACAGAGGGAGGAGCAAGTCTGCAAGTCAAAGGGTGCACCCCTCCTGCCCTACCTGTCATCCCACCAGCCTGCCCTCTGCCCCATCCCGAGATTCCTGCAGCTTGGGCATGAGTCGCTGGCTGTGAGAGTGGAAGTTTGTCTGGACAAATGAGGACTGTGCTCCACCTTGGCCCCAGCCATGCCGAACGCACTCTCCTCCCCACTCAGCATGGAAGACTGTATCCGTTTCCCCCTCCTGTCAAGCTACACACCAGATGGGGCACAGGAAAGGCAGATTTCCTGAGACCAGAGAGAGAGAACAGGAGCTCCTGCAATAGGTATGGAAATGTAGATGCCAGAGGGAGCTGCTCAGCGAGATTTGAGTCCTGTCTGCTGTTCAACGAGAGCCCAGTAGAACCGTGCCAAATGTGATTGAATATTCCTATCCAGAGCCTCCCAGCCACCTCCAAGACAGCATGCAAGTTTAATCCATCATTTTTATTAAGCAATGTCTGCATGTGGCAAAGGAAGAAATCCACGTGGTTCAGCAGGACCCTCAATCAAAGTCAGAGTCTTTCTTCTCTCCCTCTGGTCACACTCCAAGGGGTGACCACTGGCCAAGGTCGCTGGTTTCAGGTCTTCAGAGGGCTCTCCCTTTATGTCCTTTTTCTCTAAATCCTCAGAGATTTCCTCAATGTCAGCTTCCAGGTCTGCAAATTTGTATTCAGCCATCCCCCCTTTATTATCCCGCCCTTCCCTTTGACTCATATTTTATTTACAATGTTTCTAAATTCCAGGAACACGTTCACATTCTCCCGGGCTCCTTTTTCATAGGAATTCTTTGTCATTTTAAAGCTGTGTCTTCCTATAGTGTGTATATATGCATTCTACATGTATGTATATGCAATATGCATGTATATGTAACGTGCATACATTATTATTATAATATATGTATATGTAATCATGTGTGATTTATGCCTTGATTTTCTGTATATTACATATTTTCTATGTATGTAGATATGTGTATTACATATAATACATTATATATAATATGCTATGTACATGCAATATTTGTACAACAACATACACACATGCACTCAATTAATAGTTACATCCAATTAACTTTCCTCCAGATCTTTGGCTTCTCTCTTCTCCAGAGTCAGCTTGTTCACTCGCTCTTTCTCTTTGGTTGGTAGTTTTCCTCACCTGTGGGTTTTCTCCTTTGAAGAGAGGCCTTCAGGGTTAGTACAGGCAGTAGGGGAGAGGGCAGAGCTCCCAGGCAGGCAGGCCAGCCAAAGGTGCCGGTCACAGGCTGCTGGAGCCTTGTTCCGAAAGGGCTGATCTTTGCCCTCACCGAGAGCCCATCAGGACCAAGGTCTCAGCCAAGGGCCTCATGCCTCGTGTTGTTTAGGAGCAAAGGGTAGAAAATAAGGACACAACACTGCCAGTGACCCCATGTAGTGATTCACTGGATCTTGCCTTTATGCCAAAAGACCCCAGCTTGTCCGTCCAGTCTGGCGGAGACAACCCCTGCTGACCTTTGGCTATTCAGATCCTAGTTTTATCCCTTCCTGCTCAGTCAGACCCACCTGCATTATATCTCTCAAGACTTCCTCAAAATTCACAACCCACCGATGTCTCCTTTCCCATGTTCCTGCATCCACGTATTTTCTTACTTTTCAAAAGTATCTTTCCTGTCTACCTGGAGAAGGGGTAGTGCTGCCTGGGCCACATCTGCATTGCCGTCGTGATCGCATCCTGCCACGGTTGCAACCGTCTCCTCTTGCCATCCACCCTGTCTCCTAAGACCTGGGATTTGGGCATTGTCTGAGGGATGGGCACCCTCTTGCAGTCAGTGTGTGGGACTGCCATGCTTTCTCCAGGGAAGAAGAACCCCCCAGCCCCACTTTCAGATACTCTGATTCAGTAGGTTAGGTTGGAGCTCAAGACTTAAAAAGGGCACCTGGTCATCTGATGCCAGGGCTTGGACTAACTTCTGGGAACAGGTCTATCCTGGAGCCGGGTGGTCCAGGTTTGACATTCCTCCATCATTTATTGGACTTGGGAAATTCAGTCCCACTCTCCAAGCTGTAAGAAGGAGGGAATAGTGGCCCCTCCCTCATGGTTTGACTGGATAAGTAAGTGGTAAAATGCAGCAGAGGACAGAGCACAGCAGGAGGAAACCCCAGAGGTTCTGACAGGTGTACCCCAGCTCCTGCTCATGTGTGGGAGGGGGCTTCAGTTGGTGACCCTGGGCTGGAGCCTCTGGAGTGGTGGAGTTCAAGCTGTACCACTTATGCAATGTCTTCGTAAGCCAGTGGAGTGTGGAGGTCAATCGAGTTCTTCACAAAGGGACTCAGGCTTGATGCCACTTGGATCCTCCTGACAGCTTTCCCAGGTTGTTCTGACCCCTCCTTGGATGGCGGGAATTTGGCTGTCAATCCTTTCAGTGGGCAGAATACCCACCTCTCACGCCCTCAGATAATTTGCAATTGCTAATCTACCATTATGAGGAAAACTCGCCAGGTGTGTTAGAACTATACCCAATTTAAATGAAAGGGCAGAGTGGCTATTCAGTCTTTGATCTCATTGGCCGATTGTTTGGGTGGAGTGGCTGCTGCATGTGGTGTGCATCACCACTCATTCAGGTCAGTGTGCGCATGTGCTTGTCTAAGTGCCTTAGTGTAATAAGGAAGAACAAATCTGACTCCTTATTTGATTTGTTTCTTTTACCTTAACCTTTGTATTCTATTGCTTTTGCTACAAATTAATCACTAAAAGAATGTTGCCTATTTCCTGAAATATACAGGATAGCCCATTCTCAAGTCTATGATCTTTAATGATTTAACACTTTTCCATTCATACAGAGATAAAAAGTTGCAGAACAGAGAAAACATTTGTCTTGTTGTAGGTTTACAAGAACATTGTGACTTGACCTACCTGGACACCTGCAAGGACAAAGGATTCCAACACCAAGAAGTTTGCAACAACCAACCACACCCCTCCCTCACCTTGCCTTTAAAAATGCTTTGCTGAAACTCTTCGGGGAGTCCAGGGTTTGTGGGGCATGAACCCGTTCTCCTTGCATAGCCCTGCAAAACCCTTCTCTGCTCCAAACTCCAACATTTCGGTTTGTTTGGCCTCACTGTGTATCACGTAACATTAACAGGATGGTGTGCCCTAGATGGTACCTCACTTGTATTCAGAACCAAGTAATTTTCGTTAAATACCTGTTCTTGGTAATAAACCCCTCATTTTCTGTGAGGAACAAACAAAAAGCTACAGTGTTACTAACACTCATCTACAATTAGCATGTTCATCATGAAGCAGACTTGGATAATAATCCCAAAGATTTTGAAGTAACCCCTGAATGCTGAATACAAAATTGAGGCCATACACAGAACCGATCTTACTCTACTTTGGAAAGATGAGAAGACATCAACTGGTGATAAATCAAGTGATTAAGATGAAATGGAAAAAGTTTTCCTTTCTGATCTAACATGAATGTCAGTGGTTGGAAAAGGAAGCTGATTTGGTGGGTCAGAGTTCATCTTGATAAATTTCAAAGGAAAAGAATGACCTTGATTTAAATTGTTGGTACATAGCTCTTCAAAAGAGAAAGGAGTTTATTTCAAAATACACCCTTCTTTTTTGATCCTGCCATGGAGCTGAAAGATAACAAAATGGATGTCGATTTAAAGAATGTCTACTCTGGAAAACATGATTTTATCAGAGACAGGGAAGAAGAAGGGAAAGAGGAAGGAAAAAGGAAACTCACGCTGAGCACAGTGGTTCTGAGAATCAAGATTATTTCCTTCTGGCACAAATGCAGAAACGTGATTATGAAGAAACTAGAATAAGATGTAACTCTTTGTTTCTAATTCATGTTTGCGGTTATTGCATTTCATATTCTAATGAAATTTTAAGGAAAATTAAGTTTTCCATTTCTCTTTTTCAAATCCTATGACCTCCCCCTGTCCCCGCCCCAAGTGAGTCTGCACTGTGAACGAAGCAGGGTTCCACCAGGAACACCAGGGCATCCTCCTCAGACCACAGAGCCCAGGGGTGCCAGCATAGCCCAGTCCCCTGTGCCATGCATGAGGCCCCTTGGGGTTGGCTCTGGTTTTGCAGGTGATGGGCACCCTCACCAGCCTCTGTCGACCACTGAGCTCTCCTGCCCCACAGGCCCTGAGGCTGAGAGTGAGACAGGGGAGGCTACCCCCACAGGAGAGTTTTGGTGTAACTTGAGTGCCAATACTGAAGGCTTTCCAGAACTCTTTTTCAATAGAAACCAGCTTCTCAGTATTTCTGTCTTTTGTGCCTATATACACACTTTGGCTGTTGATTTAGAGTGAAGCTTCCTCACTCTGTTATATTGTTTTCTAATCTTCACTACCACTCACTGGACTCAGTCTCCAAGAGCTACTGGCTCTCCTATCCTTGCATTGTTCTCTTGATCTATTGGTACAATGTTTCTTACACATAATAATAGTAATAATAATAATGCTCCTTCAAATACAACAATATATAAAAATAACTATATACCATGACCAAGTGCGATTTATCCCAGGTATTCAAGGTTGGTTCAACATTTGAAAATCAATTACTTCATCAAATCAACAGTTGAAAGAAGAAAAGTCACATGATCATATCAATAGATGCAGAAATAGCATTTGACAAACTTCAACACCTATTCATGATAAGAACTCTCAGCAAACTAGGAATAGAGAAAAACTTCTGCAATTGGATGAACATCTAACAAAAAACCTACCACTAATATCATACTTTGTGGTGAGAAACTCAAAGCTTTCCCACTGAGATGAGGAACAAGGCAAGGTTGTTCCCTCTCACCATGTTTTCCAACAACACACTAGAGGTCCTAGCTAATGCAATAATACAAGAAAATAAAAGGCATGCAGACTGGGAAGAAGAAATAAAACTGTCTTTCTTTGCAGATGACATTACTGTCTATGTGGAAATTCTGACAGAATTGAGAAAAACACTCCTGGAATAATAAGTGATTAGAGCAAGTTTGCAGGACACAAGGTTAACATACAAAAGTCAATTGCTCTCCTATATACTAGCAATGACCAAGTGGAATTTGAGATAATAATAGTCTTTTGTGATCATTTTGATTTGAATTCCTAATGCATGAATTAAGATGCATCTTTTCTTCATTTTTTAATCGTGGCATTCCATCTTTCTGTTTTCGTTAGCTGTTCTCTGCTCCATCCTGTCTTCCTGTTCAGGCCAGGAGCCAGAGGGTACAGGGGACGAGCAGGTCTGCTCTCCTTCTCATCCCACTCCCACAGAGAGCAGCACATCAGTCAGCAGAAACTACACACAGTGCTTACTTAGTCACTGCTGTCCTGGGAAAGAGTTCCAAGTAAGGCAGTAATTTACTTATTACAGTTTTTAATGAAATGTATGCTTTTATGATCAATAAGTAGAAGATCTGAAAGTTAAATGCAGTGAATGCTTATAGTCTGAAGCACCATATTTTCTCCTAGGAGAGCAAGGGATTAAAAAGGCCATTTTTTTCCCTCTAAATCTACAGGAACAAAAAATGGACTCCTTCTGGGGAAAAAAGGACCCTGAGAGTTTTAAGGTATAAAAGATGACATTTCTATAGAAGAATGCCATTTTTTATCATATTAAAACAGAGAATTAGGATTTATTGTGGAAAAAAAAACAACTGTCTTTGCACCTGGATCAGCTCACACATTCTGTTATTATTAGGGCCCAATTCTCTAGAATTGCTACATTATTGTAAAGAACCCAAGTCAGATATAAATTTACTCATTTCACTTTCTTTTAAAGAAGTCCAGACTAAGTTTTCCTACTTTGAGAATGTACCATGTTAACTTTGGGTATGAGACTCAAAGGACCCTGAATTGTTGGAGACATTTTAAATATTGTTTTTAACTAAAACAATTAAGAATCACTTATTACTCTAAAATTAACCACATCCAAACCCTAATTCTCCCTATGGATATTAACCATGTTGCTGATGTCTCCTCCCTGCCCCAAGCTTTCAGAAATTCACAATGACCACAGGTGTGCACATGCCAAATGTCTTGCGTTCTCCATCTTCTGAGTCCAGCCCTCATTTCCAATCTCATTTCATGCTGTGCCCGTGGTACCCCTGTGCCCCCATATTCTCCTACCTCAACCCCAACAACATTTGCTCCAGCACCAAGGAGTCATCACTATTTCCCAAACATACCACATGCCCCTTGGCTTCTGGTCTTTACACACTTTCTTCCCCTGTCTGGGTCTCTCTTTTACAACACAGCCCCTTACAGCTACTGGAATCCAATCATTCTTCAAAGCCAATCACAAAGGCCACCATCTTGTCAAAGACTTCCAATTCCAAATGAATATCCTCTTCTTGTATTCCCCCTGGGAACCTGGGATTCTACTCCAGCCTTCCCCACAGCCATCTGTTTGATTTAATCAAGCACTTTATATATTGGCCTCTGGCACATGTTTAGGTAACTTTCTCTCAGATGGTCTCTACCCTTTAGTAACTTAAGGGTTCTTCTTGTGCTGTGGTAATTGGTGTTCATTCTTCTTCACAAGATTGTGAGCTTACTGAGAGCAGAGACTCCTCTCCTTAGCTTTGTTCCTGGGTTATTGATCAAAGTCAAAGGAAGCCAGTGTAACTATACACTTCCAGGTGGCTGCTCACAGCACCTGTGGGATGGCAGACACCTTGCCTTCAGAAATGATCCAGCAATAAAAGAAGACCTGAATGTACAAGTTGATTATAATGTCCATGTGGAAAGATAAAACAAGTAAGAATAGTCCGAAAAACTCTGGAAGAAAATAATAGGGGAGGAAACTATCCCTACCTGATAATAAAATATATTATAAACCTTCCTTCATAAAAGTAGTGTGGTATTGGAAAATGAAAGGACAGCAGGCCAATTAAACAGTATAAAGTCCTGAAACAGAACTAAGGACATATGGAGATAGAGAATATTATAAAAATGACTTCATAAGTCAGTAAGTAGAAGAATTCTCAAACAAATGTTGTTGGGACAACTGGATAGCTATTTAGACAAGTAAAATTGGATCCATGCCTCACTCTCTACACTAGACTATATTACACATGTAACAGAAATTTAAATGTAGAGTTTTGAAAATATCTAAGTTCTAGAAGAGAACAAGAGTAAACCTCTTTATTACCTGGAGTAAGAAAACCTCCCTAATTATGACTCAAAATTCAAAATGTAGAAGCAATGAACGAAAATACCAACAATCTGTAAAAAAATTAGGCAAGATATAGAGAGAGTTCACAGGGGAAGAAAAAGTGAAAATAGCTCTTAACCATATGAAAAGATGACCAACCTCACTCAATATAGGAAAAGCACAGGGGAGTGGGGGGCGGGGGTGAAATGGGTGAAGGGGGGCAATAGGCACAAACTTCTGGTTATAAAATAAGTCCTGGGAGTATAATATACAGCATGATGACTGTGCAATACTGTATTGCATATTTGAAAGTTGCTAAAGAATATATCTTAAAATTTCCCATCACAAGAAAAAAAATTGTAATTATATGTGGTGATGGATGTTAATTAGACTTATTGTGGTGATCATTTCATAATGTGTACAAATATCAAATCATTATGTTATGCAGCTGAAACTAACTAATGTTATATGTCGACTATATCTCAATTTTTTAAAAAAAGGATTTGGGAAAGACTTGCAAATTACATATTTTGAGATACATGTTATTAATAAGGTTTGAACTCTAGATAGTTGAGTTAAAATAACTAATGTCAATATTATTTAGATTGAAATACATGTTGACATTCAAGTTCAATTTTCACTTATATCATCAAGTTGTATTCATCTACAAGAGATATCATGTTCAGCATGTAAAAATGATTCATTACAATGAATTAGGACAACTGAAAAATGCAACTCTAAAATTATACTGAATATATTATATAATCTTTCTTCAAACCAAGAGATTTACTTTCAAATAGAAGGAAAAACATTTTTGTAGACTATTCTGATTGTTCTGATTCTTACCTAAGCAGGAGTGGTTCTAACAGGAGTGGCTAAGATTAGACATACATACCACAGGTATCTTTACCACCCTCCCACCCGCCCCAAAGCAGACATCACTAGTTGATTAGCTGATCATGGAACATTTAATTTTGTCGAGTCTGGATTCAGTTGCAGAACGTTTTTCATCCTAGTACTTAAGTCAGTGCCAACAATTCATCCCTTAGCACCTATTGCCATTCTCTGCCTTTGCAAAAACAATCTTTAAATCAGAGTAGAAGAAAACATAAATGGTCAGTGTAAGAGCGTTTAAGGCCTCATAATTCTGAACAAACGAAAAAAATAGGAGAAATACAAATTAAAACTAAATTGGTGGAAAACAACAAGGTCCTACTGTATAGCACAGAGAACTATATTCAATATCCTATGATAGGGACTTCCCTGGTGGCACAGTGGTTAAGAATCCGCCTGCTAATGAAGGGGACACAGGTTCGATCCCTGGTCTGAGAAGATCCCACATGCCACAGAGCAAATAAGCCCATGTGCCACAACTGTTGAAGCCCGTGCACCTAGAGCCCATGCTCCGCCACAAGAGAAGTCTCTGCAACGAGAAGTCCGTGCGCCGCAATGAAGAGTAGCCCCTGCTCGACGCAAACAGAGAAAGCCCGCGCACAGCAACAAAGACCCAAAACAACCAAAAATAAATAAATTAATTAAAAAATACAAAAAAAAATCCTATGATAAACCATAATGGAAAAGAATATTAAAATAAAAGAACGTATATATGTATAACTGAATCACTTTGCTGTATAGCAGCAGTTAACACAACATTGTAAATCAACTCTATTTCAATTTTTTAAAAAAAGAAAATCAAAAAAATAGTAAACTGAGATACCATTTCTCACCTACCACGTTGACAAAATTACAAAAGATTGACAAAAAACTGCTGGAGAGACAATGAGGAAGCAGGCACTCTCAAATATTCGGGGTGTAATGCAACACAGGAAAATTTGGCAATGTGGAGAAAAACGACATGTATATTTACTCTTTGACCCTACAATCACACTTCTTGGAATCTAGCTTAAAGACACACTTGCAAAAATGTGAAAAGATGTAGACAAAAGAGTATTCATTGCAGCAAAGGACCAGAAACAGCCCACATGTCAAAGTAGCAGAAACTGATTGCACTATGTATACCCTGAAATGGTAAAAAGGAAGGAGGGCTCTGGGCAGTGGCTGTGTTAGGGTTGTTGTGTTATTCTCTTGACTTTTGTATTTATTTTTTTAAAAAATTTATCATAAAATCTTAAATACTACCCCTATCTTTCCCCCGAGATTAGCCATGGAGGAAAGTCAGTAGACAACTTTTCTATTATTAAAGCAAGAACCTGAAGGTGGCCCATGCCTGTTTCAGGAGCTTACCTTCTATTTGGGGAGTATTAGATGGTTCTAAAGTTTGAAAAGCATTGCTGTATAAGACTTATGCCTGACTATATTACAGAGAAATATTTTGTTGCCATCACAATTCTTTTCCACTCTTCAACTTTCTGAGTCTGGTGGCCCTTCAGGCTTCCATAGGCTGCCTCCCCTTCAGCTGGCTTCATCCCTGGCTGCCTGCATGCAACCACGTGAATGTTGTTGCTATAGCTTGAGATATCTCTTGCCTTCTCAGTACTTCACAGCCTCCAAGTCTCTCTTTCTGTGTCCCTAGGTGGCACTGCTCATGGGACAAGGGTGTCAGAAATTCAGCAGGACTGTTAGATGTCATGTCACAGCCAAACAAACATCCCACTCCTGTGGCACTAGAAAGCAACCTTATAAATAGGTAAAGCAAACTAAACGAGATTGTGTTTATAAATAAAAAGTGCTATGGAAATTGTTAACTGCTAATCAGATGGGAGGTATGTTACATAAAAATGCCAGCCACATAGTTTCACCATCCCAAGACTTTTAATCCCTATAAAGTCTGGCTTGCCTCAGAGCTTGGTCCACCCAACTTGTAACCGGTATGAATAAACATTTCCATTCTAGCCTAAACACATCTCCCTTATGCTGCCTAATCCTTTATTTCCTTCCCCAACTCAGGAGAAGTACATTGAAGGTAACAATTTTATCATCCTATAGAAATTTCCCATCTAATTCATTAAAAAAATATCTTGGTACTAGATGAACTGGCACACGCTTCTCTGCATTTAAGATATAAGAAAGATTTTGAAGGTGTAATAAAATCTGCTTTCCTCCACCCAAGATCAAAGCTCTTCACACTCAGTGCCCAGGACTGTGGGGCAGCAGGTAACCTTGCTGGTCATTTGGTCCAAGTTCCTGGTTGATCTCAACCTCTTGGAGGTTGGTTAACTCAGAGGATACCAAGCCTGGGGTCTTCCTACATGGCAATCTCTGTAGCAATCTCTCAGGACAAACTCTACCTTCATACATGGAAGGGTCATCATGGGCACAGAGAAGGGCAGGGGCAAGGAGGTGGTTCAAGATATATGACAAACACCTTTCTAATCCTTCCCACTGCTGCTTTCTCACACCTGCCTCATTTTGTCGGACCCATGGCTGCCCACAAAATCCTTCCCTCCTTTCCTCGCACCTGGATAATTACTTCCTGTCTTCCCCTCTCTGACATATATTCTACCCTCCATACCTTTGCTTTTATCTTTCCATATTGTCACCAGGAAAACTCTTTAAAATACAGCTTCAAAATCAAAATCCTTCCGTATTCAAAATTATTTAAGAACTGTGAAGTATCAATTTCCCCCATCAGATGAGCAAAAGTGGACAGATGAATAGTATCTTGGGAATTCCCTTGCGGTCAAGTGGTTAGAACCCTGCACTTTCACTGCCATGGGCCCAGTTTCGATCTCTGGTCGGGGAACTAAGATCTTGCAAGCCACATGGTGCAGCCAAAAAAAAAAAAAAAAAAAAGAATGGTATCTTGTTGGTGTGAATAGGGGGAAATCAGCTCACTCCACACAGTGGTATAACATTTTGGAAGGTCTGTGTCTATCTAAATTCAAATGCACGTTTTTGTTTTTTTTTAACTGAGAAACCAGTTCTAGGAATCTAATTTATATGAATTGTTCAGCTTGTAAATAAAGGTGTGATGTATGTTTCTGGTGACATTGTTTACAATAGGAAACTGTTAAAGATGACTTACATGCTTATGAATATGTAAATAGTCAAGAATGTTTGGGGAATATGTTGCCAGAGAACATAACAGAACTACCGCAAAAGGTAAGGTGGACCTGCAGGTCCTGCAGAGAAAGGGCTCCCATCTCACAGTCTCAGTGTCACAAGATGAGCAAAGACACAAGATAAATCACATGACCACCATTTACATAAGAGAAAACTCAATTAAGTCCTTTTGTCGGGACCAAACACCAAACCATTAAGATGTCTCTTCCCTTTATATAATAATAATTTTTCAAAACTATAAAATAAGCGTAAGTCCAACAAAGTTCTGATTTTTCTCCTCATTCTGAAAGTCTCATTTTGTTGCCGGTGCACCAACTTCATTGTTAACTCACTGCTCAGAGATTGAGTGGCGATTCTGCGAGAAAGTGTAAAGGAGGCTTGCAGTTTTTATTCTGTAGTTTTCTGTATTGTTGGAATGTTTATAATAGGCTTATGATCATACACTTCTTTTGAAATTCAGCTACATGTATATTTCCAAGAGTTCTGTGCAGGTTTCACTTATATCTCAGCACCTCCCCACCACCCCTCCACCCTGGGGGTGTCATCACATCAGATTTCTGACCAACCTCAGAGACAGTCTTCAGAGTAGTGGCTGGGCTCCTCTTCACACTTCTGCCCCTGACCATCATCCCTCTCCCTGCAGACTTGGACCCTGACTCACACCTCTTTCTCATTCTAAAAGACAAAGAAGAGCCATGATTTTGTCTTAAAGAATGAGTGATACACTGAAGCCACCACCCCCACAAATGGAAAGGATATGTATTTTGAAAACAAAAATGTAGCAGACTAAGGCTGAAAACTATCAGCACTGGAATTACCAAAGAAGTACAGCAGTTAGATGGGAAACAAAAAGATAAGCAAAGGAGAACTCAGGTTTCTAAAACTTGAAACAGTAAGCATTAGGAAGTGTTAAGTACAAACTAGAAATTAGGTATTTAAGAGAATCCGATTAATGTATTGAAAAATGTACCAAAAGAAAGAAAGAAAGCGTGTACCAAAGCCAGTTTCAAAGCATCAAAAGAAAGAAGTTAGCTGAGGAATCAACAGTGAGCAAAACAAGAGAGCAGATAGTGCCTGTAAGAATGAAAGCCATTTGGAAAAATGGTTACTAGTCATAAAAATGCAAATTAAGGCAAGGAAGTGCAATTTTATAACTAATAAGTTAAAATATATATGATGATAAAAATCCCGGGCTTTTGAGCTCCATGGAAGCTGGCTCCCTAAAGTGTATGTATGTAGGCCCCATACCCTTTCCCCTACACAAGAAACACTTCCCCAAGTGAGACAGAGCTCCCAGCCGCTGGCATGGAAGAGGGAAATTGGGCAAGACTTTGAGTGGGAAGGGAACAGAACAAGGGCCTGGGAGAAAGGGCATGGGTGAGCTTTGAATGTCCCACCTCACTGGTCTTGTCCCATTGCCCCATGTTTCTCCACCCTTCCCCACCCTGCCCCCTGCCCTGCCACATTCTCTGCCTTTCTTTATGGATGGAGAGGAGCAAACCATTTATGTCCTAACAAATACCTGCCTGGTGAGATAATATGTTGATATTAACCAAGGTTAATGTTAATTTTCTCATGTCCCTTTTCCCATTTCAGCAGCAACCTGGAAACTCTTGTCTTACCAGCTCAGGAACAGTGGCCAGAAGGGCAACAAAGACCTAGCACTTGTGTTCTCCAAACAGACTTCTGTGGCAGAGAAAACCAGCTGAGAGAGACCTCAAGGTCTCAAGGAGCTTCCTCAAGGAAGCTCATGATGAAAAGTCATTGATCTTGCACACTCTACCCCAGACTTGACAAAGAAGCCGGAGCCAGAGAGAGGAGGGAGGAGAGGGCCCATGGGGCTTGGCCAAGGGGCACAGGGCACAGGAAGCCCTTTCAGACTTTTTCTCACTGGTTTCTTCCTCTCCTGACTTTTCCCTTTTTATTCAGTCTTTTGTCACATCTGTGTTTGTTCTGCTATCTCTCAGTCCTCTGATGGAAATATGGTGATGATGATGATATATGTGTGTATGTGTTTGCACACACATGTGTGTGTTTATCAGCTTCTCAGCTTCTCATGCCCTTTTCCAACTGTCTCACTTATTCATTCTTTGAATATTTATTGACAGCATACTATGTGCCACTCATGGTTCTAGGTACTGGAGCTATAGCAGTGAACAAGCAGACAGAGATTCTAGCCTCCTGTTTGCACAGACTTTATATTCAAATAGGTAGGGGGCAGTCCCGGAAGGACATATAAATAAACAAAAGCAGCACGGACACCACAATATCAGGTGGCAATGAGGGCTTTGAAGTAAATATGGGAGAGTGACTAGAGAAATAGGCAAGTAGAGATGTGGGCAAAGGGACATCCAGGTTGGGGGAACAGCACACCCGGGGGCTGACATGGAGCAGGCTCAGCATGTTTTTTGTTTTCTTCTTTAATATTTATTTATTTATTTATTTGCCTCCATCTGGTCTTAATTGCAGCACACGGGATCTTTTTTAGTTGCCGCATGCAAACTCTTAGTTGCAGCATGTGGGATCTAGTTCACTGACCAGGGATCAAACCCGGGACCCCTGCATTGGGAGCACGGAGTCTTAGCCACTGGACCACCAGGGAAGTCCCCTCAGCATGTTTACAGCCGGGAGGTCAGCACTGCATGTACAGGTGTGAGCCGGGGGAGAGGTACGGCATGGGGCCATGGAGACAACCAAAGGCAGGCTTGCTGGGCTTCCTCCACCATGGAAAGGACTTCGTGAAGTCAGTAGGGGGTTTTGAATAGAGGAGTAACCTCATCTGATACACAAAGTTAAAAAGATCACCCTGGGCGCTGTGTGGGAAATAGACCAGAGTGGTGGTTTCTGGGCCAGATGGAGGCAGGAGGCTAGGGCAGCATCTTAAGGGAAAGATGGTGGCTTGGGCAAGGGCAGTGTGGCAGAGATGGAACTGGTGAGGAGGAGTGGGTTAAGGTCTATTTTGAGGGTAGAACGGACAGGATTTGTTTATATAGCACATGCGGGACATCAGAGAACGTGAGTAGACAGCTCTTCCTCTCCCTGAGCTCTTACTTCTGTTTTACTTCCTCAAAATTTCTCTTTCTAACCTTTATAAAACAGAGATCTGAACTGCATGTTGTGTATTTATTAGTCTCTCCGGAAAAAGCTTCATGCCTTAATTTTAAATGCTTCTTTTGAATATATTATAATTTATTTAGAATAAAAAATAACAAACTTTCTGATGTTTGTGATAGAATTGCTTTTTTTATTTTTATGTGCTGCTCAGTTTCTTTGATCAGTGTGCCAAAAGCCATTTTTCTTATTTTTCATTCCAAATCAAAGTACCTTTCTTCATAAAAATATGAAAGACATTTTTATAGCTGTGTATTAACGAAGTAAATGCAGTAACCTCTGCAGTAGCAGTAAATGCCCCGTCACACAAACTGAAGTTTCTGAATATCATTTCCCACTCTACACTACACCGTCAGGGCTCTTTCGAGAAATGGTTTATTCCAGGGCTAGGGTAGGGAATATACAAGATGAGCCTGGAACGTCATGTTATCCAGGAGATGAGGAAAGCTGTAAAGCACAACTGGAGTTGTATCAAAAAGACTCAGAAACCAGCCTGAAGAACCCTCACTGACCAAATGCTGTCTACAGTGATTGACATCAAATATGTTGACATCCATGAGTTCATTATGACACAAAACAAAAATATCCAGATTGGTCATCATAGGAGGATGCTATGGAACAAAGTCATTATTCCATAAACTAGTTAATAACATTAAAAAAAAAAAAGACTGACCCAAATATCAGTGTATTGAGAGGTCCTGGGGAAAGTTGATTTAACTTAGTGCACTGACGGTGGCAGTTAAACAGAGTTCGATTGCTGAGATATTCACAGGACTGAATGGCAATGCTCACAAATTTACAGGTTATAACAGAAAAATGCGATGTACTGCATCTAGCATTAAAGTGAGGACATGCAATACTGCCAGAGTTTGTCCCCCTGTAAGGCATCCAGAGGGGTAAGCAGCAGGCTGTGCTCCCTCTGAAAGGGCTGTGGTCAGGCACAGGTTCTCTGTGTGATCAGGAACCGCAAGGCTGGAGAGGAAACTGCTAAGCATGCTGATAAAGCAGAGCGAAGATGCAGAGCAAAATTGGGATGGTGAAGTGTAAAGGATGCCAGAGATTCAGGCCAGGGAGCAGAGGCTGGAGAGTATTCCATTGTAGGGATATACATTGTGGTGTTTTCCAGTTTTTAACTATTTTGAATAAAGCTGCAATGAACAAGCCTTTTTGTGTGCGTATATTCTCATTTCTCTAGAGCAAATGCCTAGGACTAGAGTTGCTGATCAGAGATGTTTAATGAAATGAAAAATGACCAATTATTATTCCAAAGTGGTTGTCCCAGTTTTACACTCCCACCAGCAATGGTGGAGAGTTCCAGTTGCTCCCAATCCTCACCTCATTTTGTGCTGACATGCATTTTCATGTTAGCCATCCTAGTGAGTTTGTAGTTGTACCACCTGGGCCTGGAATTTCCTTTATGAGAAGGGTTTTGATTATGAACTTAATATCTTTAATTGATATAGAGAGGCCCTGAACTAAGATGGTAGAGTAGAAGGACATGCTCTCACTCCCTCTTGTGAGAACACCAGAATCACAACTAGATGCTGGAGAGGAAGACACTGGAACTCACCAAAAAAGATACCCCACATCCAAAGACAAAGGAGAAGCCACAATGAGACGGTACGGGGGGTGCAATCACAGTAAAATCAAATCCATAACTGCTGGGTGGGTGACTCACAGACTGGAGAACACTTATACCACAGAAGTCCACCCACTGGAAGGAAGGTTCTGAGCCCCACATCAGGCTTCCCAACCTGGAGGTCCGGCAATGGAAGGAGGAATTCCTAGAGAATCAGACTTTGAAGGCTAGTGGGATTTGATTGCAGGACTTTGACAGGACTGGGGGAAACAGAGACTCCACTCTTGGAGGGCACACACAAAGCAGTGTGAGCATCAGGACCCAGGGTAAGGAGCAGTGACCCCATAGGAGACTGAACCAGACCTACCCGCTAGTGTTGGAGGGTCTCCTGCAGAGGCGGGGGGTGGTTGTGGCTCACCGTGGGGACAAGGTCACTGGCAGCAGAAGTTCTGGGAAGTACTCCTTGGCGAGAGCCCACCCAGAGTCCGACATTAGCCCCACCAAAGAGCCCAGGTAGGCTCCAGTTTTGGGTGGCCGCAGGCCAAACAACCACAGGGAGGGAACCCAGCCCCACCCATCAGCAGTCAAGCAGATTAAAGTTTTACTGAGCTCTGCCCACCAGAGCAACAGTCAGCTCTACCCACCACCAGTCCCTCCCATCAGGAAACTTGCACAAGCCTGTTAGATAGCCTCATCAACCACAGGGCAGACAACAGAAGCAGGAAGAACTACAATCCTGCAGCCTGTGGAACAAAAACCACATTCACAGAAAGATAGACAAGATGAAAAGGCAGAGGGCTATGTACCCTCTGCCTTCGAAGGAAGAAGAAAAAACCCCAGAAAAACAACTAAATGACATGGAGATAGGCAACCTTCCAGAAAAAGAATTCAGAATAATGATAGTGAAGATGATCCAGGACCTCGGAAAAAGAATGGAGGCAAAGATCGAGAAGATGCAAGAAATGTTTAACAAAGACCTAGAAGAATTAAAGAACAAGCAAACAGAGATGAACAATACAATAACTGAAATGAAAAATACACTAGAAGGAATCAATAGCAGAATAACTGAGGCAGAAGAACGGATAAGTGACCTTCAAAGACAGAATGGTGGAATTCACGGCTGTGGAACAGAATAAAGAAAAAAGAATGAAAACAAATGAAGACAGCCTAAGAGACCTCTGGGACAACATTAAACGCAACAACATTCGCATTATAGGGGTCCCAGAAGGAGAAGAGAGAGAGAAAGGACCAGAGAAAATATTTGAAGAGATTATAGTTGAACACTTCCCTAACCTGGGAAAGGAAATAGCCACCCAAGTCCAGGAAGTGCAGAGAGTCCCATACAGGATAAACCCAAGGAGAAACACGCCGAGACACATAATAATCAAACTGGCAAAATTTAAAGACAAAGAAAAATTATTGAAACCATCAAGGGAAAAACGACAAATAACATACAAGGGAACTCCCATAAGGATAACAGCTGATTTCTCAGCAGAAACTTTACAAGCCAGAAGGGAGTGCCATGATATACTTAAAGTGATGAAAGGGAAGAACCTACAACCAAGATTACTCTACCTGGCAAGGATCTCATTCAGATTCGATGGAGAAATCAAAAGCTTTACAGACAAGCAAAAGCTAAGAGAATTCAGCACCACCAAACCAGCTCTACAAAAAATGTTAAAGTAACTTCTCTAAGTGGGAAATACAGGAGAAGAAAAGGACCTACAAAAACAAACCCAAAACAGTTAAGAAAATTGTCATAGGAACATACATATCAATAATTACCTTAAACGTGAATAGGTTAAATGCTCCAACCAAAAGACACAGGCTTGCTGAATGGATACAAGAACAAGACCCATATATATGCTGTCTACAAGAGATCCACTTCAGACCTAGGGACACATACAGACTGAAAGTGAGGGGATGGAAAAAGATATTCCATGCAAATGGAAATCAAAAGAAAGCTGGAATAGCAATACTCATATCAGATAAAATAGACTTTAAAGTAAAGAACGTTACAAGAGACAAGGAAGGACACTACATAATGATCAAGGGATCAATCCAAGAGGAAGATATAACAATTATAAATATAGATGCACCCAACATAGGAGCACCTCAATACATAAGGCAACTGCTAACAGCTATAAAAGAGGAAATCGACAGTTACACAATAATACTGGGGGACTTTAACACCTCACTTACACCAATGGACAGATCATCCAAGATGAAAATAAATACGGAAACAGAAGCTTTAAATTACATAATAGACCAGATAGATTTAATTGATATTTATAGGACATTCCATCTAAAAACAGCAGATTACAATTCTTCTCAAGTGCACACGGAACATTCTCCAGGATAGATCACATCTTGGGTCACAAATCAAACCACAGTAAATTTAAGAAAATTAAAATCATATCAAGCATCTTTTCTGGCCACAATGCTATGAGATTAGAAATGAATTACAGGGAAAAAACATAAAAAACACAAACACATGGAGGCTAAACAATACGTTACTAAATAACGAAGAGATCACTGAAGAAATCAAAGAGGAAATCAAAAAATACCTAGAGACAAATGACAATGAAAACAAGACAATCCAAAACCTATCGGATGCGGCAAAAGCAGTTCAAAGAGGCAAGTTTATAGCTATACAAGCCTACTTCAAGAAACAAGAAAAATCTCAAATAAACAATCTAACCTTACACCTAAGGGAACTAGAGAAAGAAGAACAACAAAACCCAAAGTTAGCAGAAGGAAAGAAATCATAAAGATCAGAGCAGAAATAAATGAAATAGAAACAAAGAAAACAATAACAAAGATCAATAAAACTAAAAGCTGGTTCTTTGAGAAGATAAACAAAATTGATAAACCATTAGCCAGACTCATCAAGAAAAAGAGGGAGAGGACTCAAATCAACAAAATTAGAAATGAAAAAGGAGAAGTTACAACAGACACCGCAGAAATACAAAGCATCCTCAGAGACTAGTACAAGCAACTCTCTGCCAATAAAATGGACAACCTGGAAGAAATGGACAAATTCTTAGAAAGTTATAACCTTCCAAGACTGAACCAGAGAGAAATAGAAAATATGAAAAGACCAATCACAAGTATTGAAATTGAAACTGTGATTAAAAATCTTCCAACAAACAAAAGTCCAGGACCAGATGGCTTCACAGGTGAATTCTATCAAACATTTAGAGAAGAGCTAACACCCATCCTTCTCAAACTCTTCCAAAAAATTGTGGAGGAAGGAACACTCCCAAACTCATTCTATGAGGATACCATCACCCTGATACCATAACCAGACAAAGATACTACAAAAAGAGAAAATTACAGACCAATATCACTGATGAATATAGATGCAAAAATCCTCAACAAAATACTAGCAAACAGAATCCAACAACACATTAAAAGGATCATACACCATGATCAAGTGGGATTTATCCTAGGGATACAAGGATTCTTCAATATATGCAAATCAATCAATGTGATACACCATATTAACAAATTGAAGAAGAAAAACCATATGATCATCTCAATAGATGCAGAAAAAGCTTTTGAAAAAATTCAACACCCATTTATGATAAAAACTCTCCAGAAAGTGGGCATAGAGGGAACCTACCTCAATATAATAAAGGCCGTATACAACAAACCCACAGCAAGCATCATTCTCAATGGTGAAAACCTGAAAGCATTTCCTCTAAGATCAGGAGCAAGACAAGGATGTTCACTCTCACCACAATTATTCAACATAGTTTTGGAAGTCCTAGCCACGGCAATCAGAGAAGAAAAAGAAATAAAAGGAATACAAATTGGAAAAGAAGAAGTAAAACTGTCACTGTTTGCAGATGAAATGATACTATACATAGAGAATCCTAAAGATGCCACCAGAAAATTACTAGAGCTAATCAATGAATTTGGTAAAGTTGCAGGATACAAAATGAATGCACAGAAATCTCTTGCATTCCTGTACACTAATGATGAAAAATCTGAAAGGGAAATTAAGGAAACACTCCCATTTACCATTGCAACAAAAAGAATAAAATACCTAGGAATAAACCTACCTAGGGAGACAAAAGACCTGTATGCAGAAAACTATAAGACGCTGATGAAAGAAATTAAAGATGACACCAAAAGATGGAGAGATATACCATGTTCTTGGATTGGAAGAATCAATATTGTGAAAATGACTATACTACCCAAAGCAATCTACAGATTCAATGCAATCCCTATCAAATTACCAATGGCATTTTTTACACAACTAGAACAAAAAATCTTAAAATTTGTATGGAGACACAAAAGACCCAGAATAGCCAAAGCAGTGTTGAGGGGAAAAAATGGAGCTGAAGGAATCAGAATCCCTGACTTCAGACTATACTACAAAGCTACAGTAATCAAGGCAATATGGTATTGGCACAAAAACAGAAACATAGATCAATGGAACAAGATAGAAAGCCCAGAGATAAACCCACGCACCTATGTTCAACTAAGCTATGACAAAGGAGGCAAGGATATACAATGGAGAAAAGGCAGTCTCTTCAATAAGTGGTGCTGGGAAAACTGGACAGCCACATGTAAAAGAATGAAATTAAAACACTCCCTAACATCATACACAAAAATAAACTCAAAATGGATTAAATAAACTCAAAATGGATTAGAGACCTAAATGTTGGATTAAATAAACTCACAGTGGATTAGAGACCTAAATGTAAGACCGGACACTATAAAACTCTTAGAGGAAAACATAGGAAGAACACTCTCTGACATAAATCACAGCAAGATCTTTTTTCATCCACCTCCTAGAGTAATGGAAATAAAAACAAAAATAAACAAATGGGACCTAGTGAAACTTCAAAGCTTTTGCACAGCAAAGGAAACCATAAACAAGAGGAAAAGACAACTGTTAGAATGGGAGAAAATATTTGCAAACGAATCAATGGACAAAGGATTAATCCTCAAAATACATAAACACCTCATGCTGCTCAATATTAAAAAAACAAACAACCCAATCCAAAAATGGTCAGAAGACCTAAATAGACATTTCTCCTAAAGAAGACATGCAGATGGCCAAGAAGCACATGAAAAACTGCTCAACGTCACTAATTATTGGAGAAATTGAAATCAAAACTACAATGAGGTATCACCTCACGCCAGTTAGAATGGGCATCATCAGAAAATCTACAAACAACAAATGCTGGAGAGGGTGTGGAGAAAAGGGAACCCTCCTACACTGTTGGTGGGAATGTAAATTGATACAGCCACTATGGAGAACAGTATGGAGGTTCCTTTAAAAGCTAAAAAGAGAATTACCATATGATCCAGCAATCCCACTACTGGGCATATACCCAGAGAAAATCATAGTTCAAAAAGGCACATGCACCCCAATGTTCATTGCAGCACTATTTACAATAGCCAGGTCATGGAAGTAACCTAAATGCCCATCAACAGACGAATGGGTAAAGAAGAAGTGGTACATATATACAATGGAATATTACTCAACCATAAAAAGGAACGAAATTGGGTCATTTGTAGAGACGTGGATGGATCTAGAGACTGTCATACAGAGTGAAGTAGGTCAGAAAGAGAAAAACAAATGTCGTATATTAACACATGTATGTGGAACCTAGAAAAATGGTACAGATGAACCGATTTGAAGGGCAGAAGTTGAGACAGATGTAGAGAACAAACTTATGGACACCAAAGGGGGAAGCGGCAGGGGGCGTGTGGGGTGGTGGTGTGTTGAATTGGGCGATTGGGATTGACATGTATACACTGATGTGTATAAAATTTATGAGTAATAAGGACCTGCTGTATAAAAAAAAATAAAATTAAATTTAAAAATTTTAAAAACACACAAAAAACAAACAAAGCAAAAGGAAAAGGTGAGGATAATGGCAATGCTACTGGGCTATTAAAGGAGTTCAATCTTTCTTTCTGATTTGAGAAAATGTGGCTATGAAAAGGGGTATCAGCCCTTTTGTGGCTGAAAAAAGGTTAAGTGTCACCACCCTAATTACAACAATGTTCCACTCAGCAGAAAGCAAAAGCTATTGTTCGTCAGGTGATATGCTAGGTTATTAGTTTTCTAAATAAACAGAATTTTATTCAAGAAAAGTAAAAAAAAAAATATTGACATAGAGATATTCAGATTTCCTATTCCTCTTGCGTTAGTTTTGGTAAACTGTTTTTCAAGGAAGTTATTCACTTCATCTAATCTGTTGATTGTATTGGCATAAAGTTATTTGCAATGTTTCTTCATTACTCTTTTAATACCTGGAGATTGTAGTGATAATGTAATTCCATTTAACGTCTCCTTTTTGTGCTGTTGTTGTCATATATTTTAAATTCAGTTGTTATAAAGCTCACAATAAATTGGTATAATGTTTGCTTAAACAATCATTTGCCTTTTAAAAATATTAACAAATTAAGAATATTATTTGGAAATAGAGTCATTGCAGTGTAATTAATTAAGATGAGGTCATACTGGAGAGGGTGGCCCAAATCCGATATGACTGGTGTCTTTATAAAAAGGGGAAGTTTGGAGACAAACGTGCGCACAAGGAGAACACCATGTAAAGATGAAGGCAGAGATCTACAAGCCAAGAAATGCCAAAGATGGCCAGCAAACCAGCAGCAGCTGGGAGAGAAACCAGGACTAGATTCTCCCTCACGGCCCTCAGATGGAACCAACCCTGCTGACCCCTTGATGATGGGCTTTCAGCCTCCAGACTGTGAGATAATACATATCTCATTATGTGAGATAATACTTTTCTGCCAGACTGTGAGATAATACATTTCTGTACCCCAGTTTGGGGTAGTTTTTTACAGCAGCCCCAGCAAACTCATACAGGGATATATTGCTCTACACTTTGTTCACATCCAATAAATGAGATATAACACATATCATTACTACACATATTCTTTTCCAACTTCCCTCTTTCACACATTAATGTATAGATATCCTTCACCAGTGCATTCAATTCTACCTCATTTTTTAAAAATGGTTACCTAGTATGCATAGTATGGACATACCTTTTCTCTGTTGAAATGTTATTTACCTTTTATATGTTATATGTTAAGCTTTTATAGTACAGAAGTATTCACTTATGTAGTTGATCTTGTTCTTTATGGCTTCTCAGTTTTGTTCTTGTTTAGGAAGATCTTTCCACTCCAACATCTTAAAGATAGTATATATTTCTATGATATTTTTCCTTTTTAAAGTTTAAATAATTAATCCACCTAGAATTTATTTTAATTTATGGTGTGAGATTAGACTTTTTTTCCCTAGTCAAATTTTCCAATATAATATATTGAATAGTTCTTCCTTTCCTCAATTGATTTAAAACTCTACATATATCATAGACTAAATTTCCATAAATACAGAAATTTGTTACTGGGCTCTATTTTTATCCCAGTTATACATTAATTCATGAAAACCAGAAATTATAGCTTTAATTGATGTAAAGTATGATATATCCCTTTTTTTACATTTCAATTTACAGTGTTTGTGTGTGTGTGTGTCCCACCTTTTAAATATATCATTTGATATAAAAATTTTATGTTAAATATGTTTGTTACAAAGTATAATGATATACTTGAATAGTAGTTATCTATTACTGCGAAACAAATTACCCAAAAATTTAGTGGCTTAAAACAACAGCCATCATTTATTATCTACCAGTTTCTGTGGATCAGGAATTCAGGAGAGGTTAGCTGGTGGTTCTGGCATGGGGTCTTTCATGGCCCTGGAGACCTCAGCTCCTCGCTGTGTGGATCTCCCATCGGGCTGCGTGAGTGCCCTCCAGCTTAGCAGCTGGCTTCCTCCAGAACAAGTGATCCAAGAGAATGGAGGCAGAAACGGCAATGTCTTCTGACCAAGCCTAGAATAACACATTGTCATGTCCTCAGTATCCTCGAACACCAGGAGATGGGGCTCACTGGGGCCCCTGGATACAGCACAGGAAACAGTCCACTCCTAATAACTTACATCTACTAGTGTGTCCTGTCCTCATCACAGCCCCCTACCTCCCTTTGCTATTTATCATTTCACCCTGTTTGTTTTTTTTTAATGTCTGCATTTTCAAAAAGTTTTATTTTGAGATAATTGTAGATTCATATGCAATTGTAAGAAATAATACACGGAGCTCCACTACACCCTTCACTGAATGTTCTTCAGTGTTAACATCTTGTATAATTATGGTACAATATCACAACCAGAAAATTAACATGAATAAAATTTATTAACTTTATTCAAATTTCACCATGCACTCATGTTTTACGTGCACTCATGTGTGTGTATGTATGTGCATGTTTTTAGTTCTATGCAATTTTGTTTCATGTGTAGATTCATCTTATCACTGCTACAGTCAAGATGCAGAACAGGTCCATCACAAGGACCCCTAGGGATACCCTTTTATAGCCACAGCCACTTCCCTTCTTTTCTCCTCCCAAACCACTGGCAACCACACTGGCTCTCCATCTCTAGTATTTCATCATCTCAAAAATGGAATGGAATCACACAGTATGTAACCCTTTTTTTTTGTTGTTGTTGTTGTTTGTTTGGTTTTTCTTTGTTTGTTTTAGCAGAGAAAGGTTTATTGCAGGGCTCAGCAAGGAGAACGGGGAGATCCTACTCAAAAGGCCCAAACTCCAGTATGCAACCCTTTGAGGTTGGCCCTTTTTTTCAGTAAGCATAATTCTCTTGAGATCCATCCAAGCTGTTATGTGCATCAATAGCTCATTTATTTTTTTGCTGAGTGGTTAATTCCATAAAATGGATGTACCATCATTTGTTTATCCATTTACCTGTTACAGGCATTTGGTTTGTTTCTAGTTTCTAGATATTATGAATAAAGTTGTTGCTGTGAACATTTGTGTACAGGTTTTGTGTAATGTAAGTTTTAATTTATTGGGGATAAATGCCTAAGAGGGCAATTGCTGAATTACATGGTAAGCACTAGTTTCGTTTTCTAAGAAATTGGTTTATCACATATAAAATGTGCTGAATAATATTTAGCTCAGTATTACTCATATTTGTGCTGTGTGAGAACAGTGTTGTTCTGTATGTAATCTTCTAGGACTTACTATTTCACTGAACATTAGGCTTCCAAGATTTCTCCACTTTGTTGCATGTACCTGCAGTTTATTCATTTTCATAGCCCCATACATTTTTCACTTTGTGACTGTATTACTATCCACAGGCAGTGGTGGAACAAGTCGCTCCGACTGTGAACAAACACACCATTTACAATGGAAGTGTTCATGGGCAATGTTTCTTTGGGCTGATTCTTAGAGATGGGGGTGCTAAGATTTAAGGACTTTGAATGTTCAACTTTCATATGAAACACCAAAACACTAACTGAAGTGGGTACACCAATTCATACTTCCATTGGTGAAGTTTAAAAGTTTCTTCTAGAGAGGGTGTGGAGAAAAGGGAACCCTCCTACACTGTTGGTGGGAATGTAAATTGGTGCAGCCACTATGGAGAACAGTGTGGAGGTTCCTTAAAAAACTAAAAATAGAACTACCATATGATCCAGCAATCCCACTCCTGGGCATATACCCAGAGAAAATCATAATTCAAAAATGTACATGCACCCCAATGTTCATTGCAGCACTATTTACAATAGCCAGTACATGGAAGCAACCTAAATGTCCATCGACAGATGAATGGATAAAGGAGATGTGGTACATATATACAATGGAATATTACTCAGTCATAAAAAGGAGTGAAATAATGCCATTTGCAGCAACATGGATGGACCTAGAGATTATCATACTAAGTAAAGTAAGTCAGACAGAGAAAGACAAATACCATATGATATCACTTATATGTGGAATCTAAAAGAAGATACAAATGAACTTATTTACAAAACAGAAATAGACTCACAGAGGAAACAAACTTATGGTTACTAAAGGGAATAGTTGGAGACGAGGGGAGATAAATTAGAAGTTTGGTATTAGCAGATGAAAACTATTACATATAAAATGGATAAAAAACAAGGACCTACTGTATAGCACAGAGAACTATATTCAATATCTTGTAATAACTATAAATGGAAAAAAATCTGAAAAAGAATATGTATATACATATATATAACTGAATCACTTTGCTGTACACTTGAAACTAACACAACACTGTAAATTAACTATACTTAAATTTAAAAAATTACTGAGTAAAAAAAAAAGTTCCATCTAGTCCACATTCTCAAAAGCTTTAAGTATTGTTTGGCTTCTTAATTTTTGTCAATGCAGTACGTTATTAATTTCTTATCTCCAAAATTTTTTTCATATTTATCTTCATTTATTCTTCAGTTACTTATATTCAATCTGTCAAGTTGAAAAAAAAATCCAGTTGCAATTAGTTTGTAAAATGCACAAAATGAACAGGTTAATTTGAGAGATGCACCCAGGGACACGGCATACTTCTATCTTTATTTAGATCTTCCTTTATCACCTCAGTAAAAAGTCATATTCACCAGCCACGTGTTCACATGTTCCTCATCTCTAATATTGGGGTAAATATCCTTCTGCCTCAGGGAAGGATGATGGAGATAAAGGCTATAAAGTGATCAGCACACGCCGATCAGGTCTTACCTGCTCCCCAAAGGTTAGATGCTACTGCTGCTATTGTCGGGGTTTGTTATGCTTATTTGCATACAGCCCAAACAGATTTTTAATTGCTTTTCATTAGGTATTTTATATTTATTCTAAAAATGAGGCCTGTTGGTTGATTCATTACATTTTCCAATTGACTTTTGGTTGTATATGAGAAACCTGCTGATTGTATGTCTTTATCTTGCCGTTGGACGTATTACTAACCACTTTCTTGGATACAAACCATGATGTTGCAAAGAGTGGTAAACTGTGCCTTTTTCTTTTCCAATATTTATACCTATACATATTACTATAAATAAACTATAGACGGTTCCTTCACAATTACACGTTCTGATTTTAATGGGGGTTTTGCTAGCCTTGTAGAACAATTGAGAGGGTCTCAATATCTTTCTATACTATATTATGAATACAATTTAAAACTAAACTATTTGAAGTTTCAGCAGAATTTGTCTGTCAAATGTTCTCCATTGGGTGCTTTTGGAGGATAGATTTCTGAGGACACTTTCAAGATCTTCTGGGGCTGGCTAATTTATTCAAAATGTTTTCTTAGCAAACCATGCAACTGACAAGAGATTAATTTCCAAAATATACAAACAGCTCATACAGCTCAATATCAAAAAACAAACAAAAAAAAACCCAATAAAAAATTAGGCAGGGGCTTCCCTGGTGGCTCAGTGGTTGAGAATCTGCCTGCCAATGCAGGGGACATGGGCTCGAGCCCTGGTCTGGGAAGATCCCACATGCCATGGAGCGACTAGACCCGTGAGCCACAACTCCTGAGCCTGAGCGTCTGGAGCCTGTGCTCCGCAACAAGAGAGGCCGCGACAGTGAGAGGCCTGCACACCGTGATGAAGAGTGGCCCCCAGTTGCCGCAACTAGAGAAAGCCCTCATGCAGAAACGAAGACCCAACACAGCCCAAAATAATAAATAAATAAAAATTTTAAAAAAAATTAGGCAGAAGATCTACAAAGACATTTCTCCAAAGAAGACATACAGATGGCCAACAGGCACATGAAAAGATGCTCAACATTGCTAGTTATTAGAGAAATGCCAATCAAAACTACAATGAGGTATCACCTCACACCAGTCAGAATGCCATCATTTAAAAATCTACAAATAATAAGTGCTGTAGAGAGTGTGGAGAAAAAGGAGCCCTCTGGGCTTCCCTGGTGGCGCGGTGGTTAAGAATCCGCCTGCCAATGCAGGGGACACAGGTTCGAGCCCTGGTCTGGGAAGATCCCACATGCCCTGGAGCAACTAAGCCCGTGCGCCATGACTACTAAGCCTGCACTCTAAGCCCGTGAGCCACAACTACAGAGCCTGCAAGCCACAACTACTGAAGCCCACACACCTAGAGCCCGTGCTCCACAAGAGAAGCCACCGCAATGAGAAGCCTGCGCACCGCAACGAAGAGTACCCCCCGCTCAGCGTAACTGGAGAAAAACTGCGCACGGCAACAAAGACCCAACACAGCCAAAAATAAATAAATTAATTTAAAAAAAGAAGGGAACCCTCTTACACTGTTGGTGGGAATGTAAATTGGTGCAGCCACTATGGAGAGCAGTATGGAGGTTCCTTAAAAAACTAAAAATAAGAGTTACCATATGATCCAGGGATCCCACTTCTGGGCATATATTCGGAGAAAACTCTAATTTGAAAAGATACATGCATCCCAATGTTCACAGCAGCACTATTTACAATAATCAAGACATGGAAACAACCTAAATGTCCATAGACAGATGAATGGATAAACAAGATACGGTGTGTGTGTGTATATATATATATATATATATATATATATATATATATATATATATATATATACACAATGGAATATTACTCAGCCATAAAAAAGAATGAAATAATGCCATTTGCAGCAACAAGGATGGACCTAGAGACTATCATACTAAGTGAAATAAGCCAGACAGAGAAAGACAAATATTATATGTGTGGAACGAAGAAAAATGATACAGATGAACTTATATACAAAACAGAAACAGACTCACAGACATAAAAAACAAACTTATGGTTACCAAAGTGGAAGCGGGGGAGGGATAAATTAGGAATCTGGGATTAACATATGCACACTACTATATATAAAATAGGTAACCAGCAAGTATCTACTGTATACAGGGAACCATACTCAACATTTTGTAATAACCTATAAGGGAAAAGAATCTGAAACTAATACAACATTGTAAATCAACTATACTTCTATAAAAATAAAAGTTGTCTTATTCCTGAGTCACTTATTCTAGTTTATATTTTCTAAATGTAGAAAGTAGAAAAATAACACTAATATATAAAGGCAAATTATGTTCATTTTATAGATATATTACCACAAATAGTAAGCTACATTTTTTTTCTTTCAGAAAACAAGCATGAATGGTTGCTTCTCTGAACTTTTGAATGTCTGGCAATGCATTTAATTGCCAGGACAGTTGAATATCAATTTGACTAATATAGAAATCTGTATTCAAAATCTGCCTCCTGTGGAAGAGTGTTGCAGTTTTTCCACCACGTGAGGAAGGTAAATGCTTATCTGCTGAGTATGTTCCAGAGGCAGCCCTGTGAGGCACTCTCCTGGCACCAGGACGCGTGGCAGCAGTGACCAGGCAGCCCCCAAGCCCGGCCAGGTGGAGCTCAGGTCTATGAGCTGCAGAAGAGCGCCCACAAACAGCACATCAGGCGTGAGTCAGAGCAGGGAGGGGACAAGCCAGGCTGCTAGGGAGAGGGGTCTGCAGAGTCCTGTCCCAGACGCTGGACTCTGCTCTCTGATGTCTTCCTCCTTCTGGGTCCTGGCCTCATTACCTTTGCTTTTTGTTCACTCTCTGATGCTTCCAAACAGATTTTCTATTAATGTTTTGTCCATTTTTTCTAGATGTCCTCTGAAGCGTTGGTCCAATTTACCTTGCCAGCCATTAGCACAGGCATCTGGGAGGGAATTTTCTGGATCCATCCCCCACATTTCTAGCCTCTTCTCTGCTGTTTTCATTTCTTCATCTTTATGCCCTACGTTCTGAAAGATTTCCTCAGTTTACCATCCAGATTACTAATTTTCCCCTCTATTATTTTTTTTAAATTATGATAAAATATACATAAATATAACATTTGCCATCTTAGCCATTTATGGTGTACAGTTAAGTGACAGCAAGTACATTCACATTGTGTATTATGTTTTTAAAAACTATGTAACCAGCCCTGCCTTTGCTCCAAAGCTTTTACTATTTTCAATTTTTACTTTATTGTTTCTTACTTGCTTCTTTCTCATGGCAATTCTATACATGGGCTGGACTTTGGGATCTTTTTTAAGGATAATAATGGTTTTTTTTTTTTAAGCATTCTTTTTTTTTTTTAACGTCTTTATTGGAGTATAATTGCTTTACAATGGTGTGTTACTTTCTGCTTTATAACAAAGTGAATCAGTTATACATATACCTATACATATACATATACATATACATATACATATACATATACATATGTTCCCATATCTCTTCCCTCTTGCATCTCCCTCCCTCCCACCCTGCCTAACCGACCCCTCTAAGGTGGTCACAAAGCACAGAGCTGATCTCCCTGTGCTATGCAGTTGCTTCCCACTAGCTATCTATTTTACATTTGGTAGTGTATATATGTCCATGACACTCTCTCAGCCTGTCACATCTCACCCCACCCCGTCCCCATATCCTCAAGTCCATTCTCTAGTAGGTCTGTGTCTATATTCTCGTCTTGCCACTAGGTTCTTCATGGGCTTTTTTTTTTTTTTCCTTAGATTCCGTATATATGTGTTAGCATACTGTATTTGTTTTTCTCTTTCTGACTTACTTCACTCTGTATGACAGACTCTAACTCCATCCACCTCATTACAAATACCTCCATTTCATTTCTTTTTATGGCTGAGTAATATTCCATTGTATATATGTGCCACACCTTCTTTATCCATTCATCTGTCGATGGACATTTAGGTTGCTTCCATGTCCTGGCTATTGTAAATAGAGCTGCAATGAATATTTTGGTACATGACTCTTTTTGAACTATGGTTTTCTCAGGGTATATGCCCAGTAGTGGGATTGCTGGGTCGTATGGTAGTTCTATTTGTAGTTTTTTAAGGAACCTCCATACTGTTCTCCATATTGGCTGTATCAATTTACATTCCCACCAACAGTGCAAGAGTGTTCCCTTTCCTCCACACCCTCTCCAGCATTTATTGTTTCTAGATTTTTTGATGATGGCCATTCTGACCAGTGTGAGATGATATCTCATTGTAGTTTTGATTTGCATTTCTCTAATGATTAATGATGTTGAGTATTCTTTCATGTGTCTGTTGGCAATCTGTATATCTTCTTTGGAGAAATGTCTATTTAGGTCTTCTGCCCATTTTTGGATTGGGTTGTTCGTTTTTTTGTTATTGAGCTGCATGAGCTGCTTGTAAATCTTGGAGATTAATCCTTTGTCAGTTGCTTCATTTGCAAATATTTTCTCCCATTCTGATGGTTGTCTTTTGGTCTTGTTTATGGTTTCCTTTGCTGTGCAAAAGCTTTTAAGTTTCCTTAGGTTCCATTTGTTTATTTGTGTTCTTATTTCCATTTCTCTGGGAGCTGGGTCAAAAAGAATCTTGCTGTGATGTATGTCATAGAGTGTTCTGCCTATGTTTTCCTCTAAGAGTTTGATAGTGTCTGGCCTTACACTTAGGTCTTTAATCCATTTTGAGTTTATTTTTGTGCATGGTGTCAGGGAGTGTTCTAATTTCATACTTTTACATGTATCTGTCCAATTTTCCCAGCACCACTTATTGAAGAGGCTGTCTTTTCTCCACTGTATATGCTTGCCTCCTTTATCAAAGATAAGGTGACCATATGTGCGTGGGTTTATCTCTGGGCTTTCTATCCTGTTCCATTGATCTATATTTCCATTTTTGTGCCAGTACCAAACTGTCTTGATTACTGTAGCTTTGTAATATAGTCTGAAGTCAGGGAGCCTGATTCCCCCAGCTCCATTTTTCGTTCTCAAGATTGCTTTGGCTATTCGGGGTCTTTTGTGTTTCCATACAAATTGTGAAATTTTTTGTTCTAGTTCTGTGAAAAATGCCAGTGGTAGTTTGATAGGGATTGCATTGAATCTGTAGATTGCTTTGGGTAGTAGAGTCATTTTCACAATGTTGATTCTTCCAATCCAGGAACATGGTATATCTCTCCATCTATTTGTATCATCTTTAATTTCTTTCATCAGTGTCTTATAATTTTCTGCATACAGGTCTTTTGTCTCCTTAGGTAGGTTTATTCCTAGATATTTTATTCTTTTTGTTGCAATTGTAAACGGGAGTGTTTTCTTAATTTCACTTTCAGATTTTTCATCATTAGTGTACAGGAATGCAAGAGATTTCTGTGCATTAATTTTGTACCCTGCTACTTTACCAAATTCATTGATTAGCTCTAGGAGTTTTCTGGTAGCATCTTTAGGATTCTCTATGTATAGTATCATGTCATCTGCAAACAGTGACAGCTTTACTTCTTTTCCGATTTGGATTCCTTTTATTTCTTTGTCTTCTCTGATTGCTGTGGCTAACACTTCCAAAACTATGTTGAATAATAGCGGTGAGAGTGGGCAACCTTGTCTTGTTCCTGATCTTAGTGGAAATGGTTTCAGTTTTTCACCATTGAGGACAATGTTGGCTGTGGGTTTGTCATATATGGCCTTTATTATGTTGAGGAAAGTTCCCTCTATGCCTACTTTCTGCAGGGCTTTTATCATAAATGGGTGTTGAATTTTGTCGAAAGCTTTCTGTGCATCTATTGAGATGATCATATAGTTTTTCTCCTTCAATTTGTTAATATGGTGTATCATGTTGATTGATTTGCGTATATTGAAGAATCCTTGCATTCCTGGAATAAACCTCACTTGATCATGGTGTATGATCCTTTTAATGTGCTGTTGGATTCTGTTTGCGAGTATTTTGTTGAGGATTTTTGCATCTATGTTCATCAGTGATATTGGCCTGTAGTTTTCTTTCTTTGTGACATCTTTGCCTGGTTTTGGTATCAGGGTGATGGTGGCCTTGTAGAATGAGCTGGGGAGTGTACCTCCCTCTGCAATATTTTGGAAGAGTTTGAGAAGGATAGGTGTTAGCTCTTCTCTAAATGTTTGATAGAATTCACCTGTGAAGCCATCTGGTCCTGGGCTTTTGTTTGTTGGAAGATTTTTAATCACAGTTTCAATTTCAGGGCTTGTGAGTGGTCTGTTCATATTTTCTATTTCTTCCTGGTTCAGTCTTGGCAGGTTGTGCATTTCTAACAATTTGTCCATTTCTTCCAGGTTGTCCATTTTATTGGCATAGAGTTGCTTGTAGTAATCTCTCATGATCATTTGTATTTCTGCAGTGTCAGTTGTTACTCCTCCTTTTTCATTTCTAATTCTATTGATTTGAGTCTTCTCCCTTTTTCTCTTGGTGAGTCTGGCTAATGGTTTATCAGTTTTGTTTATCTTCTCAAAGAACCAGCTTTTATTTTTATTGATCTTTGCTACTGTTTCCTTCATTTCTTTTTCATTTATTTCTGATCTGATCTTTATGATTTCTTTCCTTCTGCTAACTTTGGAGTTTTTTTTGTTCTTCTTTCTCTAATTGCTTTAGGTGCAAAGTTAGGTTGTTTATTCGAGATGTTTCCTGTTTCTTGAGGTAGGCTTGTATTGCTGTAAACTTCCCTCTTAGAACTGCTTTCGCTGCATCCCGTAGTTTTGAGTCGTCATGTCTCCATTGTCATTTGTTTCTAGGTATTTTTTGATTTCCCCTTTGATATCTTCAGTGATCACCTCGTTATTAAGTAGTGTATTGTGTAGCCTCCATGTGTTTGTATTTTTTACAGATCTTTTCCTATAATTGATATCTAGTCTCATAGCGTTGTGGTTGGAAAAGATACTTGATATGATTTCAATTTTCTTAAATTTATCAAGACTTGATTTGTGACTCAAGATATGATCTATCCTGGAGAATGTTCCCTGAGCACTTGAGAAAAATGTGTATTCTGTTGTTTTGGGGTGGAATGTCCTATAAATATCAATTAAGTCCATCTTGTTTAATGTATCATTTAAAGCTTGTGTTTCCTTATTTATTTTCATTTTGAATGATTTGTCCATTGGTGAAAGTGGGGTGTTAAAGTCCCCTACTATGATTGTGTTACTGTCGATTTCCCCTTTTATGGCTGTTAGTATTTGCCTTATGTATTGAGGTGCTCCTATGTTGGGTGCGTAAATATTTACAATTGTTATATCTTCTTCTTGAATCGATCCCTTGATCATTATATAGTGTCCTTCTTTGTCTCTTGTAATAGTCTTTATTTTAAATTCTATTTTGTCTGATATGAGAATTGCTACTCCAGCTTTCTTTTGATTTCCATTTGCATGGAATATCTTTTTCCATCTCCTCACTTTCAGTCGTTATGTGTCCCTACGTCTGAAGTGGGTCTCTTGTAGACAGCATATATATGGGTCATGTTTTTGTATCCATTCAGCCAGTCTGTGTCTTTTGGTGGGAGCATTTAATCCATTTACATTTAATGTAATTATCGATATGTATGCTCCTATTCCCATTTTCTTAAATGTTTTGGGTTTGTTATTGTAGGTGTTTTCCTTCTCTTGTGTTTCTTGCCTAGAGAAGTTCCTTTAGCATTTGTTGTAAAGCTGGTTTGGTGGTGCTGAACTCTCTCAGCTTTTGCTTGTCTGTAAAGGTTTTAATTTCTCCATCAAATCTGAATGAGAGCCTTGTTGGGTAGAGTAATCTTGGTTGTAGGTTTTTCTCCTTCATCACTTTAAATATGTTCTGCCGGGCTTCCCTGGTGGTGCAGTGGTTGAGAATCTGCTTGCCAATGCAGGGGACACAGGTTCGAGCCCTGGTCTGGGAGGATCCCACATGCTGTGGAGCAACTAGGCCTGTGAGCCACAACCACTGAGCCTGCGCGTCTGGAGCCTGTGGTCCGCAACAAGAAAGGCCGCGATAGTGAGAGGCCCGCACTCCGCGATGAATAGTGGACTCCGCTTACCGCAACTAGAGAAAGTCCTCACACAGAAAAAACGAAGACCAAACACAGCCAAAAATAATAAATAAATAAATTAATTAAAAATAAATAAATAAATAAATAAATAAATATGTTCTGCCACTCCCATCTGGTTTGCAGAGTTTCTGCTGAAAGATCGGCTGTTAACCTTATGGGGATTCCCTTGTGTGTTATTTGTTGTTTTTCCCTTGCTGCTTTTAATATGTTTTCTTTATATTTAATTTTTGATAGTTTGATTAATATGTGTCTTGGTGTGTTTCTCCTTGGATTTATCCTGTATGGGACTCTCTGTGCTTCCAGGACTTGATTAACTATTTCCTTTCCCATATTATGGAAGTTTTCAACTATAATCTCTTCAAATATTTTCTCAGTCCCTTTCTTTTTCTATTCTTCTTCTGGGACCCCTAGAATTCGAATGGTGGTGCATTTAATGTTGTCCCAGAGGTCTCTGAGAATGTCTTCAGTTGTTTTCATTCTTTTTTCTTTATTCTGCTCTGCAGTAGTTCTTTCCACTATTTTATCTTCCAGGTCACTTATCCTTTCTTCTGCCTCAGTTATTCTGCTATTGATCCCTTCTAGAGAATTTTTAATTTCATTTATTGTGTTTTTCATCGTTGCTTGGTTCCTCTTTAGTTCTTCTAGGTCCTTGATAAATGTTTCTTGCATTTTGTCTATTCTATTTCCAAGATTTTGGATCATTTTTACTATCATTATTCTGAATTCTTTTTCAGGTAGACTGCCTATTTCCTCTTCATTTGTTAGGTCTGGTGTGTTTTTACCTTGCTCCTTCATCTGCTGTGTGTTTTTCTGTCTTCTCCTTTTGCTTATCTTACTGTGTTTGGGGTCTCCTTTTTGCAGGCTGCAGGTTCGTAGTTCCTGCTGTTTTTGGTGTCTGTCCCCAGTGGCTAAGGTTGGTTCAGTGGGTTGTGTAGGCTTCCTGGTGGAGGGGACTAGCGCCTGTGTTCTGGTGGATGAGGCTGGATCTTGTCTTTCTGGTGGGCAGGTCCACGTCTGGTGGTGTGTTTTGGGGTGTCTGTGGCCTTACTATGATTTTAGGCAGCCTCTCTACTAATGGATGGGGCTGTGTTTCTGTCTTGCTAGTTGTTTGGCATAGGGTGTCCAGCACTATAGCTTGCTGGTCGTTGAGTGAAGCTGGGTCTTGGTGTTGAGATGGAGATCTCTGGGATATTTTCGTCGTTTGGTATTATGTGGAGCTGGGAGGTCTCTTGTGGACCAGTGTCCTGAAGTTGGCTCTCCCACCTCAGAAGAACAGGCCTGATGCCTGGCTGGAGCACCAAGAGCCTTTCACCCACACGGCTTTTAAAGAAACAGTATGCATCCAAATTTTAAGCCTCTCTCTCCAGAAGTTCCTTAACTTCAGACAAGTTCTTTAATCTCTGCTATTACCCGGACAGCCTCTTGCCATGGGCTTCCTGGACACTCTCTCTGCGAGCCAAGGATAATAATGATTTTTAATGTTATTATTCTGTGTTCTGTGTTGGGTCTGTATTCTCTCAGAGAGGACAAACTTACTTGTGTGGAGTTGTTTTCTTTCTCTCATGTTACTAGTTCTGCTCAAGAATCCGGGGGACTCTTGACTGTTTAATAAGTTCATACTTAACAACTGCAGATGTAGACCAGAGTCTAAACCTACCTGCATGTAGAATCACCCACATATAACTGGTCTGGAGTGAGACTTGGGTGTTGGTGTGATTTTGAAGCTCACCAGGGGTCCCTCATGTGCATCAGGCAGTGAGGGCAACTAGTAGAAATAACAGGCCTGGGGTCTAGAGCAGCACCCTCGTCCTTATAATGCATGAATGATGGACCTCCTTGCCTCCCCAGATGCCCCAGCACGGCTCATGCTCCCAGACCTTCTCTTCAGATTTGGGACTTTTCAGGGGGTATATTTGGAAAACACTTTTTAAAAAGCATCCTTGCCTACTTGACTATATAATGCATTCCCTTATATTTATTAGACTTCCTCACCAACCCACTTTCACCTGCTTTATATCTCCAGGCATCCCTTTCTATCTTCTGAAGATACTTTCCCCAGTTTCCCAGCACAACTATACATTTATCTTTAAAAAAAAATATCATCTGTCTTTCACAAGAAATTTAGTTTGTAGAAAAGGAGAACAAATTGTGCATAGGCAAGCATTCTAAAATAGAAATGTTTACTTGAGTCTCGGCGAATTTGGCATTTCTGGGATTTGGAACATTATCATGGATCATTAACCAATTAATCTATTCTAATATTCCACAGCTTTATACTTTGATAATTTTTAAATAAATGTTAATTAATTAACATTTATTTAAAATCACATTATTAATGCCAGCATCTGTGCCTCATTAATAAATGGCCAGCATCTGTGCCTGTTTTTATACATTTCACATTTCAAACTCTCTTATGCCTTTTTTAAAAAAATTAGGCGCAGTCACAGAGTAAATATTAAACAAATGTTGTTAGTTTAAAACGTTGAGAATGTGATTGTCACTTAGTCCAGAAGTATTAATTAAGCAAGCATCACACCATCAAAGGGGCTGATTCTCAGTACCTGAAAGCTGGACATAGTTTTCAGGACTGCCTCGTTCAATTCTCTACGTTGTTCAGTGAGAACATCACACCAGGGTCTCTTCTATACACTCTATTTATGCTCTGTCTGTAGGTACCAGCTTCTCATCACATAGCTCTAAACTACAGGTCTCTTTTGATGTTGCCCAGATCTGTATCTCTGGTGCTGGCCTCTCCTGTGATGTTTAGACCTCACTATCTCACTGCCTACTTGGCATCTGTTTGATGTCCAACAGGCACCTCACACTTAGCATGGGGTATGCTACCTTTGTGTTTTCTTCCCCAAACTTGTTCTTCCCTTTAGGGGTGGAAAAACTTTTCCTTCTTTCCTCCTAGGTCCTGTGGCTGGTCTAATAGTTAAACTGACATAAGACAAATTAATAGGAGAAAAACACATTTAATTTTCGTACATAAAAAAAGAGACTCAAAGAAGCGACCAAAGCAGGCAGCTTTTAGACCTTTTAGACAAAGAATGCATTTGTGAAGAATTGATGATACAAAGGGGTTTGGGCTCAGGGAGTAAACGGTGAAGAAGTAAAAAGGTTTGTGTATATAGCCTTCTCAGTCCTAAAATTCCTTATTTCTTTCTTTCTTTTCTTTCTTTTTTTTTTTGGCAGCACTGCGTGGCTTGTGGGATCTCAGTTCCCCAACCGTGGATTGAACCCAGGCCATGGCTGTGAAAGCCCAGAATCCTAACCACTAGACCACTAGGGAACTCCTCTAAATTCCCTATTTCTGGTGATAAGTATGCTTTCTACCCTCCTGTTACAGGGAGGGTATCTTCACATGGGATATTTATTTCCTGATTTCAGGGGGACAAAGGAGGGTCAAAGTGTCCTTCTTGCACTGGCTGTTTCTCAAGTAACTTTAATTCAAAATAATCAATGTGCCAAAGGGGCATATTTTAGGGTGGCATACTCTGCTCCTCTTCATCCCCAAGTTATTAACTAAACTCTTAAGTGTTACTCTTGATTCACCTCATTTCCTCATCCAAACATCCAACCTGTTGGCCAATCAATTAACTCTACAGCAAGTCCCCTACAAACAAACACGTTCCATTCCAAGAGCATGTTCGTAAGTCCAACAAAGTTAGCCTAGGTACCCAGCTAACACAATCGGCTATATAGTACTGTACTATAATAGGTTTATAATACTTTTCACACAAATAATACATAAAAAACAAACGAACACAAAAAGTAAAGAAATCATTTTTAATCTTACAGTATAGTACGTTGAAGAGTACAGTAGTGCAGTATAACAGCTGGCATACAGGGGCTGGCATCGAGTGAACAGGCAAGAAGAGTTACTGACTGGAGAAGGGAGAGGAGGTGGGGGATGGTAGAGCTGAAGGATCCCCAGCAATAGGAGATGGAGGGCAATTTGCAATTTCACTCACACCTGATGCTGATGGCACAGGTTCTGGTTGCTTGCTGGATTCAATTCTATCTACCCTCTTGAAAAAGTGATGTCTGGGTAGTAGCTCTTTTTTTCTCATCATAGATTACATGGTAGCACTGGATGGCATTCTGAACAGCTGCTGCAACCATCGTGTACTGTTCTACATTCGGATCCTGTGCCTCAAAAACTAGCAGTTCCTCCTCAAATAAGGAAAATCCCCTTGCCATTTCCTGCGTCGTAAATCTCTTCGGTTCTTCAGTTACTTCTTCTTCCTCTTGTTTCTCTGTGTCCTTTCTCTGGGCCCCCAAATCCATCAGGTCTTCATTAGTAAGCTCCTCATGTTGCACAGCAAGGAGTTCAATGAAGTCGTCCTCTTGCAGATCTAGCTCCAGCTTCTCGCTGAGGGTCACTAAGTTGCTGAAGACCTGTTTGAACTCCTCATCCACTTTCTCAAATCCATGAAAATCATGAACAAATTGCAGGCAAGGTTCTTCCAAACCCCATTCATGGTGACGGCCATAACCTCACGCCAAGCAAAGTCAATGTTTTTTATGGCCTTGTAGATATTATAGTCCTTCCAAAATTGTCACAAGGTTGTTCCTGATTCGTCACTCACCTTTACTGTCTGATGAAAAGTGTGACATAAACAATATTTCTTGAAAGTCGCTGTAAGTCCCTGGTGCATAGTTTGGATGAGCGATGCAGTATTTGATGGCAGATGCACTACTTTGATGTTGGGATGAAAGTCGTCCATGAATGGGGGGTGGCCCAGAGCGTTGTCAAGCAGCAAAAGAATGTTGAATGGGACATCCTTCTCCAAGCAATATTTCTCTACCTCCAGCATAAAGTGGTGGAAAAACCAATGTACACCAGACACATGAACTAACTTACATGATTGGACACGTGAACACATGTTCGCACCTTTGAAAGTTTGCAACTTAAGGTCTCTATGTAAGGGACATATTGTACCTGGAAGACATACTTCCAATTTTTCTACTGTCTATCCATTGCCTGTGTCTAAGCCACCTCCTATTTAGTACACTGCCTTGGTTGCTCCCACTGGGCTCCAAGTCCATCTTCCATCTTTTAAAAGGGAAAATCAGATTCTTTTATCTCATGCCTTTGCTTGGGGCAGTCCGTGGCTTCCTGTTGCCCTTGGAACGAATCCAGAGAGGCCTGTCCCTTCCAAAGGCAGGTGAAGCCCTGCACGCTGGCCCCTGTGCCCCAATCTCACTCCCAGCCATGCTGTCCTCCACCCACATCCTGCTCTTTGACCCCCGACTGACATCTCTGGCTGGGCCTCCCTGCTGAGCTGGGATGTGTGCACCTGTGCACCCCTGCCTCCTGCACCTCGGCTCTTGGGCCCGGTGCCCACCTGCAGCACCCTCCCCCCGTCCCCCACACTGTCCTGCCTCAGCAACTCAAGTTTTTAGCTATACATCCTCAACTCCCTTCTTTCTTTCAGACACCACGCCCAGGCCACCAGCAGATTCTGCTTGCTTGAGTAGCCGCGTTCCAGCCTCCACCATGGCCACCCCGGCCTGAGCCACCGTCCCCTGTCCAGGGTCACTGCAATGGCTTCTGACGGCCTCTCTCTGCTGCTCTCACTCCTCTGCATTCTATTCACACAACAGCCGATGATCTTTTTCTTTTTATATAAATTTATTTTATTTTTATTTATTTATTATTTTTGGCTGTGTTGGATCTTCGTTGCTGCACATGGGCTTTCTCCAGTTGCGGCGAGCGGGAGCTACTCTTCGTTGCGGTGTGCGGGCTTCATATTGTGGTGGCTTCTCTTGTTGCGGAGCACGGGCTCTAGAGAGTGTGGGCTTCAGTAGTTGTGGCGCGTGGGCTCAGTAGTTGTGGCTAGTGGGCTCTAGAGCACAGGCTCAGTAGTTGTGGCGCACGGGCTTAGTTGCTCTGTGGCATGTGGGATCTTCCCAGACCAGGGATCGAACCCATGTCCCCTGCATTGGCAGGTGGATTCTTAACCACTGCACCACCAGGGAAGCCCCAGCTGATGATCTTTGAAAGCCTGAGTCCAGTCACGTGAGTCCTCCACCCAAACCCCTCCTAGCTTCCCCTCTCACTCAGCTAAAAGCCAAAATGATCTCCGTGATCCTCCAGGCCCTCCAAGAGCCCACCCTGGGGCCCTAGTCACCTAGCCCATCTTCTGGGCCCGGAACCCCACCCTCTCCTGCACTTGGCGTTTCTTCTCCCAGACATCTGTGTAGCTTGTTTCCTTAGCCTCTGCTCAGGGCTGCCTAGGAGAGGCCCACTCCGACAGCCCTAGCTACAGTAAGCCAAGCACACCCCTCCCTGCCGGGTTGCCTGTGCCCCTCCATTTCCTGTGCCCGCCTTGTTGGAATTCCCACAGGAGAACACAGTGTTCCAGAGAGCAGGGACTTAGTGGTGTTCCCAGAGTGTCCTGTTTAGTGGCTGCCTTTGTTATGGGACACCGATTCCAATATGTGTGTGTGGGAATTCACCAGCTGGTGTCCTACAGTTCAACTCAATTATGACACTATCTACCTGACAAGAGCATCTGATCCCCCAGGGTAAGGGCTCAGTCTCACAAGACTGCTCCCACTTCAGGAGACAATCACAAGTTCAGGTTTGTCAGCTGTGCTTCTGACAATAGATCAGCTATAGATTCTGGCTATAGACTGGAGTTTCCCAAAGACCCCCCTTCCTTGAGTTTGACTGATTTGCTAGAGTGGTTCACAGAACTCAGGAAAACATTTTACTAACTAGATTACCAGTTTATCGTAATAGGATATAACTCAGGAACAGCCAGATGGAAGAGGTGCACAGGGCAAGGTGCGGGGAAAGCACAGAGTATCCATGCCCTTTGTGAGCCCTCGACACTCCCAGAATCTCCACATGATCACCACCTTAGAAGCTCTCCAAACACAGTCCTTTGGGTTTTTATGGAGGCTTCATTACATAAAAGTGATTAAAACCTTTGATTAATGGTAATTGATTCAACCCCCCTGCTCCCTCCCCTCCCCAGAGGTCAGAGGGCTGAAAGTTCCAAACTTCTAATCACTTAGATGGTTCCCTGGCAATTGCCCCCATCCTTAGGGGCTTTCTAAAAGTCACTTCATTAACATAAACCCAGGTGTGGTTGAAAGGGGTTTGCTATGAATATCAAGGCACCTTTATAGCTCTTATCACTTAGGAAATTCCAAGGGATTAGGAGCTCTGTGCCAGAAACCAGAAATGGAGACAAAGACCAAATATATATTTCTTATTATAGATCACAATATCACACTGCCTCTTCTACTAGAATGTTAGATCCGTGAGACAATTCTAATGAAAGAGACTTGCCCGGGGGTCAGCAGCAGGGCCTCCTTAGAACTCAGGGGTCCAGACGGCCAGCCTGGGAGTCCATCCAAGCCTGGTCCTGGCCCAGCTAAGAGTCTGAGAGTTTGGCTGACAGAAGACATCCAAACCCAAAACCCCTGCAGAGCAGTTAAGAGAGGTTTACATACCACTACACATATGTCAGAATAGAAGTAATTCCATGAGGTTCAATGGATCATGCGGTGTGGAAAACTTCGAGGCCAGATGAACTAGGCCTTAGTGGAAATACTGAATTTGGATTGGTGAAGAGCAGGTGGGGAGAGGTTCCCCGCTTAGGGAGCAGTGTGACTCACAGAATCTTGGAACCTTAGAGCGGAACATAGATGGGAACGAACAAGGACTGTTCTGAGAAGGGTAAGGAGACCTCTCCCTTGGGGCTGGTGGGGAGGAGGGCGGGGCAGAGTTAAATTAGCAAGTTGGTGCCTGTTCCCTGAGGGTCTCAAGGGATCTTTGCCTGAGGAGCCAGCCTTTGACTTTGTAAGCAACAGGGGACTCCTGTAAGCTCCCGGGTAAGGAAATGAATTGAAGTAGTCAAGGAAGTCAAGTAATCGCTTTGGCCACCTGGGGACTGGTTGTAGCTGGGAGACTGGAAGGCAGGGAGACCCACCCAGAGGCTCTGGGGCAACCCTGGGGATACTGTAGGGATGGGAAATGGAGGGAACCAGCAGGCCCTGGGACCTCGCTGGGTTGGGGGATAGAGGAAAATGTGGATCCATGAGTTAGTCCCTGGAGACCAGGGAAATTGTGGTCCTTTGTGGGCTGTTAATACTCAATTTGGGATGCCACTGGTCCACTGTGAGATCTGATTTCTTTCCCTGAAAATGCAGGCACTTCAGTCAAAATTTTCTCTGATTTGGGCCTCCACACATCAATATGGTACCCCCAGGAATGGTGGAAGGAAACAGGCTTGATCGATGACATGGATCATTTTCTTAGTACCTGTCACTCTACCCTCCTCAAGCTGGATTCTAGTAAATATTGTGGTCCATGGCAAGGTTCCCTGTAGAGATGTGAGCCCCTGGCCTGGCTGGATGGGGTGTAAGCCAGGGTATGGGAGGTGAGGACCATCCTGAGAGAGCGTCATGGGGAAGAGGTAAGTGATTTGAGCAAAGCCAGGGAAGTGACTTGTCAGCAGGCACCTGAGGGAGGAACTCAGGTCAGCAGAGGCTGCTGAGGTGGTCCCTTGGGAGATGATAGTGTCCCAATGCAGTAAGAGAAATGAGGGGCTGGCCTGAAGGAGGAGGAGGAGGCCAGCAGCTCCCCAAATCCAGATAGGCAGTACCCGAAAGTGCTCCTCTCACCCAAATTCCCAGCCATGGTCTCCTGGGCAGGAAATCCCTTCTTCTCACATCTGTACTTCTAAAGTGGCCAAACTGTCACCGCTGGCTGTAGTACATCCGGAGACGAGTCTTACTGTCCCCACTTGGGACTCCCCATACCTTCTGCCATGCCCAGCCTCTGCCCACCCTTCACACACTGCTCTCTCTGATTCCCTGTGAATACTGAGGGGAGCCCTTTGCACCAACAGACACTTCTGCCACACCCTCCTGGGCCCCTCCTTCCCCTTCCAACAACCATCTTCAACGCCCTGTCACCGTCTGGGTCATAGAGGCCACTTCAGAACCAGAGCACACAAGGTATATTTTGGCCCTCAGGGTTTACCAGAGAGAAAAATAGACGGAAATAGAGCAAACCAAAGCCTGCCTTTGCTTAGCGAAATATTCCTCCCTTCAATTAAGGGGAAAAAAAGAAAAAAAAAATTCCTATTTAGGGAAGTAAGGAAAGGCAGTGATGATCATGAAAGTTCAAAGTCTAGTTCAGCCAAGAAGTGAATCTGAAAGGGCAGGGTAAGGAAGAGTGTAGAGGCAACGAAGAATCCTCTTGGGGTCCCAGGAGCAGATGTCCTTGGTAAATAAGACATAAAAATCGGAGCATTGGTATGCCCTGGTTCATTTGAATTTTGATTCCAGTTGATTCCAGGAGGCTCGTAGCCTCCTGCACGGACTCGGGAAGAGCCCGCCAGCCTAGGGGGGCTGCTGTCCTTTCCTCCCACACTCTGCCGCCTCCTCTCTCCTCCGGTGGCGGGGCGCGTTTGCAATGTGCTGGGACCGAACTGATGCTTCTGGGAAACGAAACTAAGCCGCTCTAAAGTTTCCAGCTCGGCTTTTTGTTTCCCGCTCTCCGCGGTGTCCCACGCTGGGCGCGGCGCGGGGCGGGGCCGGGAGCCGCCGGGGCGGAAAGGCCTGGGAGGGTGCGAGGACAAGGGGTCTCTGTGCGGCGCCCGGCCCCGACGGCGGGGGGGCGGTCTGGGCTGGGCTGGGCTGGGCGGGGCGGCCGCTAACCGCGTCTCTGTGCGTCCCGCAGGCGGGGAGCCCGCGCCGCCGCGCCGGGCAGCCGGCGATGATCACCTAGGAGGCTGGCGCGGGCGGGCGCGAGCGGCGGAGGAGCCGGGCGCGGCGACACGCGGCCATGGAGCGGGAGCCGGCGGCGGCTGAGGAGCCCGGGCCCCCGGGACGGCGGCGGCGGCGGCGGCGCAGGGAGGTCAGGACGCGCACGGTGCGCTCCAACCTGCTGCCACCCCCGGGCGCCGAAGACCCCGCGGCGAGCGCGGCCAAGGGCGCGCGGCGGCGGCGGCGGTGCGGGGGCTCCCAGCACCTGTCCGACAACCGGCTCAAGACCACCAAGTACACTCTGCTGTCCTTCCTGCCCAAGAACCTGTTCGAGCAGTTCCATCGCCTGGCCAACGTGTACTTCGTCTTCATCGCGCTGCTCAACTTCGTGCCGGCCGTGAACGCCTTTCAGCCCGGCCTGGCACTGGCGCCTGTGCTCTTCATCCTGGCGGTCACGGCCTTCAAGGACCTGTGGGAGGACTACAGCCGTCACCGCTCCGACCAAGAGATCAACCACCTGGGCTGCCTCGTCTTCAGCAGGTGAGCGGAGCGGGCGGGGCGGCGCTGGGTCCGCGCAGGGCCGGGGCGCTCTCGGAAACTTGGCGTTGGGCGCGGCGTGAGTGGCACGGGGTGGGGAGGCCCGGAGAGAGCGGCTCAACTCTGGGCGGAGGGCCGGGCCTCGAGGGGCCGGGGGCCGAGCCGGGACTCTGCGACTCGGGTCGCGGAGAACAAGAAACCGTAGATGTCGGGGTGCAGGGGTACCCTGTCCTTGATTGTCACTCAGACGCCGCTTCTGAGCCTAGGGATCCCAGGGCTGGAATCCAGAGGCAGCTGGGCGTCCTCATTCCCAGCCGCTCCTGCCTTATAAGTAAAAAGGAGGGAAATCTATTCCCGGGCGCCCCAGCCTGAAGTCCCAGCCTCAATCTTCAGCCAGGCTCCAAGCACCAGGATGTTGAACGACTTTAACAACCTAGACAGGAATGAATGTAAAGCTCGGTCTTAGATAACATTTCGTCTTGGGGCAACAGAGTGAAACTGCCGCCAAGTTCTGACATGCCAGGCAGAGACCAGTTAAAAGGGCAGGAGTAGTAACAGCGGCGTCCATCCATTGACGTGAGCTGTGAGCAGGCCACCCAGCTAGGTGCCATCCCATAGTTGACTGTTCAGTTTTTAAAAAATTAACCCCAGTTTCCAGATGGAAAGACTGAGGCTTTGAGGGGTTTTTCAAGTCCTGTCCACAGTTAGTACCAAGGAATGTACTTCCTCTGGGCTCCTCCTGCTCCTTCTCTCTCCCTGCACCTCTCTAAAGTTTTGGATCATCAGGCGGGACCTGTCTGGGATGCTTCTGTCTCTTCTCTCTTTACACTCCCCACCCCAAGAGAGCCACTTGGCTGCATACCCATCTTGGAGCTGTGTCTAGTAGTGGAGTCCACCTCAAGACCGCACCCCTCAGGAAGGCAGATGGTCTTGGCCTCCATCCAGAGCTCAGCCCATCTTTCCCTCCTGTTGTCTTTGCTTGAGTCTCGGTGTAGGGGCTGATATGGGCCTCTGAGGTGAAGGACATTAGCCTTGTTCAGCCACCATCACATGTGAGCGGACTCCAGGAAGCCCCTTGTACTCTCAGTGGGCCATGGTTATTCCTGCCTCTTAGGATAGTTTAGACGAAGACCATGAATGCCTTTGAGTATCTCTGACCCTCCCAGCAGCACTGATTGTGCCTTATACTTATTTTACAAATGAATAAACAGAAGTTCAGAGAGGTTAAGTAGCTTGCCCAAATCCACACAGCTGCTATGTAGTAGTATTAGAATTTGACCCAGGTCTTCCCGACTTTACAGCTTTTACAATATTCTGGTGCTTGTGCTTCTTAAATTTATATAAGAATCAGCCTGAGGAACTTATTAAAAATAACAATTTAACAACTTGAATTTAAGAATAAACAATTTAACAATTCTCAGGCTCCAGTCCCCAACACATCTGACAGGCTCATCTGGGATTGGGCCCAGGAATCTGTGTATTTAATTAGCACAGAGGTGATGCTTATATCATGACCCACTTTTGAGTAATGCTGCCTGCTTCCCATCAAGGGGTACCCGTTGTCCAGTCAGCAAGCATGACATTGATAGAAAGGGCTGTGGGGTTTCCTGGCTCCTGTTCCCCAGGCTCCTGAAGCCAAGAAGGGAGGGGGCACCCTTACGCAGATGTCCTCAGGGTCCCCCGTTCCAGCACTCCAGTCTGTTCTGCTCACCATGACCCCAATGGGGCTCCAGGTTTTAGTCTTTACACGTGTATCACTTCTTGTTATTACTCAGCTGGTAGCTCCTGTAGCCTCCTTTTTAGGAATACTTAGGCCTCAAGAAACAGTTTATTTTCAGCTGACAAAGTACTTTCGACCCATGAAGTCAATTAACCCTTAAAACAACCATCACCCCCAACATGCCCATGAGAAAACTCAGAGTGGAACCCCAAAGCAATCTCTGGACTCCATGGCCTTGGAATGCTTCATGGGATTCTGAAACCTTCATCTTCCTCGTGGACCCACCCATCCGCATTCTCTTCCCCTTCTGCCCTGACCTGACCTGGGTTCTCAAAAGCTGGGTACAGTCCTCGGGGGCAAGGCCTTGGGGATAATGGTGCTTTCAGGAGGAGTTCCCCAGAACCTCTCAGTTCCCAAGTCAAATTCCTTGAATGCTTTCCTGGGGAGAGAATTGGCCTTCTTCCTGGGGAGGCTCCGTGGGTGTGAGATGGTGGCAGCTGTGTGTGGAGAGGAGGCCTGTCTGGAGGAGAGCCATCCCTTTTCAGAAGCCAGGTCAAACTTCTCTGGGCCCAGAAAGTCTGGGATGGGTGTTTTCCGGCCTAGGCTTTGAGTCCTGTGGATGTCTGAGCCCTCCCTGTCCTCCGATTGCATTCCACGCTGCATGTGGCTGCCTTGCTGCTGTTGCCCATCGGCTCAAACCAACACCCTGAGCTCTTCCTCACTGAGCCAGACCCAGGCCAGGCTCTGGAGAAGGGAGAGTCTGGGTTTCACCTGGAGCTTACCGTGGGGACCGATTGCACCATGGGGCATGTCCGTGGGGGTCCTGGGTGGGGCTGCTAGCCCAGAGAGGCAGCTCAGGAGACTCCCTGCAGAGCGCACGAGTCTGAGGACCAGGGAGCGTGGCGCACGTGACAGAGTCAGGGCCCCCTGAGACTGCAACCAGGTCTTAACCTGTGCACAGGGACGTGTATGGCCTTGAAGTCAGGATCTCAGAGAGCTGGCACTGAGGCTGGCCAGAGAAGCCTGGGAAATGACATTTTATGTCAGGCCAGAGTTCGTTCAAGGCCTTTGGTGACTACAGAGGCAGTGGCCCCACAGTGGTGCACAGTCAGGGTCTGTCCTGTGTTGTGTCACTGCTCTGGTGGCTGTGAAATGGGGCTTCAGTCAAGTGCATGTAAATGCAGAGTGAGAGCAGACTTTAGTTGTGGAAGCCTGACCTGTTGACAGTGTCTCTGGAGGGTTGCTTCTCTGTGTTCTGACTGGAGCGTGCAGTGCATCAATGATTTGTACCGTTATTTATGTGGTGTGTCCCCATAACGGAGTCCTTGGGTCCCCTCTCTGTGAGAATCCCCCATCAGGCTTGCTGGAAGTGCAGGTTCCCAGGTTCTCCTCCCCCCACCCCTGGGCTGCTGAGCCTCTGGAGGTGGGAGAGCTGGTGTCCACATCACGGCTTGGTTTGCACGAACAAACCTGAGTGGAGGTCCTATTTCCACGGCCTGAGCCCACGGTATCACCTCCTGGATTTCAGGCTGTGTTTAGGAAAACCCTCCTGAGCCAGCAGGATAAGAGCGCAGTGGGTGATCCTGGGGGTTCAGATCCTGCCTGTGGCCCCCACCCTGGGGGAAAGTCAGTCTGAGCATCACTCGGCTGTGGGCTAGTGCGATGGGGGAGGCATGGAAGCCCTTTCTGGTCACGTAGACCTCCCTGGTGTTGGTGACAGTTGGCTGGAGAAACCACCTCCTTCTGGGCACAGGTGGAAAGAAAGGGGATGACTGGGTTCTGTCCCCCTTCCCTCCCAATGTGACCTCAGGTTTCTGTTGCTGGGGGGCTTGGAGTTCACTTTAGCTGGCAGGCATCCACCTCCAGTACCAAGCGAGCATCCAGCTGGGACAGGGCAGGCGCCACCAGGGGCTGGGATGAAGGGGGCAGCGAATGACCACAGGTCCCAAGGCAGGTGGGACTGACAGAGGAGAGGGGACAGGAGTGCAGAGCCAGCCCAGAGAGTGGCGGTTCTGGTGGTGGGAAAGCAGAGCATGGTTATCAGAGGAGGAGCTGGGGGGAAATTTAAGTAGAAACATTCCTGGAAGGGGATTTGCCCAAGAGAGGTGAAGGGCGGAAGCAGGGGTCCAAGCACTCATCCACCTCTTCAACCACAGGGCGGGGGTGTAACACGTTAAAACCAGAAACCTCGCCCTTGCTGCCAGAAATGGAATGAGCCTCAGAGTGGCACAGCTTGAGGTGGGGGTCCTGCCTGGCCGAGACTCTGCACAAGCCCCCCTGCCTCACCTGCACTCCATTTCCTAACTAGTCAAGTGGGGTACTGGCCCCAGGTCCACGTGCCCCTTCTGGCCCTGATCCTGTGGCCCTGGGAGAGTTTGGCACCCTTGTGCTATGGGCTCCCCACCCTCTGCCCAAACCCTTCCTGGGTTCTTGTGTAATGTTTTTTCCCTTTTGCTTCCATACGCTTTGAGATAACTCAAACACAGGCACCTTTCAGTGTCTGTCTCTAGGATGATGGAAACAGCAGCGTTTCTGCATGAATTAACCCAAGATGACTTTTCCCTGAATCTTTTGGGCTTTGGGGGCTCTGTTCTTGGACTTGAGTATGGCATCTTGGTGTCTTTCCACCATCTTGTGGGAAAACAGGTAGTCAGGGCGTACTCTAATCCTTATCTTGGAATTACTCTGATATTTGTCTCTTCCCTTTCCTTTGATTCTCGCTTTGTTTCCCCAGCTCATCAGGGTTATCTGTCCAATTTGCTTACCCTGGGCTTCATGATTTGTTTTTTCAGAAGAGCCTGAAATGGGACCTGACAAAGTTCTCCTTTTGTTTCTGTCCATTTATCTTGTCTTGGTCCTCCTTTCCTCCCTTTCCTGGAGAGCCCAGTCTCTTCCTCACCAGCAGCAGAAACATTTTGCCCCTGGGAAGCACAGCATCTTTGTCTTATTTGGAGTAAAAGATTTGAAGAAGCAGAGGTACCAGCGCAAGACTCAGGGGACAGGGACATATCAGGACAATGCAAGTCCTCTTTAAGCAGGGACATCCCTCTGGTGTGCTAGGTTGGGGGATACTTGAGGAATAATATTTGGACATTGCCATTCACATGGTTTTTTGAAATAATTTTTCTTTTGATACCTTTCATGAGTCATAAATAGGGTCCAGTTATAGAAAAAGAACCTATCTTTCCCTAAAAACTTGGTTGCCCTCAGGAGTTAGTCTTGTTCATGGGAAGGTTCTTTTTATACTTGTTAATATGAGCCAAGTGTCTTAGTGCACAGTTCCATCTTAACATCCTGATGGTCCTATTTTCACATCCCCATTTCACAGATGAGGAAACTGAGCTTCAGGGCTTGATAGCTGCCTTAGGGGTTCCCTATTAGGAGATGACAGTGCCATGGCTTGAGCCCAGAGTCATCCTGCTCCGACTCCATGTTTGTAGTTTTCTTGTACTTGTCGTCTCCACCTCCTAGAGCAGTATGCTTCATTTAAAAAAACCCCAAAAGACAAAACCTTCAATATTTTATTTATCTCAGAGTATTTTCTAATTTCCCTGGTGATTTCTTCTTTGACCCATTTTATTTAGGAATGTTTTAATTTCCATATATTGCTGACTTCCCCAAATTTCATTGTTATTGATTTCCAGTTGCATTCTGTTTACACAGATAAAGAGCAGTGCACAGATAGGGAACCTCTGTGTCTCCATCACCTAGTTTAACAGTTAGCACCTCATGGCAACATTGTTTATCCATATTGCCCTCACTCCCTCACCCCCTTTTATTTTGAAGCACATCCCAGACATCAGGACATTTCTTCTGTAATGTTTCAGCATTTATCTTTAGAAAATCAACAACTATTTAAAAACCTAAACTACAATACCATTATTATAAAGAATTAATATTAATTCCTAATATTATTAAATACCCAATCAATGTTCAAATTTCCACTTGTCTCATAAATGCCATATTTTTTTTTCAATTTGTGTGTTTGAATCAGATCCAGATAAGGTGGCCTCATTGCAATTGGCTGATCTGTCTTTTAGGGCTCCTTTACTCTTTTGATTTCTTCCTTTAAAATTCCCTTTCTCCCTCTCTCTCTCTCTCTTTTTACCCCTTGCAATTTGTTTTATTTATTTTTCCCCTTGCAAAATATATTTGAAGAAACTGAGTTATTTGTCCTGGAGGGTTTCGCATAGCTTGAATATTGCTGATTCCTTTCCTGTGGATCATGTAACATATTTCTTTCTACTGTAATTCCTGTGAAGTGGTAGGTGAGTCTCAATGCTTTATCAGAGTTTCATCAGGTTCAGGTTTGATTTTTTTTTTTTTTTTGGTCAAAACCACAAGCGTAGGTGGTGCACTTCCATCAGGAGGAACATAAAGTTCCTTGGTCCATCTTTTTGTGATGTTAGCAGCCATGATGATCATTGCCTACATCCATTTATTTGCTAGTGGTTGTGAAATGATGGTGGTCTAATTCTTTCATTTATTATTGGGAATACTTTCATAAAAAAATTCTTCCCCTCATCTACTGCCTGGTTTCCCAGTGGTACAACTCATATAGGAAAGAGAGAGAAATGCTTGATTTGGATCACTAGCATCTTCCAATTGGAACTAATTGGTTTTCTAAAATGTTTAAACTTTTTATTTTGAAATAATTTTAGACTTTATAGAAAAGTTGCAAAAATAGTATACCCCTAACCAACCTTCCTCTAATTTTAACATTTTACTTAGCTGTACTCCAGTTGTCAAAACTAAGAAATTAACATTAGCACAAACCTATTAAATTAAACTACATTTTTATTCAGATTGAAATGGTTTTTCCATTAATGCAGTAACAAGTATTGGTCAGTCCTTCGGGTACTGATCCTGTATCCTGCCCCCTTGCTAACTCATTTATTAGACCTAATACTTGTTTTGTGGATTCCTTAGGATTTTCTATATATGATCATGTCTTGCTCCTGATCTAAGGGTGAAAACATTCAGTCTTTCACCATTAAGTGTGATGCTAGCTGTGGCTTTCTTATGGATGCCATTATCAGAGAAAGTTCCTTTCTATTCTTTGTTGACTTTGTTGAGGTTTTTTTTCTTTTAATTTTATTTTTTAAAATCCAGAAAGAGTGTTGGATTTTGTTAAATGCTTTTTCTTCATCTATTGACACGATCATGTGGCTTTTGTCCTTTATTAAATTAATATAATGTGTTACATTGATTTTTCTTTTTTTTTAAAAAATTTATTTATTTATTTATATATATTTTTTATTTTTGGCTGTGTTGGGTCTTCGTTGCTGCATGCGGGCTTTCTCTAGTTGTGGTGAGCAGGGCTACTCTTCATGGCGGTGCATGGGCTTCTCATTGCAGTGGCTTCTCTTGTTGCGGAGCACGGGCTCTAGGTGCGTGGGCTTCAGTAGTTGCAGCGTGTGGGCTCAGTAGTTGTGGCTCGCAGGCTCCAGAGCACAGGCTCAGTAGTTGTGGCACACAGGCTTAGTTGCTCCGTGGCATGTGGGATCTTCCTGGACCAGGGCTCGAACCCGTGTCCCCTGCATTGGCAGGCGGATTCTTAACCACTGCACCACCAGGGAAGCCCCTCTCATAGTGGTTTTGATTTGCGTTTCCCTGATGGTTAGTGATGTTGAGCACCTTTTTGTGTACCTGTTGGCTATTTGTATATCTTCTTTGGGAAAATGTCTGTTCAGGTTTTTTGTCCATTTTAGTTGATTAGTGGCCTTATTATTTTTGACACAATTCTTTGAAAGCTTTCAGTGGCCTGAGAAGCCCAATATGTCTGTTCTGTTCTGCCATGCTGTGGTCTGGCTGGACCTTCATCTGATGGTCATTCATTATGGTGATCAGCTACTCTGCAGGTTTCATCTTTTCTGGAAGGAGTCAGGTGTCTCATCTGTGGGGGCAGTACTGCCTCTAGGTGTGTTTGCAAATATTCAGTTATCACAGTGACTGCCAGCCTTTCTAGGACTTGGTGCACCTGGACCAGGGTGCTGAATGGTATGTGATGCTCTTGCCTAGTTCTGGATAGTGCCACCCCATAAAGAACGCCCCTGTCCCCAAGACCAGTCAAGCCCTCATTGAAAAGCACTTTTGGAAGACATTTTAAAGACAAAGCTTATCCACGTTTCTGGATTCCTTGACTTGGGAAGATTGAGAGAGGGCTGTGTGTCTGCTAGGGTTCTGCCCTTTACAGTGGGGTGGTCCAGCTTCTTGTTGAATTCCCTTAACAAGGGAGCCCATTGTACTTATTTGTACAAGACTTACCTTGCTATATATAATGCACTGAAAGAATTCACAGGAAAAATGGAGAAGCTATTTTGATCTTTGCTTTTTTAGAATACACTTAGCTTGGCTTTCTATGTTTACTTGTTTTGCATTTTCCCAGAGTACAGTTTGTATACATTGCCCCCAACATACAAGTTGAAGTAGATATACTTTTAGCTAAAACAAAGACCTTTGTCATTAGCCTGTGTAGTTTTACCCTGGGTAAATGGACTGCTTTTGAAAGCATTTTGAAATATTGAAAGTAGCTTGCGGACTCCCGTTGCTAATCTCATGGACCCCTGATAATCTCGGGATGCTCCTGGTGGCTCAAGTATCTTCTTAGAAATGCACTTCACTGGAGAAGCACTACAGGGACATGGTGACATTAAGGCATTATTTGTTTAGATTAATAATTAGAAAGCAGTGTGGTGAGTTTTATAAATCCATTGGATGTGGTAAAATCCTTTTTTTTCTTTGGTTTTAAAAATATCAATGAGTTAAATTCATTGACCTATTTGCAACAACAACCTACAGTAGGTCCTTGGTTTTCAAAAGGAGAACAAGTCTTGAGCAGCCAGGGTGGCTTCCTCCAGGAGTGACCTGCGTGCAGGGCTCCTCAGAAGAGGACTTCATGGCCCTTCTGAGATTCCAGAGCTTAGAAGAGTAGGAACGTCCCGTCAGCTCAGGATCTGCCTTAATTTTTCTTCTTCTTTTCTTTTTTTTAATATTTATTTACTTATTTTGGCTGCAATGGAGCTTAGTTGCAGCATGCGGACTCCTTAGTTGCAGCATGTGAACTCTTAGTTGCTGCATGCATGTGAGATCCAGTTCCCCTGACCAGGGATCGAACCCAGGACCCCTGCATTGGGAGCTCAGAGTCTTACCCACTGGACCACCAGGGAAGTCCCGTCAGTGCTTTTCTGATGGAAATTTCTGCTCCTAAAGGACTCTAGTATCTGAGGGGTTAATGGAATGGGAGGAAGCCCAAGCTGTCACCAGGCGCTTTTCACTGCTCTTCTGTCCCGCCCTGTGTTTCTGTGTGCTTCCATGACAGCTAAAGAAAACCAAGTTCAGGAGAGTTCAGTTTTGGTTCCAAGTTCTCTCCTTTGTCAGATGTGACCTTGGGGCTCTTGGCGGCATCTGCCCCATGGGTCAGCTGCAGATGGGGACGCGGGCGTGGCGCATGCAGGTGGATCCCACCTGAGCCGCCCTGGCTTCGTGTCCTGCCAGCCTCCTTCGGGTGGTGCCCAGATGCAGGGTCTTCTCCGGACGGTGAGTGGGCGGAGGAGGGTGCCCCGGGATTACTCAGGGTGCGGCCACCTCCCAGTCTAGTGCTGTTCTCTCCAGCGCCCGGGCGGACACACAGATGGGACCTCTCCCCTTGCCCTTGGCCAAGTTGGAAATCATTTTCATTTCAGTTACAAAATCCATCCACTTTCTCTATCCCGGTCATCTTCAGGACCAGTGGCTCAGGAAATCTGTTGACTCAGAAAGCTCAGAGCGATCTGAGGCAAAAAGACACGGCAGGAAGAGAGTGGGTTGTTGGGAGGGAGGCAGCGTTCCTCTTGGGATGCTCTCAGCTTTTGTCTCTGAACAAACAAGCCATCTTTAAACGTGTGCAAGCGATTTGTTCCCTCTTCATTTAACAGCCTCAGGATACACACAGCATGTATTTATTTTATAAAAGAGTACTTGTGCTAAACGGCACGATAGTTTAGTAGATGTGTCTTGTTTCTCATGACTAATTGGTAGCAGCCTAGGCCCTAGCATTCCATATTGCAGTTATCATCCTCATTCTTTTACTTTCTTTCTTTATTTTGCCGTGACAGACTTTAGTCAAATCAGATGTGTGCAACTGTTCCTGGTATACTGAGACTGGCATTGTAACGTTTTCCACTTACAGTGGTTTTTTGTTTTTTTGTTTTTGGAAAGAAAAATCATTGCTTTTAAGCGGGGTGGAAAGTTTGATTCATTACATTGAGGTCTGGTTGCTGTGTTGCCTCTTTAACAGGCTTGACGCTAGGCCAGGGCGCCAGGCCCGGGACTCCTTCACATCAGCTGAGCATCAGGGTGGGGCTGAGTCCCGGGGCTGTGGCTGCCCCATGGCAGGGGCGTCTTCCTGGTTCTGTGGGTACTCCCCACTGATCGCTGTAACCGCCCTGCTTCTGGCCTTACTTTCTTTTCACCCTGTTTTCTGTCTCATTGATCTTCTGTGACTTAATGGGAATTCCTTCACAGTGCTGCAAGGCTGGAGGAGGGGTGGGCTGCTGCAGGGACCGCCATGTCTGTTACTCTTGGCTCTGATCCCAATCACTGCATACAGTGACATCTTAAGTCAGTCCCTGCTTCTTCAGGCCCTTGTTTTTTAATTGTCTGTGTTCAGAGGCTTTTTTTTTTTTTAGTTAATTAATTAATTAATTAATTTATTTATGGCTGTGTTGGGTCTTCGTTTCTGTGCGAGGGCTTTCTCTAGTTGCGGTAAGCGGGGGCCACTCTTCATCGCGGTGCGCGGGCCTCTCACTATCGCGGCCTCTCTTGTTGTGGAGCACAGGCTCCAGACACGCAGGCTCAGTAACTGTGGCTCACGGGCCTAGTTACTCCACGGCATGTGGGATCTTCCCAGACCAGGGCTCGAACCCATGTCCCCTGCATTGGCAGGCAGATTCTCAACCACTGCGCCACCGGGAAGCCCTCTGTTCAGAGGCTTTGACATCTGGCCTTTGCCACCTGTGGGTGGATGGCTCCTCCCAGGACCAGCCAATTCCTAGAGAGAGCAAAGGACTGGCCAGTGAGTGTGTCTTTCATATGCAAACCAACCAATCCAGAGCCCACACCCTACACACCCTTTTATCAGGCTGTCACACTCAGGGCCCCCAAACCCTCAGGGCCAGGTAGCAGACAGCTGAGGACAGCCCCTATGTCCCAGAGCCTACTGATACTATTCCTGAGCCTGGTTACCCTGCCTCACCCTGTCCTTCCCACGGAAACCACAGTGAAGTCTCTTGCCCACGTTTTCCCCCCACTCCTCTGCCTCCTGACTGCCGTGGTGCTTCCCCCGTGGCCTCTCCTCCTGGGAACTGAGAAACAAACTATCTTTTCACTGGCAGTGTCTCCTGATCTGTTGGCTTCCCCACACCTGAGTAACAGTAACCCTACATTAAGATGTGTCTCCACACAGCTACTACCCCAGGCCCTCTTCAGCTTTCTTGTGTGTCTGACTTCACCTCCTAACTTAGCTACTCCTGCTTCGTCTGCACCTCTCCTGTGGTCTCCCCTCCTCATTGCCACCAGAGCTGTCTTTTTCGGTTTATAAATGTTACATCTTTTTCTTTGACTCTTGGAACCTCTTGATTAATCCCGATGTCATCTGCACCCTGCATGCTGAGCTGCAGCCCTGGACCTCTGTGCACAAGGTCCCGGGCCACCTACTCTCCGCTGTGCTGCACACACCTGTAGCCCCTCTGCCCCAGCACCCTCTCCCCATCCCCAGCCCTTTTCTCCAAGGCCTATTAACCGCTCCCTCCTGCTGCCATTCATACCTGGAGCAGGAGTCCCTCCTCTGTATCCTGGGTGTTTGTGCCCTTCCTCTGCTCCATATGCTCTGTCCTGTCCTGCTCTCTGGGACCAGCCAGTCCTCACTGCCCCTGCTGTGATGCTGTGACAGGGCCTCAGCATCTTTGATCTAATGAGTGAACTAATCCTTGTGATACCTGAGTCGTGACACAATGAATGCCTGTTGGTAGAATAACAGCCCCCCAGAGATGCCCACATCCTAATCCCCAGAATCTGTGACTGTTAGGCTACATGGTACAGGGGAATTAAGGTTGGTTACAGATGTAATTAAGGTTGCTAATCAGCTGACCTTGAGATGGGGAGATTATTTTGGATTATTCTGGTGAGCCCTTAGTCTCATCACCAGTCTTTAAAGGTAGAGGAAGAGAGGGCAGGGAGATGCAACGTTTGAAGGACTCAACTGACTGTTGTTGGCTGTGAAGATGGAGGGAAGGTTCCCAACCTGCGGAGTGTGGGTGGCCTCTGGGAGCTGGAAAAGTCAAAGAAACCCTGTCTCCTACACCCTCCAGAAGGAGCACAGCCCTGCCGAGACTTCGGTTTTGTCCCCACGAGACCCATATCAGACTCCTGACCTCTAGAACTGTATGATAACACTTTTGTGTTGTTTCAGGCCACTGAGTTGTGGTGATTTGTTACAGCAGCCACAGGAAATGAACACATCCCTGTTGATGGGAGAATCTGACAAACAAATACCAAGTTCTTGAACCATAGCCTTTTGTGTGTTCCTATCAATTTATCTAGTTTCAGTTGAAAACATCTGTAGCTGTTTGAAATCAGCTGATGATACCTGAGAATTCCACGTTTGCTGAGTGGGGCATGAGGACATGGTAGAGTGGGAAAGAGGTGTTTACTTGTTTTTTCAGTTGAAATATTTAGTGATAAGACATCATACATGTCTCTAGCACTGTATACTCTTCAGAGTTTTTATGAATTTGTGTGGGAAGTTCACAGCCAGCCCTGGAGGTGCTGATAAATTCTTCATTGACCCTCTCAGGAAATGGTGGCCCAGAGAGGGAGGTCTCGGCTCAGAGGGGGTGCACCTGGGGGGTGGGACAGATGGCTCTGGGCTCTGGGATCCCAGGTGATGCTACCCAGGGCCACCAGCCACATGCTGGCCGTGTGCTACCCTACGTGAGTATCCAGGGCCATTTTCATCTTGTGTGTGGGTGCGGATAAGGCTCCAGCTGTTTAATTATTTCAGGCTTTTGAGAAAGTGTCTGAAACCAGATAGTTATCCTTACACATGCCAGGGCCCAGAATTTACCAAGGGTTAATGACCAAGAGCATGTATGCTTTTTAGAAAAGTTTAAATGTTGTAATGGACGTTCTTTTCAGTGTAGCTGGTTCATTTGAGCAGTAATCTCCAAACTTTTTTGATCTCACACCCTTCTAAGTCACAAGCACTTGTGTGTGTGCGCTCAAGATGGACTTATTTATGTATAAATCATAGACATGTAATGCAATGCATGAATATATAAGTGAATTTAAAAGTAAGGTAAATAGCAATTACAAATAAAAGTGGTGATGTTTTTCTGCACCCCAGTGATGGTGTGTTTTTGTGTATGAGCATGCCCTGGAGCATCCTCAGGTGGCCTTCTGTTTATCTTAGTTCACTGGAGAGCGTTGCGTGTGTTCAGATGCACAGTCCAGTTCATTCTCGGGATTTCTTTTATTTATCCAGGGCCACTTAGGAACCTTTAAAGAACCTCAGGCACTGCTAATGCCCACTGTTCACAGAGGGACGGTCCTTCCCTGTGTGCCATGAGGTCCGTCTGGTGGTCGTGGCCTGTGAGATGCTGGGTGTCTGGCTGTGTCCACTTTCTGGGCACAGATGGCTTGTCAGTTCACACTGGGCAGCCTGAGCCACGCCGCATGGGCACACTGGCCACCTACCCTCCAGTGTGCTCTTTCCTGTGCTTTACTTTTAAAACCTTTTTATTGTGGTAAAATACACATAACATTTACCAATTTAACCATTTGTAAGTGTACAGTTCAGTGGCATTAATTACATTCACATTGTTGTGCAACCATCAGCATTACCTGCAGAATTTTTTCATCTTCCCAAACTGAAATTATCCACATTAAACAACAACTCATTCCTGCCTCCTCCAGTCCTGGGCACCCACCAGTCTACTCTCTGTCTCTTTGACCTCACATGAGTGAAATCATACAAATTTGTCCTTTTGTGTCTGACTTATTTCACTTAGCATAATGTTCTCAAAGTTCATCCGTATTGTAGCATGTGTCAGAACTTCCTTCCTTTTTGAGGCTGAATGATATTCAGGGAGTATGTGTAGACCCCATTGTGTTCATTCATTCAGCTGGTGATGGACATTTTTGGGTTGCTTCCACCTTTTGGCTGTTGTGAGTAATGCTGCTATGAACATGGGTATACAAGTATTTGCTTGAGTATCTTGTGCTTGACCTTTATGGGGATGTTTTGCATGGATTTCATTTGGATGCCCTGGTTTCCAGGGGCTGTATCTATGTATTCAGGATGGCACAGTCAGGGTGCATCTAGGCAGCATGCACTATGGGGTCTTTCCCCACCGTTAGCTTTTGTGTGGCTCCCATGAACTAAGGAGGTTGCTTCAGCCCTTTACCTTCAGGTGGTGCTGCCAACAGACAGGTCTCCAGGAGCTCAGCTGATGTATCCGTAACCACACCTGTCTCCCCCAACTACACACCTGCAGACTTGGGGGCACTGCTGTCAACTTAGCCTGGGTCAGGTGCTCCCTCATGGTCCTGTTGCCTGGATATCATCCCGCCCTTTATCTTTGAGCTTGAGATTCCTTTGGGTCCAGAGGCAGCTCTGTTTACTGGCCGCCCAGGCACAGCTGTCGGCTCACTGCAGTGCACGCAGGTGGAGGCACCAGGTGTCACTTTTGCCGCATCACTGGGATGTCCTGATGCCCACACGTGCAGGAGAAAGGGCCTGCTGACTTTGCGGTTCTGCAGGTGTGACTTGGTCTTTGCCGCCTGTGGCACCTTTCTCGCCTCTGTCATCCTTACTGGTGTTCAGAGTCTCCATCCTTGTTCATGCTTTGATTCCCCACGGTCAGAGCCCAGGGTGTCTTACAGCTCCTGAGAATCTCCGGCCAAGGTCTTGCTTGGTGAGTTCCACCTCGTCAGATGGAGGTGCCACCATCTCCCTGCATTTGGGGCTTTCTCCTGGGTCACTTCCACCCTTTTGATGGGGCCCTTGTTCTGGGCTGTGTCCCTTTTGGTCAAATCAGAGGCATGTGGTGACTGGTGATTGGAGGAAGACAGGGAGGGCCCAGTGGACCTAAAATCTGTCACTGAAGACAGGGAGGAGTTGAGATCATTCCATGTCCCTGAGGCTGTCACACCATCCCTGCCCGCATGGCCCCACCCCTGTTCCACGTCTCATTTTACAGTTGGGGCTAGGCCTGTCCCCAGAGGGTGAGTCTGCAGGTCTACCGTGCTGGTGGCTTTGCTGCAGGAGCAGGGCCAATGTGCCCGCCCCATCGCTTGCCTGCAGCCCTGCGGGATGGGCAAGGTGTGGACAGGGAGGGACCCCTGTCCCCCCCCCCCGCCAATCAGAGTGCGTGGAGTGGCGGGGGGCCGTGGTGAGGGGACAGGTGGGGCTGTGCCCATCACTCTCACTGCATGATCATGAAGCCCTTTCTGAAAGAGGCTGGTTTTCAACCTTCTTTTACTAATAAGTGAGTTCTTACTCTATCTACATTTTGAAAGCTTTCAGGAACACAGAAATTGTTTTTAAAGGAAAACAACTTTACTTATTTCCCTTTTGATTACCTGAGAAATTAATATATCCCTTTAAAAATAGGACATCATAAAAACGAATATATTAGGAAAATGGATGTGTAGAAAAATATTTCTTAAGCTTCATTACCCTTGTTCAGGCCCATAAAAGTTCCTTTGATTTGCGTCATAATTTAACTTGAGGTTGGAGTTTATTAATCCTCCTGTTTGTAGAGGGTCCAGCTGGCCAGAGGTGGGATGTACAGAGAAACTCCAGGATTTGTTATCTCAAGGTCATTTCCACTGAATGGCAAATTCTCTCCCTTTTTGAAAGCATTCAAATTGTAATGTTATGACATACAACCAATGAGAAATAATAAACATGCTATCAAAGTGTATGACAAAGGCATTTTTTAATCCCTGTGTGCTTTGTGGCCTTGTGTCATTTGTTTCTCACATTTTGGCTCCTTCATATTATTTGGAGTGATAGTAAAGTAAGTGTCATCTCCACTTGATTTATCTTGAGCAAAAGTTCCTAGTGTGGTGGGCTTTGTCATGGTTTTGGCAGAGGGGGACATTGTTGTTTTAGACAAATACTTCAAAACTATGCTTTAAGGCCATGGGAAGGTGGAGAAAAGTGAAAAGGAGACTCCAGCCCTTTCTGACAGTGTCTGTTGAGTGTTTGTGAATTTAGAGTTTCTGGTATCAACCAGAAACAGCATCCAGAAATTGCTTCTGGAATTAGTGGGGTCTGTGGCAGGAGCTGTGGGCTTGGCATGATTGACTGTGAGAGTTCAAACACTGGGAGTGTCATGTGGGTGGCCCAGCATCTGTCTTTATTTGGGGGATGAGTTCTTCTTGAACATCCTCAAAGGGCTGGGGTGATATCTGAGTAGATGGAAATCTGCGGGGTCAGGGCTTAGGGAAAGATGTTGAAAGAAGCTGTCTTCATTCATATGTGCCTAAAAGAGCTGATGGTGCACACACGTGTGTGTCTGTGTGCATGTGCACATTTGCTGTCATAAGGGATGCAAGTGTCAACCTGCCACGCCCACCCCCACCCCCCAAGAAAGGAGCATGTCTTTTCTGTACCAAATCTAGGCAATGAGTTGGGAACATCAGCTATTCGGTCTATGCAGAGGCAAAGTTCAGTCAGTTTCTTAGAGAAGGTATTCTACTCCCTGCCGTTTAATCGCATCTCTGTCTGCTCACGTGGAAGAGTTGCCTTCTGTCTCCAGCTTTCTGTTTTGAAGTTTGACATCCCCAGAGGTGTGGCCCCCTGGAACCCTCTGTGCACACTGATGTGGGTTTGAGTGGTGAGGAACGACTTGAGATGCCCCAGCCACACCTCGGGCCGATGAGGGGTGGAGGACGAGCCTTTGCTCCTTGGGTTCGCACCTGCTGTCTGGCACCGGGGGTGGGGGAGTGGGGAGGTGTGTGGAGTGACTCGGGTAGACAGGAGTTTGCACAGTTTTATTTTGTACCTCCGTTCCAACTTTAAATTGTTGGCATCTCCTGTAGCTGTTTAGAACACTAGGTTTTGAAATTCTGGATGGTGGAGGAAGGCAATTTTAATAGTTAAATAAAACTACTTGATAATAGAGTCAGAGTTCTAGCTGTAAAAGACACCTTATAAAATCGGAGATGACATTTGTGTCTGAGACCTTAAAGACTGCTGACATTAATCATATATATAGATTATGTAAATTCTATTTATCACAATATGAAAATGATGCATTTCTTATAGAAATATCTCAAAAATACAAGTAAACTGATGGTTTAGTTTCTCGCAGTTCATTGAAACATGGTAGAAAAATTGAAAAACAGAGACTTCCTGGTTCCAGAACAAGATGGTGTAGATTCACTTTTCCTAACTCCTCCCCTACAACCAAATCCTGGAAATAATTCAACAGACAACAGTCAAAGAACAGTGGAAGCTGAGAGAAGAAGGCAGACTGGCTGGGGACCTGAGAACTTGAAGTATGATAGCACGGTGAATTCTCTGGGTCTCCTTTCTACCTCCCATGTACATCCAGCCTGGGCATGGAGAGTCCTGTAACCAGAACTGCCAGCAAGTATAGACAAAAACAAAAAAGGCTCTGTGGCCAAAGGGGAAGCCCAACAGTGACCTAGGAGAGCCCCATCCCACGCAGGGCACCAGCAGGCACTGATGCTCCTGTAGGAGCAGTGTTGGCACAGCTCTGGGTGCCCTACTCTCCACCCAGTAGCATAAGGAGACCCAGGCCCAGGGGTGTCTGCCCACCCACCCACACCACAGTGGAAGGCAACCTGGGGAGGTGCCTTCCTATTGCATGTACAAAAATCCCAGAGTTAACATCATACTACTGGTGAAAGACTGATGCCTCCCCTCCTAAGAATGAGAACAGACAAGAATGTTAGCTTCATCACTCTTACTTGATACAGTACTAAAAGTTTTTGCCACTGCAATAAGATACGAAAAAGAAACAAAATGCATACAGGTTGGAAAGAAAAAATAAAACTTAATTTGCAGCAAACATGATTACCTATGAAGAAAATACTAAGGAATCTACCACCAAAACCAAGCCAAACCAAACAAAAACAAAAAAACTAGTAATCCTAGAGCTAATAAATGAGCTCATTAAGATTACAGCATACAAGATCAACATATACAAATCAATTGCATTTCTATACACTGACCATGGACAAGTGGAAACTGAAATCATAAACACATTACCATTTATAATTGCTCCAAAGAAAATAAAATACTTAGATATAAATTTAATAAAGCTCATACAAGATCTGCATGAGGAAAATTACAAAGTGCTGATGAAAGAAATGAAAAGAGATCAGGGTAAATGTGGAGACATACCATGTTTATGGATTGGAGGAAGCATTGTAATGGAGATGTCAATTATCCCTAAAATTATCTTTAGGTTTAACACAATTCCTATCAAAATCTCAGCAAACTTTTTGTAGACATAGGCAGGCTTATTCTGATATTTATGTGGAAAAGCGCAGGTCATAGAATAGCTAAGACAGTTACGAAAAGGAATAAAATGGGAAGAATCACTCTTCCCAATATTAATGCTTGCTGTAGAGCTACAGAATTCAAGATAGTGTGGTATTGGCAAAAGGATAGTCACATATATCAAAGGAACAGAATAGAGAACTCAGAAATAAACCCACACAAATATGTCCAATTAATTTTTGGCAACGAACCAAAAACAATTCAATGCAGGAATGTATAGCCTTTCAAGAAATTGTGTAGGAGCAATTGAATATCTAGAGGCCCAAAAAGAAAAAAAAAGAAAGAAAGAAAGGAAAAAATCCTAAACCTTACACCTCATACAGAAATTTACTCCAGAAAAATCATAGATTTAAATGTAAAACTACAAAACTTCTAGAAGAAAACATTTTGAAAAATTTTTTTCAGGACCTAGGACTAGGCACAAAGTTCTTAGACTTGATACCAAAAGAATCATCCATAAAAGGAGAAGTTGATAAATTGGACCTCATCAAAATTAAGAACATTTGCTGTGGGAAAGACCCTGTTAATCTTCTCTGTATCGTTCCAATTTTAGTATATGTGCTGCCGAAGCGAGCACAAAGACCCTGTTAAGAAAAAGAGAAGACAGATTACAGACTGGGAGAGAATATTTGCAAATCACATACTCAACAAAGTGCTTGTATTCAGAATATATAAAGAACTCTAAAAATTGAACATTAAAAAAACCTAATTTGAAAATGAGCAAGAAATGAGGAGACATTTCACTGTAGAAGATATGCAGGTGGCAGTAAGCACATGGAAAACGTTAAGCATCCTTAGATAATAGAGAAATGCAAATTCAAACCACCAGGAGATATCACTGTACATCTACTAGAATGGCAAGAACAAAAATGGCGATAACACCAAATGTTGCCACGATGCAGAGAAACTGGATGTCTCAAGTATTGCTTGTGGGATTGTAAAATACACCCACTTTGGGAAATAATCCTTTTAAAACCATAAATAGAATTTCTCTATGAACCCAACTGTACTCTTGGGCTTTTACCCCAGAGAAATGAGGATTTATTTTCACACAGAAATCTGTACACGAGTGTACACAGCAGCTTTATTCATAATAGCCCGAAGCTGGAAACAACCCAGGTGTTCAACGGGTGAATGGTTAAACAAACTGTGGTCCATCCACACCTTGAAATGCTACTCAGCAATAAAATGGAATGAACTGTTGTTACATAACCACTTGGATGGGCCTCAAGGACATTTTACTGAGTGCAAAAAGCTGATTCCAGAATGAAACATGCTGCATGATCCCATTTACGTAGCATTTGTGAAATAACGTAATTATGGAACAGATTAGTGGTTGTCAGGGGTTAGGGATGGGGAGGATGGGTGTGGCTACAAAGAGGTAGCATTGAGGGGGTACTGTATCTTGATGTGGTGTTTATAAGAGGTTACACATGGAAAATCACATAGAAGTACACATATACATACACAAGTGCGCTTAAAGCTGGTGAAATCTGCATAAGCTCTGTAGGTTATACCCTTGTCAGTTTCCTTGTTTCAATATTGTACTCTGGTTATGCAGAAATGCAGGATGTTAACATGGGGGAGGCTGGCTGAAGGGTGCATGGGCCCTCCCTCTACATTTCTTTGCAACTTCCTGTGACTCTATTATTATTTTAAAACAAAAAGTTTAAAAATGATCATTTTGTTATTAAGTACTATAATTATTAAATATGAAAAGGAGACACAGAAATTCAATATTCCTAGGACCCAGACAGTGGGACTGTGAGGCTGCCAGGACCATGGTCTCTGAAGGGGTGCCTGTTCCCTCATGTTGCTCTGCCATTGCAGCAAGATGGGGAGAGATGTGCTGCCACTCTTCCCAGGGAGTGGTAGTGTCAGACATTACACGTCCCAGCAGAGATGAAGCGCTTGGGTAACAACATCTCTTATGGGTGTGGGTATAAGCATATATACCTTGTGAATAACTGTAATTAAGGGCAAATAGAAGAATCTTGCTGTTATTCCATACCTGACTTTGAGGTGACTTGGTTCTCTGGTTATAAGGAAACTATAAAACACTTGGGAATATTAGCTTAAATTAATGCCTGGAAATATCCCATAGAATTTTATCTTAATAATGTCCTTTCTTAAAAAAATAAATTTATTTATTTTTGGCTGCGTTGGGTGTTTGCTGCTGCACACAGGCTTTCTCTAGTTGTGGCAAGCAGGGGCTACTTGTCTTTGCAGCGCATGGGCTTCTCATTGCGGTGGCTTCTCTTGTTGCAGAGCACAGGCTCTATGCGCGCGGGCTTCAGTAGTTGTGGCACATGGGCTCAGTAGTTGTGGCACACAGGCTTAGTTGCTCCATGGCATGTGGGATCTTCCCGGACCAGGGATCGAACCTGTGTCCCTGGCATTGGCAGGCGGATTCTTAACCACTGCGCTACCAGGGAAGCCCCCTTAATGTCCTTTTATCTTATTGTTATGAGTAATTCAGATAATGATGTTGGAAGGGATGCACTAATGCACACACCCTGGAGTTTCTTATTAACCCGGGCTCAGTCCTGGGAATATCCCAGCCCTTTGCCTTTGAGATCAGGATTGTAACTGGATGCTGAGGGATAGCCAGTGTCTTCTAGAAAGAATTGGTCTTGGATAAAAGCATATTGCTATGTCACAGTTGACACCTATGTAAATACACATTTTTAACATATTTACAAGAGATGGATACTGCGCAGAAACACTACACTGCATGGGATGTTCCTAAAATAAACAATCTTTCATCCAGAGACATTCACTCCCAGGAAATAAGAACAGGGGCAGGTGTCTCGCAGTCCTGTGGAAAGGTGAGGAAGTTCTCAATAGGAAATGCCTCTGTAAGGACCTTGATTTCTAACTATAGAGAAAGGCTACTTCTAGAACAACATCTTGGAGACATGCCCGCCCTTTCCCAATTTGCTCAGGGGAAATAGGTTAAAGGAAGTACCACACGCAATATCATTAATCAAGAGCCTTAACTCTCAGCGGGACACTTCCCTGAAGAGGCTACAAGGGACTCCATTGCAGAGGCGTTTAAAGCTGCAGAAAATCAAAACTTGATCTGCATTTGAGTAACAATCCCTGTTGTTGGATTAATAAAATTATTTGGGGGGGAGGGATGGATTAGCAGTTTGGGATTAGCAGGTGCAAACTATTATATATAGAATGGATAAACAACAAGGTCCTATTGTATAGCACAGGGAACTATATTCAATATCCTGTGATAAACCATAATGGAAAAGAATATGAAAAATAATGTATTTATACATATAACTGAGTCACTTTGCTGTACAGCAGAAATTAACACAACATTGTTAACCAATCATACTTCAATAAAATAAAAATATTGTTTGTGCTAGAATGGAGATTGAAGGGTGGCCTTGAGCACAGAGCCGAGCCCTGAGGCTGTCATTGGGATGCTCTAAAATCTGGTTCAAGCCAGGGCCACCTTGGGCTTTCACACTGAGGCTTGGGAAGTTGTCACCCAACCCAGGTGTGGCTCTGCTGGGGATGTGAATTTGTCACAGGCCGTTTGGAACCTCCAGGTCCAGGACCTTCGCTCTGGCTCCTGAAGAAGCTGAGGCTTGTGCAGGAGCTGAGCTTACTTGGGACTGTGTTTCGTGCCTGCCTTTTGCAGGCACGTGACCTGATGTGAGATGAAGAGTACATTCCGAAGTGTTCGTTAGGCCTCTGAGATTCTTACTGCTGAGTAATAAGCAATTTGAGTATGTTGGTTTCACATTGAAAAATCAGAGTATCCGAGTTTCTGTTTTGTCTGAATCAGGCCAAATGAGAACCTGCCAAACCTCAAGAAAACTGGACCCAGATGGAGTACACACTTCCCGAAAGGGCCTTCCCATGGGACCAGCTACATGCGACCCGGATGTAGAGCAAAGATGACCTATATGCTTCTCTGACATGTGCCCACCAGAGTTAAATGCCTGGGCCATTTGGCCTTAGCTATCCACAGCTTTCTTCTTCTTATTTTAATTCGTTATCCGCCCCCCAACCCCCACCCAGTAGCATCTTAGTACTTTTACATATTTTCTTACTCTCAATAAATTTTTGCTTAAGGGCAACCATGTGACAAAATAATTCCTATCTAAACCACCATTTCTCTGAAAGTTCAAGGCCATTTCATATCTAATGAGATTTACTAAAGTTAAAAATCTCAGTATGGGACTTCCCTGGCGGCGCAGTGGATAAGAATCTGCCTGCCAGTGCAGGGGATACGGGTTCAAGCCCTGGTCCGGGAAGATCCCACATGACGCACAGCAACTAAGCCCGTGCGCCACAACTACTGAGCCTGTGCTCTAGAGCCCGCGAGCCACAGCTACTGAGCCCACGTGCCACAGCTACTGAAGCTTGCGTGCCTAGAGCCCGTGCTCTGCAACGAAGAGTAGCCCCCGCTTGCTGCAACTAGCGAAAGCCCGCGTGCAGCAACGAAGACCCAATGCAGCCAAAAATCAATAAATCTATAAATAAATTTATTAAAAAAAAAACTCAGTATGTCTGAGTTTTTAATAAAACAATGAGTCTTACTGCCATATACATTAATCCATTCAAACTAGCTTTCTTAGTTGTGTAGGCGGGGGGTGGGGTGGGGGGTAGCCCTCCTGGGGAGACCATATCAGAATCAGCTGGAGAGGTGCTTTTTCCAAGTGTATTTGCTTCCCTAGGTGAATATTTCCTCTTCTCCACTTCCCCTTTACTGCTTTGGTTTGCAGCCATCGCAGGAAAACAAACTTGCTTCCCGCTGGTTTATTCTTTTGCAGACAGAGTAGAATGAGGTCTATTAGGGAAGGCTAGCGGCAACTGGAAGGTACCTCTTTTCTGGAAAGCAGCTGGACCTATACTGTTTGAAATCAGAGACCAAAGCAGACCCAGTTTTAACTTGACTAAATGTGGGGTATAATGACAGACATCAGGGTGGTATGTCACAGAAACACTGGAACAACTTCTGCTAAAGTTATGGCTAGAACTCCCTAGCGCAGTGGTTTTCAAAGTGTGGTCCCTGGACCAGCATCATCAGCATCACCTTGGAACTTGTTAGAGGTTCACATTCTAATGCCCTGTCCCCCACCAACTGAATCAGACTCTGGGATGGGTGCTGTCCTCTGTGTTTGGTACTGCCGCTTGCTGAAGTTGGAGCCCAGGCCTGAGAACACTGGTGCCATCAGCTTTCTCCCTCCTGTTGACCTCCACACTGCCCAAGGGCAGTGCCCCCAGCCAGGTTCTTTCTTCCGAGAGCATCATCACCTAGTTTAGCCCTCCCCTGCCCATCTTCCCTCCTGCCAGCTCCCCTTTCAACCAGGTCTGCTGTGTGTTCCCCCTTCAGTTTGCCCAAAGCCTGCCCCCTATCCTCAGCTGTTTCCTAGGACCCCCCCCCTGCTGAATGGGAGCAGACAGGTGATTTCCACCCAAGTGACTGTGAGTGTGCACAGTTTCTGGTCCTGTACCCATTCGTGCCCATCTGGTTTAGATAATAAGATCTTAGAGCTTAAAGAGCATTGCAGTTTATACCTTTCCTTTTTGTTCCTCAAGTCAGCAGCATCATCTACACATATGAAGCCCAGTTGCAGATGTTCTGTGGACACAAAGGTGAAACATTGGCCTTTGTCTTTAAGGGGCTTACAGCTGAGCCAGAGGGACAGGTGCTCACAGAGATGGCCTTGCTAGAAGTGTGGTTCTTTGCAAGTGACTTCTGCCCTCACTCTCCTCCTCTGTGAATCAAGGGTGATGATGGTACCCATTTCCTAGGGTTGCTATGGAGACCAGCTCACGTGAGCCAATACCTAGAATATATGTAGGACAGTTCCTGGCACATAGTTGGCACTAATTAATTACATAGCTGTCTGAGAGGATAGCGGGGATGGTCAGCCCTGGTTGCACTGCCCAAGAAGACTTCCTGGAGGAAGTGGGGTTTGCGAGGGCCTTGAGGATGTCTTAGTGTTTGACTAGGTAGGTACGAGTTTAATAAAATGTGTCTGCACTTGGTTGCCTTGTGTTAGTGATGTCTACAGCAGTTCAGCCCACACCATGAGCCTTAAACGCTTCTTTCTTTGATGTTGGCACTGCCACCTCTGTGGTCAGGGCGTGTTTCTTTTGCCACCACATTTATGGGGTAGTTGGTTCAGACAGCCCTCTGGAAGGAAGTTAGAAAGGGAATAGAAATAGCGAAGAGAAAAGGGTGCAGAAAGAGAGGAAGAAATGAAGGGATCCACTGGGAAAGGTGGAGCAGGAATAACATAAGGAGCTGCTGCGGGGGAAGAAAAAGTGGGAAGGGATTGGGAGGGAGGGAGGGCGGGATGCCCAAGACTCCGGGATTGTGTTCCTGCCTTAAAGGCTGCACTGACTCCCGCAGCCCCGAAAGCAGCTGGTGATGTTGGTGACTGAGTACCCGTGTCCCTGCCCTGACACAGAGGGGAGCCACTTCTGGGGGTGTTGCCCCTGTGGGGGTTAGGGGGGCCACAGAGCAGGGATTCCTTTTATATTTTTTCTTTTTAAATTTTGACTCCAAAGTGAACAGAAATGTTTGGCAGCAGTACTCTACTGGCAAGTGACTCTTCAGAAAATAAAACTGAGGATCCTATAGGAAAGTCAGCCTGAACTGGCCTCTAACCAGTCCGCCTTGGCTGCTGTGGAACCGGGTTTCCATTCTCTAGAGACAGGGGTATTCCATTCCGTGAGGTCTTTGCGGAGCATGGCCAACATGCACGTGTACATTGTGCTCTTTTAATTTCTTCTCTAGGCAGAAGGCTGGTGGTTGCCCGTTTTTGTTTTACTTTTTTGCTTTACATGTAGTACATGAAAGGAGAGTGATTCGGATGTAAAGGATATGCGCTTGGAAAAAACCTAGAACCCATCTGAAATAGTTCCCATGATCGTAAAACAAAAAATGGAATCTGCCCATCAGCAACCTGGGATGTAAAGATGCCAGTGTGGAATCCCTGTGATGGACCCAGAGTGTCTCCTGTCTTTGTGACGTCTGTGCCCTGCTGAAACAGGGTCTCTGTCAGCATAGGAAGTGGAGCTCAACTCTCCACTGTGGCTGTGGTAGTTTGGACACAAACCGGGTGGCTTAAAACAATGGAAATTTATTCTCTCACAGTTCTGGGGGCCAGAAGCGTGAAATGGAGCTGTTGGCAGGGCCGTGCTCCCCCTGAAGGCTCGAGGGAACCTTGCTTCATGTAGCTCCTGGTGGCTGCTGGCCACCCGTGTTTTTCCTTGGCTTGTAGCTGCGTGGCTTCAGCTTTTTTTTATCTTCATCTTACCAGGGCTGTCTTTTCTCTGTGTGAGTCTCTGTGTCTTTGTTTTCTTTACAAAGGACAGCAGTCAGTGGATTAGCACCCATCCTATTCCAGTGTGGCCTCATGTTAACTTACAAAGACCCTATTTCCAAATAAGGTTGTGCTCTGAGGTTCTGGGTGGACATGGCTTTTGAGGACACTTCATCACAGTGTAATTGACGTAGTCACTTACGGACACTTGTCTCTGTTGGCAAGGTTTGTTGGTTTTCTGTTTGTAAAGGATTCCATTTAGGTGGTGAATAAGGAGTTGTTAAGAGCCGAGGGTGGTGTGGCTCTTTGGAGATCTCTGACGGAGCTTGTCTTCTGGGTCTTCACCTGATCAGGCAGTGAGGTGGTGCCCACGGGAACCTCCTTCAGTGCAGGGAGAGTCTGGCTCATGGTCCCTGGCTCCCCACGCCTGGCACAGCGCCTGGCACGTCATATGGCTCGGTTAGAGCTTGTAGATAAATAGAAACTCAGAAGACGCGGTGCATTAATCCATATGGTATTTGGAAAAAATCCTTGAAGACACTCTGATTGCCAAGTATTTCAAGGATGTTGCTGGGTCAGCTTTGCTTTCACATCTCTACACACTGACGTGTGTTTTTATAGAACTCCCGAAAGTGGTTCCCTCCCCTATTAGGAATTGCCCGCCCATAGCATTCCCCTGGAAAATGTTATCAAGGAGATTAACTGCATCTGTGAATAAATCTGGCATTTTTTGGAGGGAGCGTAAACACACAGAACATACTGCAGTTACAGTCATGGCCCAATGGCATGTAATTGCAGTGAGTACCTTGTATGGGTGGGTCCCCGCAGCCCGAGCCACATGCAGCTTTGGAATGAGCTGGGCTTCCAGAGGAAGGAGTGGGTGTGGGCAGTGCTTCCAGACGTCCAGACACAGTGGAGGGTGCTGGGTCGGGCCCAGGGTGCAGCCTGTCTGCGGGGGGAGTGGTGGGCGGGTGGGGAGTCTGGCTGCATTTCACTGTGGATTCGTCATGCACCCCAATTACAGTTTTAGCTTCGAGTGATGCGGATGGGCTGTCGGATGCAGGAAGCCTGGCACATGGCGAAGCCATGAAGCTGGAGGAGGGTGGATGGTCCTCTGAGAGCACTGTCAGCTCGGCCAACTGTTTTCTGGTATTTTTTGTGCATCTGAGGAAATGGATTCCTTAGATGTGGAATGTTGACTCCCATAAGCTCTTAGATATTGAAGCTTCCTAAAGCTAATATTTTAAAAGGGTCTAATAATGAAAACAAAAAGAGGTAATTTTGTAGTGTCATGTCTTCTTGGGTGTGGGAAAATTATAGACTTAGAGTTCTGGACCAAGGACCCTCAACCCGCAGTGAGAGAAGGGGAGGGGTCCCACAGAAAGATGCCCATTAGTAGAGCAGAGGTGTGGCATCTGGGGACATATGCTGAGTGAAGAGACAGGGAGGATGGGGCATGGTGCCAGGCACTGCCTGTGGGCACTGCGTCTCCTGCAGTTAAGCCTCTGGTGTGCTTGTGCTGTGGAGGGGGCGGGGCTGTCCTCACTACCCCTTTGCTTCATAGATGGAGCCTAGCTCCAGATGGTTTTCCCTCCCTGCGTCCCTCACTTGTCACCCCTCCACCTCCACTGACCCAGCTGGCCTGTGCCTCCGCCCCTGCCCCCAGTGTGCACCACATACCCTCTACCCAGCAGTGATGCCTTACAACCTAAAGCAGATCTCACAGGCTTCTGCTCCGAAGCCTCCCTGCCTCCCCTCCCACCCGGAGGAAGACCCAAAGCCCTCTCCTGGCCACAGGGGCTCTTTACCGAGATGGCTGCTGCCTGTCTCCCTCCCTCCTGTCCTCGCCCCCCCACCACCCACCCCACATTGGCCTCCGGGCTGTGCCCACTTCAGGGCCCTGGGCAGCTGCCCTTTCTGGAACCTTCCCCACGCTCCCTGGCTTGTCCCACACAGTGTCATCCACATCTGGGTTCCAGTGTCGTGTCCTCAGGAGCCCTTCCCTGCATCCTGCTCTGTTTATTCTGACACCACTCACCACAGTCCACTGTTGGTTGTTTTGCAGCACCGCCCCCCCGCCCCCCATTAGAGTGTGAACTCCACAGGAGCAAGAGCTTGGCTGCACACCTGGCCCCTCGAGGGGAGCCCACCTGCCTCCTAAACATGCTCAAGGCATACATACATAAGGTATATTTTAAGGAACAAATAATGTCACAATGCTCATTAACCATTGCCTCACCTATTTAAGACTTTACTGGGGGCCTTGTTTTTACTAATCTTTAAAATGGAGCTGACACTTCCTCCTCAGTATAACTTTAGGTTAAAAGGATGCAAAGTCCTGGTAGCATTACTCCTTGGGTGCTTTCAGGGGTTGCCCTCCTCCTTGGTGACATCACTACCTGCCATGAAGACACCTGAACTGACACCTTCCCCTCCTCCCAGACAGGTGTGGCCAAGCTTTGTAAAAATTCCGTTATAAAAAAAGCACTCTGGGACTTCTCTGGTGGTGCAGTGGTTAAGAATCCACCTGCCAATGCAGGGGAAACGGGTTCGAGCCCTCGTCCAGGAAGATCCCACATGCCATGGAGCAACTAAGCCTGTGCGCCACAACTACTGAGCCTGTGCTCTAGAGCCCGTAAGCCACAACTACTGAGCCAGCATGCCACAACTACTGAAGCCCACACGCCTAGAGCCCGTGCTCTGCAACAAGAGAAGCCACCGCCATGAGCAGCCTGTGCACAGCAATGAAGAGTAGCTCCCGCTTGCCGCAACTAGAGAAAGCCTGCGTGCAGCAGTGAAGACCCAATGCAGCCAAAATATAAATAAATAAATAAATAAATAATTTTTTTAAAAAAAGCACTCTTTGGACATACTTGTGTTATTGCAAGAAAAATGGGAAAGAAAGGAGTACAACTGGCCTCCTCTCCCCTGCTCCCCGTGTTGGTTCTCGCAAGCACAGTGGAATCACAACATCTGCCACTGTTCCTTCTCCCACACATTTCCAGCATGTGTGAGATGCTGGACATGGCTTCATACACAATGAACAGAAGGTTGCCAGGTATCGCCAGCCATAGAAATACCTACTTTCTGAGTGAATGTTCCATTTCTATAAATCTATCCTGAGAAAATAATCTTTAATGCAGTCACAGATTAAAGTGTCCAAAGATAGTTTGTACAACAGCAAAAATAGAACATAACTTAAATGCTGCTAAATTAGCATAATGGTTAAGTATTACAGTACATTCATTTCTTGGAATATTAATGTATTTATTAAAGTATATTTAAAAATACTTTTATTGATAATTCCATGGGAGTACTTATAATTGAAAAAACCAGTACAAATGATACTTAACATAGCATGTTAAATTCCCCTCTGTTTTACACCCCTTTTAGCCACATTCTGTAAGTTTTGGTGGTTGTGTTTTCGTTTGCATTAATCTCAAAGTATTTTCTCTTCTTTTTAAAAATTGTTTATTTATTTATTTATTTTTGGCTGCGTTGGGTCTTCGTTGCTGCATGCGGGCTTTCTCTAGTTGTGGCAAGCAGGAGCTACTCTTTCGTTGCTGTGCGCGGGCTTCAGTAGTTGTGGTGCATGGGCTTAGTTGCTCCGCAGCATGTGGGATCTCCAGGGCCCGAACCCGTTTCCCCTGCATTGGCAGGCAGATTCTTAACCACTGCGCCACCAGGGAAGCCCCTCTTTCACTCTTGAGGTTTCTAAACTTTAAAGTCTACTAGAATATGTAAAAAATGAGTTTCTTTAAATATTTGGTTAACTTCTGAAAGTTTGCATATTGTAGAGGCATCAAGATTTCTTATTTAGGTTAAATGGGTCATAACTTAATGAAGGTAGATTTGCAACTTTAGATAGAAAATGTAGTGTAAGAAAGACATTGTGTAGGAATCTAGATTTGTTTTTACGTTCGGTTGGAATTAGCAATTCAGTTTGGCTGTACTGTTTACCACAGTTAAACATTCAAACATTGATTCAGCTATGAATTGGCAATACACTGCTTTGTATAAGGTATAAAAGATGACGGGAAATTGTTATATGTAAGATAATTTTCCCTATTGACATTATTTTCTAAGCTGTAGGTTCTGAGAGAGAGAGAGAACAAGACTTAATATGCTTATGGAGTGAGACAGACCTGTGTTTTGGCTCCAGCTGTGCTTAGATGCTAGTTATGTGAATTTGGGCATGATGCTTGAAGCCTGTATTTCTCTGTAAAATGGGAATATTACCTACCTCCTAGCCTTGTTGTGAGATGCATAAAGGCACATTGGGTCCTTGTGATGCCCCTGGTCAGCAGGGGTAGGAGGACAAAGCGTGGGTCAGATAATAAAGTCCAGAAGTTACATAGCCAGGCTAAATTTTCATGTAATACTGAAACAAACATAGATTATGACATAGCATTAATTTTATCATTAATCATTAGTATTTTTAGAAGTACTGGGTGACAGCTTAGCACCACACAATATATATTATTTACAAATATGTACATACTTAAATAAATAGCAAATGAATACATAAGTACATAATAATACCTATTTAATGCATACATACATAAATATTATGTTTCTAAAATGTATACATGTTTACTATAGATCATTTGGAACATATAGTAATTCAGAAAGAAGTAAATACCAATCATGTGCAACCTTTCCTGTCACTCAGAGACTTTTACCGTCCTCATGTGCTTATAGTTTTGTATTCCGTGTTTGTTGCCTTGTTATGTTTTATGTATCATGAAATATTCTGCAAAAATATGATTTTTAAAGACTACAAAGCTTCTGCTCTAATGATTGTTCCATTTACTTCATTGTTCATGAATTTCTGAACGGGTTATGCATTCCTATACGATCCTTGTGTGATCTTGTTGTTTTTGCTGGATGTATTCCTACAGGCCTCCTGAAATCTGAAGGAAAAAGCCTTTCCAATATAGATGCCCCAATTGTCAGAGTGTCAAAAATAAGCTGGGGGCCAGTTTCAGAGACCCCCCCACCCTCACTGACATTGGTCCCCAGCTTATTTTTAGTCTTTGCCTAAAGGCAGGCAAAAATGGCACCTTCTTATTTTTAATTTGTGTCTCTTTGATGGTAAGATTGTACATTATTTCCTTAGTGTTACTGGCTTTATGTTTCTTTTAAAATCACCTGTTTTTCCCCAGTTTAAAAAAATAATTGTTTACTTTTCATTAAATTTATAAGATATATAAACATATACCATCATGTATACTAATTTTTATCTAGTATATATGTTGCAGGTATTTTTCCCACTGAATCATTACTTTCAGTTTTGTTGAGTGTTTTTTGACACATAAAAGTTGAAAACTTTCATATAGTCATATCAATCAATCTTTAGTTTTTTATACCTTTTAACTTACAAAGTTCTTCCAAACCTTTAACTAACGTACAAATAGTCACTTACATTCATTTTTGTTTTCCTTATGATTTTGTTTTAATTTCTCTCAAACATTTTACAGTGTATTTTGTGAGGGTAGAAAGTATGTTTTTCCCTTCAAATAATAAATTTTCCAAGAAGAATTTATTGAATTTTTTTCTCACCAATTTAAAATCCTACTTTCATTGTATTCATTTTTTTCGTTTTTTTACTCCAGACCACCAGTCTTACCCTGCATATTCCTTTGCACATTTATAAGCATTTTAACATGTGGTGATGAAAAATCACTCCACTTAAATTGTTTTCTTAGGTATTTTCACCTATTTATTTTTCCATGTAAATATTAGAAATATTTTCAAGCCAATATAAATGGGTTGAAAAAATGTCACCAAAAAAACGTCCCTGTGGAGTTTTGATTGGGCTTGCTCTGATAGAAGGAGAATCAACATCAATATGGTGTAACGTGTTTCCATTTAAGGCCATGGTGGTCCTCATATTAGCCAGGTTTTCCTTTTAAGTTGTTCAGAAAGCACTGCCGTTTCCTTCATAAAGATTCTGCACAGTAATTTTTAAATTTATTTCTTTACATTTGTAATTTTTGTGCTATTGTGAATGGTCTGCCTTCCTTGGACAAGATTCCTCCCCCAGATTTTTGAGCTAGTGATTACAGATGTAGAAGTATGCTGTTCAATTGCATGTGGCTCTTTCATTGAAGTTTTTGATTTTGATCATATCATGATAGTTCTGTCATACTTATATTCATCTATATGTATTTATATTTACCACTATAGTATGATCTATTCCTTTAGTGTCTTTTGTTTAAAAATATTTGTTTAATATTAATTTACTGTCTAAAAAATTATTTTCTCATATATTGATATTTGTCCTATAATATATTTTCCCACATTAAAATTTCTTTTGGTTTCAATTTGCTTTAAATGTATCCCATAATGAACAAATACTTTTATTTTTATATATTGTTTGCATAAAAATAAATTAGCAATGTAAAATTATCCCTAAGGTTCATTTTAATGGAACCTAAGATCAAATAAATAATGGTATAGGTTAATTATGCTTTTTTAGGTGGCTTTTTGTGTTTGTAAATTAATCTTCCAGTTGTTTCAAGCAAATTCAATGAAAAATCAGTTTACTAGAATATTAAAACTAATTTATAGTGAAAACCAAAAATGAATACATTAGATATTCCATCTAAAGGAATGTACAAGTAGAACTTTATCATCATCGTAGCATTCTACATTTAATTACGAAAAATAACCTTTCAAATTCTTTAGCACCCTTCTTCTAAAGAGCCCTATTTGGTCTTGTTCCCATTGTAGAGATAAGGACTCTGACCCTGGGAAGGTCAAATAATGTACACCCACCTGGATTTCCATCTATGAAGAGGTGAACTGATAGTTGAACCATGGAGGTGACCAGTGTCCTTCCAGCTATGATCTGGGTGGACTAGAGAGTTTGGAGAAAAGAAAGAGCTGGTAGTGTGTGTGCATTTGGGCAGTTGTTGTTCTTATGAAGTAAATGATTTTATAAATCATTTTTAGACACTTTTGTAAGATTAAGTATGTTATGTGAACTTTCATTTCCCAAAATGAATAGTATTTTCATAGTCTTCATGCTATCAAAGTTGGAAATTGATCTATTAAACTGACCTATTTAAACCCACCTTCTAGTGGGTTATGGACTGCATTGTTTGTTAAAAGAGAGAGGGAGAATTGCACTATAAATAGATTACAAAGACTAGTAGATTGTAAAATTCGAGCAGAATTTTTTTCCTACAGATGATCAAATTCTAGGGTGGGACCCACACCTTTTGTAGCCCAGAGTAAGCTATAACAGAAATTCTCACACCCATTCTTATAGTAGGCTTTTCTACTCCTAATGAGAATAATTCTCTAAATGTGGAGATCTTAGATCTTTTCACTTTGCAGATAGGTCACACCTCAAAAATTCATACAGATAGGACAAAAAAATCAGTTTTTCTCACTTAAAATTTTTTCGTAATGTCATGTTATCTCAGAACTGTGTAGCATAGTATTTGATGTAGCAGGTTAGGGAGAGATGTAACCAAATCTGTGGCATGGTTGACGGTTACCTTTTAAAGAGATATTAAAAGCATGGCAATATTTTTGAAAATATCAAACCAATGTATACTCTTAAAAAACTTGTATTTTTTAAGAAAATTCTGTATTTCATTTATTTTTACTGTGCCCATCATTAACAGAAATCTGGATTTTTGCCTTACATAAAACCAATTATATTCTTTAGGCACAGAAAGGAAAATTTATGAGTTGATTTGGTTTTTCATATTTTTCCACTTTTGTTTTAAAAGCAAAACCAGAAAAGCAACAAAAGGTCAGTCATTTTATTCATCGTAAGTTTTATTGCTCTGCAAGTTCTGTTCACCAACTTCAAACATTTTAAATTATAAATGTTAACTATTATTGATAATAAAGGAACAGGTATATCTCACTTTTAGAAATATTTTAAGTCTTCTGTAAGTTATTTACTATAGGCATTCTAGATCCCCTATGATGGAAATTTCTAGTTTAAAAAAGATTTACGTAATTTTCCTCCTTAAAATTCCTTCCATAAGACACAATTGTCAGAGTAACCCTCAGATTATCAGCCTAGAATTGGAAAGGCAAAATTTCCTTTCATTTGCAAGAGTTGGAACTGAATTGACCCATCAATTTAAAACACAAAGATAATAATAGCCTGTGTAAAGCAAAATGTATCATCCTAAGGAGGGAAGCTAGTTCCTTGGTAAAGTTAACATTTCCTCGAAAATGGCTAATAAATAAAACCAGTCTTTTGTTTTTAACATTTCCAACGTAATATCATTTTCTTGGAAAAAGCCACTTTTCACATGTGTGGAACATCTAATCATTACAATAAGCTTAATAAAGGATGTTTGCAGAATTCATTCCTGAGTTTGGTTTTAGCCCGTGTCCTGTAATAACCAGGAGAGGTGAACTGGTGTGAGGAGAGGTGATCTGGTGTGTCTGGTGAGAGTTGGAAGAGGTGAGCTCTAAGCTTCTTTGCCATCTGCAATGTTAAGACCATCTGCTAATAGATAACAAAGTTGGTGCATTTAAGTTTTCCATCTTCTTCCTGCCTGGCCACTCCTGGGAGTGAGAGGAGCTGTTGGGAGGGGCTGAGGGGAGAGTCTGGGAGAAGGGTGTGTCCCCCCGGAGGTGTCAGGCTGTGCAGGCACCCAGACCCCATGATGGACGATACTGTGCTGCAGAGGCCAGCCCGGCCCCGAGACATGCCCCTTGTTCCTGTGCAGTTGCAGTGCTGACTGAGTTTCACAACAAAGTGGACATCAAGATTTTTATAAATGTCTTTTTATAAGTCTCTTTTTTTGAACTCTGAAGGCAGAGGTTACTGTGGACCACTGGTTTGAGACCTTCACACTCCCATGGAACAGGCCCCCCATTGACTCTGTAGATACTATTTTAGAAGTGTCCAAAGTAGAACCTTGAGATGGTTGCAGAGCCACAATCCCTCCTTTATGCAACGAGAAATCAATGCCGTTATGAAATGAGAACACAGGCCTAAATGTGCAAGTAGCCGATCTGTGGCTGCAGCTTTCTGGTTCTCCTGTCACCTCCCTGGGTCCCCTCCCTAGAATGCCACACAGATTTCTCCTGGTTTAGAATATGAAGTTACGTTAATCATTTTGAGTATTGATAATCTCAACTGATCAATAACCTCAACTAATTGGATTAAGTGAATAGTTAGTTGTGTCAATTTTTGGTTTTGTTTTGATGGAGCACAGCTGCTTGTGTTTTATGGAATTTAACTTCTGAGTGCTCAGTGGCTTGATGTCAACTTGGTAGAGGGTGAGGGGGTGGAGAGAGTTCAATTTAATCAAATTGATTTTAGCAAACAGCAAAAAATTTGACTGTAATATCTTTTTATCTTGAAAGGATGTTCTAGCTTCTTGAGAGAACCTTCTTACATATTCTTCACAAGCCAAATGGACATTTTGTGTTTGGGAGGTATACACCTTACACAAATAGTGCAGATATTTGTGCATTTTCCTATTAATTTTTAAACATTTGTCCCTGACTCTGACAAACTTCACAATACCAGGTTAATATGGCTGGCTCTGCCTTTATCTTCTGTCTGTCCCCAAAAATGGAAATGCAAAAGAATTTCCTCTTTTTGTACACAAAATAAGTTCCCAAACCAGAAATAGTTCCAAGGGAAATCCAAAGTGGTCTAATTGAAATTTAAGAAGGCTTATTCATTTATCTTTCGAAGTAACAGACTCCCTTCTGCCCAGCTTGAAGACGTGGAAACCTCAGGGATCACAAGGAAACATGTATTTTCCAGAGCAACTTAAAAAAAATCGCAGGAAAATGAGGCCCGAGTTGGCATGGGTGGTCCTGAGGAAAAGGGCAAGTGAGGATTTGGACTGCAGACCCAAAGGCGTTGATCTGCAGACGTCACTGCTGACACCGGGTGGTGGGCATCGTTTCTGATGCCTGTCATCACTTCTGTGCAAGCAGATTTCCACCTGGTGTGACGTTCCTTCTTCCCGAAGGGTTTCCATTTCCTTTCCCAGAGTACAGGTCTACCTGGGATGAATTCTTTCCATTTTTCTAGGTCTGAAGAAGTCTTTATTTCTTTTTTGTTTTCAAAATATATTTTCACTGGGTGTAGAATTATAGGTGGACAGTTTTTTCTTTCAATACTTTGAAGGTGTTGCTTCACTGTCTTTTTTGCTTCGGTGTTTCCAATGACAAGTTTATCATTCTTGTCTTTGCTTCTCTGTACGTAATATATTTTTTTCTCTATTTTTATGATTCTCTCTGTCATTGATTTTTAAGCAGTTTGAATATGATTTGCCTGGGGTGTCGTTTTCTTCTTGTTCTTGTGCTTGGGATTTATTGAGTTTTTTGAATCTGTGATTTATAGTTTTCATCAAATTTGGAAAATTTTTGGTCATTATTTCTTCATCCATTTTTCTCTGCTCCCCCACCCACCCCCCAACTCTATTTCAGATGTACTAGCCTACTAGAAGTTGTCCCAGAGCTTACTGATGCTCTTTTTATACCCTCCCATCTTTTTTTTTTTTTTAAATAATAAATCTTTTTTTTTTTTAAATTTTTTTAATTAATTTATTTATTTATGGCTCTGTTGGGTCTTCGTTTCTGTGTGAGGGCTTTCTCTAGTTGCGGCAAGTGGGGGCCACTCTTCATCGCGGTACGCGGACCTCTCACTATCGCGGCCTCTCTTGTTGCGGAGCACAGGCTCCAGACGCGCAGGCTCAGTAATTGTGGCTCACGGGCCTAGTTGCTCCACGGCATGTGGGATCTTCCCAGACCAGGGCTTGAACCTGTGTCCCCTGCATTGGCAGGCAGATTCTCAACCACTGCGCCACCAGGGAAGCCCCTCCCATCTTTTTTATAAATCTATTTTTCATATTGGATAGTTTCTATTTCTGTGTCTTCAAGTTAATTAATTTTTTTCTTTTAAGGTGTCTAATCTGCCGTTAATCTCATCCAGTGGGTTTTTCATCTCAGACTTTGTAGTTTTCAACTCTAGAAGTTTGATTTGGGTCTTTATTTTTTAAATCTCTTCCAAATGTCTACTTAACAATTTCATCTTTCCTCTAGTTTCTTGAACACACAGATTACAGTTGTCACAACTATGTTAGTGCCCTACTCATTCTGTCATCTGTATCATTTCTGCATCTGTTTGTATTGCTTGATTTTTATTTTCTTGATTATTTTTCTTCTTCTTTGCATGCCTGTGTTTTTTTTATCACCAGGCCAGGTGTTATGAATTTTACTTTATAAGCTGTTGGACACTTCTGTACACTTTGAACTAAGAAACTTTCTACCCTAGCTGGTGACAGCAAGGACTATTCCTGGACCACTGGGAAATTCAGAGATCTTTCCTTTGCTTTTTTTCAGGCGGTTCTTTCCCTGGCCTTGGGTTGTTTCCTCAGGGGACCCTCCGTTGGTCTCCAGAGCAGCTGGCCACTCCGGGCAGCTCTCCCTTTTTGGCACCCTGCCCCACAAACTGCAGCGACCTTGGTCTCCCTGGATCCTCAGCTCTGTCCCCCACCGGCCTGGGGAGACCGAGGGCTCTGCCTGGTTCCCCATCCTGTCTGCAGCCTGAGACCCTTCAGATAATAAAGAAGGGCAAGTGTGGGGCTCACCTCAGTTGCTCCCCTCTCACAGCTTCCTGCTGTCCAGTGTCTGAAAACCATTTTTTAAAAAAAATTTATTTACTTATTTATTTTTGCCTGCACTGGGTCTTTGTTGCTGTGCGTAGGCTTTCTCTAGTTGTGGTGAGAGGGGTTACTCTTCGTTGCAGTGGCGGGCTTCTCATTGTGGTGGCTTCTCTTGTTGCGGAGCAGGGGCTCTAGGCACGTGGACTTCAGTAGTTGTGGCGCACGGGCTTAGTTGCTCCGTGGCATGTGGGATCTTCCCAGACCAGGCTTGAACCCGTGTCTGCTGCATTGGCAGGCAGATTCTTAACCACTGCACCACCAGGGAAGTCCTGAAAACCATTTTTTAAAAATGTATTTTGTCCCAGCTTCTTACTTGTTTCAAAGTGGAGAATAAATCCTGTATATTCCACTTGGTCAACAGTGGAAGTTGGCAATCATTTTTGAAAATGGAATTATACTTTGTCTTTTCTAAAACTCCAACTCAGAGATTAATAGTGCGTTTTGCTGCCCTTTCACAGCCAGGTCTCAGAGTAGCGTATTCCCCTGTGTTCAAAGAAAAATAAAGACAGCCTAGTACCCCAAAAATAGCTTGTTTTAATTTAAAGTGGAACAGAATGAATATTTTTTCCTCAGTGTTTAAGTCTGATTGATCGTAGATAAATTAAAGGACTTTGATATCATCAGCAAAACATTCTTGCCAGCCCAGGGACAAATACAAGTGTTCTTGGAAAAGGTTTGTGGGTGTGCTTAGGGCGTCCTTGTTATTTTCCCTCGCTTTGAATGAAAAAAGAAACTTATTTATTTTTATAGTAATGTTTCCTCAAAGTGATTGTGTAGCAGTGGTAGAACATAACACTCTACATTACAAAGCAGAAACAAATCGAGCTTTGTACTCAGCACAGGGCATGATATCCAAACTACAGAAGTGTTCTTTAACATGGTAAGAATCTGAGTGAGGTTCCTGTTTCCTGACTTATTTTTAAAGTGTGATTGATACCGTGCTCTTTATCAGAGGATAGTCAGAAACTAAGGAAACTGTTTAAAAGACAAACAAACAAAAAAACAACTAACTCCTAGGCATCAGTTTTTTAGCTGGCCAGACAGGCACTACAGCTGTCATCTTTGCTCCTGTAAATGTTCGCTGTGTCTCCTGATCAACTGTGTCCACTTCAGAGGAGCTGTGTGGGGAGAAACATGGACCAGGCACTGAGCAAGCATCGCCATCGCTCCAGGTCCTGCATGATGCCGTGCACTCTGCCGGCTGGCATCTTCCAGCCCGTACCTCAGTTTCCCCGGCCTCACAGAGTGGAGAGCAGTGGGGCTGGGCCTGGGGAGACACACAGTGACTGGGGGAGTGAGCTGTGGTACAGCTGGATTAGGTGTGATGTCGGTCCCCGTGTGTCCGATGACCCATGTGCACTGTCCCTGTGTCCCTGACGCTTGTGATGTTTCTGGGTCCCTGAAGCTTTTCCTCCCCACAATCTCACTAGTGCTTTTTAATTTTTTTCTTGTAAATTTTTTTTCTTGTAAACGATCAGGCCCTGCCCTGATCGTTTTGTCTCTCTCCTCTCTCTTCCCTCTCTGTCTTCATCTCCTGTTTCTCTTAGTTTTTTCCTCTCTTTTCTTTTCCCACCTCTGCTGTATGTCTTGGTGGGATGCTTCACTCTCTCTGTGGCCAGGAACTGGCCAGTCAGCAAAGTTTGCCTCTGGCATTCTTCCTCTTAATCACCCAGCTCTGTATCTGTAGAGAGCCTGCAAGAGCCCGAGTGGTCCACGTCTGCCTGGGACATCCCGGCAGCTCCCTTCTGGGCTCCTGCAGTGTCCCTGATGCTGGCCTTCCCTGCCTCCTGTGTTCCACCCACACTGACCCCTCTGGGACCTATGCTCACTGGACCCCATTGTCTGGTGGCTTAAGGCTGTTAATGGGTTGTAATTAGTGAAGTGAAGAGAAATTTCTGCTAAGGTGGTGTCAGGTCACCTGTGACCCCTGCTGGATGACAAATGTCCTCCACCTCATTTAAACACACACTGTTGTCATGGCTAGGAGACTTGTGCTGACTCCAGATCAGGGCAGTTACTTCTCTGCTTCTGTCAGGCTGTGGTTAAAGGGAAGGCTGTGCTACACTTGGCTTCTAGGCATAATTATGGTGTGTCTTTGCATGCCTCACCTCCCTGGCTTTGCAGATGAATTTCTGGCCACCCAGTGGTCACCCCCTGGATCCCAGTAGTAGTACTTTCTATGGAAGCCTTTTCCATCAGACCCGGGAGACCTCGTCTCATAAGTCCTGGCCAGGACTGTGTGCTCTGTTTTCAGACTGTGGTACAAACATTGTTTGTTGTAGGCAGGTAGGAGGTAAAGCCCTGTGGACATAGAATCATAGTTTCATCGTATATATTTAAGTTGCAAAACAGTCTGTGTGCCCAGAGCTCTGTGGGCATTGCTACACTTTGAAAATAAACAAGTATAGATGTGTATTTCCCAGAACATCTTCAGATTTAAAGGAACCCTAAAATATGCAGGTGAGAGGATTGGCTTGCTCTTGAACTGCCTACCAGCAGCTTTGAATTCTAAGCAGTGTAGACACATCAGGCTCAAATCGTCCATTTGGTAATTCATCCCTGCCTTCATCCCTGTACTCCGTCTCCTGGCAACCCCGCTGCTGTACTATCAGGTAACCACAGACGGGAAAGTTAAGGAAACTTGAACCAGGCCCTTGGGCTTTCGGCAGCAGGTCTTATTAGAAGGTTGCAGGAGATGAGGAGTTCGGGGATAGTTTTCCTGCTCTGGCCTCCTCATTTCTCACCCCCCACTCTGTAACACTTACATGGATCACAGGGAGTTAACATTCAGTGATGGGGAAACTGCCATCAAGCCTTCATCTCTAGTTGAAGACCCTGACTTTGAAAACTAGATTCTAAAATGCACATTGTCATTTTTGGGAAAAAAGTTCTTGTAATTAATTTCTTATGTCAAGTGGTTTACCATACATGTCCTAGATCTACCTGAAGTGCATATAGTCTGCAGTGTGGGTGACCCCAAGGCAGACCACTTCTGTATCGGCCGCCAGCCGGGATCTAACCACGCAGTTCTGCGACGGCAGAACTGAGAATACAGGCCATGGGAAAGGGGGCAAAGTATCTTCCATCCCCTTCTCGTTTCTACTTCAGGATTTTTAGCAACAAGTCCTCATGCTTAAATTACCGTGTGCTGTGCTCGCTTCGGCAGCACATATACTAAAATTGGAACGATACAGAGAAGATTAGCATGGCCACTGTGCAAGGATGACACGCAAATTCGTGAAGCGTTCCATATGTTTTGTATAACCGATTCACTTTGTTATAAAGCAGAAACTAACACACCATTGTAAAGCAATTATACCCCAATAAAGATGTTAAAAAAAAAATTACCATGTGCTGCTAGACCAAAGATGAACAGTGGTCATGGAAACATCTTCCCGCCTCTCAGCGTATCCAGGGTGATGAGCACTGTTCTCAGGCACATGGTGCATCTATGTAGTGAGTTTGAGGTTTTCCCAAGAAGGAAAGGAATATGAGCACATATTAAAAAATTAAAGCAGAAATTTAATTACATGTTACCTTGAAGATAGACTTTACCAAAAAAAAAAAAAAAGCCATCCTTACATAAATGAGCCCTTTGTTAATGTTAGCTCACAGCAAGTTTGTGGTGAAGTGGATGGAGTTCTTAAGGTTGGTTGCTCATTTGATTTTTCTCGTCTTTAGTTTTTTTTTTTTAACCTTTGATTTATTTATTTATTTATTTATGGCTGTGTTGGGTCTTCGTTTCTGTGCGAGGGCTTTCTCTAGTTGTGGCAAGTGGGGGCCACTCTTCATTGCGGTGCGCGGGCCTCTCACTATCGCGGCCTCTCTTGTTGCGGAGCACAGGCTCCAGACGCGCAGGCTAGTTGCTCCGCGGCATGTGGGATCTTCCCAGACCAGGGCTCGAACCCGTGACCCCTGCATTGGCAGGCAGATTCTCAACCACTGCGCCACCAGGGAAGCCCTCGTCTTTAGTTTTAAAAGAAACACCGTAATTTTGAGAAAGTCAAAGTGAAATGTGTGTCCTCCATCACTCTGCCGTCAGTAATTGTCCCTGGTGCCCTCAGTGCATCGCTCGCCACTCCCACCCTGCTCCCACTAGACTCTTTGTGGGAGGTACGGGCCTTACAGGCTCCCTCCTGTATCCCATCTCTTGGGGACTCCTCCACTCTGACATGCGGCCCCCACCATCCCACACTCAGCTGGGTTCTTTCGGGGGGTGGTCCCCCCTCCCCACCTCCCACCCTCCCATCTGGGGCCGCCCAGGGTGCTCTTACTTAGAGTGCAGACTGTCCCAGTGCTGGAAGCTTCCGCAGGGCTCAGGCTTCAGAGAACACAAGCAGGGATCCTCCCATGCAGCCATCATGTCTCCCCTCCCCACCATGTGGGCCGCCTCCTGTAAGGACCTTATTGCCCACTTGTGGCGTCTCTGCATACCCCCATTTCACGGCCAGTCAGTGAGCACATCACATCCTCCCAACCGTGTCGATCTTCCTCAAACCCAGGAAAGCCTGTGCTGATGTTAGCGCGTGTGAATCCCCCCAGCCTTTAATCCTAAAGCAAAACTCCACCTTCTCCAAGAAACTTCTTCTAAGTTCCCCCAAAGAATAGACAGCATTTGGCATAAAAATATCATATATCCAGGCTGGTCACCTGATGGGGGAAAATACTGGCATAAAAATACATGAGTTGTGAATCACTAGTTCCTTATACAAACTGCTTTCTCACCTGGGAAACAGGAGACAAACGGGAGAGTGTTTTGATGAGAGTTGATCGATAAGTTGTGCTGAAGTACAGGTGTCCCCCACTTTTCGAAAGTTCGGTTTATGCCACTTTGTTTTTACTTTTATTTATTTATTTTTTTGCGTTCCCTTTTGCTAACCAAAAGAAATCCAAAGAGGATTTTTGCTTTTATGAAAAAAGGCAAAAATCAAAAATAGCGTTTGTTTTGCAGCGAGCGGTAATAGAGGCAATGCACACCTCAAAGAGTGACACCACCAAGTTCCTTCTCTGGGATCCACACTCAGCATCTCTGCATCAAGTAGCTTTGAACTGTGTGAGCATCTGTGCTTTATCTAGATTTATTTTTGCGCATCCCTTGCCAGATGTGTCATAAGGTAATTGCTTCTTCACTTATGCCATTTCAGGTCAGGAAAGGTTTCATAGAAACACTCTGCTTTTGGATAGTGGGAGAAACCTGTCATCCGTTTTTGCTCATTTAACCGTTAATTTATGCCTAGCTGCTTCATCCAAAATACCCCTAGCACAGTAAGGCCATAGTGAGACCTTGAAGAAAGCAAATGCAACAGTGAGAACAAACCCTAGAACTGGGAAGTAACCTTGCTACCCAGTGGTGACTCATGGTGGTGTTATTTTCATACTGTGAAATGAAGGGCCTTGTTGTGTAGTACAGCATGGGAACCAACAGTTAAATCGGGGGCTGTGTGCTCTCAGCCTGCTGATATATTTGGCACTTGTGAAAGTAAATAGGACACATTTAACTTTCAATATTACTTAAATGGTGATTGCTTACTGCTTTTTTTCTTACTGATATGTTCTACTGTGGTCTTCCTCAAAGAAATCATTCAGTCGAACTTTTTACCTTCACTTCCACTATAGTTAGAAAATTTGTGAGGACGTCATTTCAGAGCCCCAACTGGCACCAACGAAAGTGTTTTTCTCTTTAAAATATTTGGTTAGTTAGGACTTCATTTAAAACCATCACCCCACAAGGAATGTTTGACCATCGCAAGAATCTCAAAGTATTCATCCATTCAGCCAGCAAAACCAGCTTGACCTCTGGGAGGCCGGGCTATGGGCAGGGTGAGGGGATGGGCAGCCTGAAGGCCAGTGCGCACCCTGTGCGTGTGGCCTGGTGGAGTGGGTGAGGAGGCCCGCGGGCAGGCTGCCTGCCCACCTTCCCTGGTGCAGGTGCTCAGAGCCTGGGCATCTGGTCCCCTTGAGCGTTCACAGGTGCTCAGTGGAGGAGAGAAGATGGCATTCGGGCTGATTCTTGAAATATGTGAAGATTCCACTGCATGAAGAAATGAGTGAAGGGTGTTTTCCTGGTCTCACACCCAAGGTGGCCGTTCTCTGAAAGTCCTGAGCACTTCTCCTTTGCCCATCTTTTGTTGCTCCTGAAAAGCTGAGCTCCCAGCTGAGGTGAAGGCAGTCTGTGTGATGGAGACATGGGTGCCTTGAAGGGTAGGCTGTGGTCAGAACTGGGCCATTTAGATGCACTGGAGAAAACACGTGCCTGCCCTTCATTTCTCCTGGTTTGGGGTCAGGGAGCATTCATGGTGGAGGGAGAGCAGAAGGTGTGTCAGGGCGGTTGTTTCTTCTGTATTAATTAGAAGATAATTATATTTAGCAGTTTGCAGTTGCTTCTTCTCAAAGCAGTATAAGGGGCTTTTCTAAGAATTAAGGTAAATGTCTTGGGAAGACTATTCGAAATAACTAGAAGATGTGCTTTTCATCTTTGATTCTGAAATGCCTTTTCCTCCAGACACTGTTTGGGAATTATGGGAATTTCACATTTTCTTTTTTTCTTTTTAGTAAAGGTAGGCACTTGTTTTCATGAAGCAAATTATGAAATGTTTGCCAATTCCTAGAGCTAGGTGAGTTTTGGGAAGGAAAATAGTCCAGCTTTACTTTTTTAACCCATGGATTTAGAATTTCCTTGTGTTCTGCCCCTAGAAGGGACACATAAGCCTCCAACCTGTGGGCCCAGGAGGTGCTAGAGTGGACACAACCCACGGGTGTTGAGCTACAAGACTTGGACTTTTATCTGGAACTTTCTTATATGTTCATGCGATATTTTCCCAGTCAAAATCTGTAAATAGCCAGCTGTTCGAACTCGAACATAGCACAAAAATATGTATTAAGTGTGATGCAGGGGGTGGGCCCACTTTTTGGTGAATGCTACTATTGAAACATTGATTATGATAATAAAAGACTTTCTGTTTCTTAATGAGGCAACATCTCTTTTCCTGGATCTGGACCCTTGTACAGCAAGAGGAACTCAAGGTGGTGAAGCGGAGGCCCTGAGGCCAGTGTGTGCTGGGCCTGGTGGATTCCATATGCACTGTAGCTCCTAGGGACTCAACCAGTCATTCTAAACTAGCTGGAGAAGCATCGCTGAGCGGGTATCCAGCAGGGTCCTGTGGGCCTGTGTGTAGATGTGGAGGCTGGTTCTCTCAGAACCTTCTCCCGCATCACCATTAGCTTGCCACACCAGCTGCATGTGCCTTATAAGATTTCGAAAGAGGGTTTTTATTTTTCCTCCGTTCCCACCTTTCTGTTTTCCAAACCCAGGATGTATTACAATGTGAGCAAATCTAAAAACCCAATACTTAAAATTCCTGATATTTTTATAATATTTTATACTTCTAAAGGAAATACCACATATATTATTCATTCAGCTGTTTAACAAACATTTATTTGACTCTATATATTTAATATTCAAAAGTGCGTGCTGGAAAAAATTGATTTGATTCCCAAGGACAGTTCTGAGAGGTGACTCATCTATGTCATTAGCCACGTTCTCCAGACAAGATGACTTACGTTCACGTTCCTAGTAGTTAGGTGGCTTATCCAGGCACACACAAAGTGGATGCCAGAGGCTGATTGAACACCTCTATCTTTGTAGATCTCAGGCTGTTTCTACTTGACTTCCACGCGTGTCAGTTGTCCTTGATGTGTATATCTGTGTGTACCCATCCATGTGTACGTGTGTGCAACCCCCATACCTACCGACACACCGCACACACTCACGTGCATACACCACACACACATGCCTCCCACTCGCACACATCTTGTGGCAAGGCAGTGTGCAGACAGAGCAGCAGTGTGGGTGGTACTAAGGCGTACTCAAGCCCACGTCTGGCAGATCTGTGGCTCCTAGTCTACGCTCGCAGAAGCCAAGGCCTATGGAGATTTGGCAATTGCCCAGCTTGGTCCAGACTGAGTGAGGTTCATTCTTGGGCTTTCCGAATTCACTGTTGGGTTTAGCAGGTGCTGCTGGTGTGTCCACTGTGGGCTATCTTGGCCTTACAAGCAGGATGGCAGCACTTCGGAACCTGAGGGTCACATCCTTATGGAACAGGTGCTAGTGACAAGGGCCCTTGGGAATGGGGACTGGACTTTGCCCGCCAGGGGTTAGAATGGCAGCTGCATCGTGGCTAAACCCTGGTTCCCACGGACTAACTAAGGCAGAGCAGCTCGGGCTGCTTGTGTAGGTTCCGTCACTCTCTTTAAAGAACTCTACACGGTGGGCGAGTTGCTCTAGTGATGCAGTCCTTGTGACTGAGACGCAGAGAGGAAACTTGCAGATGCCCAGAGGGCATGAGGGCGTCACAGGCCCTCTTGCTCCCCGTCGTGCCTTGTCCCTTAGCACGTAGCCCAGCAGAACCAACAGACACTGGATGAATGAATGAGTGAGTGAATGAAAGGAAGAAGGTGCCCAGCGGGTCACGAGTAATCCAGGGGTCCTAGGGGACTGCATGGCAGATGTGCCTGAGGGATGGTAAGTGGGGGCCCAGCACAGGCCACAGAGTCACAACCTGACCACCTTCGCATGAACCATTGTCTCCCCTCAGACCCTAGGCTGCTGTGTCCAGGGTCAGAGGGGGATGTGTCCCTGTGGCCGGGCCTTGCCTTGTTTCAGGAATCGTCCCCACTCACAAGGGTCCCTTGGCCGTGAGGGCACCAGGTGGGAGCTGACTTCAGGACACATCCCACTGAATATTGGCCACACCCTCCTCACATATAAAATGCACTTTTACCTGACTTCTGCTCATGATTTGTTTTAGGCAGCATAAGGGTCCCCCAAAGACATCCACCTCCTAATCCTCAGAACCTGTGAATATTTTCATGGCAAAGCACAGTTAAGGTGGCTCATCAGATGACCTTAAGATAAAGAGATTATCTTGGCTTTTCTGGGTGGGCCCATTATAATCCCAGGGATCCTAAGGTGGAAGAAAAAAATCAGGAGAGAGCCAGAGAGATGGAGCTCAGTGAGAGAGGCCTGATGCCACGTTGGCCTTGCAGGTGGAGGAGGGGGGTGGCCTTGGATACTGGAAAAGGCAGGGAGACGGGTTTGCCCCTGGAGCCCCCAGAAAGGGATGCGACCCTGCCGACACCTCGATTTTAGTTCAGTGAGGCCAATGTTGGGATTCTGTCCTCCAGGACTATAACATGATACGTTTGTGTGGCTTTAAGCCACTTCGCTTGTGGTAATCTGTTACTGCTGCCAGAGGGAACTGGTCCATAGTCCCAGGCTCTGATTCAGTGCATCCATGTGGCCCCAGCTTCAGTGAGGGAGGCCTGTGGGTCTGAGAGAAGCTGCCTCCATATTTCCCAGCCTGGTGGTTTCAGTTTTCAAGGAGGAAAGCCCAGCTCCGTGTTGCGATGTTGAAACAACATGGTCTGTACTGCAGAGACAGGCATATGCAACGTCTCCGTGGTGCACTTTGCCCAATTTCTGTTCTGTTCTCAGAAGACAAGCGTCCAGTTGGAGAGTTCCCAAGTAAGTCTTGGCCCAAAAGCAACATTTTACTGACTTGAAACAGGAAAATAATTTTTAAAGTCTCCCTGGTGAACAAAGATGGCTTTGTGTGTGGTACTAGCCTGAGTCGACCACGTGCCCCCCCATCATGTGGAGCACGTGTTCCCTGTGTTGGTATAAAAAATGTGCATGAGATCCTTCCCTTTGGAACACAGGGAGATTCTCAGCCTTTGGCCCAAGACAAGTGGTACTGCTGGCCAGTAACGGAGATATACTGCCACGTGGCCTCTGCTCTGTCAGTCATGTCGGGTTCAGAGATTAGTAAGGAGGGGTCCCCATGGGGGCCCGAGGTGCCCCTCCCACTTGGTGGTGCAAAAGGACAGTAGCCTGGTGAGCAGTAGGTGCAGAAGGGGTAGGGGCAAGGTGCTTTATAGAGCGGAAAGGTGTGATTTCCTTAAAAGCAAGCTGTTCTATGCCAGGTTGAACCATTTTCAAACTGAGCACATTGAGGCCTGATGAATGGGGAACTAAGGGTGAGAGGTGTTGGCCGCCTGGGAGGTGAGTACGAGTCAGCATTCTGAAGCTCCGTAGTGGCACTTTCCCCCAGAGACTCACCCAAGACCCCGTCACAGCAGCCCTGAGTACACAGCCAAGCTCATCTCTGCACCCATTCCCTACCCCCATGGTACAAGCATTGTCACTGTTATCTCCACTCTGCAGATGGGGACACAGGCTCAGATACACGCCTGGCAGCACAGCTCGGAAGTGCTGACCCTGGGGTTGAACCCAGGGTCTGGGGAGCTGCTGGCTGAGGGGCCTCAAATCCCAATGTGTAGGACAGTGTGAGGGCAGTACATGTGGCCGGTTCCCCAAAGCATCTCTGTCCCCCTGGGGTCATGGCACACACTGGACTGCCTTCCCCAGCTGAGGGGAGGCTGTCACTCCCAAGAGTTTTCTTTTGTTCAAGTTAGTTACCTAAGAGGAGATACATTTTCCTTTCACCCAGAATGACGCCCCGAACTCTCCTCCATAAGGGGGACAGCATGAGGATAGTGCTGTCACTAAAGTTATTCAAATACTGGCGTTAGATTAAATGTGTGGACTTTATTTCTGTAAAAGCACATAGGCTCTGCTGTTGTTGAAATACTAGGAATAAAATAAAACTGAAAAATAAAAAATTAAATAAGGTGAGAAATAGATGTTAAAATAGTTAACCATGTATTGGTATTTGAAATAAAGTGAATTTTATTAGGATGGGTAGGAAGCCTCCTGAATGTTCCAGAGTGGGCTGCCTGACACACCTTCTACTCTACACTAGACTCAGTTTGCATTGTTGGGGGGTCCAGATGAAAGCCCTTTATGGGCGTGTCCAGCGCGGGTGGTAGCCAGAGCAGCTGAATCGGGTTTTGTCACCATGATCTGGAGACTGTTCTCTTGTTAGGTGTTTGTCATCCAGCCCCTGTGGCCCAGGAGACCTGGAAGCTGTCTCACCAGACTGGAATCACATATTGCAGGAAGTAAAAAAGCCTTTTTTCTCCTGCTGATTGGAATCTTCTTGTTGTTCTGTGCTGCCCTCCTTGTGCCCTTGGCCTTGCTGCGGGATGTCCACAGACGCGGGCGGCGGGTCGGCCCCTCTTCATGACAGTGACCGCTCAGAGGTGTCTCCTGGGCCTGGGGGTGCCTGTCCCAGCTTTCCTGGCAGCAGGGGGATTCCTTGTGCCACTGAGGAGCCTAATATACACAGGTGTGTGTTTGGTGAATTCTTTTCTGAAAGATAACATTTCCAAGTTACTAAAGTTTCAAGAGCCACTGAAGGAGTGAGAGGCCTTTCCAAGGCGAGTTTGAATTACTGCTGCTGCCATTTCCACCCAGGGGGCATTGTCCTGAGGCCCAGTTGGCCCATCCCAGGGGGCAGCAGGCAAGTTCCAGGCAGAGGACACCTGTCCAGGTCACGTGTGGCTGCAGCCATGCCCAGGATGCCTGCCTCGCCACAGGGGCACATCCCCAGTGGAAAGAACCGGAGTGGTCTGAAGAAGGGTGAGTGCTCTCTGATGTCGGCCAGACTCAGCTTGTGCAGGAACAAAGGCTCCCTGGCCAGCACCCTGCTGTGGGAACCCCCATGTGCTGGCCCTGGCTGTGTGTGCGCACAGGGTCATGACAGAGCCGTGGCTGTGTGGATGAAAGAGACTGTGACACTCAGCGCCTGTGCTTTGGCTGCGAAACAAACCCTTTTCACAGGTCAAATTTTTCCCAGCGGATTTCATGACACACTACTTCCGTTAAGGAATAAAATGTCTCAAGAAATATTTCCAGGCAGTAATTTTAGTGCTGGTACCTACCTGGCAGTCTTTGGGAAAATAAGTATTACTATTAATAGTGGTAAAGATAATAACATATTGCTAAAACCAAAATCAGGAATCAAATTCAATGGTATTTAGATTGTTAGAGGCATAAGCAGAAATCCAAAAACATTAAAAATTTTTTTGTTCCTATTTACAAGCCCTTTCAACCCCAAATCACTGAAGTGGATTGAGGGAAGGGTCTGTCTCTCCCCCATCTCAAGAAGCTATGTTGAAATCCCAAAGTCGTCATTGTTACGGGTTTAGAATTGGGCCAGAGGTGACCAGTCGGCAGGCCTTCCCACAGTGGGGCCTGTGTGACAGTCACGTCTATGGCACCCAGGCCTCATGAGGTGGGCTCAGCAGTATGACGGTGATTTGGTGCTGGGATGGTGGGAACCCCTGGCTGATTCAGTTCCTCCGAAGGGGTGTGCTTCTTAACTTTGCACATTTGTGTAGCGACAAAAGATTCTTTGAATGTAACTTACTGTAACCTGCTTGATTCCCCCAAGAAGAAAAAGAAATTTTTTTTTCTAAATAAAGATGGGCGAGAACATCTATAATTTAGCAATTCCCATTTCTTAGCATTTTTGCCCCCAATAATCTAAAATTGGAAAGCATGGGTTACTTTAGTTTCAGGCCTTCCTTCTATGCGTGTTTTTGGAGCAACTCTCCTCTCTTCCAGCCGTGAGTCAGGGCATAGGTTTAACCCCCTCTGGTCCTCAGCATCTTCCTCCTTAAAGCGGGAGTGGCACCCCCTCACAGGGCACTGCAAACATGACTGGTGACAGTGACTCTGCGGTGGCCAGTGGGGTCTGGCAGCCGTGGCACAAGGAAAAGGGGACCATCAGCAGCATGGCCAAACTCACCATGTCTTTACCCAAAGAGGGGATTAAGTCAATTCTGAATTCCAGCATTGTTGATCATTCTCAGAAAATTATTGGGTGAAATCAATTTCCTGAGATACTGTTGCCGTTACTGCTTTACTGGAGAAAATTGGGATTGGACTCCCAAGCTGTGAATTCCAGAGGTGTCTTACGTCCCCACACAAACTGCTTCAAAAGAAATCATGTTGCCAGAGCATAGTTTGATCCATATTTTAACATCCCTTCCGTTCCAGGGGCTGAATCTTCTGAAGGACAGGGCTTGCTTGAGGTCGTTCACTGTGCTTGTCATGACTGAGGGACATTTGCAATAAATCAATTATGGAGAAATGTTATTGCAGTGATTCTTTTAGAGAACTTTATATAGAGACTAGGTTGCTTGCGTGATTCCTCATTCTGCTTGGCCGGGGGGAACCCAGCGTGGTATTAGTCAGAGAGTGACCCAAAGGTCAGTGCTTTTCAATGAGCCTCGGGAAGACTCCCGGCAGTGCAGTGGGAGCAGACAATCACCCCCACCGAGTGGGAAAAATCTGTCTACTTCTCTGGCCCTTAGTCCCCTCAGAATGTCAAATGAGAGGGAGGGACTTTGTCATCAATGAAGCCTTCTCACTTTCAAAATTCAGATTCAGAGGAAGCAGGGGGCTCTGGGGAAATGGGGGCCTGAATCTTTCTCCTCTCCAACCTGCATACTGGAGCAGTGGCCACAGGTCTCTGTGCATCTGGACCGACCTTGGTCCATCTGGGTCCGTGCAGAGCACTGGCTCAGGCTCCTGCATAGGCCACAGGCACTCGGAGAACAGCACTGGGGTGGGTGCCACAAAGGAGAGTGAGTGTCTTGGAGAAAGCCTGGGCCTGCAGAGGGCTGTGGGCCTTCAGTGGGGAAGGTGGCCGTTGGTGCATGCAAGGGTGACCTGACGCTGTGGCCTCCAGGGTGCTTTTCATTTGCCCCTGAGGCTGGGAGAGGCTGCCAGCGGGAGCTTGGGTGAACTTCATGCTCACTGCTCTCTTGGGGGCCGCTTCACTTTCCGCAAGGCGGGCACCTGCCATCATTTTAGAAAGCAGAGCAGAGCCCAAACATGCTAACCAAGAATAGTAACCATTCCTTCAAAGGGGCCTGGCCGCCAGGGAAAGGAAAATGGTTTGAGCAGAGGGAACTCATGCCCAGAGAAACAGCTGCTGAGGAAGGCTTGGGACCATAAAGAATGACTCACAGTAACTCAGGGAGCAGTGAGCACCCAGAGGAGTGAATTGAACAAGAAGGGCTCAAAGCCTGCATGAAGATAACTGCAGTATCTCTTTGAAGGATGTAAGCCAGCAGGAGGCTTCCTGTGGCCGTGGGTGGGAGAGTGAGTTCTCCAAGAAGAGGGTGCATGTGTGCTGTGTGGTTCTGCCTGCAAGGTTCTCTTGGAATTGAATAAAATGGCCTTAGAGTTTATAATGCCCCAATATAGCCAAGACATTTTTAAAAAGATCAAACAGGAGGGACTTTTCGTACAGTTAGTGGAACCAGGGCTGCAGCATGAAGTTGACTGTGACTTGCAGGGGTGCAGAGGTGGCAGCAGGAAGCACCCAGTGTCACCCAGAGTGCCAGCCGGGGCCCTGCCATGGGGCTGCCTCCACCCGGGGTTGGGGGCTCCCAGTGGTGGGGCTGATCCAGCACACTGTGCAGTGGGTCCCAGTGTCAAGAGTGTGGACATGGAGAAAGATATGATAAACCCCAAATGCATGATATTATATGTGAGAATTTTAGAGTGGGTGCTTAAGTTCCTTGGGAAAAGGATTATTTAATAAACAGTGTTTATACAATTGGCTGTCTGGAGGAAACAGCCTTGGACCCTCAGGTTGTACTATATAAAAATGAATATCAGTTCATTTGAACACTTGAATACTAAAGAAGAAAAGAATGCTGCACTCCCCAACAAAAAACAAAAAAGTAAACGTCCAGTCTAGGGGCACAGGGGACTTTCTTAGCCAGGCCTAGAAAACTCACACATATTTAACTATATAAAAATTTAAAACTGTTATATGACAAAAATATACTATAAGCAAACATTAAAAAACATAATTCTTTAGAGAAAAATATTTTCAAGGTAAAATAAAAAAGATTAATATTTTTAATATAAAAGCTCTCACAAATTAAGCTGTCAAGAAGGAAGCAAACAATACGATAGGAAAAACGGTGGGAAAATAGGCAGTTTATTCCCAGAAGAACAGGTTAAATGGCCTGGGAGTCAGACAGGAGCAGTAAAAAGGTAAGGTGTCCTGTCTGCCTATCAGGTGGCAAGGAGAGAAAAGAAAGAAGCACTTACTGTTTGCAGAAACAGGGCGGCGGGTACTCTTAGGTACCAATGGAGAAGTATGTATTGTTGCAGCCTCTTAGGAAAAATTGTTAAAAACACCAGACCCCTCCCAGCTTTAAGGCATTGCCTGAAAAATGTGAGTCATCCTGCCTGTTTCATGAGAATGTCATACCAACCAGTGAATGTAGAAGAAATTACCTTGAAAACTCTAAAAGTGCCCCCGAAGTATTTTACATGCTTTACAAATGGGCAGTATTATTATTGGGATAGAGTCTGATCCCGCATCCTGATGTCTGGTGAGCTATTTTGAGACTGTCCCATGAAACTCAGAAAAGATTGCTGTAGAAATGATTTGTCCAAAAACAAAAGTTTTATAACTCACCAAGAGGTTTCTAATTGGTCATGTTCTTTTAGGTGTCATTTTGCTGTCACAAGCTAGTACAGCTCCTGGGGAAAATTCCTTTCTTCTGGGTATGCATTGTGGCATTGCAGTGAATAATTGTGTGGTCCCAGCATAGTCCAGTGGGGGCTGGGAAAGTCAGCATCCAATCTTCGTTCTAAAGAAGACAGAGGCCCCGTAATCCAGGGTGAGTACCGCCAGCATCCTCTGATGTTTAGTATGAGATTCCGAATCCATTAGCATGTCTCACCGAAGGAGCAGCTGTTTCAGTTTAGGGTGGAAAGGAGACACATTCTGGACGTTATGCAACAGATTTGGGTCGGGTGTCTGCTGCAGATTTTGCCATTTCTGTTTTAGTGCTGAGTTCTCACCCACGTAATTTTTAAAATATGTTGGTTCTGTAAAGGTTTACTTAATAACCCACCTTCCTGAATGTCCATCCTGGGTGCTATGAAGTGGTGGTCCTCCACCTGGAGCGACTTTGCCCCCAGGAGGAACTTGGCTGGTAGGATTTGTGGGGAGGGGCTGCTGCCCCTCTTGGGTGGGGGCTTGGTGCTGCCCAAGTCCCACAGTGCAGATAGCCCTCTGCAAAAAGAACGATCTGGCCCCAAACGTCAGTGGCGCTGAGGCTGAGAAACCCTGCTTTAAAGCCATTATCTCTCTCATTCTGGACTTTTCCCTTCTCTGCCTGTTGTGTAATTGCTGCGGACCAGGGTTCTTGGCCTCCCTAATCAATAGAAATTGATCAGAGGCCAGACAAGAAATTCAGGCAAGGCTTTATTGGGGCCCCTGCTGCAGCAGGGGGGAGCGAAAACAAACAACAGGATCGCTTGCTTGCTCCCTCCCTGAGGGGGTGTGAGCTGGTTCCTTATATTGGGTGAAGGTAGGGGTGTGTCCAGGGGTCGGGCCGGAGCGGTGGCTTAGGTGGTTTGCCCACCCCTTTGGTGGTGTTGTGTGCAGGGGGCATGTGCAGTACCCTGCTTTTGCTCTCCACCCCGTTTTTGTTCCTGGCTCTTCAGAAGTGGCAGTTGGGTTTTTTGGTCTCTTTGTATCTTGTTGTCCAGAATTTGCCCCAACTGTACATGCATGCAGTTATTTTTAGTTCGTTATGGTTTCTTTGTATTTTGTAGCTAGAGGAGAGGTTTGTCCAGGTGCATGCATTGCAGCACTGCAGCAAAGGGTCCCAGGCCCCAGGCGTGTCTCATAATGAGTGTATATTAAATTTGGAGTAGTTTCAGAGTCTTGATGGGTCTTTTTAAAGTGCTGTGAAAATTGTCCATCTTTGTCTCTCTCTCTCTTCATCCCCACACACTCCTTCATTTGTCCACGATCTGAATAATGGATCCATGAAGGGTTTTCTCATCCCTAAGGCATCAGGCCTTGGCACGATGATTATTCCACGAGATTCTTGGATCTCTTGCTGCCACACTCCCATTTAGGGCTTGCCTCACTGCATCCTGTTTTCTCATTTGTTCTGTTTGCTTAAAAAAGCTTTAAAAAGTGTTGAGCAGCTCTCCCCTTCGAGGGCCAAAGGAGTACTTCACTCGGGCCATGCTTGGGAGGCCTGAGTCTAGTTGGTTTGCGTGTTTCGTGAGTTCTCTGGGCTTCTCTTTTTCTTAAAAATGTTCTGTGGATCTTTCTAGATACTTTACGTTTGACCCTACCTCGATCTTGAACCATTTGGAGGAAAGAACATGCATTCACCTGCATGCATCCCGATATTTCTGGCCAACTTTTTTTCTGTTTAGTAAATGAAGCACGACTTTAGTTGGAGCTTGCCTTTCTTATCCAGGGGGATGTTTTACCAACAGAAGATGTGATAAACTGACAGGTAGACCTGAAGCAATTTGATGTTTGGAAAGAGCTCTCTCTTTACAGGGATAGTTGTTCCACGTCAGAGACATTGTATGGAATGTTGCTAACCACGCGGTCTTATTTTCTCTATGATTCTACATTCAGCGCTGCCCATACAGGTACCCCATTCACTTAACTGTTCTGAACAATCACACCGTCTTTCTAAGTTAAGAAAACAAAATCTCAGCTCTTGCTTTAATTACAAACCACAGATTAAATGTAAAATGTATAATACTTTCAAAACCAGACCTCCCCCAGGGCTTCATGGGCCCCCGAGTCAGACAGATTTGGTCCTCGCTGTGCCCCTTTCTGGGTGTGACTTTGGACAGGTCAGTCTGTCCATCCGTAAGTGAGAATGTAGTGTGAGGACTGTGTGTAAGCACTCTGCGTGCTGCCTGCTCCATGTGAGGGCTGCACTTAGCGGGGGTACGTACCTATTGTTTTGTTGCTCTGATTATTAAGATGATGCTGATGTGTGGGCGCTGACGGGGATTTGGTGTCAGCCTCCAGCTGGCGTTGGCTGAAAGCCTTGTCCCAAGCCGTTAAGCATTCGTGAACCTTGTGCAGGTGGCCCACTCCTGGAAAACATTTCCCCGTCTTTCAAGAGACTGAACTCTCCCTTAGCCAGGCAGGAAATGTGCTTGAGTGGAAAACAGGTCTGGAGGGGGAGGAAGAAGGGCCAGGAGTGTTTGGAAAAGTGAGCTTTGATCGTAACAGGTGTGCCGTATTCAGGTTTGTGCCACTGAAGGTTGAGGCCCCACAAAAGGAAATAAAAATACAGTGACTGTGAGCACACATTCCATGACTGTTTGTCCAGATGTGATCACTTGGCAGTGGAAAGTGTGGCCCCTGGACTCCTGCCCGTGGTGGTGAGCAGGCACCACGAGACCTTGGGCACATCTTCATCCTGGGCTCCCAGCCCCCACTCTTTGCCCCGCCTGCCTGCCCAGCCACCCCCCGCCGGCTTCCCCTCCTCGGCATTCCCTCCCTCGTTGCTTCCGTCTGAGCTCACGCTGTTTCCTTCTAGCCAGCTCTCTCCCTGGTAATCACCATGACAGTGCCCGTGGTCGGCATCCTGTCTCCTCCATGCGTGAACCCTGAGTGCCTGTCTTTATCTACCTTGGTCTTTGACGCATCTCCCACCCCATATGCCCATCAGCATCTTGGACTCAGCATTGCTCACAACTGGACTCTGTTCCATCCCACAGCACACCCACTCCTGGGTGAGGTCAGTGGCTCCCACATTCCAGCCACCAGGGCTGGAGACCTGGGCACCCCGTGCCTGACTTATCTGATCATTCATGGAGTCCAGTCACATTGATTGTACAGTCAAACTCCCATGCCTGGTCTTTCTTTACTGTTTCTGTGTCTGAGTCTGCTGATTTCTTTTGCTGTGCCCTCCCTTAGCTTTGGTTTGGGCATTGCCCTTTTAGCCTCTCCCTAAATTCCACTCTTTAGTATAAGTAGTCTGCTTGGGGTGGGTGGGGTATGGGTTAGGCTAAGATTTTTTTCATCCTTCAGGAGCTAAAGTCAGATGCCCCCTCTTCCAGGAGGCACTCCCTGACTGCCTAATCAAAACAAGTGTTCTTCTCAGCCCTGAATTGTACTTAAAACACAAGTGAGGGAATTGTACTTTCATCTTTTTTTTTTTTTTAATTTTTATTTATTTATATTTATTTTTGGCTGTGTTGGGTCTTCGTTTCTGTGCGAGGGCTTTCTCGTTGCGGCAAGCGGGGGCCATTCTTCATCACGGTGCGCGGGCCTCTCACTGTCGTGGCCTCTCTTGTTGCGGAGCACAAGCTCCAAACGCACAGGCTCAGTAATTGTGGCTCACGGGCCTAGTTGCTCTAGCGGCATGTGGGATCTTCCCAGACCAGGGCTCAAACGTGTGTCCCCTGCATTGGCAGGCAGATTCTCAACCGCTGCGCCACCAGGGAAGCCCTCATCTTTAATGCCTTGTTTTCAAGTGGATTTGCTCAAACCTTAAAAACCCTCTATCTCTTCTTTCTCTTTCTCATTCTTTCCTGCCCATCCAAACCCAAGACACACTCCTTTGTTTGTTGGTCTTGTTGGGGGAGAGACAAGTTTAAGGGAGGGAAAAATCAAGGGAGGTGAGTGAGATGTGCCTTGTTTACCCCTGCACACGCATTGCCAGCACCTGAGCAGGGTGTGGGCATGGTGAATGGTGGGAGGGCTTTGGGGAGTTCCCGTGTGTGGTTGTGAAACTTATATGCAATTGAATTAAAGGGAGCATTTTTGGAACATGAGAAAGTATATGGTAAAATATGGCCACGTAAAGTTGTTAGATAATGTAAGGGCCAGAAAATCAAATGTGTATCCAAGTTATAAGCATTTCAATCTTCTCATTCATTTCCTAAATTACTGAGAAATGGAAGAGGCAAGTGTCTCCAACAGCAAGATGCCCTGGGACGCTGGTTCCATGCATGTGACATGGGCATTTCATGGACACATTTAGAACTGTGGGCAGCCTGCCTCCTGGTCACTAAACTGGAATGGTCGTGTCACATTACAAGGGAGGAGCCACCTGCTGTGGGTGGAGTCAAAAATGGGCGTGCATCTTCCTCTCCCTCCTTCCTTCAGGCGGGAGGACTCTTACGTTCATGAATCCATAAACCAGGTTGGAGATCAGGGACAGTGACAGCCCAATTATTGTTGGGACTGTCTTTGTACAAGGAGGGGCAGTGGGTCACTAGGGATGTTAAATGGTTTCTCAAATTTGGAATCTGTTGTCACCTTAAAAAAATTTTCTTTTGCTGTTTGGGAAAATGGTAATCCAATAACCCAAATGAAAATTTCTTTGAAAACAACGCATTGAAGATAAAAGTAAAATTCCCTCAATTCTGCAAGTGCCTTTTTCTTTTTAAACTTTATCAATTTGTTCGGTTTTATTCCTTGGCCACATCATGTTACCGAGTCCAAGCTCATAATGCTCGCGGCACTACCGGACAGGCCAGTAAATTGAGAGATGAGCTGCTGGGGCAAGGAATAGTGACGTTATTTCGAAAGCCAGCAGAACAAGAAGGTGGTGGACTCCTGCCCCAAAGAACCATCTTGCTGAGTTAAAATTCAGACTTCTTTTATACTAAAAGGGGAAGTAAAGTCAAACATTTCCTGGTTCTGGTCAGCCTCCAGAGGGGATGTGTTAATTTCTCCTCCCTGTAGTCATTCACAGGTGGGCCTGGTCAGGATGTTTCCTGTGAGTTAAACAAAGGTATTTTAGCTTAAGGCTCAGTACCTGGGAGGCAGGGTTCCCAGAGATGGGCCATTATGTATAATTTAAGCTTATAGGCAATGTCCCTTTAGTGATTAACTTAAAGCAAAAGCAATAGAATACAGAAGTTAAAGAAACAGATCCAATATGGAGTCAGATTTGTTTTCCCCCCCAATACAATTGGAGAGATTTATAAATACATTGTTGAAAACCCTTAGCCATTGCAGAGACAGTTTCAACACTGGAGAGGGATCATGAGTGAGGCTGAACTGGTGGGAATTCTGATGCATTTCAAAAAATAAATCATTAACAGAACATTTCTGAGCAGGAGTCCTTGAACCCTGCATTCATGAAGAGCTACATGAAAGTAACTTCAGGCAAAAACCTGCTTTCAACTGCTTAAAATAATTCCTGTAAATTCTGTAAGCCAGCTACCTCCTCTTATTGGAATTGTTTACTTAGTAACTTTAAAAACATAACTAGTACAAATAAATAGTTTGTCAGCCTAAATAACTGACCAAAAATGATGAATTAAGGGATCTTAAAATTCTGTTTACTGCTTGTCTTTAAATAAAATTTGTCACTAGTCACTCTAATATTTCCTTATTCCTTCACCCCCCACATTGTGCTGTTTTGCACAAAAAAGGCTCAGATAAGAACTTCAAAGCTCAGCAGGACTAATTATAAATGGTGTTAATTGATTTTCCCAGAAGAGGAAAGCTAATCATTAGAAGCCTCTTTTGGCCTAAGAACAGATCTTGGAAATTATCTGTTTAACACTCTGGTTTTACAGTTGAGCAAACAACAGGCCAAGAGGTGAGGGGTTTGGCGCAGAAAAACCAGTGGCAGTGCTTCCCTAGAAAAGACATGTTTTTGCCTGTGGCCTTCTAAGGGTTCTTTCGAACAGAAGGCATTTTTATCAGGACCCCTTTCAGCTTGGACCCCTCCCCCATCCCCGCCCCCATCTCAGAAGAATCACACTTTTTTCCACCAATGACCCTGAACTCTTGGATTGACACTCTGGGGCAGACCCCTCAGGACACCTGAGCAGGGTACTTGGTGATGGCTGATTGCAAGGGCGGTTGTCATTCTCGTGGAGGGTCCATGCTCCATGCTTGTAATATGTATGATGTGGCCCATATTTCAAGACTACACGTTTTCAGGTTTCCCCACATTTTAATATGTTATGCATACCTTCTGTTGGGCTCCCACTTTGTGAGGAGAGGGAAGTGTGTTTGGATTTTAACCAGTCTTGCTCTGCGTTCTTTTCCTATGAGGTAGTCTTTTCTCGGTGTGCATATTCTAAAGCTGAGTGGGAGTTTTCCAGTTGCTGTGCCCTGAGAGGACTGAGATGCCTCTGACTCCTGCTTCTGTGCAGAAGAAGGGAATTGTGCGTATTAGTTTTCTACTGCTGTGTGATGAGTTACTATAAACTCAGCAGCTGGAGACAACTCAGATGTGTGCTGTCACAGCTTCCGGGAGCAGGCGTGCAGGCGCGGGTTGGCTGGGTGCTCTGCCCTGGGTGTTACCCGCTGCAGTCCAGGTGTTGGCCTGGCTGTGGTCTCGTCCTCCTCCAGGCTCGTTCAGGTTCTTGGTGGAATTCAGCTCCGGTGCTGGTAGGCCTGGGGCCCCGTGCTCTTGCTGGCTGATGGCCAGGGCCACTCTCAGCTCCTGGCCCTGGTCATGAGGCCCTTCCATTGCTCTCTACACTTTCATGTCTGACTTACTGTCTCTGGTTTAGGCCCAGTTTACAGGGTTCCTGTGGCTCCATCAGGCCCACCTGATGATTAGCTCGTAGCCCACTGACGGGTCACCTTCATTACACCTGCGGGAGTGACTCCTCCCACATTCACAGCCCCCACCTTACTTGGGGGCCGGGGGTGGGGCGCTGGCAGGGGCTTGCACACCAGGGCTGGGGATCTAGGGGATGTCTCAGAATCCTGCCACCACATGGGGCAGCACCTGTGCTTAGAAGGAATATCTCGGGGGCAAACTACACAGGGCCACTTCCTAAAATTGCTGGAAACAAATGCATAGTGTTGAGGACTGGGTGATTTTAAACCTTGCATCTCAGGTGGATCCCCTGGTCCCTGGAGGAGTGCAGGCACCTGCCTGGTGGAGGTTAGAATTCTGGAGTTTGCAGGGAGGCCACAGGTGGCATACACTCCTGAGACTTTTCCTGTGGAGAGGAGGGGTCATGTGTCCTGTCCACCCTAGACTGCATCCACCATGACCTGAGGAAATAGAAGCCGGTCCTAAATTGTTTACCTGCTGCTTCTAAAATCAGTGTTCTTAGGAGGCCAGTGTTGCCGTATGGTGTCAGTGGGACTTACATCTTTTCTCTGCGGTGCTTTTCCAGTGCACAGACACGGGGCCATGTGGGACACAAGCCTGTGGAAGAGTCTCCTGGTGTGATGCCCTCTGTCACCTGGTCCTCTGCTGCTCTCCCCCTTCCCATCCCTGCAGGCTGGGAGCCGCTCCTTCCGGCAGGAGTCATGGGAATTGAAGTTATTGGGTGCTAGTCTGCTCAGGCTGCTGTGACAGCACCACAGACTGGGCGGCTTAAACAACAGAAGTTTATTGTCTCACAGTCTGGAGGCAGGATGTCCAAGATCAAGGCATTGACAGGACTGGTGTCTCTGGGGGCCTCTCTCCTTGGCTTGCTGATGGCCGTCTTCTCCCTGTGTCCTCACATGGTCTTCCTCTGTGCATACACATCCCTGGTGTCTCTCCCTCTCCTTATAAGGATCAGGGCCCCACCCTATGACCTCATTTTGACTCAGTCACCTCTTTAAAGACCTTATGTCCAAATACAGTTGCTGAGAAAAGGAGGGCAGCTTATATCTAATATGTATGTTATAGGTAATATATCTATTATATATGTATAGACATACACATGTAATATGTAATATAGTATATATAAGTTATACAGTGTATGTTACTATATAACGTATATGATATACATATAATAAAAATAAGAGTAACGCAGGCCAGGCAGGGCCGTTGCAGGGTTGGTGTAGGGTCCACACTCAGTGCTGGAGCTCCTGCTGGAACAGTCAACTGGACTGTGGGGCTTCAGTGAGGAATTTTTGTCTGTCTGTCAAGGTGATGCTGTTCTTCCACACGTGACTCCTGAGTCTGGGTTTTAAGGGTCCTGCTGCTTTAGGAGTTCCTGTGAGCTGCAGGGCCTTTCTCTTTCAGGCATCCTGGAGCTGCTCTGCTGCTGCTCCCTTTGCTTTCCATGGCTGGGACGGGTCCTCCCGCCAGGATGGTTGGTCACCGAGGTCTCCTCATCCATTGCTGTGTGTTTCCAGGGGCCTGTGCGGGGGTCTCCTTCGGGCTCAAATGTCTCCATCAAAGTTACTGTTTTCAATACATGCTCTGCTGGAGTGGGCAAGCTAATATTTTAAGATTTCAAAGCAGATGGAAACTGACTTTATTTTTGATGAGTTCTGTAAATGGAATGTAGTGAAGATAAACAACCCAGACAGTGTCACGCCCCGCCTCCTCCGGCCCGGCCATCCCTACCTCCTGCCTGTCCCCAGGGCCAGTGTAGGACCACCGGTCTCCTGGCAGCTGCTGTCACACTGGGGCCCGTCCAGCTCACTGTCAGCGTGCACTGCCCACCTCAGTGACCGCACAGCGAATTAGCTTTTGGAAACCTTCTTCTGGAAAGGACAGGGCCTTTCAAATTCCTCTGTACTTTCTGTGGGAAGCCAACAAAGTGTCCTGATAAGGAAGAAAGACTAAAGAGCTAATGTTGCAATGATAGAAAGTCAAGGTTTGATCTTCAGAAGAGGAAATAGGAACATACTTAAGTGATGTTTCATTTGTCACTCATCAAGGATGTCTGTCCACTGGGAAGAAGTCAGACTGTGACAGTGAGCGGGCAGCGCCCTTGGGCTCGGGCTAGGGGACTTGTCACAGCTGGAAAAGGATGCCTCACCTGAACAGCACCCTGGCCTTGCAGGGAGGGTTGGGTCCGGAAGAATACCTTTGATTCTATAGCCCCCAGGGGGTGCTATCTAATGCTTTGGTCTCGCCTTGAATTTATTTTTGAGGACAAAGTTGTATCTAATTTATCTTTGTTGGCCCTATAGCGACCAAAGTACGGTGGATCTTGAAACAGAGGAATGCAAGTAAATAGAGGCTTATAGTGGAAGGGGCTACTTCTCTTTTCAGCACCTGGGGCAGCTGATGCTAGGAGCCCCTGGAAGTCTGCCGTGGGTTCCCTCAGATCCACAGTGTGGAATAAAATAGAAGTCTGACACTCAGGACTCATCACCCAGCGCTCAGGAGTCAGGTGAGACAGACTCGCTGCTGAATTGTTCTCCGGGAGCTCAGGCGAGGAAGTGTGGGGGGCCAGTGAGAAGGTGATGGTGAAAGTGAAGTGTGTTTTAGGGCTTTTTATTTTCCTAACAACATAACCCAGAGGATTTTTTGATGCAGTTTTCTCATGTAGAATGTCATGTTGAGATAAAGTCTTGTTCCTCTGCTTATTTATAAAACTGGACAAAACTGCCTTCAAGGAGCTCTTAAAAATGCCCTTTGTAGGATTAATGAGCCCATTTTTCCAGAGTGAAAAAAAATCTAAAGCCAAAATCTACACGTGTTTTCATCCTACTACCTATTAATCAATAGTAACTATCAGGTATTGAAAGCTGACTGTGGCAGGCACTCATTTGAGTGATTTTCTCCTTCATCTTGAGTGTCGTGGAGAGGATACATCTGCTGTGATCTCCATCCTGCAGAAGGTACAGAGGTTCTACTAGCTGTCTCTATGAATTTGTCTATTGTAGGGACCTCCTAAAAGTGAAATCATACAGTGTTTGTCCTGTTGTGACTGGCTTATTTCACTTAGCATAATGTCCTCTGAGTTCATCCATGTTGTAACATGTGTCAGAATTTCCTTCCTTTTCATGGCTGAATCATATTCCACTGTATGGGTATACGACATTTTGCTTATCCATCTATTGTTGGGCATTTGGATTGTTTCCACTTTTGGGCTATTGGGAGTAATGCTGTTATGAACATGGGTAGGCAAATATCCATTCGAGTCCCTGCTTTTAATTCTTTGGGGTATATACCTAAGAGTGGAAAGTGTAACCATTTTAAAGTGGACAGCTCAGTGGCATTTAGTGCGTTTAGTGTTGTGTAACCATCACCACTACCTAGTTCCAGAACATTTTAATCACCCCAAATGGAAACCTGTACCCAGGAAACAATTTCTCTCTGTCCCATCTCCCCTCCCCTCAGGCTCTGGCGCCACGAATCCACCTTCTATTGCCATGGATTTGCCTGTTCTAGATATTTCATATTACTGGAGTTTCACTATATGTGGCCTTTAGGAATCTTCTTTTAAATGCTTGTTATTATGGAAAATTTCAGCATTACAGAAAGTGGCACGAAGTGTTCAATGAGCTGCATGTGCCCATCATCCAGATTTGGCCTCCATCGATCTCCTCCAGACTTGTTAACGGCTGTCTCTTTACCAGGGAAGAAAAGCAGTACGTGAACCGATTCTGGAAAGAAATCCGCGTGGGAGACTTTGTGCGTCTTCGCTGCAATGAGATCATCCCTGCAGACATCCTGCTGCTCTACTCCAGTGACCCCGACGGGCTGTGCCACATCGAGACAGCCAACCTGGATGGAGAGACCAACCTGAAACGGCGCCAGGTGGTCCGAGGCTTCTCCGAGCTCGTAAGTGACCTGGCGTGTCCGGGGTCCCAGGTACCACGTCCCGTGGTGCTTCCCATGCCGGCCCTCCAGGCCTTCGAGCACCTGCATCCCCTCCATCAGGCCAGGCTGATGGACGGATGTGGGACTGAGGGTCTGAGAGGACCCCAGTCCCCCTGAGCGCATAACCGGCCCGTGACTATGGGAAACAGGACCCAGTTTTATGACTCTGATTTCCACTGTACACTTCTTAGATTTGGAGTCCCTTTAAAGTCACTAGGAACACTTGGGACTGGCTGACTGTCAGCATTTACCCAGCTGTTGCTGTCATTCTAACACAGCAGCAGTAATGACCTGACCCCAGCATGTGGCTCAGGAATTTCTCTCCTCAGGGGTGTTTCTGAGTTCAGTGTCAGGTCTTCTGTGACTGAATTCTGCCTTGGAGGAGCATTGACTACAGCTCAGAAATGCTGGCCCTGTGGGGAGTGAGAAGTAGGAAGGGGAGCAGGGTCCCACCACCTATACCCACTGATAGCCTTGTGGCCGGAAAATTCAGACCCTGTCAGGGGTTTCCAACCTCTGTCCCCCTCTAGGTCTGTGCAGAGGATGCAGGGGTGCCAACGCCAGGGGACAGAAAGGAGCATGAGCCCTTGGGGATCAGGAGGTGTCTGGCAGGGCAGTGGACTAGCCCACACCTTGTTCTCCTGACACTGAGCTGCCTGTCTCTGTCACTCAGGGGCCTTGCCATCGAGGAAGGAAGGTTTAAGAAGTGCCCGAGGCAGTGAGCTCCTGAGTTTCAGGAAGGCAGCCACTGGGGGGGTCTCTTCCTCTGTCACATAATGGGTGTCAGTGTCACACACTGGGGATTTTCTTCCTCTGTCGTTGGCACCCTCTCAGTGAGTTCCTACAGGAGAACCAGGCCTTAGAATCAGGACTGGGATGGGTCTGGAGCAGTTGGCTTGTTTTATAGCCTGGGGTTGTCCCTGGGGCACTGTCGGCATTTGACGTAGGGCATTAATTGTGCAGGATTGTCGGGGGGCATCCCCGTATCCCGCTATGAGTGTCCATGCCGTTTACCCTTGGTCACTGTGACAGCCGAAGGCACCTCCTACACACTTGCAAAGGGCCAGATGGCGTCCCACACCCTGGGGCTACTGCTGGCCTTGGTGGTAGGACTTTCTGAGCCTGACACTCACCCACCTCCTGCAGACAACCTGGACTTCCTCACCAGTGTCTGGATTGTTCTGCCGTCACTTCTGTCCACCACCATGATTTCCTCGTTTTCATCTCCTTTTGTGCCAAGAATGTTTTTGTGAGCTGCCTCAAATCTTTCTTGGAACGAGGCAAAGCATACATAAACATTAAAAATAGTATTTTTTTTAAATGGGATGCTCTTCTCCCAGATCAGGAGAGTTGGTGACAATGCTTGTTTGGGACCCTTGAGGCCCAGCACTGGCACATTCAGTGCGTTCCAGCTTCTGCATTGATTGTGCTCCAGGGTTTGGTAATAAATGTGGGCCAACCTTCCCCTGCTGTTTCCCCCCCGGCCACATGTGCATGTGTCCTGAGGTCGCCTCACCCCAAGGCTTCTCCCCCAGGCCTGCCCCAGTCCCTCAGAACCCACTGTTCCCAAGCCCTCTCCAGTGCACAGACGTGGGGACGAGCCCTGAGGTCAGCAGGGATGGGCTTGGATTGGAGGGAGGTGGTGACCGCACAGGCTCCAGCTCCATCCAGGTGGAGCAGCCAGTGTGAGCAGAGGGTGCCTGTAACATAAACGGATGCATCTGTGTATGTAATGGGTGAAACTTCAGACGCTGTGGAAAATCTGGCGAAACTGCAGAACCTGAGAGTAGAGTGGATCTGTTTGGGTGACGGGTGGGGCAAAGCCACGGGGGTGCATCTCCTTGGTCAGCTCTCGGGAACAACTTCCTTGTTTCCTGTCTTATAATTTGTTCAGCTGCTGAACCCAGTAATATCTAAAAGCCTCCTCCACCCACTTTTCTCGCTGGTGCTTTGTATAAACACGCTGTTTGTAAGATGGATGTTGAAATTCCAGGATTGCTACAGACAGACACATCCTGTATCCTCCTGCGTAGGGCCCGTGCATGCCTGAGGAGGTCAATGGAGCTGAGCCATAACTTAGTCAAAATGGCCAAAATTAAGAACCAAAACCATTTTGATTAAAAAAAAATTTCTTTATCAGCACCCAAATTCTTCAATATGAATGCACACTCTAGTCTCTATTATTGGTATATTTTTTCACTTTCTGTTTTTTTCTCCCTCTTTCCCTAACGTCCAAAGGCATTTTTCTGGTACCTGAATTCTTGTTCATACATTATTATTCTGAAATGTATGAACTGCCCCGTGGAATATAAAGATAGGAAGTCTCTGGCTTTTAAAAGCCTGACAATTGGAAAACCAAGGTTTGGCTGTAACATTACAATGCCAGGAACATTCAGTTCTATGTATTGAAGTGGGGTTTTCATGGGTGGAGTCAGCTGGCGTCTCAGGCAGGTGAAGAGTGGATTCCTGTCCAATGCACAGTAACACAGTGCCACGTTGACGAGGGCTCAGTTGGAAGTGCAGGCCCCTAGGAAAACTTAAATTAGAGGTGATTTGCAAAACTAAGGTGAAGAATATGAGAGGACCTTGACATTCATGCAGGGGCTGGGTGTATCTGTCAGGGTCCAGTGAGGAGGCAGAAACCACAGCTGATTCGGTCAGGGCAAGTTTGATGTAAAGAACTCCTCATGGGGGATTGCACAGTAAGAAGTGAAGGGACTCCCCAGAATGCAGAAGAGCTGATAGAGGGAACAGCCAGTGGTCCTGGTGCTAAGATAGCGCCCAGGGAAGAGGCCCCCAAGCCTGAGTCTTGTTCTTATGGCCGAGGGCATAGCTGTCCCTCATGGGATGGCAGAAAAGTTACTGAGGGGCGGGCTGTACCAGTGGGTCAGCCCTCACAGGTGCAGTGGAGCCATCCACTGGGAGGTGCTGGGCCTGGGAGCTTGCGAGATGCTGGGACAGGTGCTGCTGGAGCTGGGTGCTGGGGATGCCACCCTCTGTGTGGGGCTCCCACCACTGCCGTGGACGAAGGCCAGGTGACGGATCTCTGGACAGCAGCCCCATGGATCCCACGCCTGTATATGCGAGGTGTTCAGGAGGGCATGCAGAGAGCAGCAGCCTGGGCTGGGGTCCGAGGCTGAGCCTCAGGGATCTGGTTTCCCTGAGCTGAGAGCCGGGGAGAGCTTGTGCTGGCTGGGTCCTGGAGAACAAATCCGCTGACCCTCCACCTGAAGGCCAGCTCCTCCCCCCAGCACCCTTGGCTGACAAGGCAAGAATGTGGCTCCTCTTCCCACCCTCTCCAATTTCCGAAGTCATTTATGAAGTGCTTGTTTGCTTGGGGAAGGATGCTAAGAAAGAGGGAAGTGGTCCACACACTGTAGGATCTGGTCATTTAAGGCAGTGGGACCAACACCTAGAGGACCCAGGCCTGCTCACCAGCAGACACTTGATACTGAGCAACAAGAAGAATCCCATTAGGGGATTGGGCTTGGAAAGTGGCCTTCCGAGAGGCCTAGGGAGGCTCCCAGAAAGAGGGCTTAAATTGTATTCTGAAGGCTAGGATGGGAGGGTTTGGGTGCCGGGTAGGTGTTTTAGGCAATGATACAGGTCAGATGATATCTCAGAGGTGGAAACAGAATTGTATATAAAGAAGAGAGTTAGATAAATTGTACAGAATTGAGGGGCTGGAAGCACAGCGAGGTGGGAACGCATGGCTTGCCCAGACCCCTGAGTCCAAGGGGACAAGGCCCCCAGACACCTTCAGCCACCCAGCCATCTTGCCTCTGGAGAAGGAAACATAGACATTGGCACTTCAAAATAAACATTTGATTTAAAAGTTGGGGTCATGGGAGTTCCCTGGCGGCCCAGTGATTAGGACTCCGTGCTCTCACTGCCAGGAGCCTGGGTCCAGTCCCTGGTTGGGGAACTGAGATCCCGCAAGCCACACAGCGTGGCCCAAAAAAAAAAAGTTGGGGTGAAATTGGCATTATCCAAGAAATAAGAGGGACCCCAAGGCTGAACACGAGCTGTCACAATAACAGCTCAGATTTGTTCCGGCTTCCTGGGGGCCAGGCGTTATCATGCCTCTCCCATTCATAGTGGTTCAAACATTTTTAAATCATATTTTTAAATATAAATTGTGAGGTAATGATGATCATACCCTTTTATAGATGACAAACAGGGAAGTCAGGAGATTCTGCCAAGGCCACCCTCCCCCACCCGTCGAATCAGCGGGGAGCCCAAAGCTTCCGGGTCTGGCAGCTCCTGGGTTGGCAGGATGGGGGTTCTCCAGCGCCCCGTCTTTCCTGTTCATTGGGCATCTGTGTTGCTTCATCCCACGCGTTCATTCAGACCTGCAGCCCTGCCCGTGCAGCTGCATGTGTTCAGCCTCTATATGGGGAGAAGTTTCTAGCTCATCTGTAACATTCACACAGTCATTTCTGCAGAATGAGGAGGTCCTTAGGCTGATAATTTTACATAAAGATCTTTTTTTTTTTTTTTTACAGAGACTCACTTTTGTGATTTTTCATTCTTTTAACAAATATTTATTGAGCACCTACTATGCTTTAAATGCCATTCTAGGCACCCATCAAAACAGGTAAACGTCTTTCCCCTCATGGTGTTGTGTGACGTGTGAATAGGTAAATCGGGCAGAGATGGACTAGGGATACTGCTGAGGATAAAGCAGAAGCAGGGGCCCTAAACATCAGGTGGTGTTGGAGTTTCAGAGGGGGTGGGGCCCTGAGGCCATGTAAGCCACGTCGGTGTCAGGGAGGGGCCGTCTAGGAGGGGACTTACGTGTGAGTTAATTTCCTGGGAAAAAATGTTCCTCCAGTTTGTCTCTTGGATGGACTTGTGGGATTGTTGCCCACACCCCGGCTACACCCACAGGGCCATCTGCTTCCCACAGTTTGGAGCGGTGATTGTGGGAGCTGCAGGAAGAGCTGAACCCACAAGCCTGCCGAAGCTCGCTCTTTCCAGACGTGTGTGGGTGTGTGCACGCATGTGTGCATGTGTGCCTGGCGCGTGCTCCCGATGACATTAGTGTGGAAATTTCCTAGGCTGGAAAAAGTCTGAGAAGCACTACTTTAAAAAGATGTACCTAATGTTTAGATTGGCACGGATCCTAAGACAGTGACCCAGCTTTTCTTCCACTTTGCACGTAGATTTTACTAAGTTACCACCAGCATTGGGTGCCAGACTCTCTCAATGACAAAGCTCAGAGTTTCCTTTATGAGGGAGAGTCAGTCCTCCCCCAAGTTACTTGACAAAATTCAAGTTTAGCAGAATGACTAAAATTCCAATTATGTAGGAGACACAATTAATATTTTTTTGTTTCTACCTACACATGCTCCCAAAATTACCTCTACCACAGGAAAACTAGGGGTGAAGGGGTGGTTTATAAGATAGTTCTTACACCAAAGTTTCTTTTTCCTTAAACTGTTCGAGTAGTCTTCAAATTAACTATATTCTCTGCTGTGGGATTGAAAAAGGAAACCATCTGTCATCTAAGTGGAAAACAAAGACAGCTGGCTGGGTGTGTTAATTGGATTGGTCAATATCAAGCCTTGGCAAAAAGATTCATGGTTTTCTTTTACATAATGAAATATAGTCACTAAACTCGTAATTTATACTGTGAGACATTTTTATTCTCAAATTTAACAATCACATACTTTTGTTGAAGGATATTAAATAGGTAACAGGAAAGACTATGAGAAAGAAAATTATTTTGAGAATATAATAACTATATTTGGACTAAAAATTTAATTCTAGCAACTGTGGATATTCAAAGCAATTCAGTTAGGTAGGTAATATAATTATCTGAGACATACCATGTTTTATAATATCAACTGCGTTTACTTCATGGGGAATGTCAATTTGGTTGTGTAATAAGATGTTTTGGTTTCCAATCCCGGTGACTTTGCCATGGATTCTTTGCCTTGAACCTGTGGTCTAGGAAAGCAGTGCTTACAGAGAGTAAAGTACTGTAATCTTAATGAAAACAACTAAATGCCAGGAAGTTGATAATATTAGGCTCCCCTGAAGTATTAATCCTAAAAGATCTTATTACAATATATAGAAACTTCAACATTTTTTTGTGTGCATTTAACTTCGTGTTTTTTTGTTTGGTTGGAAGTGGTTATTTTCTATTCTAGGAGAAAGACAGCTAAAGCAATAAGGTTTTTGTTCTATTCATGGTGGTATACAATATGAAGTTTTATTTTTCTTTGTATTTTCATTGGAAAAAAAAGGAATTTAGTCAAATTCCAACTTTTCTAAATGTAGTTAAATTGCATCAGCAATCGCAAAGAGTTTGAGGCTCTGTGTGTGTGTGTGTGTGTGTGTGTGTGTGTGTGTGTGTGTGTGTGTGTGTGTTCTGGAGAAGGCATTTCTTACCAGTAGAAGGAGCTGGCAATGTGAGATCTGTCCAGTTGGCAGTAAGGTCCTCCTCACAAGTGGGTATGGGTGTGGTTGTGTGCATGTGTGTTTGCCCACGTGTGAGTGTATTTGTGTGTGGGCATGTGCATAGGTATGTGTATGTGTGTGAGAGTGTGTGTGTGCAAGTGTATGTCCCAAAGAATAAAGCAAAATGAGCTAAGCGTGCCCAAGTTACCGCTTTTGACTATCTTTGAGGAGAGGATAAAGATTCTTTCCTGGGCTAAGACATACTGTTCTAGTAGTATATTCATGTGCAGGAGCTCATTCCTGGGGGACCTAGAATTTTCAGTCTGGTTGTTGAGCATCTCCTGTTCACCGCTCGCATTAGGTGATGGTGCCCAGGCAGTCCCGTCTCTGCACAGTGGACTGTGGGGCAGTTTGTTCCTTGATGGGGCATCGTGCCTGGGGCCGTGTCCCTTCCCCTTGTTTTCTGAGCAGAGCCCCCGACAAGAGGAAGGTCCCTGTTCCCACAACATGAGACCAGTCGCCGCAGCATTTGAATTTTTTGAGTTATCCTCCTTTTGTTTCTGAATGTTGAGTCTAGTTCCCCATTTTACCAAGAATTACTGGGAAAGTTATACAAAGCTTTCAACCTGCATGTACTCCTCCAGTAGAAGCCAGTGCTAGGTTCTTGTACTGGTGTGAGTGCTTCTGAGCGTCTGGCCTCCCCACACAACAGAACAAAGCAGAGATCCTTATCCACATCTGCATGGTCATCATGATGTCCTGTGAACCAGTCCTTGTGTTACCTACCAGGGTTCTTGGCCTTCTCCAATCAATAGAAATTGATAAGAGGCCAGGCAAGAAATTCAGGCAAGGCTTTACTGGGGCTCCTGCTGCAGCAGGGGTGAGTGAAAACAAGTAACAGTTTCCCTTGCTCACTCCCTGGCGGGGGTGGTGAGCTGGTTCCTTGTATGGGGTGAGGGTAGGGGTGTGTCCAGGGGTCGGGCTGGAGGGGTAGCTTAGGTGATCTGACCACCCCTTGGGGGTGGTGTGTGCAGGGGGCATGCCCAGTACCCTGGTTTTGCTCCCTACCCCCTGCTTTTGCTCCTGGCTCTTCAGCAGTGGCAGTTGGGTGTGTTTTTTGGTCTTTTCATATCTTGTCCATAATGTGCCCCAACTGTGCACGCACGCAGTTATTTTTAGTCCCTTATAGTTTCTTTGTATTTTGTAGCTCCAGAAGACAATTGTCCAGGTGCAAGCACTGCAGCAAAGGGTCCCAGGTCCCAGGTCCCAGTCTGTCTCACTTGTAAGGGGAAGGGAGCTGTGCTACAGAGCACACTGTTACCTGCTTGGGTGTGGATGAAACTGTGCTCCTGACATCTGAATTGGGTTTAAACCATATTGAGATACATTCGGGGCTTTTCCAGCAGTGCTGACGAATAATCCATACTGTGGAAGACACCGGGATTCGACCTAGCAGCCCCGATGGGCATTGTCACCCAACCGAGGTCAGGCTGAAGTCTGTTGGTTTCCAGTGGAGCCTCTTGCAGTAGCAGATGTGTCAGGGCACCTTCCCCTCCCCCTCTAAAAGTGTGTCATAGCCAGTGACCAGAAATCTTCCCCTCCGATCCAGAGAGCGGACACTGAGGTACATCTGCATGGGTTTTTGTAAGTTTAGAATTAGGCCAAAGCTTCAGAATTGTTCTTTGTTGCACACACACACCTAACCCTAACCCTAACCCTAACAGAAATATCCATGTGTGTCTTGTGTCTTTGAGAAAAAAGGAAAGAAATATTCTCACATACTTGTGACGAGCGACTTTTCAGCAGATCTTCCTGCTGTTGGTTAGAAGTGAGCCCTTTCGTGGTGGTAAAGAAGGCTGGCTTCAAAGGACTGCAGATCTAGGTTTGTTTTGGAAGGAACATCAAATGGCTGGTTTGGCCATCCGGCCTTTATCAAGCGTTTTGGAGCCTTGACCATCAGGCAGGAAATCTTGTGAGGACAGACTTTGTGAGGTTGACATGAGGACAGACTGAGAGGGGGCGTGTCTCTCTCAGCCCTGGAGACCCTCCTCCAGGGTCGTGAGTGTTGAAACCCTGCTTGGATATTCTGAGTGTTGGTGTGTCAGGGCTAAGGGCAGGCAGGGAAGATGTGCCAGGAGGGTCGGGCTCTATAGCTCAGTTGGGACTGTTTGTCCCAAGCACCAGAGATCAGAGGCTCAAGAGCACTTGGATTCAACAAGGGGGGGCCGTCTGCCTGTTCTAAGCCATCCTGCACATCATGCCCCTTGGGGAGATGGGCATCTTTGTGACAGCTGCCTGCCAACCCCCTGTTGACAGGAGACCCTAGGGCTGGCACTGTGCAGAACCCGGAACTGGGGGGGCTCTGTGACCCTTCCGGTGAGAATGAGACTGTCTGCGCCAACCCCCCTGCCCCCCGCCCCCGCCTCGGGTAGTGGTACCAGCTGATACTCACCCAGCACTCACTGTGTGCCAGGCCTCTCTGAGCCTCCCAGGTCACTGCTTCCTCTGATTCTCTTGAGGGAGGTGCTGGGACACCCATGTCATCCAGGTCCCGTGTGACAGATGAGCCCTGACACACAGAGGGACTCAGCCCCTTGGCCTATCATGGGGCAGAGGGACGGGTAGGACTCAGGGCCACCTCCAGAGAGCCCGGGACCATTGCTGTTGAATGTACAGGATGAGGAGGGCCGGGCCGGGCTCATCCACAGCCATGGGGACGGGGCGGGGGGCGGGCAGAGCGTGGCCGTCCTTGGGGTGGACAGGATGAGTCTGGGGTCCCGTGGTCGCACTGCCACATCTGGTCTGGCTGGCTTCCTGCCCAGCTTGGAGTGTGTGCTTCTGATTCCACCCCTGTGGCTTGAGAGGCATAGGAAATGTTTGCTTTATTCTAAGCAGAAGAAGCCATTTGTTCCACTGATTACACCTTTCACAAAAAAAGTCCACAATTAAAGGCGTTGAGCTGCTGTGGCAGGAGCAGGTGGCCAGGACACCCCTTCCTTCTACTACCCGCCCCACAGCTCAGGAGACCCCTCTGACCCTCCCCTCCCCTTGGTCATGGTCACTCCTCCCAAATGACTGTCACGGTCCAGTCATTTCCTGGCCACCCCAGCCCAGCACTTGGAGTTACCGCTCACCCAACCCTCCCTGAGTGCAGAGAGCTGGTCCCAGTCCTGTAGCTTCTGCAGTGCCAGGCCTGGGACCCCGACTGGGAGGCAGCCCCTCATGAGGTGTCACCTCAGCTGGGGACACCCAAGGCCCTTGTCCCGAATACGTGACTCTGAAAGGTCCCTTCATGGAGAGCATCTCCCCTCCCCTCCACAGAGCTCTTCAGAGCTGTGAAAGCTGCTGGCAACTAGCCTGGGGCAGTGGTCTCCACAGCTGACATTTGCTGGCACTTAACCACTTAACAGTGCTTTCTAGTATGGTTGACCTAAACCTGCCCTGGGGGTGCATGGGACCCTCCGGGGCTGGGCCCCCCAGCGCTCTGCCTACCTTGGTGTGGGGTGGGCAGGCGCTGGGCTGTTCCGAGCTCCCCAGGGTTTCCCCAGGGCTGAGGACATCTGCCCTGAGATAAGAACAGTTGCCTTCCTGTTTTACAAGTAAGGTGGCCCAGGTCCAGAGAGATAAGCGGGTTCGCCCCAGTCCTGCAGCTACAAAGCAGGCATCCTGGCTGCACTGCCCATTCCTGCAGCACCCCTTCCTGCCCCTTTGCCGCTCCAGCTCCTGCGCTCACCCTGCAGGGGTGCTTGAGTCCATCCTTCTTAGGACAGCACCTGACTTGACTCCTCCTTCTACCTTCCCAGTGTGTCCACGCAGCGTCTTCCCCCCGCAGTTGGCCCTGAACACTGTTACAGTGGCTGCTAGATTCATGTCCAAATGGCAGCTCTCACCTTGGCACTCTGGCTCAGAAGCCTCCAGTGGAGGCAGGCACTTTAGAGCACTGTGGTAAAGTTAAAGGACAAGTCCCTAGGCCATAACGGGCAGAAAAGAAATTGATTACTGTCCAAATATCTGACTACAGTGCGCTGTGTAGCAGAACAGCCCAGTCTAAAGAAACTGCTGATGCCAAGAAGCCAGGGGCAGAATGCATGATATGTGTTTGTCTATATATGTCTCTCTCTCTATATATACACACATAGATGTAGTAGATAGGGATGTACATGCACACATGTATCTGTGGGTTCCACTTAAGAGTTGATTAGTGGGAGGATTCCACTGGTTTGAAGTGTTGGCAAAACCCTGGCTAGGTTGTTTCTGGGGCCTTTGGGCTGTGCTTCTCACCGAGCTGTGGTCCTCGTCCCTGGCTTCAATCCAGGAGGCCTGGATGAGTACAGGGCTCTGGGGCTGGAGAGAAGGCTCCGTCTCTGATGGGGCTGGGGTGCCCCAGCTGGTTAGCTGGGGTGATGAGGGACCCTCGGGCTGTGGGCAGACGAGATGACCACCTGGACCTCTGGCACGCCCCCATGCAGGCTGCTGCTCTCAGACAGCAGGGACAGGAAGCAGTTGCCCCTGGGCAGTGTGGCCCTGTGAGCACCTGGGTCACTTCCCACAGCAGTGCTGCACTTGGGCTTTTAAATGAGCATGACAGCCATCACCGTTAGGGGTCTGGCCAAGATGTGGAGGGAAAATTGAGCCCTTGCCATCTTTCCTCTCTGCCCTCCTTGAGATGGGCAGCCCGGGGTGGGGGGTGGGGGTGCTGCCCCCTCCCCGCCTCACAGGGTGGTGGTGATGGGGAAAGGGGAGAACAGGGAGGCTCGGAAAGTCTCCTTCACTGTTCACAGACTTAGCACTTTGTGTGCTGGGCACTGTGATTAAAACAGAAAACATCCCTTCCTTTAAGGAACTGCGGGTTAAGTGATCTGAGCTGTTGACTGGAGCAGAGCCGGATGCAAACTGAAGCCTGCCTGAAGCAGCAGGGGGGGTTCGGCCAGCCTCCTGGCTCCGCGGCCACCCCCCAACCCTTCCCTCACTCCCGAAGGGTGGGTGATGCCTGGGCGTGTGGTTGCTCTGTGTGTGTCAGCCCTGCCTGCCCCGTTCCCTCCAAGACTTCCTAAGAAAAACCCAATTATAGCAGAGGCTGGCAGAGCTGGCAAGGCTGACTTGAGGCTGCAGCCCCTCAGTCCACACAGAGTAGAAATAAAGCTGACCTTCCATGGCCTGTGAAGTGGCGTGTGGCTTCCTTCTTTCCCAGCTTCCCGACCCACCTCAGTGGTGGCCGGCTCTTCTCACCCCTTCTTCCTGACTGCGAGGAAACCCCTGTTTTAGGAGGGGCCACAGTCCCTGACGGGCCTGGGGAGGAAGACGCTGGTAGACAGTTTGGGGTCTGAGAAGGAGGCCCCGGGCAGGCTTGGTCACAGTGAACAAGATGGGGGCCGCGGAGAGCACTGTGGAGAGCAGGCTCGGGGTTCTGCACCTGCTGGCTTGCAACCCGAGAGGGTCATATGACCTCTCAGGCTTCAGTTTCAACATCTGCAGGATGGGAGCAGTGTCAGAGGTCCTCCTCTCCCGGCAGGCCAGAGCTCAGCAGGGGTGCCTCTGCCCCTGCCCCCATGGCTGTCCTCGGAGGAAAGGTGGGAGCGGCCCCTGTGTGCCTCTCTGTGCAGAAGAGCCTGATAATAAACACAGCAGTGGGAGGCATTGCCCTGAGCTCAGTGAGTCCAGAGTGGCTGGAGAGAGCTGGAGAGCTGGGTGCTAGTGGGGAATTGTGTGGGGTTCTGGGGAGGAGGAGGCTGCAGCATGGAGTACCGGCCTGTGGGTGTGGGATGCTGGGTCTGCAGCTTTAACCTGCCTCCCTGGTGCAGGAACATGGGAGCAGGTAGGACACAACCAGCACCCTGGGGAGCTGCTCCTTGACCCATTCGCAGGGCAGGGCTACATGCTTCTAAGGGAAAGTCCTGGTTTTTAGAGGGAATCCTTGTGTCACATATTGCAGCTGTTGGCATGTATTCCACAGAGGAAGGGAGGATGCTGGCTTGATGTGCCAGGGACTGTTAGATCTCTACCCACAGCCCAGGAGCTCAGCAGACATGACGCCCCACGGTGCAGGGCCGACATCATTACCAGGGTCCATGGACCTGCCGGGGCTCTCTGGAGGTGCTTCACCTCAAACTGTAGGATGGTTGTAAAGGCCAGGCTTGCAAAGGGAAAATAATTGAGAAGGAAGCCTTCATTTATGTCCATAAGGCTCCTCACAAGCGTTCACCAGACACACTGCAGAGTTATCCTCTGCAGTTGGCAGGCTGGAGCCGGGAGCTCTTGGCACCCTTGAATTCAAGGGCAGGGCCCATATGATTTCTGGTATCACAGGTGGGGCGTCCTTGGCGATGACCCTTGTGTCTCAGCGACTGGAAGTTAAGGATGGCTGAGATCACCAGATAGGGCATCCTTGGTCCTGGAAGCCCACACTGCACCATGGGTCTGAAAAACTTAGACTGAAAAACTATTTGCACATAATTCCTTGTGTTCTTGGGTTCTTGTCCGGAGGTTGGTGGGTAGAGCCGCAGCATTGCCCTCACCTGGGGCTGGTGATAACTGCAGAGTCCCAGGCCCGCTCAGCCCCACAGAAGCAGGATCTCGTTTTGATAAGATCATTGTGGGATTCATGTCTGAGAAGTCAAGTGGTGCTGATTTACACCTGGACATACTTAGTTTTCTGTATTTCCTCTGTTTTCCGGACACAAGTAGGATAATAATCAGTTTCTATGTTCTTCTTGTCTTCTTGATGGAAGTAGATATTTCAGTAATTCACTAATTAAGACACTTCTTTTTTTAAAAAAAAAAAAAGTCACAAATATAGATCACCTTCTACAAAAGATGTGCCTTTGAACACCTCTGGATAAAATAAAATTGAACGATATTCTCCCCTAGAAGTAATTTCAGGGATGCTTTGTTTGCACCGCTAGGTTAGTCCGTGGGGCAGGAGCAGTGCTTCCTGGGGTGAGTACTGGTACAGTGGGTTCTGGGCCCTGGACTTCATGGTCCCGGCAGCCTCTTCTTTCGGCGTTCCCAAGGTAGGGCCACTGTCACCTGGTGTCCTAGGGAAGCCGCTCTGCCCAGCTGAGTGCCACTGCGCATTAGGGCTACTCCGATTCCCACGCTGGCTCTCCTGCACGCCTGCCCTCCTCCCTTTCACAGGACTCCTGCTGCCACCACTTCCGAGGGGGCACTCTTTCTAACACACCAGTGCTTTGGAATGCTGTCCCCAGTGTGCCCCAGGCCTCCTTGCTTGGTGTCCTGGGTCCTCCCCCAGGTGTGCCTACAGCCTCGGGTGCTTCCTCTGCTCCTGGAGTCTGGCTTCCCTTCAGGTCTGCCCGTGGGTGAAATTTCAAATATCACACCCGTCCTCTGAGACCTCCAGAAGTATTGCAACACAAGACTAAGATATATAACAAGCATTCTCGGCTTTTAAAGTTTAAAATGTAAGGACAAACCACAGGCACATGGCACACCTCTGTGACCGACATGAGTGCACACGTGTGTGTGTGTGCATACGTGCACGCAGATAGATACACAGAGACCTGCAGTCTTCGCATTATGGGGTGCCTGCCCTGAGAATCGGGATTTTTACCAGCTAGGTCAGCTGAATCTGAAAGGAGCGACCTTTGGCAGAGATCCCCAAGGGTGGAACTGCTTACAGAAACTGTGTTCTTCCCAACCCCTGCCTGTTTCATACTTACTGCTGTCAGGGCCATGAGACTGTTTTGGGAAAATGCCTTACTTAGGTCTCTGGGAGTCCTCAGAAAGGGTGACAGACCCTAAAAGGTTGTGGTGCATTGTATTGGGGTTCTCCAGAGAAACAAAACCAATAGGAGAGATGAAGATAGCTAGCTAGCTAGCTAGCTAGCTAGCTAGATAGATAGATAGGAGGATAGGTCAATCTCTGTCTATATATAGTCTCTCTATATATCTCTTTATATATCTGTGTATCTATGTCTATATCTCTATATTTGAGTCAATATCTATATAAGTCTCTCTCTATATATGTACATATGTGTGTGTATATAATGTTTCTTTAGAGGAATATAGAGATATATAGATATTTCTATATATGGGAATGTATGTACATATAGAGAGATTTATTATGGAAACTGGCTTACAGGATTATAGAGACAGAAGTCCCATGATCTGCCATCTGCAAACTGACAGGAAGGACCAGGGAAGCTGATGTGTAGCTCAGTCTGAACCTGAAGGCTTGAGAACTTGGGGAACCTATGGTATGAATCCCAGTCCAAGGGCAGGAGAAAGTGAGGAGAGCTGTCCCAGCTCAAAAGTGAGGCAGGAAAAAGGGCGAATTCCTCCTTCCTCCACCTGTTGTTCTGTTCAGGCCCTCAGTGGATTGGAGGATGCCTACCCACTTTGGGGAGGGCATCTGCTTTACCAGGTCCACTGATGCAAATGCTCATCTTGTCCAGAAACACACAGACACACCCAGAAACAATGTCTGATCTGGGCACCTCGTGGTCAGTCAAATCGGCACATAAAATTAACCACCACCTGTGTTTACTTGGTATCTTGTGGGGTTTTCCTTGGAGAGAATATGAACAGTAAAAAGGCAGAGGGAGGCAGTTCTGTAACTTCTGCTTTGGCCCTGACCACCCTTTGAGCGTGGACTCTTCTGCTTCTGACCTTGACTTATGGCTTGAGTGGGAGGACGTCATCCCAGGGTCTCGCAAGAGAGCGGGAGAAGTGGGAGGGGATAGAGTTGTGGTGAACAGGTTCAGGAGTCAGTGAGGCTGGGCAAGGGTTGGGGCGGGGAGGAGGCCGCCATAACATGGCCTCGGGACCTTGACCAAGTCACTTCTCTCCCAGACATCTAGAAATGGACAGCATTGGACCATGAGGTCTCTGAGGCCCCTCTTGTCCCTGCTCTGTGACTGCCTTTCATGGAAAAGGGCAAGGACACTGCAGTGGTGTGGATGGAGAGATGACGGGGATTAGTAGGCAGCTATGCCCCGGTCATGACACATCCAACTCCAGCGCCCGCCAGTGCATTTGCTGTGTGCCAGGCCCCCAAGGTGGCCTCTCAGGTGACCCTCAGTGACCCGAGGGGTTTGTATATATCACTTCTCCCATTTTACAAAGGCAACAGCTGAGACAAGGAACATGAGGTCTGTTGCTCGGAATGAGATGCATGGTGTGATGTGCTGGACCCTGGCCTTTGGCCGAGGGAAGCTCTCATCTGCCTCAGAATGCTGCATTCAGAGGCCCAGCTTTGTCAAGAATAGAACAGAGGAAGGTAGACTTGGTCAGGGAAGATTTAAGTTAGACATGGGGCTAGACTCTCCTGCATGAATAAGACAATAGTGTGTTCTACCCTAGTGTGGGGAGCTGGGGGCAGAAGTCCCTGCAGCAGGAGGTCCTGAGCTGGTCAGGAAGCTCTGGGCTCTGTTGCAGTGTTGTCAGCAGCAGCTGTGAGGTGAGGGATGTGCTCACTGCAGAGGAGGGACGTGGACGACATTTAATGCAAGGGCCCCGGTGGCTCAGAAGAGTTTGTGCCCAGAGAATGACTGGACATCATCAACTTGGGCACCGTGGATGTGTCAGGAGCCTCCCTCAGGAAGGAGAGCCTCTCTAGGGCTTCCTCTGGGTCCCCGCAGCTCCACTCACCGTTTTCTGCTCCGTCCCCTTGGGGAGCTCTGCCTTGGCTGGACCCTCCCCAAGGGGCCTCTTCTTCATTGCCTTGCTTTACCAGCCTAACCATTCACATCTGCTGCCCTGTTAATTCTCACCCCATGAGACAGCATTGCCATTGCCCCCACTTTACATGAAGGAATTGGGATCCTGGATAGATGCTGTGATTTGCTGGCAGGCACTCAGCTAGTGCAGGAGAGACCTGGGATTCCCATTTGGATTTGTAGACTCTGCCTACGCCCTTTGTCCTCCCAGCGAGATCACCGGTTCCCAAACTAGTTCATGCACCCTAATTGGTAACCAGTGCCTGAGCACTGCAATGTAGGCTTGTCAGTTTCCTTCTCAGTTAAATTCTGTGTATTGGGTTGAACCATTGCTGTTGTGTGGGTCAAATAATGACTATACTAATACTGTAGGGACCTCATAAAATATAGAGGAGAAACATTTCAGGATGAGATTTAAAAGGAGTATCCACAGCGGTCTGTTCCTCGCTTGCTGCTGTGTGGTGGATCTCATCGGAGGCCGGTGCTAGTGGAGAGCGTGTGTGGGCATTGGTGTCTTCGTCATGGGTGGATCACACACATCTGTGACAAGGGGAGTGATCAGAAGCCTGTGATTGTCTCCCTGGAAAAGAGGGACATTTGTCTGAGTGCCAGGCACCCCACTCTGTTCCTTCTATTCTGTATTTCTCCTCTGCTTTGATCTAGGTGAATCAGGTTAGCTGCCTGAGACTGTATGTGAGTGAACCTGGCAGGGATTAAGTACACTGCACCACTGACTGACTGCCCGGCAGGAGCTGGGAGTTTCCCTCCCTATGCCCTGGAGGACAGACCCACAAGTGCCCCTGCTGCCCCCAGGGGCAGGTGTGCTGAGAGGTGGGGAGGGAGCAGAGAGGAGAATTGCTGTCTGACTTCAGATCATTGGATAACAAAGGGGATTCTTTTATTTGCTCAGGATTTTCATCCTGACAACGATTAAGGTCAGGAGGAGAACGAGTGTTGCTAGCTAGTTAAGTGTGTAAATCAGTGTAAGCAACAGAGGTCACTGCTGTTGACTTGCTTGGCAGAGCAAGTGGGCAGCTGCTGACACCTGTGTTGCCAGGGGCAGAGGAGCGAAGGAGGCGTGCATGAGAGTAGCACACATGGCACAGCTGTTTTCCGTCACCTGGAGCCCCCTTTCTCCACCCCTTCAAGCTGGACACTGACCTTGGGGGCAAGAAGGAGTACATGGAAGGGGATTCTGCCAGGGCCAGCTACATGCCTTCTGGGTGTCCCAGTTTCTTCATCTGTGTCAAGTGGGTAAGAAAATGCTTTCCTGTTGTGGGGATTGGAGACAAATTAAGGCATGGTTCCTGGCACACGGCATGTCCTCAGTAAACGAAAGGGCTGTGTTTGGTTGCTAAGCAGGTCTGCAATGGACCAGGGACACTGTGGATGTTCTCAAGGATCAGAAGGGTTGTGAGTGGGAGGTGAGCTGAGCCTCGGGTGATAGGAAGGTTTAGACGACTGGAGGGGCAGGGAGAGCAGACTGAAGCTGGTGATGGAGGCGCGGGGAGCGCGATGTTTGAAGGGATGCTGGAGAGGCGGTCCACAGAGGAAGTGAGTCCTAGGACCCAGTGAGAGGGAGTTGCTGCAGGGGAGCCTGACCATCTGCTGTCATCTGGGATGCATTGTGCTCACCAGTTGCTGATAGTCAAGAGGCAAACAAATAAGCTTATGTTAAATGAAAGATCTAGAATTGAAAGGACGCCAAGTCCCAGGGAAAATAATGTATTTCAAGAATTCCATGTGCAAGCAACTTAGGCTTGTAAAAGTAAAGCTCTTGATTGGGGCAGGTTAATTTTGCTGGAGAATGAAGTAAGCATAGGTGGAGGATCAATTATTTTCTTTCAGAATAAGTTTCTCTTTTTCTAAAGTGAAAAATATCCTCAGGGAAGTCAGATGACAGTGTAGTACCTAAAGGACAGGCAATTAAGTGGTTGTTTTTACCTACTCTATAAGACTCATTCAAAAAATTAAAAATTAGGGAAAATTAGTGTGCCACTAGAAAAAGAAAGCCCCACATTTTTTCTATTTAATTATCAGTTGCAAACTCTAGCTGCCCTTTCATTTTAAAAACTGCTTCATTGAGGTGCAAATGACATGCAATAAACTGCACATATTTAAACTGGACAATTTGATGAGTTTTGACAACATGTGTGTACACCATGGAAACCATCACCACAGTCAAGTTAGTGGACACATTCATCACTCCTAGAAGTTTGTAATCCATCTCTCCCATCCCTCCCTGAGGCCCTGGACAACCATTGATCTTCTTTCAGTCATTATCGATCATTTTGGATTTTCTAGAGAATTACACATGAAATCATATAGTGTGTACTTTTTTTCCTTCTGGCCTTTTTCTCTCAGTACAGATATTTTGAGATTCATCCAAGTTGTTGTGTGTTAATAATTCGTTTCTTTTCATTGCTAGTAGTAGTTCTTTATGTAGTATGTCTCAATGATATACCTTGATACATTCATCTGTTGATAGACGTTTGGGTTGTTTACAGTTTTTGGTTGTTACAAATCAAGGTGCTGTGAAAACTCATGTATAGGTCTTTGTATGGAAATAGGCTTTCATTTTTCTTAGATAAATAAAATACCCAGGAGTGGAATGGCTGGATTTTACGGTAGGTGTATGTTTAACTTTTCTAAGAACTGCCAACTGCTTTCCCAAGTGGCTGCACCATTTTGTGTTCCCACTAGCATGTATGAAAATTCTGGTTCCTACACATCCTCAACATTTGGTGTGGTGAGTGGTCAGCCAGTATTTTTATTTTACTTGTGCTAAAATATGTATAACATAAAATTAGCCTTTTTGCCATTTTTAAATGTCCATTTAATGGTATTAATTTCATTCAGTGTTGTACAAACATCACCAATATTTAGTTCCAAACCTTTTCATCACCCCAAACGGAGCTCTGTAACCATTAAGCTATACCTTGCTATGGCCCCAGTCCCTGGCAACCTTTTATCTACCTTCTGTCTCTATGAATTTGCCTATTCTAATTCTATATATTTTGCATAAATAGAATAATACAATATTTGTCCTTTTGTGTCACTTAATTCACTTACCATTAGGTTTCAAGTTTCATCTATGTTGCAGCATGTATCAGAACTTTATTCCTTTTTTGGCTGTGCAATATTCCATTGTATGTATATAGCACACTTTATTCATTTGCTGATGGACACTTGGGTTTTTTCACCTTTTGGCTATCGTGAATGATGGTGCAATGAACATTGGTGTACTAGTATCTCTTTGAGTCTGTGTTTTCAGTTCTTTCACGTTTATACTCAGACGTGGAATTGCTGGGCCACGTGATAATTCTATGTTTAGGTTTTTGAGGAACCACCAAACTCTTTTCCACAGTGACTGCACATTTTACATTCTCAGCAGCAATGTATAGGGGTTCCAGTTTCTCTAGATCTTTGCTAACTCTTGTTATTTTCCTTTTTTAAAAAAAATGATAGCCATCCTAGTAGGTATGAAGTGGTATCTCTTTGTGGTTTTGATTTCCGTCTTCCTAATGACTAATAATATTAAGCATCTTTTTATGTGTTTATTGACCATTTGTATATACTCTTTGGATAGTTGCTCAAGTTCTTTGCCCATTTTAAAAATAGGTGATTGTCTTTTGTTTTCCAATTGTAAGAATTCTTTATATACTCTGGATATTAAACCTTTATCAGATGTATGATTGCAAATACTTTCTTTTAGTCTGTAGGTTGTCTTTTCAGTTCAACGATAATGTTCTTTCATTCACAAAATTTTTAATTTTGATGAAGTCCATTTTATCAATTTTTTCTTTTGTTGCTTGTGCTTTTGTTATCATATCTAAGAATTCATTGCTAAATGCAAGGTCAGGAAGATTTAGCCTATGTTTTCTTCTAAGAATGTTATGGTCTTACTCTTATATTTAGATCATTGATTTATTTTGAGTTAATTTTTGTATGTGGTGTGACTCAGGGGTCCAACTTCATACCCAGCACCATCTACTGAAGAGATCATTTTTCTTTTTTTCTTATTGGATGGTTGGGCATCCATTTCAAAAATTATTTGACCTTATATACAAGGGTTTATATCTGGGCTCTCTATTCTATTCCATTGGTCTATTAGTCTGTCTTTATGCCGGTACCACACTGTTTTGACTACTGTAGCTTTGTAGTAAGTTTTGAGATAGGGATGTGTGAATCCTCCAACTTCATTCTTCTTTCTCAGGATTCTTTTGGCTATTTGGGGCCCCTTGCAATTCCACATAAGTTTGAGGATTGACTTTTCCATTTCTGCAAAAAAGGCTGTTGGGATTTTGACAGAGACTGAATTGTATCTATAGATCACTTTGTTGGTATTGGCATCTTAACAATATTAAGTCTTCCTATTCATGAACACTGGATGTCTTTTCATTTATTTAGGTATTGAATTTTTTTCAGCAATGTTTTATATTTTTCACTATACAAGTCTTTCACCTCCTTGCTTAAATTTATTCCAAGATATTTTATTCTTTATATGATGTTGTAAATAGAATAGTTTTATTAATTTCCTTTTCAGTATGTTTGCTTCTAGTGTATAGAAATGCTGATTTTTGTATGTTGATCTTGTACCCTGCGACTTTACTGAATTTATTAGCTATAGTACTTGAAGATTCCTTGAGACTTTCTATATATAGGATCATATCATATGTGACTTTCTTAATAGATACAGGGCTTTTCAGGGTACCTGTTTCTTCTGCAGTGAGTATTGGTAGTTTGTGTCCTTTAAGGAATTTTCCCCCTTTTGCCTAATTTGTTGAATTTATTGGCAAACTTTGTTCATACTTGCTCAATCCTAATTCTGGTAGTTTGTATCTTCCTCTCTCTCTCTCTTTTTGTTTTCTTTATCAGTCTAGCTAGAGGTTTATCAGTTTTATTGATGCTCTCAAAGAGCAAGCCTTTGATTTCAATGATTCTGTTTTTCTTTTTTCTTTGTAACTGATTTCCAATTTGATCTTTATCACTTTCTTTTGCTTACTTTGTTTCATAAGGTTAATTCTGAGGTCATTGAGTTGAGTCCATTCTTCATTTCTGATGTATGAATTTTGTGCTATAAATTTCCCCCTATATTCTGCTTTAATGGAATTCCACATACTTGTGTTCTCACTTTCATTCAATTCAAAACACTTTCTAATTTCCTTTTTTATGTCTTTTTGACCCATAGGTTATTTAGAAAGGTGTTATTTTGTTTCCAAATATTTGGGCATTTTCCAGAGATCTTTGTTACTGATTTCGAACTTAATTCCATAGTGGATTGAGAACAAATTTTGATGAATTGAACTATGTTAAATTTATTGATACTTGTTTTATAACCTAGAATATGGTCTATCTTGGTAAATGCTCCACATGCTCTTTTGAGAATAGTGTGAATTCTGCTGTTGGGTGGAATGTTCCATAAGTGTCAAGCAGGTTATTCTGGTTGATGGTGTTGTTCAAGTCTTCTGCTCCTTGCTAATTTTTATGCTACTTGTTCTATGAATTATTGGAAAGGGCTGTAGAAACCTCTGAGTATAATTGTGCATTTGTCTATTTCTCTTTGCAAATCTACCAACTTTGCTTCCTTATTTTGAAGCTTTCTTTTTTGGGGGCATTTTGATCCCTTTATCACTATGAAATAACTTTGTACATCCCTGGCTATATTCTTTGCTCTGAAATTGACTTTCTCCAGTAATAATATAGTCATTCCAGCTTTCTTTTGACTGGTATTAACATGCTAACCTTTTATTTTTAACCTATGTGTGTCTATCTTTAAAGTGCATTTTTTGTAAGCAGCATAGAGTTAGGTCTTGCCTTTTTTTAATTTTAATCCTTTCTGATAATGTCTACCTTTTAATAGAAATATTTAAAGCTTTGGCATTTAATATAATTACTCATGTGGTTAGGTTTAATATTTGTTTTCTTACCTCTGTTCTCCTTATTTTCTTTTCCTGTTCTCTCTTTTAGCTGTAACTCTTTATTTTGCTATTTTAGTAGCTGCTTCAGGGTTTGTAAGAGACACCTTTCACTCATCACAGTCTATCCCAAGTGAAATTATTCCATTTCACATATAATTAAAGAACCTTGCAATGGCATACTTACATTTCTCTTCTTGCAGGCTTGCAGCCTTGGTACTATTGTCATCATGCATTTTACTTTTATAAGTGCATTAAATACCACAATACATTGCTATTAATTTTGTTTATACACACATATCAAAGAGATTTACATGATAAGAAAAAATCTTATATATCCATCCATATAGTTACCATTTCCTGTGTTCTTCATTCTTTTGTGTAGAGCCAAATTTACAAATGATATCATTTTCCTTCTGCCCAGAGGTCTTTAACAGTTCTTATAGTGTGGCTCTGTTGTGATGAGTTTTTTCCAGCTTTTGTTCATGTGAAAACATCTTTATTTTGCTTTTCTCTTTGAAAGGTATCTTTACTAGGTATAGAATTCTAGGTTGACAGTATCTGTCCTTTCAGTGCTTTGAAGATGTTGCTTCCCTGCTTATTGTTTATATTACTTCCACTGAGAAATCTGTAGTCATCTTTATTTTTGTACCTTTATACGTAACATAGTTGCTCTGAAGATTTTTGGTTCTGAGCAAATTGATTATGATGTGCCTTTGTAGTTTTCTTTGTAATTTTTGGCCTTGGGATTCTTGATTCTGTAGGTTTATAGTTTTTATCAGATTTGGAAACTTTTTTGCCATTACTTTTTCAAATATTTTTTTATACCCTCCCCCTCCTTTGGGACTCCCAAGTAGTCAAATATTAGGCTTCTTGAATTTGTCCCATAATTCACTGATGCTCTTTTCCTTTTGATTCTTTTTCTTTTTGTATTTTAGTTTGGATAGTTTATGTTTCAGTCATTCAAGTTCACTGTCTTTTCTTTTGGAATTCTTAGTCTGCTGTTCATCTCATCCAGTTTATTTTCCATCTCAAACACTGTCATTTTCATCTCTAGATGTTCAATTTGGTTCTTTTTTTTTATGCCTTTCCTGTCTCTACTTAAATTTTTAATCATAGGAAATCCAATCATAATTACTATTTCAATGCCCTTTCCTATTAATTCTAACAACTGTCTCTTTTCTGGATCAGTTTCAAAGGATTTATTTATTCTCCTCATTATGGATCTTATTTTCCTGCTGTGTATTTGGATTTTACATTATTGGGTGCTGCCTATTTTCATGTTCCTTTAAATATTCTTGAGCTTTGCTTTGGACTGCAGTTAAGTAACTGAGAACAGTTTGATTTGTTAGGTGTGTCCAAAGCAGTACTCATTTCGAGTTAATTATTCTCCATACCTGAATACCCTACCAGTGCCCATGGATTATGCATTTTCCCAGTCTGGCTGATAGGAGCAGTTACTGTTCCAGGACCTGTTTGAGCCCAGAGCACAGCACCCTCTAACCCTTTTTGATTGTTTCTCTCCCTGCCACATACAATTCCCTCACAGGTATGCATCTGTCATCCTTGCTGGATACTCACGGAGGAACCTCTGCAGATCTCTGAGGTTCTCCGTGTACTTTTCTCCTCTCTGGTACTCTGTCCTGCAAACTAACTCTCCTAGTCTCCTTGAACTCCCAGGTCCAGCTTGTCAACTGAGGAAATCAGCCATCTGGGTTCCCCTCCACAGTCATGGCCTGTAAAGTCTTTCAGTCTGGGCAGTAATCTGGGGCATCTGTAGGACTCAGTTCCTTTGTTTTCCATCTTTCAGGTGTTGCTGTCCAAATGTTCCATGTCTTGAAGGTCTTTGATTTATATATTTTATGTGTTGTTTTCAACTGTAGATTAAGTCCTGTCTCTGTTACTAAATCTTGACCAGTAGTAGAAGTCCTGAACTTTAAATTTAAAAATCTCCTGCCTTTCTCATAGGTATTGTACCTGTCTTTCAGTTCACTCAATGACTCATTCCCAACCTCTTCCCCTGGGCACTTAGTTCTGCAAGGGGATTGCCCCTGAGGAGGATGGCTCGGTTACCTGTCTTTTTGTAATTATTTTCGAAGAATTCTTTTATAAAAGCCCTATGCAGATATTTTCTCCCATTCTGTGGCTTGCCTCTTCACCTTTTCTGTGATGTCTTTTGATGAAGGGAAGTTACTAATATTTCTAGAAGACAATGTATTCATCTTTTCCTTTGTGACTAATCTCTCTAGTTTACTATTTAATAAATCTTTCTTTACCCTGGTATCATGAAGATATTTTCCTGTAACTTTATAAAAGCTTGATTGCTTTACCTTTCACATTTAGGGCCACAGTCCGGCTGGAATTGATTTTTGTAGATGACTTCCTTTTCCCATGTGGATGCCCAGTTATCCCAAAATCATTTATTGAAAAGACACCCTTTACACAGAGCAGCACCACCGTATCGTAGATCAGATGACCATCATGCACAGCTCTGTTTGCAGGCCTCCATGCTCTTCTATCCATTTGTCTGTCCTTAGTTTGTCCTTATACCAGCACTGTACTGTTTTAATTATGTAGCTTTCTGATAAGTCTTAGTACGTGTTAGAAGTCTTCCTCCCACTTTGCTCTTCTTTTCAAGTGTCATTACTATTCCTGGCTGTTTGCATTTCCATTCTTTTACAATAAACTTGTTCCCAAACGAATTCCCAAAGAGGTTGGAATTTTGATTGTGATTACATTGAATATATAGATAAATTTGGAGGGATGAGAATCAATATTGTAACAATTTTGAATTCTCTAATTCATAAATACTATATATTTCTCCATTAATTATGTCTTAATAACACTTTCTAGTTTTCAACATAGAGTCTTTGTACATTCTTGTTAGATTTCATCCTAGCAAAATGATTTGGTTAGCTTGCTATAATGTGTATATAAATGCAATGTGTGTGCATTTACAAAGTAGTAAATGCACTATACATGTATATATATGTATGTATGTGTATACAATCTGTAGAAATACAGTGGTTGATCTGGTATCCAGAAACCTTGCTAATTAATAAGTGGATTTACACTTATTAATTCTAACAAGTTTTCTGAAGATTATTTTAGATTTTCTACACATATAATCATTTCATTTGTTAATGATGATAACATTTCTACCTTTCCAATTATCATAGTCTTAGTTCCTATTTTTGCCCATTTGCAAAGGCAAGGACCTCCAATACAGTCTCCAATAAAAGTGGTGATATCAGACATTCTTCCTCTGATATGAAACTTAAAGTGAAAAATTTGAACCTTTCACTATTATATATGACATTTCAGTATGATATTGCTGAATACCATTTACAGACTAAGGATGATCCCTCTTATTTTTATTCTGTTAAGAGACGTTATCATGAATGGATGTCGAATTGTATAAAATGCATTTTCTGCTTCAAGTGAGCTGATTGTATAATTTTTCTCCTTTTGTGCTAATGTGGCTAATTACACTGATTTTTTTTCTTTTTTTTGAATTTTATTTTATTTTTTTATACAGCAGGTTCTTATTAGTTATCCATTTTATACATATTAGTGTATATATGTCAATTCCAATCTCCCAATTCATCACAAACACACACAACCCCCCGCCACTTTCCCCCCTTGGTGTCCATACGTTTGTTCTCTGCATCTGTGTCTCAATTTCTGCCCTGCAAACCGGTTCATCTGTACCATTTTTCTAGATTCTACATATATGCGTTAATATATATTTGTTTTTCTCTTTCTGACTTACTTCACTCTGTATGACAGGCTCTAACTCCATCCACCTCACTACATATACCTCCATTTCAGTTCTTTTTATGGCTGAGTAATATTCCATTGTATATATGTGCCACATCTTCTTTATCCATTCATATGATGATGGACACTTAGGTTGCTTCCATGTCCTGGCTATTGTAAATAGAGCTGCAATGAACATTTTGGTACATGACTCTTTTTAAATTATGGTTTTTTCAGGGTATATGCCCAGTAGTGGGATTGCTGGGTCATATGGTAGTTCTAGTTTTAGTTTTTTAAGGAACGTCCATACTGTTCTCCATACTGGCTGTATCAATTTACATTCCCACCAACAGTGCAAGAGGGTTCCCTTTTCTCCACACCCTCTCCAGCCTTTGTTGTTTGTAGATTTTCTGATGATGCCCATTCTAACTGGTGTGAGATGATACCTCATTGTAGTTTCGATTTGCATTTCTCTAATAATTAGTGATGTTGAGCATCTTTTCATGTGCTTCTTGGCCATCTGTATGTCTTCTTCGGAGAAATGTCTATTTAGGTCTTCTGCCCATTTTGGGATTGGTTTGTTTGTTTTTTTAAAATTGAGCTGCATGAGCTGATTGTATATTTTGGAGATTAATCCTTTGTCTGTTGATTCGTTTGCAAATATTTTCTCCCATTCTGATGGTTGTCTTTCGTCTTGTTTGTAGTTTCCTTTGCTGTGCAAAAACTTTTAAGTTTCATTAGGTCCCATTTGTTTATTTTTGTTTTTATTTCCATTACTCTAAGAGGTGGATCAAAAAAGATCTTGCTGTGATTTATGGCAAAGAGTTTTCTTCCTATGTTTTCCTCTAAGAGTTTTATAGTGTCCAGTCTTACATTTAGGTCTTTAATCCATTTTGAGTGTATTTTTGTGTATGGTGTTAGGGAGTGTTCTAATTTCATTCTTTTACATGTAGCTGTCCAGTTCTCCCAGCACCACTTATTGAAGAGGCTCTTTTCTCCATTGTATATCCTTGCCTCCTTTGTTATAGATTAGTTGACCACAAGTGTGTGGGTTTATCTGTGGGCTTTCTATCCTGTTCCATTGATCTATATTTCTGTTTTTGTGCCAGTACCATATTGTCCTGATTACTGTAGCTTCGTAATATAGTCTGAAGTCCAGGAGCCTGATTCCTCCAGCTCCGTTTTCTTCCCTCAAGGCGGTTTTGGCTATTTGGGGTCTTTTGTGTCTCCATACAAATTTTAAGATTTTTTGTTCTAGTTCTGTAAAAAAAGCCATTGGTAATTTGATAGAGATTGCATTGAATCTGTAGATTGCTTTGGGTAGTATAGTCATTTTCACAGTATTGATTCTTCCAAACAAGAACATGGTATTTCTCTCCATCTGTTCTTATCATCTTTTTTTTTTTTTTTCTTTTGCCATCTTTATTTATTTTTTTTTCACACACACACACTGTATTTTATTTTTACAAGAGATAAATAGACTATCATCTTATCATCTTTAATTTCTTTCATCAGCATCTTATAGTTTTCTGCATACAGGTCTTTTGTCTCCCTACGTAGATTTATTCCTAGGTATTTTATTCTTTTTGTTGCAATGGTAAATGGCAATGTTTCCTAAATTTCTCTTTCAGATTTTTCATCATTAGTGTATAGGAATGCAAGAGATATCTGTGCATTAATTTTGTATCCTGCTACTTTACCAAATTCATTGATTAGCTCTAGGAGTTTTCTGGTGGCATCGTTAGGATTCTCTATGTATAGTATCATGTCATCTGCAAACAGTGACAGTTTTACTTCTTCTTTTCCAAGTTGTATTCCTTTTATTTCTTTTTCTTCTCTGATTGCCGTGGCTAGGACTTCCAAAGCTATGTTGAATAATAGTGGTGAGAGTGGACATCCTTGTCTTATTCCTGATCTTAGAGGAAATGCTTTCAATTTTTCACCACTGAGAATGATGTTTGCTGTGGGTTTGTCGTATATGGCCTTTATTATGTTGAGGTAGGTTCCCTCTATGCCCACTTTCTGGAGAGTTTTTATCATAAATGGGTGTTGAATTTTGTCAAAAGCTTTTCCTGCATCTATTGAGATGATCATATGGTTTTTCTTCTTCAATTTGTTAATATGGTGTATCACACTGATTGATTTGCATATATTGAAGAATCCTTGTATCCCTGGGATAAATCCCACTTGATCATGGTGTATGATCCTTTTAATGTGTTGTTGGTTTCTGTTTGCTAGTATTTTGTTGATGATTTTTGCATCTATATTCATCAGTGATATTGGTCTATAATTTTCTTTTTTTGTAGTATCTTTGTCTGGTTTTGGTATCAGTGTGATGGTGGCCTCATAGAATGAGTTTGGGTGTGTTCCACAGTTTCAGTTTCATTACTTATGATTGGTCTGTTCGTATTTTCTATTTCTTCCTGGTTCAGTTCTGGAAGGTTATACCTTTCTAATGATTTGTCTATTTCTTCCAGGTTGTCCATTTTATCGGCATAGAGTTGCTTGTAGTAGTCTCTTAGAATGCTTTGTATTTCTGCAGTGTCTGTTGTAACTTCTTTTTTTTAAAATTTATTATTTTTATTATTCTTTTAAACAGGATATTTTATTTTTTTAATTATTTTATTTATTTTTAGCTGTGTTGGGTATTCGTTGCTGTGCGCGGATTTTCTCTCATTGTGGTGAGTGAGGGCTACACTTCATTGGAGTGCACGGGCTTCTCATTATGGTGGCCTCTCCCATTGTGGAGCACAGGCTCTATGCGCACAGTAGTTGTGCCATGCGGGCTCAGTAGTTGTGGCACACAGGCTTAGTTGCTCCACGGCATGTGAGATCTTCCCAGGCCAGGGCTTGAACCCGTGTCCCCTGCATTGGCAGGTGGATTCCCAACCACTGTGCCACCAGCGAAGCCCTGTAACTTCTTTTTCATTTCTAATTTTAATGATTTGAGTCCTCTCCCTCTTTTTCTTGATGAGTCTGGCTAATGGTTTATCAATTTTGTTTATCTTCTCAAAGAACCAGCTTTTAGTTTTATTGATCTTTGCTATTGTTTTCTTTGTTTCTATTTCATTTATTTCTGCTCTGATCTTTGTGATTTCTTTCCTTTTACTAACTTTGGGTTTTGTTTGTTCTTCCTCTAGTTCTTTTAGGGGTAAGGTTAGATTGTTTATTTGAGATGTTTCTTGTTTCTTGAGGTAGGATTGTATTGCTATTAAATTCCCTCTTAGAACTGCTTTTGCTGCATCCCATAGGTTTTGGATCGTCGTGTTTTCATTGTCATTTGTCTTTAGGTATTTTTTGATTTCCTCTTTGATTTCTTCAGTGATCTCTTGGTTATTTAGTAACGTATTGTTTAGCTTCCATGTGTTTGTGGTTTTTACTTTTTTTTCCCTGTAATTCATTTCTAATCTCATTGCATTGTGGTCAGAAAAGATGCTTGATATGAATTCAATTTTCTTAAATTTACTGAGGCTTAATTTGTGACCCAAGATGTGATCTATCCTAGAGACTGTTCCGTGCTCACTTGAGAAGAGAGTGTAATATGCTGGTTTTGGATGGAATGTCCTGTGAATATCAATTAAATCTATCTGGTCTATTGTGTCACTTAAAGTTTGTGTTTCCTTATTAATTTTCTGTTTGGATGATCTGTCCATTGGTGTAAGTGAGGTGTTAAAGTTCCCCACTATTATTGTGTTACTGTCGATTTCCTCCTTTATAGCTATTAGCAGTTGCGTTATGTATTGAGGTGCTCCTATGTTGGGTGCATCTATATTTATAATTGTTATATCTTCTTCTTGGATTGATCCCTTGATCATTATGTAGAATTCTTCCTTGTCTCTTGTATCATTCTTTATTTTAAAGTCTATTTTATCTGATAAGAGTATTGCTACTCCAGCTTTCTTTTTATCTCCACTTGCATGGAATATCTTTTTCCATCCCCTCACTTTCAGTCTATATGTGTCCGTATGTCTGAAGTGTGTCTCTTGTAGACAGCATATATATGGGTCTTGTTTTCGTATCCATTCAGCAAGCCTGTGTCTTTTGGTTGGAGCATTTAATCCATTCACGTTTAAGGTAATTATCGATATGTATGTTCCTATGACCATTTTCTTAATTGTTTTGAGTTTGTTTTTGTAGGTCCTTTTTTTCTCTTGTGTTTCCCACTTAGAGAAGTTCCTTTAGCGTTTTTTGTAGAGCTGGTTTGGTGGTGCTGAATTCTCTTAGCTTTTGCTTGTCTGTAAACCTTTTGATTTCTCCATTGAATCTGAATGAAATCCTTGCGGGGTAGAGTAATCTTAGTTGTAGATTCTTCCCTTTCATCACTTTAAGTATGTTATGCCACTCCCTTCTGGCTTGTAGAGTTTCTGCTGAGAAATCAGCTGTTAACCTTATGGGAGTTCCCTTGTATGTTATTCGTCATTTTTCCCTTGCTGCTTTCAATAATTTTTCCTTGTCTTTAATTTTTGCCAATTTGATTACTATGTGTCTCGGCGTGTTTCTCCTTGGGTTTATCCTGTATGGGACTCTCTGTGCTTCCTGGACTTGGGTGGCTACTTCCTTTCCCATGTTAGGGAAGTTTTCGGCTATAATCTCTTCAAATATTTTCTCTGGTCCTTTCTCTCTCTCTTCTCCTTCTGGGACCCCTATAATGTGAACGCCGTTGCGTTTAATATTGTCTCAGAGGTCTCTTTGGCTGTCTTCATTTCTTTTCATTTTTTTTTTTTTTTTTTTTTTTTTTTTTAGACAATAATGTTTAATTACCTCACAACTGAAGCTGCCTTTGGGGCCAAGGGACAGGAAGGAGGCAGCGAACCCAACACTCGAGCTGCACTCTAATCCTAGGTTTATTCAACACAATTCTTTTCTCTACACAACAAAGTACAAACACAATATTATCTAAAATGCTACAAAGTTACAAAACTCAAAACAGAAAATGTATAGTACTGACTGTACAATAAAAGCCAAAAAAGCAATGTACACGTTGCCAAGGTAACCTGCACAACCACCATGAATACCAACACAACGGGGGGTTCTGTAATGACCCGACAGAGCTGGCTTTCAACTTACCAGTTTCAGAGAGAAAGGGAGATGTGGGTTTGTGGGTTTGTGTGTCTGTGTGTGTGCATGCACATGAGTACATGTGAAAAGAACCATTTTGGGTATTTGGCCCTAGAGGTCAGAAGAGGACTCGAGCAGGGGAGCAGGGCCACGCTAACAGGAATGGCAGCTGCATAAAAGCACACCCTTTCCTGTGGGACCCTGCAGGCCAACAGGTTAGGGCACGACCAGCCCACCAGATGGGCCCCACGGCATCTGTGAAATGGGAAAACATGCTCCCAGGCTGGGGCTGTACCACTGCCTGGAGCCCCCTGCTCATCCCTGCTGGCTTTGCCAGTAAACTGACTCTTAGGAACTAGAAATGTGGAAGCTTTCTAGCCAGAAAACTGGAGAGCATCTTTATAAGCACGACCCCAAACCAACAACACTCCTGCAGCCAGAACCCTGCCGCCAGGGGAAATGTAGCAATTAACTGCCTTCACCTCCGAAGCCTGCCCCTGAGTGAAGGATTTCTTTCCTACCGATCCTCCTTCTGCTAGGAAAGTGACAAAAGTTGAGTTGGATGGGATACAAGTCACAGGGCAGAGCTTCGGTGGCCCTGCTTATCGGGAGGAGTTGGAGCTGGAGCGGCTCCTGTGGCGGCAGCGGCCAGGGGAGCGGGATCGCCGGCGCACGGGGGACCTGCGCCGAGGGGAACGTGACCTTCTCCTCATCCGTGGGGGTGACCTGCGCCACATGGGAGGCGGTGGCAGCATTCTCCTGGGAGGGCTGAATCGCCTGGGGGGTGGCCGAGGCCAGGGGGCCAGCACAGCAGTGGCAGTGATCTCCTGGCCATCGATTTGTCCTCCGTCCATGTGCTTCAGCGCCTTCTCGGCCTCATCTGGATTCTCAAACTCCACATATGCATAGCCTTTAGACAGATGGGGGTGCATCCTTTCTACAGGCATGTCAATCATTTTAATTTTCCCATAGGTGGAGAATATCTCCATGATATGATCCTTGGTCACATTCCTGGTGAGCCTTCCAATGTGCACTTTGGTGGGTTTAGGGGAAGGGCTCCGCCTTTTCCTTTCCTTTTCATCTCTTTTGGGTGGTTTGGATTTGGAGCGGGAACGCCGCCTGTTGTCATGCCTGCGCCGAGAAGGACTCGGAGAGCCAGAGGAGCTGCTGGAGCTGGAGCTGTGGGATGTGCTGGAACTTCCTGAGCGGCTTGATGCTGAAGATGAGCTGGAGCCGCTGCTGGAGCCCGTGCTGATGCTGGAGCCCGAGCTGGAGGTAGAGCTGGACCGCGACCTGGTGCTGCTGCTACCACTGGAAGCGCTGCGCCTCTTTCGAGTTTTATCCCTGCCACGATCCTTCTCGCTTGACTCCTTGGTGGCCCCCTTATCTTTAGAGCGATCCTTGGACTTCTCATCAGAGCGGTCTTTGCGTTTGGTAGGAGAAGGAGCCCTAGTGCTGGACTTTTTATTATTTTCTTTGACTCCTAGCAAGCTCTTCTTTTTCACTCCTGATAAATCCATTCTCCCCTTCTGAGGTGTTCAAAGCAGCAATAGCGGCCTCACTTATCTGAACTCTCACTTCTAACTTGAGTCTGAGAAACGATCCCTAATCGATTGCAATTTACGCCAAAGTGCAGCATCTTCCCGCCGCCGCGACCTCCTCCCGCTCTCCTCAGTCTCTGAGGCGGGCGCCTCATTCTTTTTTCTTTATTCTGTTCCACAGCCGTGAATTCCACCATTCTGTCTTTGAAGGTCACTTATCCGTTCTTCTGCCTCAGTTATTCTGCTATTATTTCCTTCTAGTGTAGTTTTCATTTCAGTTATTGTATTGTTCATCTCTGTTTGTTTGTTCTTTCATTCTTCTAGATATTTTTTAAACATTTCTTGTATTGTCTCGATCTTTGCCTCCATTCTTTTTCCGAAGTTCTGGATCATCTTCACTATCATTTTTCTTAATTCTTTTTTGTGGAAGGTTGCCTATCTCCACTTCATTTAGTTGTTTTTCTGGGTTTTTTTCTTGTTCCTTCATCTGTTACATAGCCCTCTGCCTTTTCATCTTTTCTATCTTTCTGTGAATTTGGTTTTTGTTCCACAGGCTGCAGGATTATAGTTCTTCTTGCTTCTTCTGTCTGCCCTCTGGTGGATTAGTTTATCTAAGAGGCTTGTGCAAGTTTCCTGATGGGAGGGACTGGTTGTGGGTAGAGCTGGCTGTTGCTCTGGTGGGCAGAGCTCAGTAAAACTTTAATCCGCTTGTCTGCTGATGGGTGGGGCTGGGTTTCCTCCCTGTTGGTTGTTTGGCCTGAGGGACCCGAACACTGGAACCTTCTCGGGCTCTTTGGTGGGGCTAATGGCGGACTCTGGGAGGGCTCACACCAAGGAGTACTTCCCAGAACTTCTGCTGCCAGTGTCCTTGTCCTCACGGTGAGACACAGCCACCCCCTGCCTCTGGAGGAGACCCTCCAACACTAACAGGTAGGTCTGGTTCAGTCTCCTGTGTGGTCACTCGTCCTTCCCCTGGGTCCCGCTGCACACACTCCTTTGTGTGTGCCCTGCAAGAGTGGAGTCTCTGTTTCACCCAGTCCTGTCAAAGTCCTGTAATCAAATCCCACTAGCCTTCAAAGTCTGATTCTCTAGGGATTCCTCCTCCCATTGCCGGACCCCCAGGTTGGGAAGCCTGACGTGGGGCTCAGAACCTTCACTCCAGTGGGTGGACTTCTGTGGTATAAGTGTTCTCCAGTGTGTGAGTCACCCACCCAGCAGTTATGGGATTTGATTTTATTGTGATTGCGCCCCTCCTACCATCTCACTGTGGCTTCTCCTTTGTCTTTGGATGTGTTGCATCTTTTTTGCTGAGTTTCAGTGTCTTCGTGTTGATGATTGTTCAGCAGTTAGTTGTGATTCCTGTGCTCTTGCAAGAGGGAGTGAGAGCACGTCCTTCTACTCTGCCATCGTGAACCAATCTCTGATTTTTTTCTAATACCATACCAACCTTGAATGTTTGGACTACAACCACTTTCCTAATGTATTATCTTTTAATATATGCTGTTGGGCTTAGTTTCCTAATGTTTTATTAAGAATATTTGCATAGTAAGATAGGCTTGTAATTTTCTGTTTTCATAATGTGTTTGTTGGGTTTTAGTATCAAGTTGATGTTGGCTTCAGAAAATAAGTTGGAAAGTATTTGTCCTGATCGCTGAACAGTTTTCATAAGTGAGTGTTATTACTTCCTCAGATTTTGCTAAAATTCACTGGTGAAACCATCTGAATCTGAAGTTTTCTTTGTGGAAGATTTAAATATCTTTAAATTCATTAATGTTTAAATAACTAGAATGTTTATTTTTCTAATATAAATTTTAGTATTTTGTATTTCTCTAATCTGTTTTTTCATTTAAGTTTCAAACTTATTGTCATAAATTATTCATATAACACCTTTAAACTTTTTGATGCGTGTAAGATCTATAGTGAAAACCTCTTTTTTATTCCTGTTATTCGTAATTTGTACTCATTGTTTTCAAGCTCAGTCTTTCTGGGGTGGGTTAGTTATGACATTTGTACTTTTATTTTTTTCTATTATGTTTAATATAGCCTTCCTTTAACTTTCTTTAGATTTCATTTACTGTTTTCTAATTTTTGAGGTGGATAGTTATCTTGTTATTTCAGCTTTTAATACTTTTAATATATGCAAATAGGCTCTTAATTTCCCTGAAAGGAAGCAATATCCCACAAGTTTTGATACATAGTGTATTTAATATTATTTAGGTAAATACATGGCTTAATTTCTCTTGTGACTTTTTTCTTTGACCAATTGATTATTTAGAATTATATTCCATAATTTCAAAGCAAGTAGTCTTTTTAAAAATCATTTACTTTTTATTATGTATTCTGGTTTAATTGAACTCTGTGTTCATTTTTTTGAGATTTGTTACTTGCTTTATGGCTCAGAAAGTGGTTAATGTTTGTAAATTTTGTGTGCGCACTTGAAAAGAATGTATTCTACAGTTGTTGAGTGCAATGTTTTATATTTATTTATTTATTTATTGGCTGTTTTGGGTCTTCGTTGTGGTGTTCAGACTTCTCTTGTTGCAGAGCATGGGCTCTAGGTGCAAGGGCTTCAGTAGTTGTGGCACGTGGGCTTAGTTGCTCCATGGCATGTGGGATCTTCCTGGACCAGGGATCAAACCCATGTCCCCTGCACTGGCAGGTAGATTCTTAACCACTGAGCCACCAGGGAAGTCCGAGTGCAGTGTTTTATTTATATACGTATATATCTATTCAGTTAAGTTTGTTAGTAGTGCTGTTCAAATTTTCTATACCTTCTGGGTTTTTGACTGTCCGGTCAAATACTGAGAAAGGATTGTTAAAATCCCCCTATTAAGATTGTGGATTTGTTTTGATGTTATGTTATTTAGAGTTATTTTTATTTTCTTATGAATTGAACTTTTTATCATTTTGAGTTAACCCTTTTTATATGTAGATATGCTTTTTGATTCAAAATCACCTTGTCTAAAATTAATACAGGTATGCTAGCTTTCTTTTGTTACTCTTTGTCAGATATATTTTTCATCCTTTCACACTGTTTTCTGGTATCTGTATTTTTCTTACAAATACCAGATTGTTGAGTATTTAAAATTCATTCTGACAATCTTTATATTTTCCCTAAAAGATTTTACATGATTCACTTATTTTTTTAAAATTTAGTAGGTATATACTTGTTTTCTTGCTCTTTCCTGGTTTCTTTATTTTATTTTTTTTACCAGTCATCAATTTTATACACATCATTGTATACATGTCAATCCCAATCTCCCAATTCAGCACACCACCATCCCCACCCCACCACGGTTTTCCCCCCTTGGTGTCCATAAGTTTGTTCTCTACATCTGTGTCTCAACTTCTGCCCTGCAAACCGGTTCATCTGTACCATTTTTCTAGGTTCCACATACATGCGTTAATATACGATATTTGTTTTTCTCTTTCTGACTTACTTCACTCTGTATGACAGTCTCTAGATCCATCCACGTCTCAACAAATGACCCAGTTTCGTTCCTTTTTATGGCTGAGTAATATTCCATTGTATATATGTACCACCTCTTCTTTATCCATTCGTCTCTTGATGGGCATTTAGGTTGCTTCCATGACCTGCCTATTGTAAACAGTGCTGCAATGAACATTGGGGTGCATGTGTCTTTTTGAATTACGATTTTCTCTGGGTATATGCCCAGTAGTGGGATTGCTGGATCATATGGTAATTCTATTTTTAGTTTTTTAAGGAACCTGCATACTGTTCTCCATAGTGGCTGTATCAATCTACATTCCCACCAACAGTGCAAGAGGGTTCCCTTTTCTCCACACCCTCTCCAGCATTTGTTGTTTGTAGATTTTCTGATGATGCCCATTCTAACTGGTGTGAGGTGATACCTCATTGTAGTTTTGATTTGCATTTCTCTAATAATTAGTGATGGTGAGCATCTTTTCATGTGCTTCTTGGCCATCTGTATGTCTTCTTTGGAGAAATGTCTATTTAGGTCTTCTGCCCATTTTTGGATTGGGTTGTTTGTTTCTTTAATATTGAGCTGCATGAGCTGTTTATATATTTTGGAGATTAATCCTTTGTCTGTTGATTCATTTGCAAATATTCTCTCCCATTCTGAGGGTTGTCTTTTCGTCTTGTTTATGGTTTCCTTTGCTGTGCAAAAGCTTTGAAGTTTCATTAGGTCCCATTTGTTTATTTTTGTTTTTATTTCCATTACTCTAGGAGGTGGATCAAAAAAGATCTTGCTGTGATTTATGGCAAAGAGTGTTCTTCCTACGTTTTCCTCTAAGAGTTTTATAGTGTCCGGTCTTACATTTAGGTCTCGAATTCATTTTGAGTTTATTTTTGTGTATGGTGTTAGGGAGTGTTCTAATTTCATTCTTTTACATGTAGCTGTCCAGTTTTCCCAGCACCACTTATTGAAGAGAGTGTCTTCTCTCCATTGTATATCTTTGCCTCCTTTGTCATAGATTAGTTGACTATAGGTGCGTGGGTTAATCTCTGGGCTTTCTATCTTGTTCCATTGATCTATGTTTCTGTTTTTGTGCCAGTACCATATTGTCTTGATTACTGGAGCTTTGTAGTATAGTGTGAAGTCAGGGAGTCTGATTCCTCCAGCTCCGTTTTTTTCCCTCAAGACTGCTTTGGCTATTTGAGGTCTTTTGTGTCTCCATACACATTTTAAGATGTTTTGTTCTAGTTGTGTAAAAAATGCCATTGGTAATTTGATAGGGATTGCATTGAATCTGTAGATTGCTCTGGGTAGTATAGTCATTTTCACAATATTGATTCTTCCAATCCAAGAACATGGTATATCTCTCCATCTGTGGTATCATCTTTAATTTCTTTCATCAGCGTCTTATAGTTTTTTGCATACAGGTCTTTTGTCTCCCTAGGTAGGTTTATTCCTAGGGTATTTTATTCTTTTTGTTGCAGTGGTAAATGGGAGTGTTTCCTTAATTTCTCTTTCAGATTTTTCATCATTAGTGTATAAGAATGCAAGAGATTTCTGTGCATTCATTTTGTATCCTGCAACTTTACCAAATTCATTGATTAGCTCTAGTAGTTTTCTGGTGGCATTTTTATGATTCTCTATGTATAGTATCACGTCATCTGCAAACAGTGACGGTTTTACTTCTTCTTTTCCAATTTGTATTCCTTTTATTTCTTTTTCTTCTCTGATTGCCGTGGCTAGGACTTCCAAAACTATGTTGAATAATAGTGGTGAGAGTGGACATCCTTGTCTCGTTCCTGATCTTAGAAGAAATGCTTTCAGTTTTTCACCATTGACAATGATGTTTGCTGTGGGTTTGTCGTATATGGCTTTTATTATGTTGAGGTAGGTTCTCTCTATGCCCACTTTCTGGAGAGTTTTTATCATAAATGGGTGTTGAATTTTGTCAAAAGCTTTTTCTGCATCTATTGAGATGATCATATGGTTTTTCTTCTTCAATTTGTTAATATGGTGTATCACATTGATTGATTTGCATATATTGAAGAATCCTTGCATCTCTGGGATAAATCCCACTTGATCGTGGTGTATGATCCTTTTAATGTGTTGTTGGATTCTGTTTGTTTGTATTTTGTTGAGGATTTTTACATCTATATTCATCAGTGATATTGGTCTATAATTTTCTTTTTTTGTAGTATCTTTGTCTGGTTTTGGTATCAGGGTGATGGTGTCCTCATAGAATGAGTTTGGGAGTGTTCCTTCCTCTGCAGTTTTTTGGAAGAGTTTGAGAAGGATGGGTGTTAGCTCTTCTCTAAATGTTTGATACAATTCACCTGTGAAGCCATCTGGTCCTGGACTTTTGTTTGTTGGAAGACTTTTAATCACAGTTTCAATTTCATTACTTGTGATTGGTCTGTTCATATTTTCTGTTTCTTCCTGGTTCAATCTGGGAAGGTTATACCTTTCTAAGAGTTTGTCCATTTCTTCCAGGTTGTCCATTTTATTGGCATAGAGTTGCTTATAGTAGTCTCTGAGGATGCTTTTTATTTCTGCGGTGTCTGTTGTAACTTCTCCTTTTTCATTCCTAATTTTATTGATTTGAGTCCTCTCCCTCTTTTTCTTGATGAGTCTGGCTAATGACTTATCAATTTTGTTTATCTTCTCAAAGAACCAGCTTTTAGTTTTATTGATCTTTGCTATTGTTTTCTTTGTTTCTATTTCATTTATTTCCGCTCTGATCTTTATGATTTCTTTCCTTCTGCTAACTTTGGGTTTTGTTTGTTCTTCTTTCTCTAGTTCCTTTAGGTGTAAGTTTAGATTGTTTACTTGAGATTTTTCTTGTTTCTTTAGGTAGGCTTGTATAGCTATAAACTTCCCTCTTAGAACTGCTTTTGCTGCATCCCATAGGTTTTGGATCGTCGTGTTTTCATTGTCATTTGTCTCTAGGCATTTTTTGATTTCCTCTTTGATTTCTTCAGTAATCTCTTGGTTATTTAGTAACGTATTGTTTAGCCTCCATGTGTTTGTGCTTTTCACGTTTTTTTCCTTGTAATTCATTTCTAATCTTATAGCATTGTGGCCAGAAAAGATGCTTGATATGATTTTAATTTTCTTAAATTTACTGTGGTTTGATTTGTGACCCAAGATGTGATCTATCCTGGAGAATGTTCCGTGTACACTTGAGAAGAATTGTAATCTGCTGTTTTTAGATGGAATGTCCTATAAATATCAATTAAATCTATCTGGTCTGTTGTGTCATTTAAAGCTTCTGTTTCCTTATTTATTTTCATTTTGGATGATCTGTCCATTGGTGTAAGTGAGGTGTTAAAGTCCCCCACTATTAGTGTGTCACTGTCAATTTCCTCTTTTATAGCTGTTACCAGTTGCCTTATGTATTGAGGTGCTCCTATGTTGGGTGCATCTATATTTATAATTGTTATATCTTCTTCTTGGATTGATCCCTTGATCATTATGTACTGTCCTTCCTTGTCTCTTGTAACATTCTTTATTTTAAAGTCTATTTTATCTGATATGAGTATAGCTACTCCAGCTTTCTTTTGATTTCCATTTGCATGGAATATCTTTTTCCATCCCCTCACTTTCAGTCTGTGTGTGTCCCTAGGTCTGAAGTGATAGACTCTGGGAGGGCTCACGCTGAGGAGTACTTCCCAGAACTTCTGATGCCAGTGTCCTTGTCCCCACAGTGAAACAGAGCCACCCCCCACCTCTGCAGGAGACCTTCCAACACTAGCAGGTAGGTCTGGTTCAGTCTCCTCCAGGATCACTGTTCCTTACCCTGGGTCCTGATGCGCACAGTATTTTGTGTGCGCCCTCCAAGAGTGGGGTCTCTGTTTCCCCCAGTCCTGTCGGAGTCCTGCAACCAATTCCCACTAGGCTTCAAAGTCTGATTCTCTATGAATTCCTCCTACCATTGCCGGACCCCCAGGTTGGGAAGCCTGAGATGGGGCTCAGAACCTTCACTCCAGTGGGTAGACTTCTGTGGTAAAAGTGTTTGCCAGTCTGTGAGTCACCCACCCAGCAGTTATGGGATTTGATTTTACTGTGATTGCACCCCTCCTACCATCTCATTGTGGCTTCTCCTTTGTCTTTGGATGTGGCATATCTTTTTTGGTGAGTTCCAGTGTCTTCCTGTTGATGATTGTCCAGCAGCTAGTTGTGATTCTGGTGTTCTCGCAAGAGGGAGTGGGAGCTCGTCCTTCTATTCCGCCATCTTGATTAATCTCTTTCTACATGATTCACTTTTAATATTACTGTTGGGAAGCACATTTGAGTGTGATGATTCCATCTTTTATTTGTTCTGCCTGCACCATTTTCCCTTCTTCCTCCATTTTCTCCTTCTTTTAGATTAATTGAGAGGTTTTTTTTGTTTTGTTTTGTTTTGTTTTGCCACACCGCATGGCTTGCAGAATCTTATTTCTCTGACCAGGGATCGAACCTGGGACCTTGACAGTGAAAGGTCCGAGTGCTAACCACTGGACAGACAGGGAATTCCCAATTGAGGGTTTTATTTTTCTTTCTCCAGTTGGGTTGGAAGTTATACATTCCTTTACTCTTATATTAGTGGTTGTATTAGAGATTACAGCATGCATCTTTGACTTATCAGTATTTAATAAATAGGAATTGATTTTTATCCTCTTCCTGGACAATGCAAGGACTTTTTCTTTTTCTTTTAACATCTTTTTATTCCCTCTTAACTTACATGCTCTTATAGGTATGTGTTATAATTATATCTGTTTATAAATCCCCTGAGATTTCATTATTATTGTTTAATACAGTCACCATGTATTTACACTTGCCCTCACATTTACCTTTTTGTTGCTCTTCATTCTTTCCTGCATCTGAACCAGGGCCATTTTTCCTTCTCTTTGAAGAGTACTATTTAGATTTTCTTTAGTTCTAGTCTGCCAGTGACACTCTCAGTTTCCTTTTAAGATTTTATCTTCTTTGGTCTTCAGCATTTTAGTGTTGTGTGCCTAGGTATAATCTCCCTTTACCTATTTAAGGTTTTTGGATCTGTGGTTTGGTGCTTTTAATCAGATTTACTAAATTCTCAGCTATTATTTCTTCAAATATTCCTCCCACATAATTCGTTCCCTTCTTCCCAATGACAAATATGTCAGCCTTTCCCCCTCTCTCTCTCTGTGTCTCTTACCCTCTCTTCTGTTAGCTTTCAACCTCTAGTCTCCCAATGCCTTATTCTATTTTTTTTCTAACTTCTAGTATACTAATTTTCTCTTCAGCTTTACCAAATCTTCCATTGAACCATTCATCAAGCTTGTAATTATTTTTTTTTCAGGTCTAGTTGGCTTTTTGTTTGTTTAATTTTTATTGAAATATAGTTGATTTACAATGTTGTGTTAGTTTCAGGTATACAGCAAAGAGATTCAGATATATATATATATATATATATATATATATATATATATATATATATATATATTCTTTTTTAGATTCTTTTCCATTATAGGTTATTACATGATATTGAGTATAGTTCCCTGTCCCTGTCCTTGTTGGTTATCTATTTTATATATAGTAGTGTGTATATTTTAATCCCAAACTCCTAATTTGTCCCCCCTCTTTCCCCTTTGGTAACCATAAGTTTGTTTTCTTTGTCTGTGAGTCTCTTTCTGTTTTGTAAATAAGTTCATTTGTATCATATTTTTAGATTCCACGTATAAGTGGTATCCTGTAGTATTTGTCTTTCTCTGTCTGTCTTACTTCACTTAGTATGATAATCTCCAGGTCCCTCCACGTTGCTGCAAATGGCATTATTTCATTCTTTGTAATATTCTGTTGTATGTATGTACCACATCTGCTTTATCCATTCATCTGTTGATGGACACTTAGGTTGCTTCCATGTCTTGGCTATTGTAAATAACATTGGGGTGCATGTATCTTTTTGAATTATGGCTTTCTCCAGATATATGCCCAGGAGTGGGATTGCTGGATCATCTGGTAACTATTTTTAGTCTTTTAAGGAACCTCCAAACTGTTTTCCATAGTAGCTCCACCAATTTACATTCCCACCCACAGTGTAGGAGGGTTCCCTTTTCTCCACATCCTCTCCACTATTTATTATTTGTAGGCGTTTGATGATAGCCATTCTGGCTGGTATGAGGTGTTCGTTTGTTTAAATCTGTTAAGTCATTTTTTATAGTTTCTAGCTCTTCTAAGTGTCAGTCTGGTCAATCTTGTCTTTAGCTTCAGGATCATCGCAAGCATGGTAACTTAAAGTCCCTATAAGCCTGATCCTATTCTTGTTTTTGTTGGTTCTTATTGTATGATACCTTATCTTGTGTTGTGCTTGGTTATCTCTGAGTATGTGTCTGACATTGTACTTGGAAATTTATTTCTTATAAATAATTTGAGGACTAGGATTATATGTATTTTTTTTTAATTAAGTGAGGACTTTGTTTTGTTCATTATCTGGGAGTTCCCGCAATCTGGAATGACCTTAATCCAGTGCCAGGGGGTGATATTTTCTGGGCCACCCAGTTGACCCTAAGCTGGGGAGCAGTTTGCACAAAGGCTCACTCTTACTTCTGGTTCACTCTCTCTCTCTCTCTCTCTCTGGGGTGCCAGGCCCCAGTGAGTTCTATGGTAGCGGAATAATAGCCCCCTCAGGGTTGCCCATGTCTTAATCCCCTGGACCGGGGAATATGTTGTGTTACATGACAAGGGGAAATTAAAGTTGCAAATGGAATTAAGGTGGTTAACCAGCTGTCCCTGAGGTGGGGATAATATCACTAATTATCCTGAACTATTGAGGCAGTCTCCTAGTAATCACAGGGGCCCTTAGAAGTGAAAGAGGAGGCAGGACAGTGAATGTCAGATGCAGCGTGAGAAAGACTCCATCCCCAGGTGCTGACTTTGAAAATGGAAGGAAGCTGTGAGTGAAGGAATGGGAAGGGCCTCGAGAAGCTGGAAGAGGCAAAGCAGTGGATTTTCTCCTAGAGCCTCCAGAAGGAACACAGCAACATAGCCCTCTGGATACTTTGGTTTTAGCTCAGTGAGGCCCCTTTCCAACTTTTGACCTCCAGACCTGGAAGATAGCACATGTGTTACAGCAGAGGGAGGAAACTGGCTCAGGTCCTGCACTCACCACTGGTCTCATTAGCGCCACTCGTTTCTCTACTACCTCTTTTAGAGACCAGAGACTCCCTGAAGGAAGAAGAGGCCCCAAAGATCAGTCCCAACTCTCCAGATTTTTGTCTTTTCTAGATTTGATTCTACTTCACCTTCTTGTTAAATCTCTGATACCTTTGGGCAGTCGTTTTTAATATTTTGTCCAGTGTTTCTATTTGCCCCCAGCTGGACATTTGGTCCAAATTGCCTATCTTTCAAGCTGGGCATTTTTTTTTTCTCTCTTGAATTCCAATGAGTGAACTAGTCTGGTTGTGCTTTAGAATTCTGCTTTCCTGCTGCCCTTTTGGTCATTTCCCAGGTTAGTGCAAGGGCTCCTTAGCTGACCTCTTTTTGTATCCTCCATCTTGATTTTCTTCTAACACCAGCAGTATGACTCTCTCCTACATGGTTACCCTTGGGAGCTGCCCTCAGAATCCACTTGGTTATAAATGCACCCCAGGTTTCAGTTCCCTTCAAGCCACCTTCTGAGAGGTGGGTGCCTTTTTTCCAGCTGGGCTGTCTGCTCAGTGATCTCCAAAACGGGACAGGTTCACACCCCGCTGCCCAGTCTGTGCCTACACGTCACATATCACCTTTGGTGATGAAAGAGGTACTGGAGGCCTGTGGTTGGTGTGAATGAAAAATATCACCTGCTATATCAGTAAAAAAAAAAGGATGTTGCAACCATCAAGCCATCACCTTAGGGACAGTGAGCCCTGAGGGAACTCAGGATGGAAACAATGTTTGCCCTGAAGGCACTCTCACCCTCACCCCAACAGCCAGCCTGAGGAAACTCAGGATGAGAAAGCACAGGCTACTTGGCCCCAGATAGCTGAGATGCATATCAAAGGAATGATTTCAGTGAGCCCAGACTCTTGCATCTTTCCCATACAGAGAAAAGCACCGAATTCCTTAACTTGATATATCTGGTTTTCTTTAATCAACAGTCATCTTTTGATGTTCCGACTAGCTGGTCTTTTGTTGCAAAAACTACTATATATCCTGGCCACCCCACCCCACCTCTTCAGAATGGTTCTTGAGTGTTATCTGAGATGCTGTGTCCTATTCGTGAAGTCCTCAGAAGGTACGCGGAATAAAACACAACTCTCAACTTTTAGGTTGTGCATTTTTTTCAGTCGACACTGGGAAGCAGACAGGCTGGCCTGTCACCTGGCAGAGCAGATCAGCTCAGCAGCGCCGATCCAGACGTGTTTTATGCAGTGGCACCGTGTTGGATTAAGTACAGATTCTTTAAGAGGGCTATTTTAAAGAACGGCCCTCATTTAGGTTTCGAAGTTGGTTTTCTATAAAAACAACTCTATTGCTTAACTGTCTGAAGGCATAGCCAGCCCTTAGATACTCTTTACACGTTTGATAAAAAAAAAAAAAGTGCAGCTCTGCTGGCAGTCACAGCCTACAGAGGCAGCATGGAGCATTTGTAGTGAGAGGGAAAGCAAGCCTTTTAATTTTGAGAATTCAGGCTCAAACCCAGCACTCTGAGCCTTTGTACTTGGCTACCATCTAAACTAAAGCTTTGAGGCTTTTTGACTGTGAACCAGCAAGGAGACAAGGGAACAAAGGACAAAAAGGTAGGGAAGGAAGGGAGGTCTGGCTTGTGCATTTTTAAGTCAGATTTAACAAATGAAAGCCTGGCTTTCTACCTTCACACAAAGGGAAATCTAGTGCAGGTACTTGTGGCAGGAAAATTTGCAATTGGAAAAAGAAGGCCTCAGCCCAGACACCCCTGGATCAGGTCTCTATCAGCTGTCAAAGGCGCTGAGCTTTGGAAGCCTCCTGTGAGGCCCGCTGAGGCCCTGATGCCTGTCTGCTGTCCCTGTCAGCTTTGTTTCCCTGGAGACGCTGATGGATCAGGAGCCGGTGTGGCACTCAGAAAAATCGCCACATTCTGGACTGCCTGCCATCCAGGGCCCTGTCACCAGCTGCTGTGCCAGCCTCCTTATGCACTTATGAATCTAGGACGTGTTAAATGATAGTCAGACTCCTGCAACTGTAGATTAGTTACTTAAATGTGTTTTGTGATCATTTCTATCCTATTTCTGTTTGTATTGGGCATAAACTCCCAGTGTTACACTGAACTATGAAACCAATTGGAGAGAAGATTCTTTGGTTGAAGACTCCTTATACATTTGGCTTCTCCTGCTCCCAGGACCAGAGTGCCTTTGGTTTCATTCAGGTTTTTAGTTATTTAATAAAAACTGATTGATCAGGGGACACCCTGCCATGTGCCAGGGGACACCGTGGTAGACGACTTCTTTCCCATTTCAGGTTAACTGACTGAAAATATTGATTTGGCAATCTAATCTTTGCAGTAAAGAAGTAAATTCATTCATTCATTCCCTCATTCAGTATTGGGCCGTCTGCCCTCTTTTGAATGCCCACAGCACTGACAGGTATGTAGTAAATACAAATTGTACTAAAAATGGAAAATAAGAGTTGGGGTAGTTATTCCATGCATTTGGGTTAAATGCTTTGCCTAAATTAATGCAGGTATTGTTCACCCATCGTCAATAAGTAAGCAGCCAGATTAAGAGGCTATGAAGAAATCATTTGATATTGCTACCCTAACACTTGTAAAAGAGGGACTGTGCTTTCTGGAGCACAGAGAGGCCCTACCAGCCCCCTGGCAGCCCCATCTGCCTTAGCATCAGGTAAGGGGTGCCTGGCAATCAAGGGGTCCAGGCCTCCAAGGGCTCAGCACGGAGCTCTGGGTCGATTTGGGAGCTTGCAGTACTTGAGATCCTTGAGGAATAAACATCTGTCACCCCTGGGTCGTGTGTGCACCAGACCCTGTGCTGGTCTTGAGGAAACAGAAGTCCTGTCCTCAGAGAATCTGAGGTCTAGGGAAGGAGCAGTGTGTGTGGGGGCCATGCAAGCTCGGAGCAGCAGTATCCGCCTGCCCAACCTAAGGCAGGGGGCTGTCACATCCTCAAGTGCAGGGGGCGGTTAGCCAGGTGGAGTCAGGTGGGAGGGCAAAGGAAGCCATGTGGAAAGGTGTGGGCCTCTCCAGGGCACCTGAGTGCAGGAACGGGTGCCAGGAGGGATGGGGGCAGCCGACAGGGTCACCTCGGGGCCCCCTGGGCAGAGTCTGGCTGCTGCGTGGAGGTGCAGATCTCATTCCGTAGTGCAGCAGCCGAAGTAGGGTGATTAGCCTTCGAAGGCCACTGTGGGGCAGTGATGTTGAGGCTGGAGGTGGAGGGGAACCCTGAGTCCCTTGTGTGTAGGAGATCGTGACAGACCACAGGACACAAAGGGCGTCTTCAGGATGGGGGTCCCAGAGGTAGAGAACAGAAGGAGCTCATGCGTGCCCAGGTCTGGCCGCTGGTGCAGGAGGTAGTGTTACCAGGCTCTGTGGGTCCTCTCACCAGCCTCCTCTGGGACCCAGAGACCAAGACAACACAACCTCACTCTGAAGTCTCCACGGGGAGATCCAGGTAGGGTTCCTGCTGGCAGCACCTACTTGTCCCATCGGCAAAGCAATGTAAACTGGTTTACGTAACATTTTAATTTTTTAAAATTATTTTTTAATTTTTAAGATTTATTTATTTACTTATTTATTTTTGGCTGCATTGGGTCTTTGTTGCTGTGCGGGCTTTCTCTAGTCGCAGCAAGCAGGGCCTACTCTTCGTTGCGGTGCGGGGGCTTCTCATTGCGGTGGCTTCTTTTCTTGTGGAGCACGGGCTCTAGGTGTGTGGGCTTCAGTAGTTGTGGCACGCGGGCTCAGTAGTTGTGGCTCACGGGCTCAGTAGTTGTGGCTCACGGGCTCAGTAGTTGTGGCTTGCGGGCTCTAGAGCGCAGGCTCAGTAGTTGTGGCACACAGGCTTAGTTGCTCCGCAGCATGTGGGATCTTCCTGGACCAGGGCTTGAACCCTTGTCCCCTGTATTGGTAGGCTGATTCTTAACCACTGCACCACCAGGGAATTCCTACGTAACTTTTTTTTTTTTAATTAATTTATTAATTTATTTATTTTTGGCTGTGTTGGGTCTTCATTGCTGCATGTGGGCTTTCTCTAGTTGCGGCGAGCGGGGGCTACTCTTCCTTGCGGTGCGCGGGCTTCTCATTGCAGTGGCTTCTCTTGTTGTGGAGCACGGGCTCTAGGCACGCGGGCTTCAGTAGTTGTGGCACGCGGACTCAGTAGTTGTGGCTCGTGGGCTCTAGAGTGCAGGCTCAGTAGTTGTGGCACATGGGCTTAATTGCTCCACGGCATGTGGAATCTTCCTGGGCCAGGGCTCGAACCTTTGTCTCCTGCATTGGCAGGTGGATTCTTAACCACTGTGCCACCAGGGAAGCCCCCTACGTAACTTTTTTATGGTAAAAAATAAATAATGTGTCTGCTTTAATGGACTATAAATGGCCTTTTTCAGACATCGCTGCTTCTGTTTTAGGATGGAGGAAGTCCACTTTTGCTTTTACAGAGTATTCATTTAATGCATTCATTTAATGGGGGTCCCCAACCCCCAGGCCGTGGACCGGTAATGGTCCAAAGCCTGAACCATCCCCCACCCAACCCCACCCTACCCCCATCCGTGGAAAAATTATCTTCCACGAAACCAGTCCCTGGTGCCAAAAGGGTTGGGGACCACTAATTTAATGCAAATGTGAAACACAAGATTGATAACAGAATTTTGCATAGCAAAGGAAACCATAAACAAGATGAAAAGGCAACCCTCAGAATGGGAGAAAATATTTGCAAACGAAGCAACAGACAAAAGATTAATCTCCAAAATATACAAACAGCTCGTGGAACTCAATATCAAAAAAACAAACAACCCAATTAAAACATGGGTGGAAGACCTAAATAGACATTTCACCAAAGAAGACATACAGATGGTCAAGAGGCACATGAAAAGATGCTCAACATCACTAATTATTAGAGAAATGCAAATCAAAACTGCAATGAGGTATCACCTCACATCGGTCAGAATGGCCATCATCAAAAAATCTACAAACAATAAATGCTGGACAGGGTGTGGAGAAAAGGGAACCCTCATACACTGTTGATGGGAATGTAAATTAATACAACCACTGTGGAAAACAGTCTGGAGGTTCCTTAAAAAACTAAAAATAGAACTACCATAGGATGCAGCAATCCCACTACTGGGCATATACCCTGAGAAAACCATAATTAAAAAGGACACATGTACCCCAGTGTTCATTGCAGCACTATTTACAATAGCCAGGACATGGAAACAACCTAAATGTCCATTGACAGGTGAATGGATAAAGAAGTTGTGGTACATACATACAATGGAATATTACTCAGCCACGAAAAGGAACGAAACTGGGTCATTTGTAGACATGTGGATGGACCTAGAGACTGTCATACAGAGTGAAGTAAGTCAGAAAAAGAAAAACAAATATCGTATATTAACGCATATATGTGGAATCTAGAAAAATGGTACAGATGAACCTATTTTTAGGGCAGGAATAGAGACGTAGATGTAGAGCACAGACATGTGGATACAGGAGGGGAAGGAGAGGGTGGGATGAATTGGGAGATCAGGATTGACATACATACACTACCATGTGTAAAATAGATAGCTAGTGGGAACATGCTATAAAGCACAGGAAGCTCAGCTTGGTGCTTTGTGATGACCTAAGGGGGTGGGATGGGGGTGGGTGGGAGGGACGTCCATGAGGAAGGGGATATAGGTATACATATAACTGATTCACTTCATTGTACAGCAGAAACTAACACAACATTGTAAAGCAATTATACTCCAAAAAAAAAAAAAAAAGAGTCTTCCTGGTGAATCAAACATTCATTCAGCGACTGGTCTGGGCACTGCATTAGACACCAGGCTCCCCTGTGTGGTTGAACCAGGGACATGGCACCTGCGCAGGTAGCTGTTCTACCTGAGAGGGTGCCAAGTGCCAGGATGATGTGGGAGTTGGGCATCTGCGGAGGGAAGAAGGAGGGACCACAATCTGGGGTGACTTGGCTCACAAGGTTCTCAGCTGCCACAGTTTCTAGAGAAATACAAGTTCAAAGGCAGGGCCCAGGGCTCTCCCCTGTGTCACCACCCTGCCTCTTCTTTCCCATCTACCTAATGAGGTCAAATCACTTCATCCAAAGAAGCTTGAGAAATGTTTGCGGCAGAAACCATGTGCATTTTATTGCCAGTAAGGTGCTTGTTTGGACATGCAGGCTCTGCAGTGAATGATGTCAGCTACACTTGGCCCAAGATGCCGGGTGTGCTGTGACCAAGCTGCAGAGAGTGGGCGGCACGGCTGAAGGCCTGCTGGTGTGACGGTATCCTCGTGGATCATGCTGCTTCTGCAGCGCCTTCCAGTACCAAGGCCATTGCAGGCGGGGCCGGGACGGGTGCGGGTGCGGGGGTTAGAATCACCTCTGCATTCATGAAACTGTGAATTCACGGGGCTCCGGAGACCTTGGAGAGACAAGTCTGAATGCCAAGAGGCCTGCATTTCTTAATCAGAAGAACTAGGAGTAAATCCCAGGGCTCCTGATTTTTTTACTCCGGTTTTGGGTGAACTGTGCTAACTACATCCAGGGGCATTGCTGAAGATGGGAAAGGGGTACATTTAATTGACGCATGTTTTTGAAAACATTCAAACTTTGACATGTTTGTTTCTTTGGTAATTTCTGTGGAATCAATTGTACACTTTCTGGCTTATACATACGTCATCTTTTCTTGTTAATGCAAGATGGTCTCGGTGAGGTCGGCGGCTGAGCTGGATGTCTGAGAGACCAAGGAGCTTCCCTCACTTGCTCCAAGGTCTCTTGACCTTGGGCATGGTCCTTAATTACCCCACACTAAAGGTAGTTTGAAAACTAACCTCATTGTGGTGCTGTGAGCGGTGGTGAACAGCACTTAGCACAATGCCTGGCATTAGGTGACCTATAAAACATTGCAGCTGTAGTTGATGATTATGATATAGATATCGGTACAGAGGTGCCCTCGGGTGAGTTAAGCATGAGGCTCTCTGTATTTGTGCTGAAATTCCTGGATCTCTGAGCTAGGTGCTACTTGATGATTCATCTGTTTCTTCACAGTCAATTCTCAATGCATGCTTATATTTGCTTTCTTTAAACTTTTTTTTTTGTGGTAAAATACACATAACAACAAAATTTACCATTTTAACCCGTTTTTGTTGTTGTATTTTTAGAGTCTCTTTATTGCTTTGAACTTTTCTTTTCTTTCTTTCTTTTTTTTTTTTCTGGCACACTGTGCGGCTTGCAGGATCTTAGTTCCCTGACCAGGGATTGAACCTGGGCCCTCGCCAGTGAAAGCACAGAGAGAAAGTGTGGAGTCCTAACCACTGGACCACCAGGGAATTCCCAATTTTAACCTTTTTTAAGTGTACAGTTCTGTGACATTAAGTACATTCACATTCTTGTGCAACAGTCACCACCATCCATCTCCAGAACTTTTTCATCTTCCCCAACTTTGTGTCTGCTTTTTTAAAAAATGGAGTTAGCATGCTTGGGATGGAAGGGTAGACTGGACCTTCTGTCCATGCTCTGGTGCCAGGTCAACAGGAGGTTGGCTGTTGGATGACTTGGGCACTACCTTGAGGCCAGTTTGGCATGACTGAGACGGGTAGATGATTGGATGGAGTGATGAATAAATATATTTCTTAAATGGGGTTATTAAGAGATTGCCAATTAAGTTGGAAACAATCAAGGTAAGTAGAATTTTCTCATCCAAAAGGTGTGCTCCGGACATGAAACCCTTTTTAAATGGGAAACTCGGAGATGGTCTCTGTATTAGTTTGTTAGGGCTAGGAGTGGCCCAAACAACAAATTTATTTTCTCACAGTGCTGGAGGCTGCAGAGTCCAAGATCAGGGTGTCCACAGTGTTGCTCTCTTTGAAGCCCCTCTCCTTGCTTGGCTTGTAGATGGGTGTCTCTTCCCTTTTTCTTTTCACAATCTTCCCTCAGTTTGTGTCTGTGTCCAAATTCCCTCTTCTTATAAGTACACCAAGCAGATTGTATGAGGGCTAAGCTTGATGATCACATTTTACCTTAATTATCTTTGTAAAGACCCTATGTCCAAATACAGTCACATTCTGAGGTACTCGGGGTTAGGACTTCAACGTATGGATTCTGGGGGTGGGGTAAGGAGACACAGTTTAATCCATAACAGTCTCTAAAAATCCCTCCAGCTCTAAAAATCCTCCCCAGTTCCAGACAAAGCAAACGAGGCCAGGCATCCCATGCCCTGGGCATGCACATTCCCCAAGGCACATGGTTATTAGTAGAACGTTACAAATGCAGCTCTGAAGCCCCAGAGACAGAATGTTCTACCGTTTCTGAGCCATGCACATTACATTTTTCTTAGAGAGAAAGAATCATAAACAGAGACAGAGTATTTTAAGTCTATCCTCCCTGTCTGCCAAGAATAACCCTGGTGTGCTGCAGAACTCCCTCCCTTCATGGCCGTCCTGGGCACTGTATCTGCAGATGTCTGCTCTGGAAAAGTCAGCCAACTGGCTTCAAGAGAAGCACAAGTCTTGAAATAAACACCGCTTTTCCAAGCATAGCCTTACTCTGGAACAGAGCCAGAGGCCATTTCAGTCCACAGAGAGAGGGGCTGATGGCTAATGAAACTTCAGGAAGAGCCTTTTAAAATGGCACTTTCCTTTCAGCTATTGAATTGAGCTACTACTATGTAGTGAGTTCTTTTAATGTACATGCTATACGGGAAAACATTCAGGACGGACTTTTGAGTCATTGCCTTTACAGCCGTATCCTGTCCCAGGGAGGGCATTGTTGTGCTGGAGTAATAGTTATCTGGGTGGGTGTCAACAATGTTTATGGCATTCCTCTGATTTTTAACCAGTTGCACTTTTTTTGTGACACTATGCTTGCATGAGCAAAGACAGGTCCCTTTTTTTTTTTTTTTAACCACGTGTGACTCTTAATGGAGAAAAGAGAGTGGCCAGCCTGATCAAAGCAAGCTGATTTTTAAAAAAAAACATAAATGTACTCAGTTATTTACACTAAAGACGTATTTCCGGTATTTCTCTCCTCCCTCCCTACCACCCCCCTCCTCTTGCCCCTTCCCTCTCCCCACGCCTCATCTCCACGCGAGCCAGGCCTTGCTTCATCTATCAATGCCAAATTCTAAGTGAAGGACTATCTTTGTGGTGAGCTGTCATTTTTTCATCAAGCAGAATAATAAAGAAATTGTTGGCTTACACATTGATTATTTAACTGTTTTTCCCCAAATATCTGTGAAGAATTTTTAGCGCACATTGAGGAAGTGATATTTTTATTCTAAGTTCCTATTTTCCAGATGGAATCTGCTTCTCTAAATCTATATAGAAAGTTGGAAGGTGCTGGTCTGTCTCAAGAAACTCACTCATTCCTTCCCGCCACTAGTGGCTTCCCTCTTATACCATATGTGCTTAATTTGCATTAGAGCTACAGTTCTATGGGCTCAGTGTCATTCACTGTAAAAACAAAGATGCACAAGCCAAGCACTCTGTGTGCGGTGTATGTGCGTGTGAGAGAGAGACTGCACAGGTTACAAGGCAGAATCCTTCTTCATGAAATGTTCCTGCTGTGGGTGGGAGACAGAGAAGCAAGTGCCTTTTAGATGACAGGCTGAGCCCAGATCTCTCTAATGTGTATGTGCTATTATTTTAGGTCTCCGAATTCAATCCTTTGACGTTCACCAGCGTAATCGAGTGTGAGAAGCCCAACAATGACCTGACTAGGTTTCGTGGGTGCATGTGAGTATCAGACCTCTGCCTGGGCTTCCCCTTCTGTTTGACAAACTATATGTACATATGCGGTCAACCCTTGAGCAACACGGGTTGAGGGATGCCGACCCCCGCCCAGTTGAAAATTCACATGGTCAGTGTCGATGGGGGATTGGTTCCAGGACCTGCCGGGGATACCAGAGTCCATGGATGCTCAAGTCCCATAGTCTGCCCTCTGGATGTGCGATTCTGCATCCATGGATTCAGCCAATCTCGGATGGTGTAATACTGTGTTTATTGAAAAAAACCTGTGAATAAGTGGAACTGCACAGCTCAAACCCGTGTTGTTCAATGGTCCACTTTGTATAGTATAGTACAGTACTATATATATATATATATATATATATATATATTCTTTGCCACTTGGTGCAGCCTTTGAGGAATGTTGCCCTGCACCTGAGCTCGTGGGGCTGCTTGGTAAGAGCCTGTCAGCAGTAGAAGTTTGTCAGATCCCCTCCCTCTAGCAACCAGAGAAGGTGGGGACGTGGGAAACAAGGTTGACTACATGTGGCCCCATAAATGTAAGCACAGGCCCCAGGCCGGAGGAGCCTGCCTGGAAGTTCATTCCTTCATTCATGCACTCAGCCATTGAACAAGTATTTGCTGAGCACCTACTGTGTGCTAGGCTCTTTTCAAGGCTCTGGGGATAACACAGTGAACTGATTAGAAAAGAAATGCCTGCCTTCATGTTTATTTCACTCTAGTTAGAGAGACAGTAAACAAAATAAGAAGACCTAGAACATATTAAATTGTCCAGCTCCTTGCTCCAAAACAGAGAGACAAGAAAGGTAGATGAATGACATGGGACTGGCCATCTGTTGGTCCTTGTTGAAGGTGGGCTGGGGGTACATGGGAAATATGGACTGGTATCTCTGCTTCTGTGAATGGTTGGAAATTACCGCAATCGTGTTAATAGTTGTGCACAACTTGTCTGGGCAGTGTGGGGAAAAGGGAGGAGGGAGAGAACAGGGTGTAGCATGGAGTTGTGGAGCTGCCTGCTGGGGGCGGTGGGGGCACCCCCCACAGAGGGAGCCAGCTGTGTGGGCATGAGCCTGGGGACCACAGGTGTGACCTGGAGAATTGGGGCCTCCCACGGCTGTCCGGCTCTGAGGGGCCAGCTGACCAGGATGCTGCTTAGCAGTGCAGGTGCAGCGTGGGTGCCGAGGACACACAGGTAACGCAGGCACTCTGCTCCTGGAGGGGCTCCACTGCCGAGAGCTTTCGGCGTGAGGTCAAGTCTTCTGCTTTGCTGACATGTCCAGCAATGTTGCCTTTGCCCAGCACGCAGCAGGCTTCCCATCATGTTGGGGGGCAGGGGGAGAGTCAGTAAATGAAAAGTGTGAACAGTGAAGGACCAGATACTGCCCGTCACCTGCTGAAATTGCGGATACTTGCCTGAGGATCGACTAGAACTTGAAAATGTTAGATCACTCCTTAAAGGAACCAGTTAAAGGAGAGTAAAAACTCATTAGAAAAATGCTAAAATGTCATCTGTAAAATTTGGGGGAAGATACTCAGCCGTCCATCCGAAACTGGTCTGCTGTGGGTTTCTCAGCCCCTATGGCCCCCCTGGGCGTCACACACATGGCACCATCCTGTGCACCACCCCAAATCTCCCGGGTCAGGCGGGCAGAACAGAGAAGATGCTGGATCCACAGACCCTGAAATGACTACTTTGAAGGAGGTGGGGGCAGCCTCTAGGGAGAATGTTCTGTGGACATTCTTGCTGATGGGGTAAATTTTTGGTGCCAACTCTCCCAAAGGAAAAAGCTAGACCTCCTTCTCCTGACTGTACCCTGGCCTGTGCTCTCCTGCTCTGTGGGGCCTCTGGAGCCCTGTTCTCAGACCTCTCCTCACACTCTTGTTGACTGCCCCAGACTTGGATTAGCGCTGGAGGGGATTTAGCCCCAAGTCAGCAGCTCTTGGTCCTGCCCTTGGGAGCTACCTCTGTGTTAAACAAGGGTATTCACCAAGTCTGGCTTAGTTCTGAGGTTGGCAGACTCTGGAGCCCATGCTTTCCAGCAAGATAGTTCTGGCGAACTACTGAACGTTACTCAAGTGTATAATGGGGAGAATCCAGGAGCCCCCTCGTGTCATGGGTGCAAAGCTTTGTCAATTTAATACATGGAAAGCTTTCAGCAGGGTGGGTGCTTAATAAACATTGGCCACTATTATGGTCATTGCTTCTGTTGTTAACATTTCTATGACTATATTACTATATAGTAATATATTATTACTATTATACTATGGAGCAGGGAGAGAGACAGGTCAGGAGGGAGGGAGAGGCTAGAACTCACATGTTCCCTGGGGAGGGAGATACAGTGGAAGAGGAGGCTGGGAGGATGGTTTGTCTACTATATATGGATCATGGGGAGCTATAGGTGGAGGAGAGATGGGGTTTGGGATTCCCTGCATTTGAGGAGCTGGCGAGTGCATTCGGTGGAGTGACCCAGCTGACAGAAAAAATCTGTGTGCTAGGAATTCAGGGGAGTAGGCGCTAAAGACACAGGTTTGGGGAGCCTCTGTCTAGAGGTTGTGTTTGAGGACGGGGAGACACCAGACCAACATGGGACAGAAGGCAAGAGAGGAAAGGAATGAAGACAAAGCAATCCCAACAGCCAGGAGCAGGATCCCTTGGGGATGTGGTTCCAAGGGCAACACCCAGTGGAGGAGGCCCAGAGGGACATTTAGGAAGGAGGTCTGCCAGATGCTGGACTCCACAGGAGCCTGGGAAAGGGGAGGGCCGCACTGTCGGAGTAGAGCCCAGATTATAGGAGATGGAAGAGGAATTATATTTTCAACCACTCTTTCTAGAAATGTGGTTTGAAAAGGAGGGACAGGGCCAGAGGTGAAAGCCTCAAAAAAAGAAGAGGGACACTTGTTAGGAAGAGAGAAGATGACAAAAGGCCAGGCTGGAGATCTCCGTGGGGACCTCCATGCGAAGGGATTCAGTGATCCGGGAAAGGGGTGTCCCATGGCCCCTCGACCACCTGCAGCCCCTACATTGCCTCCAAGCCGGCCCTCAGCTGACTTGGCGCCCCAGCTGCCCCTTTCTTGGGAAGATGGCCTCAAGTGGATGGCATTGTGCCTATGGCCAGCTAGGCTGACTTGGCCGCTCAGACAGATGTCGCCAGCAAGTGTTCCCAGCATGCGTCCTTCTCGCTGGCACGTTGCCCAAGAAAGGCAAGAAGGGCAACTCTCCCCAGGTGAAACCTCTTCCCGCTCTGGTCCAGCCTTGTCATGCTTTCTCTTACTTTTCCCAACAAGCCATCCTGCCCTGAGGCTCATGCTAGAGCCCGGCCAGTTCAGGCCTCTGCGTGCCTAAACCTCCATGCATTTGTGACTTGCTCTCTCTACCAGGCGATATTTGGGATTTGCTACAAGAATGTCAGGATGCAGACAGGCCCATCTCCCAGCTAGGCCTGTCCAGCCAGGAGCTCTGGAGGTTGGGTGTTGGTGGCAGTGTGTTAAAAGCTCGTCCCTCCGTGACTCAGGCTGAAGTCTCCAGGAAGAGTGCTTAGGGGAGGGGAGGGCAGGTGAGCAGGGCCTCTGGGAGGGGCCTGGTCACCCCAGGTCCTGAGTCCTGCCTCCAGGCAGAAGGAAGGGAGGAGGCCCCAGCCCCGCTACTGGTCCTGATGCTCATGGGTGGGGCTAACCTGGGTGGTAGAGCTGAGATTTAAACCCAGGGGGTAGACCAGCTGCTGAGCCAGTTCCCTGGTTTGCTGGCTCTCACTGTCTGCTCCTGGTGGCTTTCCTTCAGCCTAAGCTCAGCTGCCGCCCTGTAGCCTCACTCACACTGGAGAGCCCAGGACTATAGGCCACTGGACAGGCCAACAGGTTTCACTCTTATTTGGACCAGTCCATCCAAACTGGGAACATTAGCTGTTTGCAGCTGGAGAACTAAGCTTGCTTGGGGTCGTACCAAGAAGTCCCAAGTCTGAATTCCAGCTCTTCCCCTCCCCTGGGCAAGTGGCCTTAGGAAGGTTATGCTGTGTTTCCGAGCCCCGGCTTCTTCCTAATTCTGGAGAGAACAGTGGCTGACATTGAATGGCGTGAAAGACACAATGTGAATCAGAGCACTTCATGCAAGAGGGTGGTGTCAGCCATGGTGTGTGGTCCCATTGGTGTGAAATGTCCACAGTAGGAATATCTTTAGAGGCAAAAAGTGGATTCGTGGTTTGCCATGGTTGGGGGGTGGGATGGGAATGGAGAGTGACTGCCAGTGGGTACAGGGTTTCTTTCTGATGGAAACATTCTCAAATTAGCTGGTGGGGAGCACTGCACAAGTCTGTGAATATATCAAAAAACCCTGAACTGTACACCTTAAATGGGTGAGTTTCATGGTATATGAAATATAGCTCAAGCTATTAAAATAAAAGTGTCAGGTGCATCATTATTCAAGTGTGCTTTAATGCTCACTAGTTTTTAATGCAGTCCCTATAGTTAAGCACTTATGAAATACTCAGAGACAGGAGCTGGAAATAACATCGTTCTGGCCCTGGCAGCCCAGAGAACCGCTGTGTATGGGGGTTCTGGCTGCTCAGGGCACCCTACTCAGCTTGCTCAGCAACTCCAGGGCAGGACGATGTGGGCTTTGAAGCCACCAGTCAACCAAACATTTTCACTTACTCCTAAAGAATAAATAAAGCAAAGAGGTTGGTTGGTTTCATCATCTGATGTGAAATTCCATTTCCAGCTGTAAAGCCAGGCTCCATTTCTTATCCTAAGTCCTCCGTGGAGCAGCTTCTGGGGTCCCTCCCTGTGGGCCACAGAGCCTGCTTGACCACATGAGGCTTCACGACACTGGCTGCCATCCAGAGCCCAGGGTGTGCTTGTTGGGACTGCACCCCCGCCCCACCCTGGCAGATGACATGCTCCAAGACTGTGGTCGCCCCAGGACACCCTGGCAGTTTCCCCAGACCCCCAGCCCAGCATCTGGATGGAGCTCTGTGTGGGTTTATATCCAAAATGTCCTCACTCCCAAGGACCAGGCTTTGAGACGAATTGTAACTGCATCAGCTAGACTCTAAAATCGGAATATTTTCATTTTACCTTAGCACCTTTAACTGATATTTACATCTCAAGAAAATCTAACATTGGCACAAAACACAGTCGGATCATTTCTGTACTTACATAGATAAACAGAAACCTGAGCAAATATTATTTTAAAGAAAATTATGGGCTTCCCTGGTGGCGCAGCGGTTGAGAATCTGCCTGCCAATGCAGGGAACACGGGTTCGAGCCCCGGTCTGGGAAGATCCCACATGCCACGGAGCAACTAGGCCCGTGAGCCACAATTACTGAGCCTGCGCGTCTGGAGCCTGTGCTCCGCAACAAGAGAGGCCGCGATAGTGAGAGGCCCGCGCACCGTGATGAAGAATGGCCCCCGCTTGCCGCAACTGGAGAAAGCCCTCGCACAGAAATGAAGACCCAACACAGCCATAAGTAAATAAATAAATAAATAAAATTTAAAAAAAAAAAAAAAGAAAGAAAATTATGCCTAGGACTCGGCAGTAGAAGGGGTTATCTCTCCTTCCATCCTCTCTACCTGTGTCAGTCGGGTCCCTTCTGGAAACAGATCAGGTGCTCAAATTTGAATGTGTGGGGCTATTAGCCAAGGGTCCATTTCTGCAGGAGGGGCTAGGGCTTAAGGCAGCCACAGGGTTAGGAGCAGCTGAGCTGTGGTCACCATGAGGCCCAGTGGTCCCGGGGGGGTGAGGGGAGTGGCCCCTGGGGACTCATGTCCAGGGGGCTCCTGGGAGGCTCACCACCCTGGTTGAGGGACACAACCAGCCCAGCACTCTCTCCTAGGAGGAGCCGAGACACGCTCCCATCCTCCCTCGCCTCTGTCCACTCCTCTGGTTTCCTTCTGACATCCCCGTGGCCTGGACCACTCCAAAGCTGAGGGCCAGGCAGCCTCAGCATTTGCCAGGGACTGGGGTGGGGATGGGGTGCAGGATGGAAGAACATGTGAGGAGCCCGTTCTTACAAGCAGAGACAGGGAAGCACAAAATACCGCAGAATCTCCTGGCTGTGGGGTCTGGGGAGCTTAGTGTTAGCAAAGCACCTTCCTGAGGGCTGTAAAATGTGAGCCCAGGGTAGCAGGCCAAGCTCCCCAAGGCAGGACACGCTGGGCCAACAGCCAGCGTGGGTAGCAGGACGTGCAGCATGGGTGGCTGGGGCCGAGAGCCTGCACAGGACGGGCCCGCCCAGGGCGCAGAGTGGCCGTGTGTGCCAGAGGAAGTCAGAGATCCCACAGGATGCTCCCAGGAGAATGCAGAGCTCAAACCTGCACCCTGAAACATCGATCGGTGCCTGGGTGAGAAATGGACAGGAAGGACCAAGGCTGGTGGCATCCAAGCCACAAGGGGTGCATCGAAGGCTGAAGTAGGGAAATTTGGAAGCCTGAATTAGGGCAGTGATGCACAGAGAGTATGAGAAGAAGGTGGATTAAAGAAATAGCCAGTGAGTAGCGGATTCAAGATGGTGGAGGAGTAGGAGGACGTGGAGTTCATCTCTCTCTACAGATGCATCAGGAATACACCTATAGATGCAACAGTTTTCACAGAACACCTGTGGAGAACTAGCAGAAGACCTTGGACACCAGAAAGGACTATAAAAATCCCTGCATAACTGGGTAGGACAAAAAAAAAGAAGGGAGGAGGAGGAGGAGAGGAAGCTGGATGGGACCTGCATCCCGGGGTGGGGGAGCTGAAGCAGAGGAGAGATTCCCGAATTCGAGGAAACGCCCTCTCCAACGGGGAAACCCCCTCTCTGATGGGGAAGTTGATTGGGACAGAAGGGACGCATTTGAGGCTGTTGGAAGAGGGTGAAGCGGCCAATCTGTGGCAGATGGGACAGAGTGAGAAATACACAGACGGTCTGTACATCTGTTCACAGGTGCTGGGAGCTGGTGTGTGGGGATTGGAGAACAGGCCCAGAGCGAGAACTGCTGTTGGCTGTGGGGAGATGGACTGAAGGGATGGAAGGGAGGAAATCCACAGCAGGAAATGCCTACAGAGGAAGACCAGACTGCCATGGAAGCAGGGCGCTTCTGCTGAGTCACATGCAGGGGCAGGAGCCACTATTGCAGCCTCTCTCTCCCCACACGCCAGAGCTGCTGATGACAATAAAAGAAGCACACTCAGAGCTGGCCCTCGTGCGCCTGCAGCTGGGCACCAGAAAAAGCCGGGCCAGGGCTGACCTTCACGTGCCTTACGCCGGGCACCAGAAAAGGCCCTCACTACTGCCATATCTCTTGCACCCGTGGCTGCTGGCTTCTTTGTGCATTTGACGCTGCCAGGGCTCTGCGATCCAAGTAGTCATACCGCCTCTGCGCCCGGTCCTCACATGGACTGACCCAAGAGCTCGAAGGCAGCCTCAGGACTGGACTCCTGTGGGTGGACCACACACAGAGGTGGGGATAAAACCAAAGCTTAACCCCAGGGACAGGGTGGCTAAGGAAGAAGATCAAAAATCTTGCCATCAGCTGTACAAGCTGAAGATTAAATCCCCGCGATCAGCTAGGTAGTCCCTGCATCTGTGGAATACCTGAGTAGAGAATGAGTGTTCCCACAAATGAAAACGGTCTACCTCTGGCAGCTGTGGACTTTGGGGGCAGCACACACAGGAATCAGGCCAGATCAGAGTCTGAGTGGTCCCCACAGGGCCCACAGCAGGTCCAGAGACCAGCCCAGAGGCAGAGGACCTCTTGGGGAGGCGGAGGTGGGCTGTGGCTCATGGTGTGCGCAAGGACACTTACAGTGGAGACCCCAGGGAAACATAATTATTACTATTAATTCTGTTTGTTTTGATTCATTCTGTCATTGGTTCTAGCTTTTGTTGTTGTTGTTTGTTGCTCTTTTTTGGTTTCTTTTTCTTTCTTTTTGTGTTTGGTGGTGGTGTTTTAGTTTTTTTTGTTTTTGTTTTTGTTTCTTGGGAGCTCCATGTTTTATAACGTTTTTTTTTAATTTTTTTTTTATATTTCTGTTTTTACTTTGCTTTTCTTTGGTTCTGTGTTCTTTTCCCATATTTTTTCTTCTTCTTTTTCTTAATATATTTTTCTTTCTTTTGTAAAAATATATTTCCATTTCTACTTTGCTTTTCTGTTGTCCTGTGTTTTTTCCTTTTTTACTTTATTTTATCCTATTTTTAAAAATCATTTTTATTAGTTTGTTCTGTTTCCTTGCTTTATTCTTCAGTTGGCACATTGCTTTGGTTTTGTTTTTAGGTTATGTGTTTCTGTTGGTTCTAATCCTAATTGATTTCATTTTTGAGTTCATCTATTTGTCTGGTTATTCTCTTGCTTTTTGTTTTATTTGGCTCTGTTTTTGTTTTTTTTACATGTGTGTGTTTCCTTGTCTCTGTTTTTGTTTGATTGATTTTGTTTTTACCATTTCTCTGGGGTTTTGTTTGTCTTTTTTTAAAAATATATTTTCTATTTTATTTTTTTTAAATTTCTGTTTCTATGTTGCCTTCCTTTTGTTCTGTCTTCTTTCTCCTTTCTCTTTTTCTCTTTCTTTTTTTTTAATCATTTTTGTTGGTTTGTTTTGTTTCTTTGCTTCATTCTTCTGTTAGCACTCTGCTTTGATTTTGTTTTTTGGTTTTGTGTTTTTGTCAGCTTTCTTCCTAATTGGTGGATTTCATTCTTGGGTTCTTTTGTTTGTCTGGTTGTTCTCTTGCGTTTTGATTTATATGGTTCTGTTTTTGCTTCTTTGGTGTGTGTGTGTTTCCTTGTTTCTGTTTTTTTGATTTTACTTTTTACCATTTGTCTGGGGTTTTGTTAGTCTTTTTTTTTTTTTTTGATCACCTTTATTGCTGGAATGAGCAACTTGCGGGGTCTTGGTCCCTCAACCGGAAATCGGGCCTGAGGCTCTGGTGGGGGGAGCACCGAGTCCAGGATGCTGGACCACTAAAAAATTCCCAGCCCCAGGGAATACTAATCGCTGAGAGCTCTCCTGGAGGCCTCTATCTGAATCCAAGACCCGGCTCCACCCAACAGCCAGCAGCTCCCAGTGCTGGGTGCCTCACACCAAACAACAAACAAGACAGGAACACAAACCCACCCATTAGCACACAGACTACCTAAAGTCATGCTAAAGTCACAGACACCCCGAAACACACCACCTGACATGGCCCTGCTCATCAGAGGAAAAAGACTCAGCTCCACCCATGAGAATGTAGGCACCAGTCCCTCCCATCAGGAAGCCTACACAAGACACTGGACCAACGCCACCACTGGGAGCAGAGAACAGAAGCAAGAGGAACTATGACCCTGCAGCCTAAGGAAAGGAGACCTCAAATACTGTAAATTAGACAAAATGAGAAGACAGAGAAATATCTTACAGGCAAAGGAGAAGATAAAAACCCACAAGACCAAATAAATGAAGAGGAAATAGGCAAACTACCTGAAAAAGAATTCACAGTAATGATACTAAAGATTATCCAATATCTTGGAAATAGAGAAAATTCAAGAAATGTTTAACAAGGACCTAGAAGAACTAAAGATCAAACAAACAGTAATGAACAACACAATAACTGAAATTAAAATACAGTAGAAGGAATCTATAGCAGAATAATTGAGACAGAAGAACGAATAAGTGAGCTGGAAGATAGAGGGTGGAAATAACTGTCACAGAGCCGAATAAACAAAAAAGAATGAAAAGAATGGAGGACAGTCTCAGAGACCTCTGGGACAAAATTAAGTGCACCAACATTTGAATTATAGGCATCCTGGAAGAAGAAGAGAAAAAGAAATGGTCTGAGAAAATATTTGAAGAGATATAGTTGAAAACGTCCCCAAAATGGGAAAGGAAATAGTCAATCAAGTCCAGGAAGCGCAGAGAGTCCCATACAGGGTAAACCCAAGGAGAAACATGCCAAGACACATATTAATCAAACTAACAAAAGTAAAACACGAAAAAAATTATTAAAAGCAGCAAGGGAAAAGCAAAAATAACATACAAGGGAATCTGCATAAGGTTAACAGCTGATCTTTCAGCAGAAAATCTACAGGCCAGAAGAGAGTGGCACAATACATTTAAAGTAATGAAAGGGAAAAACCTATAACCAAGATTACTCTACCCAGCAAGGATCTCATTCAGATTCGATGGAGAAATCAAAGCTTTACAGACAAGCAAAAGTTAAGAGAATTCAGCACCACCAAACCAGCTTTACAGTGAATGGTAAAGGAACTTCTCTAGGCAGGAAACACAAGAGAAGGGAAAGACTTACAAAAACAAACCGCAAACAATTAAGAAAATGGTAATAAGAACATACATATCAATAATTACCTTAAATGTAAATGGATTAAATGCCCCAACCAAAAGACACAGACTGGCTGAATGTATACAAAAACAAGACCTGTGTATATGCTATCTACGAGAGACCTACTTCAGACCTAGGAACACATACAGACTGAAAGTGAAGAGACGGAAAAAGATACTCCATGAAAATGGAAGTCAAAAGAAAGCTGGAGTAGCAATACTCATATAAGAAAAAATAGACTTTAAAATAAAGACTATTACAAGGCACAAGGAAGGGCACTATATAATGATCAAGGGATCAATCCAGAAGATATAACATTTGTAAATATCTATGCACCCAACATAGAGCACCTCAACATAAGGCAAATGCTAACAGCCATAAAAGGGGAAATTAACAGTAACACAATAATAGTAGGCGACTTTAACACCCCACTTACACCAATGGGCAGATCATCCAAACAGAAAATAAATAAGGAAACACAAGTTTTAAATGACACATTAGACCAGATGGACTGAATTGATATTTATGGGACATTGCATCCAGAAACAACAGAATACGCTTTCTTCTCAAGTGCACATGGAACATTCTCCAGGATAGATCACATCTTGGGTCACAAATCAAGCCTCAGTAAACTTAAGAAAATTGAAATCGTATCAAGTATCTTTTCCAACCACAACGCTATGAGACTAGATATGTTACAAGAAAAAAACTGTAAAAAATACAAACACATGGAGGCTAAACAATATGCTACTAAATAACCAAGAGATCACTGAAGAAATCAAAGAAGAAATCAAAAATACCTAGAAACAAATGACAATGAAAACACAACAACCCAAAACCTATGGGATGTAGCAAAAGCAGTTCTAAGAGGGAAGTTTATAGCAATACAATTCTACCTCAAGAAACAAGAAACATCTCAAATAAACAACCTAACCTTATACCTAAAGCAATTAGAAAAAGAAGAACAAAAAAACCCCAAAGTTAGCACAAGGAAAGGAATCATAAAGATCAGATCAGAAATAAATGAAAAAGAAATGAGGGAAACAATAGCAAAGATCAATAAAACTAAAAGCTGGTTCTTTGAGAAGGTAAAGAAAATCGATAAGCCATTAGCCAGACTCATCAGGAAAAAAAGGGAGAAGAGTCAAATCAACAGAATTAGAAATGAAAAAGGAGAAGTTACAACTGACACCGCAGAAATACAAGGGATCATGAGAGACTATTACAAGCAACTATATGCCAATAAAATGGACAACCTGGAAGAAATGGATAAACTCTTAGAAAAGTACAACCTCCCAAGACTGAACCAGGAAGAAATAGAAAACATGAACAGACCACTCACAAGCACTGTAATTGAAACTGTGATTAAAACTCTTCCAACAAGCAAAAGCCCAGGGCCCGATGGCTTCACAGGAGAATTCTATCAAACATTTAGAGAAGAGCTAACACCTATCCTTCTCAAACTCTTCCAATATAGCAGAAGGAAGGACACTCCCAAACTCATTCTATGAGACCACCATCACCCTGATACCAACACTAGACAAACATGTCAAAAAAAAGAAAATTACAGGCCAATATCATGATGAACATCCTCAACAAAATACTAGCAAATAGAATCCAACAACACATTAAAAAGATCATACACCATGATCAAGTGGTGTTTATCTCAGGAATGCAAGGATTCTTCAATATACGCAAATCAATCAACATGATACATCATATTAACAAATTGAAGGAGAAAAACCATATGATCATCTCAATAGATGCAGGGAAAGCTTTCGACAAAATTCAACACCCATTTATGATAAAAGCCCTGCAGAAAGTAGGCATAGAGGGAACTTTCCTCAACATAATAAAGGCCATATATGACAAACCCACAGCCAACATCGTCCTCAATGGTGAAAAACTGAAACCATTTCCACTAAGATCAGGAACAAGACAAGGTTGCCCACTCTCACCACTATTATTCAACATAGTTTTGCAAGTTTTAGCCACAGCAATCAGAGAAGAGAAAGAAATTAAAGGAATCCAAATTGGAAAAGAAGAAGTAAAGCTGTCACTGTTTGCAGATGACATGATACTCTACATAGAGAATCCTAAAGATGCTACCAGAAAACTACTAGAACTAATCAATGAATTTGGTAAAGTAGCAGGATACAAAATTAATGCACAGAAATCTCTTGCATTCCTATACACTAATGATGAAAAATCTGAAAGTGAAATTAAGAAAACACTCCCGTTTACCATTGCAACAAAAAGAATAAAATATCTAGGAATAAACCTACCTAAGGAGACAAAAGACCTGTATGCAGAAAATTATAAGACACTGATGAAAGAAATCAAAGATGATAAAAATAGATGGAGAGATATACCATGTTCTTGGATTGGAAGAATCAACATTGTGAAAATGACTCTACTACCCAAAGCAATCTACAGATTCAATGCAATCCCTATCAAACTACTGCTGGCATTTTTCACAGAACTAGAACAAACAATTTTACAATTTGTATGGAAACACAAAAGACCCCAAATAGCCAAAGCAATCTTGAGAAAGAAAAACTGAGCTGGAGGAATCAGGCTCCCAGACTTCAGACTATATTACAAAGCTACAGTAATCAAGACAGTATGGTAGTGGCACAAAAACAGAAATATAGATCAATGGAACAGGATAGAAAGCCCAGAGATAAACCCATGCACATATGGTCACCTTATCTTTGACAAAAGAGACAAGAATATACATACAATGGAGAAAAGACAGCCTCTTCAATAAGTGATGCCTGGAAAACTGGACAGCTACATGTAAAAGAGTGAAATTAGAACACTTCCTAACACCATACACAAAAATAAACTCAAAATGGATTAAAGACCTAAGTGTAAGGCCAGACACTATAAAACTCTTAGAAGAAAACATAGGCACAACACTCTATGACATAAATCACAGCAAGACCTTTTTTGACCCACCTCCTAGAGTAATGGAAATAAAATTAAAAATAAGCAAATGGGACCTAATGAAACTTAAAAGCTTTTGCACAGCAAAGGAAACCATAAACAAGATAAAAAGACAACCCTTAGAATGGGAGACAATATTTGCAAATGAAGCAACTGACAAAGGATTAATCTCCAAAATATAAAAGCACCTCATGCAGGTCAATATCAAAATAACAAACATCCCAATGCAAAAATGGGTGGCAGACCTAAACATACATTTCTCCAAAGAAGACATACAAATTGCCAACAAATACATGAAAAGATGCTCAACATTACTAATCATTAGAGAAATGCAAATCAAAACTACAAAGAGTTATCACCAGTCAGAATGGCCATCATCAAAAAATCTACAAGCAATAAATGCTGGAGAGGGTGTGGAGGAAAGGGAACCCTTCTACACTGCTGGTGGGAATGTGAATTGATACAGCCACTATGGAGAACAGTATGGCAGTTCCTTAAACTGAAAATAGAACTACCATATGACCCAGCAATCCCACTACTCGGTGTATTCCCTGAGAAAACCATAATTCAAAAAGAGTCATGTACCACGATATTCATTGCAGCTGTATTTACAGTAGTTAGGACATGGAAGCAACCTAAGTGTCCATCGACAGATGAATGGATAAAGAAGATGTGGCACATATATACAATGGAATATTACTCAGCCCTAAAAAGGAGCAGAATTGAGTTATTTGTAATGAAATGGATGGACCTAGAGTGTCATACAGAGAGAAGTAAGTCAGAAAGTGAAAAAGAAATACCGGATGCTAACGCACAGATATGGAATATAAAAAACGGTATTGATGAGCCTAGTGCCAGGGCAGGAATAAAGACGCAGATGTGGAGAATGGACTTGAGGGCATGGGGCGGAAGGGGAAGCTGAGACGAAGTGAGAGAGTAGCATTGACATATATACACTACCAAATATAAAATGGATGGCTAGTGGGAAGCTGCTGCATAGCACAGGGAGATCAGCTCGATGCTTTGTGTTAGCTAGAGGGTTTGGATAGGGAGGGTGGGAAGGAGGCTCAACAGGGAGGGGATATGGGGATATATGTATCCATATAGCTTATTCACTTTGTTTCTTGTACAGTAGAAACTAACACAACATTGTAAAGCAAATATACTCCAATAAAGATATTAAAAAAAAAAAAAGTAGTAGCTAGCGAAGGGGGCAAAATCGAAAACTGATGTCTGTGTGGATATAAAAATAAGGAGGGGAGTGAACAATGGCAGCAAGGGTGCTGGTCCAGGTGTGACCAGTCAGTGGTGGAGCTTCGGCCAGCAATGGAGCAGAGAAGAGACCCAAGTCTGGGTGCTAGAGGTGATGTGACCTAGGGAGGGGCTGGCTGCAGGCTGCTGTCCAAGGTCCCCCTTCTCTTGCGTCACAACCATGGCACCTTGCACCTGTGTCTGGACAGATGGTTGGTTCCCCCCAGCACCTCCGAGTGCTGGGACTTAGAAGGACAGAGCTGACATGCAAGCCCATCAGGAGACACAGCCTCCCTTGAGAAAGAGCAGCCAGTCAGGAGTTTATTAGCTGAGCCCTGCCACGTCCTGCATGTGGTATTTCCCAGGGCACTTTTGGACAGTTTCGATTTAGAAGAGATTGTTTGGATGAGTCAAGAGGCCTGGGGACTTGAACTAAAGGAGCTCTTCTAAGTGGCTTAGATTAAATGTTAAGGGATGTATCCGTTTGCTCGGGCTGACACAGACCCGGCAGCTTAAACAACAGAAATGCATTGTCTCACAGTTCTGGAGGGTGGAAGCAAGATCCAGGTGTCAGCAGGACTCGTGTCTCCTGAGGCCCCTCTCCTTAGCTTGCAGACAGCCACCTTCTCCCTGTGCCCTCACATCATCTTAACCTCTGTGCTTGTCCGTCTCTGTGTCCAAATCTTTTCTTACAGAGACAGCAGTCATATGGGGTTAGGGCCCATCCATACGACCTTATTTTAACTTAATTACCTCTTTAAATACCTAACTCCAAATGCAGTCACATTCTGAGATACTGGGGTTAAGACATCAACATATGAATTCTGGGGGGGACACATGTCAAGCCATAAGACAGAGGTAGGTGCTGAGGGCAGTGTGATGGGCTCACATTCTCATGCATGTCTTCCTGGAGTTGAGCCTCATGCCTGCTGGGCCCTGGGCCTATTCGCCCTTGGCAGGGACTTTCCCCCTTAGGAGACCAAGGCAGCACTTGCACTGCCAAGCACCTTTAGGGTGACGCCGTTCTCCAGCCTTCCTCCCCTTCTGATGCAGGGAGATTCACTCAGAGCACAGCCCCCATTGCCATTTGTATGCCGCCGGAGGCCTTAAACAGGCCGATATACCTGCTGTGATCAGTTCTGGTCTGGCTTGGTCTGATTAGAAAGCACAGTAGTTACTGAAAGGTGTAGGTCACATCGAAGGAAGCTTAATGTAATACCTTTTCTTGTTTCTGTTGAGTTCATCTCTTGTTCTGAATAAGCATGACTGGTTTGATTTAGATGATTCATCCTTGACTGCTGTCCTGAGAAATGGTTTCCATGTGCGGCTGTTGCAGAGAGAACCGTGGTGGTGGGCATTCTCTCACTCCTGACTCGGGAGCTGGGTTTTGTGTGTAACGTCTCACACACTCGGGCCTCTTGACGCTTTAGCTGGCACTGAGGTTTCCAGTCTTGAATCTCTTTTTAAAGCAAAACTTTATTCTGGAATTGCCACAAGGTGTGGGGGGAAGGGCATCACACAGTGTTGATTGGCCCTCCTCCTGCACGTTCCTTTGCATGAGTTCTGCAGAAGAACTGATGCCATGTTGGTAAATAACAGGCTTGCAGGAAATGTGTCCCCCCAGCATGGTGTTTTGGCCTTTTCTTTATTGTTTAGCTTCTTTTCTTCACCGTAAAATATATTGATTTCCCTGGTTGTGAAGAATACAGGTTGTGTCTTAGGTTGAGAGACAGCCCCATCCCTCATGCTGTGACCAGGGTCCGGAAGTGGCAGGAAGTGCTGTTTTCCTGGAAACCTTAACGGCTTCTTCTGACCTTGTACCTCTCCAAACTAGCTCTGCTCCCTGATCAGTGGGCACTGCTAGGAGCTGGTGGGAGGGGTGACACCCGCAGGGATTCTTGGTGACTTCAGAGAAGGAGTTTGGGCTGCGGGTGTGTGTGGGAGAGCTGGGGAGGGCTGTCCACCTAGGGTGTGAGAAGGTGGCTTCTTGGAAGGCAGGTGGCACTGCCTGATTGATGTAGGTTAGGCTGGGCCCCTGCTCTAGTTCTGAAAGCCTCCAGGGCCTCCCCTTGTGACCCATTCATCAGGCTCCCGGGACCTCGTCTACCCCAGTGTGGCCCTAGCACACTCCTGACCAACAGGGGTGGGGGTGCGGCTGCCATTAGTAGGTCAAGAGGATGAGTTTGAAAAGCAGTTGCTTAAACGTGGGATATTCTCTGAATCTAAATAGCAGTGAAACTGAATGTATAAAATTGTATCATGGAGTTTACCACATTTCAAATTTAACATGTTAATATTTCTAATAATTGTATGACTTTCAATAAGAAAAACAGAATGTAGGAAATGTTGCTGAAACCAATATGATCCCCTTTTCTAGAGAAATATTTGTACCCTTGTGACAACATGAGGTGCTGGTGAGGAGCAGAGTTCTCTGTGATGATCAGGACATGGGCAGAGACCACCTGGCAGGGCCTTCCTGGGCCAGCTTCCCAACTCGGTCCCCCAGTTCCTGGCTCTGCCCTCTCTAGCTGTGGCCAGCCCCCGTGGTATAAAGCCTACAATGGTCCTGGTACCAATTCTGACGTGTGGGTTTTTCCCACACCAAGCTGGGTGTCCCACAGTCTAACTCAATTCTGATACTATCTATCTGGGGAGAGCATCAGATCCCACAGGTGACAGGCTCAGTCCTGTGTGTCAGGAACAGCCGGGCTCGAAGACCAAATGTTAGAACAAAAGATGTTCGTAGTGCTCTGACCAGTTGGGAAATTACAAGAATTTTAGGAGCTCTGTGCCAGACACTGGAGTCAAAGACTAAATATTAGAACAAAAGATTATCCTAGGACTTCTATTTACAAAGGTGTCAGGAGCCCTCTGTCAGGAACCAGGGGCAGAGGCAAAATCATATATTTCTTATTATTTCACAAAGCCTGTGGGCAAAGTAAACGAACAAACATCAGGCTCTGGAGGGGCTTCTAGAAGCCCAGTTACTGGTGAGCGCCAGCCCCATCTCAGCTCTTGCAAAGGTCCGCTGAGTCCCTCCACCCCTCCCCTCCCCAGTCCTGGGTCTAGGCCTTCTTTCCCAGAGCGGTGCTGCTTGAGCTGTGAGGCCATGTAAGCACCCACGTGACACATGCCAACTGTTCCATGACAGCATACACGACAACGGGAAAAAGGCAGGGCTCTACAAAGAAAACCTGCTGCTTCGAGGCTGCACCATCCGAAACACAGAAGCCGTCGTGGGCATCGTCATCTACGCAGGTAGGTGCTGCGTGTCACCTGCAGTCTGTGATGGCACTGGCTTGGCATGGTGGGCTGGCTATTCCTGGACATTGCTCCTGGTTGTTTTGGTTTTTTCCCGATTATCAAAGTAGCACAAACCCATTGTAGAAAACCAGGAAAATAGAAAGATGCAAAATGTCTAATAATATCTGGACCAGAAGTGTTCTTAACATGTTAGCCTATTTCTTTCTGTGCATTTCCCCGTGGTGGTTACATAGTTGAGGTTAATTGTAGAGCCTACTTTTCTGACTGAACTTATCCCATATGGATCATTGGATGGCAGCACCCTTTTCCAATCCATGGAGTCAGCGTAGCCCGTCCCTTCCCTGCTGGGCACTGACTCACCGCCTCCCCCACAGGACACGAGACCAAGGCTCTGCTCAACAACAGCGGGCCCCGCTACAAGCGCAGCCGGCTGGAGAGGCAGATGAACTGTGACGTGCTCTGGTGTGTCCTCCTCCTCGTTTGTATGTCTCTGTTTTCGGCCGTCGGTAAGTCTCCTCGGAGGTCACGATGAGTGGGCACTGCTGGACGGCTACCGGGGGCCCCTGCTGGGCTATCTCTGTCTCCTTCTGACCCAGTGCTCTAATTAACACACATTTGTCACTGGCTTGGACTCAGGGGATGTTTGCGTTGGCAAGGCCACGTTGAGACGCTTCGATGAATGAGCTCCGCAAACTAGTGTTTTTCGAATTGGCATCTTCTGGGGTGGAAGAACGGCTTAATCATGCTTCCTGTAATGATTCCAGTGGAAAGAGTGATACTAACCTGGTGATAACAGGAATCAGAGCAGTAGAAGCACAAATGCTACTAATAGGGACTCTGTGAGAAGAGGGAAAACATTATTTGGGTCCCAAGAAGGGGCTAGCAGTTAGGCTGTGTGCAGAGTCTGGCACCCCCAGCCTCTGGTGGCCTCCAAACTGGCATGCTGCTTTGGGAGTGCCTGGCAGGGAAGTGCGTGGACCTCCAGGTAAACGACCTTCACCGTGTCCCGCTCAGCTGCCATCACACACCAGACAGGTGTGATGTGGTCTTGGAACTCAGTGGTAAAAAGGCACAGGTGTATGGGGCATGAAAAAGGCTCTGTCATCAGTTAGGTGTGGGGCTCAGTTGATGAAATAATGTGTGTTGCTGTTGGCTTTTCAGAGTCTGTGAGATGTGAATTTTGAATCTCTAAGCAGGGACAATAACAGGCAGTATTCAGAGCCTATTGAGACTGGTGTTTAGTGAGGCATTGGGAAATTCCTTTCTGGGGTTTCTCATTGGCAGCTACCAGCACACGTCCAATTCCTGTTTTATGACCAGTGGTGCTATTCAGTACCAGTGATGGGAAAGGCCTGGGGTGAGGCAGAGTCCAAGTCCCGGGGCCTTCCTTCCAGCGCTCTGATTGTAGTGCCAACAATACCGTGGGCTTTTGCTTTCTTAGGTGGCCAGGCGGGCTCATAAAACCCGATATACTTGTGTCGGGTGAATGACGTTCCTCTTTGAACTTTGCTACAGGACATGGACTATGGGTGCAGCGCTATCAAGAGAAGAAATCATTATTTGATGTCCCTGAGTCTGACGGCACCTCTTTATCCCCAGTCACAGCTGCAGTTTATTCGTTTTTGACAATGATAATAGTTCTGCAGGTAACAGTACTAAGTTCCATATGACAATTGCTTTACTTTTCTGATGAGAACTTCGAATCATCATAGTCTGCTAAGAACTTCCTACAAATTCTGCATCTGGGAGGAGCACAGGTTCATCTGACAAATGTGTTGCCTTTTGTTTTCCCACCCGACTTATCTAAAGGATCTTTTCTTGGGTGCTTTTCAAGTTAAAATTCTCCTTTGCTGTTCTTAAGATTTTTAGGCTCTGAGGGGTCGGTTTTCGATCGTTGTTTTTGTTTTGTTTTTCCACTCAATTACTTCTTTTTTTTTTAAATTAATTTTTATTGGAGTATAATTGCTTTACAATGTTGTGTTAGTTTCTACTGTACAGCAAAGTGAATCAGCTTTACATATACATATATCCACTCTTCTTTGGCTTTCCTTCCCAGTTTCTACTGTACAGCAAAGTGAATCGGCTATACGTATACATATATCCACTCTTTTTTGGATTTCCTTCCCATTTAGGTCACCACAGAGCATTGACTAGAGTTCCCTGTGCTATACAGTAGGTTCTCATTAGTTATGTATTTTATATATAGTATCAATAGTATGTATATGTCAATCCCAGTCTCCCAATTCATCCCACCCCCCCTCCACTCGATTACTTCTTAAAAAAACGTGCATTTTTTTTAACATCTTTATTGGAGTATAATTGCTTTACAATGGTATGTTAGTTTCTGCTTTATTAACAAAGTGAATCAGTTACACATATACATATATCCCCATATCTCTTCCCTCTTGCATCTCCCTCCCTCCGGCTCTCCCTGTCCCACTCCTCTAGGTGGTCACAAAGCACCGAGCTGATCTCCCTGTGCTATGCGGCTGCTTCCCACTAGCTATCTGTTTTACATTTGATAGTGTATATATGTCCATGCCACTCTCTCACTTCCTTCCCCCTCCCCGAGTCCTCAAGTCCATTCTCTGTTAGGTCTGCGTCTTTATTCCCATCTTAAACCTACATTTTTATTTCAGAATAATTTTAAAGTTTACAGACAAGTTGCAAAAAATAGTACAGAGAGTTCCCATGTGTCCCTCAACCAGTGTGTCTTAATGTGAGCTTATTACATTTCTCTGGTACATTGTCAAAACTGAGAAACCAACTTTGGTACTTTGTCTCGAACAAAACTCCAGACGTCATTTGGATTCTACTAGTCTTTCCACTGATGTGCTTTTTCTGTTCCAGGAGTCAATTTAGGATATCACATTGCATTTTGCAGCATTGGTTATTATTATTACTATTATTAGTTCCCATACCTCCTGAACAATTCCCCATCACTAACTGAGAATCTATGCCCCAAAAGCCTGTAAGAGTGGAGAGGGGCAGTGAGCATCTCTGCCACCCTCCTTAGGGACACAGAGTGAACAGAAGATATTGGCTTAGCCTTTGCCTGGAAGGGGGGTTCTGCTGTCTTATATCACATGTACTTGAGTTCGTCCTGTAGTAGGTGTTGCGTTAACATATACTTAAGTTACCCAGAGAACCCAGTTAGTCTGGATGTGGTATTCTGAGCCCATAAGTATCAGTTCAATACTGTTACTCCACGGATAAAGAAAAAATTAAGCGTTGATTTCATGAAGGTTATTCTTGAATTGTCAAAGCATAACCGTGACTGTTCTTCTCAAAGCCTCTTCTCTCTGCTCTGTATTGTACAAGATCACAGAGATTGTCCTTCAGCACAGAACCAGCCTCTGAAAAGACTGTCTCTTCTGAGCTGTGGGGTTGTGTCTGCGGGACAGGCAGCTCCTGTCGCCGGGAGCCCCGGGACAGCCTGGGTGTGAGGTGACTTTTCTTATGAGGACTCTGAATGTGCCATGTGTTTTGTGTTTCTCTTTTCTCTTTTTCCTCTCCTAGCTTCTCTCAAGCACAACTTAGTAATATGAAAACGCTTGCTTCTATACAAGCCATGGTTTCCATACTTCCAGACACGATAGTGGATTTCCGCTCTGCAGTGGCACCATAGGCTGTCCTAGTTTAAACTCTTTGCCAATATCCTAATACTCTAACAATACTGACTCTAAGCCAACTTGTGTAAGCTCTGAAAGGTACAGTATAGTCCCTACTTACTTGGGGTTGTAGTTTTTGTCGTTTAAATTGGACTAAATCCGCAGTTCCCGGTCTTCACGGTCATTCATTCTATGTGCCTTGTGTCTCCTAGGTTTTGATCCCAATTTCCTTGTATGTTTCCATTGAAATTGTTAAAGTATGCCAAGTGTACTTCATTAACCAGGATATAGAGTTGTATGATGAGGAGACAGACTCGCAGCTGCAGTGCCGAGCCCTGAACATCACGGAAGACCTAGGGCAGATACAGTATATCTTCTCCGATAAAACTGGCACTTTAACCGAGAATAAGATGGTTTTCCGAAGATGCACTGTGTCTGGCATAGAATATTCTCATGATGCAAATGGTGAGTCTGGGGACGGGGTCTCCCAATCTGGGCAGGACCAGAGAGCTCCTGTATCAGAGTTGCATGCCCACGTGCCTGTGTGTGCGTGCGTGTACACATACACACACACACACACAGCTTCAGGGATTGATGATTTTTGAGGGAGAATAAAACAGAAAGGCTGTCAGAGCAACTCTGGACCAGCATCTATAGAAAAGGGCCCTCCTCATTGCTGATGGCGCCCTGCTCCCTGCACTATCTGGTGTGGTGGGCATCTGCTTAAACACTCATTTTCTGCCAGACAAGCAGAACCAAAGAGGGCAACCTTGAGGAACTCACCTCAGAGGCACCTGGTCTCTGTCACACCAAGAGGCAAAGAGATGTTTCCTTTGTCACGCATCAGTCTCCTTGTTATCAGCTGAAAATTCTCAGCAGGGCACTGGGCAGTTCATGCTGCGTTCTTTCCTCTGGAATACGACCTCCCGGAGGGAAGTGTCACCTCACATTGGAATTTAGGCAGTCCCTCCTCCCACCTCTCCTTTTCTCATCCTTGGCTGCCTCCCTCTGTCCCCTCTGAACATACAGGGGAGCCATCTGCTTCCTAAGTCGAGGGGTGACTGGAGCCAGCTGCCCACCCAAACCAGGAGGGGGTCCCTGCACCACAGAAGTGTCTCTGGGGCCATCGTGCCTCTGAGAGAGAGGACACCTGCTCTGCAACCAGGACTCCCCTTCTTTCCTGGAACAGCATCTGAGAACATCAAAGAAACCTTGCCACAGAAACAGAAGCAAGTACAGAATAGGGGGACAACATGGGGGCATCAATAGGAAGCTGTTCTTTAGGGGCATTTGGTGGGAAAGATCTGCTGGAAGCATGAGATTTTTGTGAGTTTTATAAAACCAAGAATTATCATGATATCCACTATATCCTCCATGATAAAAGGAATCATATTAACAGAAGGCATAAGAATGTGTCCAATTTGTTTAATGTTTTATTTGCCACTCAAAAAAACCGGTCAGGAACAGTGTCCCATCCGCCCACCTGCCTCCCTCTCTGGCTCTCCCCTTCCCTGACTCCTCAGGCTTGTGCAGAAGAGCTTGGGGGACTGAAAGCAGACCTCATCCTGCTTGTAAAGGAGTCAGAGGACCAGGTCTGAAGTCGGCCTTCGAACTGGAACTGAGGCTCTGGGGGCAGAATCCCAAGTAAGATCACAGAAGGATTTTTACAGTTGTCAGATGCTTGCCATAAAACCAAAGGGGTCCATCGCCCCCAGAAGACACAGGAAAGCATTGCTGGGGAAGGTGGAAACAGCCAGGTGTCTCTGCAGCATGTTTTAAAGAAGAGCTGTGATCAGTGACTGATGGGCCCCTGGGCGGGCACCCTTCGCAGCTGCTCCCATGGTCCGACCTCTCAGATCTGTTAGTAAAATGAATGCAGGCGGGTTTGGCTGTGAGTACAGAGCCCAGCTCACGCGTACCTGAACCGGCCACACAGACCATGGGCGTGTTCCTCTCTACCTCGTGTCCTGGTGACAGTGCAGGACATCACCTGCTCCTTGTCCCCATCTTCCCAAAAGAGCCCGAGGGCATCGCTGAGGCCATTGCTGCCTGGTCGCAGAGCACAGACACACCAGCAGTGGCCTGAGGGATGTCTGCTTTCAGGCTAACATCTGATCACTGCTGTGGGAGGGTGGGTGGGCAGATGTGCCCTTGGGAGGCTGACACCATGCTCATAATGTCCAAGCCTAGGAGCTAGACAGGCCCAGTCCAGGCTTTGCCCTTCCTTGCCATCCATTCACCACCTCACTGCCAGGGGGAAAAGGGGGCGGGTGCAGGAGTTTTCTCCTGGAATTAGGAGCTCCCTGAGGTGGAATCCTGGGGTTGGCAGTTACCCGGCCTGGTGGCCATGGGCAGGTGACTTCCCTTTCCTTATCTCTAAAGAAAAGTCTTCCCAAAGAAGAAGCTGAGTTCAAGGCCTGGCCCACAGGACAGACCGCACCATGGCATGCCCAGACGGGGGGCCCTTCTCTTAGCCCCTCACACGGGCCACCTCCTGTTAGGATGCCTTGTGTTGCCACCCAGCACCGGGCCTGCCCTGGAAGTTCTTAAGAGTTGCTTGTTTGGAGTGAGTGGTCCCTATGGATAGTCTCCTGTTGCTCACATATGATGGAGAAGCTGAACTAACTGGGCAAAGCCAGGAACACGTGTTGAGAGCCCTTGTTAGCAAGAACAGCAGCGTGGGTACACTTCTGTGATTCACTGAGAGCCCTGGAGGGCTCAGGGACTGTCGCTCCCCGGTGCCCCCTAAGAGCCAAGCACAGCATCACAATCACCGTCTTCTTCAGTGGAGCTCTGCTTGCTGGGTCTGAACTCTGGCAGCATTCTTCCATGCTGTACAACCCCAGGAGGATGTGAGCCTCTCTGCTGCTAAGCGCTTCATCCTCATGGGGTGAGTGCAGACAGCACCTACTCCCCACCTGACGTTGAGCAAGGAGCCCTCTCAGGAGAGCACCGTCAACACAGCCTGAGAACCGTTATTTCTGCTTGACTGCAAGGCAGATGCTCAATGCGTGATCTGTCCTGACAGCCCCAGTAAGCAGGTGGCCCTGTGACCCTGGCATGAAGGTCAAAGCCTGGAACCCAGCTACTCTGTGGGCCTCCCAGCCACCTGCCCACCCACCCCATTCACATGGGGGCTCCCCCTGAACAGAGGGGCTGTATGTGAACCCATCTCCACCCACATGTGACTTTTTGTGGGATGGGGTGGCCCCTTTGCCATCATGGGCGGGACCTGAGCTTTGGCATCCCATGGGCCTGGGTGCCACCTCGACCCCCTGCCCCTGCATCCCGTGACCTTAACAGCTGAGACTCAGTCTTCTCATCTGTGACGTGGGGTTGAGAACATAAGCCCCATCGGGTTCACTGAAGGTGCATGTAAATGAGAACATCCCCCATCCCTCAGTGGAAACCCCTGTCAAACATGGCCTCGCCATCAGAGAGCAAGGGTGGCGAGGGCCCGGGGTCCCCTGCTGGATGCCTTGTGGAAGTGGAACCTAGACCCCTCAGTGTCACACCCAGCCTCCCCACGATGTCACTTTGTGCCCCTCCCCCACAGCCCGGCGTCTGGCCAGGTACCAGGAGGCAGACTCGGAGGAGGAGGAGGTGGTGCCCAGAGGGGGCTCGCTGCCCCAGCGCAGCAGCACCGGGAGCCACCAAAGCATCCGAATCGTGCATCGGAGCCAGAGCACCAGGTCACACCGGCGCACCAGCAGCCGTGCCGAGGCCAAGAGGGCCAGCATGCTGTCCAAGCACACAGCCTTCAGCAGCCCCATGGTGAGTCCCACAGCCCTCCTTCCCGCTGTCACCTCCCCCAGTCACCAAAAGTGTCTGTACTTCACTGCGGGGTTACCTCTTCAGTTAGGGGATGTTTTTCTGTCCAGTGCCTTCTTCCCACACTGCTGTACCTTTTCCAAAACACTGATTAGGTCCCCTTACCAGGCTTCTCAGGCTGGGGACTGCCGATGACTCACCCAAGAGGGTGACAGAGAGGAAGTCCGTCCTGCCCTATGAAATGAGTAAAACATCAGGGCAAGATGACAACTGTGAAAAAGCAAAGTCAAATTTAAAAAAAAAAAGTTTTAATGAGATGAACCCAAATCCCTCCTTTGCCTTGTCAGTCGCCCAAACATTTATGGACCATTCTCATCCGGCAGGGAAATTTCCAGAAGTACATGAGTGACAACCTCTAAAAGATCCTTTCACTTCTAAAATTTGTGAAGACCAGAGAGGGAGAATCCGTTTTGTTCACGTATGGTGGCCTCATTCTTTTATGTCCTTCAAAACCCATATAAGAAGGTGCCATTTGAATAGAGGTCATCTAGACTTGTGGTCACTGATTGTTGGGTTTACATGGGGCACGTGGGCGAGGAGCTCTCACCCGAGCAGCAGAGAGGCTGTGTTGGAGAAGTTTTTCCTGACATCAATTTCACAATCAATATGGGTCAGAAGTATTTGAAATGTCGCAACTTTCTGACCTAGGAAGTTAGTGATTCAGTGAAAGATTTCTGTGCATAGAAGCTTATCAGTGTGTTATTTACATCAATAAAACAGCGAAAAAATGTACCCAGTGATAAAGGAATGGTCAAATAAATTATGGTATGTCCATTTTGAAGCCGTTAAAAATTATATTTTCAAATGGCTATTAAAGGCCTGGTAAAGTTGAGGCAATATAATGTTTTTGGGGAAATGGAAACTGCCAATTTATGTATAAAATATTTTGATTAAAAATGTAAATGTATAGAAAAAAGACGAAGGAAAGGCAGAGAAGTGTTTTTTAGAAAGTATATATTACTGTGAGGTGGTGTGATACAGATCTATTACATTTTCCCTGTTATTCTCTTATTTTTCCAAATCTTTCTGAGTAAGATATGTTACTTTTATAATAATATATTTTCTTGGAGGTATTATTTTATAAAAAGAACATGTGTACCTTCTTATATATAAGAATATATGCATTTCATTTCACATGTTAGCTGTATATTCTTATACAATCAAGATTATACATAATTTGTCATTATAAAATGACATGTGTATATATGAGGTGAAGGTCTGTTTACAGCTTCTAGTAAAATCAAGGTGCCCTAAATAGTCAAGCACTAAAAGGACACTTGGCAGGTCACTGGGTCAGACTGACCCTTCGGCCCCTGTGTTCTTCCCAGGAGAAGGACATAACGCCCGACCCGAAGCTGCTGGAGAAGGTGAGCGAGTGTGACAGGTACCTGGCCTTTGCAAGGCACCAGGAGCACCCACTGGCCCACCTCTCACCTGAGCTGTCTGACATTTTCGACTTCTTCATTGCACTCACCATCTGCAACACAGTGGTGGTCACGTCCCCGGATCAGCCGCGACAAAAGGCAAGTTCTGGAGCATCGTACTGCGAGCCCGCAGAGCCCCTCCCCCTAGGTGTGGCCCCACTGGTGTCAGTCTTCCTGAGAGGGAGCAGGCTTCCCTGTCCTGCAGGAGCCTGGTCTCTCAGCACCACTCTCAGGTTTCAGGGGGTGCACTGGGGGCTTCAGACGGGGCAGACCAGCTCAGTAGCTCTGCGGTGACATCCCCAGACTGCAGTGGGCAGGTGCCAGGATTGTGGCAAAGAGGGAGAGGGCAGCCAGCCAGAGATAGCTACTGAGCCCGGGATGAAAGGGGCACAGAGCATACAGGCGTGGCCCAAGGTGGGCAGTGGCAGGAGGGTGGCTGCCCTCCATGCCGACCAGAGCCTCAGGGTCCTAGATTCTTACATGAGAGGGGACAGGATGGGCTGGGGCCCAGACTCTGGGAGGAGCCGCCTGGACTTGCATCCTGACGACACTATAAGCTGGTCCCCTCCTGTGTCTTTGTCACCTTGTCTGGGATGTGGGGGCGGTGGTGGGATTTAGGGAAAGGTCTCAGAGTAGAGTTTGGCACATAGTAAATGTATTTGATGTTAATAAAGGCCTTTAACATTGGCATTCAGGAAGTGGTTGAGAATCAGTGGGAAGTTACTTCGGGCGGTAGAAACATAGCAACACCCAAGTTGGGTTTTGTTTGGGTTAACATGAAGGTTCTCTCCAAAGAGAGTAAGGTTTTATGTGTGAAAGGAACCTCTATAACTCAATCGCTCCTCCGGGTGAACCAGGTGGTGTTGCAGGGGGTGGGGTGCACCTAAGCATGGCTGTGCGTCATGCAGCTAGGCAACTTTAAATGGATACAAATGAAGGTGCTCTAGGGCTGATGCACACTGTAGGCCTGTCCCCTGACCCCCCACTCTCCCAGACCCCTTCCCCTCCTCCTGGGCCAGCCCTTCCAGCAGGTTCTGCTGGTGAAGCCATTGGTGTGATGGAGGGTGAACAAGGGGCCCCTGCCCTCTCTGCAGCAGCAGCATATCTGGCAGCAATGTGACCCCCCTGTGCTCTTGCTCATACCCCACCAGCCTTTGAAGGCCCCAGTGGGCCTGGCGGATCCCAGGTGGACGGGCTCTGCCACTCAGAGACCACAGGCTTGTGCCATCAGCCCTGGATGGAGGCTGCTTCCTTTTGCAGCTCACCTCTCAGCAGCCTCGGCATCCCTCGTCTGGCCTCTGGGTTCTTCCGCCACCCTGTTCAGTCCCTCTGGAATACTTCCCTGAAGAGGGGTCTGGTTTCTAGGTTAGACCCTACCTGACTGACCTAGGCATTGTTGCAATTACTGAATAAGTGAGAGAGACCCCGACATGACTGAGGTGTGTGCCCATGGTCACACATGGAGTGAGTTCCATGTAGGGAGCAGAATCCTCAGACTGCACATGAACGTGTCTCTGGATGCATTTCTGTGCCCACGTATGGGTGGGTGCCACCTTCAAGGGCGTTTGGAGCCAGCAGGAGCTCTGGCATGGCTGCCCGAATCTCCCACTTGGATATATAGCAATATTTATAGTCAGTAGAAGACCAAAGAAAAAGCACCTTTATCAAAATTGGTCCTTTGTGCCTTGTTTTACCAAATGCCTGACTTTTCTGGAGGCTCTTACTATAATTCACAACTTCAGACCCATGGGCAAAATTGCAAAGATTAAGGGGTAACTATAATTCAATGGTTTGATTGTTTCAACATTTGCTCTAAATCCATTATCTAGCAGAAAATTAAAATAGGTATATTGTATCAGCATTAGCATACAGCACTCACTTAAATAAAGTGTTGCTTTGTTGCTCCATATTGAGCTTTTTGAAACTTTAACAATTGTATACATGTCGTTTTGTTGTTTTCAGTCCTCGTTAGAAAATATACAATTTATTGTGATTTTTTTAAACATTTGTTTAAGGACTTGGAGCCTGAATTTGCCTATGTATTTCATTTGTTTAGAAAGATTCTTTTGGGTTTGGGAAATTTTGTGTAAATTTAAGTTTTCTATGGACATAATTCAAAGGAATGTATAAATTGGTCTTTTGTTAAATGGTTTTTTTAATTGAAAAAAAAAAAAAAAGCCAGGGTTCATGCCAGGCAGTGGCAGGCCCACTCCTGGGAAGTTTCTGTAAAGCCATGGGCCACTGCAGTGAGGGGACAGTCCCAAAGCCTTGGGAACCACAGGCCACCCAATGCCCTGAGTCCATCCCGGGCCTTGGTCGTTGCTACCCTACAGTCACATCCTGAAAGAATGAATATAGCAGAACCTGTGTTGAGGTGGAGAGGAAGAGGCCAAGGGATAGTCTCAAGGAAGAAATGCTGACTCTGGTTGCAGTTTTCAGTGGGAAATGGGAAATCCGTATTCAGGCCCCCCTGGGGAAGTGGAGGGTGGCCCTAAGGGAGTCAGGGTGAGGCCTCTTGGGAGACACCTAACCTGTCTTCCAACTACTTCCCTGGCAGGTGAGGGTGCGCTTCGAGCTGAAGTCCCCGGTGAAGACAATAGAAGATTTCCTCCGGAGGTTCACGCCCAGCCGCCTGGCCTCGGGCTGCAGCAGCATTGGGAGCATGGCCACCAACAAGTCGGCGCACAAGTCCAGCCTCCTGTCCACGCTGGCCACCGACGGCACGCTGTTCCGGCTGGAGGAGAGGCTGGGCCCGCCGGCCCCGGCCCTCACCAGCAATGGCTACAGCAGCGGGGCGGACGGCTGGGCACCTGAGTGCTCAGCACAGGAGCCCGAGCCCGAGCGGGAGCTGCGCTACGAGGCCGAGAGCCCCGACGAGGCAGCGCTCGTCTATGCCGCCCGCGCCTACAGCTGCGCGCTCGTGGACCGACTGCACGACCAGGTGTCGGTAGAGCTGCCCCACCTGGGCAGGCTCACCTTCGAGCTCCTGCACACTCTGGGCTTCGACTCCATCCGCAAGAGGATGTCGGTGGTGATCCGGCACCCACTCACGGACGAGATCAACGTCTACACCAAGGGGGCTGACTCGGTGGTCATGGACCTCCTGCTGCCCTGCTCCACAGGTACCCTGTTCCCCTCCGCTAGCAGCTCCCCGCAGGGAGCAGTCCTGAGAAACCAGCCCCTCCCTCCAGTGGAGCTTTGCCTCTCTGGGTGGCCTTTTCCTCCTCTGAAGGGTTTGGACTAGAATTTGGGGGAGGGCCCAGTGGATGGAGGGTTTCAGTGCCTGAACCCACCTCAGAAGAATGGGGTTGGGGATTAATGGGGGTGAGGCCTAGCATCAGGTTTAAATCTGGGCAATGAAAGTTAAGAGCTTTTAGATTAGAAGTCCCAGAAGGTTCCTTTCTGCCCTGTGATTGCTTGGACCTTGGGCACCTATGAGGCCCAAGCCATGGTTTTTAGCCCATTTGTGGAGTGTTCTCAGGCCACAGCGAGGGCCCAGGTAGTGGGGGCTGCTCGCCTCTTGCCGCTTACAGCCAAGAACCTCCATCTTGCTCTCTTTTGCACTTGACTTCCATGTAACTTTCGGGTTGAAAAAGAGGGGTTCAGATACCACTGGTGTAGAGGGTGGAACTTTGTTTAGCAGAAGGGCTTGTACCTCTTTCCAGATACAAATGCTTCTGGGACTTGGAAGGGGGAGGGCCTGGGTCCCCACTAGTAAACCTAGTCACCCCTTCCTCTGTGCCCAGAGGACAAAGGAGGGCACATCTGACCTCCAGGGGAGAGAAGCAGGGTGGATGGCAGATGGCAGATGGGAGAGGGACCACTGCCTGACCCCCACAGCCTCCCTCTCTTCTGTATCCTGGAAACAGCTCTGGGTACCACCTGTGGGAAACCCTTACGCTGGATATGCCCTTCTGGGGCTCTGGAATGGAGCTAGGGGTTACCACTTTGCTTCCCATGGTCCTCTCACCATGATCTCAGTGCCTCAGAACAGGACTCCAGCTCCAGTTAAGGGAAAGTGCACTGGTGGATCTCTGCAGACAAATCCGTTTTCCTGTCACAGAGCTATCGCCTCCCAAAGGCAGCTGAGTGAATTGCAAATGCGTCTTTGAAAGCGGTTTGCATGGCCTTTCTTGAGGGTGACCTACTCCAGGGCAGGGTTTGCCTTCCCACCCCTGTGTTGGTTCTAGGGTGGATGTAGAATCCAATTTACAGGCTGATTTTGCATTCCAAGAGCCTCCTTCATTCTGAAATTTGATTTTGCATCCACGCAAAAGAAAAACAGATAGGTATGGCAATTATCTGAGCAGATTTTATTCTACTGCAAAAATATCACCTTTTTCCTATTCTACAGCCTTGTATTAAAGATAGTTTAATGGACCGCTGTGTTTCAGACTTTACTACATACAGTGGGTCATGGATAAGGTGAAAAGACTGGACCAGCTCTAGCAAGCAAGGGTGGGATGGGATGGCAGGAGAGGCTTACCCCCACCCCAGAGAGAGGGCAGGGAGCCTGCTGAGCTGTGCAAGGGACACGAGAGCAACCGAGAAGGCTGCAGCAGTGGCCACGCTTGTACTTGGCTGGCAGTGCACTTTTAAAAATGAGTAGAAAGCCTCAAATTTCTAGACAAAGCACAAACAAACAAAACTTCTATCAGAGTCAGCTTCAAGGTCAGGGGGTGAAGGGAGCCCTTGTGCAAGCTGGAGAGCATCCCAGACCCCTCCACCTGGTCCTGGGAGGAATTAACTACAGGTGAGAAAGAACAAAGCCATGGAACAGACAGGTTCAAAGCACAACATTACCCAAACCGTGACATTGAAGGGGGCACCTTAAAAATAAGCAGTTTATGTAGATCTCCACCTTCCTCTGGGAATTTCCAAGCAGTGTGCACTTCAAATAAGCTTGAATCAGTCAGAGCTACATGTAGAGACGCCAGGCAATTTAAGATTCAGGATGTTTAGAGCCCCCAGTGGTTTCCCAAGAAAGGGGATGGCTCTGGGGTAATCTTGAAGTTATCCACCAGTGACACCCTGACATTGTGCATAAATCATTCAACTTTCACTTTGGGGGTGGGGTGGGCGGGGTATGGAGCAGAGCAGGCTTGCAGATGGCCAAGCTGCTCTACCTGTGTGCAGGCGATAAAGTGAGGAGGGCACATGAGTGTCCAACATCTTTCTTCAAAAAGCTCACAACACTTTTACCAAAAACGGCACGAAAAGGCTAAGCTGATGGTGGATGGAGAATGTGTTGTGTTTTTAGGACGTGGCTATGTCTTGCCTGCCCTACCACTAGGTTGTGTGGGATCAGGTAGAGAGCAGGGACTCTACCCCACCCATTACCTTGCGGACCTCTGTTCAAATCCCAAGTCTACATTTATGGGCTGGGGTCACCCTGGACAAGTCACTCCTCCTGTGCCTCAGTTTCTCATCTGTACAAAGGAAATTAGGCTTCTGACCTCACAAGAAGCCCCTGTCCAAGCTCCTAGCACAGTGCTTAGTGTGTTATAGGCATAAAGCATAAGCTGGGTCCCTTTCCCTTCTCTCTGGTTTCTTTTCCTTAAGATTCACTTGCCTGAGGTTCAGTCCAGTGCCACTCTGTGTGGTTTCCCTTCCTTCCTTCCTTCCATTCCTTCCTTCCTTCCTTCCTTCTTCTTTCCTTCCTTCCTTCCTTCGTTGGGTCTTCATTGCTGCGCGCGGGCTTTCCCTAGTTGTGTTGAGCAGGGGCTACTCTTCGTTGCGGTGCGCAGGCCTCTCATTGCGGTGGCTTCTCCCATTGTGGAGCACGGGCCCCAGGCACACGACCTTCAGTAGTTGTGGCACATGGGCTCAGTAGTTGTGGCTCGTGGGCTCCAGAGTGCAGGCTCAGTAGTTGTGGTGCACGGGCTTAGTTGCTCCACGGCATGTGGTATCCTCCCAGACCAGGGCTCGAACCCGTGTCCCCTGCACTGGCACGCGGATTCTCAACCACTGCGCCACCAGGGAAGTCCCTGAGTGGTCTTTAAGACACAAAAGTTGTGATGGCTCCACCCTCCTCCAAGGGCAAGGATAGAGGGGGAGGAATGGGCAAGATGTGGCGGTCACAGCTTCTCTCCATGCTGGGCTGGGTGGGCTCCATCCCTCACAGAAACATGTCAGTGTGGTCTGTGACCACACCCTTGTCCAGGGCACCCTGGGTCCCCAGTGGCCCACCCTGCCTTCTCTCACTCATTAGTTTTGTTTGGACTAGTGTGGTTAAGGGCAGCATCACAGCCCCTGCACCCTGCTCCTGCCCTGGAATGCAACCTTCCCCTCCCCCTCTGGACAACTCAAGTACTTTATTAGTGTTAATTCCAGAGTCCCTCAGCTAGACATGTCTTTGCTCAAAGAACAGTCAGAATCTGGAATAATGTTATCACAATACCAGGAGTAAATGGTAGTCAAAATTAAGATGACTTTCAGTGTCATCTTTTCAGGAAATTTAAATTCCTAAAGCACAATAATCTAGGGCAGTGTTTCCCAACTCTCTCTCTTTTTTTCATTATTGCCCCCTTAAGGAGTCTTTTTAGATACTTTTTTTCTAATGGCCCTTCCATGACATTTTAATGCCACAGATATGCTGTATATGTGTTTATGTACTGTACATGTATCTGTGCTTTATACGTAATAAGATTTTTTGCCTCCAAGGGACTAGTCTTCGGTCTGTTGGGGACACTGTCTTCTCCATGAAGAGCACAGATCTAGAAGGTTAAGAGTGTTTCTCCCAGGTCCTGTGTGTCAAGGAGCTGACCTGGTTAGTAGACAGCCTTCCCCAGACCAGGGGCCTCACCACTGGAAAGTAGGGTTGCCAGATTTAGCAAAGAAAATATATTGAATGTCTAGTTAAAATTTAATCTCAGATAAACGACAAATAATGTTTTTAGTAAAAGTATGTCCTATGTGCTATTTGGGCATCTTATATTCTTTTTTTTTTGGAAGGTGTAAATTATTTCTCACCTTTATTCTTTTTCAAAAAATTTATTTTATTGATGTATAGTTGATTTACAATGTTGTGTTAATTTCTGCTGCACAGCAAAGTGCTTGTTATAGTTCCCTGTGCTATACAGTAGGACCTTGTTGTTTATCCATTCTATATATCTTTGCATCTGCTAGTCCCAAAACACCCAATCCATACCTCCTCTACCCCTCACCCCCTTGGCAACCACAAATCTGTTCTCTGTCTGTGAGTCTGTTTCTGTTTCATAGATAAGTTCATTTGTGCCATATTTTAGTTTCCATATATGTGATATCATATGGTATTTGTCTGTCTCTGTCCAACTTATTTCACTTAGTATGATAATCTCTAGGTCTGTCCATGTTGCTGCAAATGGCATTATTTCTTTTTTTTATGGCTGAGTAGTATTCCATTGTGTACATATGTACCACAGCTTCTTCATCCATTCCTCTGTTGATGGACACTTAGGTTGCTTCCATGTCTTGGCTATTGTGAATAGTGCTACAGTGAACGTTGGGGTGCATGTATCTTTTCGAATTATAGTTTTCTCCGAATATTTGGGCATCTTATATTCTGTCTGGCAACATTACTGGTGTAGGAGGATAGAAACTGCACTTTCTATTAAGTATGACTTTTTCTAAACGGGAAGTTTATACACTCACCTCCTGGACAAAAAGATGCCAGATCACTCTTAATGAGGTTTTGTTTATGTGAGATTCTCATTTCAACAAGGGATATTAGAAATAGTCAAAAATATTATGAGGTTCTTTTTAAAATAACATCTAACTTTTACTTTAAGTTTTATATTGAACCTGTAATCTATTGGCAAGTAATGAAGCAAGAGGTGGGCTAAATCTACTGGTGCAGATGTTTTCTGGGCGCCCTTTCTGGAGGCTGTTGGAGTAAATCACAGTGACGTGACGGGGCACCTGTGACATTCCTGCTTAATGAATTGCAACAAAATTCCTGCTAGCATTCCAGTTGCAGCTAGCTACAGTGAGGCAGAATGGGGAGGGCCACGTCGTCCTCACTGGCTCTGGAACACATTCACTCCTAACATACTTTTATCACACGAAAACTAAAGTGCCTTCTGCCTTCTCACTAACAATTATTGACCCAAAAACACGGTGGAGTTAAGAAGGTGTGTGTCACTTTGGCATGGATTCCACAGTGGTGAGGCTCAGAGCCAGCACTTCTGCAGTCTGGTAATAAACAGCAAGTCTGTTCCACATCTGGGTCTACAGAAAACAGAAAAGAGTGGATGTTTGGAAAAATCTTACTAGCTGATAGCTAATTTCTTAGTTGTTTGTGTGTGTGTGTGTGTGTGTGGTTAAAAAAACACAATATAAATTCACCATCTTAACCAGTTTTAAGTGTACAGTTCAGTAGTGTTGAGTATATTCATATTGGTGTGCAGCAGATCTCCAGAAATTTTCATCTTGCAAAACTGAAGCTCTGTACAACTCCTTTCTCCCCTCCCCCCAGCCCCTGGCATCCATCATCCTACTTTCTGGCTCTCTGAGTGTGATTACTTTAGGGACCTGAAAATGTGCCTGTTTTCTCTCCCTGGGTGAGAAGACTTCCCAGCTAGAACCTCTGATGGCGCTGAGCTCTCAGCTGCGGAAACTGCATATATGCAGACTCATTTCAACGGGCCAGGTGTCCTGGGAGTCCAGGCCATTTCACTGGGCTCTGTTGTTCTCACTCATCGTTGTTTCTGCTCTTACTCCAACCTAGATGACGCCAGAGGAAGGCATCAAAAGAAGATCCGGAGCAAGACTCAGAACTACCTCAACCTGTACGCGGTGGAGGGCCTGCGCACCTTGTGCATCGCCAAGAGGGTGAGTAGGCGTGGCTTCGCGGAAGGGGCGGGGCCGGTCACGGGGCTTGGCCTGGGCGCTCATCAGCGGGTCTCACCCAGGTTCTGAGTAAGGAAGAGTATGCCTGTTGGCTGAAGAGCCACTTGGAAGCGGAATCCGCCCTGGACAACCGCGAGGAGCTCCTGTTTCAGTCTGCCATTCGCCTGGAGACGAATCTGCATCTGTTGGGTAATTACGCTCTCCGGCGGGCGGGTGCCGCGGAGCCGGGTGGAGTTTGCAGCATCCTGGATGGAGAGGTGCCCTGGCTCTAGTCAGTGGCAGCTCTGCACACGCTAGGCTTGCTTAAGGACCCCTCTGGCCTGACGCTAGCGTGGCCCCCAGGCAGGGCTGTGCTCGATTGAACGTTCTCCCCGTGGCCCGTTTCTGGGGCATTCTATGTGCCACCCTGCCAGGCACCACGACAGCGTCCAAACTGCCTCCCCTGAAACCCTGCTTTCCCACCAAAAATAGAGATGAGGAGCAAGGCTTCTCAACAACTGATGCGTTAAAGGATCCCCCCAGTCCCAGGAAACAAACAGAAACCGTTGGACTCGACAGGGCTGCATTTTACATCTAGTAAATATTTCACAGATTTGATTTGGGTGAAAAAAAAATGGGGCTCATTCTTACTAAATTGTGCCCATATTTGCTACTGAGTTCATGTTAGTATTTATAAAAGTATTTATTGCTTTAGTATTTATTTAATTTATTATTTAAAATATTTATTAATGTATGTATTAAATTAGCTGGATCTTTGTATACATGCTCTCTGTGCTCTCACCAGGAGCTGGTTGTGGTAGTGCTGTGTATACACACTCCCCATCTCATGGTGCTGGTGGTCAGATGGTGATACTCCTGGGGCATGAAGATACGGGGGATTCATCTTTCAACAAGAAAGGCCGTAATTCATTTGGCCCCCTTCATAGGCAAAGGCGTTGGGATATCTCTGTATCTACATACTTATATCTAATAGAATAGCTAATATTCAGATATTTAAGAGCACTACATATACATACTTTACACAATATTCTATTTCGCCTACGGTGTCCTGTACGAGGCCACGCACTATTCAAAAAAGCCCGAAGATCCAGAGGCCCAGAGGCATCCTGAACGGTACTCAGGAGGTGAATTAAATGAAACACTTGGAAAATGGCTGTGCCTCCTCTAGATTGCCAGGTTTTGATTTCCTGAACTAGGACTGTTCACATCTGGAACGTGCTTCTCCAAAGGACACTGTTGATAGACCCGTGGGATGGGAGGGGGTCCGCTGGTTGTCATGGCCCCCCCTCTCTGCAGGGTGCTCTCCCCTGGGACAGCTCTCCTCCCCACCAAGCTCTAACGTCTTGAATGGAGTGAAATCCGCCTCCCGGTACCTTCTTCCAGGGGGCGCTGGTCCTACCCTCTAGAGCAATGCAGATAAAATCTCTTCCCTTTTCCACAGGATGAGACCTTAACTGTTTGAGAACACAGCTGTGAGTCCCTGAGCTGTCCCTCCTCTGCCTGTCTTTGCAGGCACTCCTTTCTTTCCTTCTTTCAGAGTCTAGGAGCCCTGGCTCAGTTGTCCAGTCCTGGCTCTGCCGCTTACTGGCCATGTGAGCCTGGACACTTGCATCCCAGTTTCCTTATCTGCCAAGTGGACGTAATAGTTCTGTGAGGGTGAGCAGAGGGGATGCAGCAAAGCACTGAGCAAGGTGCAGGCACTGGGTCCAGCCCCACATAGCTGCACGGTGAAGGTGATGAAGCTCGAGTTACTGCTTCCATACCTGTGTGGCCTGGCTGGCATCTTCTGCACAGACTCTCTGCTGATTGGGACCACAGAAATGGCAAACGCACTAATCAGCCTTCCTCCCGCAAGCCAGTTCTTTTTTTTTTTTTTTTAAATGCTGTTAACATTTTTTTTAATTAATTAATTTATTTATTTATTTATTTTTGGCTGTGTTGGGTCTTCGTTTCTGTGAGGGCTTTCTCTAGTTGTGGCAAGCGGGGGTCACTCTTCATCGCGGTGTGCGGGCCTCTCACTATCGTGGCCTCTCTTGTTGCGGAGCACAGGCTCCAGACGCGCAGGCTCAGTAGTTGTGGCTCACGGGCCTAGCTGCTCTGTGGCATGTGGGATCTTCCCAGACCAGGGCTCGAACCCGTGTTCCCTGCATTGGCGGGCAGATTCTCAACCACTGCGCCACCAGGGAAGCCCCTGCAAGCCAGTTCTTAAACATGTACCATCCCCTACAACCTGGAATGTTTATGGTTCAAATGATGAAGCCAAGCTGGAGAGCAGGAGAACCCCCACCTCAGTGCTCACCACTGCTTCATCCATGGGCACCGTGCTCCAGCTCCTCTGATTTGTATTTGAGAAATGTGAAGTCAGCTTTTATATTTTTAATATCCCATGCCAAATACCCCTTTTTAAACCTTTTCATTTAGGTTCTTACATTAAGTAACATCAGAGAGCCACAGGGCAAGGATTGTCATTCCCCCTGTGTTCTTGAAATTTTCTTTTCCATAATGTTCTGGCCAAGAACCTAAATTCAAAATACAACATTCTGCTCACTCTCCCCAGCGTTCTTGCTGGTTTCTCCAAATGTCATCTGAAACTTCCCAGTTGGTGAGATTTTTCCCCTCCATTGAAAGCTACCTGACATCTGAGTGCAGTGAAATAAGGTGGCATTAGCTTGAACCCCACTAACTACCCTGATTATAATACTCAAAATACCAGGTTCTCCCAAGGATCAGGTTGTAAAGAAGGTGACATTTATTCAAAGTCACATAAATTATATTACAAACAAGCTACCTTGGAGAGCTGAAAAGAGATACTAGGCTTCCAGATCGTTTTAAAAGGACTGTTCCTCAGATTGCCTCTTTATTCTCAGCCATAGTTCACACTGAGACAGACATGCTTTCCACAACTATATTTCTAAGTTCATTAATATCCTGTGTTTGATTGAAACATGCACGTTATATAGGTGAGGGGCAGTCAAGTGACCCAATTAGGAGCCCATTACTTTGGCCAATAAGCTCCTGAAATAAAGAAGGTATGTTTTCAAGGTGTTAGGTTTTCCCTGAAAAGAGGCAGACTTCCTCTGGATGGGAATTTATCAGCGAGGTCTTCCTTGCTTTCTTTCTTGGTGGACACTTACCAAGGAGCCCTGGCTGAGTGGCCAGAGTACAAGGATGGGAGATAGAAGGCCTTTCTGCAGAAAATCCCCATCTAGTGAAGAGTGGGTAGTTGGTTGAGTTGTACACAAAGCACCGCATTGTAGGAAGTGCTATCCTAGAGCAGACATGCAGCTCAGAGGTTTGGATCAGAGACATACCATAAGGGGAATGCTGGCCCTTCCCTGGCTAACTCACTTCCCTCACCCTGCTTTCCACACCTGTGTTGTGGGGATCATTGTAGTTCTCACATCTTAGGGAAGCTGTGAAAACTTTTTCTGGCATATAGGAATCCATCAAGGTTAGCCATGGTTATGATTATTCCACAATCATTATTATTAAGTATGAATAAGACACTATGAACACGCAGAGGTGGCAAGATCATCCCTTCCTCTTTCCCCCACATCAGGGAACATATCGTAGCAGAAGTGACACTTAGGATGCACTGAGAGATGTCGACTCTGTTGGATGGTGAAGATAAGAAGCCAGAGATGTACACTTTATTCTAATGCTAGAGCCACAGAGCTGGGGAAGTGGAGAGGGGCCAGGAGGGTGGTTAGGGTCATGCTCACCATGAGCAAGCATCATAAAGAGGTTCCATTCCTAAGCAGACCTTGAACCCCACACCCCTGCCTGGTCCTTCCTGGGAGGACTTAATGGTTCAGAGCAGAGGAAAGCTTGGGTGCAATGTCCCCTCCTCCTTTCTGGGTCCTTCCCAAGTTACCACTTAGCCTTCTGGTGCATTCATCAAGTGTGGGGTAGGCCCAGGTCCAACACCCCACACAGGCTGCATGAGATGGAAGAGAGAAGACAACCACTTGCCCCTGAGGGGGGCTTCTGGGGAGTTGGTGACACTGTTTCCTGAGCTCAGGGCTGACTACACAGCTGTGTGATTTGTGAAAGTGCATCAAAGGGTATACTTAAGAAATGTGCACTTTTTGTACATGTGTTCTACCTTGACTCCTTCCTCCCCGCACCTGCCATCTCACCCATTCAAGGCAGAGAAAGGGAAGTGGTGTCTATCTTAGTCATTTCAGGCTACTTGAACAAAACTTCCATAGACAAGGTGGCTTAAACAGCAGACATTTATTTCTCAACAGTTCTGGAAGCTGGAAGTCTCAGGTCAAAGTGCTGGCCAGTTTGGTTCCTGAAAAGGGCTGTCTTCCTGGTTTGCAGATGGCTGCCTTCCTTCTGCATCCTCACACAGTGGAGAGAAGTCGTCTCCCTTGTGTCTTTTGCTGTGAGGGCACAAATCCCTTTCATGAGGGCTCCACCCTCATGACCTAATCACCTCCCAAAGGCCCGACCTCCTATTGCCATTACCTTGGGGATTAGGGCATCAACCTAGGAATTTTTAGGGGGGACACAAACATTCAGTCTATAACAGCATCCCAGCACAGGGAGCAGCGTGCATAAAAGAGAAAGGTAAGGCTGACAAGGAGGCCTCAGGCAATGCTGCACTTCTAGAAGGAAGGTGAGACCATCTCACCAAGTTGGAAATGGAGGGAAAAACAGGCTGGCCTAGAGGACACTTTTCTGCATTGAGTAGTATATTTTTCCCAATATACTGAGACCTGCACGGGAAAATCTGCCCCTTAATCATTATTTTTGTGGAAAAAACATTCAGGATAATGTTGCTTTCAAGAAATAGTGGGCCTTCGTGGTCTGTTTCGACAGCTAATGGTAAGCGTTGTTGAGAGCAAGCACTGTGGGTGTCATTCACCAGAAGCTTTCTGTGGGATGGATAAGTTTTAAAACTTTTCATCCCTCCGAATATGGTCACTCCCACCATCTCCCCACAAGCTTCGTTTCCAAGCTATCTGTAAAGTTAAAAGTTGGCTGCATGTTAGAAAGCATTGGAGGTGCTCTGTTGTACGTCCAGAGAATTATGTTCAGTGCCTCCCAGGTATCCCTACCGTGTGGAATCAAGAGCTAGTGAAGGTGCCCCCATGTCCTGAATGAGGAATCACCGAGTGCTTCCAGATAAGATGGACCACAGCAGGGCCCAGTCTGCAGGGTGGGGCCAGCACCTCTGCTGTGTCGGAGCGAGGCATTCATGCCGGTCAGGGTCAGGGCCCATGAGCAGAGGGCTTACCCACACCGTTGTACCTTTGACCAGGTGCCACTGGGATTGAAGACCGCCTGCAGGACGGAGTTCCTGAAACCATTGCTAAATTGCGTCAAGCAGGCCTGCAGATTTGGGTTCTCACCGGTGACAAACAGGAAACAGCCATTAACATCGCTTACGCCTGCAAACTGCTGGACCACGACGAGGAAGTCATCACCCTGAACGCCGAATCCCAGGTGGGTGGATGTTGGGGAGACCCGCTGTGCCTGGGCAGCCTCACACCCCACCAGCCCCAGAGCAGAGCAGGAAAGAATGCCTTCCATTTCTGGCAGCCGCTGTGAGGCGGGCCTTTGCTCTCTGCTCTGTTTGCACCTGTGTTGTGTTTCTGGCGCTCAGAACGTGCTTGTCATAGTCTTGGAAGATGTGGGATTTGCTGAGATTTCTTAGGAACGCGCATCTCGGCTTTATAATGCAAAATTCAACCCACTTTTTCCTGACATACTTTCCAGCCAACAGTATCAGAGAGTGTTCTTCATGAGGTCACATGGAGCCAGGGCAACGGTCCATTCTGCGTTGGCGTCCTCAGGATGGCATGTGTTGTCTCACGGATGCCCCAGTGGCATGTGGGTTTTCATTCGTCACATCTATTGACTGAAATCCCCAAGTGTGGAGGGTGAATCTCTTCCCATAGGCCCTGGCCGGGGCTCTGATTCCTCGAGTGACTGACTCTCCCTTGGAACATCTCCTCCAGCAGATGACAAAGTCTAACTTTTATGGATCATGCTCTAGGTGTCACACGTAAGATGTCCCTAATCACAGGATTTCTCCTTTATTTTCTTCTAAAACTTTTATAGTTTAGCATCTCAGCTTTAAACACAATCTGTTTTGTGTAGAATTTTGTCTAAGGTGTGAGGTTTACATCAAACTGCATTTTTCTGCATTATTCAGGCACCGTTTGTGGACAGTCTTTTTTCCACTAAACTGTCTTTACACCTTTGTTGAAAATCAATTGGTCCTATTTGTGTGGGTCTATTTCTAGACTTTCTATTCTGTTCCATTGATCTGTGTGTCTGTCCCTTCACCAAACCATGCTGTCCTGTGGGTTTTTAAATGTCTTAAAATAGGCAGTGTTTTGTTTAATTTCCAAGTGTTTGGAGTTTTCCTATTTTCTTTCTGTTACTGATTTCTATTTTAAACCTATTTTATTGATTTCTATCCATTATTGTCATAGAATATGCTTTTTATGATTTTAATTCTTTCATATTAATTTTTTTTAATGACCCAGGGTATGATCTATCTTGGTGAATGTTCATATGCATATGAAAAGAATGTGTGTTCTGCTGTGTTGTTGGCTGGTATATCAATTAGATCCAGTTGAGAGATGGTACGGTTCAATTTTTCTATAATAGGGGTCAGCAAACTGTGGCCTACAGGTCAAATCCAACCTACCACCTGTTTCTGTAGAGTTTTATTTGAACACAGCCTTCCCCATGTTTTTATATACAATCTTTGGCTGTTTTCATGCTATAATGGCAGTTTTGAGTAGTTGCCACAGAGACTGAATGATCTGAAAAGCCTGAAATAATTTACTCTGGCCCCAAATAGCTACTCCAGCTATTTTGATTTCTGTTTGCATGGCATACCTTGTTTGATCCTTTAGTTTTTAATCTACCTGTAGCATTACATTTGAAATGAGGTGAGGTTTTTTGTTTGTTTATGGTTTTTTGGGTAGATCATGTTTTCATACATTCAGACAGTCCCTTTTAATTGGTATGCTTAGATCATTTACATTTATTATAATTATCAATATGTTTGGATTCAAGTCTACTATTTTATCTTTTGTTTTCTTATTATTCTCTGTTTTTTGTTCCTCCATTCCTTTTTCTACCTTCTTTTGGGTTATTTGAACATTTTTTAGTATTTCATTTTAATTTGTCTCTTATGTTTTGACATCACTTAGCTTTTTTTTAAATAAGTATTTTAATTAATTAATTAATTAATTTTTGGCTGTGTTGGGTCTTCGTTTCTGTGCGAGGGCTTTCTCTAGTTGTGGCAAGTGGAGGCCACTCTTCATCGTGGTGCGCGGGCCTCTCACTATCGTGGCTTCTCTTGTTGTGGAGCACAAGCTCCAGACGCGCACGCTCAGTAGTTGTGGCTCACGGGCCTAGTTGCTCTGCGGCATGTGGGATCTTCCCAGACCAGGGCTCAAACCCATGTCCCCTGCATTGGCAGGCAGATTCTCAACCACTGTGCCAGCAGGGAATTCCCCATCACTTAGCTTTTTTAGTGTATTTTCTAGGATTACACTATGCATACTTAAGTTGTCACAGTCTACTTAGAATCAATGGAATGAAGAAATCTTACCACTCCACGTGCCCCTTACTCTTCCCCCTAACGTTGAAGGTGTCATATATTACAACTGCATGAATTGAAATCCTCATCAGATATTATATTTTTTGCTTTCAATCTAAAAGCATATTTTAAAGAAATCAAGAGGAAAAGAATGGTCCATTATATTTAGTTAAAATAAATTATATTTACATAAATTAAATTATATTTACAATTTCTGTTGTTTTTCTTCCATTTCTGTTATTTCAGGTTTCCTTGTGGCACAATTTCCCTTCTCTAGGAAGAACTTCCTTTATCTATGTTTTAGAGTAGGTCCACTGGTGGCAAATGCTGTTGCTTTTCTTCATCAGAGAATGTCTTTATTTCACTGTGGTACCTAGTGAGAAATCAACAGTCATTTGAATCATTATTACCCCATAGCTAATGAATCATTTATATCTGGCTGCTTTCCCATGTTTTTCTTTGTCTATAATTTTAAGCACTTTCATTACGGTGTGTTTGGGCATGGATTTCTTTTGATTTATAATCTGGGACTTGCTAAGATTCTTTAATCTGTGGGGTTATGTCTTTCACCAGATTTCGTAAGTTTTCAGCCATTATTTCATCAAATACTTTTTCTGCACTGCACTTTCTCCTCTTCTTCTGTAAGACTGATGACATGAATATTGGGTCTTTTGTTATTTTCTCAAGGGTCCCGCAGGTGCTCTTCAGTTTTCAATTTTTTTTTCTCTCTTGTTCAAATTGGATAATTTCTCTTGATCTGTCTTTGAGATCACTGACTTTTTCTTCTGTTATCTCCATTCTGCTACTGAGCCCATTTAGTGGTTTTTTAAAAATAAACTTTTTATATAGAATGGTTTTAGATTTACAAAAAAATTGTGAAGAATAGTACTGTTTCACCTATACATAATTTTGCCTATTATTAACATCTTTACAATTTATAATATGATATTGATAAACAGTTACTTACTAAAATCTGTGCTATATTCGGATTGCCTTAATTTTTACCTAATGTCCTTTTTGTTTTCCAGAATCTCATTGAGAACCCACATTACATTTTCTTTAAATTAATTTATTTATTTGGCTGCGTTGGGTCTTAGTTGCAGCACGTGGGATCTTCGTTGCGGCACGTGGAATCTTTTGTTGCGGCACATGGGCTCTTCATTGCAGCACACAGGCTTCTCTCTGGTTGTGGTGCTCGGGCTCTAGAGTGTGCGGGCTCAGTAGTGGCAGCACGCAGCCTCTCTAGTTGTGGCACGTGGGCTCCAGAGTGCATGGGCTCAGTAGTTGAGGCACACAGGCTCTCTAGTTGTGTCGCGTGAGCTCTAGAGCGCACGGGCTCAGTAGTTGTGGTGCACGGGCTTAGTTGCCCCACGGCATGTGGGATGTTAGTTCTCCGACCAGGGATCGAACCCACGTCCCCTGCATTGGAAGGAGGATTCTTAACCACTGGACCACCACCAGGGTAGTCCCCAGGATCCACATTACATTTAGTCATCATGTCTCCTTAGGCTCTTACTGGCTATAACAGTTTCTCAGACTTTCTTCATTTTTGATGACCTTGACAGTTTTGAGGATAGATACATTCAGGTGATTCGTAGAATGTCTTTACATGGGAATTTGTCTGATATCTTTCTCATGATTAAAGTTATGAGTTTTGGGGAAGAAGACCACAGACGAAGGGCCATTTTCACCATTTCATCGCATCATATCACATAGCACATTCTATCAACATGACGTATCACTGTGGATGTTAATTTTGTCAGGTTTCTCCCCCGTAAACTAATTCTCACACTGTCCTCTCTGGAAGGAAGTCACTGTGCACAGCTCACAGAGAGTGTGGGGGTTATAATCCCCCTCCTTGAGCATGGAGAAATTATGTAAATTACTTATGTAATCCAATGATGGACACATAAGTGGAATCCAGTGAGCTTTTCATTTTCATTAATGTGTTTTGGGGGTTCTAAAATTTTTATTTGATTCCTCTTTATATCTTCTGTTTTTTGCTGAGACTTCCTTTCTATTCATTTCTAGAATTTTTTCTTACTTCTTGGAACACTTTTATAATGGCTGCTTCAGAGTCTGTCAGGTAATTGCAGTATGTGTGTCATCTTGACATTGGCTTGATTGTCTTTTACCACAGGCACTGAAAATTTCCTAGCTCTTTATATGCTAATAAATTTGGAGTTATGTTGTGGGTATTTTGAATGGCACTCTGATCATTTTAAATTTGGAGAATGTGGATTTTTTTAAGGCAGGATATCAGTCCTCTTGGGTGCAGCCTGCAGGCTCTGAACAGCCTTGGGGTGTTGATTTCAATGTCAGTTTTGTTTGGCCTTTGCCAAGCTGTTAGAATCTGTCTTACATTTTTGCCAAGCTCCCCCCTCCTGACAATTTTTCCAGTACTTTCTGATTCTCTGGGACTCCCTCTGGCATGAAAGCTGGGGTTTGAGTTACCTTGATCTGCTTTGTACTTCTGCACCGACTTTCAGGGCCAAGTGGTGGCAGGACAGACAGAAAGGAGGGCAGCCGTTGCCTTGCTGTCCTGGGGCCACAGCTGCTCTGATAGGAAGGAAGGACCACCTCCCTCAGAGTCCCCAGCAACAGATGGCTGTGCTACCACTGTTGTTCCTACTGCTGCCCACAGAGCAAAATTGCCTGGGGCTGGGTTCAAGAGAATAGAGGAAAAAATAAATTAAAATGGGGTTTCCTCCATTTTCTCTAAGCATTGGAAGTTCTCTTTTCCGCTCCTCAAGCCAGAAGTAGAGGGCTTCTAGAGCTGGAGCTTTCTCTGTCCCTGCCTCGGTGCCCACCTCCAGCTTCCGTGACACCTGGGTCCAGGTGAGGGCCTGCCAGAGTGACAGTGGAAACCTTGCGGTTCAGTGTGTTTAGAATGCCGGTCTTCTTCCCCAGCCTGACAGCTACTGTTTACTCTGAGTACTCAAAGTGGCTCTATGAATCTGTCCAGGTGCCACAGCTGCACCTGTAGGGGAGGCAGGGCGTGCTTGCTCCATCCTACCTTGTCAGTGCCTTGTGCTAGGACCAGGGCATCCATGGTATACCTGCAATGAGGTCCCGCATTCTCTGCGAGGCCTTCCCAGTCACCACCACTCCCAGCCCTGCCTGGAAGCAAGTTTTCCCCTCCCTGTATCCAGGGACACTTTGCACATGCTGGTCAGTGACTTGCTGTGGTCATGGGTGTGTGTGTGTGTCCGGCTGCCTGCTCATCACTCAAGGCCAACAGCTGCGTCTTCTTGGTCTTCTTTTCTCCAGTCTCACTCATTTTCCTCGATGTAAAAGGTCCTCAGTTAAGTGCTTGTCAGACACACCTGGATTCCCACAGTGCATTGTAGGAAGCTGCTCACTAACCTGGGGGCTCATTGTCCATCCGTGGAGGACCAGGAACCACTTCAGTTCCCTGGAGTGTGTTCGTTCTTGGAAACACTTTTCCCTCCTATGCCTCTGTCCCCTGACCTTGCAGCTTCCCCAGGAAGTTTCCCTATTCTTTCTGGAACTCAGATACAGCTTTGGAAGGGCACTGCCAATTCAAAGCCTCAGTAATGAGGCTTTTTTTTAAACTTCATTTTCCTGAGCTTAGGGAGACACTGATTACACTTCTTTCGGAGCTAATCACAACAGAAGCTTTTGTTGGTACCTCACTAGGAAACAAGAAGGGCTGAGTAAGGGCCTCTGAGGACCATGGGGAAGTGCCTGGAAAGCTCCCATAGCCTAACTAGCTGGCAGCTCAGCCTGTCTGGCCAGGCCTCCCGAAGTGAAAATGCTTTGTCCTAACCTCTACACAGTATAATGGAATCAAGTAGAGTCTTATAGGAACCCTAAACCAACTCAGATTCTTTCATGTTGAAAGTCATCCACTTTTACCGACTTCCCAGGCTCAGGAGGGCCACCTCCTGGGCAGAGCCTACAGCCTGGGTCCCTGGAGATTCTCAGATGTGTTGTGTGGGCAGCCTGTTCTGTGATGCTGCCGAGTGACCTGCACCGTCCTCTCGTGTCCATTTCAGGAGGCGTGTGCAGCCCTGCTGGACCAGTGCCTACACTATGTGCAGTCCAGGACCCCCCACAGTGCCGCCGAGAAGACCGCTGGCGGCGTGAGCGTGGGCTTCTCCCCCCTCTGCTCGCCCTCTGCAGCCGCCATCTCTGGCCCCAGCCCCAGCCTTGTGATCGATGGGAGAAGTCTGGCCTATGCCCTCGAGAGAAACCTGGAGGACAAATTCCTCTTCCTTGCTAAGCAGTGCCGGTCTGTCCTTTGCTGTCGCTCGACTCCCCTGCAGAAGAGCATGGTGGTGAAGCTGGTCAGGAGCAAGCTCAAGGCCATGACTCTGGCCATAGGCAAGTATCCAGGCCGAACAGCCCCCACCTCTGCAGCTGCTTCCTGTCAAAGCATCTTGAATTTCCTGCCCCTTCCACACTATGCCATAGGATGGGAAAATGCTTCCTTGCTCTTTTTTCTATTTATAAAATCACACCTGGTACAATGAAACAGGCAGCCTGTTCCAAATATAAAGCTTGGATTTGAAAGCCACCAAATGTACTAGCAACAGATATAGCTACATATTAGGAAGTCAGTAATTCAATGGTGGTTGAAGAAGATGGAGCTTATTACTGTCTCCTGGGCGACAGAAGACTACTGTCCAGCAGCCTCGGCCACAGTGGAGCCCTGCACACTAAGCACGACCCCAGGCCAACTTAGGAAGAAGGCCCTTTGCAGGTGCTTCTAATGGCCGTGAGCCACCTGGAGTCCAAAGCTTCATCATGCTGCACGACCCAGGGACTCCATGGTGATCAGAATTCCCATCGCTTCTTGTCTGCTGAACTTTGTTTCAAGACAAGCATCTAATTTGAACAATCCCTCCTAAGGTCTGAATAGTTGCTAAATTTTGCATCATTTCCTTAAGGACTGTGCATCTAATGGTGGTTTTTCCTTGCAGACTGTTGGTCTGGAGAGCCTTCTTGGCTCCTCTTCCGTGCTGCACGGTGCTCACCTGTCTCCCCCAGGGGAGTGTCCCCATGTCTGATACAGGTCCGGCCTCCAGTGAGGTTCAGGGACTTGGCAGCGCCACCTGCTGGTGAGGGATGGGAGAGACTGCAGGTAGCCCAGGAAAAGAGATGATATAATCCCCGGGATCCCCCGATATCAAACAGTTTGTTTTCCCTGCATATAGAATGCACACCGGGGTGAGAGTTGGCTCTGAAATAAAGCATCCTCACCAATCACTAATAGTTACTGTATGTTCTACGAAAGGTCTGTGACAGCCCCTCCTTGATGACGTAGGGATTGCCACCCTGTCATACAGGACACCTCATCAGGATAGTTGAGGCCGGTGTTGAGCCCAGTCCGTGGGGGATGGCCTTAGCATGGTCGTCATGGAGACGGCCCTACACATCCCCAGGGCCATGGTAACTGCTAAGGGGAGTGAGTGTGTGTTCATCTGTGGCCCCTTAGTTCAGGCTGAGGTAAGACAGGCAGCTCTTCTGGGGGTGGCCCCTCCTCAGGGAGGCTGTCTCAGGACCACCTTTGCCCTCGTGTGCCTGGAGGGGCCTTTAGGGCTCGGGCTGTCTGAGCAAGTGTTGGAGGGAGAAGCTGAGGAGTCTGCAGGCTGGGTCTGCACCCTTACCGATAATTTTGCTCCTGTGTAGCATGAGGACAGTGCCCCCCAGTGGGGCTGGTGTAAGACCTGAATGATAAAGCACATTTTCACTCTCTGGTCAGTGCCTGCTCAGCCACTGAATCACTGATGTGTGTCATTCATTTAGGAAAACGGAGGTAAAGCTTGGCTGGTTAGAAAGAAAAGAAAAAACAAAATAGAATCTCAAAAGGGAAAGGGAAAGTAAGGACCAATCAACCTTAGTTCATTTCTTTCTATGAATTAAAGCATGGATATGACCTAGTCCTGGGCATCCAGCGGTTAATAATCCAGAGAACATCATTGTCTACATATCTCATTTTCAATGGGACGTTCTGGAAAAAGTTGCAGAGGTTATTGCTTTACAGAATTTCAATTTGACAAATATTGACTCATCACCCTTGTTGGGCCCAGTGCAATAAAGAACAGAGGAATCACAAGGGAGAGATGTCCTATAGCCATGGTCTGAGATCCTCCAACTTTATGTATCTACACTTTTTGCATATTTGAAATTTGAGAGGTACTCGGTGATGTGGGCCCTTCTGCTGCCCTGTTCCAAGAACGGTCACTATCACTGAATGACAATGACTTTAAGTCTCTGCTTGCCTTTCCCTAAAGGTGTCCAGAGCTCTGACCTATACCCTGTATTCCTACACATTTTCTGTGACTGAATAAGTAGACGGTTTCCTTTATCACATGCTCAAAGAGCCCAAGAGTGGGCACGGTAGCTAACAAGTTAGCTGGACATTGGTGTGCAAAAAGAGCTCCACAGTTTGTTTGGGCAGAGTTTAACCTCCTTCGTTCAGTTTAGAAAACCACTCACCTGAGTATGAATTGGAGTAGCCTTGACTGACGTGTGACAAAGTCTGGAGTGGCTCAGGAAACAGCAATGAAGGTGGTGGTCATATCTCTCCCTGTGCTGGATGCCACGTGAAGGGCTCTACTGGTGTATGAGCCAGTAGCTTGGAACGTGTACTAACTGGAAAGGGACACGCTGGCCACCGCTTTTGGAAATACCTCCTGCTGTGGCTGGTGAGTGCAAGCCTCCCACTAGGCTCTTTCTGGCTGCATAACTTGGCTCCCCCAAGGCAGACTCTGCACTGCCTCTTCCTCACTCCTCCCCAGGACCCTTCACAGGACCCAGCTCACGGGGACCCCATGATGATCCATCAAGCTGATTTGATTCTGTGCATCTCAACTCAAATGATTCTTCCTGCCCGTGCTGTTTCTAGGAGATGGAGCCAATGACGTCAGCATGATCCAGGTGGCAGATGTGGGCGTGGGACTCTCAGGCCAGGAGGGCATGCAGGTAAAGACCAAAGGGGCTGTCCTGGGTGACCAAGGGGTCCTCACACTGTGAGCTGTGCTGGCCTTCTTGTGGGCTCTGTGCCGCAGAGCTAAAGGGTTGGACTTCAGTACAACTGGTGCTCTCCTGCTAAGCCAGTGGTAGGATACCAGGTGGCAGGTGGCTCTTCATGTTTATGAAGCCATGTGCAGTGAATGTGTCTATAAGTGTATTTCTGTGAAAAGGTGGGATGGAGCGAGGCACAGTGAGTCATCGCCTTCCTCTGGCTGTCAATGGTTCGTCCCTCGAAGGCATTTTTTACTGCTCCTGAACATTAGTGATACCATTTGAAGAATGGACTTTGCTGTAGGACTGTTGTATCCTGGTGTCACTATAAAGATGGAGTGCAGCCATCCTTGCTCATGTGAAAATTTATTTCTGCATTTTTCATTTGCCACTGTGTTGGTTCCTGACATGTGATCCAGACAATGAACAAATGAGTTCATTAAAAATGTACTTCTTGGGACTTCCCTGACGGTCCAGTGGTTAAGATTTCACCTTCCAATGCAGGGGGTGTGGGTTTGATCCCTGGTCGGGGAGCTAAGATCACACATGGCTTGTGGCCAAAAAAACCAAAAACATAAAACAGAAGCAATATTGTAACAAATTCAATAAAGACTTAAAAAAAAATGGTCCACATCAAAAAAAAAAAAAAATCCAGAAGAAAAAAGATGTACTTCTTTTGGATGTAACATTATAACAGTTGCCGACATTTGATTAACTTTGAGTCACAGTATTTTTTAACTTGGTGGAGACTTTCAGGAACAATCTATCCAGTTGTCTTCTTTTAAAAATCAGGATGTTGGTCACTGTTTGGTCATTGGTCGATCTCATTGATGCATTCAGTCTGTAATTAGCTATTGAGCGCTCATGTGCCATGCTTGTGCAGGCTTGTTGATTTTCTCACTTGACACTGAAATCGCAGTAAGATGGAAAGTCCTGAGCCAGAAGCACGGTCGCTCCATCTCGGGCCCATCCTCAGCACCTTCTTACTCTCCTCCTGCCCCTCCTCTGACTTGTGTTACCTTATTGTACATTTTTCTTCCTCCATGAAATTGAAAATAGAGCCCAGCTTGGACTCATCCTTGCCTCTTCATGGTGCCATGTACATGGGGGAAGCTCAAAAAACATCTGTTGAATGAATGAACAAAATAGTTAATTCCTTCTGATTTTTTCAGCATTGCCTCCTTTGCATTCATTTCCTAGAGTGAAAAGCTACCCAGGGCAGTGCTTGTAAACCATGTATGCAGAGAAATGCACCCAGTGAATCCACTTTGTCTCAGAGTCTCTAAGGTTGAGCATGTGGGTGAGGAGGGGCGTGAGCTGCCCCCACTGCATGGCCTCAGGGCAGGAGCTGGAGGGGTCTACGAGCCATGAAAGAGGTGTGGGGATCAGCCAAGCTGTAGGGCTCCTATTGAGACTTGGCTTTGAGTGGACGTGACTTCTGCGTGGGTTGTAACTGGATGCTTCTGTATTGTTTAAAGCTATACTTCTTTTTTGAGGGCACATTATGTAAGATGGCAGTAAGACTGGACACCTTTTCTTACTGCTCTAAGGGCTCAGGTTACCCAGGGGAATGTGGCCCTGTTTGCATGTTAGTCAGTCTGATAAGCAAAGGGACATTGTGCGGAGCTCTCTGGGAGATGCACTGTGTGGGGCGCTGTGGCTGCAGGGACCCGAGGAGTCCAAGCTGAATCCCTGAGGAAGAGTGAGGGTGATTGCAGCTCCCCAGCTCAGCCAAGGTGGGAAGGGTGTCCAGGACAGGGAGACAGAGGGGACCAAGGAGATTCTGTAGCTCTGAGATGCTCAGTCTTTGTAGAGTCTTCTGGTCAACCATGTTTGTTGAGTACCCCATGGGCCAAGCACTGACTGGGAACTAGGGCTGCAGGGTGATCACAACATCTACCGTCCTGGCTCTCACGGGATGTTCAGAAAGACCAGAGAGGGAAGACAGAGAAGTATTTTAAACTTACACCAGTAGTCATAATTGTAGTGAGTGCTGTGAAAGAGAAACACTAGTTTCCCTGTTGAGGATGTGACGGGAGGCTCTAACCCAGCTGGGAGCGTTGGGGAGGCTCCCTTGACGGAGGAACAAGCAGTGTGTTTGGGGTGTGGAGGTGGAAAGTTGTGGCCAAAGGCTGGAGAAGCAGGTAGGGCCTGGAAGGAGGGGTCTATCTGCAGTTCTCAAGGGTCGGGGCTGCTTCTCAAAGACCCCCTAGGCCTCTCCTTAACTCTGTTTAACAACAACCCTTTGAGTTTTTAGACTGACTCCATTGAGGACAGGGACCCTGTGTGATGGTGTCTATCTCCAAGTCTATGCCTGGCAACTGGAGGGTCTTAATACATGATTTTTGAGAGGATGAATCATGGAATAAATGACGGAAGGAAGAAAAGATGCACAAAACCCTTGACTCCTACATGTTGACAGGAAGAGGGGTAAAGACACTATTTGCTTTCAGATCCTTGTGTTTGGGTTCAGAAAGCAGACATTCTAAGGCTTCATTCTTTTCTGTCATGCATAACGATGTTATTTTGTTGCACAGATGGGACAACATCATCACCTACTCTTTTCCAGGTGTTATTTAAGGAAGTCCATAAAATTTGAAAAGCAGACTTAACATTTTTGTGTGGAATAACCCTCAAAGATAAGCAGAAATGTATGGAAAAGAAAAAGCAAAAACTTTAAAAATCCATCAATTACATATATTTGAAATCTTAAATGAGTCCTCTAGGGCGATATCCCTAAACTAGAGTGTTGTTGAGATTGGATTTTTCTTAAATGCAGGCGTTCATCAGGGAGATGGTGGTACAGCCAGCTCAGACTGGATTTCTCCGTCCATGTTGTGCTTTGTATTTGGGGGGAGATGAGACAGACCTTAGGCGCAGTGAAGTGGCACCAGTAACGGGAACTCTCTCCCTTTCAAGGCAGTGATGGCCAGCGACTTCGCGGTGCCCAAATTCCGATACCTTGAGAGGCTCTTAATCGTTCATGGACATTGGTGCTATTCCCGACTTGCCAACATGGTGCTGTACTTCTTCTACAAAAACACAGTACGTATTTGGTGCCGGTGTCGAGGATTTTTGATGTGAAAGGCCTGAGATTCACAGGACCATCACCTGAACGTGGCCGGAGGGCTACCCCACAGCCTCCCATTGGTCCCACCCTCCTTGACCTTTGTGGATTTTCCCCAGGCCTGGCCTGGTGTTGTACCCTGCAGGCTCAGAAGTCTTAACTCACCTGCACCTCTGAGGATGGAAACAGGTAGATCCAAGGAGAACATCCACTTGGAGCTTTATAATAAGAAGTAGAGTGACCACGAGGTCCAGGGGTTTGCATGAGGTCATCAGCCAGTGAGTGGCTGAGGCTGCATTCAGCCCCCATCCATTTGACTCCAGCTTCCAAGCCCTTGACCACTCTGTCCCTTGGTCTCTAAGGAGTGGTCTGCCGAGGTGCCCACAGACAGGAGTGCTCTGATTGGTGCTCTCTCCAGAGCAGGCAGGGGATCAGAAGATGAGCAGGAGTGTGATTTGGCAGTCCTGGGTTAGCATGAGAGGACTCAGCCAGGCTGTAATCCTGATACTGAGCAGTCTTCGAGAAGCCTTTCCTCGTTGCCCTGGCCGACATGAGTATACATACTCCTATGGCTGCATTGTTGCTTCTGTATTTGTCAACCATAGGCATCGTCACATTTTACCATAGTTTTCTATTCAGGGTACTTGCGCACTAGACATTGACACTCTACTACAACTTACTACACTCTACTACAACACCTAGTCCACTGCACCATCTCAATAGATATGCAAATAAAATAATTTCACTTGTAAATCCAGGATTAAGATGGACTGTCCAGGGACTTCCCTGGTGGTGCAGTGGTTAAGAATCCACCTGCCAATGCAAAGGACACGGGTTCGAGCCCTGGTCCGGGAAGATCCCACATGCTGTGGAGCAACTAAGCCCGTGCGCCACAACTACTGAGCCTGTGCTCTAGAGCCCGCGAGCCACAACTACTGAGCCCCCGTGCCACAACTACTGGAGCCCACGAGCCACAACTACTGAAGCCCACGCGCCTGGAGCCCATGCTCTGCAACAAGAGAAGCCACCGCAATGAGAAATCCCATGCTCTGCAACGAAGAGTAGCCCCTGCTTGCTGCAACTAGAGAAAGCCCACACGCAGCAACAAAGACCCAATGCAGCCCAAAAATTAATTAATTAATTATTTAAAAAAAGAAAAGATTGTTCAGAACCAGTCAATGAAGTATGTGGAATGATAAAAATTTGATTGTGACCTAAACTGATTTCATAGAAAATTGTTTATTCAGATACAGATGGGCTTTGATATAGCAATTATGGCATTGAAGCTTTGGGGTCCAGATTTAATAAAGTAGAAACAATCGGAAAAAAAATGCGCCCACCCTGGGCCAGTGGGAAGGGGATGCCAGCAGGCGCCCTCTCCGGCCAGCTCAGTCTGTAGTTGACCCTTCAGTTAGGGCATTCCCGGACCTGGCTGGCTCAGGACAGTTCTGTCTCTCCAGGGACTCTGATCCAGGGCCCTGGTCCTTTCCCTGTTGACCCTAACATTTAATTCTTAGTTCTTTCACTACTATGTCCTTGGCAGACAGCTGTATGGCAGCCATAGTCCTCCAGGATGGACCACATGGCCATTTCAGGACCCTACCCTACTTGTAAGTGAGGTATAGACGTTCTGCTGAGAAGTTGCTGGATTGCTACTTGTCCGTCTTGCCTCTGATAGCTTGTGGTTGAATGTACAAACAAGGAGACAAAGTAAACTCTTGGGGTAACTGACTCTTGGGGTAACTGACTCTGCAGAGTAGTCCCATAAACCTACCCTGCTGAAATCCGCAGCTCCAAAGTCAGGATCATCCTGTAGTCTTCTGAAACAAAATCAAATAAATTAAAAGGTTTATTTGTTTATTTCTAATTCCATTTTAAATCTCCATGTTCACTCTGAACTACCATCAGGACAGCTCTTATACATGTTCTTATAGTTTGTTCCAGAGGCTTAGACCCACCTTTCTTTTCCCATCTCCCACCTCCTCACTCTCACCCATTTTTTTGAAATGTCTTCTAGCGAATTAATACAGATATTCAGGACCAATCATGGCATGTCTAATTTTATAAGTTAGGTCCTGGAAATAAATTGAGATTGGGTTCTGCCTGGGACTCAGTCCACACAAAGATGTGCCATGCTGTCCCTGTCCTTGTCAGATCACTCCCCTTTTTTCTGACTGCCTGGCATTGCTTCCCTAGCACCCCCACTCCCCACCAAGCACACAGTTGCAAACCTGGAGGGTCCCAGCTCCCAAAGGGGTAGGAGGGTGCTTTGAGTAAAAGTGAGTGGGGCTGGGAAGGGTGGAATCCTAGCCCTGTTTCTTTCATTCATTAGCTGTGCAATCTGGAGCGAGTTATTTGCCTTCTGTGGATTTTGTTTTCTTTATCTGAAAACAAAATAAAATGGAACCCGGGAATTGAACTCTGCTCTCTGTAATTCCTAATGAAAATTTCTCAGATTGAGGGGATGGCATTCAATATTTCAGTTGCAGATGAGGCCCAGAGTGGCCGCCTGCAATGGTCACTGGCTCCTGCCTGCCACCGTGAATCTGTCCTCACGGAGGGGACAAGGAAGGAGAAGGGGTGCCTGTTTTTATTCTGTATAAGATGCAAAGCCTCTGTTAACAAGTACTTAATCTACTTGAGAAATTCGAGGATAATCACTCTGCCTCCCAAAGTGAGAAATTCATTAGTTTTAGGAATAAGTTGGCCTTCCTTCCAGTAAAGAGCAAAGAAGAAAAGTTTCCATAGCAACAGTGGTTTGGGGAGAAGGCTTTTGGGTACTGCAGTAAAAAAAAAAAGTCTCAGGTATCTAAGTACTTTTCCTCCTCTTTGTCTGACTCCACTTGCTCACTGATGACTCATTAGGCTGTGCCTGAGGAGGTGGGAGAAAGAAAAGCAGGCGTGGGTGTGAAAAAGGGAAGAAAGTCGATGAAAAAGCCAAGTTTGTCAGTTTTCAGGGTAGAGGGGAAAAGTTGCATTAAGTCATAGATTGAAACAAGTCCTGGAGGATCTGTGTCATTAGAGGTGATATCAGTGTAGACTATCATTTTTTCTGATCTTTGGAACAAGCCATTTTCAGGTCAAGAAACCCGAGCTCAGAGAGGTTAAGTGACGGTGTCAAGGTCAGAAATGTGCGCAGTGGCAGCTCCAGAACCCACACGGAGGCCGTTGTATGCGGTGCACAGCAGAGAATGTTCTTCCCCCATGGCTCCTCCAGGTCACGAGTGGTTGAACAAGTTGGGTTTGTTACTCATACAATGACCATAGTCCAGTCGTTTGACATCTTGGACCTCAGTTTACTTTCCTCTAAATGGGGTGAGCACACTGGCCCTGCTTGAGCCTCAAACAAAGGAAATAGCCGTCCTGCTGACAGTAACGACCACAAACCACTGATGAGCATCTCAGTGTGCAGGAAGCTCTTGTGAGTACTTGAAGGTGCATTAGTCATTAATCTTCACCACAACCCCTCAGCCAAGTACCATGGGTGTGCCTATTTCATGGACAAGGTCACTGAGGCAGAGAGGGGCTAAATGGTCTGTGCCAGGTTGCACAGCTAATAAGTGTAGGAATGCTTTGCAATTGCTAACCTGCCATGCGCCCCATATAACATCAGGCCACGGATGTTCAGTGATCAAGTAATAGTGGGAAGAGGTCCACCCAGCTCCTCCTACTGCGCATGGGAGGAGGCTCTTCCACCTCTCTGGACCTCATTTTCCTGTTCAGTGTAGCTGTAGGGACCAGCAATAATGCCTGTAGCTCACCCACCAACAGTGCCCGGCAGATGCCAGGGCTCAGTAAAGGCAGCGATGTTGGTGTCACCATCAACTTTACCGCCATGCTTGTGTGTGTCCTCCCCTCCATGCGAGTCAATAATTGCACACTGTTCCTCATTAAAAGAGGGAGGCAGGATCCAGGGTTTAGCCCAGGTAGGTTTGGTTTAGTGTCACAGAGAGGGGCACAAGGAAAGAAGCCTCATGATGAGTGATGTATCCAGCCAGCCCTCTTGAGATGGGAGCCACCCTAGACCCTGCCAGACCTTTGTTTTGTTTTCTCTTACGATCTGTGGCATTTGGGCCCAAGACTCCATCCCTCCAAGGGTTGTTGGTGGGAATTCCCAGCTCCCAATGCTGGTCTTTGATGCTCGAGGGATAGAGGAGGGAGGAGGAGGGGGAGGGAGAGACAGAGGGCACCAAAGTGAGGGCTGTCTTTGGAGACAATTTCTGCCTATAAATTTAGTCTTTACAGTCAGACGCTGCAAAGCCCTCAGCTCCCTTGGGCGAGATTCTGCAGGGCAGCTGATAATTGCTTTTTCCCACTCTTCCCTTGATCACAGATGTTCGTGGGCCTCCTGTTTTGGTTCCAGTTTTACTGTGGCTTCTCTGCGTCTGCCATGATTGACCAGTGGTATCTGATCTTCTTTAATCTGCTCTTCTCATCGCTTCCCCAGCTTGTGACTGGGGTGCTGGACAAGGACGTGCCGGCTGACGTGCTGCTGACCAAGCCGCAGCTCTACAAGACTGGCCAGAACATGGAGGTGAAGCCCCCCTTCCCCCCACCCCATCTCCTGGCCCTCCACGCTCCACATCCAGCTCCTGGAAAGTTCAGGTCCCCACACCTGCCTTTAAATGGACACCCTGGGCAGACAGAGAAGAACAAATATCATATGATATCACTCACGTGGAATCCAATTTTAAAAAATGATATAAATGCACTTATTTACAAAACAGAAACAGACTCTCAGATTTCGAAGACAAACTTATAGTTACCAAAGGGGAAACATTGGCGGGGAGGGATAAATTAGGAGCTTGGGATTAACATACACACACTACCATACATAAAATAGAGAACCAACAAGGACCTACTGTATAGCACAGGGAACTCTACTCAATATTCTGTAATAACCTATATGGGTAAAGAATCTGAAAAAGAATATATATACGTATAAATAAATCACTTTGCTGTACACCTGAAACTAACACAACATCATACATCAACTGTACTCCAATAAAATTTAAAAAATAAAATCTTCCAAGAAAAAAAATGGACACTGTGGAACAAACAATTAAAATTCTAGAATCTGACCAGTGGGCGGAAAACAATGAATTCTGTCTCTTGACTGCAATGCATTTATTTAAGTAGAGAGTTGATTGGTTGTGGTGATGGTATCAGGGGTGTATGTATGTGCCCAAACCCATAGAAATGTGTACATTAAAAGTGTGTGGGTTTTGTATATCAATTTACCTAAAGCTTTTTGGGGAAAAAAAAAAAAAAGGAAGATTTTTTTAAAAAGTATACTGAGGTGAAAACTGTCTTTACACCAGGAGTCTCCAGGACCCCAAGGAAATCCCGTTTGGAATCTAAGTCAAGGTCACGTGGGATGACTGCAGGCAGAGCAGAGATTTTTCTAAAACACCCCCAAAGAAATGTGATTTCCTTTGAATGGGGATTAATGGGAAAATAAACCCATAGGGAAACCCTGGGAAGAACAAGTGAACACAAACAGATGATGTAAAATACATGTTTACATCAATGCATCACATAGATTGACATGCTAATTACCAGCTGTTCCTAGCTGGCCATTAAAGAAAGCCCTGTGAGTGGTGCTCTTGGGCTGGTTGGAATTATTATACGAGTGCCCAGGGAACGGATCCTCGCATCTCCCATAATGGTCTCTCATTCGGAACTGATTTACTGAAGAGTTGACTTCCCCACAGGCAGCCTGGGGTAGGTAGGGGTTGCTGAGGGTCAGGTAGATGAGGAGAGCCTCTGCTTGTCACCGCTGGCACCAGCAGCTCAGAATTCTGCAGGGCCAAATACAGATTGGAGCATCCAGATAAGGAAGACTTGATTAGTCCATTTCAAAGTCATTTTTTGCCCATGGTAGGCAGCTTTTTGATTTTAACATTAGGAAACACCCATGATCTAATTTTAAAATAACCCACTTTTAAGAAATATTCTAGCGGGTCCACCAACGGAGGGAAGCAAAGCCCTGACAAAGTAGACGGCTCAGGTTGGGGCAGATGCCGGAGTTTCATGCACTAGTCCCTATCTAGGGAAATTCCTTATGGGATTTAGAAAGCGTTTTCATCTTTCTGCTGTTGACTGAGAATGCTGTAGCAGGCCTTTTGGGCACAAATGCTCGCAGTGACTTACTCAGCCTCATGTGCCCCTGCAGGCCTTTCTGTAGTGTTTTTTCACCAGCCCTTCACACTCCAGGATCTCCCTCTCCAAGGTCCTGAATTAGCAGGTGTCCCTGGGGTGCTTGACTTGTGCCTTCATGGCCCCCATAGGTGACGGAAAACCATTTGAAGAGATGAGGCCTTTCCTGTAATCTCCGTGCTTGTTTTTGTGTCTCAGGAATATCGGCCTCGTACGTTCTGGTTGAACATGGCTGATGCTGCCTTCCAGAGCCTCGTGTGTTTTTTCATTCCCTATTTGGTAAGTTGGCACCTGGCCCAGCTTTTCCCACCACCTTTATCTGGCGACACACAGACACAGGACCTCGCTGTCTTTCAGGCCTACCACGACTCAGACACAGACATGTTCACCTGGGGGACCCCCATCACCACCATCGCGCTGTTCACCTTCCTCCTGCACCTGGGTATAGAAACCAAGACCTGGGTGAGAGCTGTGGGCCTGATCCAGAAGGGGGCTGGTCTGCGATCTGCTCACTTCCGTGCACATTCTGTGAGATTGAGCAGAGTTTTGAGTTGGGGGCAGGGGGGGACTGCAAAGCTGGCCTCACTGTGATGAGAACAAAAGCAGATGCACAGGCCGGCCATGCCCACGCAAGCCCAGGGTGTGGGAGCAGCACTTGTCCCGGGCAGCGCTGGGCACCTGCCTGCCCAAGCCCCTCCACCCCAGCTCTCCTTCCCCCTCCTTCCCTTGGCACCTGACTTCCATCTCCCCACTTGTGTTCAGGCCGGTCCACCAGTTCTCAAGGCTCCACGCCCCACCGACCACCCTGTTCCCACTACGCCCTCTTACATCCTCCGCTTGCAGAGGACCACTGCATTTTTGTTGAGATAAAAGCCCTGTCTTTCTTTTTCCCCCTCAGACCTGGCTCAACTGGATGGCTTGTGGCTTCAGTATCCTTTTATTTTTCACTGTGGCTTTGATTTATAATGCTTCCTGTGCAATGTGCTACCCTCCGTCCAACCCCTATTGGACCATGCAGACGTTAATGGGCGACCCTGTGTTTTACTTCATTTGTCTCATAGCACCTGTCACCGCGCTGCTGCCCAGGTGGGTATCAGGGACAGTGGCCTTTGGGTCCCACGTGGGCTCTGACAGTATTCTCCTTTGTTGTGTTCCTGTACTGTTTGAGTCTCAGAAGCTCAAAGGCCCCACTGCAGCAATAGCTGACTGTGTTCTATATGTTCTTTCCAGATTGTTTTTCAAAGCCCTGCAGGGGAGCCTTTTCCCCACCCAACTGCAGCTGGGACGCCAGTTGGTCAGAAGGTCCCCCAGGAAACTCAGGGCTCCCAAAGAGACCTTTGCTCAGGGACACCTCCCAGGAGAACCGAGGACGGAACCGTCAGAACAGAGGAGCATCAGTGCCTTGGGGTCCTTCTCCCAGGACTGTAGCTCGCAGGTGTTTTGGCACTCACAACAGCTGGCCTGCTCCCCAGAGGCCAGCGGGGTGCCCACCGTGGTGGACATGGGCGTGTCTCTGAGGGAGGACACCCTGCTGGAAGGCCTGGGCAGCCAGACCACGGGGTCCTCCTCACCAGGGGAGGTGATCCCGGAAGGCTGTCCAGGGGACCCCAAGATGAAACCCACAAGTGCCAGCAGGGCAGCTGCCCTGTCGTCCATCTTCAGCCTGCCCAGCCTCAGCTCACTCAACTGGATTTCCTCCCTCTCTCTGGTCAGCGGGCTGGGAAGCGTCCTACAGTTCTCCCAAAGTGGTTTACAGATGGACAAGCGGGACAGCGAGTTCCTACCCAGCCCCCCGCAGCCAGACCAGGACCTGCAAGGCTTGAGTGGGCAGACCACGGACTACTTCTAGGACCTCCTTCCAGGGACTACAGCTGGTGGTGGCAGCGGTGAAAACCTCGAAATGCTTTTTTTATAACATAGATGTTAATATTATTTATGTTTATTATTTGCACAGAAGAGTTCTAGTGAGATGTATTTTATATATTTCCAAGGCTAACACAGGAAATGAAAGGTACCAAAAAAAAAGTTTATTTTTTAAAATTTCTAACTAGAGTATATTGAAAAGAAAAATAAGAGCTTTATCGTATATAAAAGTTTAAGGAAGAGAGACACTTGAGAGGTGGGTTTAGATTTATTTTTTCATCTCATTTTATAAGAAAATGCAGTCTGATTGGTTTTCTTCAACATGTGTGATGTTTGCTTTCCCCTAGTGGAAACGCGTGTGAGCACAGTGAACCCTGGGCGGGTGTGGATGATGTGAGGGGAGGTGACGGGCACGCACACGGCCCCAGCAGAGATCCCCACTGTCTGTCTCTCAATCCCACCACTGGGAGGGTGGGCTCTGCTTCACCAGGAAAGGGAAAGTGAGAACTCTGGGAAAACACACATACACACACACACACGAAATTCATTCCAACATTCTACTCTATGCAGGCATTTGGTAAAGACCACCTGTAGGTATTATAGTTCCTATGTAGGGTCTCGCCTGTTAAAATCATAACAAGCAATAAACAACCTTCACTTTGCAAAGAGAGCGTGTCGGGTTGCCACTGTTGTGTGGTATTATTAATACGTGACCTAATGTTACCGAATGCAAGTTCATGTGCTTGACGCACAGTGAGGCCAAACAAACCAAAACATCAGAGTTTGGATCAGAGAAAAGTTCATTGCAGGGCTAAGCAAGGAGAACGGGTAGCCCGTGTTCAAAACTACCCCAAACTCCCCAAAGGGTTTCAACAAAGCATTTTTAAAGGCCAGGTGAGACAGAGACGTTCCAGGGTCTGTGATCAGCTGTGCACAATTCTCTGATGGTGATCAGTCCTTAGGGCTCACGATCATCAAGCATTAATTTCTTCCTTCTGGTGGTGGTACCACATCTGGAAAACTCAGGAAATATGCATCAGATACTATCACTAGGTACTTCAGAGAGGAGCTACAGCAGAGAATATGGGGGAGGGGTCTGTCCTGGGAAGACCCCTTAGGGTCCTGCTCGGTTACACTGACAGAACATATTCTGAGTACTCCAGGGCACTTCCTCATGGCAAGTCCTTTTAGACCCTGTGGAGGAAACAGCTGGGTGACATGCAAGCTGCACATTGGGACACTGTGACATGGGCTACACCAGCTCCATGCACCAAGAGGCTGGGCTCTTTAGGTTTTTGTCTTATGAGTCATTACTTCTGTCTCTAAACAGAGAAAAAGAGAAGGAAAATATTATAAGAATCCAAGGCAGTTGTATAGCATTTACTCTTCAGAACCCTCTCTTTGACTTTGCCAGCCATCGTGAGTTGCCTGCTTGCTCAGCCTGGGGATGTGAAGTGAGCAGGGTGTGCTCCTGCTTAGGACTCCTGTGGCTGCCTGTCCCCGGAGCAGCGATGTGCAGAGGTCGGAGGATCTCAGGACTAAGCAGTTTCTGAGCACAGCATGCCAGCAATAATGGCTGGTTACCCAGCATGTGTGGCTCATTGCATGTGACAGAAGATGCACCTCATCTGGTCAGATGGAAAGGGAAGGCAGGCCTCATGTCTGCAAGGCCAGAGAGAAGGTGGGCTCCAGGGCAATTGAACATGCAACTCAGACCTGGGCTTTCCCCTTTCTCCCTGCACTCAGCTTTCTGGGATCAGCTTGATCCCAAGGCTGGCTCTGTTCTTGGTAATGACATGGCTGGTACCATCCCAGGACATGTGCTCACATCATGCTCCAGAGGAGAGAGAGGGTGCCACTCTCCACATCCTGAGCAGAGTCTTGGTTTCCTTGACCTCATGCAGTTGCAGGACAGCCTTAAACCAGTTACTGGCAAATTGAGAGAATGTCCTGACGGGCTCCAGGCTGGAGCTGAGAGAGAGGTCAGCTTCCCTCCAAGTACCTGGGCTGCATGAGTGGATACTCAGGAATATCTGGGTCCTGTTAGTGGGGCAAGAGAGAAGAAGGAGTGGAGGGCCTTCAGCAGCCAGCAATGCCCAGGACTGAAAGTGGTGCTGTCCTAGCCCACTCCCTCCCCCCATGCCTGAGATTACCTCATCTTTTCTTGGAGCAACACATATGAAAAGAATTTCCCTGGGAAGATACACAACTCTACCATTTCCTGAATTAAGGTAATGGTTGTTAGTACAAAGTACAAGAAGAACTAGACACCTATTTACCTGAGTATCTGAGAATTAAAATGCCCCAGCTTCCAGATTTTCCTGCACTCACAATCTACCTTCTTTCCAAAGACATCTTTCTTCCATAGATACTTCCTCTTGGGAAATGGAATGATCCAGGAAGTGGCTTTGTGAATATGCCTACCAAGGCCATTTCAGAGAAAAAAGCATCATAAAGGGCATTGGCAGTTAGCTGCCCAAAGGATGAAGAATATTTATAGAAGCCTACAATAATATTATCACAAGCAGCTAAGTTTGATCTCAAATGAACATACTACAGAGATGAACTCCATGATTATCTCAAAAGAACCCTGGGAAGTACATGTCATGTCACTCAATCCTAATTACAAATCCAAAATAAGGCTGCCTCTGCTCTTGGTGACAAAATGGATGGACTAAGTATTTGACATTATACAAAACCAATTTTAAGTTCTTGGAGGTCAGATCTTGTGTCCTCTTCACCTTAACACCCTTGGCACTAGCATAGAACCTAGCTCTTAGAATGCACTCAGGAAATGTGTGGTGACCCCGAGAACTAATGTTTATGCTGAAACACTAAAGGCATTCCTGTTAGAATCAGAGATAAAGGAAAGTTGCTTGTTATAACCCAGTATTATTTAATATTTTTTGGAACTTCTGGGTAATGCAATAAGACATGAACTTTTAAAAAGAATGAATATTGGAATTAGAGACCAAATTATCATTACTTACACATATTGAAACCGTGCACCTCAGATGGGACTTGAACCCCTGGGCCGGACTCAAACCCAGCCAGAACCCAGGTTAGGATTTGAACCCACTGTCGTTTAATTGAAATCACACATCTGGTCTCAGGACTTAGTGAAGCTCAGGTTTTTTATGTCTCATGACAGAAAGAATTCAGTGAGAGACAAAGTGATAGGTAAGAAGTGGATTTATTTAGAGAGAAACACACTCAGATGGAGTGTGGGCCATCTCAGAAGGTGAGAGACCCCGAAATATGGGGTGGTTAGTTTTTATGGGCTGGGTAATTTCATAGGCTAATGAGTGGGAGGATTATTCCAACTATTTTGGGGAAGGGGCAGGGATTTCCAGGAATTGGGCCACCGTCCACTTTTTGACTTTTTATGGTCAGCCTGGAAACTCATGGCACTGGTGGGTGTGTCATTTAGTTGATGTATTATGATGAGCATATAATGAGGCTCAAGGTCTAGTGGAAGTCAAATCTTCTGCCATCTTGGACCTAGTTGGTTCTAACCAGTTAATGTCCTCGATGGCTATGCCATTCTTTTAAATGTTGTGCCCTGCCCCCTTTCCTCCTCTTTCATTCCCCGGTCAGAGATTTTACTCCCATATTCTTTTGGGAAGTAGAGGGGCAACGGTCCATCTCTGTAACTGCTTCAAGGCTGAGTAGGGGGATCGACCCTGCCTGTCAGGGAGTAAAAATCTCTAGATGCCTGATCTAGGGACCCCAGGGACAGGACAGTTCCTTGTTTTAAGTTGGTATGGGCTGGAATCCTCGCACAGCCATCATCTTGATGTGGAACTGTTGTGACTGTTTCCTTAGCCTTCCTATGAATCTTCTTGATGATGAAGCACTTTTTGTAACAGCATCAGAGTACAAAACTAGCCATCTATAAATGACAAAACACTTAAAAGGCATGGTTAAACCTCTGATTACAGTGTAATTGATAAAGAAACTTGGTTACAATAACCAGAATTACGAATGATTACATTTAACTTAACATACCAAATAATCTTAGTTAAGTATTTTTCTTTGAGATGCCTCAGGGGCCCTCTAAAGCATCCCAAAGTTAGCTGTAAATCAAAAGAACTTTAATTAAAATTTGATCTTTGGGGAGTTTGTCAAAAAGTTTTAAAATACTTGGTCAAATAAAATCATAGGTCACTGTGAGACAATACTTATTCTTTAACCAAAGTTAAAAGAGGTCTCAAAAGCAAAAACAGGTCACTTAAAGGCAAAGAAATTTACATAATCTGTTATCAAAAGCAGCATTTCAAGAAAACTTTGGAGGGAGAAATCAAATCCAGTCTTGCCTCAGCCTACTCTCAACAAAATCCATTTGCCCAACTAAATTTAATCCAATCTTAGAAAATCCTGATCGTGCACTCTTTTTTCAGTATTTTTTTTTATTCCTCACACCTTCTTTCATTGAAAACATACATCTTACTTTCCTTAAAAGTTTTTTTCACATCGAGTTAATTTTCTTACTGACAAGTTTGCAATAGGAATAACATAAACTTGACCTTCAGTAAACCTAGGTACAACAGAAGTATTATACTTAACACTGATGACTCTAAAGACATGTCTATATTAATCAAACCAACAAGCTTAAGCTAGCTTTAATACCAGATATCCGTTCAGTACTGAATATTTCCCAGATCATGTGAACCTGAAATTTATTTCGCTGGTTTTCTTCACATTTATGAGTATTTATATAAGCACTTAATTTTTAAAGCGAATTAAATAGAGCTGTTTTATGAATTTTGGCAGTACCATACATCTATAACACATATATACATAAGTACAAACAAAAACCTCATAGCTCCTGTCTCAAAATTTCAGCCATGAGTCAGGTACAAAAATGTAAAACCCATCATTTACAAAAGAGATTGAATTCAAATTGGGCTTCTGGCAGATGAAACAAATCAAGGTCACCTGTCTAGATGGCTAAATTCTTTTTACTAATGTTTACAGAAAAGACACTTAGGATTTCTATTTATCCTTGACAAGTCAAGCTCTAAATTACCCCTTTTTCAAAATTTGTATTTTAAAAGATGGTGGAGATAAGTGTTCCTGGAGAAGACCAGGTAGAACATTTGTATCTCTGAGAAGGCACAGGCAATTTCCTCCTAGGATGACTTTTGTTCCCTTAAGCCCAGAAAAATGATTTTTTTCTTCTTTTCTTTTTTTTCCCTCGAACAATTGGGTGGCCACCTCAATGATATCAAATGACTGACACATTCATTCACCTATGTTGTAATGTTTTACTTTCCCTCATTTAGCTTAGGGAAAAGGGCTTCCCCGGAAAATTTTTATCAGGCTCCAAATATCAGCTATGGTTAGTCTAGTTCTATTAGTGACCTCCCATTTTGGTAATGTATTAACAGACACTTTTGAGGATCTTCCCTGGTTTAAGAAATCTGTGCCTTATATTTAGACACTCTGTAACCCTTTTTTATTTAATAGTCACCAGCTGGAAATCTTTGGCCAAGCCCGGAACCTCAATATTCCATACTCCAGGGTCTACTAAGTCTTCTATTTTAGCTCCAGATTCAATCTGTTACTTTTCTGCTTTCTGTTAGAATCATATGGTGGTGAAGGTGTTTCCCTTGCCCCTCAAGAAACAGAGTGACCCCTAACATAGTTAATAAATCTCTTCCCATTAAAGAGATGAGACAATCAGGCACAAAGAGAAAGGAATGTAGAAACAGCTGGCCATTGATGTTGCATAAAAGGGGTTCCAGGAAAGTGTGCCACTGCCTCTTCTCTGACATCCCCATTACATACTCATTATGATTGATAAGGTTTCCAATCCTTTGGGTTAAGACTGAAAAGGTTGCACCAGCAACTATAAAAGAAATTTTATAAAGTGGCCCACCATATCAGTGACCACCCAAGGCTCGACATTAGTTATATAGATGGTATCTCTAGGCAGAGCCACCTTTGGCCTTGGGGCCCTTCAGTCTTCTGATTGTAAAACGATCAATGGCCGAGGGGCCCCCCATCACTCTCTGGCATCTGGGGCATTCCCTCTTCCAATGTCCTGGCTATTTGCAAAGGGTGTAATGATTGCAATCCTCATTCTACTGCCCTGTTTGTCCACACAGGGTACATTGGTCCTGTCTGGGTGCCCGTGGGCCTAGTGGTCTGCCAGGGCCAGATTGGCCCCGAAAAGCTGGCTTCCCCTTTGGTGGTCTCTGAGCAGACAAAGCCACTGCCAGCATTTGGGCCTTTTGCATATTTTGCTGGGTGCATTCAGCCTTCTAGGCCATATCCCTATTATTGAAAACTTAATAAGCCAATTGAAGCAACTCATTCATTGGAGTCTGAGAACCAGCAGTTGCCTTCTGAATTTTGTGCCTGCTGTCTGGGACAGACTGGGCTATGAAACTCAGAGCCAAAAGGACCTGTCCCTCGGGGGAGGAGGGATCCATGTTCATATACTTCCTAAAAGCTTCCATTAGTCTCCCTTGGAAGACTGCAGGATTTTTGTCCTGTCCCTGTTGGATCTCTTTTACCTTTTCATAATTAACAGGTTTTACTGTAAGTTTCTTCATGCCCTCTATTAAACAGGTAATCATATGGTCTTGTCTATCTCTTGTCAATAGAATTTACCTGGTAATTCCATTGTGGGTCTACCTCAGGAATGGCAATGTTCCCCACCCAGTGTACTGCATGGCCCCATAGGGTGGGTCAGTTAAAATGTCCTCTGTGTTCTTCCTAGAGTTATCCCTCTGAGCTACATATTCCTTAAATTCCTTTGGGTTTCATTGTCTAAATACAAGGCCATGAAAATTTGAACATACAGAATCTCACTCCATTTTAATTTTCTTCTACAATATAAACCTAACTGCAATATAGTATCATAACTCAGGGACCCATTTAGTGGCCACTTTTCTTGGCTTTCTAACTAATATTGTGGCCAAACCTGATTATATAATGTAATATGATTTTTCCTTTTTAATTCCTGTTGTCTGATTTTTTTCCCCAATTCCGGAGAATATGATCCAGAGGGGTATTGGTTGGGATTGATGTGGCTTGACCCATTTCAGACCCAAGGCTGAGGTGAGGTCTTTAATTTCCATGCTATCCAAAAGTTCCCCTCTTATGTCAAAATCCACCACGCAATTTGGTCAAGATTTGCACTTATGATTTTAGGTGCTATCCCTTCCAAAGTAGTCTCCCAACTAGGTGTTAGTGCCCAAAAAGTTGCCACAAAGGAATGGTACAGAAGGTGTCCCCCACAGTGTTGATGATGAGTGGGAGTTGGCGTAGCTGCAAGTTGGGAATAAAGGGTCAGCACTTGTCAATAAAAAGTACATCTTGGCAGCCACACACGTCTTCTGGGGTTAAGAAAAGAAAGAAATGAAACAGGAATGAACATAGAATGTAGGAGAAAAAACAGAGTCAAGGAGAATAGTATAGATTATCAAATCCTGCAGTAATAATTCTGTCCTGGACCTGCTGTTGGATGTGCCTAAGCATTGCCATTCCACACCATCTTTCTATAGCAAACCATGCCAATTGCCATTATTCCTCTGGTCTGGACCTAGATTCCTGATCAGAGCCCCGAAGCATGTGGGGTTGACCAGCCCATCAAAAATGGGCAGACATCGGCAGAGCATACTCCCCAGTACACCTGGCTCATGGAATCCTGCAAGCCCTTCTACGACCAAGACCTAACTCTCAACATTTTCTTACCTTATCACTGTCCCTTCATGGTCGCCAGCTGAAACTATGCACCTCAGATGGGACTTGAACCCACGGGCCGGGACTTGAACATGGCCAGGACACAGATTGGGACTTGAACCCACTGTCTTTTAACTGAAAAATCACACACCTGGCCTCAGGAGTTACTGAAGCTAAGGTTCTTTATGTCTCATGGCAGAAAGAATTCAGTGAGAGACAAAGGGATAGGTAAGAAGTGGATTTATTTAGAGAGATACACATTCCATAGACAGAATGTGGTCTGTATCAAAAGGTAAAAATGGCCCTGGGAGAAACACACTCCACAGACAGAGTGAGAGCCATCTCAGAAGGCAAGAGGCCCTGAAATATGAAGTGGTTAGTTTTTATGGGCTGGGTAATTTCATAGGCTAATGGGTGGGAGGATTTTTCCAACTATTTTGGGGAAGGGGAAGGGATTTCCAGGAACTGGGCCACTGCCCACTTTTTGGCCTTTTGTGGTCGGCCTTGGAACTGTCATGGCATTAGTGGGCATGTCATTTAGCATGCTAACGTATTACAATAAGCATATAAGGAGGCTCAAGGTCTACTGGAAGTCAAATCCTTTGCCATGTTGGATCTAGTTGGTTCTAACCAGTTTTTGTCATGTCCTATGGCTATGTCATTCTTTTAAAGGTTGTGCTCTGCCCCCCTCCCTCCTGTTTCATTATGGTTGTATACCCCAAAAATCCAAATGAATAAACTAGAAGGTTCTCATGACTAACAAGAGGAAGCAATAAATGGACTAACTACAAGGGAAAAATCCTAGTTTTCTATAGAGCATGATGGGGAAAAGGAAAAGTTCTCATTCACCAATACAACACCAACACTAACAAAAAGTTAAAAACCTAAGAATACTCTAAATAAGTATAAAGACAACCTACCAGAGTTTAGGACAATGTTAACCAAAGTCTTAACTATAAAGACTTGCCTCATTTCTAGGTTAGAAAACTAAGTATTGGGAACTTCCCTGGTGCTCCAGTGGTTAAGACTCTGCACTTCCACTGCAGGGGTCACAGGTTCCATCCCTGGTCCTGGTCGGAGAACTAAGATCCCACATGCCACGTGGCATGGCCAATTAAAAAAAAAAGAAAGAAGGAAAACTAAGTATTGCAAAGGTACTGCATTCCAAACACAATTTCTATAGCCTTTAAAAATGTTTAGTTCTTTTTTGTTTCTTTTCCTTGTTTAGGTATTTTTGAAATTAATAGAATGGATCTAGAGTTTATCTGGCAATATATACAGGCAAAAATACCGAAGAATATTCTAAAAAGTAAAAGTAGTGGAGAGACCAAATAGTAAAATATAAAGCGCTGATACTTAAAATAGTGTAGTAATAATTCAGATAAAGGTACATAAACAGAACTGACTAGAAATGTATCTGACTAGAAATGTATCTGACTAGAAATGAACTGACTAGAAATGAAAGAAATGTATCCTGTTACATACAAGAACTTAATGTATAAGGTTTAAGAAAGGATCAAGAATCAATGAGGAAGAGAAATAGTTACTAAAAATCTCATTGGTAACTGGTCAACAGTGTAGAAAAATTATTTATTCTTATGTCCATATCAGTAAATTCCAAATAAATTAAAAATTGTAAGAGATCAAACCATGGTAAAATTAGAAGAAACTGAAATCAACTATCCTCAAACTGCTGAAGAGAGAGCCCTTAGGCACATGTGGTGGGTCCTGAGGTTTTGCCTGCCCTTTGGCTTGGGGCATTCCCCAGCCTCCTTTTCCCACAGCCCCTCTGAACCTGAGCAGAGCCCCACACAGCTCCTTTCCCAGCCTTTTTGGCTTCTCATTTGCACATTTTGGACTTGCCAACACTGTTCAATATTATAATCCGGAACCTGGACTGTCCAGGATGCTGCTCCTACAAACATCACTTAGGCTCACTTTGATATTGTTATTTACAATTAGACAGGTCCTGTTCATAACACGGAGCTCCTAAAACTCTTGGAATTTCCTGTGAAGAGAGCAGTAAGGTGTTTTTTGTTATGCTAATGAAATGGTTTTCAGAAAGCACATAAGGATGGGGGCAGGTTGACTGTGAAGCCAACTAAGTGATTAGAGGGTCTGAACTTTCAGTCCCACCCCCTGACCTCTGGGGAGGGGAGAGGGGCTGCAGATTGAGTTCAATCACCAATAGCTAGTGATTTAATCATGCCTATGTAATGCAGTCTCTGTATAAACCCAAAAGGACTGGATGGGGGTGGGGGTTCAGAGAACTTCCAGGCTGGGAGAGTGGCACACTTGGAGGGGACATGGAAACTCCATGTCTGTTCCCCATACCTCACCCTGTGCATCTTTTCCATCTGGCTGTTCTGAGTTATATCCTTTTATAATATCTAATGAGTAAACTGGTTTCCTGTGTCCTGCAAACCACTTTAGCAAATTAATGGAACTCAAAGAGGGGGTCAGGGGAACTTCTGATTTATAGCCAGTCAGATGCACAGGTGACAACCTGGACTTGGAATTGGTGTCTGAAGTCTGAGACTGAGCCCTTAATCTATGGAATCTGCTGCTATCAGTGGGTAGTGTCAGATTTGAGTTGAGTGTAGGATATCTAGCCGATGTCAGAGAATTACTTGGCGGTATGGGGAAACCCACACATTGGAATTGGTGTCAGAATCCTACTCATACACCAATACTCCCATGAAGCATGAGAGGCCATGTCTATGACCCCACCCCGTCCCTGGGACCCCAACTGTCAGCCCAGAGCAGGGGCTTTGTGTAGGAAGTCTAACAGGAGAGATGGCATTCCCAGTGAGAAATGATAGGAAAAAAACCCAAAAAAGAACTCAGTCAATTGGACTAAAAGATATTTCAACATTTGTGTATTAAATGATAACCAAAATTGAAAGATCAACCCCATTGAGAAAAACCATAATAACTAGGAAGAGAAGAACTTTATGAGACAAATGACTGCTATGAATCAATAAAACGAATATCGAGATGCTATTTGACCAAAGACTGATGAGTTGACCACTCATATTTTTGAGTGGGAACAATCCTGGAAAGAAACTTGGCAAGGTACAACAAAATACCTTGAACATATTCAATCTCTTTACCTAATAATTTCAATTTGATGATTAAATCTAAAGAAAATAGTCCATTATTTGCATTTTATTGAATAGATATTCATTACCTGTCATATTTAGTGGTGAAAATTTGGAAACAATTAGAGTGATATCAGTGGGAGTATGACTAAATGATTCTGGGAATATTTGAGATTTCACAAATCCAAAAACAATGTTTATGAATCATATGGGAAAATGTATATGAAACAATGATGTTAAAAAAGGAGGATTAAAACTATGTATGTAAAAAATAAAACCTGGATTGATAAAGACTATAAGAGTGATGAAATTGTGGGTGATTTCTCATTATTTCCCAAATTTCTGCAACTTGCTTATTTACCTAAATTCTATTTAGTAATAACTTATAATAATTTCATGAGGTCCTCTGTATGGTGTGATTGAGTGTTTATGTACCATATCGATTCTGCCACACCCTATAGCAATGATTCCCAATCTGGGAATTCCCAATTTTGAAATAGATCTAGAGGAAAATCAAGTTATTTCCTATATTTTAAAAGCTCTACTAGAAGTTGTATTCTTCCCAGGGATAAAGCTGCAAAGTCGAATGTCATGTTAAATATATTTACTTTTGACTTGAATTTATACCAGGCTATCTATGGATTTTATTCATTACGATGGAAAAACAAAATTGTCATTTTTAAAAGCCAGCTTTTATTTTAAAAATGATAGATTTTAAAACAAGTGGTCCATTGAAGGAAACGTAATAAAAGAGGTTCTTTGTGATGGAAAGGTTAGAAACCATTTACTATATGTTTAATTACATGTGATCAAGTGCCAAGTACAAAGCCTAGCACATATTATGTTCTAAATAAATATCAGTTGAACTGAGACACAAACCCCATCACACAGTATATGCAGGCCTTGGGGGTAATGGGTATGTCGTGCAATCAAAACTGCACTAAGGGATTGTCTAGTTTAATTGACACCCTTTGGACCTGCATTCACTGGACCTTTTGGATTTGTATTTCCATCTCCTTTTTTGGGGGGTGGATCCTAATCACTGAAAAACAGCATGGTGTAGTGGTAGAAACTAGATACAGTGTCACAAAATTGGAATTATGGTCTTGGCTCAGCAGGAGTAATAGTAAATCCACAAATGTTACCTCCTCTTTGGAATCCTTTTCCTAGTTGGAACATTAGTCCAAGTAAATAATTAATGTAGTGTTGTTAGTTCTAGAATTCTACTCTTTTAGGATAGGCCATCCTAGGTTAAAAAAAAAGAGACAATTTGAACTGCTGTCATGGATTCTGTGATGTGCTGCCCACAACCCAGGTCCTCTCAGGACAGTAACACTTACTCCCTAGCTCCTGGCAGTGTTGGTACCAACAGCTCTCTGCTAAGTCTATCTCTAGAAATTGCCCTCAGCTAAAGAGACTTCCTTCCCAGGCCCACATTTCCTTCCTGATTTCAACCTGCATCTTGGTTTATGTGATGGTACCAAGGCCTGGCCTCCTGCCTCAATTCTGAACAGCATAGAAGGGTCAACCCAGCTCCAAAGCTCCTTGTGGGACAAGCCAAAGCCTTTGTTATGACCCAATCACAGTTCAGTGATTCACTCTGCCCAATCCTGTTTCTTTCATGTTCCAGCAAATGAGGTTCTGAGACCATTTCCCAAGAGACCTCCTCAGTCTCAGAGGATCCTCATCTCAAATAGCTCCCGAATCAAGAACAAATTCTTCTTGACTTGACTTGGCCTTTGCAAACTATGCTTGAGCTTTTGGTGTACTCCAGTTCTCATTATAACACCTTGTTGTCTCTCTACATTGGAGATGGAAGTCCCTAGTTTTATGCTCAATTTGTGTTGAACTTCCTTGGCACTATGATCATATTTTTCTAACTGGAAATCAGGATCCCCACTCTGGCAGTGCATAGAACAATACAGTGTTTGAAATGGGAGATCTAGAGAAATGCATGGATCTATATTTCATTAAAAATGAAAATAAACAATTATGATACAAGAAGTACAGCTTTAAAAATACAGAAAATAAATTTAAAGACTAAAAATTATTAGGATCATACCCCTCTTCCCACAGGTAGGGGGAAGAAAGGAACAACAACAGATGGACATTTGTTTACTATTTAGTAAACAAAAAGCAAGATCGTAGACTTGAACCAATCATATTGATAATTACATTAAATGTAAGTAAACTAAAAACTTCAATTAAAAGACAAAGATTTTCAGACTAGATTAAAAAAATAAGATCCAACTATATGCATTTGAAGTATAAAGACACAGACAGGTTGAGAGTACCAATATGGAAAAAGGAATAACAAAAAAAAAGAAAGGTGACATAATTGGAGCAATAGCAGATACATAGACTTTGAGACATAAAGAGGGACAATTAATGATAAAATGTCAGCTTCTTGGGAGGACATAACAATCCTGAATGGTGTGCACCTAATAACAGAACTTCAGAATACGTGCCACAAAAATTGACAGAAGGGAGAAATAGAAAAAAATCACAAATATAGCTTGACCCTCTCTCAGAAATTAATAGAACAGGTAGAGAAAAAAAGTAGTTGTTGAAGTTAGAAGATCATAAGCAGCTTGTTTCTGTACTTGTGACTGTGAAGTGAGTAGAAAATAGTGGCCCAACTGTAAATCTGCAGAGGCCACAAGTCCCATAGACAGAGCACCTCCACTTCCACTAGAAGTGGATTAGACCAAGCAAGGCCAAGGAGGAGCTGGGGGTGGGGTTGTGGACAGTGAACAGAGACAGGGACAGGGAAGGTCCTGGAGTCCCTGACTCTCATCGGCTAGGGAGGTAGGCCCTCCCTCTCACCTGGCTCTGCCCTGGCCTTTCCCTTTGTCTGTGCCTCCAAGGAGGGAGGGTTCCATGGCCTCCTTCCTGAGCCCCTCACACATTTGCCAGCTCCAGCACTGTGACTCAGTTTCACCTCATCCTGCATTTCTTGCATCTCCACTGAATAATCTCCATACTGGGATTTGTTCTCAAGTCCTTTCCTTAAGTGTTCACTCTGTCACCACAGAGAAACCCATCTGGGGTTGGGGCCCATTCATAGATTATGAAATCAACTTTGTCTCCACCAGCCACTTTTCTTTTCTTTAATGAATTGATGGCCTTGGGTCGTCTGAGCAAGCCACAAGGAAGACAGGGCTTGCTCACCTCCCTCCCAGTCTCTGGATGTTGATCTTACGCAGAATGAACACTGCCTCCAGGATGGCTGCCTCTGTCCTGCCTAGGGATGACCTCTCTGTCACGTGGACTGTTACACAAGTCCCTAGTGTCTCTTCCAGAAGGACCTGCATGTTATGATTCTTTTTGATCTCAACCCTGCAGTTTTAACATAATCGCAGGCTGGTTTCTTTCTTTTGTTTGTACATAAAAGCACTAAAACACTTTTGAGCAATTTGATCTTAGTTTATACCTAACTTGAAGCAAGTGTTTTGGAAAAATGACAAAGTGTTTTCAAGACACTTATAATGGTATTTCTTTCCTCCTGTCCTCATTAGTAAAAACAAAGCTGGAGACCTTCACTGGAAAGTTTATGACACGGTTCAGACACTGGCTGGCATAAGGAAAACCTTAACGAAGCCCAGTCCTGCTTGGCACATGGAGGCCTTCCCACCCTGCCAGGAAGGCAGCTCCCTGTCTTACAAGTTACATGAACCGTGTTCCCATCCCACACACACTGAGTTAGGATAGTTTAGTCACCTCAACTCAGGGTGAATTTCAGGTGACTCTGGTTTTCTTCATAATTAGGATTTTAACTTTCTTCAGTTTTTTGGTTGTTTTTGCTTTAATTTTGCCTTGCACTACTATTCCATGTATATGTTTATATGTCAAGTCTTTAAAAATCAACATTTAGGTAAATTGAGGTTAAGAACCATCTGTCATCCTCATTTCTTCCTTAAACCAGCACACAAGGCCTAGATTGCTCACTGGATTGAACCCCTTCCTGGTGCTCACCGGTTCCCACCCTTTTTGGAGGGAGGGTGGGGTCAACCCTAGCTAACGGGGAGGCCGAGAAAAGAGCTGTGCTCAGGAAGAGAAGAGTCATCCTCTGCTCTGCCTTCTGTGCATCCAGTGAGGCTGCCTTCTATGACACCCCAGGTCAATTAGTCTTTTACCTCAGAAATTAATATTTCCTAGCCTGTAATTTAATTATTTTAGAAGAGGTTGCTTTTTAATCCACATACAGAGAAATGCAAAAATGTTGTAGGCTGTCAGCGTGGATCCATTACATTGTTGGGATGAAGCGAAGAATTTTAAGAAGAACTGGCCAGAAACATGGCTACATAATAAAACAGAAGAGGGGTTCATGGTTAGCATGACCAATTGGAGCTCATGGGTCTTTACTGTAAATAGAAGTCCATATGCTGGGTGGGCAGCCGAGGTAGGTAGAGGAGTTTTACCAGATCCGTTCTCTTCCTGAATTCCACTTTGTACCTAAGGTCAGGGCATGTGGCCTGGGTACTCACTGCTAGGCTTTTTTAGGTGTAAGTGGCTGTGTAGCTGAAATTCAGCCTCTGTACACCAGTACCGAATTGAATCTCGGAGACAGAGTTTTGCGTGAAGTAGGAAAGAATATCTTTATTGCTTTGCCAGGCAAAGGGGATCACAGTGGGCTAATGCCCTCAAAACTGTGTGTCCCAACCTGCAGGGACTAGTGAGAAGTTTTATAGTAATGATTCAAAGAGCAGGGCATGATCAGCTCATGGACAGTCTTCTGACTGGTTGGTGGTGAGGTAAGTGGGAGTCAGCTTCATCAGCCTCCTGGTTCCAGCCTGTCTGGGGTCTGTGTGCTTGTGGGCAGCATACTTCTTCCACCTGGTGGGGGTTTCAGTATCTGCAAGACAGCTCAAAGGTATTGTTATGTATATCCCTTGAGGGGGAACCAGGACCCTACCCCAAGATTGTACTACTGTTTCTTGACTGCTCCTCTCTTGTCTCTGCATCCCCTCCCTTCCCTGATTAACAACAGTTTGAACCTGCCCCTTGGAACTCAGGGAAGGTCATGAAGGCTGAATGAAGCTTATTTCCTGTAATCAAGAAATGGGGGACACAGAAAGGCTTTTGTACCCAGGATCCCCACAGGGTCCTGCTCCGTTTCAGCTGCAGGGGTTTCTCTGTTTGGAAAATGTTCTGGAGTCCTGACCCACATCAGGAACAGCTTCTGGCCCTGGTGCACCTGTCACCTGCAGCCCCAGCTGCCCAGGGGCAACAGCGGGCAAGCCTCCTCTTCCCTCTCTGGCTCAACTGATGGGTCAGGGGCCATGAGGCTCTGGTCCATGTGCAGCAACTCAACAGCTTCAACGGAGAGTGTCCGAGGCCAGGGACGTGCACAGAGGCTTGTCATGTCTTCTTTCCATCCCTTTAGGGAGAGTGATTGTCAGGGGCATGGCATTGCTGTCTCGCATCACACTGCTTGGGCCAAGGAAGCAGGGCTGCTGGAGCTGTGAAATACCAGTCAAATGCATGTCCAAGATGCCCACCTGGCCGTCACACCAACACCCACAGTTGCCTCCCTTGGCATCTGCACATACAGGTGACCCCAGGACTGCCCCAACCAGATGAAGAAGCAGGTTGCCAAGAAAGAGCTGAGGCTCCCAAAGGAAATGGTGCATTTCACCGTTAAGGACACACACAGAGAAGCACTGCTGCCCACTTCCCTTCTTTACTTTTTTTCTTTTTTGAATAACATTTTATATATTTAAAAATTTTTTATTTTATATTAGAACATACTTGATTAACAGTGTTGTGTTAGTTTCAGGTGTACAGCAAAGTGATTCAGTTATACATGTACATGTAAATGCAAGGAAAAGGGATCTCAGTATTTTAAGTACTCACTATTCTTGAGACTTTTAAATGTGGCGACCTCAAAATGAGCCAAAGCAGGCTAGGAAGGGTGTGCCAAACCTCTCTGGGTGACGGTCTGAAAGGACAGAGCAGGCTGTTGGAAACCCACCAGCAGAAGTCCCACCTGGTTGAGGAACCACCCCTTCCGGTGCTTAGAAGGCACCGTGGTCCTTGTTCTGTGAGCCGGGTTCTCAAAGTCTTGTGTGAACGAGGTCTGAGGAGGCAAGAGTTGCTTGAAAATGAATAGGGCATTCAGTGCAGAAGGAGGGCAATTTCAATAGAAATGTATCTCTTTTCCTGCTGATTTTTAGCCATGACCCATTGGTGTTGCCCAGGAGTGGAAGTCTGGCAAGACAGACACCCAGGAACTTACCCCTCCTCCATCCTTGTTAGTAATTTTCAGCCAAGAAGTGAGGAGTTCTTGTTCAAATGTGCTACTGCCCAGCACTGTAGGAGGGACCAGAATGCCAGAGGCATGTTTTGCCCATGCCTGATTCTCTCAGGGGAGCAAACTGCCCCCCACAGCCCACCCTCTACTTTGGAACTGGGATTTCTGAGTTTTTCTTGTGGCTGACTGCTGTGGGGGAGACGGCCCATCCTAAACATCTGCAGACCACCAGCTGGGTTCTGGGTATGGACCTCATATTCTGCTAAGTAGTCCCTGTCCCTGTGGACCCTCCTTTTGTCCTTCCCATCCAAAGGGTATGATGCTTGTGGTACTACTGAGTATGTGTTCCTGTACCTTTGTGTCAGGGCTGATGACTTAGATTAGTTCTATTTTTATATATAGACGTTTCAGGTGTACAACCTTATAGTTCAACATCTGTGCACACTACAGAGTGATCACCACTACATGTCTGGTTCCCATTCATCACCCTTCACCCATTTTGCCTACTGCCCCAACCCCCTTCCCTCTGGTGATCACTAATCTGTTCTCTGTATCTATGTTTTTATTGTTGTTGTTCATTGATTTTTTTTGTTATGTTTTGGTTTTTTGGTTTTTGTTTTTAGATTCCACATATGACTGAAATCATATGGTATTTTTCTTTCTTTATCTGACCTATTTCGCTTGACATAATATCCTCAAGGTCCATCTATGTTGTTGCAAATGGCAAGATTTCATTCATTTTTATGGCTGAACAATATTCCATCATGTGTGTATATATATATATATATATATGTATATATGTGTATATATATATATATATACACACACACATATATACACACACACATATATACATTATATGTATGTATATATATAATGTATTATATATATGTGTATACATATACACATATATATTTTATATATATATATACCATATCTTTTTTATCCATTCATTCATCAGTGGACCATTGATGTTTCCATATCTTGGCTACTGTAAATAATGCTACAATAAACAGAGGAGTGCATACATCTTTTCAAATTACTGTTTTTGTGTTCTTTGAATAAATACAGGCTTACCTCATTTTATTGCACTTTGAAGATATTTTTTGTTTTTTACACACTGAAGCTTTGTGGCAACCCTGCACCCAGCAGGTCTATCGGCAGCATTTTTTCCAAAGGCATTTGCTCACTTATTTTGTTTCTGTGTCACATTTTGTTAATTCTTGCAATATTTCAAACTTTTTCATTATTGTTATATTTGCTATGTCTATCTATGAGTAGGACCTTTGATGTTACTATCTCCAGAAAATTACAACTCACCGAGGGCTCAGATGATAGTTGACATTTTTTAGCAATAAAGTATTTTTTAATTAAGGTGTGTACATTTTTTAAGACATAATGCTATTGCACCCTTAAAGACTCATTTTAGTGTAAACACAACTTTTATTGCACTGGGAAACCAAAAAAATTTTGACTCACATTATTGCAGTGGTCTGGAACTGAATCTGCAATATCTCTGAGGTCCACCTGTACCCAGAAATGAAATAGCTGAGTCATATGGTAGTTCTATTCTTAGTTTTTTGAGAAACCTCCATACTGTTTTCCATAGTGGCTGCACCAATTTACATTCCCACCAACGGTGTAAGAGGGTTTCCTTTTCTCCACATCCTCACTGACATTTGTTATTTGCAGTTTTTTTATGATAGCCACTCTGACAGGTGTGAAGTGATATCTCATTGTGCTTTTGTTTTGCATTTCCCTGATAATTAGTGATGTTGAGCATGTTTTCATGTGCCTGTTCCCCATCAGTATATCTTCTTTCAAAAAATGTCTATTCAGATCCTTTGCCCATTTTTTTTTTTTTTTTTTTTTTTGTCCACACCATGTGGCATGTGGGATCTTAGTTCCCTGACCAGGGATCAAACCCATGCTCCCTGCATTGGGAGCATGGAGTCTTAACCACTGTACTGCCAGGAAAGTCCCCTTTGCCCATTTTTTAATCAGGTTGTTTGTTTTGGTTTTCATATGTTTGTTTTTGAGTTATATGTGTTCTTTTCATACTTAGGATATTAACCGCTTATCAGATACATGATTTGCAAATATCTTCTCCCACTCTGTAGGCAGCCTCTTTATTTTGTTGATGGTTTCCTTTGCTGTGCAGAAGCTTTTTAGTTTGATGTTGTCCCACTTGTTTATTTTTGCTTTTGTTTCCCTTGCCTTTGGAGTCAGATCCACAAAAGCATCATTAAGATTGATGTCAATGAAGTTACCGCCTGTGTTTTCTTCTAGGAATTTTATGGTTTCAGGTCTTACACTCAAGTTTTTAATCAACTAGTTCTTAAACCTATTATCACTCTACACAAAACCCCCAACCACATTTTGTCCTGCCCCGGGGATCCCATCTCCCTCCCAAACACCATGGTTTCCCTTACCCTCAACCTTCACTTCCAAACATGACTTACGGGAGTTCTTTTCATTGTTTTGGTAATCACTCATATTAAAATCTCATAATATCAACAATATAATAATCTCATAATGTCAATAGTTGAGACATGTTCTACATCACTAATCATTAGGGAAATGCAAATCAAAACCACAATAAAATGTCATGTCATACCCCCATGAAGGTTAGTATCAAGAAAACAAAACAAAACAAAACAATAAATGTTGGCAAGGAGGTGGAGAAACTGGAATGTTTGTGCACTGGTGTAGGAATGTAAATTGCTACAGCCACTGTGGAAAATAGTATGGTGATTTCTAAAAAACACTAACCATAAAATTAAATATGATCCAGCAATTCTACTTCTGGGTATATACCCAAAAGGACTGAAAACAGGGACTCAAACAGGTATTTATACATTCATGTTCATAGCAGCATTATTCACAATGGTCAAAAGGTGGAAGCAACCCAAGTGTCCATCAACACTTGGGTAAACAAAATATGGTCTATACATACAATGGAATATTATTCAGCCTTAAAATAGAAGGAAATTCTGATACATTTCTTATAACATGGATAAACCTTGTGGTCATTATGCTAAGTGAAATAAGCCAGACACAAAGTGACAAATACCGTATGGTCCCACTTACATAGGTACTTAGAGTAGTCAAATTCATAGAGACAGAAAGTAAAATGTGGGTTGCTGGGGGAGGGGAGAAAGGGCAGTTATAATTTTTTTTTAATTTTTTTTTCAATTTTATTTATTTTTATTTTTGGTTGCATTGGTTCTTCATTGCTGCACACGGGCTTTCTCTAGTTGAGGTGAGCAGGGGCTACTCTTTGTGGCAGTGCACGGGCTTCTCATTGTGGTGATTTCTCTTGTGGAGCACGGCCTCTAGGCACGTGGGCTCAGCAGTTGTGGCTCGCAGGCTGTAGAGTGAAGTCTCAGTAGTTGTGGTGCACAGGCTTAGTTGCTCCGCAGCATGTGGGATCTTCCTGGACCAGGCCTCAAACCCGTGTCCCCTGCATTGGCAGGCGGATTCTTAACCACTGTGCCACCAGGGAATCCCTACATGTAATTTTTTAAAGGAAAGCTCTAAGTACTTTCCTAGTGAATAAGTGACCATTTTCAAATTTAATTTAGGCTTAAATCTACTCATTTAAGGAATTATTTCTCAAGATGCTGAGCTTGAAGTCAGTCACTCTCAACATTTACAGTGATTACATTTTTGTAGATTTTTTTTTTTTTTTTTAACATCTTTATTGGAGTATAATTTCTTTACAATGGTGTGTTAGTTTCTGCTTTATAACATAGTGAATCAGCTATACATAGACATATATCCCCATATATCCTCCTTCTTGCAGGCAGTTATAATTTAATGGGTGCAGAGTTTCAGCTCAGGATGATAAAAATGTTCTGACAGTAGTTTTCATAGTTAATTGAGGATGATTTTTATAATGGGCAAATGTCATTTTGATCTTTGATAACTGGAACATTAACACCATCTCACACCAGGTTTTTACCATTGTTTTTGAAATAAGGGCACAAATTCCTACTGGTTTCCTGATGTTAAAAATGCTAGCTTTTACAAACACTTGCAATTTGATCAAGCAGTTATAAACAGATTCAATAAAGGGAGCTCCATATGGGGTGTACCTTGAAAATTTGTATTTTTTTAGAGATTGCCCAAACTCTCTTTCTTTGGCGTCTTCTTATTGAATCACACTCTGGGAGTAAGGCTGAAGAGAACATGCATTTTTTAAAAAAGGAAGTATAGTATTACATTCCACTGTGTGAAAAAAGAGATGTGATTCTTGGCTACACTTTAAAAATGCAGCTGCATGTTTATCCCTTGAAAGGTACATTCTAAGACATGTGACCTCCTACCTGAGGTGCCTATGTATGTGGAGCCCAAGCTGGAGAGACCAGCTGCCCCCTGGCCTTCCTCCCTTCACATTCCAGATCCATCAGAAGGCACTGGAGTTAAAAAGAAAACACTGGCATTCAATGTTTTCTCATGTGCCAATCAGAATAAACCAAAGTCTCTGGTATCTGAAATTTCTTCTGGGCTGTGCACAGAGCACTCCTAAGGCTCTCAGACCCCTGGGTGAAAAATCCTGCCTAAGTGGGAGGCACAGGGCTACTTTCAGCTTGGATTTCTCATGAGGACTGGTCCTGTGGTCTGCTGCTGCTCTGTGCAGCCTCTCTGCTGGTCATCGTGCAAAAGGTGTCAGGGTAACTGCCTCCTCTCTGGTGGTCCCCTTTTTCCTTTCCTATGCTCTGAGGGATTCTCAAAACTGGCCAGGAACAAAAATCAGCTACCCAACCTGGGGCTACAGAAAGATCTCTTTAAATAAGGATGTACTCCTTAAGACAATAATCCCATATTTTCCTGAAAAAAAAATGTTTATATAGATATGCTATATATATTTATAGATGTTATAATCACCTTTTAGAAAAGTGTTTCCATACATTCTTTTTTTTATATATACATTTATTTATTTGTTTGTTTATTTTTGGCTGCATTGGGTCTTCGTTGCTGTGTGTGGGCTTTCTCTAGTTGCGGCGAGCGGGGGCTACTCTTCGTTGAGGTGTACGGGTTTCTCATTGTGGGGCTTCTCTTGTTGTTCTGTAGTTGTGGTGCACGGGCTTCAGTAGTTGTGGTGCACAGGCTCTAGAGTGAAGGCTCAGTAGTTGTGGTGCACGGGTTTAGTTGCTCTGTGGCATGTGGTATCTTCCCAGACCAGGGATTGAAACGGTGTCCCCTGCATTGGCAGGCAGATTCTTAGGCACTGTGCCACCAGGGAAGTCCCTCCATACATTCTTAACCTATTATGTACTGCAGAATATGAAGCATATTCCAGGAAGGCAATGGGGAGGTAGTGCCCCTGGGAAGGCTTTTACAAATTCTCCCCCATCCCAACACACACACACACACACACACACACACACACACACACACACACACACACACACGGCAGTGAGAGCTCTGTAGTGTGAACTTTAATTCAGTTGTTTAAAATGGCAGTGATGTTAATTTGTTTCTCTTGAAACACAGGCATAACATTTGTCTGTGAGGCACTCTGGTTTTTATAGTTAGATGTAAATGAGAAGCAGTCTTCTGTATTCCCAGCTCTAAATGTATTTTATGTACTTTTTTCATCTCTATCTACATCTCAAAGCTTTGGGGTCAGCAACTGGTGGTGGGGCAGGGTAGGGATCCAGGTCCCCCTCTGGATCCATTAGATCAGTCTCATCATGTGACACCCACACATTTCAAGACTAAATTAGGTAACATCTTCGAATATGCTCCTTATAAAGCAGACATCCACTTAAGTGGTTTCTATAGATGGACTTCCTTACCACTCACAAAAGCCTGTGAGGTATATTCTAATTTTGTCCCTTTTGCAGATGTAGAAAATTGAGACCCAAGGAGGGTAATTAACAACAGCATGTGGGAGAGCTGGGATTTGAGCCCAGGCAGGTGGGTGCACGAGTCTTAACTCAGACCATGGTATTTTGGTTGAGGAAAAGCTCACTAAATATTAATTAATTTCCACTTATAAGTTAAGAATACTACTTTTATTTGTACATTGACAGACCAAATTCATTCTCCAAAGTGAATAAAGTAAATTAACATAACTTAAATACTTTTTATAAATACAATGAAATATTACTCAGCCAAAAAAAGAATGAAATGATGCCATTTGCAGCAACATGGATGGACCTAGAGATTATCAACTAAATGAAGTAAATCAGAGAAAGACAAATATCATATGATATCACTTATTTGTGGAATCTAAAAAAATGATACAAATAAACTTATTTACAAAACAGAAATAGCCCCACAGACATAGAGAACAAACTTATGGTTACCAAAGGGGAAAGGTTGTGGGGGATGGATAAATTAGGAGTTTGGAAATAACATATACACACTACTATATATAAAATAGATAACAATAAGAACCTACTGTATAGCACAGGGAACTCTACTCAATATTTTTTAATAACATATAATGGAAAAGAATCTGAAAAAGAATATATATATATAAATATATACATATATATATAACTGAATCACTTTGCTGTACACCTGAAACTGACACAACATTGTAAATCAACTATACTTCAATAAGAAACAAAAATATTAATTTTATTTGCACATAGAACAAATTCATTCTCCAAAGTGGATAAAGTAAATTAAAATAACTTAAATACTTTAAAGGTAATTCTGGTGGAACACCCATTATTTCTAAACCAAGTTTCATGTGACACCTACTGTTTAATTCAATTCCCTCATCCATCCATTTACTCATGCAATGAACATCTATTGAGCACAAAGGGTGTGCCAGGTTGAGGGGCTCCCCTGCAGGGTTCTCAGTCAGCATTTGGCTTCACCCTGCTCCCTGTTCTGGAAATGTTTAGAGTATGATTGGGGACACATGCGGTCACCCCAAGTGTCAGAGAATCAGAGTAGGAAAGTGCCTGTTGTCCATGAGTCACCCACGTCACCAAGAGCTTTGAAGGAGACGGATTGCAGAAAGTGGGATGGGCGAGGGAGGAGCAGGCGGGAGGAGTGGGTGCATGCGTAGACAGAGGCATTCAGGGAAGGAACAGGAGGGCGTGGTGCGTTGGAGTGGACAGCAAGGGAGTGGTTGCTACAGGCCCCCAGGCCACTTATAGAGTGGAACACAAGACACACACCACTGTGATGCACACGTGCACAGCAAAGAGGGTTGACTTTCTCTAGAATAATCTGGTCTTTCGCCCCACCTGCTCTCTCACCCACTGGGTAGCAGGAACAAATTAGATTTTTCCCTGTGCCATCAGAGCAGTCCCTAAGGGGGCTTCTCAGTCTTTAAGGGTGCTTGTTCCTCATTCTCTTTCTCACCCCTGACACCAGCATCTAAGATGACCTTATGGCTCAGAGAGGGGCTGGGTGAGACTCCTCAGACTCCCATGGAGGTGTGCTGGGACTGTGTAGGCTGTTCCAGCAGGGCTGTCAGACTGTGGTTGGGTCTCTGCACTTGGACGGGGTCATCTGGTGAAGACCCCGGACTCCAAAGACTCACGTTTCTAAGCAAACAGAATGAACTATGTTAATAACAAAGGAAACCAGTTATACTGAAATAGCAAAATAGTTTTAAAAAATTTTGCTATATATGAGATAATAGAAAATATATATATTGTTCTCCACTCCCAGTCCCTGGCACAGAGCTCCTAAATTTCTTGTGAATTCCTAAGTTGTAAGAACACTCGGAACATCTTTTTTTGTAATGAGGTGACTCTGGGTGGGCTCCTGGGTGGTTCCAATCGCCAGAAAGACCAAGCCATGCTTAGAAGCTTGGAATTTTTCAGCCACACCCCTCAGTTCTCTAGAGAGGAGAGAGGGGCTAGAAATGGAGTTAATAATTGATCGTGCCTACGTGAGGAAGCCTCCATAAAAATTTCCCAAGTATGGCGTTTGGAGAACTTGTAGGTTGGTGAACATATCCGTGTACTGGGAGGGTGATGCACCCTAGGTTCACGGGACAAAACTGCCTGTGCTTGGGACCCTCCAAGACCGCATCATAAGTATCTCTTCATCAGGCTGTTCATCTGTATCCTTTATCATATCCTTTAATACACTGATAAGTGTAAGCGAGTGTTTCCCTGAGTTCTGTGAGCTGCTCGCTCTAGCTAATTAATCAAACCTAAGGAGGCAGTTGTGAGAACTTCTGATTTGTAGCCAAATGGGACAGAAGTTGTGGGTAACCTGGGAACCTACTACTTGTGACTAGCGCCTGAAATCGGGACAGTCTTGTGGGACTGAGCCCTTAACATGTGGGATCTGGTGCTATCTCCTGGTGTATAGTGTCTTAATTGAGTTAAATTGTTGGATACACAGCTGGTGTTGTGGAGTTGCTTGGTGGGGGGAAACCCAAACATATGGTGAACAGAAGTGTCAGACATGAAGTGCTCTGTGTGGGGAGTACAGGAGACACGCAGGAGGGAAAGACTAATTCACTATATGATAAAATGTGCTCCTTATGAATGCATTAAATAAGCTGGCACCTGGCTTAATACCTCCAGCAATTCTGGAGAACTGATGCATATATCAATATTTTATGATAACTACACCAACCATAATGTAAATGGAAATAGCTAATTGCTGTTGGGAACAAAGATAACTTAGGGTTGCCAAATAAAATACAGTATTGTCAGTTAAACTTGAATTTCAGATAAAAAGCAAATAATTTTTTAAATGTAAGTATGTCCCAAATATTGCATGGGATCTACTTATACTAAAACAAATTATGTTGTTTACAAGTTCCTACTGTATAGCACAGGAAACTATATTCAATATCTTGTAATAACTTATAATGGAAAAGAATCTGAAAAAGTATATATTTGTATAACTGAATCACTTTGCTGTACACCAGAAACTAACACAGCACTGTAAATCAACTATACCTCAATTAAAAAAAGACCAAAAAACACATATGTGTGTTGTTTATCTGAAGTTCAGATTTAACTGGGCATCCTATATTTTCACTGGCTAAATCTGGTAACCCTACCAGTATCATTAATACTACAGTAGTTTATTGACCACATTCATAACTAAAAGAAGTACAAAACATCAGTTAGAGATTAGTGAAAATAAATATTTTTTTTCTTCCCTTCCAAGTTCACAGACCCCTCTATGGAGAAGCTGGAACCCAGCACCATCACTGCCTGGGACACCTGGGTGCAGGGCACCAGCCCATGGGGGCACATGTTTCCAGTTCTCACAAAGACATCTCATCAGTGCCAGGCCCTGTTTACCTGTTGGCTTGGCCTCACTTGGGGTCCTGCTAATGCCCTAGACCCCTGAGTATCTGCTGGGTCCCCAACCAGTGTCATCACTCCTTGTTATGGGTTGAATTGTGTCCCCCGCCCCCCCCAAAAAAGATGAGTTGAAGTCCTAACACCCACCCCACCATAGCTCAGAATGTGACCTTATTTGGAAATAGGGTGGTTGCAGATGAAATATTAAATTAAAATGAAGTCATACTGGAATGGGGTGGGCCCTTGGTCCAAATGACTGGTGTCCTTATAAGAAGAGGAGAGAGACACACGGGGGGAGATAGCCAAGCGTCTAGGGAGGCAAAGATTGGAGTGATGCAGCTGCAATCCCAGCAATGCCATGGATGGTTGGTACCAGCAACCAGGAAGGGGCAAGAAAAGATTCTACCTAGAGCCTTCAGAGAGAACACAGACCTGCTGACACCTTGATTTTGGACTCCAAGCTTCCAGAACCCTGAGACAATACATTTCTCTTGTTTCAAGCCCTCTAGTTTGTGGTGCTTTGTTACGATGACTTCAGGGGACCAATATACCCCTGCCAGGAACCCCCTCTTACCCCCACTCTGCTCTTCTCTGCTGCCTTTGGTATCTGCTGGGACTGTGGACCCCTCCTCCACACCCTGGGAATGAGGGCAGCCCTGGGAAAGCTGAACCTCAGTGTCTCTTCTGACAACCACACTGCATTTCCTGGGGACTTGAGGAGCCCACTGTCTTTTCTGGTGGCCTTTGACCTTGGACCCCTCACTCAACTAATGTGTGCCTTCCTTTCTGGCTAAAACCTGGCCAAGGGGCAGAGGGATGCAGCTCTGACCCCAGCTCTCCTCCTTCCCTCTCTTCCTCCCGCACATGGTTCCTGACCTGTCAGTACTGGTGCTGGGGATGGTGGTGGGGAGGTGCTTTCTTCCCTTTCTCTTCCAGTCTGGCCCTCCCAGGACTGGTCCTGTCCATAGGAAGAGGGCTAAAGGAATCTTTAGGATGTGTCCATATCACTCTGCCGCCTTCCTCAAGAGGTGAAGTACATTCTCCTAGGGACCGTGACCTCAGACGGGAGAGGCTGCAAGGGTGTAGAACTTTAAGATAAATCAAAAGATTTAATATTTAAGATTTGCAAAATGTCTTCATTACATATGTGTGAAGCAAGAGAAAAATCAGGAGGCAGATGGGGGAGGAGCACTTGTGCTGAGTTAGAGGAAGGATATATTCCTGGAAAGGGTCATTTTTTCCTGCCTTTTTCTCCATCTCTTTCTCTCCTGCTACCTCAGGTCTTGTGAATGACAGAATTTAGCGTAAAGGCCACCCCGTCACCCTTGGCACCCTAAGTTAAAAAGGAAGAGAATTTAAAGGCATATCCTAAGAATGCAATAATAATAAATATCACCAGTGAACAAGATAGTGATAGATTCGTTATTTCCCCATGAGGTTCACAAATTTATTATAAAGAAACACATTTATGATGGAAGACAAAGATCATGGTCATATGCATCTTCAGCATAATCAGAGAGTATGTCTAGAGGTGGGAATTCCCATGGAGAATATAGACGGAAATTGCTGAGGGACCATTGGGCTGACACATCCTCATTATTGAAGCCCCAGCCTGGCTGTGGGTCCCTAAAGAGGCCATCTGTTCCATGTCTGAGTGGCCTCACTTGTGACACCAAACCCTCTAGACTCTCCCAAGCAGGGCATTTAGTCTCTCTGTAACTGAGCAGGACGCTATGGGGCCTTCCCAGAATAGACCCTCCCCCATGTCCTTCAGCTGCCTCTTGTCTTTAGAAAAACATTAGCCTCCTAGGCCTTCCCTAATTTCCAAAGAGTAAATTTAATCAGAGAAGTGATAAAATGCAAAAAGAAAGGAAAACAGTCAAGCAAGACAAAATAATAATAGTTTAGCCATTAAACAAAGTCAAGGACTTTTAGTTCCTCCTCAAGAGCTATGGATAATATTTTGAGCCATATCCTTTTAGCTGTTTGGTAGATACTGAAACCCCTCCACCAGGTGGAAGAAGTTAACTGTATGCTACCCGCAAGCAAATAGTCCCCAGACTGGTTGGAACCAGAAGGTTGATGATGTTGACTCCCGTTTACCTCACCACCAACCAATCAAAAGAATGTCCACGAGTAGATCACGCACCCCACAACCCTCTCCCTTGCCCAAAAAACCTTTCCCTGAAAGCCTTTAAGGAGTTTGGGCCTTTTAAGCATTAGCTGCCTGGACTCCTTGCTTGGTGCCTGCAAAAAACGCTGCACTTTCCTTCACCACTACAGGTTTGGCTTTACTGCACACGAGAAAGCAGACCCAAGATTGGTTTGGTTCTCCACACAGTGGTTCTTCTCTTGTTGGTGTTGCTCCCCACATTGTAAATCCCACGATGACTGAGCTGAGACCCCCTTCTGCTCACCCATGTCTTCCTGGCTCCTAAACAGCATTGTGGAATGTAAAAAACAAAATATAATACAAAGTCACAGGTTACATCTTACATTACTCATTCTGATTATGTTTGTTATTGGTGTGTAAAATATGCCCAGAGAGGTAAAATGCAGCCATTTGACAGATCTTTGAAAACTATAGTGAGAAATTAAATTTAAATTTAAATTTCATGAACTGGGAAATTCTGAGCCATTTTCAGCTTCTTGGGAGGGAGGGATATACTCATAGTGTTAATCAAGAAAGAACATTTTCGGTATCATTCTTGGCAGGGCGAATGGGAACAAGGGAGATACCAGGATGAGTTCTCTCTAGACTGTTCCACACTGTCTAGCAAAATGCATTGCAGCTTCCCTTCTGTGTGGAAGTGATGTCATAGAGACTTACTTTCATTTCATGGTTCTTCTTAAAATCTACATCTAAAGTGGCTTTTATAATGACCAAATCTGGAAGATGAAATTCCGCCCCCTCCAAGACCACATTAACATGGAAAGCTGCCACTGTGATGGGGAAGGCTGGGGCTAGGAAGGCCAGGATTCTCCACTAGCATCATATTCCTGGCCCAGCCTCCTTTTGCAAACTCACAAATGTTCAACAAACCCAAGCCTAATACAAAAGGGATCTTTGACAACTGTTCATGGCAGGAAACCAGCTCTGAGCAAATATGAAAGGACCCTGCTGAATCCAAGGGGAAGACACCTGGGTGTAGCAGCCAACCGTGGCCAGAGGAGTGAGAAATCGCCTCCCAGACATGCAGACACTTCCTCAGCTCAGTCCCCTTCCCTCCCCCTACCACATCCATCATTCATGAAATCCTGTTGGTCCAGCTTCAAACTGTGTCCAGATGCTACCACTTCTGTCCACTTTCCCCTGTCCCTGCCTCTGCATCGTCCCCTGGGACTGCACTGATGATCCACCATGTCTCCCCAAAGGAGGTATGTCAGAACCAGACCCTACTCTTCTTAAAGGCCTCCAGTGGCTTCTGTTCTCCCCCAAAACCACAGTCTTTTTAGGGCCCACAAGGTCCAACATGATCTGTTCCTCCTCCATCCCTCCCTCACCTTCTTGGCCACTTGCTCTGTCTTCCCCAGGACAAACAATGGGCCATGCGCCTGCATGAGGGGCTGCTCCTCCTGCTTGGACACCAGGGCCCAGATGTGCACTTGGTTGATGTCCTCTGTGCTCCAGGAGGCCTCCCTGGACTCTGTGTAACACTCATCTCTCATCCCCCCAACCCAGTGCAGAGCACTCCCCTTCCCTACCCTACCCTACCCTACCTTGACTTTTTCTCCCAGAGTGACCATCACATTCTGGTAAACTCTACTATTTACTTTTATAAAGATGCTCACTGGTTCCATCTCTATTCCTACTACACTGTAAGTGCCGCAAAGTTGAGGATCTTTGTTCTGTTCACTTTGTGTGGGGTTAGCACTGGACGTTAAGCTTTCGATTGTCAAGGCATTCTCTTTGAAGCCACCCATCTTGAAGCAACAGATTGCCCACTGTAAGGCACAGCTACTAGCAAAACAACAGATGAGGAGCTGGGCACCCCCACACCTGAAGACCCCTCTTTCATGAAGCCCTGGGTGACCTAGATAACTGACCACTTGAGGGACCCCCTTCTCCTTTCCTGCACCATAATTCCTGCTCTATGCTTTGAATTAGCCTATGAAGGCTCTAGACACGCCACCCTTGGGCCCTACTAAAGGCAGAAGCCCACGTCCATGCTCCCTCCCTCCCTCTCCACAGAGACCTCTCTGTGTGACCCTCCGTGTGCCCATCTGTATGTCCTGTACCCTCTAGGAAAGGTGGCAAGTGACAAATCTTGTTCCTCAAAGTTCCCTGATGGTTTTGCTGAAGCACATCCTGCAGGACCATCATAATAAGAACTACAAGGTCCAGTCCCACCCCCACATAGGCTCCAGTGGGGGAAGTGTCTGTGGGGCTCCCTCTGGGTCACATGGGCCCAGGAGAGTGCCTCAGGCATCTGGCTGTGAGCATCACGACCCATGGGCTGGGACTGACACAGCACTCTAGCACCCCAGTGCCTCGGGCAGTTCCTGGCTCACAGGGCCCTCAAGAGTTATTTGTGGAACGAGTGAGGAAATGAATGAACAGATGGATTCACAGACTGGCAAGATGGATGACTCAGACTCTGCTCCAAGCTGTTTCACCTTGGTTAACTACCAAACAGCAGACACACTACATAAAGGACATCTTGTGGTCAGGGTAAGGCCTTGAGCATGCACATTCCCTCCTTCCCACAGGAGAGCCACCACTGACCAGTCAGAGGAAGTCCTGCTAGGCCAGCCCTCAGGGTCCACTGCTGTCCCTGAAGGGGTTCCCACCTCCATAGCCAGCTCCCCTGTGTCCCCCTCATGCCGTGGCTGGGCCCACCTGTGTAAGCAGCTTTTGACAACAAAGAGCTCTCAGCAGGAAATCCCTGGGTCTTGTCACTTTAGCAAAGCTATATTGTAACTAACCTTAAACCAGTCACCCCCATGCTCTACTCATTTTGAGCCCAAGCACACCTTTCAGATCTTTTTTTTTTTTAACATCTTTATTGGAGTACCATTGCTTTACAATGGTGTGCTAGTTTCTGTTTTATAACAAAGTGAATCAGCTATACATATACATATATCCCCATATCTCTTCCCTCTTGTGTCTCCCTCCCTCCCACCCTGCCTATCCCACCCCTCTTAGGTGGTCACAAAGCACCGAGCTGATCTCCCTGTCCTGTGCAGCTGCTTCCCACTAGCTATCTGTTTTACATTTGGTAGTGTATATATGTCCATGCCACTCTCTCACTTTGGCCCAGCTTACCCTTCCCCCTCCCTGTGTCCTCAAGTCCATTCTCTAGTATTTCTGTATCTTTATTCCCGTCCTGCCCCTAGGTTCTTCATGACCTTTTTTTTTTTTTTTTTAGATTCCATATATATGTGTTAGCATATGGTATTTGTTTTTCTCTTTCTGACTTACTTCACTCTGTATGACAATCTCTAGGTCCATCTACCTCACTACAAATAACTCAATTTCATTTCTTTTTATGGTTGAGTAATATTCCATTGTATATATGTGCCTCATCTTCTTTATCCATTCATCTGTCAATGGACACTTCAGTTGCTTCCATGTCCTGGCTATTGTAAATAGAGCTGCAATGAACACTGTGGTACATGACTCTTTTTGAATTATGGTTTTCTCAGGGTACATGTCCAGTAGTGGGATTCCTGGGTCATATGGTAGTTCTCTTTTTAGTTTTTTAAGGAACCTGAATACTGTTCTCCACAGTGGCTGTATCAATTTACATTCCCACCAACAGTGCAAGAGGGTTCCCTTTTCTCCACACCCTCTCTGGCATTTATTGTTTGTAGATTTTTTGATGGTGGTCATTCTGACTGGTGTTAGCTGATACCTAATTGTAGTTTTGATTTTCATTTCTCTAATGATTAATGATGTTGAGCATCCTTTCATGTGTTTGTTGGCAATCTGTATATCTTCTTTGGAGAAATGTCTATTTAGGTCTTCTACCCATTTTCGGATTGGGTTGTTTGTTTTTGTGATATTGAGTTGCATGAGCTGCTTGTAAATTTTAGAGATTAATCCTTTGTCAGTTGCTTCATTTGTAAATATATTCTCCCATTCTAAGGGTTGTCTTTTCATCTTGTTTATGGTTTCCTTTGCTGTGCAAAAGCTTTTGAGTTTCATTAGGTCCCATTTGTTCATTTTTGTTTTTATTTCCATTTCTCTAGGAGGTGGGTCAAAAAGGATCTTGCTGTGATTTATGTCATAGAGTGTTCTGCCTACGTTTTCCTCTAAGAGTTTTATAATGTCTGGCCTTACATTTAGGTCTTTCATCCATTTTGAGTTTGTTTTTGTGTATGGTGTTAAGGAGTGTTCTAATTTCATTCTTTTACATGTAGCTGTCCAGTTTTCCCCGCACCACTTATTGAAGAGGCTGTCTTTTCTCCATTGTATATTCTTGCCTCCTTTATCAAAGATAAGGTGACCATATGTGTGTGGGTTTACCTCTGGACTTTCTATCCTGTTCCATTGATCTATATTTCTGTTTTTGTGCCAGTACCATACTGTCTTGATTACTGTAGCTTTGTAGCATAGTCTGAAGCCAGGGAGCCTGATTCCTCCAGTTCCGTTTTTCTTTCTCAAGATTGCTTTGGTCATTAGGGGTTTTCTGTGTTCCCATACACATTGTGAAATTTTTTGTTCTAGTTCTGTGAAAAATGCCAGAGTTAGTTTGATGGGATTGCATTGAATCTGTAGATTGCTTTGGGTAGTATAGTCATTTTCACAATGTTGATTCTTCCAATACAAGAACATGGTATATCTCTCCATCTGTTGGTATCATCTTTAATTTCTTTCATCAATGTCTTATAGTTTTCTGCATACGGGTCTTTTGTCTCCCTAGGTAGCTTTATTCCTAGGTATTTTGTTCTTTTTGTTGCAATGGCAAATGAGAGTGTTTCCTTAATTTCTCTTTCAGATTTTTCATCACCAGTGTATAGGAATGCAAGAGATTTCTGTGCATTAATTTTGTATCCTGCTACTTTACCAAATTCATTGATTAGCTCTAGGAGTTTTCTGGTAGCATCTTTAGGATTCTCTATGTATTATATCATGTCATCTGCAAACAGTGACAGTTTTACTTCTTCTTTTCTGATTTGTATTCCTTTTATTTCTTTTTCTTCTCTGATTGCTGTGGCTAAAACTTCCAAAACTATGTTGAATAATACTGGTGAGAGTGGGCAACCTAGTCTTCTTCCTGATCTTAGTGGAAATGATTTCAGTTTTTCACCATTGAGGATGATGTTGGCTGTGGGTTCGTCATATATGGCCTTTATTATGTTGAGGTAAGCTCTCTCTATGCCCACTTTCTGGGCGGTTTTTATCATAAATGAGTGTTGAATTTTGTCAAAAACTTTTTCTGTATCTATTGAGATGATCATATGGTTTTTATTCTTCAATTTGTTAATATGGTGTATCACATTGATTGATTTGCGTATATTGAAGAATCCTTGCATTCCTGAGATAAACTCCACTTGATCATGGTGTATGATCCTTTTAATGTGCTGTTGGATTCTGTTTGCTAGTATTTTGTTGAGAAGATAAACAAAATTGATAAACCATTAGCCAGACTCATCAAGAAAAAAAGGGAGAAGACTCAAATCAACAGAATTAGAAATGAAAAAGGAGAAGTAACAAATGACACTGCAGAAATACAAAGGATCATGAGAGATTACTACAAGCAACTATATACCAATAAAATGGACAACCTGGAAGAAATGGACAAATTCTTAGAAAAGCACAACCTTCCGAGACTGAACCAGGAAGACATAGAAAATATAAACAGACCAATCACAAACACTGAAATTGAGACTGTGGTTAAAAATCTTCCAACAAACAAAAGCCCAGGACCAGGTGGCTTCAGAAGTGAATTCTATCAAACATTTAGAGAAGAGCTTACACCTACCCTTCTCAAACTCTTCCAAAATATAGCAGAGGGAAGAACACTCCCAAACTCATTCTACAAGGCCACCATCACCCTGATACCAAAACCAGACAAAGATGTCACAATGAAAGAAAACTACAGGCCAATATCACTGATGAACATAGATGCAAAAATCCTTTCAGATCTTTTGATCACACAATACCTTGCCTAACTTGTTGGTTCTTTCTGTAGATCAAAGGAGGAGAAATGAATATTAAGTAATTACGGGTGATCAGATCTCTTCCCTAACTTCAGTAATCTCACGAACAAGATAGCATCTAAAGAAAGATGACAAGAAGTTGACAAGCCTGCATACAAGCCTGCACACAGTGGGAGGTGGCAACGACTGACCCTCATCTCCATGATTAACTGAGATTACTTCCCTTTTCCCTTTAAAAGATTTCATGGCCAAGCAGAATCTTGGGATATGGTTTTTGGGGAGCACTGAGTCCGCCGTCTCCCCAGATTGCCAGCATTCTGATTAAAACAACTTTCCTTTCTACCAACATTTGTCCCCTCTTTAGTATTGATGTTTGGAGTGATGAGCAGCTGGACCTGAGTTTGGTAACATCCACACCTGTGCTAAGTGATGGAAGGTTCCTGGAAGACTCTCATAGAATGTGGGGCCTGAGATCCATCCAAAGTCAACTCAAGTTCAAAGCCTTCTGGGGAGCCAGGAATCCTTTGTCAAGAGAATAATTAAGATCCTAATTTACCCATTTCACAAACCTCAGTTTTTTTATTCAATAGTTGTTCAAAATGAGCTTCTAGTTACTCTCACTTTGGGTCAGTGTTCACTTCCATCCCTTGAACCTGACTTGTTGTAGCTGGAGATGCTGAAGGAAAGAGAGATCCCAGGGAGGCAAACAGAAGCTCCTCTGGAGAAGAGCAGAATAGCCCAGAGCGGGGAGTCCTGGCAGGGTTGTGGGGAGAAGGCCCTGGTGGGCAGGACAGTGGGCAGTGCTTGGCTCCAGACCTGGGGGAAGCCTCTCAGGAGGCCTGGAGCCAGGAGACCAGCCCTCAGGGTCCACTGTTGCCACTGAAGGGGTTCCCACTTCCACAGCCAGTTCTGTGTCCCCCTCCTGCTGTGGTTGGGCCACACCTCCACACCTGTGCTAAGTGATAGAAGGATTCTGGAAGACCTGCAGAGAGTGTGGGGCCTGGGATCCATCCAAGGTCAGATCAAGTTCAAAGGTGCAGAGGGGCATCATCTCTGGCACCTAGGCTGCCCCCGCCCCCCGACTTCTGTACCTTGTGTAGTGTTACTCTAAAACACTAGGGGACAAATAGCGTGGTTTCTGCACCTTATCCAAAGTCAATGTGTTAGTGAACATTTTCAATAAAACTGAAAAGAGGAAAAAATAGAAAGACCCACGACATGGCTCCTTATTATGTTGTGGATGCCCATCCCATCCCCAAGTTTCCCATCACCCTTAGGCCTGCTCCTCGGCCGATGGTGCCTCCGGTGTCAGGCAGGGTCATAGTGGATGGGATGCGCCCCTGCCCCAGGGCTGCCTCTAGAACTGTTATTGGCAGCTTTGCGGGCACAAGTTGCATCTCTGTCAAGGCACAAACAGTGGGAGGGCTGCATTGTGCTGAGTCGAAGCAGTGCAGTGAGCGCATTTACTCTGATCCAGGGCCCGTGGTGTACTAGCTTTTGCAGAAAAGTGCGTCCTCCACGGGGATACCCCAGCCTCTGCCAGGGGACACCCAGGCATAGCCAGTCACCCAGCATCAGGCTGGTGCGGTGGTCACTGCAGTCCTGGATTTACTGGGAAGGGCAATGTTGGGAGTCTGCAGTGAAAACAGAGGAGGCAGGTTTGAGGATGCATGGAGCCTCAGGACCCAGTGAGGCTGTAGGTGGGAGGCAGCACCTCCTCAAAAGGTATTACATTGGCTTTTAGGGCAGGTCGCATCAAAATGTCTTGCACTCAAGGGAAGTGAGACATCCTTCCCAGCGACTGTCACCACCTGGGCACCGGGAGGTCTCCAGTGCACAGAGGGGTGTCCATGCTTGGGGCTTGTCAGATGCAGGCTTTGGGAGGTGAGAGGCAATGGGCATGGGTCACGGGAGGCAGTGAAGCATGAATTATGAACAGGATCCTGTGCTCTAGGCCCTGTGAACAAAGACTGTGGCCGCCACTGGAGTTCCACAAGGATTAAGTTGCAACCCACGGCAGTCAGCCACAAACAGCGCCCCCTGAGGGGAATTCAGGATGGGAAAAATAGTATGAAGTAGCCTGTGCTTTGGATACACAGGCCCCTACGTAGTTAAGATGCATATTTAAGGAAGAAATTCAGTGACGCCCAGAATCTCGCATCTTCCCATACACAGAAAAGCACTGAAATCATTAGCTTGAGATGTCTGTTCTTCTGATTAGCAGTCATCAGTTTCCACTTGACTACATGTATTTCCCAGCCAAAAAAAATTCATGTATACATCCCAGCTCCTCCCTTACTTCTTCAGAGCAGTCCCATGGAGCAGTGTGAGGCTGTCCCAGAGGCCACAGTCCTAAGTAAGGTCCCCAAGAAAAACTGAAACTCACTGCTCTCATGCTAGGCATTTTGCTTTTTCCCCCCAGCTGACAGCTCAGATAAAATGTATGTTTCTGTTTGAAATACACATGATCATGCTGAGTTGGGGTTTTGTCTGAAGATGACAGTTAATTTATTTAAAATAACTGCCACTCAGTAGGTGTTTCCTAGATGACAGTTATTATTAGAACTGCTCTCAGGACCCAAATAAGAGAAAATGGCTAAAGTTGATTGGCAAATAATACTCAACTTGATTGAGCATTAAGAGTCTTTGAGATACCACTTCAAATTCATTAGGATGGCTACTACCAAAAACAAAAACAAAACCCAGAAAATAGTAAGTGTTAGATGTGGAGAAATTGAGACCCTGTGCGCTCTTGGTGGGAATGTAAATTGGTGCAGCCAATGTGAACAACAGTATGGAGGTTTCTCAGAAAATTAAACACAGAACTACCATGCTATCCAGCAATTCCACTTCTGGGTATATAACCCAAAGAATTAAAAGCACAGACTCAAACAGGTATTTGTACACCCATGTTACAGCAGCATTATTCACAATAATTAAAAGGTGGAAGCCACCCAAGGCCCATCAATGAACAGACATACAGAATGTGGCTTATACATACAACGTACATGATAGTTAATTTTATGTGTCAACTTGACTGGGCAACAGGATGCCAGGATAGTTGATAAAACATTATTTCCAGGTGTGTCTGTGAGGATGTTTCTGGAAGAGATTGGCATTTGAATCGGCAGACTGAGCAAAAAGATCCGCCCTCACCAATGCTGGTGGGATCATCCAGTCCACTGAGGGACTGAATAGAACAAAAAGTCAGAGAAAGGGTGAATTCACTCTCTCTGCTTGAGCAGGGACATCCATCTTCTCCCGCCCTCGGACATCAGAGCTCCTGATTCTCAGGTCTTGGGGCTCTGGAACTTACACCAGCCACCCCAAATTCTCAGGCCTTGGAACTCGCACAGAATGACACCACCAGCTTTCCTTTTCCGTCAGCAGACTGTGAGACTCCTCAGCCTCCACAACCCCTCGGAGCCAATTCCTGTCATAAATCTCCTCTTAAGTATATGTATCCCATTTCTTCTGTTTCTCTAGAGAACCCTAATACAGTGGAATATTTTTCAAAGTTGAAACTGAAGGAAATTTTGACACGTGCTACAACATGGATGAACCTTGAAGACACTAAGCTGAGTGAAATTAGCTAGTCACAGAAGGACAAGTATATGATTCCACGTATATGAGGTCCCTAGAAGAGTCAAGTTCATAGAGACAGAAAGTAGAATGGTGGTGCCAGGGGCTGGGGGAGGAGGGATGGGGAGTTAGTGTTTAATGGGGACAGAGTTTCTGTTCTGAGATGATGAAAAAGTTCTGGAGATGGATGGTGGTTATGGTTGCACAGCAATGTGAATGTACTTAATGCCACTGAATTGCACAGTTAAAAATGGATAAAATGGTAAATTTTATGTTATGTATATTTTACCATAATAAAAAATATACCAAAGAAAATCAGATGTGTGAGTCATCAGAGTGATTATAAATCTTGAGGAGCTACCTAGGGGGCTTGCTGAACATTTTTCCTGAAACCTTCACAGAGGGAAGAGCTGTCTGACTGCCCCATGTCCCCCACTCCTGAGGTAAATCAATTTTTGAGGGGCTTCCCTGGTGGCGTGGTGGTTAAGAACTAAGCCCATGCGCCACAACTACTGAGCCCACGCTCTAGAGCCTGTGAGCCACAACTACTGAAGCCAGAGTGCCTAGAGCCCGTTCTCTGCAACGAGAAGCCACCGCAATGAGAAGCCTGCGCACCACAATGAAGAGTAACCCCCGCTTGCCACAACTAGAGAAAGCCCACACACAGCTACTAAGACCCAACACAGCCAAAAATAAATAAATAAATAAATAAATACATAAATAAATAAATAATTTTTTAAAAATCAATTTTTGAGTCTACCCAAGGACCTCTGTTCATGGATTAATAAGCCAGAGTACTCAAAGCAGGAGATTTTTAAAAATTTTTTTATTTTATTAAAGTATAGTTGATTTACAGTATTGTGTTAATTTCTGCTGTACAGCAAAATGATTCAGTTATACATATATATATATACTTTCTTTTTCATATTCTTTTCCATTATGGTTTATCAGAGGATATTTAATATAGTTTCCTGTGCTATACAGTAGGATCTTGTTGTTTATCCATTCTATATATGATAGTTTGTATATACTAATCCCCAAATCTCAATCCTTCCCCCCCACCCCCTCCCCACCATGGCAACCACAAGTCTGTTAATTATGTCTGTGAGTCTGTTTCTGTTTTGTAGATAAGTTCATTTGTGTCATATTTTAGATTCCACATATAAGTGATATCATATGGTATTTGTCTTTCTCGGTCTGACTTACTTCACTTAGTATGATAATCTCTACGTCCGTCCATGTTGCTGCAAATGGCATGATTTCATTCTTTTTTATGGCTGAGTAATATTCCATTTTATATATGTACCACATCTTCTTTATTTATTCATCTCTCAATGCACATTTAGGTTGTTTCTGTGTCTTGTCTATTGTGAATAGTGCTTAAAAGCAGGAGGTTTTAAGAAGGCCTCCCTGCCTACCTGAGGCTGGACTCTTTGAAGGTAACCACTTTCAACATTGTTTCTTCCAAACTTCAAATAAAAATGCTTATACTGTTTTCCATTGACTTATTCCTCTAAGCATTATCCATCAGTTTCCTGACAGGAAGTGTGAACTTAGCATCTACAGCACTCCTGCCCCTATTCTTTCAATCTGCTGCCGTTTCTGTTCAATCCCATTTCATTGTTTATGTTCTGTTGTCTACACTGAGCCCAATGTACCCCCGGGGAATCACATTTCCCCTCATATAACTTTTAAAAACATTTTCTTGGAATTAATAATTGCTTATTTTTCACTTGACCTCACTGTCTGTAACTCTATCCTGAATTCATTCTGTCCTATCTGACAGGACAGTCTAATGCCCCTCCATGCTATTTTCCACGCAATCACAAATTGGTGATTTATCAGTTCAGCAGTATGCTGGTTCCAGCTCCTACCAGCTGGGAAAGCTAATGGTTAAATATTCAGGAATTTTGGAAGTTTTGTAAGCCAAGGTGTTGGGAGCTTGACATCAGCATAATGGGAAATTTTACATATAGAAATCTGCAAATGCCACGAGCCAGGGCTTGTTTGTTTGTTTGTTTTGTTTTTTCCAGAGAGCCTGTTTCCCATCACACTGCTCTGTCAGGGCTGTTCTGTTCCCTGGAGGCATCTCTTCCAGCCCCTCTTGGGTCGGCACAGCTGCCCCCTGGCCTTCCCTCACCGCCCCCAGGAATCCCCTCCATTTCTGCCCACATCCTCCACCACTTCCTGGGTCAGATGTCTCTTTCTTTTTCATTTACTCCCTTTTTGGCTGGAATCCTCTCAGTAGCATCCCTTGCAAGGGTGTATGGGTGGTAAATTGTTTGATCCTTCTTCGGTTCTTATTCTCACTCATAATTGATTAATGGTTTGACTGGACATGAAATTCAAGGTTGAAAATAATTTTCCCTTGGAATATGGAAAGCACAGTCCCATTGCTTTCCAACTTTCCATGTTGCTATTTAGAAGTTTGAGGCCATCCTTGTTTCCAGTCTTTTGCACTGACCCCTTTTTTTCTCTCTGGAGATGCTTACATTCTTCCTTTTATAGTTAGGGTGGTAAAGTTTCATCCTGATGTCCCTCGTGTTGGTAATTTTTCTGTACTTCTCTAAGAAACATAATGAACAGTTTCAATCTGAAAACTCATGTCGCTTCCTTTTTTAAATTAATTTTTACAAAAATTTAGATTAAAAATATTTTTTTAATTGAAGTATAGTTGATTTACAATATTGTGTTAGTTTCAGATGTATAGCACAATGATATATATATATATATATATATTCCTTTTCAGATTCTTTTCCCTTATAGGTTATTACAAAATATTGAGTAGAGTTCCCTGTGCTATACAGTATGTCCTTGTTGGTTACCTATTTTATATATAGTAGTGTGTATATGTTAATCACAACCTCCCAATTTATCCCTCCTTTCATCTGTCTTTCCCCTTTGGTAATGGTAAGTCTGTTTTCTATGTCTGTGAGTCTCTTTCTGTTATGTAAATAAGTTCATTTGTATCATTTTTTAAAAAGATTCCACATATAAGCAATACCATATGATATTTGTCTTTCTCTGTCTGATTTACTTCACTTAGTGTGATAATCTCTAGGTCCATCCATGTTGCTGAAAATTATTTCATTCTTTTTTATGGCTGAGTAATATTCCATTATATATATACCACATCTTCTTTATCCATTCATCTGTCGATGGACATTTAGGTTAGATCCATGTCTTGTCTATTGTAAGTAGTGCTACAATAATCATTGGGGTGCATGTATCTTTTTGAATTATGGTTTTCTCTGGATATATGCCCAAGAGTGAGATTGCTGGATCATATGATAGCTCTATTTTTAGTTTTTTTAAGAAATCTCCATACTGTCCTCCAGAGTAACTGCACTAATTTACAGTCCCACCAACAGTGTATGAGGGTTCTCATGTCCCTTCCTTTTGACAAACTTTCTTATCTTATTCTATTGATACTGAAGTTTCTTTCCACCATCTTCTCAGTTCCTGCTTTATGAAACACCTATTGGTCAGGTGTTTTACCTCTGGCATTTATACCCTAGTTTTCTTCTCTTTTCTCTCCTACTTTCATCTTTATCTTTTTAAACCTATAAATACTTTCTAGGATATTTCATTAACTTTACTTACTTATTGGACATTTTAATTTGTTATCACACTCCATTTCTAAATCCACTCTCTTGTTCTTGATTCTTACTTTTAATGATAGTTTGTTATTTTTCATAGATGGACAACATTTCTGGGGATAGTATGCCTTTCTCTCCTTATTTGAGCTCTAGCTTTAATATTAGAGACTTTCTCAAATGTTTGTGATTTTTTTTGGTACATATTTAAAAGTACAGACAGACCTCGGAGATATCATGGGTTTGCTTCAAGACCACTGCAATAAAGCAAGTATCATAATAAAGCAAGTCACATGAATTTTCTGGTTTCCCAGTGCATATAACAGTTACGTTTACACTATACTGTAGTCTATTAAGTGTGCAGTTAGCATTATGTCTTTAAAAATGTACATTAATTTAAAAATACTTTATTGCCAATAGTGTTAACCATCATCTGAGCCTTCAGTGAGTCATAATCTTTTTGCTGGTGGATGGTCTTGCCTTAATGTTGATGGCTGCTGACTGATCAGGGTGGTGGTGATTGCTGAAGGTTGGGTGGCTGTGGCAATTTCTTAAAATAAGACAACACTGGAGTTTGCTGCATAGATTGACTCTTCCTTTCATGAACAATTTCTCTGTAGCTTGTAATGCTGTTTGATAGCATTTTACCCACAGTACAACTTCCTTCAAAATTGGAGTCAATCTTCTCAAACTCTCTCTCTGCTTTATCAACTAGGTTTACTTAATATTCTCAATCCTTTGTTGTCATTTCAATAATTTCACAGCATCTTCAACCAGAAGTAGATTCTATCTCAAGAAACCACTTTCTTTCCTCCTCCATGAAAAGCAACTCCTCATCAATTAAAGTTTCATCATGAGGCTGCAGCAATTCAGTCATATCTTCAGCCTCCACTTCTAATTCTAGTTCTCTTGCTATTTCCACCACATCTGCAGTTACTTCCTCCACTGAAAGCTTGAACCCCTCAAAGTCATCCATGAGATTTGGAATCAACTTCCTCCAAACTTCTGTTAATGTTGATATTTTGACCTCTTTCCAAGAATCACGGATATTCTTAATGGCATCAAGAATGATGAATACTTGCTAGAAGGTTTCCAATCTATTTTGCCCAGATTCACTAAGGAATCACTATCTATGGCAGCTATAGCCTTAGGAAATGTATTTCTTAAATAATAAGACTTGAAAGTTGAAATTACTTTTTGATCCATGAGCTGCAGAATGGATGTTGTGTTAGCAGGCATGAAAACAACATTCATCTCATTGTACATCTCTGCCAGAGCTCTTGGGTGACCAGGTGTATTGTCAATGAGCTGAACTATATTTAAAGGAATTTTTTTTTTTCTGAGTAGTAGGTCTCAACAGTGAGCTTAAAATATTCAGTAAACCATGTTGTAAACAGACGTGCTGTCATCCAGGCTTTGTTGTTCCATTTAGAGAGCACAGGAAGAACAGCTTTACCATAATTCTTAAGGATCCTAGGATTTCTGGAATGGTAAATGAACATTGGCTTCAACTTATTGTCACCAGCTGTGTTAGCCCTTAACAAGGGTCAGCCTGTCCTTTGAAGCTTGGAAGCTAGGCATTGACTTCTCCTCTCTAGCTATGAAAGTTCTAGATGGCATCTTCTTCCAATAGAAGGCTGTTTCATCTACACTGAAAATCTGTTATTTAGTGTAACCACCTTCATGAATTATCTTAGCTTCCTCACCTCTCTCAGCCTTCATAGAATTAGGGTCTTGCTCTGGACTAGGCTTTGACTTAAGGGAATGGAGTGGCTGGTTTGTTCTTCTATCCAGACCACTAATACTTTCTCCATATAAGTGATAAGGCTGTTTGGCTTTCTTATCATTAGTGTGTTCACTAGAACAGCACTATTAATTTCGCTCAAAGAGTTTTCCTTTTCATTCACAACTTGGTTAACAGTTTGGCACAAGAGGCCTAGCTTTCAACATGCCTTCCTCACTAAGCTTAAGCATTTCAAGCTTTTGATTTAAAGTGAGAGATATGCAACTCTTCCTTTCATTTGAACACTTATAGGTCACTGTAGGGTATTAATTGGCCTAATTTCAATATTGTTGTATTGCAGGGAATAGGGAAGCCTGAGGAGAAGGAGAGAGACAAGGAAACAGCTGGTCAGTGAAGCAGTCAGAACACACACATTTATCAATTAAATTCGCTGTCTTATATGGGTGCAATATGAGGTCCCCCAAAACAATTACAATAGTAACATCGAAGATCACTGATCACAGATCACCATAAAAAATATAATTATTTTAAAAAGTTTGAAATACTGCAAGAATTACCAAAAGTGACAGAGATAAGTAATGAGCAAATGCTGTTGGAAAAAATGACGTCAAAGACTTGCTTGATGCAGGGTTGCCACAAACCTTCAATTTGTAAAAAATGCACTCTCTGTGAAACACAAAGAGCAAAGTGAAATAAAATGAGACCTGCCTATAAAGAGCTGAAAACCTAGTTGGAGGCAACAAGGTTCTCCTTCGGCTTCTTGAGCTGAGACCCGATAGTTTCAGAGGGGCCTCCAACTCAGAGACACTGTAGGTCTTCACACCAGGGCTGTTTCATTTCCACAGAAAAGAAGCATCTAGTCTGTGGTCTGAGGGGAGTCTGTCTAGGTAACTCCTTTTCCTGGGCTCCTGCTCCATTCTCTCTCTGGTTCCTCCATGTTTTCTCTTTTTTATGTTCAATCTCTCTCTTTATTGACTCCTCTTCCTCCTGTAAAAGTGCTCACCCCTTTGCTCCCCTCAAGCTTTTGCTTTTTTCTCTTCATTACATTACACTTTTAAAATTTTCCTTTGAGACAGACACTAAGTTTGCAAAGGTGATACAACACAATCCCTGTTCACAGCCCAGCGCAGAAGCCAGAGCCAGGCAATGATTCCAGATGGGGTGGAAACACCCGGTACGGATGGTCAACACAGACCTCCCGAAGCAAGACTAGCTGAGGGAAAAAGGTAGAGGCAGCCTGGAGAGGAGGACATCGAGGAAAACTTTAGAGAGAGATGCTCTGTGAGTTGATTTGGGAGATTAAGGAAGCAGGGAATTTCTGAGGAGTGAGAAGAGTGTGTACAAAGTCCTTTGAAGAAAAATCTCAGCCTTTGGCCATGTCTGCCCCCATCTCCGCACTGAAATTGCTCTTGCAAATATACCAATAACTTCTAATTGTCCAAATGGATGTCTTTTTTATTTTTCGAGCCCGCATCTCCTGTCTCCCCAGAAGTTGGAGCGTTTTCTGAGCCCCACTTCTAAGAGGCCTTATCCCCCTCAGCATCCTGGAGCGTCCTGCCCCTGCCTTCCCTCCTGGTCACCCCTCTCTTTGCCAGCTTGCTTCTGAGCCTTCCCAAACTCTGTACCCTCCTCCTAGGGCTCCCATCCATGGCCAGCACTTCAGCACTCACACAAGATAACTCTACCGATGGCTTGGTGCCTCACCTGTCAGGAGGGGCATGACGTTCTGCAGGCCCCTGGGTACCCCAACCTGTCTCCTCCTGTGAAACTCTGCTCCACTGCTGGCCTCAGTCATGCAATCAGTCACCTTGACTCCCAACCGAGAAAGTTCCACACTTTCCTGGAGGCCTCTCTCTCTCTCAACTCATGGAGCAAGTCTTTAACCAAATTCCATTCATTTTACTCAGGAATGTCTCTTGAATCATCATCACTTCTCCACTTGGCACCATGGTTGATGTGGTAAATTCCTCCCTGTCGGCTGTCACCAGGACCTTCTCCACACCACCAGCAGAATTATCTTTCTGAAACACAAAATGCCGGTGCCTCTTCCCTGCCTAAAAGGGGCATGCCATAGCTCAGAGTCCAAACATTTTATTGTAACCGACCAGCCCTTCCCTATCCCCGTGACATTAGACACATGTGAAGGGTCGGGTAATCTCAGGGTTCCTCCTCCTGGGCATGTGGTGGGACTGCACAACCCACTCCCTGGGAGTCAGGTGTGACTGATCCTGTGACTGTTTTGGGTGATGGAATGTGAGGGAAAGTGGCAGTGTCAGTTCAGAAAAGCAGCCCTCAAGGGCAGCATGCAATGCATGCATCCTTCTCATGTGGTGACCACAGTGCTGTAGATGGAGGCTCTGTTAGCCTGAGAGAGACACTGAGCAGCAGAGCCCACTCCAATGAGATGGATGTTAGTACAAGTGATATACAAATCTCACTATTTTAATCCCCTGCAATCTTTGGGTTGTTGTTACTCAGTGTAGCCCAGCCTGTCCCAACAGACATGTCAAAGAAAAACCAGAGCTGGACAGTAGTTAAAGTGGTAAAACCGGATTTTACTCAAGAACTATTGCAAGAGGGGAAAGGAGACATCAGTACAGAACCAGGGACAATTCTGAATACAGCACAGACTGGTGGGAATTCACAGCCAAGAGCCTGCTGGAGTCAGAGGATGGAGTTACTAAGAGGAAACAGCAGGGTGGTGGGAGATGCTGGTTAAACTGACCTCACAGGATCCTTGCTGAAGGCAGGCCAGACGGAGCAGACATCCTCTGGGGAGGGAGTGAGGAATCTTGTCAGATATCGAGGATGACCAGGTGTCGAGGGTGGGAGATGCTGGTTAAACTGTCCGAGGAGGAATCTTACTAAAATCAGGCTCTTAGGGTCCCCTGCTCAGGGGAGGGCCTAGTTGAAGAAGAGCTCAGAGTTGCCAACTAGAGTTTGGTCAAGAAAGACTCTCTGTCAATAAGCCTTGTTCCCTGCCAGGAACGCTTGTCAGCCTTGCCCTCTTCACCTCCAGCAAAGTCCTCACTCTGAGTGTCTCATCTCCCCTTGAAGTTCCCGTTGACAGCCAGGCCTCCTCATGCTCCCATGGCCCCTTGTGCACACCTCACAGGGCATTTTTCATTCTGAATTGCAATGAACTGCTTTCTGACTGTGTTCTCTTATCAGGAGTAACCCACACAAGAACACTGTTCTTTCACCATCAGCACACGAAGAACTTCCGAGTGCAAGAAGTCTCCCTCATAAACACCATCTTGAAGCCTCTGCTCAAAAGTTTCTGTTCCATCCAATTTTTGCTGACCAACTACTGAAGCCTCCCTGAACTAATCCTGGAAATTTGCAGTCGATCTAAAACTTGCTACCAAGTGAATTGTTTCTACTTCTAAACAAATTCAAAATATAAAAAATCTGGGTTTACATAATGGACCTATTGGGAGGAGGAAACATGATGTACATACAATTATTTTCTTCTCCAAAAGTTCATTCTGGAAGCTTTCTAGGCTACTGTGACACAGCAGCCTGACAGCTTTGTGAGGGAATGGGATATATTCACTCCTTTATGTTACCCGGAAGCTAGCACAGTGCCCAAGGTGGAGTAGGTGCTCAGTTGACATTTCTGAACTGAATTTAGTGAGTAAGAAAAAAGTGCCTATGAAAGTAAAAGTCCTGTGTGTCGCTCCTCCAGAGAGTAAGGTTGTCTTGCAGCAGCTGCATGAGGAGCATGGAGTCCTTGTAAGAATCCTTGTTTAGAGTGTCCAGCTCGGCTATGACATCATTGAAGGTTGTTTGGCTAAGAGGAAGGCCTGTTTGGGCACATTCTGGATGGCCTAGTAGAACATGGAGAAGTTGAGGGCCAAGCCCAGCTGGATGGGGTGTCGGCTGCATATGCTCTTTGTTGATTTCAAAGTCTTCCTTGTAGGCCACCTCTAAAGTTTTGACTACACTATTTTTCTTCTTGCTGGAAGCCACCTCTGCCAGGTAGCGCTAGCAGTCACCCTTCATCTTCAGGTAGAAGAAGTTGCTCTTGTACTGGAAATCACTTCAGTTCTTAATGAGGAACTTGTCCAGCAGAGCCAGCATGTTATCACACACTGCACCAGCTCCTTCTTGATCTTCTTCCAGTTTTGGTTGAAAAGAATGGTGAAGAGAAGCCAGCAAGGCATTTTGAGGACACTGTCAAGGGAAAGGAAACCAATAGATATTATATATTGACTTACTACTAAGAAGAATGAAGATTTACTTCCATTAAATTGGACTACTGCCTAGGTGTCAAAATGCAATCTCCCTTTACCATGAACCTGTGTGCCTCCTGTAATCATGAACATCCCTGAAATGAATGAAAATTGGAAAGCCTCAGCAAAGAAATAGAAACTGTCAACAAAGAAATAGACGATATAAAGAAGAAGTCAATGGAAATTTTAGAGTGGAAAAGTGCAGTAACCAAAATAAAAAAACTCAGTGGATGGACTGAAGAGCAGAATGGATGGGACAGAGGAAGGAATCGGTGAACTAGAGGATAAAACAATAGAAATTACCCAAATTGAATAATAGAGAAAAAAATGACTGGAAAAATATATGAACAAAGTCTGCCTTGGGGACCTGTGGGATGATAATAAAAAATCTAACATTCATATCATCAGGTTCCCAAAAGAGAGAAAACAAGGAGGCCCTGAAAGAGTACTCAAAGAAATAATGGCTGAAAACTTCCTGAATTTGGCAAGAGACAAAAACCCACAGATTCAAGAAACTGAGTGACCCTCAAACAGGATAAATCCAAATAAATCTATGCCAAGACACATCATAATTAAACATCTGAAAATTAAAGACAAAGAAAAATTGAAAGCAGAGAGAAAAGTGACACCTTACCTAAAAAGGAAAAGCAATTCCAATGACAGTGGATTTCTCATCAGAAATCATGGAGGCCAGAGGAATTGGCAAAATATTTTTCCATTTGTGAAAGGAAATAACTATCAATAAGAATCCTCTACTCAGTGAAAATATTTGTCAGTAGTGAAGGGAAAGACATTCTCAGATGAAAGAAAACTAAGGAATCTGTTATCAGCAGACCTTACCTAAAAGAATGGCTAAAGGAAATTCTTTAAACAGAAATCAATAAAACTGAAAACAGAAAAACAATAGACAAAATCATTGAGACAAAGAGCTGGTCCCTTGAAAAGATCAATAAAATTGACACATCTCTAGGAAGACTGACAAAGAAAAAAATTGAGGACACAAATGACCAATGTCAGGAATGAAACAATATCAGTATAGAGGGGGAGGAGGAGGGGGAGGAGGGGAGGAAGGAAGGAAGAAAGGAGGGGAGAAGAGGGGAGGAGCAAGGGCCGGAGTGGGGAGGGGCAGAAGATGATGATGACAAATAATCCACAGCAGAAAACTGAGGGAAAATTGTGAAAAAGCACTGCCCGACCCTGATACACCTTTTAACCCCGACTGCGAGGCCCTCCTTATCTACAGCCCTGCACCGGCCCTGGGAGCCAATGCTCCCACTGTGCAATGATGAAGGGAATAGGCAGGGGCAGTGGGGCAGCTTGGTCCAGGGCTTAGGTCCCGAGTGAGAGCCAGGACAGCCTGACCCAGAGCCGGCACTCTGTGTGCTCCAATGCTTCCTCTGCTCCCAGAGCTGAGCTGTGATTGCCAGGTTCTGGCTTCTACCTAGGGGTTCCAGTCTGCAGTGGAGAGACCACTGTGAAGTCCCATCATGGTGGAAATTGGCTCACCCACACAGCTCTGAGGCAGAAGAAAAGGCTGGTGAGGTGGCCCCTTTAAACGTCCATGCCTGTGACCAAACTCCCAAGGCCGGCCTCCTCCAGCTCCAGCTGGTCCTGGGGTGGGTGGTACACCCTGCTCTAAGCCCAGGGTGGCCCAAGGCCTGCAGTGGTCTGTGGGATCAGGGAGAAGCAAGTTGCCACCCCCAACTTTTATTTTTATTGAGGTATATTTTTCATACGGTAAAATGCACAGATTTTATATACCCAGTTCTTTAATTTTTTATAAAGACATAACCATGTAAGCACTGTAATCAAGATACAGAACGTATCAGTCAGCCCCGTAGGTCTCCACTTGCCCACCTTTATCAGTGATCTGATTTCTGTCACTATAGATTAGTTTTGTCTGTTCTTGAACTCTGGAATCCGACGGTGCTTACTGTTTGGTGTCTAGCTTCTTCTCAATGCAATATTTTGAGGTTTATCCATGTTGTTAATGTGTATCAGTAATTCTATTCTTGTTGCTGACTTGTGTTCCATCACATGACTCTGTCAACACATGTTTATCAGTTCTCTCACTGGTGAATATTTAGGATTTTTCCAGTTCGGAGCTATGATGGATAACCTCACTAGAAATATTCCTGTGCAACTCTTACTGTGAAAGTGTATTTTTATTTCTCTTGGGTCAATACTAAAAGTGACTCTGCTGAGTGATAGAGTGAGTGTATGTTTAAGAAAGCATCAAGAGGTAGGGGCAAGATGGCGGAAGAGTAAGACGCGGAGATCACCTTCCTTCCCACAGATACAGTAGAAATACATCTACACGTGGAACTGCTCCTATAGAACACCCACTGAACGCTGGCAGAAGACGTCAGACCTCCCAAAAGGCAAGAAAATCCCCACGTACTTGGGTAGGGTAAAAGAAAAAAGAAATAACAGAGACAAAAGAATAGGGACGGGACCTGCGCCAGTGGGAGGGAGCCGTGAAGGAGGAAAGGTGTCCACACACTAGGAGCCCCTTTGCGGGCAGAGACTGCGGGTGGCAGAGGGGGGAAGCTTCGGAGCCGCGGAGGAGAGCGCAGCCACAGGGGTGCAGAGGGCAAAGCGGAGAGACTCCCACACAGAGGCTTGGCACCAACCAGCACTCACCAGCCCGAGAGGCTTGTCTGCTCACCCGCCGGGGCGGGCAGGGGCTGGGAGCTGAGGCTCGGGCTTTGTTGCTAGCCGGGAGGGAGTCCGGGAAAAAGTCTGCAGCTGCCGAAGAGGCAAGAGACTTTTTCTTGCCTCTTTGTTTCGTGGCGCGCAAGGAGAGGGGATTCAGAGCGCTGCCTAAACGAAATCCAGAGACGGGTGCGAGCCGCGGCTATCAGCACGGATCCCACAGCAACAGGGGCGCAGAGGGAAAAATGGAGAGATTCCCGCACAGAGGCTCAGCACCGAGCAGCGCTCACCAGCCCGAGAGGCTTGTCTGCTCACCCGCCGGGGCAGGCGGGGCTGGGAGCTGAGGTGCGGGCTTCGGTCGGATCGCAGGGAGAGGACTGGGGTTGGTGGCGTGAACACAGCCTGAAGGGGTTGGGGTGCCGCAGCGAGCCGGGAGGGAGGCGGAGAGGAGGTCTGCAGCCGCCGAAGAGGCAAGAGACTTTTTCTTGCCTCTTTGTTTCGCGGCGCACAAGGAGAGGGGATTCAGAGCGCCGCCTAGATGAACTCCAGAGGCGGGCGCGAGCCGCGGCTAACAGCACAGACCCCAGAGACGGGTGCGAGCCGCGGCCATCAGCGCGGACCCCAGAGACTGGTAGGAAATGCTAAGGCTGCTGCTGCCGCCACCAAGAAGCCTGTGTGCGAGCACAGGTCACTCTCCACACTGCCCCTCCCGGGAGCCAGTGCAGCTCGCCACTGCCAGGCTCCCGTGATCTGGGGACAACTTCCCCGGGAGAACACACGGTGCGCCTCAGGCTGCTGCAACGTCACGACACCTCTGACGCCGAAGGCTCGCCCTGCCTCCTCCGTACCGCTCCCTCTCCCGGCCTGAGTGAGCCAGAGCCCCCGAAGCAGCTGCTCCTTTAACCCCGTTCTGTCTGGGCAGGGAACGGACGCCCTCAGGTGACGTACATGCAGAGGCGGGTCCAAATCCAAAGCTGAACGCTGGGAGCTGTACGAACAAAGAAGAGAAAGGGAAATCTCTCCCAGCAGCCTCAAAAGCAGCGGATTAAAGCTCCACAAACAACTTGATGTGCCTGCATCTGTTGAAAACTTGAATAGACAATGAATCATCCCAAATTCAAAAGCTGTGTGGATGAAAGGCTCTTGGTGCTCCAGCCAGGCATCAGGGCTGTGCCTCTGAGGTGGGAGAGACAACTTCAGGACACTGGTCCACAAGAGACCTACCAGCTCCACGTAATACCAAACAGCAAAAATCTCTCAGAGATCTCCATCTCAACATCAAGACCCAGCTTCACTCAACGACCAGCAAGCTACAGTGCTGGACACCCTATGCCAAACAACTAGCAAGACAGGAACACAGCCCCATCCATTAGCAGGGAGGCTGCCTAAAATCATAAGGCCACAGACACCCCAGAACACACCACCAGACGTGGACGTGCCCACCAGAAAGACAAGATTCAACCTCATCCACCAGAACACAGGCAATAGTCCCCTCCACCAGGAAGCCTACACAACCCACTGAACCAACCTTACCCCCTGGGGACAGATATCAAAAACAACGGGAACTACGAACCTGCAGCCTGTGAAAAGGAGACCCCAAACACAGTAAGATAAGCAAAATGAGACGACAGAAAAACACACAGCAGATGAAGGAGCAGGGTCAAAACACACCAGACCTAACAAATGAAGAGGAAATAGGTAGTCTACCTGAAAAAGAATTCAGAATAATGATAGTAAGGATGATCCAAAATCTTGGAAATAGAATAGACAAAATGCAAGAAACATTTAACAAGGACGTAGAAGAACTAAAGAGGAAACAAGCAACGATGAAAAACACAATAAATGAAATTAAAAATACTCTAGATGGGATCAATAGCAGAATAACTGAGGCAGAAGAAAGGATAAGTGACCTGGAAGATAAAATGGTGGAAATAACTACTGCAGAGCAGGATAAAGAAAAAAGAATGAAAAGAACTGAGGACAGTCTCAGAGACCTCTGGGACAACATTAAACACACCAACATTCGAATTATAGGGGTCCCAGAAGGAGAAGGGAAAAAGAAAGGGACTGAGAAAATATTTGAAGAGATTATAGTTGAAAACTTCCCTAATATGGGAAAGGAAATAGTTAATCAAGTCCAGGAAGCACAGAGAGTCCCATACAGGATAAACCCAAGGAGAAACACGCCAAGACACATATTAATCAAACTGTCAAAAATTAAATATAAAGAAAACATATTAAAAGCAGCAAGGGAAAAACAACAAATAACACACAAGGGAATCCCCATAAGGTTAACAGCTGATCTTTCAGCAGAAACTCTGCAAGCCAGAAGGGAGTGGCAGGATATACTTAAAGTGATGAAGGAGAAAAACCTACAACCAAGATTTCTCTACCCAGCAAGGATCTCATTCAGATGTGATGGAGAAATTAAAACCTTTACAGACAAGCAAAAGCTGAGAGAGTTCAGCACCACCAAACCAGCTTTACAACAAATGCTAAAGGAACTTCTCTAGGCAACAAACACAAGAGAAGGAAAACACCTACAATAACAAACCCAAAACATTTAAGAAAATGGGAATAGGAACATACATATCGATAATTACCTTGAATGTAAATGGATTAAATGCTCCCACCAAAAGACACAGACTGGCTGAATGGATACAAAAACAAGACCCATATATATGCTGTCTACAAGAGACCCACTTCAGACCTAGAGACACACACAGACTGAAAGTGAGGGGATGGAAAAAGATATTCCATGCAAGTGGAAATCAAAAGAAAGCTGGAGTAGCAATTCTCATATCAGACAAAATAGACTTTAAAATAAAGAATATTATAAGAGACAAAGAAGGACACTATATAATGATCAAGGGATCGATCCAAGAGGAAGGTATAACAATTGTAAATATTTATGCACCCAACATAGGAGCACCTCAATATATAAGGCAAATACTAACAGCCATAAAAGGGGAAATCGACAGCAACACAATCATAGTAGGGGACTTTAACACCCCACTTTCACCAATGGACAGATCATCCAAAATGAAAATAAATAAGGAAACACAAGCTTTAAATGATACTTTAAACAAGATGGACTTAATTGATATTTATAGGACATTCCACCCAAAAACAACAGAATACACATTTTTCTCAAGTGCGCATGGAACATTCTCCAGGATAGATCATATCTTGGGTCACAAATCAAGCCTTGGTAAATTTAAGAAAATTGAAATCGTATCAAGTAGCTTTTCCGACCACAACGCTATGAGATTAGATATCAATTACAGGAAAAGATCTGTAAAAAATACAAACACATGGAGGCTACACAATACACTACTTAATAACGAAGTGATCACTGAAGAAATCAAAGGGGAAATCAAAAAATACTTAGAAACAAATGACAATGGAGATACGACAACCCAAAACCTATGGGACGCAGCAAAAGCAGTGCTAAGAGGGAAGTTTATAGCAATACAAGTCTACCTCAAGAAACAGGAAACATCTCGAATAAACAACCTAACCTTGCACCTAAAGCAATTAGAGAAAGAAGAACAAAAAAACCCCAAAGCTAGCAGAAGGAAAGAAATCATAAAGATCAGGTCAGAAATAAATGAAAAAGAAATGAAGGAAACAAGAGCAAAAATCAATAAAACTAAAACCTGGTTCTTTGAGAAGATAAACAAAATTGATAAACCATTAGCCAGACTCATCAAGAGAAAAAGGGAGAAGACTCAAATCAATAGAATTAGAATTGAAAAAGGAGAAGTAACCACTGACACTGCAGAAATACAAAAGATCATGAGAGATTACTACAAGCAACTCTATGCCAATAAAATGGACAACCTGGAAGAAATGGACAGATTCTTAGAAATACACAAACTGCCGAGACTGAACCAGGAAGAAATAGAAAATATGAACAGACCAATCACAAGCACTGAAATTGAAACTGTGATTAAAAACCTTCCAACAAACAAAAGCCCAGGACCAGATGGCTTCACAGGTGAATTCTAGCAAACATTTAGAGAAGAGCTAACACCTATCTTTCTCAAACTCTTCCAAAATATTGCAGAGGGAGGAACACTCCCAAACTCATTCTACGAGGCCACCATCACCCTGATACCAAAACCAGACAAAGATGTCACAAAGAAAGAAAACTACAGGCCAATATCACTGATGAACATAGATGCAAAAATCCTCAACAAAATACTCGCAAACAGAATCCAACAGCACATTAAAAGGATCATACACCATGATCAAGTGGGGTTTATCCCAGGAATGCAAGGATTCTTCAATATACGTAAATCAATCAATGTGATACATCATATTAACAAATTGAAGGAGAAAAACCATATGATCATCTCAATAGATGCAGAGAAATCTTTTGACAAAATTCAACACCCATTTATGATAAAAGCCCTGCAGAAAGTAGGCATAGAGGGAACTTTCCTCAACATAATAAAGGCCATATATGACAAACCCACAGCCAACATTGTCCTCAATGGTGAAAAACTGAAACCATTTCCCCTAAGATCAGGAACAAGACAAGGTTGCCCACTCTCACCACTATTATTCAACATAGTTTTGGAAGTGTTAGCCACAGCAATCAGAGAAGACAAAGAAATAAAAGGAATCCAAATCGGAAAAGAAGAAGTAAAGCTGTCACTGTTTGCAGATGACATGATACTATACATAGAGAATCCTAAAGATGCTACCAGAAAACTCCTAGAGCTAATCAATGAATTTGGTAAAGTAGCAGGATACAAAATTAATGCACAGAAATCTCTTGCATTTCTATACACTAATGACGAAAAATCTGAAAGTGAAATTAAGAAAACACTCCCGTTTACCATTGCAACAAAAAGAATAAAATATCTAGGAATAAACCTACCTAAGGAGACAAAAGACCTGTATGCAGAAAATTATAAGACACTGATGAAAGAAATTAAAGATGATACAAATAGATGGAGAGATATACCATGTTCCTGGATTGGAAGAATCAACATTGTGAAAATGACTCTACTACCCAAAGCAATCTACAGATACAATGCAAGCCCTATCAAACTACCACTGGCATTTTTCACAGAACTAGAACAAAAAATTTCACAATTTGTATGGAAACACAAAAGACCCCGAATAGCCAAAGCAATCTTGAGAACAAAAAATGGAGCTGGGGGAATCAGGCTCCCTGACTTCAGACTATATTACAAAGCTACAGTAATCAAGACAGTTTGGTACTGGCACAAAAACAGAAATATAGATCAATGGAACAGGATAGAAAGCCCAGAGATAAACCCACACACATATGGTCACCTTATCTTTGATAAAGGAGGCAAGCATATACAGTGGAGAAAAGACAGCCTCTTCAATAAGTGGTGCTGGGAAAATTGGAGAGGTACATGTAAAAGTATGAAATTAGAACACTCCCTGACACCATGCACAAAAATAAACTCAAAATGGATTAAAGACCTAAGTGTAAGGCCAGACACTATCAAACTCTTAGAGGAAAACATAGGCAGAACACTCTATGACATACATCACAGCAAGATTCTTTTTGACCCAGCTCCCAGAGAAATGGAAATAAGAACACAAATAAACAAATGGGACCTAATGAAACTTAAAAGCTTTTGCACAGCAAAGGAAACCATAAACAAGACCAAAAGACAACCATCAGAATGAGAGAAAATATTTGCAAATGAAGCAACTGACAAAGGATTAATCTCCAAGATTTACAAGCAGCTCATGCAGCTCAATAACAAAAAAACGAACAACCCAATCCAAAAATGGGCAGAAGACCTAAATAGACATTTCTCCAAAGAAGATATACAGATGGCCTACAGACACATGAAAGAATGCTCAACATCATTAATCATTAGAGAAATGCAAATCAAAACTACAATGAGATATCATCTCACACCGGTCAGAATGGCCATCATCAAAAAATCTAGAAACAATAAATGCTGGAGAGGGTGTGGAGGAAAGGGAACTCTCTTGCACTGTTGGTGGGAATGTAAATTGATACAGCCACTATGGAGAACAGTATGGAGGTTCCTTAAACAACTACAAATAGAACTACCATATGACCCAGCAATCCCACTACTGGGCATATACCCTGAGAAAACCATAGTTCAAAAAGAGTCATGTACCAAAATGTTCATTGCAGCTCTATTTACAATAGCCAGGACATGGAAGCAACCTAAATGTCCATCGACAGATGAATGGATAAAGAAGATGTGGCACATATATACAATGGAATATTACTCAGCCATAAAAAGAAATGAAATGGAGGTATTTGTAATGAGGTGGATGGAGTTAGAGTCTGTCATACAGAGTGAAGTAAGTCAGAAAGAGAAAAACAAATACAGTATGCTAACACATATATACGGAATCTAAGGAAAAAAAAAAAAAAGGCCATGAAGAACCTAGTGGCAAGACGGGAATAAAGACACAGACCTACTAGAGAATGGACTTGAGGATATGAGGAGGGGGTGGGGTGAGATGTGACAGGGTGAGAGAGTGTTATGGACATATATACACTACCAAATGTAAAATAGATAGCTAGTGGGAAGCAGCCGCATAGCACAGGGAGATCAGCTCGGTGCTTTGTGACCACCTAGAGGGGTGGGATGGGGAGGGTGGGAGGGAGGGAGATGCAAGAGGGAAGAGATATGGGAACATATTGTATATGTATAACTGATTAACTTTGTTATAAAGCAGAAGCTAACACACCATTGTAAGGCAATTATACTTCAATAAAGATGTTTAAAAAAAAAAATGCATCAAACTCTTTTCCAAAATGGTTGTAACATTTCACACTCCCACTAGGAGTGTATAAGTTTCCAGGCTGACCCTTGCCAAAGTTTGGAGTTATCAGTATTTTTAATTTTAGACATTCTAGTGGATGTGAAGTGGTGTTTTATGGTGTTTTCATTGACATTTTACTGATATGTATGATAGATCACTTATTTATATCTTCACTGGTCATTCGTTTAGTCTCTTCTGTAAAGTGTTTATTCAAGTCTTTCAGTCAATTTTCAAAAAGGAAATTAAGTTCTTTATCATTGAGTTATAATAGTTCTTTATATATTCTGGATATAAGTTCTTTGTCAAATATGTATTGTAAATATTTTATCTCCATTTGTGTCATGTCTTTTCATTTTCTCAAAAGTATCATTTGATGAGCACCTTTTTTTTTATACCATAAACCCATTTATTTGCACTATTTAATAATAATAGGGAAATTTTTTGATGTTTATTTTTTATTTTTATTTTTTCTTATTAGTCATCCATTTTATACACATCAGTGTATACACGTCAATCCCAATCTCCCAATTCATCATACCACCACTCCCACCCTCTGCCACTTTCTCCCCTTGGTGTCCATACGTTTTTTCTCTACTTTGATTTCTGCTCTGCAAACTGGTTCATCTGTACCATTTTCTAGGTTCCACATATATGCATTAATATGCAATATTTGTTTTTCTCTTTCTGACTTACTTCACTCTGTATGACAGTCTCCAGATGCATCCACATCTACAAATGACCAAATTTCATTCCTTTTTATGGCTGAGTAATATTCCATTGTATATATGTACCACATCTTCTTTATCCATTCTGTCAATGGGCATTTAGATTGCTTCCATGACCTGGCTATTGTAAATAGTGCTGCAATGAACATTGGGGTGCATGTGTCTTTTTGAATTATGGTTTTCTCTGGGTATATGCCCAGTAGTGGGAGTGCTGGTTCATATGGTAATTCTATTTTTAGTTCTTGAAGTAGCCTCCATACTGTTCTCCATAGTGGCTGTATCAATTAACATTCCCACCAACAGTGCAAGAGGGTTCCCTTTTCTCCACACCCTCTCTAGCATTTGTTGTTTGCAGATTTTCTGATGATACCCATTCTAACTGGTGTGAGGTGATACCTCATTGTAGTTTTGATTTGCATTTATCTAATAATCAGTGATGTTGAGCAGCTTTTCATGTGCTTCGTGGCCGTCTGTATATCTTCTTTGGAGAAATGTCTATTTAGGTCTTCTGTCCATTTTTAGATTGGGTTGTTTGTTTTTTTTAATATTGAGCTGCATGAGCTGTTTATATATTTTGGAGATTAATCCTTTCTCCGTTGATTCATTTGTAAATATTTTCTCCCATTCTTAGGATTGTCTTTTCATCTTGTTTATGGTTTCCTTTGTTGTGCAAAAGCTTTGAAGTTTCATTAGGTCCCATTTGTTTATTTTTGTTTTTATTTCCATTACTCTAGGAGGTGGATCAAAAAATATCTTGCTCTGATTTATGTCAAAGGGTGTTCTCCCTATGTTTTCCTCTAAGAGTTTTATAGTGCCCAGCCTTACATTTAGGTCTCTAATCCATTTTGAGTTTATTTTTGTGTATGGTGTTAGGGAGTGTTCTAATTTCATTCTTTTACATGTAGCTGTCCAGTTTTCCCAGCACCACTTATTGAAGAGACTGTCTTTTCTTCATTGTATATCCTTGCCTCCTTTGTCATAGATTAATTGACCATAGGTGCATGGGTTTATCTCTGGGCTTTCTATCCTGTTTCATTGATCTATATTTCTGTTTTTGTGCCAGTACCATATTGTCTTGATTACTGTAGCTTTGTAGTATAGTCTGAAGTCAGGGAGTCTGATTCCTCAAGCTCTGTTTTTTTCCCTCAAGAGTGCTTTGGCTATTTGGGGTCTTTTGTGTCTCCATACAAATTTTAAGATTTTTTTGTTCTAGTTCTGTAAAAAATGCCATTGGTAAATTGATAGGGATTGCATTGAATCTGTAGATTGCTTTGGGTAGTATAGTCATTTTCACAATATTGATTCTTCCAATCCAAGAACATGGTATATCTCTCCATCTGTTGGTATCATCTTTAATTTCTTTCATCAGTGTCTTATAGTTTTCTGCATACAGGTCTTTTGTCTCCCTAGGTAGCTTTATTCCTAGGTATTTTATTCTTTTTGTTGCAATGGTAAATGGGAGTGTTTCCTTAATTTCTCTTTCAGATTTTTCATCATTAGTATATAGGAATGCAAGAGATTTCTGTGCATTAATTTTGTATCCTGCAACTTTACCAAATTCATTCATTACCTCTAGTAGTTTTCTGGTGGCATCTTTAGGATTCTCTATGTATAGTATCATGTCATCTGCAAACAGTGACAGTTTTACTTCTTCTATTCCAATTTGTATTCCTTTTATTTCTTTTTCTTCTCTGATTGCCATGGCTAGGACTTCCAAAACTATGTTGAATAATAGTGGTGAGAGTGAATATCCTTGTCTTGCTCCTGATCTTAGAGGAAAAGCTTTCAGTTTTTCACCATTGACAAAGATGTTTGCTGTGGGTTTGTCATATATAGCCTTTATTATGTTGAAGTAGGTTCCCTCTATGCCCACTTTCTGGAGAGTTTTTATCATAAATGGGTGTTGAATTTTGGCAAAAGCTTTTTCTGCGTCTATTGAGATGATCATATGGTTTTTCTTCTTCAATTTGTTAATATGGTGTATCACATTGATTGATTTGCGTATATTGAAGAATCCTTGCATCTCTGGGATAAATCCCACTTGATCATGGTGTATGATCCTTTTAATGTGTTGTTGGATTCTGTTTGCTAGTATTTTGTTGAGGAGTTTTGCATCTATATTCATCAGTGATATTGGTCTGTAATTTTCCTTTTTGTAGTATCTTTGTCTGGTTTTGGTATCAGGGTGATGGTGGGCTCATAGAATGAGTTTTGCAGTTTTTTGGAAGAGTTTGAGAAGGATGGGTGTTAGCTGTTCTCTAAATGTTTGACAGAATTCACCTTTGAAGCCATCTGGTCCTGGACTTCTGTTTGTTTGAAGATTTTTAATCACAGTTTCAATTTCATTACTTGTGATTGGTCTGTTCATATTTTGTACTTCTTCCTTGTTCAGTCTTGGAAGGTTATATCTTTCTACGAATTTGTCCATTTCTTCCAGGTTTTCCATTTTATTGGCATATAGTTGCTTGTAGTAGTCTCTTGGGATGTTTTGTATTTCTGCCTTGTCTGTTGTAACTTCTCCTTTTTCATTCTAATTTTATTGATTTGAGTCCTCTCCCTCTTTTTCTTGATGAGTCTGGCTAATGGTTTATCAATTTTGTTTATGTTCTCAAAGAACCAGCTTTTAGTTTTATTGATCTTTGCTATTATTTTCTTTGTTTCTATTTCATTTATTTCTTCTCTGATCTTTATGATTTCTTTCCTTCTGCTAACTTTGGGTTTTGTTTGTTCTTCTTTCTCTAGTTCCTTCAGGTGTAAGGTTAGATTATTTATTTGAGATTTTTCTTGTTTCTTGAAGTAGGCTTGTATAGCTATAAACTTCCCTCTTAGAACTGCTTTTGCTGCATCCCATAGGTTTTGGATCGTCGTGTTTTCATTGTCATTTGTCTCTAGGTATTTTTGGATTTCCTCTTTGATTTCTTCATTGATCTCTTGGTTATTTAGTAACATATTGTTTAGCCTCCATGTGCTTGTGTTTTTTACGTTTTTTCCCCTGTAATTGATTTCTAATCTCATAGCGTTATGGTCAGAAAAGATGCTTGATATGATTTCAATTTTCTTAAATTTACTGAGGCTTGATTTGTTACCCCGGATGTGATCTATCCTGGAAAATGTTCCATGCGCACTTTAGAAGAAAGTGTAATCTGCTGTGTTTGAATGGAATGTCCTATAAATATCAATTAAATCTATCTGATCTATTGTGTCATTTAAATCTTGTTTCCTTATTAATTTTCTGTTTGGATTATCAGTCCATTGGTGTAAGTGAGGTGTTAAAGTCCTCCACTATTATTGTGTTACTGTCGATTTCCTCTTTTAGAGCTGTTACCAGTTGCCTTATGTATTGAGGTGTTCCTATGTTAGGTGCATATATATTTATAATTGTTATATCTTCTTCTTGGATTGATCCCTTGATCATTATGTAGTGTCCTTCCTTGTCTCTTGTTACATTCTTTATTTTAATGTCTATTTTATCTGATATGATTATTGTTACTCCAGCTTTCTTTTGATTTCCATTTCCATGGAGTATATTTTTCCATCCCCTCATTTTCAGTCTGTATGTGTCCCTAGGTCTGAAGTGGGTCTCTTGTAGACAACATATATATGGGTCTTGTTCTTGTTCCATTCAACAAGCCTGTGTCTTTTGGTTGGAGTATTTAATCCATTCAGGTTTAAGGTAATTATCGATATGTATGTTCCTATGACCATTTTCTTAATTGTTTTGTGCTTGTTTTTGTAGGTCCTTTTCTTCTCTTGTGTTTCCCACTTAGAGAAGTTCCTTTAGCATTTGTTGTAGAGCTGGTTTGGTGGTGCTGAATTCTCTTAGCTTTTGGATGAGCTAATGACATACATATATTTCCAGCAAGACAGAAGCCATTTGGCATCATATCTACCACAAAATCACTGGCCTAACACAAGAAACATTAGGATTATGTAGACCAGTGCCTTAATTTTACAGATGTCAAAAATCCAGAAATAGCAAAAGTAAAACCATGAAATCAATAGATAGTATTTACTAAGAGTTTATTGTGCTTATAAAAACAGTTCACTGGGAGCTTCCAAATTCAAACTGATATGAAGCTCAGGGCCATGAAGTTACAGGTTGGCTTATAAAGTAAAAATGAGGATTGTTTATTACAATGGGGGTTTCCAGATAGCAGGAGATTGGTTAAAAGTGATTATCTCATACCATTTTTAGGAAGATGACAAGTTTCTTTTAAAATTCTCAGAGCCATTTACCAGAAATAACCTAATTAAGATTTTTGCTTTTGTTCATGAAATATCTAGATTTAGTTTTACTTACATGGCTTAAATGACTTTGTCTGCTCAGAGAATTCTCAAGTCTGCTCTCCATTTTGTATTTAATTTTAACATAAAGGAGAGATTAAAGTTCAGAGAGGTTAAGTGCCTTGTCTGAAGTCACACAGCTTTGCAAATGGTGGAGTCAGGTCTAGACTCAAGAGTTTGGACTCCTGGTTTATTCTGAAAAAAAAAAAAAGAAGGGTGGAAAATAAGAAAACAGAGAAAGAGACAAAAAACCATAAAGCTACATAGTATATGATGAATGGCTAGAAAACTGGTGGGTCAAATAATCTGGAAAAATATGTGTAAAATGAAGTTACCTGAAATGTTCCCTCAGAAGACTGACCACATATAACTGCAGAAATCCATGGGCAAATTCTGAGCAGTCCTGTTCCTGAGCCTCTAAATTGAGCTTTTATTCATATGCTGCATTTATCTTCTGAGGCCTTGCAACGTTTGTCACCTGTGACATTTCTCTAGACTGTGCATGCCATGACACCACATTGCCTGTGACCCCACTGGGCCCTACTCAAGAGCAATCTTGGGCATTTCAGCGATGCATTATGAGAAGGTCTACCCAGTGAAATGTTGAATCATGTCCAAGAGAAAGGGGAGGCTCTCTTCAAGGGCTGGCTTCATTTTGGAACCCACGTGTGCCTGGATCTAGTTCCTGAGAGTGCCAGGCATGAACTAGAAAAACATGTGCTGATGGCAGCTGCACTGCCACTATCGTGGACAGCAGAGCCTATCTGTGGGTTATACAGACACACTTCACGTAGCCCTTCAGTCCTTAGGAAACAAAATCATGTGGGAAAGCTTAATGGCAGAGCACAGAGAAGAGAGGTTTAAGTACTCCTTCATAAAAGTTCCATAGTACCCTCAAGACAATGGTATTAGGAAGTGTGGCCTTTGGGAGGTGATTAGGTCATCAGGGTGGAACCCTCATGAATAGGATTAGTGGCACTATAAGAAGAGATACCAGAGAGCTTGCTCTGCTCTCTGCCCCCCTCCCTGTCCCACCACCATATGAGGACAGTGTAAAAAGGTGGCTGTCTGCAAGCCAGAAAGAGAGCTCTCATCAGGAACTTTCCATGCTGATACCTTGATCTTGGACTTCTAGACTACAAAACTGTGAGGAATAAATTTTTATTGCTTAAACCACCAAGATTATGGCATTTTGTTTTGGAAGCCCAAGCAGACTAAGATACTAGGTCATATCAAATTGGCTTCCAATTTATATCAATACATCCACCAGAAGAATCCATACTTTTTTTAAGAGATATTTTTCAGCGAAAAATATGGTCTTTTTGATAGTGTTCCCATTTTCCCATCTTGATTGGCATTTTTTCTGGTCTGGGGTAGTGGGTCTTCCCTCCCTCACCTGATCCCCATGACAAGGCCTGGAGGACCCCTTGCCTGGTTCTCTCTGGGGTAGCCTCCAGGGAAATCACTGCCAAACCCTGCTGGTCATTACTGACACTTGTTTTATTTGTCTCAGGGGCTCTCACACGATGCCTTTACGAACCCAATAAAAGCAACAATTCCTGTTGCTGGGAAAACACACATATGCACACAGCTTTCATTTAATTTCACGAGATCCACAGCCTTCCCAGCCCTACCCCAACTGAATAAGCTGTATTGAGTTTCGAGGAGAAGCCTGTGTGAGCATTTGGCCCTGACTAAAGCTGGGGCTACATTGCAAAGTAAATGATGAATAATAAGTTCTTATGCACTTTTAACAGAGAAGAAATGATGGCAAGATGCAGAGTGGCAGTAGGTTTCAACAACAGAGCAATCTTTGAAGTATGTTCACTTATTCCATAAAAAGTTACTTCCTAGCTCCATGAACCAGGCACTGTGCCTGGATACAGAGCAGGCTGTGATCAACACAGAAATGGAAGCAAGTGTGTTTCTTTAAGGAGGAGGGCACCAGGAACGCAGCTCCTGGAGGTTCCATCTGCATTGTCTGGCAGTGGGAGAGGTGTTGAGAATAGTGAAGTGTCCTTGCAAGCTAACAAGTTAGCCTGCCACTGTTCATAGAAGCTGAAAGATGACTTCTAGGTCAGAGAAAAAGGACCTCATCACTCATGGCAACTGTTCCCTTTGTCCTCAAAGTCCCATGGGGGTGATGTGATAGGCCCAGGAGGATGCTGCCCACATGGTGGGTCTATATCAGCTGAGGAACTCTGAGCTTAGGAACCTCCCAATCTTATAAGGGGGTTGCTAACAAACTTGCTCAAATTGCATCATTATCCTCTCTTGGTCAGGAAACGAATCTACCCTCTGCCCCAAAGGGAGACACTATCTCTATCTCCCAAAGCTGTTTGTTATACAGACATCTTTGGAGTGATAGCTCAGAACAAAAGGTGATGTAAGATGTGCAGAAATACATGAAAAATTATCTCCTATCAAAAGGGGATGGCATTATGGTTCCCGGACGTAGACAAGGAAACTAGGGTGCAGAGAAGTTAAGCTCTTACACGGGAACACACATTAATGGGCCCTGGACTTGAAGTGGGCCATGAGCCTCCAGAATACAGAGTCTGCCCATTGTAACAGTAAGACTGGGCTGGTTTGGAGTTAAGCGTGGAGGATTTCCCTGGGAGGAGTGGGGTGGTGGGGAGAGAAGGTACTGAGGCAGACAGAGCATGTTCTTAACCATTGCATCAGGAAGTAGGTGGGGTGGTGAGCTGCAGCCGGGACAGTGGAGACAGGGAGATGGGGGGAGGGCAATGGTGGAGGCAGGCGGGAAGCTGGGCCAGCATAGCATGTAGAGGGCTAGACTTGATCTCCTGCACAAAGAGCAGGCAGGGAAAGCTGTGCATACACAGCCCTTCACAAGCAGGTGTTCCATGACAGCCATCTGGATCCTATTCCATCCCAGGAAGGTAAAGGTGGAAAATAAGAGAGGTCAACTTTTTAAAAAAGGTGTTATATTTCAGATCACCTTTGATATATAGGCAAGGAAACACATCTCCTGTCCTGCATCTCTAGTACACAGAGATGAAGGGATCTGAGAGAAACTTCCAGAAACTAGAAGGAACTCTACTAACTAGACAGTATCCCAGAGGGGAGGGGCAACTCATTTGACATCAATTGTCTGCTGCAGATGATGGACACGACTTCTCCTGAGTACCACACTGGTTGAATTAAAGTGATGAATAAACAAGTAAGTCCCCATACAAGATTATTGAAATTGAGGACAGTGAAATCCAGACACTTTTTTTCTAGTGTGGGAAACACAGAGAGAACTTCACAGGAATAAACCCACAAAAGCAGTGGGTTGAGACCAATTCTTGGCTGCAGTCTCAGAAGGTCTCTTTGCTTCCTTCTTTGTCTCTCTTTCTCAGGACCACTGGCCAGTGCAGCCTCAGAGGACTGGGTGACAGGACGAGCTAGGTCCCTGGAGGGGAGACTTGACCAGTGGGTAATGGAGAGGGTGAAGCTCAGGACAGTTCTCCAAAAGCCCACCCCTGCCATGGGTCCATCTCAATGCTTCAAGAGTAGGTCCACTGGCCGAATGGAAGAGGCGCTGAGAACTATAGTGTCTTCATGGTGAAGTGTGGACAGCATGTGGCATCTTCCTTGCTTTACCATCCATAACTTTCCATATGATCATTGCACTCTGGTCCTGGTTTGCAGATCTATTTTCTCTAGGACTTGCATTTGATTGGAAGGAAAAAGCAGGGATGGATAAACATCTCTGTATTCCTTCTTGGGCTGGTGTAGATGAACACATGTGTATCAAGAAAAAGACATTACCCCCGGCTCTCTGGCCTTTTCTGGGTGGGCCTTCTCTCTTCTCTGAAGACCCTTCTTCTCTCCCCAACACCAACAGTCTCGGAAGTCTGCGGCTCTCTTCTCTCTTTGCAAACAACCTCCTAGGAAACATCTTCACTTGAGTCATGAATACTTTGCTGTGGGTACTAGCAGATCTGTGACCTCTCAGAGGTGTTTTCCATTGAAAACCTTATTGCTGATGATGAACTGTGTTGTTCATTGGTAGCTGACATCATCTGGGGAGGGATGGAGAAATGGTTTAGGACAGGAGCCCATTTCCTGAGAGGCACGGTAAAAGAACAAATCCTTTGAGTCCTTGCTTTGCTTCCTGCAAGTGCTGTGATTTTGTGTGTTATTTAACACAGATGTCATGACATATTCCCATCCATAAATCAGAAATAATTATATCTTTACCTGTTCAGGAGGATTATTGTAAGGATGAAATGAAATAATTTGGAGATGGAATGCTTTGTGTGACCCACACAGAAACTGCTACCAAATCCATTCACCTATCAATCTATCTGTCCCTCTTTCTTCTTGTGTGTATGTGTATCCTTTCATCCATCCATCCATCCATCCATCCATCCATCCATCCATCCATCCATCCATCCAACTCTCCGTCTCCCTACTTACCCATCCACTTAGCCCTCACCATCAGGCAGACAGCAGACCCCAGACTGTGGGATGACATATCAGTTGTCCAATGGCATAACCTGCCACCCATGGTCAGAGGAGTTGCTAAAAGTGGGAACAATATGATTAATAAACTGCTTGGCAGGTTTCAAGGAAAAAGCTGCATCAATAGATATCAGAACTGGGATGTTTTAGTGGCTCTGGGGGATTCGCTGATGCACCACTTTTCAGTGTGATCGCTTGTCCACAAATCCAGTTGATTGTGTTTTCTCTAGGTGCCTCCAGGGGGGAAATACAACTGCTGATGTCTTGGTTGAAGAGTTCACTCTCGATTGTGGAAGGAGTAGGAGGTGTATGTGTAGAGGCGAGGGCAACGATTCTGTACCTTATGTTGAATTTGGGAGAACCACTGCCAAAGAGGCCTTAATAGATGACAAATCCACAGGCACATTAAAAACATCACCATATATCACAACTTTTCTGTAATACTTTCAGAATTTATGCTAAAAAAATTAATCCTCCAAGAGAGCACTTATTTAGGAGCAAAGTTGGTTAATTGTCGCCATCCATGTGACTGTGACATTGTTGCAGGGACCAGAAGCCTAGGGCTCTCCTTTCCTTGCTCTTTCTCTGTCCGCACTTCTCCCCTTCCTGTGTGGAGTAAGCTTCTTTTCTGTGCACACCTGGCTCCGGCAGAGCTGTGTGTTGTTCCTTGGATCCAGGTGCTTCTCTCTCACTCTTCTCACAGGAGGGAAAAAGCATTACTTCCAGAGCCCACCTCTTGCCCTATTTCATTTGCTGAACTGTCCTGTGTGATCTTGTGCCCTGTCAAGAGCTCGATCAGAGGGCTTCCGTACTAGGTAAGGTCAGATGCTGCCCTGGAAGCTAGTGATTCTCACTCAGTCTTGATTGCCTGTCACAATCACCTGGGAGCTTAAAAATATCCACCAGCCCAGGTGCCCTGCAAACTCTGGGTGGGGCCTAGTGAGTTCCAGAAGCCCTGTCCTTGTTCAGCTCTTCCATCTTTGCGTTCAGCAAACCCTGGTTTCTGTCAACAAGACAAACATGTCCACCATGAAAACGGGGTCCTATTCATTTTTTTGTCAAGTTAAGCAGAAACCAAAAAATAAAGCTAGTGTATAGAATTTTCTCAAATTTAAAATTCCTCCTGTAAGTTTTCTTAAAACTTCAAGGTCTAATATTGCTTATGTGAATTAAAATATAGCCAAATATATTGTGTCTGATTTAGGCTGCATTATATTTTATTATTTTACATGAAATATAAAAATTCTTCATGATGTTAGGACAGAACCCCATGTGCTTTGTCAGTGGAACACATTTGGAATGATGCTGACACTTGCTTCTGGAATGGGATATTCGTCAATGTCCTCTAAAGAAATAGAGTCAATAGGATGGAGGAGGGATGGGGAGGGAGAGAGAGAAATCTGCAGTGGGCCAGCAGGCTAGAGACTCAGGGAGGGGTTGATACTGCAGCTCAAGTCCAAAGGGCTTCTGAAGGCTAAACTCCTTCTGGTTCAAGGAAGGCCAGCCTGTCCTTTCTTGGGGCTTCAGTTGATTGGATGAGGCCCACCTACATTACAGAGGGTCATCTCCTTTACTCAAAACCTACTGATTTAAATGTTAACCTCATCCAAATAGACATCTTCACAGAAACATCTAGACTGGTGTTTTGACCAAATATCTAGGTATCGTGGCCCAACAAAGTTGACACATAAAATTAACCATCACAGATGGAACATGCATTTACATCATACATTACACACTGAGCAACTGTCTTTGAGGAGGGCAAGAAGCGGGAGGGTGTGGCAAGCTGCCATCTAAGCTGTGGAGCCCATGAGAGATCAGCAGAGCCAGAAAGGTGCTGTGGGGGGGGGGGGTGGGAAAGAAAGGAGGGCTGCAGCGTTGCCTTGGAGGGGTTATTCAGATACACCAAAGGGCTGCCTTCCCACCCACAGAAGGTGGGCTGTGATGTGCCTCCCAGGAGAGTAAAGGCAGCTCCCTCCAGGGAGGGGCCCATCAGCAGGTGTCATCATGCATCCGTGGGTGGTGGTACTGCTATTTTCATCCCCAACTCACAGGTGAAGTTGCTAAAGCTCAAAGTGAACCCACCATCCAGGTGCACACAGGGACCATGTGAGGAGCCAGGACTATGCCCAGGTCTGCCTGCTCCGAAGTCGGAGATGCTTTCCCACTTCACCATTCAGCCTCACTCCACATGACAGTGAAAAGAGCCCTAAGAACTCGAGTTTGACATGATCGAGACCTTGGGGGGAGGAAGTAGCGAGCTGCAGTCTTTTCTCACTCAACACTGGTAGCTCAGCAAAGGAAAGGAAATCTGGCTCTCCAAGCCTGAGACAAAGGCACCCACTTCCATGCTTGTTCAACTTAAGAGGAGGTTCATTTGTCCTTTATTACCTGATAGATTGTGGCCTCAGTGAGAAGCATCTGATTCATCCATACTTGATGACTCCCCATTAATGGAATTTCTCCAGCAATAGTTTCCCTTTCTCACAGAGGTCCATTTCTTGTTCTCCAGGTCTGGTTACCTGATTGCCCTGAGAGAGCACGTGCTTGGAAAGGACACGTGTGGTGGCAGCAAACTGAGGGGAGGCTTCCTGGAGCCTCAGGGAAATGGGAGCTGTGTGTCCCAGGCAGAGCAGCTTCTCTGCAACCCCTAATTGCCAGGGCAAGACCAGGAAATGCCCTTGGCTTTGAAGGGCCAGCCTCTCTTGTGTTTGCTCAGGGGCTCTGTGGAGTTAGCAGGCCTGGTGTTGCCCTTGACACCTACAAACCTGCACAGGGAGAGGGAAATAGTCCACTCAATTTGGCACTTTAAAAGCTGACAAGGTTCTGGGTCAAGATGGCAGAGTGGGAAGATGCAGAGTTTGCATCCTAATTCTTACAACTGGGGCACCTAACAGGCACTGGTGGGGGACTTCGTACACCTAAAGGGATGGGAGGAATCCCCAAGTGACCAGGTAGGACATTGGGGGGAAGAAAGAGGGGAGGAAAAGTGGAGGTGGGACAGGATCAGCACCCCTGGGGGAGGAGAGGGGTTACCATGCTTGAAAGGGCCCACCCACAGAGAGGGATCAGCAGGGATGGGGAGAGACCTTTGGGGGATCAGGGGATCCGAGGGGAATGAGGCTAGTGTCTCCCTTGACCGCTCGAACCCCAGCAAGGCTGCTGGGGTCCCGGGCCTAAATCTCAGCCCTCTGGGGCCCCATTGGTCCATGCTGAGCCTAAGACCCGCCCCCATTCCCCCCCAGGGCCTTTTCCGGATGCGTGGGTCTAGAGCCTAGGCTCTGCCCCCACCCAAACCCCATCCCACCTAAGCCCCACCCCAGCCTAAGCCCAACCCCCCAAGGCCCTTTATGTACTTTTTCTTCATTTCTTTTCTTTGCTGTTGTGGTTCTGTTTTGCCTTGTTGTTGTTCCATTTATATTTTTATTTTTTCTAATATATTTTTGATTTTTCTAATTTAATTTAATTTTATTTTATTTTGTTATTGTTCTGTCTTTCTTTTTTTTTTTTTTTTTGCCACACTATGTGGCTGTGGGATCCTGATTCCCAGGCTGGGGGTCGGCCTGAGCTCCTGTGGTGGGAGCACCAAGTCCAAACCCTGGACTAACAGAGAACCTCAGACCCCAGGGAATATTAATTGGTGTGAGGTCTGCTGGAGGTCCTCATCTTGGCACCAAGATCTGGCTCTACCCAAATGCCTGCAAACTCCATTACTGGATGCCTCAGGCCAAACAACCAGTAAGAGAGGAACACAGCCCCACAAAAAAATATTAGAGGACAAAAAAATATGTTATAGATGAAGGAGCAAGGCAAAACCCCACAAGACCAAATAAATGAAGAGGAAATAGGCAACCTACTTGAAAAAGAATTCAGAATAATGATAGTAAAGATGATCCCAAATCTCAGAAATAGAATGGAGGCAAAGATTGAGAAAATACAAGAAATGTTTAACAAGGACCTAGAAGAACTAAAGAGCAAACAAACAGTGATGAACAACACAGTAACTGAAAGGAAAAATACACTAGAAAGAATCAATAGCAGAATAACTGAGACAGAAGAACGAATAAGTGAGCTGGAAGACAGAATGGTGGAAATAATTGCTGAGGAGCAGAATAAAGAAAAAAGAATGAAAAGGAATGAGGACACTCTCAGAGACATCTGGACAACATTAAATGCACCAATATTTGAATTACAGGGGTCCCAGAAGAAGAAGAGAAAGAGAAAGCATCTGAGAAAATAATTTAAGAGATTATCCTTGAAATCTTCCCTAACCAGGGAAAGCAAATATCCACCCATGTCTGGGAAGCACAGAGTCTCACACAGGATAAACCATAAGAGAAACAAACCAAGACACATGTTAATTAAACTAACAAAAATTTAAGTCAAAGAAAAAAAATTTTAAAGCAGCAAGGGAAAAGCAACAAATAATATACAAGGGAATCCCCATAAGGTTATCAGCTGATTTTTCAGCAGAAACTCTGCAGGCCAGAAAGGAGTGGCAGAATATATTTAAAGGAATGAAAGAGAAAAACCTACAACCAAGATTACTCTATCCAGCAAGGATCTCATTCAGATTCGATGGAGAAATCAAAAGCTTTACAGACAAGCAAAAGCTAAGAGAATTCAGCACCACCAAACCAGCTTTACAGCAAATGCTAAAGGAAATTCTCTAGGAGGGAAACACAAGAGAAGAAAAAGACCCACAAAAACAAACCCAAAACAATTAAGAAGATGATAATAGGAACATACTTATCGATAATTACCTTGAATGTAAATGGATTAAATGTTCCACCCAACGACACAGACTGGCTGATAGATGCAAAAACAAGGTCCATATATATGCTGTCTACAAGAGACTCACTTCAGACCTGGGGACACATACAGCCTGAAAGTGAGGGGATGGAAAAAGATATACCATGCAAATGGAACTCAAAAGAGCGCTGGAGTAGCAATTCTCATATCAGACAAAATAGACTTTAAAATAAAGACTGTTACAAGAGATAAGAAAGGACACTACATAATGATCAAGGGATCAATCCAAGAAGAAGATATAACAATTATAAATACTTATGCATCCAACATAGGAGCACCTCAATACATAAGGCAAATGCTAACAGCCATAAAAGGGAAATCAACAGTAACACAATAATAGTGGGGGACTTTAACACCCCACTTACACCAATGGACAGATCATCCAGACAAAATAAATAAAGAAACACAGCTTGAAATGACACAATAGACCAGATAGATTTAATTGATATTTATAGGACATTCCACCCGAAAGCAGAAGAATACACTTTCTTCTCAAGTGCACACAGAACATTCTCCAGGATAGATCACATCTTGGGTCACAAATCAAGCCTCAGAAAATTTAAGAAAATTGAAATCATATCAAGCATCTTTTTGGACCACTAAGCTCTGAGATTAGAAATCAATTACAGGGAAAAAACTGTAAAAAACACAAACACATAGAGGCTAAACAGTATGCTACTAAATAACCAAGAGATCAGTGAAGAAATCAAAGAGGGAATTTAAAAATGCATAGAAACAAATGACAATGAAAACACAACAACCCAAAACTTATGGGATGCAGCGAAAGCAGATTTAATAGGGAAGTTTAAAGCAATTAAAGCTCACCTCAGGAAATAAGAAAAATCTCAAATAAACAACCTAACCTTACAGCTAAAGCAACTAAAGAAAGAAGAGGAAAAACAACAAAAAAACCCCAAAGTTAGTAGAAGAAAAGAAATCATAAAGATCAGAGAAGAAATAAATGAAATAGAAATGAAGAAAAAAATAGTAAAGATCAATAAAACTAAACGTTAGTTCTTTGAGAAGATAAACAAAATTGATAAACCTTTAGCCAGACTCATGAAGAAAAAAAAAAGGGAGAGGATTCAAATCAATAAAATTAGAAATGCAAAAGGAGAAATTACAACTGACACCACAGAAATACAAAGGAACATAAGAGACTACTACAAGAAACTATATGCCAATAAAATGGACAATCTGGAAGAAATGGACAAATTCTTGAAAGGTACAACTTTGGAAGACTAAACCAGGAAGAATTAGAAAATATAAACAGACCACTCACAAGTAATGTACTGAAACTGTAATTAAAAATCTTCCAGCAAATAAAAGTCCCGGACCAGATGACTTCACAGGTGAATTCTATCTAACATTTAGAGACGAGCTAACACCTATCCTTCTCAAACTCTTCCAAAAAATTGCAGAGGGAGGAACATTCCCAAACTTGTTCTATGAGGCCACCATCACCCAGATACCAAAACCAGACAAAGATATCACAAAAAAAGAGAAAATTACAGACAAATATCACTGATGAACATAGACGCAAAGATCCTCAACACATTCTAACAAACAGAATCCAACAACACATTAAAAGTATCATACACCATGATCAAGTGGAACTTGTCCCAGGGATGCAAGGATTCTTCAATATATGCAGATCAATCAATGTGATACACCATATTAACAAATTAAAGAATAAAAACCATATGATCATCTCAATAGATGCAGAAAAAGCTTTTGACAAAATTAAACACCCATTTATGATAAAAGCTCTCCAGAAAGTGGGCATAGAGGGAACCTACCTCAACATAATAAAGGCCATATATGACAAACCCACAGCAAACATCATTCTCAATGGTGAAAAACTGAAAGCATTTTCTCTAAGATCAGGAGCAAGACAAGGATGTCCACTCTCGCCACTATTATTCAACATAGCTTTGGAAGTCCTAGCCATGGCAATCAGAGGACAAAAAGAAATAAAAGTAATACAAATTGGAAAAGAAGAAGTAAAACTGTCACTGTTGGCAGATGACATGATACTATATGTCGAGAATCCTAAGGATGCTACCAGAAAACTACTAGAGCTAATCAATGAATTTGGTAAAGTAGCAGGATACAAAATGAATGCAGAGAAATCTCTTGCATTCCTATACACTAAGGATGAAAAATATGAAAAAGAAATTAAGGAAACACTCCCATTTACCATTGCAACAAAAACAATAAAATATCTAGTAATAAACCTACCTAAGGAGGCAAAATACCTGTACTCAGAAAACTATAAAATGCTGATGAAAGAAATCAAAGATGACATAAACAGTTGGAGAGATATACTAAGTTCATGGATTGGAAGAATCAACATTGTGAAAATGACTATACTACCCAAAGCAATCTATATATTCAATGCAATCTCTATCAAATTACCAATGGCATTTTTCACAGAACTAGAATAAACAATTTTACAATTTGTATGGAAACACAGAAGACCCTGAATAGGCAAAGCAATCTGGAGAAAGAAAAACTGAGCTGGAGGAATCAGACTTCCTGACTTCAGACTATACTACAAAGCTACAGTAATCAAGACAGTATGGTACTGACACAAAAACAGAAATATAGATCAATGGAACCGGATAGAAAGGCCAGAGATAAACCCATGCACATATGGTCACCTTATCTTTGATAAAGGAGGCAAGAATATACAGTGGAGAAAAGACAGCCTCTTCAATAAGTGGTGCTGGGAAAACTGGACAGCTACATGTAAAAGAATGAAATTAGAACACTCCCTAACACCATACACAAAAATAAACTCAAAATGTATTAAAGACCTAAATATAAGACCAGACACTATAAAACTCTTAAAGGAAAACACAGGGAAAACACACTTTGACATAAATCACAGCAAGATCTTTTTTGACCCACCTCCTAGAGTAATGAAAATAAAATAAAAAATAAACAAATGGGACCTAATGAAACTGAAAAGCTTTTGCACAGCAAAGGAAACTATGAACAAGATGAAACGACAACTCCAAAAATGGGAGAAAATATTTGCAAATGAAGCAACTGACAGAGGATTAATCTCCAAAATACACAAACAGCTCATGCAGCTTAATATCAAAAAAACAAACAATCTAATCAAAAAATGGGTGGAAGACAAAAATAGATATTTCTCCAAAGAAGACATACAGATGGCCAAGAGGCACATGAAAAGATGCTCAACATCACTAATTATTAGAGAAACGCAAATCAAAACTACAATGAGGTATCACCTCACACCGGTCAGAATGGCCATCATGAAAAAAATCTACAAACTATAAATGTTGGAGAGGGTGTGGAGAAAAGGGAATCCTCTTGCACTGTTGGTGGGAATGTAAATTGATACAGCCACTATGGAGAACAGTATGGATGTTCATTAAAAAACTAAAAATAGAACTACCATATGACCCAGCAATCCCACTACTGGGCATACACCCTGAGAAAACCATAATTCAAAAAGACATTTGTACCCCAATGTTCATTGCAGCACTATTTACAATAGCCAGGACATGGAAACAACCTAAATGTCCATTGAAAGATGAATGGATAAAGAAGATGTGGTACATATATACAATGGAATATTACTGAGCCATAAATAAGAATGAAATTGGGTCATTTGTAGAGATGTGGATCGACCTAGAAAAACAAATATCGTATATTAATGCATATATGTGAAATCTAGAAAGATGGTACAGATGAACTGGTTTGCAGGGCAGAAATAGAGACACAGATGTAGAGAACAAACATATGGACACCAAGGGGGGAAAGCGGTGGGGGCGGTGGGGAGATGAATTGGGAGATTGGGATTGAAATATATACACTAATACGTATAAAATTGGAAACTAATAAGAACCTGCTGTATAAAAAATAAGTAAAATTAAATTTTTTAAAAATCAAGAAAAAACAAGGAATGAAGTTGGGTCCTTGTAGAGATGTGGATGCATCTAGAGTCTGTCACACAGAGTGAAGCAAGTCAGAAAGAGAAAAACAAACATCATATATGTTACGCATATAGGTGGAATCTAGAAAAAATGGTACAGATGAACCAATTTGCAGGGCAGGAATAGAGACACAGACACAGAGAATGGACATGTGGACACAGGGGAGGAAAGGGGAGGGTGAGACAAATTGGGAGATTAGGACTGACTTACATACACTATCATGTGTAAAATAGATAGCTAATGGGAACCTGCTGTATAGCACAGGGAGCTCAGATCGGTGCTCTGTGATGTCATAGATGGGCGGGATGGGGGGAAGATGGAGTGGGAGGGAGGTCCAAGAGGGAGGGAATATATGTATACATATAGCTGATTTACTTCATTGTACAGCAGAAACTAACACAACATTGTAAAGCAACTATACTCCAATTAAAAAAAAAGAAAACTCCTGACTTTGGCTGCCCCAGGGATTTGGATGTAATTGGGAGGGAGGGGGTGCAGCCTCGTCAGTGGGGTTCTAGGTGCAGCCCACTTTGAAGAGTGCTGATCTGCACCAGGGGCTGTCGCATGGTGCATCCCATGGACTGCAGCATCACACTGCCAAGAGCTTGTCAGCCACACAGAACCCCACGTCCACCCAAACCCGCTGAATCAGTACCTGCATTTCCACAGGTGATGAGTTTGCATGTGGAGTTTGAGAAATGCAGCTCTAACGTGGAGCAATCCTGTTGCTTCTCCAGAAACAGGCGGTAATGAAGTGGAGCTCAAATCAGGTGCACAAGTAGATTTCAGAAAGTCAGGGAGCACAGCAACACAACCAAGCCTCTTCCCTCCTCTGCCTGTGCCCTGGAGCCTCAATCTTGCAGCCAGCCTCCTCCTGCCATGGGGAGAGCCACGGCCCAGGGATGGGGACTGTGACACCCGCAGGTGCTCAGGCAGAGTCTGGGACAGACACAAGCTCCGGGATGCCCCCAACAGCCCCATCCTCTCCTTCAGCCCTTCCCGTGCTTTGGGTGTAGGAAACATTTTCATTAATTTTTAAACTGTCCTACATATTAAATACATATTTCTAAATATGCTGACATAACTCACCTCTGCAATCATTATCCAGATGTGATGATTAAATGACCACTGCAGTGGTGCTTCAAACAGGGGTGTTCTTAGAGGGCTTAGGTGAAGATAAGAGGGAAAGGTGGGGTCAGGAACGGCTGTTGGCTTGTGTTGTATTGTGATTTTGTTGGTTTAGGAGGTGACACTGGTGGAGAAGAGGGTTATACACTGGCTGCAGGTGTGTGATCCTGGGGCCGGCTGGGCACCCACTCCGCTGGGCCTCAGCTCTGAGGGGCGACACTGAGCTGACCCTGCCCTAGCCTCCTCCCTGCCCTGAGGCTGTGAGTCTGCCTTACTGAAACCACTAGAAGGAGAACCAGGGGTTCTCAGAGCAGCCAGCGTTGGGGCAGCACTGGCTGCTGGCCATGATGTCTGCAGCCCTGTGGACAGGATGGCAGTTCAGTCCCCAAAGGCCATGGTCCTGCTGGGAACTGTTCTCAGGCAGAGGACAGGACCTGTGGCTCTGTGAGCCTGAAGCTCAGCCCCTCTCAGGGGACAAGTTATCCTGAAGGAGGACAAACAGGACTTTCAAAAAGGAGGGCAATACTCCAAGGACCCCACAACCACACTTGCTTTCTAGTCCAGGAACACCGGACTAGGTTCACAGGAAAGAGGCAGCAAGTACCTTTCCCCACGGTCCTGTGGTCTGGTTGATGGGATGAGGCCATTCAGGGACTCAGGACTCAGCTGCAGATGCCAGCCTCCCCAGGCAGCACTGCTGCTCTCAGTCAAACACAGGAGACCAGGAGGCCTGCCCACATCCAGTGAGGGGCTCAGAGGCCAAGAAGGATGTGCAGGAAGAAAGGCTATCAGCCCTGGGATCTGTCTCCACCCTCCTCGTGGCCACCTTCTAGGATGCAGGCCGTTTGTGGGAGACTCAACCCCACCCACCTGTGGGAGGAGAATGCAGGCTTTCTGGATCTCCAAAGAAAAAAAATAAAAGCATGTTTTAGTATACCCACTGTCTTGGCCATGCCCTGTCTTACACCCACACACAACCACATGGCCACATGTGCTCACCCACGCCCACACTTACACACTCACCACGAATCACCCAGATCACTACCTTGAGAAATCATGTGTCATCCCATCCACACACACTTCCTGAGGCCCCCTGTGGCAGCCAGACAGTGAGCGGCACTCTTGGAAGAAGGCAAAGACAATGGCTCAGGTCTCCAGGGGTCCTGCACTCACCCTGTATCAGACCATGGAACCTGGGTCCCTTGTGCATGGAAGCTGAGGGCTCTGGTTAAGGGAGGGGTCCTGGCCCTAAAGGGCTCCCAGCTTGGCCATAGCAGCTCAGCTGCCTTAATTGACACAAGCTGACAGAGAGAGAGAGAGAGAGAGAATGCAGAGCAAGACCCTTCAGCCATCTAGAAGCTCCCTCAGGCCCTGCTCAGAGAGAGGGTGCTGAGTGCTGGGACAGAGCTGGGCTGGGCTGCTTCCTGGGGGGTCCCAGTACTCAGCTTTGAAAAAAGTGACTCTTGGGTCAGGTTCAGTGGTGGACAAATTCTGAAACCAGCAGACACTCAACTCCCCTGGCTCTTCAAGGGGGGCACGGGGTGTACTCATCAGGAATGTAAAAGATAAATACCTGTCAGATTCCTATTGCAAAAACAAACAAATAAAATCCATGCAACTTCTTTGCTAGAGTCAGTCTCCCTGGATGACTCACGGGAGGCCCAACTACAAAGTCACAAACACGAAAATGTGGGAGCAGCCAGAACTGTGAGCAATCAGACTCCTGTCCCTTTCACAGGCTCCCCTGAAGTCCCTCCCTTGGGCAGCCCTGCCCTCCAAACCATTCTTCTCAGCTTGACACTTAAAATGTAGATTTAGGGAAATTCTTGGTCGCTTAAAAAAATCTCCTGCTCCCTTTTTGGTTGACCCCAAATGGAAAACCTATCAGACATATCAAGGGCACCAGTGTGACCACACAGTCTGCTGCCCCATTGGTTCTCTGCGTGATCGTGGACATATAGCTTGTCCTGCTCCTGGACTGCAAAGCTCATGCTTCCCCTCCAGGCCCCCGCCCAGTGTGTGCGCTCATGTGAAGCAGGGGCTCATAGAATGCTCCCAGGTGATGAGCATCAACACAGCAGATATGCTGCTCTGCATTTTTCCAACAGAGCTGCCCTTTAATCAGGATCTCACTATTGGCCCAGTTTAGAATTTTTCTAAAAGGAGTTTTGCCCTCATGGAAACTCAGAAATTTAGGTTTTACCTATTCTTGAGTTTTTGAGCTAAAAAGAAAAAAAAAATCAAGGAAGGATATTGTCTTTTGCATTGGAGAACCAAGCACCGTTACATCGACACTATTATGGACCAGAAAAGCTAAAATAAGCTCACTGCAAACCTTCTAATCTATTTATAAGGCCCTCCCTGCCTGCCTGGTTGTCACTTCCTATTATTACAAAGTTATCTTTGGTCTCAGTTTGTATAATACCAAGAACTGCCCACCCACAGTTATTGAGTTCTTGATATTGTCCCAGCGGTGACTTTTATGAACTGTGCTGAGGGATTCAGCCTTCCAAAGGAGTGCAGATTTAAAAGGAACTGGAGACACAAAGGGAGGGTGACATCACAGGCCTTTCCTTTGTTCAGAGCTGCCCCCATTCCCTGCCCACCTGGAGGGAAGGCTCTGTCTCCACTCCGGGTCCCCTTTCTCTCATCCCTCCCGCCAGCCTCAGTGCTGTGAGGCCAGTCCTGGTGGGTTTTTACAAAGGAGGAAAAGAGGTCCCAAGTGCAACCCTGGCTTATTTCCCCTGAAACAGACAAGGCCTGGGGAGAAGCCCCTGGCCTCACCGTTATCTCCACGCCCCTCCCTTCAGTTGACAGGCAGAGTGCCAAGGCCAAAACTGCCCCCAGGGTCCTGGAGGTCACACCCGGTCAGGTGGTCTCCTCTTTTCCTGCCACCTGACTGGTGAGTCCCCTCTGAGTCTGAGCCGTCTGAGCTGAGGACTTCAGGCCACGCATGGCCCATGGGTCAGTGTCTCCATCACCTCTGGCCTCCATTCCCCCATCCATATTTTCTCTCCCTTCCTGTTCACAGAGTCCTAGTTTTCTTCTGATATTTTATGGAAAGTCTTATACTTTTACATTTTGCATTTAATAAGGTTTTTTTTCCCCTCTTTTCAGTAGCACTATTTAATTTTATCATCACAGAAACATCATCTGTGCGGTAACATGAAAGCAGGGACCCTTACCCCCATTTCACAGACTGGGGCACCTAAAACCAGCAAAGAAGGTAAACATACTAAGTCCACACAGTGAGGAATAGCCTGGGCTCTTTCTTCTAAATCAGGGAAGGAACTATGGGCTGCAGATCTCAGGAGCCCCAGAGTTTCAGGGGACTTCACACTGGTGACAGTCCCTCCTCAGCTTGCACTGCTGTTGTCATGAACATAATGCCCATTCACTCTGAATTCATAGTAGCTTGCTTGTTTTATATTTTCTCAATTGGCAGATAATGAAAGAACAATCACCATCTAGAGGAAGTGTACAAAATTTTTTCTCTTTTCATTCAAAAGCCCTCCTTATAATGGGTTAAGAATCGCAGAGAAGGGCCAGACACCATCACCATTTCCCAAAGTGGGGTGGACATTCTGCTTCTGGTGCACAAGATAATTTTCAGGGCTACACCGACATTTTTTATTTAAATGTGTTAGCCTCCCTTTGTGACAGTAGCATTAAATATTTTTTGGAGAATATTCAAGTAGAAAAGTATTGATAGGTTGATGTAAAGAAAAGGCTTGTAGGTAACTGGCTCATTGGTTCTGGGGACTTGCTAATTGCAGGAGTGAAGGATATTTGTCCAACCCGACACTGTACTGAGCTAGGCAGTCAGGATATTGAAAAGAGAATCACTGGTGAAATGAATCCATTACCAACCATCAGGAGTGAGGTTTCCTATGCCCAGGTATCCGTGTGAGGTGAGGACAACCGTCAGGGGGCTGAGAAGTTCCCTGCCCTGTAATTCTTGCAGCCTTTCCAAGAAGGCCCCCATGAGGACAATGCAGCAAAGAGAAGCCCTGGGACAGTTCTGCCAATTATTCCTCTCCCCGCAGGGATGCCTGCCCTGTGCCCTGGGATCCCCCTGCTCCCACAGGCCAGAACTGGCTCAGGGCCTGCAAGCCCCTGGGGCTGCCTTCCCCAGTGGTCACAAGCTGCTCACCCCCACATCCCCACGTGAGGACCACATCAAGGGAAAAGTTCTCTTTCTCCTCAAGGACATGCCATTTTCACCATTATCAGGCTTCAAAATCCAAAATTCATTCTCGGAGTTTTGATCACTGTAGGAGACTCATTTTTCCATACATTGGAAGAGTTGTAGTCTTCTGAGTGATTCAAAGTTTGAATGCAGATCTCCAACAGTGGTTCCAGTGGATTTCATTCATGTGGACAACTTGATGCTGCTTGGGCCAGAGGAAGGATTAAAGCAGACAGAAACAATAAAAGCAGCTCTGCCTGTACAGCCCCACAGATGTCGGCCTGCACAGGTGCAGGTGCAAAGAGTTACAAAGGTCCAGCCCAAAGTAGAAGAGCTGGAAGGACCAACCTGGCAAAAACCTGTGCCCTGTGGTTACAGAGCACAGCCCAGAGGAGCAGCAAGTGGTCCGGGTGAGGAGATGCACAAAAGCCCCAACAGAAGATTCTTTTGCTGCCGGCTGGGTTTCCAGGTGGACTGTGGAAGGCTTGCAGGTTGAAAAAAGAGGCTTGTTTTAAAAAACTTCTTCCTTTCTTGTTTTGTAAGAATAAAAATATGAGGTACAGCTTTGTTATGAGTTGAATTGCTCACCCCCCCACTCTCCAATTTATGTATTGAAGTCCTACTGCCAGTACCTGAGAATCAAGTCTACAGTGACCCAGGGTGATTAGTGAACATGAGGTCATACTTGAGTAGAGTGGGCCCCTCACCCAATATGACTGTTGACCTTATGAAAAGAGTGCCATGTGAAGAGAAAGAGACAATGCACACAAAGGGAAGATGATGGAGAGAGACACAGGGAGAAGGCAGCCATGGGCAAGCCAAGGTTTCAGAAGGAACCAGCCCTGCCCACGCCTTGATCTTAGACTCCCAGCCTCCAGAACTGTGAGACAATATCTTTCTGTTGTTTAAGTCTCCACATCCGTGCTACTTTGTTATGGCAGCTCCTAGGCAACAAATATATGCTCCATGTAAATTCTTTATGCTACACATGAAGAAAAAATTTTTTAAATTTAAAACAGAAAACAAGTACAATAAAAAAATTTGCCTTTCCCACAGTGACCTAGGATCCATTTCTATCATATAATCTAAAATTAAAATAAATTTCATTCCAAAACACCTCTTGATTGAGAAGCTTTATTCTGGTAGATGCTGTGAAAAAATGGATTAGACATAGCCTCTCTTTCGAGAGTTTATTCAGGTATAATTGGCGTACAATAAGCCTCACACATATAAAGTATACAATTTATAAGCTGTGAAAGATTCAGCACAACCAGGACAGTGAACAGATCCATCTTTTCCAGAAGTTTCTTCTATTGCCTCTGTAATCCTATTCCTGTCCCCTTCCTTCCTTCTCTCTCCACCCCTCCATCCCCAGGAAACCAGTGATCTGCTTTCTATCTTTGCTAAAATTTTACATAAATGGAATCACAGCACGTCATTTTAAAAAATTTGCTTTGCTTCTTTCAGCATAATTATCTTGAGATGTTTTTCTCCCATGTGGTTGCATGTATCAGTAATTTATTCCTGTTTATTGCTGAGTAGTAGTCTATTGTGTGGCTATGACTGTGTTTATTCATTCACTTCTTGATGGGCATTTGGATTGTTTCCAGCTTTCAGTTATTACAAATGTGCTGCTGTGAACATTTGTGTGTAAGTCTTTGCGGGGACATACGCTTTCTTTTCTCTTGGGTAAATACCTAAGAGTGGAATGGCTGGATCATATGGTAGGCGTATGTTTAACTTTTTAGGAGATTGCCAGATGGCTTTCCAAAGCCCTATACCCTGTTATGCGCCTAACAGAGGTGCATGAGTGTTCCAGTTGCTCCACACCCTCGCCCATTCGTGCAGGGTCAGCCTTTTTTACCTACTCTGTTCTCATACGTGTGCAGTGGTGTCTCACTACATGGCCTGGAGGCTTTGGCGTGAGCCATGCCCTGGAACCTTGTAACACAGAGACCCTGTGGAACCAAGGTCACAGGGTAAATGACTGACATGCCTTTGCTAACTCATGAGGGAATAATGAAGATGGTGCTAAAAAATCTGATTAGCCATTTGATTCCTTTCCTTCTGACACACAAAATAAATTCCAGGTGGATTAGACGTGCATTTAAAAAACATCTCAGGATAAACAACAAGGTCCTACTGTATAGCACAAGGAACTATATTCAATATCTTGTGACAAACCATAATGGAAAAGAATATGAAAAAGAATATAATATATATATATATAAAAAACTGAGTCGGGGCTTCCCTGGTGGTGCAGTGGTTGAGAATCTGCCTGCCGGTACAGGGGACACGGGTTTGAGCCTTGGTCTGGGAGGATCCCACATGCCACAGAGCGACTGGGCCCATGAGCCACAGCTGCTGAGCCTGCACGTCTGGATCCTGTGCTCCGCAACAAGTGAGGCCGCGATAGTGAAAGGCCCACGCACCGCGATGAAGAGTGGCCCCCGCTTGCCGCAACTGGGGAAAGCCCTCGCACCAAACGAAGACCCAACACAGCCAAAAATAAATAAATAAATAAATTAAAAATCCTTCCCTAAAAAAAAAAAAAAAAAAAAACTGAGTCACTTTGCTATATAGCAGAAATTAACACATTGTAAATCAACTATACTTCAATACAATTTTTTAAAACTTAAAAAAAAAATCTCAGGTAAAAAGTACTATTGTTTGTTTCATAGCAAAAATACATGAATGCATAAAGAGAACCTAACTAAATATGCAAATGTGTGATGCTGCAATCCACACTACCTGCTCCAGCTGCTCCCAGGCTCCTCCCGCCTCCCCTCTAGGCCTAAGGCATGAGCCGGACTCCAGTCACGCAGGGCTGCTGACCATCCCTGGGGACACTGAGCCCTTCCACACATCAGCAGCTTTGCCCATGTGTCTCTGCCAAGAAATGCTTCCCCCTATTATCCACTAGGCAAACTCCTCCTCACTCTGTAGGACCCACAGTGAATAGATACCTCGTCCCTGTGAACCAGCAGCTGCCTGCACAGTTGGACCCTCCCACCTATGTGTTCTTACAGCACCTGTCATGTCGCTTGAAATGAGCAGGTTACAGGTTGGCCTCCATGCACCTGTGAGTCCCTCTTGGGTGAGGACTTTGTGCTTGGGGGACTGTGTTTCCAGTACCCAGCAGAGAGCAGGTACCAAGCAGTGTGTGCCTAGTGAAAGGAGTAAGCATGTGCATCTGTTTAAAACATACACGACGTTGCAGTGGGTAGTCATCCAACTCTGAGTTTAGCTCGCAGTCACAGCCCTCGCAGGAGCCTCCCTGGACCCCCTCGCTGGGCTCTCCCAGCTTCACCTCCCCTCAGCAAATCCATGGGTTGCTGTTGAAGATCCGGGGCCCTTGATTGATCCTTCAAGACACATGCCTCCCTGGAGTCAGCGGCATTGCTGTCTAGCCTTTTTACTTTAATTAAACACTACATAATCCCATGAAATATGAGTGGGAAAAGAGAGTGGTTGTTTCTATGAAAAACAAGTTAAAAACTTTGGAAAGACTCAATAATGGTAAATCATGGGGAAAAAAATGATGTTCCATTATGTGTGCATGGGGAAACTCTTTACAGATGGGCAGGGGAGTAAAAATCCATAAGAATCTGCATTTAGAGTCTTGTGCAAATGTCTTAGTTTCTCACATCACTTTAAATAAGTTGAAACTGGTGTATATATACTGGTGTATATATAGAAAATGCATTATGGCTGTGTGTGTTTTGGACAGGGAATGTGGATTGGAAATCACCAAATCAGATGATCAGCACATACGTCTACGTATTTAGGCTTCAAGTTAAAATAAAATGTTATGTATAGACATACATATATATACATACACATACGTGTATACACACTCATATACATACGTGTATACATATATTTGTGTGGGCATGCATGTACACACACACACACATGATTTTCTGCTTTAAGTGATTTTGGCTATTCACTTATCACCTACTGGTCTCATAGGCGTTAGATAAGAGAGCTCCTACTAAATACATAATTAAGTATGTGTGTATATGTGTATAGATTTTAAATATTTGTTTTCTATACATTAAACATCTGTGTAAATATATTTTATATATTGAATACTTTTTTTGCATATAAACACATAGTATATAAATTGAACATTTGTTTTTGCTTTTTTTAAAATTTTTATTTTATATTGGAGTATAGTTGATAAACAATGTTGTATTAGGTTCAGGTGTACAACAAAGTGATTCAGTTATACATAAACATGTATCTATTCTTTTTCAACATTTGTTTTTTTTATTTGAATTTCCTCCATCCTTGGCCTTTAAGCATTTCTAGGACAGACGGTTGTCACGACTGGGTTCCCAGGAAGCCAACTCTGAGGTAGAGTTGGATGTTTATTAGGGAAAACCTTTGGGATCATCCCCTGTGGAAGGCAGGACAGGAAACAGGATCAGGCAGAAAAGGAGTTAGATAAGAAGGAGCGCAGCAGACTTGGCTGGCCCTAGGGGCTCTGGGATTATAATGGTCAGCGTTGTCTTACCTGGATGGAGATGGTAAGACCTGGATCTGCCACAGGATGTGGACCGCCCCAGGGAGGGAGGTCATCCTGGGTGGGAGGCGCTGAGGCCAAGGGGCTGAATGCTGGAGGCCGACTGCCCACTTCTCCCCCAAGGCCAGGCAACGAGCCCTCCAAGGAAGGGACTCTGGGCAGCGCGGCCCAGTATCCACAGCAGGGGTGGTTGGCTTTGCTCTAGAATGAGTTTCCTCCATCACATGGAAGAGATTCTAAAGTACCTACAGGAGCATCTGGATTGAAAACCTAGTCTTTTACTTATTTTCATGGCATTTCTCCTTTCCTTCACCTCAAAATGCCACATAGGACAGATCCAGCCCCCCACGGGTGAGCACACTATAGGGTGCTGTGAATAACTTCCTTCTTACAAAGGGGCTGAGGAATATTTGGACCAAAGGCTCAGCAGTCCCTGTTCACCAGAAACTAGAGCACACACAATGACCCACACATAAACACATACGTTCGGCATCGCAAAGTGGCTGTGCCCTGTTAATGATACACAGGTTCTTAAAGGGGCTAGGAGGAGGTAAATTCTAGTCTTCTAGCTCCCCATCATACTCAAGGATTCCATGAGTCCACAGTCTTAGAGATGGGTGGCTGCTCTACTGTTAGGTGGGAGACAAAACACAACGACAGTGACAACAGGTTACCAACAATGTCAAAAGCCTGGGTATAGGCCTGGGTGGGAATCCTGGTTGTGTGGGACAAGTTTCTTTACCTCTCTGAGCCTTTCTTTCTATTTCCCAGCTCTACACAGTGAACAGTGAAATCACATGTATTAAAGTTCTTGTTGCTCAAGGCCTGGTGAGACCCAACTTTAGAAAAGTAGTAGCTGCATTATCAGCTATCATTCTGTGCTCAAATATGCATAAATACATAAATATGTGTGCACAGAAAACTAAAGTAAATATTGGTATTACTGGATGGGGAGATATGGGTGATTTTTTTTCCATAAATTGTTTTCCATGAATGTTTTAGAGTAAAGAGATACTACATTTGTATTCAGAAAGAAAAATAATTTTAAAAATAAAATTAATTAATGTTAAAAATCATACTATTTTCTACAGTGGGTGAAGTCAACAGAATAGTCAATTTTGTGGCCTGACTGCCCCACCTCAGGAGGGAGAGAGTATCAAGAAGTCAAACTTTTACCAGGAGATCCCAGAGAGGCTGGATTACTTAACTTAGCTCTGGAAGAGTGGTTGACATGCTGTAGAAGACAGGTTAACAACGTTTTTGGCCCCAAGTCATCAGGTAAACACACACTTTTCCCCCAACTCATATATAAATTCCAGCACCCAATTACTTCTCCCTTAATAAAGATCCAATAAAATTTTTTCAAAGAATGGTACCACTTACCCATCACAGAGGAGGTCTGTCTGCTGCTGCCACTGGGATAGTCTGGCCCCAGGAGAGCTCTCCTGGTCATCTTGTGACCTCAGCTGCACTCCCGGCTACTGCCTAAGAGGAATGATTGGTGTTCAGACGGGGCTGCCCAGTTGTGTTGGGAACTCCTGGTGACCTTGAGGTAATGAGGATCATGAGGTCTCATACCCCCAAATTTGGACAAACTTGCCTTGAAGACCACCTCTGTGCTGTGCACATGCAACTTTGCAAACAGCATTCTGTAGCTTGGATTGGAAGCAGCAGACTGTGACTCGGGGTGAGGTTGCCCTCAGGTCTCTGGATGTCCCCACCTTCTTCATAAGGCAATCCATAATCACATCACCTCACCTTCCCTTCTTTTTCTCTTTTAAAAATTTGTGTTCATTTTTCTCCCTTCCAATTTTCCTTATTTTTCTTTTTATTTAACAAAACAAACTTCTTGTAAAAAGTGATCCAGAAAAAAAAAAAAACAACATAAAGCAAAAGTTAATGGTTCACCACCATCCACATGCCCTCACCATTTTACCCTGAATTTGAAGGTTTGCTCATAGTTGTCGTGTCATCCCCAGGAATCAGAGTACAACCACCTAGGCCAACGCATTTTTATTTAATTCATTAACATTTTGTTCCTAGTTATGATGATGAAGCTCTGTTAATTTCCAGTCATTCAGACAGAGAGGGAATCATCATCATGGCAGCATCCCCCCATGGGTTAAAGTCTAGTCACCCACCCTCTGTGTTTCAGATTTGTGCCACTCGGGACATCTTGAATGACACTTGTTCTGAAGTGGAATAGAAACTCTGTACCGAGCCATGGAGGGCAGGCTGGGGAGGGCCAGGCACACTCCTTTGCTCAGTAACTGTTCACAGATGCAGGTCCTGAGTCTATGGGGATGGCAAGACCCATTCATATTTATGAATGTCTCCTCTGGAAATAGTTTTCTCTGAAACTTCAGCAATGTAAGTTAGAAGAGTTTTCTTAAAGTCATACCACCTTGAGGAGGGAAAGAAGGAAATAAAGAGAACTAAAGTGTGCCCAGACTGTGCTTATCTCAAACCATCATAACCTTTAGAATCTCATGTCTCCCAATGCCCTACCCTACCCTGGAGACCTCATCTCACTGCTTAGTAAATTAAACAGGCAGGAAAGATGGCTGATGTTGTAAGCCTGCAACTCGCCCTTCAGTCAATTCTGGGCATGGCTGTGGTGGCTCAAATCCACCATCCTGCTGTGCAGGCACCTTCCAGAGTCATCGTCTCCTTGGACTGGAAGATGGCAGGCCTTCATGGCATCAGCCATGAGCCTGAGGCCACAGAGGTGACCTAATGATCCAGAGTGCCTGACAGGTAGTGGGGAGCTGGCACAAGACCACAGACAACACAGAGCGACATGAGGTGGGCAAAGCAAATGTTAATTCTGCTGAAGCCAAATTCAGCGTGCTTGCCCCAGAGCACATCCTCCTTTTACCCCAGAGCTGAGCTCAGCTGTTCTCCACTCCACCCTCAGTCCCTGAGCCAAGCTAGACCTGAAGCTGAAGACACTTAAACTCACTCATCCCTACCCTGCATGATCCCTCAGCTGTGGGTCCATAACCCCGAGCTCCACTTCCTTCTGCGCAAGCTGCTGCTCCAGGTTTCCCTCGCCAGCCTCCCATCCATGTCCTCTTTAGAGTGAGACCCTCCTTTTTCTTGTCTGTCCTCTTCCCAGAGATCGGAGCCCTTCCCTACCACTCAAGACAGCAACAAGGACAACAACATTCAACACAATATTCACGTCAAGAAGAACATTTCTCTGTTTGTGAAACCACATCGACCTAGAGCTTCATAGCTCAGGGCTGAGCCGGTGGTAATGAGAGAGAAAAGCTGAGGGCCATAGCCATCCCTCCCCATGCCACCTGGAAAGCAGGGACCGGCTCTTACTTGCCTTGAGGTGCAGAGCCTGATGCCTTATCCAGAGTCCATGAGCAGCAGAAATAAATGCAGTTGGTACCCTGTTATTCAATCTTTTCTCGTATCTCCCTCCTGGATTGTTTCCAATCATTGCCGAGTTTCTGTTGGCCTGAAAATCTGCCCCACATGTCCAGGCACTGAGGTGGCCTTGCCTATGATGACATGTGATCCAAGTGTCTACCAGCCTGCTCCCAATCAGTCACCAAAAACAATAAATCTGTGAACGTGCCAAGAGCTGTTCTGGTTGAAGTCCCTGTAACGGCACAGTCTCTGTCCTTCAGGACTTGTTGGTCTAGCAACTGGAGAAACCAGAGATAGCCATGGAGTCCCCAAGCTCTAGGTAAGCATGTTCTTGCTGAGGACAAGTGGATGGTGTAGAGAACTTGTGAGTGAGGGGTGTGGCAGAGGGGCCAGCGATGAAGGGTGGCAGGAAAGAGGATGGCCAGGTTGGAAGGAGCAGAAGGCAGGCAGCAGAAGTCAGGATGAAAGAAGGAAGGATGCAGGGCATATCCTGGGACACAGCAAATGACTTCCCCCAGGCCTGTCCAGGGTCACCCATGTGGCCTGAAGCCATAGTTTTGTGCTTCCTTGATTAAGTCCCTGACAAATAGTTGGCTCCCGAAAACATTTGTTGGATTCAATTCTAACCAAAGTAAAAGCGAGAGAAGCTTTTTTGCAAGATAATCACAGCAAAGCAGATGACAAATGGCGAGCATATGGAAATGAGGGTCCTGTTGAATCGTGCAGTTCCCCTGTGAGAGCAAATGTAAACCCATGGAAGCAACCCAAGTGTCCATGGACAGATGAGTGGATAAAGAAGATGTGGTACATATATACAATGGAATATTACTCAGCCATAGAAAAGAACGAAATATTGCCATTTGCAGCAACATGGATGGACCTAGAGATTATCATACTACATGAAGTAAGTCAGACAGAGAAAGACAAATATGATATCACTTAAAAGTGGAATCTAAAAAATAACACAAACTTATTTACAAAACAGAAACAGACTCACAGATATAGAAAACAAACTTATGGTTACCAAAGGAGAAAGCGGGGAGGGGAGGGATAAATTAGGAGTTTGGAATTAACAAAGACATTAACAGATACACACTACTATATAAAAAATAGATAAACAACAAGGTCATACTGTATAACACAGGGAACTATATTCAATATCTTGTAATAATCAATAATAGAAAAGAATCTGAAGAAAATATATATGTATAACTGAATCACTTTGCTGTACACCTGACACTAACACAATATAGTAAATCAACTATAGTTTAATTTAAAAAAAGTTTAAAAAAAGATGTAAACCCAGACTTCAGAGGCCTTCTGCTGTGCCTTTCACAGCAAAACCCTCAGCGAGCCCCTGCCCAGCACCTTCAGTCTGAAAGACCATCTTGCCCCCCTCCTCAGGCCTTGACATTGTCTGTTTTTACACTTTGCCTGCTGTGAATTAGCAGACTCTTGTTTCCCAAAGTATATCCCTGTGACTGCTTGCCCAAGGTGGTTCACATAGAACCTGTAATTGTCAGGATCCTGCAAGACTATTTCCCTGGAAGCAGCTTCAAGAAGCATCCAGGTGTGAAAGGAAACATTTCCACTTGCAGCAGCACCTTCCAAGGAGCCATTCAAACTCCACACCGTCTTCCATCACAGCTGGTCCCAGCTGTGAACAGTGAACTTCCCCTCAGCACAAAGGACTCGCCCCAACACTGTGCTCAGAGTCCTAACCAAACTCGCGCCTGGCTCCAGCCCGCACTGGGCCGGTCCCTGAAGGTGACCTCAGCCTCTGTGTTGAGTCTTTGCTCAAGAAAACACAATGCTGCCAAACTGCAAAATGTTCATCATCCCAACCCACATTGCCAAACCACTTTCAGTAATTCTTCACTTATCCTTTCTGCAATTTTCCATCTCCTCAGAACCCCCAGTCTCCTTTTTGGTTCCCCAACTTTCCACTTCCCACGACCCCTTTTTGTTCCTTCTTGGTCCTCCCATTAGGTCTTGGCTGGTGTTGAACTCAGTTTATACTGAAGTCTCTCTCCACTATCGCAATAGTCTGAAAAAAATCCATCTTGCTGCCTTTATCAGGTTTCCAGAGCTGTTTCTCTTTGACACAACCAGCTAAATCTGGGCAGACAGACCCTCCTGGGTACTTAATGAAGATGCTTCCTGACCAATGAGCCATGACACTTGGTGCGACCAATCATTTAATCCACCGTGCCAGCCTCAGTCTCATTAACATAACCACAATAAAACTGCTTTCCTGAAACATAAACACTACTGACTCTTTCCTCTTAGAGCCACAGGTGAGCTGACTCCCTCCCTGGTGTGGGCGCCCTTGCCTGCCAAGTAAATGACCCCAGTTCCCACCACCTGTGCAGATAGGAGGAGGTCAGACCCCCCCAAGTTCATGATCAAAAACCAGAGATCTACACCAAACTGCAAACCACACCACTCAGAGCTGCCACTGACCGAATTCCTATGTGTGTGCCACACTGCAGGCTATTCACACATCATCTATTTTTGTTTGATTCTGCAAGACCCCCACTTTACCCACGAGGAAACCAAAGGGTCAGGTCATGGGCAGGCCAAGCTCAAAGTTATGTGTTCCTGGTTCCAAACACACGACCAGGAATACTGTCCAGTGGCCCATGAATTCAAGGGAGTGGACATTCGAATAAGAGAGCTTTACCAGATGCACCACAAGGCTCGAAGCAGAAGGTAGGAGCAACTTGAAGAATGAGGCAATTCCGGCCAGGGCTGGCTCCCAGAGACCAGAGGCCCCTGGGTTAGCAGAATGGAACAGGAAGCTTGTCTGCTCCAATAGCTGGTGAAAGGGTCTGCTGCCGACACACAAGCCAGGATGGAGAGGAACCAGTTACAGAGAGGATGGGACCTCTAGGAGCTGGACAGCATCCTCAGGGTGGTCCCAGCCCAGCCCAAAGCCAGAGAAAGACTCTCAGGCCCTAGATACGGAAGTATCTCCTTCACACCTGAGCACAGGGCAGAACTCATGGGGGCTGGCAGTGCCTTCGAGGGGGAGCTGGCTGTGGCCAAGGCCCTCTAGAAAGAAGAGAAGGCAGATTGACATGCTTGGTGTCCACCCCATCAGGTCTGCATTCAGGCACAGATGGCTTGGCCTTGCTTCCAGCCTGGGCCCCAGTCAGGGCAGTCTAGGCAAGGTCTTGGCAGATTTGCCACCTCAGAAATTCACTCTTTCCTCCTTAAATTCTAAAAAACATTTAATTTTTCCCATAGCTTTTTAAAAATGTATTTTTAATTTTAAAACTGTGGCAAAATACACATATCATAAAATTTACCATCTGAACCATTTTTAAGTGTATACTTCAGTGATTTTAAGTACATTCACATTGTTGTGCAACCATCCCCTCCAGCCACCTCCAGAAAGTTTTCATCTTCTCAAGCTGAAACTCATCCCCATTCAACACAAACTCCATTCTCCCTCCCCCAGCCCTTGACAACCACCAGTCTACTTTCTGCCTCTGTGAATGTGACTACTCTAGGGACCTCATATGAGTGCAATCAAACAGTATTTATCCTGTTGTGACTGGCTTATTTCACTGAGCATAATGTCCTCAAGGTTCATCCATGTTGTAACAAGTGTCAGTATTTCATCACTTTTTAAGGCTGAATAATATTCCATAGTATGTATAGACTACATTTTGTTTATCCATTCCTCTGTTGATGGACACTTGGATTGTTTCCTCCTTTTGGCTTTATGAATAATGCTGCTATGAACATATACAGATATCTGTTTGAGTTCCTGCTTTCAATTCTTTTGTGTTTATATCCAGAAGTGGAATGGCTGGATCATAAGGTAATTCTATTTTTAATGTTTTCAGGAACTGCCCTATTGTTTTCCACAGTGACTACAACATTTTATGTTCCCACAAGCAAAGCAGAAGTGTTCCAATTTCTCTACATCCTCACCTACACTTGTTATTTCTGATTTTTTAAAAATAGTAGTAGCCATCTTAATGGGTGTGAATAATGTATATTTTTTTAATCCCTAAATAAAGGAAGTAGGGAAGTGCTTACGCTTAGGGCCAAAGAACTCAGATGAACAGAGTGCTGGGTAGACACAGAAGTACCTTTCTCGGTACAGTATTTCATGTTCCTGAGATACATGCTTGCTCACATGTATTTGCATGTTTGACTCTGTCTCAGACTGAGAAGGCTATGAGGCTTGTCACTGTAATTCCTATATTCCTAGGTCCTAGTAAAGAGCCTGGCACACAGCAGGGGACACTGGGAATGGTGTGTTTCCTGGAGCTCTTGACCCCAGACACGCTTTCTCCAGACACATCCACCTACCACCCCTGAGTCAGCAAGCTCTCCATACCCTTCTCATCCATACATGGGCTTTCCACACAGAGCAGAAAAACCCTTTATCTTCTCTTGCTACATTGCCTCATGAGATTTGCTGTGGACTGCTGGATGAGCCATTTCTCATGTCTGCTGACCAGCTCTATCTCTGCCCTAACTCCCACATAGATACATAAATAAATCTCCTTCTAAGCTGGAATGTTTCCAAATCCCCACAGGCAGGTTAGTGAAAGGTAGGAACGTGTGTTAAGAAAATGAGCCTGGTGTGGAATAGTGAGCTGTGGAGAATGCAGGGAGCACGTCTGAACAGTGACAGGGGAGGGCTGTCTCTCCATGTCTCACATGGCTAATGAGCACTAGTCTGCGCTTTCAGGGATGATTTTCAAATCAAAGCTAAATAAGTTCAGGAAAATGTCCGGAATAGAGTGTCAGCTCAGATTGTGACTCGTTTCCACTTGAGAGACCTTACAGCCTGGATGTCCAAATCCTCGAATTTCTGCAAAGAAGAGGCTGGTGCTGCCTGAGCAGGGCCCTGGTTTTGAGACTGGAGTGCAAAGAAGCAGTCAGAGGATCTGGGGCTGGATTGGGGGTCCCCACCTGACACAAAGGAAAGAGCAAGTTTGGAGGAGGAGAATTGTAAAACCATGTGGGAAGGCCAAGTTCTCAAATCTCAGAAAAGTGTAGGAGCTAAATGTCCATTGACAGATGAATGGATAAAGAAGATGTGGTGTATATATATATATATACACATATATGGAATGAAATATTACTCAGCCATAAAAAAGAATGATATAATGCCATTTGCAGCAATGTGGATGGACCTAGAGATTATCATACTAAGTGAAGTAAGTCAGACAAAGAAAGACAAATATCGTATGACATCACTTATAGGTGGAATCTTAAAAAATGATACAAATGAACTTATATACAAAACAGAAACAGACAAAACTCACAGAGAGTTATATACAAACCTCACAGACAAAGAAAATAAACTTATGGTTACCAAAGGGGAAAGGTGGGTGGGAGGAATAAATTAGGAATTTGGGAATAACATATACACACTACTTTATATAAAATAGATAAACAACAAGGACCTACTGTGTAGCACAGGGAACTCTACTTAATATTCTGTAATAACCTAAATGGGAAAAGAATTCGAACAAGAATAGGTATATGTATATGTATAACTCAGTCACTTTGCTGTACACCTGAAACTAACACAACATTGTAAATCAACTATACTCTGATGAAAAAATTAATTTATTTAAAAAAATTAGAAGAGTGTAGGTTGGTGGGCATATATAAGCCCAAGGCATGTATCTAACGCAGGGGTGAAGCCCAGAGCCTGGAGTATGAAGTGAGGCAAAGTAAGTGAACCATCAGGAAAGAGATGTGTGTTGTAGTGTGTGTAGAGGGCTGCGGGAGCGTAGTGGAAAGAGGCGGGACTACTGAGCAGACGGCTGGAACATCTACTGATGTTCTACGTACAGTGGGTTGGCTGGTGCGTGGGTGGGTTGTGTGTGTGAATGAGCACACGAGTGTGCATATGAGTTTGTATGAATGTGTATGTACATGTGAGTGTGAGTGAGTGTGAGCATGTGTGATTTGTGTATGGGTCACATGGAGAGGTATGGAGTCTGGCCTGAATTAAAGAGTTAGGGTTTGAAGGTCTGTGCCTCTTTGGGCAATTTAAGACCCTTCACCTTAGGACAGTTCACAAATCCTTACAGCTGGATTACCTTCATCTTTACATGCCTCCTTCTCAGAATTAGAAAGTCGTATGCACAAACACAACATCTAATTTGTGGTCGCCACCTTCCAAGATGCTCCCCCACCCCACAAGTATCCTTGCCTCCCAGTGTTCACGTCCTGTGTAGTCTCTGCTCATACTGAAGGGCTGGCCTGTGTGACCCATCAAATACAGCAGAAGTGACGATGTGTAGCATCCATAAAAGGCTTTGTGGCTTCCACCTCAGCCTCAGGAATCACTTGCTCTGGGGAAGCTGGCACCATGCTAGGAGGACACTCAAGAAGGCCTGTGGAGTGGCCTTGAAGAGGGGCAATAAGGTTTCCTGCCAGTGGTTAGCACCAACCTCCAACCATGTGAGTGGCCAGCTTGGAAGCAGCCCTCTGGCCCCAGTCAAGCCTTCAGATGACTCCAGCCCTGGCCCACACCTGACTGCAACTTCATGAGAGACCCTGAGCCAGAAACACTCAGCCAAACCAACCCCAGATTCCTGAACCACAGACATTGTGAGATAATAAATGTATATTGCTATGTTAAGCCACTAAACTTGGGATGATTTTTTATGAAACAATAGATAACTAATATAGTATTATACAAACATGAATAAAAGAAGGATCATTGGGAAATTTGTGTTTTCCAGGATAGACTATTCAACGTACAACAAAATAGTGCCATTTATCTTGTATATGGGTGACTACCTTTTGATGGTGCCTCTCTAAGGATTGTCAAAGGATAAGAGATAGAAGGGGGATATTAATGGGAATTCTGTATTCAAGGGTCATCTCGTTTAGTTCATATTTTTTCTTTCAGGTCAGCAAAATTTTATAAATCACTTGAAAATATTAACATCACTGCAATTGCATTTTAAAATCACTTATCTGAAACTATGCATTTTTATATGTATGCATAGTTTTTGAACAATGCTGGCACCCAATGGAAGTCCAGTGGGGTGGCAAGGTTCTTGTGCCCTGGAAGCCCTCCTGGAGACTTCCAAGAAGCCCTTGAGAGAGGGTGAGTAAGGGCAGAGCCAGAAAAACATGACTCCATGGTTGTGAATACCACATAGAGCATCTCTGGCATGCTGCATGCTGTCCACCTCAAAGCACGTGTGGAGTGTTTGTTTTGTAAGGGAGACTCAAAAGAATCGAAATTGTTAGAACTAGACTGCGCTTCCCATGTCAGTAGTGAGAGCCTGGAGTAAAATCTGTTCTGATTAAAACGTGTCCCCTTTGCTGTCATGGGAAGAGCAAGAACAGCACTTGTCATCTCGTGTCCCTTACGTGACAGTCGGCAATCTCCTTCAATAAGAATTAGAATGTGAAGGCTCAGTGCCATCTTGGTGCTCGATGGGTTCTCTGGTTCCAGACATGAGGGGTGTGCCTTGCACCTTTGTCCTGGGAATGACTTGTACCTTGGCTGCTCAGTGACTCAGTGTTGGTGGGAGGGCTGCCCTGAGCTAAGGACAAAGGTGCCAACTCCTCTCATCTCACTTGATAAGGTGACCCCCTCCATGCCCTGGGACTGTGTTGAGAATGTCCTGACATTCAGAAAAGAGTTATGACAAGAGATAGATCTCTATGGCCTACGTCCATCATGGCATGACAGGTCCATCCACATTCAATACAGGCTCCTGCTTCACTTTGGCTACACCTCTTGAAGTTCAAGGGTCTCACAAGGCTAACAGAATTCCCCCAGGTGTCTACAATACAAATTCCAAAAGGAGATGAAATGATGAAAGGGTATTTATTTTGGGATATCCTGACATTCGCAAAAAAATTTTGATTGTTGACTTCAGTACTTCTAAAACTAGTAACTTAACATTTTCCTTAAAAATGTCAGCAAACTTTCAAAAATCACTGCAGTTTCCTGGCCTGTCTGAGCTACAGTAAGCTCCAAGGTGGGCCAAGAAGATACACATTAAAGCTGTCTATTGGCTTGTCAAGATTTATCTGATCAAAACAAAGTCACAGGGGCTTCCCTGGTGGTGCAGTGGTTGAGAATCTGCCTGCCAATGCAGGGGACACGGGTTCAAGTCCTGGTCTGGGAAGATCCCACATGCTGCGGAGCAACTGGGCCCGTGAGCCACAACTACTGAGCCTGCGGGTCTGGAGCCTGTGCTCCGCAACAAGAGAGGCCGCGACAGTGAGAGGCCCGCGCACCGCGATGAAGAGTGGCCCCCGCTCGTCACAACTAGAGAAAGCCCTCGCACAGAAACGAAGACCCAACACAGCCAAAAATAAATAAATAAATAAATTAAAAAAAAAAAAACAAAAAAAACAAAGTCACAGAGAAGACATCCCTGCCAGGAGTCTCAGTGTAGAGAGGCATGTCTTTGATGGATTCTGTGGGAGAGGCCCTGATTCAAGCTTTTGAGTGCAAGTATTGTTTTGGGGAAGTGATGCAGGAAAGACTGCTGGGGGGTGGGGAAGTCAAAAGGGAGGGAAGACAGCCAGCAGGATGGGGGGTGGGGGGGAAGTGGGGTATCATCAAGCAAGTAACCATCCCACTGGAGCTCATCCCACTGGGGGTCTCTACCCACAATGGAGAAGACATCTCAAAGTTATTCCAAGGAAGGGACAAGGAAGAATTGTAAATTATTACCATAAATTTTAATGTTCATCTTTATACTATGCAGTGTCAGTTTTAAATGCAAATAGCAGCATTTAACTCATGCAGAATCATCAAAATTATACAATTTGTATTTGGTAGTTCACACATTTATATCTCTTACCAGAACAGTGGCCACACAAAACTAACTCATCTGGTTTTATTTCTCCATAGGTGTCCTTTCCCCCCAACCCCATGCCCCGCCCACCGGCTACCTTTGGCTCACTGGTGAGTAAAGACAGCCTGAAGGGAAAGGTGGGTTGGCCTATCTTTCCCTTTCCTTCTATCTCTTTACTGTTGGCATAATTGATTGGCTAATACAGGGAAGTAGCAAGAGTAAGAAAGGATGTGATAGGGTTTGTTCCCTAGTTGTTTCCAAATCTGCTCTCTGCATGTGAAACAAGTTCTGATGTGATCAGAAAGTGTGGCCTCTTGGGGCTGTTTGCACCCCTTTACTCAGTCATGAATGTGACACACTTACCTTGTGCTCGCTTTCTCCCGGTATCCTGGGTCCCTAAATTCTGGGCTTGTGGGGCATTGGGAATGCTCTGTGGGAACTGGGGAGGCAAGGAATGATGGTGGGGGCCACATACATCATGAGAATCTCATCTACTCACACACATGACCCAGGTCTCATTGCCTTCACTTACAAAATAGTAGCCCAAGGATAGAACAACTAGAATTTCATGAAAAGGACAGCAAAGCATTAACTGAGGCACAGGGCCCTTCTCAATGTGGGGGCCCCTGGGACGCTGGTCCTGGCTGGGGTTTTTATCCATCGCAACCCACTTGTGGTGCGTTCATGCCAAGCCAGATAGGGAAACTGAGTGAAAGCCTTGGGCAGAGATGCAGGTGTTGACCACCTTCATTTAGTGTGTAAAGGTGGGTACCGGAGTAGATGTAGGGTGCTGATCAGTCTCCAAAGACATCTCTGAGACTTAAACAGAAGAACGTTGTACTTCAGGGTTTGCTGAGTGCTCTGGACTCACCATTCCCTGTAATGTAAATCAAAGTCAGGAGATTTGTCACCAGGGATTTTTTTTCTGTGTTAGTCCCACCAAAATGAAGGTCACACATGTTTCCCTCACCAACTGACCCCTTCCTACATTTTTTTAAAAATTGAGGTATAGTTTATTTGCAATATAATATTAGTTTCAGGTATACAACATAGTGATTCACAATTTTTAAAGATTATACTCCATTTATAGCTATTATAAAATACTGGCTATATTCGCTGTGCTGTACGTCACATCCTTGTAGCTGTTTTATTTTATACATAGTAGTTTGCACCCATATGTTTTCATTTTGCAGCCTGTTTGAGATTGTCACCGGCTGACAGCTGCTTGTGAGGTGCCTGCAGGACTTGGCTGGGTAGAAGAGAGACAGGGGACATTCTCTGTGTGGAAGGAACACAGAAGCAGAGGAGCAGATGGAAGCTGGAGAGGACAGAGCCTGCTGGGTTCCCAGAATCTACCCAGCTTAATTGGAAAGCAGAGCCTACATGGGGAGGAATGGATGTGGCTGGAGAATGTTCTCTCTGTTCTAATTCCAAGGGCTAGAGAGGCATTGGTGAATTGGGCTGACTGCAGAGAAAGTGTAAATGTTGATAGCTTCTGGGTAAGCAATTTGGCAACATGTATTTAGAATTTTAATAATGTTTATACCCTCTGCCCTGGAATTACACTCTTAGGAACTTATTCTAATACACATTTATTGAAATATCATTTACCTTAGAAAAAAGGTACACAGTTCAATAATGAAAAAATCTTCCAAATTTCCAGATGAAGGAATGCTGTGCAGCTAAAAGATTATTATGCTTTGGAATAATAATTATAAATCTGGCAAAGAGTTTAAAATTAGACTGACATACATCCCCATTTGTCCATTAGAGTCCAGGTCTATGCATGTGACCCTGGGAGAATCACTATGGGTGTGCCTTTCACTGTCACTCCACCATAACATGGCGACTGCACAGAGCTGGCCATGGCACATTACATGCTGATTTAACTGGGACTCTCTGGGAAACTGGCTCTGATTGCAGCATCTGCCAATTTCCATGGTGTAAATACTCCCACTGTGGCCGATTTCAAGCTAAAACAGGAGGTCCCTGAAGGCAGATTTGGGCTGAGATGAACACAGTCGCTCTCCTGAGCCATCCAAGCAGACTCAGCCCACCTCTGGGGAAAAGTGACACTGTGTGGTGGGAACTCCACAAGGACAAGGGTGGCTGTTTTTGTTTGCGTGGTTGGAAGTAGTTCTCTGCTCTTCTCTGTGTGTGGTGAGGGAGTCTGACACCCACTGGGCACCACCTCTAGAGAGGGCGACTCCTGCATTTGGTGCAGGTGGGGGTTGGAGGGTCCTGCTGCTCTTTGAGGAGGGGGAGCCTCTGAGTTCTGGCCTCCCTGCCTGCCCATCAGGCGTTCCCCTCCCCACCATGAGCCCCACCTCAGGGCAAGAGGACTAGCTCTGATCTCTGGCTTTGCTCCTAGCCCTCCAGCCTTCCAAGGATAAGAACGGGAGATAGCAGGGACAGACAGACTTGTTAGGAGGCTTTAACAGTATACAGAAGAGGAAACGAGGGCCTAACGGAGAGGAAGGGCAAGAACTTGCAGAGGAGGGGGAAGCTGCAGGAAGCACTGGATGTTCCTGTGCCCTGTCCTGATGTATGGAAGTGGGAGTGGGGACGGCCAGGTCTAGGAGCCTAGTTTATTGACAAACTTCACCATCCAACGTTTTCAAGGGATGCAGCCACACCATGAATGTGGATTAAGAGGAACACAGTGCCAGCTGGTGGAAACTCCATGAAGAGAGTGGTCACGTGCCTTTCCTTGTCTGTCATCCCCACTGGCTCCTGCCTCGGAGCTGTAGTCACAAAGCCCATCGCCAGCAGGGCCCCACAGCCTCAGCCATGAGCAGGGCACACCTGGATGGGGATCCTTCTCAGTGTGACCAAAGTGTCTGAAGTTATTTCCAAACTCAGATTATATTTTCATACTGTTATGGTCTGAATTTTATTTCTCCCCAAAATCATATGTGAAATCCTAACACTCAAAGATGATAGTATTAGGAGGTGAGGCCTTTGGGATGTGATTAAGCCATGAGGATGGAGCCTTCAGGAATGGGACTGGACTTTTATAAAAGAGCAGAGAGATGTCTCTTCCATCATGTGAGGACACAGCGAGAAGGTGCAAGCTATGAACCAGGACACAGAACCTCAGCAGAAGGAGATCCTACTCATACCTTGATCTTGGACTCTCAGCCTCCAGAACTGTAAGAAATAAATTTCTGTTGTTCATAAGTCATCCGTTCTGTGGCATTTTTTATAAAGCCCAAACAGACTAAGACACATACATTCATTCCCTCATGAAATATTTATTAAGCACCTACTATGTGCTAGGCCCAGCTATAGGCACTCGGGGTACACCAGTGAACAGCAGCAACAAAAAATTCATTAAAATCCCCACCTTTGAGGATCTATTTCTTGCAAGGAGAAGACAGACGGTCAATGATGTGGTGTGTTGAACATGGTCAGTGCTTGAGAAATAATAGAGCAGGGCAAGGGGGATGGGAGTACAGCCTGCCCTCAGTATCCACAGGTTCCTGTTTGCAGATTCAACCAAACTTGGATCACAAATATTCTAAAAAAAAATTCCAGAAAGTTCCAAAAAGCAAAACTTGAATATGCCACATGCGTCAACTATTTACATGTCATTTACATTATATCTACAACTATTTACATGGCATTTACATTGTATCAGGTATTATAAGTAATCTAGAGATGATTTATAGTATACGGCAGGATGTGCACAGATTATAAGAAATACCACAGCATTTTATAAAAGGAGTTTGAGCACCCATGGATTTTAGTATCTTTGAGGGTGGTGGTAAGGGGGAGAGGGTTCTGGAACCAGCCCCCTGTGGATACTAAGGAACGACTGTACTTGATGGGCACCAGGGAGGAGAGCCGAAACTCTCCCTTAATTCTGGTGCATTTCCCATCAGTCAACTACATAATTTAGTGAACTGATGTGTTGGTCTAATCAATCTCCAGCACAGAGCCCACTGGGTCCTGTCTAACCCCATGTTCACCCTCCTTTGTCTGCATCCGAGTCTCCCTGCTTTGGAAATCAAGTCCTCTCTAAGGGATTTACTGGAATGTCCCAATGACACAGGTCACTAAGTCACTGTGAGATATACTCCCTTCATTTGTGAAGGAGACAGAAATCCTGATCCCCAAGGAGCTATGCTTGTGGGGGAAAGATGCAAACTGTCCCGAACAAGGGAGTAAGGGGCTGAAGACAGCAGAAGGTTCTGGAGTGGGTAGGAGGGTGTGGGCAGGGGAGGAAAGTCAAGAGAAGTGCTACAGGGGAAGATGAGTGGTCTTCAGGTGGACAAGGGAGAGAAGGACCTTCCAGCAGAGGAAACACTTGAACCCTTTTTCCGTTCTTGTCTGACCATCCCCAGACGGCCAAGTCTCCATTTACCTTACCCACCCCCTCCTTAGTCCCTACAGGATGAGGACACAGCCAGTGCTAGGTAAATACTTATTGTGAGGAAGAAGAGAAGGAAGAAACACAAGGAAAGACCCTTCAGCTGGGAGAGTGGCTCGTCTAATAGACCTGAGGTGGAGAAACCAAGGGAAGAGGTGAAATTAGAAGTTAGGGGAGGCAGATGCAAAGAGCCTGGTGTGACATAATAAAGAGTCTGGGCTTCCTCCTGAAAAGGTGATGGGGAATCTTAGAGTATTTTAAGAAAGAGAGAACACATGATTGGCATTACATATTAGAAAGATTGGTCTGGAAGCGGTAGGCCAGATGGACGTGAGGCAGGGAAGGGGGTTGGAGGGTTGGACAAGGGATGAGGCTGTAGACCAGTGGAAAACTGGGGAGAGCTGGAACAGGGTGGGAACATTGAGTAGGGTGGCCAGGCCAAGCAGGCAGGGGTGGGAGGAGGGCAGGGCAGAAAGAATGCACATCAGGTTGCTTAAAGATGCATTGTGTTTCTTCAAGAATCAAGATTGCACTTTGAAAATATTTTTTCCTCCATCCTAATTGGCACTCCCCCAGTTACATTTTTTTCAGTTTAGAAATTTGTGGTAAAGGAAAACACCAGCTTAGCATGTGCAAAAAGACCCCAACAGCAGTGATAGGACTGCGTTAGTTCAGTCCCCGGCAAAATTGCAGAGACCCTCAGCCCTGCACCCTCCCTCCCAGACACTGCCCACAGGAGGGTCTCTCCCCTGTTCCGATCATGGTGTAAGCTCAGTCCCCTATAGATTTTAAAGACAGGGCTCTGGGTTAACGTCTCCTCCCATTCAGACTTGGAGTGAAAGGACAATGAGAGTAACCCCACGTTTCCACACTCCAAATTCTTTTTTTTTTGTTCTGAGTTTCAGGTCTTAACTTGCTTGTGAGCTTCACTTCTCTTGCTCAAATTGAAGCAAGAGAAGTTCGTCTTTATGTCAGCAAACAGGTTCTTCAGGAGGCCAGAAAACAAACCTGGACTTGACTACCTAGCAAGGGGTCTGTGGCTTATGCCGACTACATGATTGTAACTTGATGATCAATTTTCCTCCCAAATTTTTATTATGAAAAATTTAAACATAAAGAAGATTTGAAAGAATACTACAGTGAACATTCATATATCCACCAACAATATTCAATATTCCACATTTTGTCATGTGTACTTCTCTACCTAACCTATCTGCACTTTTTTTTGAACCATTAGAAATTATGTTACCTTTACCTTTACCTCTTCAGCATGCATCTCCCAGAAAAAAGAAATTCTCCTCTGTGACTATAATAGCATAATCACACTTAACCTCAATTCCCTAATATCCTCTCTATATTAGCATTTCCCAGTTGTCTCCAAAATGTTTTTTATAGCTCAATTTTTTAAAAATGTAGATACAACCAAGATTCACATGTTGCATCTTGCATTTGGTGGTTGCATCTTCTTAGTCCTTTTTGATCATGACGTTTTGAAGAGACCAGGACAATTGCCTCGTGAAATGTCCACATTCTGGATTTGAGGATGATATCATTGTGGCATCATTTGATGCTCCTCTGTAAACTAGAAGTCAAGACAAAAGCTTCCTTTAGATTTAGTGTAAACATTTTCATCAAGAATACTTTAACTTGACTAAAATATTTCCCAAGTTTTCAAACCATACCAAATTGGGTTTGATAGCTCCAAGAATACGAGGTCATGTTGTAGCCATGTGGAAGGGTCTTCCTCACTCCTCTGTCTGTGTCTGGGTGTCAGAACTATGATAAGTTACTTCACTGAATAATCCATGAACATAATCACTGTTAATCAGGTTGCAGATATGGATTCAAAGATGATTTTGAATCAAAATAACCCTGGAGCTTCAGTTTAGCACTTTGGTTCATTGAGCTTTCTTTAACAAGAAACCCTAAATGGAAGACTTTTTCAGACCTCTCCTTTTCACTTTCTTTCTACATTGATACCTTCTAAGGTTACTTGAAGAAGTAAAATCAAAGCCAATACAAAACTCACTCTTTTCTTCTGATGTTGCAATAAATACTATAGGCAAATGAAAATTAATTTCCTCCAAACTATAAAAAATAAATCAATTAGGACAAGAGAGTTTCAGCAGTGGCATATTAAACTGGTTGGTAACAGTGGAAAAATGATATAGTAGTTCTTTCAAGATGATGCAAATAAGCCTCATGCTGTGTACACGGGCAATTCTACAGATGAATGTAACCCAGGGTGACTGCAGGCAGCCTAAAAAACTCACATCTAGGTCTTTCCCTTCCAGAGCAAACTCTAGCACTGTAGGTAGAGCATGGTTTAATGTGTATAAATCCAAATTAATTATAATTTTTATTGTGGTAAAATATACATAACATAAAATTTAACATTTTAACCATTTTTAAGTATACAGTTTAGTGGCGTTAAGTACACTCACATTGTCATGTAACTATCATCAACGTCCACCCATCTTCCAACTCTTCAGCTTCCCAAGCTGAAACTCTGTACCCATTAAACTACAACTCCCCGTTCTCCCCTCACTCCCTGGCCTGTGGCAACCACCATTCTGCTTTCTGTCTCTACAATTTTGATTCATTTAGATACTTCATATAAGTGAAATTATACAATATTTGTCCTTTTGTGACTGGCTAATTTCACTTAGCATAAAGTTCTCAGGGTTCATCCATGTTGTAGCATGTGTCATTCTATTTTAAGGCTGAATACTATTCCACAGTAGGTATAGACCACATTTTGTTTATCCATTTATCTTTCAACGAACTTTTGAATTATTTCCTTTTGGTTATTGTGAATAATGCTGCTATAAACTTAAATGTACAAATGTCTGAGTCCCTGCTTTTAACTCTTTTGGGTATATACCCAGAAGTGGAATTGATGGATTATACGGGTAATTCTATGTTTTGTTTTAATTTATTGAGAATAACCATAACTTTTAAGTGTGGCAAATAAAAATATGGTGAAATTTCCATATATAATACTAAAGAAATCAGAAGGACAATTTACACATTTCAGTTAAGGTCACCCTTTCCTCAGGTAAATAGAACCTATGAAGCAGCTTCTTGCTCTCAGTTTCCAAGACCATCATCTCAGTGAACAGTGCATAATCTTCATTAGGACCCATGTAAACACTTCCAAAGTGGGCCAATCTGCAGGAAATAGTCCAGGCAGATGGACAGTGAATTATAAGAACCAATAGAATAGATGACAAAAACATTCATCAAAGCTTCCAGATCCAGCAAGGTACAAATTCCAGAGATGTTATTAATAGGAAGAAAGGAGGTAAATTTTAGACACTGGTCCAGGTATGCTAACTCAGGAAGAAATCATTCTGGCTTTGAGGCTGTAGAACACAGCTCTCTTTGTTGTACTAGCCATCTTTTTTTAATCAAGGCAACAGAGAACACAGCATGTCAGAAACTGGGCCAGTCTCCTTTTTTTCAATTCTTTTTTTGGTTTTCATTCCTTTCCAAAGTCAGACTAGAAGTCTGAGGAGAATTTACACTTTGATGTTGGTGATAAAATGGTTTCTGAAGAAGAAGAGACAGAAATCTGAAGAAGGAAAAAAACAACAAAGAAAGCAAAAGAAATGGAGGTGAACCAGCAGCTAATGAACAGATGGATAAGCTTTACATACATGTGTGTATATATATATATATATATATATATATATATATATATATATATATATATATATATCTTCTTATCTGGAATCAGTGGGTTCCGTTGCCAGCAGACACTTAGAAAGCTGTCATTGAACTCTGGAGCAGGAAGGTAGGGAACCATCAGCCAGTCCTCTGAATGATGTGGAGGAGGTCCTGGAGCCCAGGGACAGGAAAGGGAAGGCCAGCAGCCTGTCTCTGCAAATAGGATATGAATTATTCACTCTGGAAACTAGAGCCATCCAGAGACACTCGGCTTCCCCAGCTCAGGACCCGATCTGAGAATCTGAGGTTGGGAGGTTCTCCAGACAGAGTGCTTGGGGAGCTGTTGGTCCACATACCATCCCGATAGAACACTGATTCTCCATGGACAGCAGAAATCACCAAGCAGACCCTGGGTGACTGAGAAGAAGGACTACAAACAGAAGTCACTTCAGCATGAGAGGGTTTTCCTCCTGAGGCAAGATTAGATCACAAACACCAGCATGGCTTTCCTCTGCTGTTTTAATTTCCATTCCATTGCCCACCACATGGACAACAGTTAGAGTCGTGCAGAGGAGCTGCTGTTCACACAGATGCTGCACCACCCACAGACCCCTTCACATGCCACCCTTTCTGTCATATGGAATCAGCAACAGAGACCAGATGGGACCCCGTGTCTCTTTTCAACAAAATTAGACACACTTTTGCCTAACTGTTCCTACTCTTCTGGACCCCTGGCCTACAATGTTCCCATTCAGCCTTGGGGACCATCATAGCATGGAAATTCAGGTCTAGAGAATAAGGCTAAGGGTCTGAAGTGTCTGCTCCTGGGGTCCACGGTGCCCAGGATGCTGGTGGGGATGGATGTGGCTTGAGTCAGTTCTGTTCTCATCGTGCTTCCTCCCCCCTCAATGACTACTGATGACACTCCCTTCAGCTCTCCCGGGAAACAACTGTCTACACTGTGGGGCTCATGTCTCTCACCTTTCTTGTCCCAGCCACAAATGAACTGGACAAAGGGCCTTTCTGCAGAGGTCATTCATCTGACTTTTAAAATCAAGTGTTACAGCATCTCCTGAAAAGGGCCTTAGTGTAGAAAATGGGGTGCATAATTGGGCTCATGATAATTGCATTCATAGTCCACGTAAATTGTCCTTGATGTCTCAGTGACCATTCAGATCACAGTGTAACACTGGGCTCCTTACCAAGCTCAGGCTTAGAAACAGGTGATCTCTGATTTGTACATTCTTTCATTTATCTGTTCATTCCCTCATATCTCTATTTGAGAGATGATGGGTGGGCTCTGGGACTATACCTTGCTTCTGCAGTCTCCCTCTCAGCTTGGGATGATGAGATTTGGGTGTATTAGAAGGTTTTCTTTAAAAAGATCTTCAGTACCTCCCTACAGATCATGGTCCATTAACCTGTAACTGCTTTTGGAACATCCCAAGGCACACATAGAAGCTTTATCTTCCAAGGTGTTTAAGTTTATGCTATTGGAAAGAATATTATATACACAAAGGGGGAAAATGTTAATGCTAATATGATATTTTTGGTTCAGTATCCGTAAGTCAAAACTGACACTGATAGCCCAAATTATCATGAATGTTTCTTTTTAATTTTTTTCCCCAACTATGAAAGTAACAAATGGTTCCAGTAATGGCAGACTGAGCAATTCAGACCAGCTCTTGCTCTAAGAAAAACTAAACTATCTGGATGATGCTAAAATATATCATCTTAAGAGCATCCAAACATTGACATATATACACTAACTAATATGTATAAAATAGATAACTAATGAGAACCTGCTGTATAGCACAGGGAACTTTACTTCACTTCGCTGTATAATAGAAACTAACACAACATTGTAAAACAACTATACCCCAATAAAAAAATAAAAATGAAAAATAAAATAAAATTGCATAATTGTATACCAATGGGAAGGCCTTATAAATATAGATATAATATTCATCTAATATAAATATAAGCCACTACATCTTATGAAATATTAAAAGCCTGCAAGTTTAAAATCTCTACGTGTGTGTATATATATATACATGCATACATATATTAACATACCTGGAGACAAAAAAAAAAAAATGTTGCCTGCCACTCCAGTAAACAACGAATGTTGCCCAGCCACCAAGCCATCAGCCACTGTAGCCATCCCCAACGGTAGGCCCCTGAGGAAAATTCAGGATGAAGAAAAACAAGACATACTGAGAAGGCACCAGCAATGAATCAGGAAGAGAACCTCACGTGTCTATTCTGGCGACTTGATCTTGGACTTCCTGCCTCCAGAATTATGAGAAATAAATTTATGTTTTTTATAAGCTAAAAATAAATAAATAAATAAATAAATAAATAAAAACATCCAAGAGCCAACAAGAGAGTAAAGAACCATTAGACCACACTTTAAAAGAAGACAAAAACCAGAAAAAGTAAGCCAAAGACTCAGAGGTATTTTGCCCCAGGGATTTTCTCTATAAACAAAGAAACAGCGGGAAAACTGATTTTAGGTCAGAAGGAATTAAAGTCAAATCTCCAGGCCTCCTAAAATAGGGCTGCAAATAGACTGTACTGATGGGGAGTTAGGACTCCAAAGGCCAACACTCTCAGGGTGAGAGTGAAGTGGACATAAATTAGCCTGTGTCTAGACTTGCAGCCTGGCTTTGAGTTCTTTGTGTGGCCCAAGGAGCCTCAGGCTTTGAACTTGGATTGAAGGAGTCCTAGCTGAGTGGTGCACTCAGATTCTGATGCATAAATTAATGGTACATCCAGAAACTGGAGTACTATGCCACTGTTAAAAGGAATTCTGCTGGAGAGTGAACTCCAGGATATATTGTTAAGGGAAAAAGAAACATGGAAAAAGTTTGTAGCATTGTAGCATGCCTTCATTTATCTGGTCAGGGTAGGGGTAATATATATATATGTATGTATGTATGTATATGTGAACTTGTATTTTTAAATACAAAATAAACAATAGATTGGTTCAAAATGGCAGAGTAGAAGGACATGTGCTCACTCCCTCTCGTGAGAGCACCGGAATCACAACTAACTGCTGAACAATCATCGACAGGAAGACACTGGAACTCACCAAAAAGGATACCCCACATCCAAAGACAAAGAAGAAGCCACAGTGAGACAGAAGGAGGGGCACAATCACAAAATCAAATCCCATAACTGCTGGGTGGGTGACTCACAAACTGGAGAACACTTAGACCACAGAAGTCCACCCACTGGACTGAAGGTTCTGAGCCCCATGTCAGGCTTCCCAACCTGGGGGCCTGGCAACAGGAGGAGGAATTCCTAGAGAATCAGACTTTGAAGGCTAGTGGGATTTGATCGCAGGACTTCTGCAGGACCTGGGGGAACAGAGACTCCACTCTTGGAGGGCACACACAAAGTAGTGTGCACATCGGGACCCAGGGGAAGGAGCAGTGACCGCACAGGAGACTGAACCAGACCTACCTGCTAGTGTTGGAGGGTCTCCTGCAGAGGCGGGGGGTGGCTGTGGCTCACGGTGAGGACAAGAACACTGGCAGCAGAAGTTCTGGGAAGTACTCCTTGGTGTGAGCACTCCCAGAGTCCGTCATTAGCCCCACCAAAGAGCCTGTAGGCCCCAGTGCTGGGTTGCCTCAGGCGGAACAACCAACAGGGAGGGAACTCAGCCCCACCCATCAGCAGACAAGTGGATTAACGTTTCACTGAGCTCTGACCAACACAGCAACACCTAGCTCTACCCAGCAACAGTCCCTCCTATCAGGAAGCTTGCACAAGCCTCTTAGATAGCCTCATCCACCAGAGAGCAGACAGCAGAAGAATGAAGAACTACAATCCTGCAGCCTGTGGAACAAAAACAACATTCACAGAAAGATAGACAAGATGAAAAGGCAGAGGTCTATGTACCAGATGAAGGAACAAGAAAAAAACCCAGACAAACAACTAAATGAAGTGGAGATAGGCAACCTTCCAGAAAAAGAATTCAGAATAATGATAGTGAAGATGATCCAGGACCTCGGAAAAAGAATGGAGGCAAAGATCGAGAAGATGCAAGAAATGTTTAACAAAGACCTAGAAGAATTAAAGAACAAACAGAGATGAACAATAAAATAACTGAAATGAAAAATACACTGGAAGGAATCAATAGCAGAATAACTGAGGCAGAAGAACGGATAAGTGACCTGGAAGACAGAATGGTGGAATTCACAGCTGCAGAACAGAATTAAGAAAAAAAAAAAGGAAAAGAAATGAAGACAGCTTAAGAGACCTCTGGGATAACATTAAACACAACAACATTCACATTATGGGGTCCCAGAAGGAGAAGAGAGAGAGAAAGGACATGAGAAAATATTTGAAGAGAGTATAGTCAAAAACTTCCCTAACATGGGAAAGGAAATAGCCACCCAAGTCCAGGAAGCACAGAGAGTCCCATACAGGATAAACCCAAGGAGAAACATGACAAGACCCATAGTAATTAAACTGGCAAAAATTAAAGACAAAGAAAAATTATTAAAAGCAGCAAGGGAAAAATGACAAATAACATACAAGGGAACTCCCAGAAGGTTAACAGCTGATGTCTCAGCAGAAACTCTACAAACCAGAAGGGAGTGGCGTGACATATTTAAAGTGATGAAAGGGAAGAACCTACAAACAAGATTACTCTACCTGGCAAGGATCTCATTCAGATTCGATGGAGAAATCAAAAGGTTTACAGACAAGCAAAAGCTAAGAGAATTCAGCACCACCAAACCAGCTTTACAACAAATGCTAAAGGAACTTCTCTAAGTGGGAAACACAAGAGAAGAAAAGGACCTACAAAAACAAACCCAAAACAATTAAGAAAATGGTCATAGGAACATACATATCGATAATTACCTTAAACGTGAATGGATTAAATACTCCAACCAAAAAACACAGACTCACTGAATGGATACAAAAATAAGACCCATATATATGCTGTCTACAAGAGACCCACTTCAGACCTAGGGACACATACAGACTGAAAGTGAGGGGATGGAAAAAGATATTCCATGCAAATGGAAATCAAAAGAAAGCTGGAATAGCAATACTCATATCAGATAAAATAGACTTTAAAATAAAGAATGATACAAGAGACAAGGAAGGACACTACATAATGATCAAGGGATCAATCCAAGAAGAAGATATAACAATTATAAATATATATGTACCCAACATAGGAGCACCTCAATACATAAGGCAACTGCCAACAGCTCTAAAAGAGGAAATCGACAGTGACACACTAATAGTGGGGGACTTTAACACCTCACTTACACCAATGGACAGATCATCCAAACAGAAAATTAATAGGGAAACACAAGCTTTAAATGACACGATAGACCAGATAGATTTAATTGATATTTATAGGACATTCCATCCAAAAACAGCAGATTACACTTTCTTCTCAAGTGTGCACAGAACATTCTCCAAGATAGATCACATCTTGGGTCACTAATCAAGCCTCAGTAAATTTAAGAAAATTGAAATCATATCAGGAATCTTTTCTGACTACAACGCGTTGAGATTAGAAATCAATTACAGGGAAAAAAACGTAAAAAACACAAACACATGGAGGCTAAACAATATGCTACTAAATAACCAAGAGAGCACTGAAGAAATCAAAGAGGAAATCAAAAAATACCTAAAGACAAATGACAATGAAAACACGACGATCCAAAACCTATGGGATGCAGCAAAAGCAGTTCTAAAAGGGAAGTTTATAGCAATACAAGCCTACTGCAAGAAACAAGAAAAATCTCAAATAAACAATCTAACCTTACACCTAAAGGAACTAGAGAAAGAAGAACAAACAAAACCCAAAGTTAGCAGAAGGAAAAAAAAAAAAGTTCAACATTCATTCATGATTAAAATTCCCCAGCAAATAAGAAATAGAAATGAATTTACTTAACATGATAAAAAATCTATTAAATATTATATCTTTTAAAATACATATTAAATATAAATATATTAAATATTGTATTTGTTGATGATACATTGAAAGCTTTATCTTTGAAATTAAGAATAAAATAAGAGTGCTTTCTATCACCACTTTTTTTTTTTTTTTTTTTTTGGCCATGGTGCAAGGCTTGTGAGATTTTTGTTCCCCCTACAGGGATTGAACCCGGGCCACAGCAGTGAAAGCACCAAGTTCTAACCACTGGACCACCAGGGAATTCCCCTATATCACCACTCTTATTCTGCATTTTATTGAAGGTGCTAGACAACAAGAAAAATATATCAAAGATATAAAAACTAAAATAAATAGAAAAACTTTTATTATTCACAGAGTATATGATTGTGTATGGGAAAATCTATAAATGAAATATTAGAGTTTGTAAAAGAGTTTGTCAGGATTGTCGTATTTTAAGTAAAGATATAACAATCAATTGTTTTCTATATATCAGCAACAAATATTTTAAAATGTTTTTCAAAATATATAATTAGCAACACATCTAAAACAGCAGGAACCTAGTAATAAATTTAGTGAATTACATTGTAAAATACTATGAGAAATCACAAAATTTTATTGAGAGATGTCAAAGATGATTAAGAATATAGAGAAATACCATCTTTATGAATTGGAAGACAGACTGTTATAAAGATCTCATTTCTCCCCAAACTAGCTTATAGATTAAATGCAAACCCAGTCAAAGTCCCCAAGGGATTTTGTGGAATTTAACAAGTTGATTCTAAAATATGTATTCATCTGCAAAATGCCAAGACCTTTAAAGACCCTCTGGAAAAATAAATGCAAGATGAGTTTATTATAAACTTACTATAAAGCCATAATAATTAAAATGGTGTGGTATCAGTACAGAGACAGACAAAAAAGACCAAAGAGCCCCTGAAACTGATCAGAGTTGTGCAGATGACCAAACAGTTTGACAACCTTCTGGCCCCTCTGTAGTCTAGATTATTCCTTCTTTTACCCCCAGTGCAAGTTCTTGAAATTGACCATTACCAGGTACAGAGGCAAGACTGCCTCCTTCCTCCTTCCTGGTCCTTATGTGAACATGAATGACTCTTGGATTCCCTCTTTGCCACACAAAGCTCTCTGTGAACTGGTTCTACTCTTTCCACTCTCTCCTTCAACCTCATGTCAGAGTACAGCCAACTGAGAGTCCCCTCAGTGGGGAAGACATCTTCAATTGCCCACCATAAGTCAATTTTCCCATTTATTTCTTCCTTGCTGCCTTAGCCCACATTCTACCAGAGACGATAAAAGTACCAAGTCTTTACTTCCCCACCCCCTGCAGCCAGAGCATGGGCATGAGATCCAACCCTAGTCCACAGAATCTGAACAGAAATGTGATGGAAGCATTTTCCCCCCCATCCTCCACACCACCCCCCCCCACACACACACACACATGCTCACACACCACCCCAGTGTTTCTCTTCTTGGACAGGATATGGCTATGTCTACCTTTGAATTTGTAGCTGAACCAACCCTAGAACAATCTACTTCCAGAATTCTTATTGTGAGTTAAGGTATAATTCAAGATCTTTGCAGAACATAGACCACCCTCAAAGGGTTCACTGAAGAGTTTCATAAAGGGGCTGGTGGCAGATGTGTGGGTAGAATGAAAGGAACTAGAAAAGGTTGTTGAAGCATCCAGAAACTGGCAACAGTAGGAAGCCATTATGACTCTAAGTTTGCAAGGACAGGGAGTGGGTGGTTACTGGACCTTGGAGAGAGGATGAGGCTGGGAATAGAGTAACTCAGATGCTTTCAAAACCACAGCCCAGTGTGAAAAGGGTGGAACTAATACTGCAACCTCTCTTTCCTGGTGCCATCTGATCTCCTGCCAATGCCTCCCACTAGCTGAAACCCAAAGGTGGCCCAGGTGATGGAGCTCAGCTTCCCAGGGCACAGAGAAGTGCAGTGAATGGACCTAGAAGGGTGATCAGAGAATAGCTAACACTTAAAGCAAACCCCTCTCCATCAGGCCACTTTTAGTGAGTCTTGTGCTACTTTTGATCAAAGCATCCTGACTGATGAATTACCCTTTCCCACCTCTGTGCTTCTGGGAAGGCTGTTCTGATCTCTCCCTAAAAGGTTTCTGCCACCCCTGAAAGCCCCCCATCAACCAAGGACTAGACTCATATGTTGCTTCCACAACTAAATCGTTCCCACCTCTGCAGGGCCGTTACTCCATTCTCTGTGTTTTTCAAACTTTTAATTTTGAAATAATAGTAAACTCACAGAACCTTGCAAAGATGGCAGAGTAGTCCTATGTATGCTTCACTCAATTTCCCTTCTGGGTTATATCTTACATAATTATAGTACACTATCAAAACCAGAAACTTGACGTTGGACAATGTGAGTGTACAGTTCTGTCATTTTATAATGTGTAGATTTGTGTGATCCTCATCACAAGAACTTTCTTTACCACAAACATTTCTCTGAGCTACCCTTGAGCAGTCACACATTCTCCCTCCTTCCCCAATCATCCCTAACCTCTGGAAACCACTAACCTATTTTCTCCATCTTAATATTTTTGTCATCTCAACGAGGTTATACAAATGGAGTCATATAATGTAATGTTTTGAGGGTTTTTTTGGTTTATTTTTAAATCACTTAGCAAAATGCCCTTGATATCCATCAAAGTTTGTGTATTCACTCCATGGTATGGATGACAGATAAACCACAGTTTGTTTAACCATTCACCTATTGAGGGATATTTTTGTTGTTTCCAGGTTTACAAATAAAGCTGCTATTAGCAATCACCTACAGGTTTTTGTGCTGACATAAGTTTTCATTATGAGCATAATTGCTGAATTGTATGGTGAGTTTATGCTTAGTTTTTTAAGAAACTGACAACCTATTTTCTTTTTTGTTTTTCACACACACACACTGTATTTTATTTTTACAAGAGATAAATAGACTGACACCAAGCATTGTAAATAGATGACCACAACAAAAGCAACAATGATTGCAATTACCAAACACGAAACACACTCATACTATGACAACCTATTTTCTAGAGTAACTGTACCATCTTACATTCTCAACTAGTAATATATGAGAGATTCAGTTTCTCCATACCCCCTGCAGCATTTGGTATTGTCGCTGTTTTGTATTTTACTTGTTTTAATAAATGTATGATGATATCTTATCATCATCTTAATTTGCATTTCTCCAATGATTAGTGGTATCATGATATTGAATATCTTTTCATGTGCTTATCTGCCATATATAAATTCTCTTGAGTGAAATGTCTGTTCATGTCTTTTGCCCATTTTCACCTTCTAATTGTATTGTTTCCTTTTTAAAAATTCTCACCTTTGAGAATTACTTATATATGCTAGATATGATTACTTTGTCAGATATTCAGTTTGCAAATATTTTCTCTCTGTCTATAGTTTTCATTCTCTCACCAGAGTCTTTTGAAGAACAAAAGATTTAAAATTTGATAAAGTCCAATTTATCATTTACACCCTTTTATGGATTGTGCTTTCGAGTCATCTCTAAGAACTCCTCACTTAGACCCAGGTTTCAAAGATTTTCTACTATGTTATATTCTTAAAGTTATATAGTTTTGCAATTTACACTAAATCAATTATCCTTTTTTGAATTAATTTTTGTCTAATGTGTAAGGTTTAGGTCAAAGGTTATTGTTTTGCCTATAAATATCCAGTTGTTCCAGGACCATTTGAGAAGACTATTCTTCTTCCTTTGAATTAAAAAAAAAAAAAAATCTTGTCAAAAGTGAGTAGCCGACTTTTTTGGGACTGTTTCTGGGTTTTCTATTCTGTTCCAATAATCTATGTGTCCATCGCTTTGCCAATACCACACTGTCTTGATTAGTGTAGCTAATATTGGGTTAAGTGATTTCTCTCACTTTACTCTTGTTTTCCAGACTTTAGATAGATAGATAGATAGATAGATAGATAGATAGATAGATAGATAGATAGATAGATGATAGATAGATATACAATCTTGTTGAGATTTTGATAGGAATTGCACTAAACCTGTTTATCAATTTGGAAAGAAGACATCTCTACTATATTGAATCTTCTAATCCATGAACACAAAATATCTCTCCAATTATTTAGATGGTTCACTTAAAAAAATGCACAACGTGCAAGTTGTGAGTTAAGTTTTGTTTGGGGCAAAATGAGGACTGCAGCCTGGGAGACAGCATTTCAGATAGCTCTGAGAAACTGCTCCAAAGAGGTAGTGGGTCAATATATATGTGATTTTGGTGAAGGGGGAATACATGCAATCAAGCACATATTTTTGCAGAAGGTCTCGTGAGGGTTAATGTTAGTCACAAGGAGCAGTCTTCACATGAAGGAATTTAGTGCTTTTCTAGAGGGGATGCAAGAAATGGGCTCATAAAATCAGCTCCTGAAAATATCTAACTATCTGAAGACCTGTTCTGCTAGTTTTACTCAGAGCACCTAGTGCCTCATTCCTGATCTCCACCCTGAATTCCTTTCAGGGAATGTTGAAGGTCAGCAGCTGCAGTGGCACTTGGTTTAATCCTAGTAGAGGTAGATGGCAAGTGCCCATGGCAAACACCAATTTGTAGTTGACAAGATCTTTGATTTCTTTCATCGGTATTTCATGGTTTTCAACATACAAGTCCTGTATATGGTTTGTTAGATTTATACCTATTTCAGATTTCCTCCTTCTGTCTTCTGTGGACAAAGAATATCAGTAAACAAAGGATATTGTGGCCATCAAGCCATCAGCCACTGCAGCCACCTCCAACAGTGCACCCTGAGGGGACTCAGGATGGGAAATAACAGGACACTAGCCCCATATAGCTAAGGTGCATATCAAAGGAATGATTTCAATGAGCCCAGACTCTTGCATCTTCCCTTACATGGAAAAGTGCTAAATTCATTAACTTGAGATGTCTGGTTTTCTTTAACAGTAATCTTTTGATATTCTGACTACCTGGTTTTTGTTGCAAAACTCCTGTATATCCTGGCTCCTCCCTTACCTCTTTGGAGCCAGACAGAGCGATCTAAGAGGCTGCCTCCTGGGCTTGAAGTCCTCAGAAAGTCTGCCAAATAAAACATAATTCTCAACTTCTGGTTGTGCTTTTTTTTTTTCAGTCGACGCTTCTTTCAAGAGTTTGTCTTTGGTTTTCTGATGTCTGAATATGACATGCTCTGGTGTAGTTGTTTTAATATTTGTACTGCTTGATGCTCCCTGAGCTTCTCAGATCTATGGTTTGGTGTCTATAATTAATTTTAGAAAAATCTCAGACATTATTACTTCAAACATTTTCCTGCTTCTTCCTCTCCTTCTTCTGCCTCTGGTATTACAATTATGCCTATGTTATACCTTTAGGAATTGTCCTGTAATTCTTGAATATTGTGTGGTTTTTTCTTTGCACTTTAGTTTGGAAGTTTCTATTGGCATATCATAAGTTTACTGATTCTTTCTTCAGCCATGGCCGGTCTACTGATGAGCCCAAAGGCATTCATCATTTCTATTACAGTGTTTTTGATTCCTGACATTTCCTTTTGATTTTTTCTTAGAATTTCCATCATTCTGCCTACATTACTCATCTGTTCTTGCATATTTCTACTTCCCCCCTTTTTATTAATCATAGTTATTTTAAATTCTTCATCTAATAGTTCCAATATCTATGTCATAGTCTTGTTTTGATGCTTGCTTCGTCTCTTCAGACTATTTTTTCTTGCTGTTATCATGCCCTGTAATTTGTTGACTTTATTAGGAAATAGTACCTGAGGTAAATAGGCCTTAAGTGTGAAGTTTGATGTTAATTTGGCCAGGAAGTGGGTGTTGTTTTATGTTTGCTGTAGCTGTAGGAGCATCAAATTCCTTGTTTTGTTTCCCTTGTCTTTGGGCTTCTCCTTAGATGGAGCCTATGTCTTGTGGCTCCTTCATTTGTAATCCACTGATATTATGCTACAGCCCTGTTGATGTGGTGATCAGGTGTGGGAAAGGAAAAACATTCTATAGTCTTATGATTAAATCTCAGTCTTTTAGTGGGTCTGTGTCCCCAGGTTATGACTTTCACAATTGTTTCTTACCTTTTCTCCTCCCTTGGGTGAAACAAGAAGGCTCTGGTAAAGACTTTCCCCATAAAGAGCAGGTATTTGTTATGAAGAATGCTCTGGGCATATTTCATAATTTTTTTTTTTTGCACCCCCTGCCAAAGACATGAGGGAATTTGCCTTGGCTTTTCACAGTGACAACCTGGTGGGGTTAGTGGAGGTTAAAACCCATAAATGTTTGGGGTCCACCAAACCTATAACCCCAGGAATCTCTTAACTCTCACAGTAGTCCATATTCAGCCTTCAGCAATTCATCAGAATTACCGTTTAAGTGTTCCTATCGGTAGCTTCTGCTACAGGTAAGCTGATCTCCATGTGATTCCTTGTAGTCATCTACTTCTCCAGATATCAGGGTGGTTGTTTGCCCTGTGACCTCAGTTCTCTAATGAGTCCAAGATAATTCATTGGTTTTCAGTTTCTTCAGGTTTTTTCTTGTTTAAGAAGAGAGTGAGGACATCCAAATCAATTTTTTTATTCCCCTTGAGGCATTCTTTTTGATCCATAGTGCATTATTTAGCTTCTGAGTACATGGAGATTTTCCTGTTATCTTTCTGCCACTGATTTCTACTTTGTTTCCATTATGGTCAGAAAACATACACTGTGTGATCAATTCTTATAAATTTATTAAGTTGTTTTATCACACAGACTAAAACAACCTACCTGCTTATCTTTGTACACGTTCTGATCTATCTTGGTATATGTTCTGGAAGCTCTTGGAAAGAATGTATTTTCTGCTATTGTTTAATTAAATGTTCTCTAAATGTTAACTAGATTGTAATTGTTTGTTCAGTTCTTATATATCTTTTCTGATTATTTTTCTGGCTGTTCTATCAGTTGTTGAGAAAGTAATGTTGAAATCTCCAATGTAAATGTGGATTTGTCAACCTCTCCTTTCAGTTTTATCACTTCTTGCTTTGTATATTTTGCAGCTCTGTGGTTTGATGCATATATATTTAGAATTGCTATGTATTCTTGGTGGATTAATTCTTTTATGTAATGTCCATCTCTGTCCTTAATTTTCTTTGCTCTGAAGTCTAATTTATCTGATATTATTATAGCCTTTCCTGCTTTAAAAAAATGTATTAGCAAGGTATGTTTTTCCACCTTTTTCCTTTCACTTTGCCTATATCATTATATTTGAAGTGAGCATAAGGGAGTGGATAAAGTTACTGGATGAGAAGTCTGGATGCAGGCAGTCCCAAGATTCTGCCTGAAGAATCATTCTAACCGCAGACCTAGTTCTGTGGGTCCACAAAGTCACCAGTTGTGCGGACCCTTTAATCTGTCACACGTTGGGCACACCTCTCTCTTCATCATCTTAGGTGACTGCTTTTTCAAGCATCTACATCTTTACAGAAGCATCCAAAGCAGAAAGCAATGGGAAGTGGGAAAATCTCTCTCTATCTCCATATTCATAACTATTATCAAGTAGGAAAAAATTCCCAATGTGCTCATCACATTCTCCTTCATGTCTCATTGACCAAAATTGGGTCACATGCACACCTCAGGCCACTCACTAGTGGAGGGGATGCCAGTCCTCCAAGACTTCCATGACTGCTATTCTGGCAAACACCAGTCATTACCCACCCAGTGAAGTGAGGCAGGTGCTGTCAGAACAACAGTGGACTTCTTCTGTTCGCAAGCAAGAGAGGAAGAAACATTAAAAAGGAGCTTTCATTGGGTAGATAAGATGGTCAATTCTTCTGTAGAGGTGCGAAGGCTAGCACCCAAGAAAAATTACCTGAGGAAATTCATGAGAGTTCTAGATTAAAATCCATCCTAGGGATGCATATTTGGCAGGACAAGGTAAATTTAATGAGGAAAAATGAATGTTCTAAAGGGGAAAAAAATAAAAGAGGAAAAAACAGAGCCAAAGACTGAAACTTGGGATGATTTCCATTGTAAAGAGATGAAAAAGAAGTGGTGGTAATCAGCAAAGAATGCAAGGAGGAAGGCAGACCACCAATATGGAATCTTGACAGGGAGGTCTTGAAAGAAGGATTTCAGGTGCAGGCAGTAAATGGTGTCAAGTGCTGCAAGAAAGGTGTGAGTGTTCATATAAGGAAGTCACCTTCAAGAGTAAAGCTCAGCTACATAGTGAGGAGAAATCTCAATGCAGACGGCTGAGGGGGGCATGACTGTTTATGACAGAGTCCAGTAAGTATAGCCCAGATGGCAGAATTTTGAACAATGAATTAATGTGGAAAAAGAAAAAGCTAACTTGGGAAATGACAAGGTCAAATAAAGACTTTTAGGGAAAAGGAAGATGACACACAGTTGAAGGCAAATGCAGAAAAGTTAGTGGAGAGAATAAAGTTCTACCCTGGAGAAGGAGAGACTTGGTTATTCAGAATAACCCTTCTGCTAAGCCAGATGAGAAAGCTGAAAGAAATAAACCAGCAATACCTGGAAGTACAGACAGAAATGAAGCAACAGCATTCTGAAAGAACAACCTTTGTTTTCTCAGAATTGTAAAGGAGAAAATTACATGTCCTCAGTGGAATAAGTGAGATCTGGAACTCAAGGAAGATGAAGAAGGAGCAAGTGCTAAGGGAAGTGGGGTCCAGAACCAATAAGACATGCTTGCAGGGTAGACAGGAAACACGGTGTAATTTATATTCCATGAGTTGAAGGGCTTTGTGGATTCCTATAATCAGGCTAGTTTGGTGCTGGTAATAAATGTATATAAGTCAAAAAATCAAGGAAATAGTGGTAGACAGAAATTTTTGTGGGTGTTATCTAAATTGTATTGATTCCTGAAAATATTTTCAACATGACTTTTCAGAAGCCATTAGTTTGAATGTAAAAAATAGTAATGCATTCCTAACCCTACCCCAAAACTCCAAACGATTTCCCCAAATATGACTAAAACACATTTTAACACATACATAGCAATTCATCATGCATTTCTGCAAAATGCATGGCATTTAAAAGACCAAGTAGTAAATAATCTAACACTTAGAGACTCACTAATGAGTATGCTTGTGAATACTGTGTATTAATCCTGTCTGTATAAAACATAGATTACATTTACTTCTTACACAAGCATGTAAAGTAAATAAATAGTGAAGTAGCATATTAAAGATATACAATGAATGCAATAACACCGGGCAGAAAAAAATAACAAAGAAAACAATTTTTTAAAATGGGCTACTTCCTGATTTCCTAATCCATTTCTAAAGTAGCTGGTATGAGATATCCTCCTGTTTTAAATAATTATAAAAGCTAGACAAAATATATAAACAAAATGTATAAAAGAACTGGACACTGGACAGTAGTCTTGGACATCAGTCAGTGCAAAACTTTCAAAAATCTTTGAAAGAAGGAGAGCACAAGAAATGAGCCTACATTCACCTGTAGTACCCTGAGTTCATCTTCCAAATAGAGGCACAGAGAAATGGAACTCAGGCAGAGAGCAGCAGTCTCAGTGGGTGACAGAAGCTTTGAGCTTTGAAGGCAGTGGGATGGTGGGGGAGGGTACTGAAAAAGAGGGCACCTCTGAGAAAATACACCCAAAGATCTCAGCCAATGAATCTTTGGCTTCTTGTCCTAATTTTAAGCTGCACAAGTACAGGGTGAGACTCCAGGATACCTGGCAGAGAACAGTTGTTGGAAAAGAGCATGTGAGGCAGAGATTTCAGAGATCCTACAGTGCTGGAGAGACATGGGAATTCCATCTCAGCCAGTGTTGAGATACTTTGGTGAAAATCCTGGACATTCAGTACAGACTCCAGAAAGGCAATGCTTAGGAGTAAGAACTATGTCTGAGGAATAAGAGCTATGCTCCAGGACTAAAACAAAACTGAAATACATCAACTTAACAAAGCCTAAAACTAAGCCTTAATAGGAGCCACACATCAAGAAATAAAAAGTCAATGAAGAGACACATTCATGTTGGGTCTTCATAGACAGAACTCATTCATGTTGGAATAAATAGAAAGGATGTCAAGATGACTGTGATTAATATGTTAAAGAAAATAGAATTAAAGATTGGGAACTGATGAAAAGACATATTTCAAAAGAGAATTCAAATCTACAAAAAAGAACTAAATGAACATTCTAGGACTTCGAAATATAATATCTGATGTTAAGAAATTATTAAATAGCTTTAATAGCGTAGTGGACACGACAGAATACAGCATTAGTATATACAAAGATATGTTAGTAAAAATATCCAAACTGAAGTAGAAAGAAAAAAAGACTGAAAAATAAAACAGTATGAGAGATGTAGGATGCATTCAAAAGGTCTGAAATAGGCATAATCAGGGTACCAGAAAGAGAAAATAGAGAGAATGAGACAGAAGCAAAATTGGAAGAAACAATGGTTGAGAACTCTCCAAATTTGATTATATACATCAACTCACAAATTTAAGAATCACAGAGGATCCCAAACAGGATTAATATAACACACACACATGTGCAAATATCCATAAGCATGCTATAGTCAGAAATACTGAAAAAGAGAAAGAGGAAATCTTAAAACACCATGAAAAAAAGACATTATCATTGGAAAAAAGTAACAACAGAAGCAAGAGACATTAGAATATAATCTATAAGAAATTTTTTATAAGAAAAAAACCTATCAAACTAGAATTCCATACCCAGTGTAAATATTCTTCAAAAATAAAGATGCAATAATGATGTTACTTACAAATGAAAGCTATGAGAATTCATCTCCAGAAGACCTACACTTCAAGAAATACTAAAGAAAGTTCTTCATGCTGAAGGAAATTGATCTCAGATGGAAAAATAGAAGTTTAAGAAGTGAACAGCATTGGAAAGGGTAAATATATGTATAAATATAAAAGATTATTATGTTTAAAAAACAATAAACAGCATATTTTGTGAAGTTTGTAATCTATGTAAAAGTAAACCACACAACAACAATAGAAAGGAGGAGATGGTAAATAGAGTTAAATTGTTGCATGGTTGTTTTATTGTTGAGAAGTGTTAAAATGCTAATTTAAGGTAGACCATAACAAGGATGAATTTTGTAATTTCTAGTAACCATAAAGAGACTGATACTAAAATGTATTACAAAATGCTGGTAGAGAAAACAGGATATTAAAAAAAAAAAAAAACTTGCTTAATATATACAATGGAAGGCAGGAAAGGAGGAAAAAGGAAATAAATGTCAGAACAAATAAAAAATAAATAGTAAAGTGATAAACCTAACATATAATACTATATTAAATATGAATTGAATAAATACACCAATTAAAATACAAAGAGAGATTTTTTTAGAAGCCCAAACTATATGCTATTTACAATAAAAATATTATAAACTTACAGAAATAAAATTACAGGATGAAAATAAAAGACCAAAAAGACATACTAATTAAATGAAATCTAGCATGGTGAAATTAATATTAATTAAAATAAACTCTAAGGTAAGAGACATTGTGAGAGGGGGCTTCCCTGGTGGCGCAGTGTTTGAGAATCTGCCTGCCAATGCAGGGGACACGGGTTCGAGCCCTGGTCTGGGAAGATCCCACATGCCGCGGAGCAACTAGGCCCGTGAGCCACAACTGCTGAGCCTGCGCGTCTGGAGCCTGTGCTCCGCAACAAGAGAGGCCACAATGGTGAGAGGCCCGCGCACCACGATGAAGAGTGGCCCCCACTTGCCACAACTAGAGAAAGCCCTCGCACAGAAAAGAAGACCCAACACAGCCATAAATAAATAAATTAATTAATTAATTAAAAAAAAAAAGAGACATTGTGAGAGATAAATGGTGACATTTCATAATGGTAAAGGGTCAAATCAAAAGAAAGTCATAACAATCTAACATCATAGTTTCAAAATATGTGAAGCAAAAATTGACAAAACTAAAGAGAGAGAGATGAACCCACATCAGAGTTGATATGTTAACTTGCTTCTCTCAGTAACTGATGAAACATATAGATAAAATAAAAGTAGTCTGCCTTTTTCCCCAGCCACCCCTGTCATTGCCCAATGGGGTCATGAACAAAGTAGCCAGAATGACAGACAAGGAGGTTGTATGTGAGCTCAGCAACATGGACTTCCCCTCAGCAAGGCTGGCCTGGCTATGCCCACTGCTGAGGGCCCAATCTGCCAGCAGTAGAGAGCAACACTAAATCCCCAGTATGGCACCATTTCCCATGGTGACCAGCCAGCTACCTGAAAGAGGTGGTATTTTGTTCTCACTGGAATAGACACTTACTCTGGACACAGATTTCCTTCCCTATGTGCAATGCTTCTGTCAAAACTACCATCCATGGAGTTACAAAATGCCTTATTCACCATCATGGTATTCCACACAGCATTGATTCTGATTCTGGAACCCACTTCATAGCAAAAGTAGTGCAGCAAGGGCCCATGATCATGGAATTCACTAGTCCTGCCATGTTCCCCATCATCATGAAGCGGCTGGCTTGAAAGAACTGTGGAATGGCCTTTTGAAGATTACAGCGTCAGCTAGGTGACAACACCTTGCAGGGCTGGGGCAAGGTTCTCTAGGAGTCTATATATGCTCTGAATCCATATATAGTGTTACTTCCCCCATAGTCAGAATTCATAGGTCCAGGAATCAAGGGGTAGAAATGAGATTGACACCACCCACTATTACCTCTAGTGACCCACTAGCAAAATTTTTGTTTCCTGTTTCTATGACTTTATGCTCTGTTTGCCTAAAATCTTAGTTCCAGAAGGAGGAATGCTTCCACCAGGATACACAGCAATTATTTCATTGAACTTGGAGTTAAGATGGCCACTGAACCACTCCAGGTTCCTCATGCTTCTGAATCAACAAGAAGGAAGTTACGGTGCTGGCTGGGGTGATTGATCTTGACTACCAAGAGGAAATTAGACTACTAATCTACAATGGAGCTAGAGAAGAGAATGTTCCTTGGGGCATCTCATGCCCTGTGGTTAAGGTCAATGTAAAACTACAGCGACCCAATTCAGGCAGAACTATTAATGGCCCAGACACTTCAGGAATTGAGGTTTGGGTTATCTCTCCAGCTGAAAAAACCATTATCATGTGAGGTAGTCGCTGAGGGCAAAGAACAAGTAGTGGAAGAAATACTAGCTACAACCACCTGACGAGTTACCAAAATGAGGTCTTTAATTGCATGAGTTTTTCTTCCTTATTTTGTTCTGAATATGTTTGTGTGGGTGTGTATGTGTGTATAGCAAATATCTTTGACTTCTTCCCTCTCTTATTTCCTTATCACATAACATAAGATGTGTTGACTTTATATCAGTATATTTAAGTATTGTTGACTTTACATGATAGTATTTAAATTATAAGATATCAAGAAGAATAGTAAGCATCACTCAAGGACTTTGTGTCCTCTTCTGGGGAAAAGGCATTTTTGGTTGTATGTAGGATAGTTTTATAGTATTAGGCAGAGTATGACCTTGTTATTATCTTTATCTGGAGATTAAATATTGTTTAAGGAGATGCATATGGGTGCCAAGTTGACAGGGTGGACTTGTGATGAATAATTTTATGTGTCAACTTAGCTGCACCACAGTACTCAGATATTTGATCAAATATCTGGATGTCTCTGTGAAGGTGTTTTTTGGATGATATTGACAATTAAATTGGTGGTCTTTGAGTAAAACAGATTACACTCTGTAACATGATTGGGCTTCATCCGATCAGTTGAAGGCCTTAATAGAACAAAGACTGACTTCCCCTGAGCAGGAAGAATTTCTGCCAGATGACTGTCTTTGGACTTAAATTGCAACCCCTCCCCTCCCTGGGTCTGTAGCCTGCTGGCTAACCCTGCAGATTTTGGACTTACCAAGCTTCACAATTTCATGAGTCAATTCCTTAAAATAAATATCTTTCTCTATATGTGTATACACACATATATATCTCTCTATATATACATCTTGTTGGTTCTGTTTCTCTGGAGAATCCTGACTAATACACTAGAAAATCTCACTGAAGGAAATGAAAAAAGACTGAAATAAATGGAGAGATATTCTATGTTCGTAAGATTGAAAAGCTCACATTGTTAGTATGTCAGTTCTTCCCATATTGCCTGATGAATTCAAATAAATCTACTAGTTTTTTTTTAATGAAGAAAATTGACAAGCTAATTCAAAAATATATGTGGAAATGCAAAGGACCTAGAAGAAACAGAACACTTGAATAAGAAAAGCAAAGTTCAAGAATTTCAAGACTTACTTTAAAGCTACAGTAATTTAGACAGAGTGGTATTGGAGGGAGGACGGACAAAGAGAAAAGTATAACAGATACACAGTCCCAAAATAGACACACACATGATTTATGTCAAAGGCGCTGCTGCTAGTCAGTCAGAAACAGATGGTCTTTCTAATAAATAAAGCAATTGGCTATCTGTCTGAGAAAAAAATAAACCTTAACTCCTATCTCACACTCTAAACAAAAATTAATTTAAGATGGATCATATATCTCAGTGTGCAAGCTAAAAAAATCCTCAAGATTTTAGGAGAAAACATAGAATGTCTTCATGATGTTATGATAGGCTAAGACTCTCTAAAAACAGGATATAGAAAGCACTAACCACAAAAGAAAAATATGGTAATTTGGACTCTTAAAATGGAGACCTTTGTTCAACAAAGGACATCATTAAGAAAATGAAAAGTCAAGACACGAACTGGAACAATATATTTGCAATAAATAAATATGACAAAAGACTCCTCTAGAATATATAAAGAATGCCTACAAATAAATAATAAAAATATAAACAACTCAAATAAAAATGAAGAAAAGACTTGAACCTGCAATTTACAAAGGATATCCAAATGCCCAATAATCATATAATTTAATGTTCATCATCATTACTCATCAGTGAAATGCAAAGTCTGGCAATACCAATATTGGTGAGGACTTGAGGAAAGTTACACTTTCATACTTCGGTGGAGAGTAAACTGTCTCTTAATAACTTTTGAAAATTTTGCAAATACCTATTAAAACTTGACATTGCCTACTCCAAAACCCCTCTAGGTATATACCCAAGATATATGAATGCCCCTCTATACATATATCCAAGAGAAAAGACATGTACAAGAATGCCTATAGTACTTTTATTCATAATAACCAAAGGCTAAGAGTAACCCAAATATACATTAAAGAATAAATAGAGATATTTATAATGGAAAATTGCACCACAGTAAAGAACACACTGTTGATATGTGTAACTAGGTGGATAAATATCAAAAAGAAATATACTGAGTAAAAGAAGCCAAACACAAAAACAAATATATCTGAATAATTCCATTTATATGAAGCTCAGGAACAGGCAAAACTAATCTCTGGTAATAGAAGTCAGAATAGTGGTTACCTGGGAGGTAGATGGTATTGACTGGGAAAGGGCAGGAAGGAAGCTTCCAAGTGATGGAAGATTCTTATCTCCTGATCCATGTAGTGGTTACATGTATGCATATGTAAAAAATTCACCCAACTGTCAACATTTGTGCAATTTACTACATATAATTTATACCTTAATAGAAAGTAAAAACTGAATTTCTTTCTGTATTAGTTTTCTGTTGCTGCTATAATAAATTACCACAAAATTGCTGGCTTGAAACAATAGAACATTTTTATCTTTTAGTTCTGTAGTCTAGAAGTCTGACAGGGGTCTCATTGGACTAAAATCAGGGTATCAGCAGACTGTATTCCTCTGGAGGTTCTAAGGAAAAGTCCATGTCCTTGCCTTCTCCAGTTTCCTGAGGCCACCTGCATTCCTTGGCTCGTGGCCTCTTACTTCATCTTCAAAGCCAGCCACATTACCTCTCTCTGACCCTGCCTTCCAAAGGCATACCTCTCTCTAACCATAGCCAGGAAAAGGTCTCCACTTTTAAGGACACGTGTGATAGAGTGGGCCCACCTGGACAACAGGATAATCTCCCCATCTCAAGGCCCACAACCTTAATCACATCTTCAAAATCCCTTTTGACATTGAGGGTACCATATGCACAGGTTCCAGGAGTTAGGGCATGGTATCTTTAAGGGACTATTACTCATCAACCACACTTTATTCCTTAATTGAAAAGTTGCTTGAGTAACGTTTGATGGCAAGAGGAAGGAGATGGATCTGTGGTCTCTGATAAGCTGGTAGGTGAAGGTGGTCAGGAGAGTGGGTTGTAAAGGAGGGTACAAAATAGTAAAGGCCTGAGGGTATGCATGTTTGAATCCAGGGAATTGGTGGGCTGTCTGCTTTTCTTGGCACTTAAGACTCCAAGAGATGGCCTTGAACCCTAGTCTGAAGCCATAAACAAAGCATCGGATTAAAAAAGAACAGCCCTCAAATAGGACCTGTTGTATTCCTTTTTCTTTCATTGTACAGCTGCTGCTAACACAAGGCTGTAATATAACTTCATTTGTGAATGTGATGTTTTTATCATGATCACACTCATGTGCCACAGCAATCATTTTGTCTGTACCATTTAATATTTCTTTTAAATATTTGTCATCCAGTATTTGTGACTTCTTTTCCTCTTTTTGCCCTTCCTTACCATTTCCTACTTTTATTCTAATGCTTCTTAGGCTCACTTACCTTCTTCATAAACTTTGTCACTAAGGTAGAAGACGTTTTAAGCTCATAAAGTGGGGAAGGTGATAGCAGTAATGCATAGTAGCATATTTAAACAAGCTTGAGACACCATCCTGATGGAAGAACAGCTGAGATATCCAACAGAGCACTCCATTTCTTCACACCTGTTCTCAAACTAAACTCAGTTTTGTTGACAGATTCATTTTATAGGAATTTCAAAATGGATAGTAAGTTTTGGGGAAAAGAAAATTTGCAATCCATTATATAAAACATACAGACAGGAAGGGTACAATTAAAAAGAGATAACTTGGGCTTCCCTGGTGGCCCAGTGGTTGAGAATCTGCCTGCCAATGCAGGGGACATGGGTTCGAGCCCTGGTCTGGGAAGATCCTACATGCCACGGAGCGACTAGACACGTGAGCCACAACTGCTGAGCCTGCGCGTCTGGAGCTTGTGCCCCGCAACAAGAGAGGCCGTGACAGTGAGAGGCCTGCGCACCACGATGAAGAGTGGCCCTCGCTCGCCGCAACTAGGGAAAGCCCTCGCACGGAAATGAAAACCCAACACAGCCAAAAAATAAATAAATTAAATAAAATAAATAAAAATTTAAAAAAAGAGATAACCTAAGGAGGGACTAAAACTGAAATATTACTATTGGTATCTAGGTATTCATGGTAATATTCTAAAAGCGAGTATCTTCCAATTTATGCCATCAGTTAAGTGGGTTTAATATTTTTACATGAATCTTTCTTGTTTGCTACCTTCACATTACTCCTTATTCCTCTCATACTTACATCACCAGTCCCATAAAAATAGGTATCATTAATAAGACTTTATGATATTGTACTTGATTTATATGCTACTCCTTGAAAAACTGCACAGCTTAACTTTTTTTTCTTCTTTTCTTAATGGACTCAGAATAGCTTTTGTTTTTTAAAGGTCCATTCTTTACTGTGAATTCAGTTCTCTGTTTCATTGATATTGAGAAAAATGAAACCTCTACTATGCTGCAGGGGAGTCAGAGAGACACATAGGTTAAATCCTAACTGGGCACTTAGTGACCCTGCAAATGACTCAGCCTCCACCTTAATCCTTACCTTCTTCCACTCTCTCCCACATCCCCACCCCTAGACCCAGGGGCTGACTTTGATTAATCTAACACAGTTAGTGTAATTCCATGCTCCAGTCTTGCCCCATGGTTAACTCTTTACCTAAGTCTATGGCATTCCCTGAATAATAAGCTCTGTTCAGGAACTGGGCCAATGTATTGGAAGGAGAGTTGTTGGGGGCCTTCTGGATGGTGGGATTAAAGGTCTGGTACTGCAGTAGGCATGATGACACTGTTGAGTCCTGAATTAAACCCATTCTCAAAACTGTACAGCCAGGATGGGCAAGAATACATGATCACCCTAAACCACTATTTCAGTGTTGATTTGCAAAAGTTTGTTTCTCATGCGCACATTCAGCTGTGGGCCTAGGTGATGCTCCGGGACACCATCCTTTAGTGGTGGTTCAATATTCCTGGCTGCTTTGATTTTGTGTAACCCTCATATCAACACAAGAGAGCACGGAGACTCACACACTTCTTTTCCCCCAGAAGTAAGCACACATCATGTTTGCTGTCCGTAATGTGACATGCCCAACGCCAAGAGGTCACATGCCTGAAAAGGAGATTTTGAGTTCTAGTGGTGTCGATCATTCTACTTTATCTACAGACTGTCACTCAAGACAATACTTCCCTTTACGGTTTAGGTAGCTAGAATCTGAATTTATGTTTTTAATTTCAACCAAAAGTATCTAACATCCTAACTGAAGCAATTGCTACCATTTTCATTCAAAGGGTGAGGAAATTTCTCAATATGCCGAGAGTTCAGCTGCGCATCCATTTCTGGCTTCTCAAGCAGGGAGGAAAATGCAACTACATGGGATTGGCAAAAGCCACAGGCCAGCTTGGTCTTCAGGTCACAGTGACAAGTTTCAAACAGAAGCCTGGCATCCAGAAATGTACAGCGTTGACCATGAAAGCATGAAGATATTCCAAAGTATTCTGAGACAGGTCTTGCTGGCACCCACATTCTGAGGCCTGTTTTAAATAAGAGTCCTGGAAGCAGGCCCCTGAGCCTCAGAAATATACCCTGGTTCCTCCAACCAGTCACTCACCCATCTCTCTGAATGCTGTCACATCTGGGCATTCTCTGCAGTTCAGTTATTCTTCAAACTATCCTTTGTGCGAGCAGCCAAGTAATCTAACTTTCTAAATAAGGATTTAAAGGTGCCCCTCCTGATGAAGGTAAAATGTCTGCAGGCTTGAGTGTCTCTGCTGTCCTCAAAGGCACCTGGACATGTCGTCAGCCTTCTACATGTGCATGCCAGTGTTCAGTTCTTTCCAAGGCCCCAAGGGCAATGACTTTCTGTCCAAGTGGCAGACTATCTTCACAATGCTGCCAAGAAAATATGCAACAGGGAGCTTGCAAAAGCACCTTTTGGACTTCTCCCATATGTCTTTTTTCCCACCTAACTTCAGAAATACATATATGCACGTGCAAACGTGACTTAAAAGGAGCAAGATTCTGTGATGTGCTGTCCAGATGATATATCAAGTAATGGATATGTAGTAGAATTTAGGACCATGGAAATGACTCCTATGTCTCCAACACTGCTCATTTAATTCCCTGCAAGCTCAGCTGTCCACACACTGGCACTGTCTCATGCATGTTGCCCTCATGTTCCCCTTAGTCTGGACAGCCCCCCAGGACACTGATTGGAGATGAGCTTGCAAACTTCAGCTTCCTCTGTAGAGATGACAGCTCACTTAGGAACACACAGGGCACTGCCTTGAGAGCTTTCGTGGGTCCTTCTGGAACTCCTCCCTGCATCTTAATTCCTTTACATCATTACAAGTTGAAAGCACCATTAGATCAAAGGGAGCCATTTCCATGTCAAAAGGCATCAGCCTGCCTTTTGTCTCTTTAGGTTAAAGTTCAAGTCTCTGCCAAGATGCTCAGTCTCTCTTGACACCCACAGGGGAAGTGATGACCCAATTTCAGATCTACAGATTTTTCACTCCCAATGCCTCCCACCCCGCAATATTATCTCAGAAACTTCCTGTAAATTGTAACTGACTCTAAATTTTTAAAATTCAGTTTTTAAAAATTCCATGGGTTGCAAGTTGGCAAAAGAACAAAACCATAAAATTTGGGACAGTCTTTGCTGTCCTGAATGTGTGAATTTTCGGCAGGTAGTAGAGTACCTTCCCTGATTTGGGATTCATGATACACCCAGTCTATTTGTCCACTTTTCAAGTGATTTCAAGGAGAAAATACAGCCACTTCAAGAAAAAGAAGGAGATCACAAACCTAAAATGATGATGTGGAAAACACAAATTGATGAAGCACCGTCAGAGTTTCTTGCCATAATTATACTAGTGTGGAAAGGGAAGATCCTTTAACTGCAAACAATTCCTAACTTTTCTTAAAAAATAAAGTAAAATGAGGCCCAGAAAAGTAGAGATTAAAAAAAAATAAGCTTGCATTTTCTCACACACACACACACACACACACCCGAGTGATTAATTCCCATCAGGAGCATCATACCAAGGATGGTGCCAGCATATCACCCCATTGCACAGTCTGGGGAAACTCCTTTCCCAGTGAGAATCTGGGCTGAGAAGAGATTGACCAAGACTATGACAAGCAGGGGTCAGAACCGCCCCCTCCAAGCTCCTGGAGCCAAAAGATTGCTCATCACAAACAGCTGGGCTGGAGTATGGGAGTTGAGAGTGTAGCCCCACTTGTGATACCACCGCATACCCTGGAGGTGTTGCCACCTTCAGGACAATTGGTACCTTTGTGTGTTCTTAGACATCCACGCTATGCCGGGCACTGCTGTAGGCACTGCTGAGTCTTACCCCTCATGGGCCAGCAGTTTAGCTGGGATAGTCAGACCATAAACCACTTAACAAGTGATCATGCCCAGCACACACACCCTTTAATTGCATGGCTCTTGCTGCCATTCATCATCCTCTCTGCTCAGACCTTGGCCTGCTCCTCAGAGGTCTTCCCTGGATGCCTGACTTCAGTGAAATGTCATGACTGTTACAACACGGGGACAATACGCAATAAAGCAAGTCACCAGAGGACTTCACCTGCTCCTGGCGCTCACAGCCAGTCTAGGATGGGAGAAGCAGAGCCCTGGGGGTTGCTCCTGGCACTGAGGAATAGACAAGCTTCCTCCTTCTCACTCCATTTCACAAAGACCAGTTTTTGCTCCATGGACTTCCAAGGAAAGAACTCAATGGGAACTCTTGCACACACTGCGAGGAGCTCATGGCTCTTAGGGCAATGGAGAGGCCAGCAGCCGTGCACTCAGCTGGCAAACACTGGATGAAAAGTGTAAGAAGAAAGTCCAGGCCTCCACAGTTTCCTTGCTCAATCCACTTGGGTCAATTTGCTTATATTTTAGCATTATGGACATGCAGTTTCTGATGTCTCCTTCTTATCTGCCTTTATATTAACCTTTTTAAAAGAAATTAAAAGAAGGCCTTTAAAAAATTAAATTGGTTCTGTAATTAATAAACATTTAATTTATTGTGGTTAAACTACAAACAGGAGACATTAAGCTGAGTCAGCTGGTGTCGCCCAGAAAACATGCTGTTCTTTGGGCTTCTCTTCATGGCTAAAGCTCCAGTTGATTGTCAGCTCCACCTATGCCAAATTAGTGGGGCCCCGCCAGGTTAGCAGGGAAAGTCCTGAAAGAAACCACAGTGCCAGCCTAAGAGTGACCAGTAAAAGAAACCTGACTAGCCACTTCCTGCCAGGAGGCTGCTGACCCCAGGGCAGGGGGAGTGTGAAAGAGGGTTTGCCTCATCTCTGGTGTGGACAGAGCTACAGTCCCAGAAATGTGAATGATCCATTCAAGGAGCACAGTTGAATGGTTCCAGGGTTGCTCCAGAGTCAGGCACACTGGATGGGTGTCCAAGTTTGCCACGTATGAAATCTGAGGCTGAATGAATCTGAGTCCTGGATCCCGGGACTGGACTGGGATCACATGAGGCCACAGGGCACAGAGCACAGCCCCAGTGATGGATGTCATCCCAGCACCTGCCACTTCCTTTCTCGGCTGGCATCTGTGTCCCTGAGTTCATTCCCTCATCGCAGAGATGAAACAGTGATAAGTAACTAACAGTGCATATTGGCAATTTCTAAGTTAATAGATGTTATTTTTCAGATCAGTTTTAAGTTCACAGTATAATTGAGGGGAAGATACAAAGATTTCTCGTATGCCCCCTACTCACACACATGAATAGTGTCTCCCATTAACGACGTCCCTCACCAGATGGGATATTTGTTGCAATCCACGAACAAACATTAACACATCATTACCACCCAAAGTCCATAGTTTGCATTAGGGTTTACTCATGGTGTTGTACATTCTATGGGTTTGACAAATATATGATTCCATGTATCCACCATTATAGAATCATATAAAGTAGTTTCATTGCCCTAAAAATTCTGTGCTCCACCTATTCATCTCTCCCTCCCCCCAACCCCTGTCAACCCCTGATCTTTTTACTGTCTCCATAGTTTGCCTTTAACAAAATGTCATAGAGTTGGAATCATATAAAGATTTTCCAAATTGGCTTCTTTCACTTACTAAAATGCATTCTAGTTTCCTCCATACTTTTCACAGCTTGATAGCTCATTTCTTTTCAGCACTGAAAAATATTCCATTTTCTGGGTGTATCACAGTTTCCTTATCTCTTCACCTACTGAACGATATCTTGGTTGCTTCTGAGTTTTGGAAAATTATGAATAAAGCTGCTGTAAACATCCATGTGTGGGTTTTTGTGTGGACATAAGTTTTCATCTCCTTTGGGTAAATACCAAGGAGTACAATTGCTGGATCATATGGTAAGAGTATGTCTAATTTTGTAAGAAATCACCGAACTGTCTACCAAAGTGGTTGTACCAGCTTGCATTCCCATTTATGAACATTTTTAACATATAAAGAACTCTCAGATATACTGTTTCATCCAATCATCAAGATAAAGTCATCAGGTGGTATAATTAACCCAACTGTGTAGCTGGAAATGGTGGCTCTGAGAGCCAGGATATTCCCCCAGGGCTGCACAGATAGGGCGGGCAGGCCCTCTGAGAAGTGAGTCAGATGGCTTAATGAAGGTTACAAGGCAAGAGTCCTTACAAAAATGGAGGATTCGTATCCCAACTTGACTAGAATTTAAGGAAGACACTGCAACAGGATCCACAATGCAAGAAAAGTCACTATCAACTAAAATGGTAGTATTTTGTGTGTGTGTGTTTTTAATTAATATCATGTCAAGGTTCACCAAATGAAATGCTTCTCTTCCTCACTGTGATTGCTTTGGCAAACTGAAGATATTTTGTTTCCTCCTCAACCATTTCATGAGCTGCTGGATATGGAGTGCCCCAATTGGTCCCCACACCAAAGGCTACCCAGGAGGAGCTGGAAGCTACTGACTTCAGGCTGGATGCTTACACTTTAGCCTCTGCTCAGGCTAAACACCCCTCTCTTCTCAAGATGTGTGCTTCTGAAGGACAGCAAATATAGTTTCCAATTCTTTTCTGGGCCTGCTTATCAGGATTGCTGCAGTTTTCTGAGTTCTGCACATAATGGGTTGCCAGCCTGCAGCTCTGACTTCCCTGAGCTCCTGTGGTACCTGGAAGCCCTGGTCTCAGAAACCCAAATCTCAACAACCTTTGCAGGACAAAGGGTGATTCCCCAGGACCAGAGGCAGACATCTCTGCCCTCTTCCTAATTGGTTTAAGAACTTTGATTTCATGAATGGATAAAGAAGATGTGGTATATATATACAATGGAATAGTATTCAGCCATCAAAAAGAATGAAATAATGCCATTTGCAGCAACATGAATGGACCTAGAGATTATCATACTAAGTGAAGTAAGTCAGATAGAGAAAGACAAATATCATATATCACTTATACATGGAATCTAAAGTATGGCACAAATCAACATATCTATGAAACAAAAACAGACTCACAGATATAAAGAACACATTTGTGGTTGCCAAGGGGAAGGGGTGGTACGGGAGGGAAGGAATGGGAGTTTGGGATTAGCAGAGGCAAACTATTATATATAGAATGGATAAAAAGTAAGGTCATACTGTATAACACAAGAACGATATTCAATATCCTGTAATAAACCATAATGGAAAGGAATGTGAAAAGAATAGGTATATGTATAACTGAGTCACTTTGCTGTATAGAAGAAATTAACACAGCATTATAAATCAACTATACTTCAATAAAATTAAAAATAAAAAAAACTTTGATTTCCTTGGGCAGCCCTGTTGAGTGGGGGTGGGCCCTCCCTGAGACCCTGAGACCCGGAGACTCACCAAAGAACCAGAGTCCATGTCCCTGGCCTACTTCCTGGCCACACCCTGCAGCTTCTCCCTTAAAGACCCCACCCCAGGACTTTCTCTGGCAGCAGGAGGGTGAGAACTTTCTCCCGTCCCTGGCCTTGCTCTTGGGAAAGCATACTTGCCTCAGTTACTACGTTCCTATCTCCCCAGCCACTGGAAATGTGCATAGTTTAAGATATGTGTGTATCTGAGGGGGAGGAGGTGGCAGGCTGATGTAGACAAAAATTACATACATACATGAAATTAGACAATATCTTGCCAACGATAACAAAAGGACTACAGGTCGAGGAAGAAAGATTAGTGGCCACATAGGTGGCTTTCTAGGACAAGATTACCTTTCCAGGCTGATAAAACACTATCAAGACTTCTCTAGCTCAATAACTACACAATGTATAACCCAAACACGTTACCCCAAATAGAATTTTACCCATCACATTAGTAGTTTCCACACTTTCACAAAGCAGCATATTAAAAGGTGGTGGATGGTGTCTTTTAATTTTGCCAATAAGAATTTAATTTTTTTAAAAATACCATTTATTGTCACTATCATTTGATTAGAGAAAGAATATTCTAACACCAAAAAGTAAGAAGGACATAATCTCAACTTGATTATATTTTGTTTTCTGCAAACTCATTGTCTTGCTTTATCTGTTTTGACAGAGGCCCGGGAAAACCTCACCAATGTTAGGCACCACGCAGGTACTGGCACCTGGGGACTATTGCTTTGGACATTTGGTTTTTTTAATATACAAATTTATTTATTTTTCTTTTTGGCTACATTGGGTCCTCATTGCTGCGTGCGGGCTTTCTCTAGTTGCGGCGAGTGGGAGCTACTCTTCATTGCAGTGTGCGGGCTTCTCATTGTGGTGGCTTTTCTTGTTGTGGAGCACGGGCTCTAGATGCACAGGCTCCAGTAGTTGTGGCCCACGGGCTCTAGAGAGCAGGCTCAGTAGTTGTGGTGCACAGACTTAGTTGCTCCGTGGGATCTTCCTGGACCAGGGCTCGAACCCGTGTTCCCTGCATTGGCAGGCGGATTCTTAACCACTGCGCCACCAGGGAAGCCCTGGACATTTGTTTGTAATTAAAAAATATAAACAGCTAAAAAAGATTATATGTATATATATAAAGCTATCTTCAGGTCAGGTGGCTGTAAAAGGACCAAGGGTCAAGCAGGTTTGCTTGCTCAAGGCCAGATTCTATCTATGGGCGGTCTGCCTGGATCTCAGCACATTACATATACTATGTATGTTGGATGCCCACTGTATAGCCTGCTGTGTGCACACCCATGAGTTTCATACACATCCCTGACACATGGGGGCAGCAACCCCACAGACCTCTGTGTTCCTGTGCCATAGATGCACATCCCTATCTAGGCATGGAAAATGCAGCAGTTGCCTGAGATTTTTCTGCAGGCTGGACAGCCCCCCAGCACTGGTGCACCTCCTCCTAAGGCAGCAGAATCATCATGTTTCCCATGTCTTCCTTGTGAGTGTGAAGCAGAACCCGCCACTGCCTTTGGCAGCACACACTTCCAGTTGGAAGAAAATCTGAAATGATTCAGGGAAAGGGTGCAGAGTCGGCTGGGTGGGAAGACGCCCTATTCTAGAGTCCCTCTGTCATTGGAATTCTTTCTTCTAAACAGGGCTGTTTTTCACCAGCCTGCCCAGCCCACAAGGAGAAGACAGGGAGGAATAGGAAGCCCAAACTGCCAACCAGGACTGAGGAGAAGGAGGGGTACTCAAACCCCTGGCAGGAGCTGGACTCAGCCAGGAAAGTGGAGACACAGCCAGCACCCTCATGATTCAGGGGGACTTTGGTAGCAGTAGAGGGTGGGGGTCTTGGGGGAGCAGTTGGCTATTCCAGCAGTCAGGCAGCTGGGATCAGAGGCTCCTGGAGCTAGAAGGTGTCAGGAGGACACAAAAACAGCTCGAGGGACCCAAGCCAGGCAGTCCTGGGCAGGTCAGACATGGTCCCAGTTCTGAGTCCAGGGACCTCTCCAAGCTGCCTCCTTTGGGGACGTGCTCACTCCAGCTCCTCCGTGAAGCTGTCCTTGAGTGATGTCCTGTGACTCAGGCCCACTGTTCACACAGCCCTTGCCCGGATCCCAGAGCCCATATGTATACAAGCAGCCCCTGGAAAGAGCCTTGTTTTCCAGGACTTTGGGAAGCACTGCTCCAACCTCCTTGTAACACATCACTAGACATATTTCTTATTCTTATGGTTTCTGACAGATATTTTATTTTCTTGGCCTTGGCACTTAAGTGGTTCTTGACTTTTTCTGCTCCAATCTGCTCGAGGAACATGATCTATCACCCTAGTCAATAACAGAAAGACCCACCTGGTAGGGAGAGGCAGTGGAAAGGCCTTCTACATGATGTGCACACCTATCTCCTCCCCCAGCTGCTACTGAAAATCACTAATCTGGATGATAATAGAACATGTGTCTCATTTGTATGCCCAGGGCTTTAGCATGTAGTATTGGGCACATAGTAGGTACTCAATAAATGTTTGTTTAAATAAATATAAGTGATAGATGAGCAAAATATTTACTGAATGAATTGAAGGGTGACCAAATATAAAATTTTAGGTACAATTTAAGGGCATTCTTCCCAGCTTGGGAGGTACCAGGTAGGGTTCCTTATCCCAGTGGCTGAGGGCCAGGTATACAGATGCCTGCAAGAGGATCAGGACCCTCTCCCCAAATGCCCAGCTCTTCCAGAATGGGGTCTTGGTCATCTTTGACTGCTCCTGTCAAGTTACTCCCCTTCTCCAAGGCCTTGATGATTGCCCAGACTAAGAGCTGAATTGCCTACAGAAATTGGAAGGTTCCATTTGAGAATGAAATCTTGAAGGAGGTGCACCAAACTTGCACAGCCTCCAAACTAAGGGGCCAGAAAGGGCTGCACCTGACCACAATGTGAGATTGTATGTAACTGGGGTGGGGGGTGTTGCCAGGGGGCCTGAGATGATGGATCTCTGTTGTTGGCCTGTCATCACCAGTTTCCATGTCTCTATCCTTTAGATGCTGGGTCCCACCCTGAAGTATGAATCTGCTTCCTTATCTTCCAAATCTCCCTTTTATCTGCACTATCTGAAACCCATACCTGGGGGAAGCCTAGGAAGCTCATTGTTGGTTTTTCCACCTCCTTTAAGCTTTTCCATCTGATAGGGACAGGGTAAAGGGACAAAGTAGGTGATTAAATAGCTAATCCCACTAGGGGATTGTAAGTAAAGAAAAAGTATGGAAGACCCCTGTAAGTTAATGATCACTCAAGAAAGCAGGTTTGCTTAACCACAAAACCAAGCAGACTTGCTTAGCAACAAAACCATGCAACAGAAGCATGAGATATGCTCAAAAACAATAAAACAATGGTGGAATGAGACTCACATCCTGCCCAGTGAGTTCGGTAAGTTAATGACTCCTAGGACATGCTTCTCTGTGCACACTAAAAACAAAAATATAAGGAAAAGGTGACATTATACTGAAACCTGAGATGATTTACCATATTTTCGTATATGTTACCACCTTTTTGTTCATTTCCATTGCACCATGAAAGTCCCAGTTTGACCATGTAGGTCAAGAAAACTCCCCCACCCAACGTGGAGGAGGAGGAGGAGCTGATGATAGAAGCTTGACATCTACTTGAGAATGAGGAAGAAGGTTCATTGGAGCACTATTTATAATAGCCAGGACATGGAAGCAAACTAAATGTCCATCAAGGGAGGAATAAAGAAGATGTGGTACATAAATACGATGGAATATTACTCAGCCATAAAAAGGAACGAAATAATGCCATTTGCAGTGACATGGATGGACCTAGAGATTGTCATACAGAGTGAAGTAAGTCAGAAAGAGAAAGACAAATATCCTATAATATCACTTATACGTGGAATCTAAAAAAAAATGGTACAGATGAACTTATTTGCAAAGCAGAAATAGAGTCATAGATGCAGAAAACAAACTTATGGTTACCAATGGGGGAAGGGGAGGTGGGATGAACTGGGAGATTGGCACTGACATATATACACTACTATATATAAAATAGATAACTAATGAGAACCTACTGTATAGCACAGGGAACTCTACTCAGTGCTCTGTAGTGACCTAAACGGGAATTTAAAAAAGAGTAGATATATGTATATGTATAACTGATTCACATTGCTGTACAGCAGAAACTAACACAACATGGTAAAGCAACTATACTCCAATAAAAATTAATTAAAAAAAGAATGAGGAAGAAGATATTCTTCTCCCCCTCCCCACTTTTTCTTTGATTACAAAACTGTAGCCCACTAAGTTCTTGGGGTGGCACCCTCCTGCCTCTGCTTGTAAACCTCACATGCATCCTATTCTAATAAATCACTTCTTATCTATCACTTTGCCTCTTGCTGAATTCTTTCTGGGCTGAGACATAAAGAACCAGGACTCCTCAGAGCCCCCTGAAACACATTTCTGTGGTTTCACATCCAGGGCAGGATCCAGTACTCCTGGAATTCTTGGGCCCTTTTTATCAGGGTCTCCAGAATAGGGTCTGTCTGGCAGAGAAGTGTCCTCTGTCCTGGGCTGCCCTAGACTACAGATCTTCCCCATCTCCCTGAGCCCACCAAATTCGGAGTATTTATTTGCGATCTTAATTAAAGGCAAGACAAGTTGAGAAAGAAATTGGTTTTATGAATGCCAAATTTCATTTCTCACAAGTTGACTCTTCTCTGGCACAACTCTTCCTGAGCATCCTTGGGATGAGTCGTCCTCCTTGGAGAAGGCTTCAGTGACTCCCCCCATTCCCTCTGTCTGTGTTGTTGGGAGGCTGAGATCTAACAATCTTTTTACATGCCTGCAGCCCTTAGAGACTGTGAACACCCTAGATGCAGTGGTGGGACAGAGCGACGTCATTCATCTTGCATCCGCTCCTGTGTCTGGCATACAGCAGGAGCCTCTGACTAACTGTTGGCAGACAAGTAACTTTTTTGTTGCCTTTTACATCTCCATAAGAATTATATCCCTCATGATAAATCAAAATGGGAAATATGTGGTTTCCTATCATGCATACCCACAGATTATTTTGCCAAGTAAAACCAGAAATTAGGTGCAAGCTTTCTACTGGGAGAAAATCCTTCCCCTGAATAATAGCAAAGGCTATTATTCAGAGCTTCTAAAGCAAGGGAGTCAGTCAATCACCGTCATCTGTGTTTGACAGACTCAAAGGCAGGCAGAGGAAGAGAAAAGCTTTATAATGGAAAAAAGAGAGGGCTTCATGCCCTGTCGGCCTGGGGAGGCTGGAGGTGGGCCCACTGGAAGTAGGGTGTCCTGTGTGGTTGGGTAGGGGTGCATATTTGGTTTTCTCAGGATGGTTCTGAATTGGAATTGGGGGCAAAAATTAGGGAAACTGCTAGTCATTAATCAAGTCCTGGCCAATTCCAGCCGATTGTTACAGAAATTATTGTTTAGCTTCCTGGATTGTCACAGTGACTAGAGATGGCAGTCTGGCCTCCTGCAAGTCTGACTGACAGCAGGCTGCTTTCTGGACTGGTCACTGTAGACCAGGGCCTTGGTTAGTTAGGTTGCTGCCAGCTGTGGGTCTAAGTTCTATTTTTATTATATGATCTGGTCACTTTCCCTTTTTATATTCAGTTTCTCAGCATGTGAACATGCTGCTCCAGAGCCACAGAATTTGGGAACTGAAAGAAAACCTAGAATCCTCTGCTCCAGCCCTAACTGTCATGTAAATACACACACACACCCCTCTGTCTCCACTATTCAGGGGGATGTTCTCTCAGGCAGCCCCTCTTCCAAAAATTACACAAAATCCCAACACATCCGAGAATGCCCTAAAAGGCAGACAAGCTATCCTAAATGAAAGTTGCTCCTCCACACCCACACGCTTTCTTAAAGAAGGGGCAGAATCAGCACTGCTTGGGCTGTATTCTCACATCCCACTCTGCATCCAGTCAACAGCAATTAGATCCCACTGTCTTTCCAGGGAGCCCTGTGTGTGCTTAAACTGTCCTTAGCTCTTCTCAGAAGTCAGACGGGGACTACTTTGGTCTTCTGGTATTAGTCTTTTCAGAAGAATTTCGAGATCCATAAACCCAGAATCTTCTCAAAAGAGCTACGCATTAAGCCCATAATAGAGGGCTCGGGATTCCGGTCACTGAACGTTGACAAAGCCGTTTTTTGAACCTAGAGCCCAGAAACTAAGGACGGGAGGCGAGCACTGCCCACGGCAATCCTCGCCTTGCCCGAGCCGGCCCAGGATGTAATTGCCCTGCAATCCTCCTCCCTCCTCGGTGGCTGGGTCCGTGCGACCTGGGCTGGCAGCCGCGTGATCCCTGCGTCCTCTGTCCTCCCAGGCGCTGAGCCTGGCGGGGCTCAGCCTCCGCAGCTCGGCCCCCGCTGCGCTGCTATTTTTAGCCTCCCTGGCGCAGGAGCTGAGCTATGGTCTGTGATGATGTGCCCGTGACGCAGAGAGAGCGCATCCCGGCAACATCCGAGGGACCGCAGACCCTCCCCACCCAGAGGACGCTCCTTCTGCAGCTCTGTCTGCCTCCCTCGGGCCCCAGTGAGAGTGGAAGTGTGCCTGAGAGGGTCGGTATTATCGTCATTCCATCTTAAAGTGGTTTTATCAGACTAAGAGGGAGGGGCGCCAGGAGAGGAAAGGCTCTTCCCCCACGGGAACCCTGCTCTGCTGCTCGGCCAGGGCCAGGCTTTTCCAGGAAGGGTCAGCTCTAGGGGTCTCGCCCTCCCTAACCGAGGGACCCCATTTTTCCACTCTACCAACTTACTCCTGCAGGTTGGGTCCCCTCGATCCACCTGGAGGCGCCCTTCAGACCCTTGATTGGTGGGAGCCATCCCCTCCCTCCACCCCCCTCCCTCGGGCTCCCTGTCCTGTGTCTGCTGGGCGTCCTCCCAGGACTCGGACCGGTAGGCCAAGCTCTGCCCCAGCACAACCTGGGGCCCCACACACCACATTTTTGGTTGTGGTCTGCTGTGGAAACTTCTTTCTTAGCAGTCCAAGTCAAATATCATTAATCAGGCAAACAAAGCCAAATTGTGTAATGTACTCTAAGGTCACTTGGAAATGTCTTGTGAATTTGCTACTGTGTTGCATTATAGAACCAGCAATTCTTTGGGGGCATAGATTGAGATGGTCTATGAATTAAAGGGTAATATATATATATATATATATATATATATATATATATATATATATATATATATATATATATATATATAATTTTTGGCCGAGCTGCTGCAGCTTGCGGGATCTTAGTTCCCCAGCCAGGGTTGGAACCCACAACCTCTGCAGTGAAAGCACAGAGTCCTAACCACTGGACCGGGAGGAAATTCCCTAAAGGGTTTTATATTGTATTTCCAACAAGACAGATTTTATTCTTAGATATTGTATTAGTAGATCTAAGGACCTAGAAGGCAGAGGAAAGTGGTGGGGGGAGGTTTACAGTTACAGAATCCAGGGTGGGTAAGAGATAGCGGATAAAGATGCCAAGGAACCTTTATTCATACATTCAGCTATGTATTGAGGCCGGCCTGTGGGAAGGCTCTGGCCAGAATTTGTAGATAAAATGGCAAACCACTTGGTACTTTCTATTCTCCAGAAATTTAAGGACTAAAAGGAAAGACTGATGGAGTGGTCTTTGCTATCCAGACGCATGAGTGTTGGAAACACATGGGCAGTATTTCTGTTAAAGAGAGACGACCTTGATGGGTGAAAACACAGATTGTCAAGCTGGCTACATAATTGGTGTGACTCAGGGCAGAGTAAAAGTGGGAGACACCCTTCCATCAAAAATTATTAAAAATTTCAAAATGGTGACAGGAGAGCTTTAAACCGAGGGTGGGCCCTGTGTGACTGCCCAGGTCACAGACTGTGAAGCCGCTCGGGGAAGGTGTGGAAATGCTGGAAATGCAAAGATTCACCAGAGTGGCCACAGACTGTTGTGCTATGCTTAGCAGGTATCAGGAAGCAGTTCTGCTCAGGGAAATATTCTAGCAGCTGCAGGGGGAGATGTGGAAAGTAAGGTTTGTTTCAAGGTATATTCATCAGGGAAATATGGTTCTGCTGAGATGTCCAGGTGAGGGTAATGTCAGCTCTCTTTTTCTTAGTAGTCCCAGGGAGACTAGTCCTTTGGGGGACACATCCCACCCAGAAGGAACAGATTGACAATGAGCCCGTGCTCTGGGGTAAAGTCATTCTACCTCTGACCCGTCTCCAATCCAGTGATCAAGCAGGTCAAGCATGGGTTGTTTATAGCTATTATAAGAGGTATGGCAAGGACAGAGGGATAAGACCATCACTATGAGTGGATGTAAGAAACCTTCCCCATAACCTCACTCCTACCTAGAAGTTTCCAGAAGTGACTTTCTTATACCTCCAAATGTGTTGTTCTGATGGTAGCAATTTTTCAATAAGCTGATAGTAGGAGCTAACATAGGTGCATTCTGATGCTTACCCCTAAAAGAATACTGGAACTTGCTGTATAGTCTCTGGTCTTTCATCCAATATGTTAAAAATGGACTATCTGAAATACCCTGCTGCATTTTGTTTATACTGATACAAAAAGCCCATTCCTTCACATCAGTTTTCTACAGTAATATACAGAAAGCAGTTTTGCTTTAAAAAGTATCTGAGCCATTGCTTTTCTCATGATCAAAAACACTAGAATAAGAATTTCATTTAAAAGAATGAAATAATGCCATTTGCAGCAACATGGATGGACCTAGAGATTATCATACTAAGTGAAGTAAGCCAGGAAGAGAAAAACAAATATTATGATATCGCTTATATGTAGAATCTAAAATATGACACAAATGAACTTATTTACAAAACAGAAATAGACTCACAGACAGAAAACAAACTTATGGTTAAACAAAGGGGAAAGGGGAAGGAGAAATAAATTAAAAGGTTGGGATTAACATATACACACTACTATATATAAAATAGATAACCAACAAGGACCTATTGTATAGCACAGAGAACTATACTCAATATTTTGTAATTACCTATAATGGAAAATAATCTGAAAAAGAATATATATGTATAACTGAATCACTTTGGTGTATACCTGAAACTAACATGATATTGTAAATCAATTATACTTCAATTAAAAAATTAAAAAATAAAAATAAAAAAAGAATTTGGTTTAAGAAGAAATTGTTCCACAAATATTGGCTCTTATAAGTGTATGAAAGAATTATGTAAATGGTTTACTTTTAATATCTTTAAAATAACTAAGCTAACCCTCTGGGCTAAAAGCCTCCTGTAGATCACTCCTGACAGAGCAGATGGAGGAAAGTCCAAATACCTATTCCCTCCACAGCATTTACTGAGCAGTCATTTATGAAGGATCCTGAGAAATGATGAATTCTCACTCAGCTGCTCACTTCTGGAATACTAGATTTTGCGGCGTGGACAAAAAAGTTGAAAGGTATTTATGAAGGTCTGTAGGAAAGAACTCACTATAAAGATGAAAATCTTATTTGTTTATATCAAATATCTTCATGAGGTTCATTGTTCAATACAAACATTCAAGTGGACAAGGTGGTGACCCATCATCAACTTCCAGGCTGTTCTTGAGAATCTCCTGCTCCTGACACACAATAAAATATCTCTGATTTCATGTTTTACTTCACCTGATGCTTCCTGGCTCAGACTTAGTGTTAATTTAGATAGGAAAGAGTCAGAGTAGTAGCAGAATGAGAAACTAGGTGGTCATGGAATTAAAAGAAGAGGATTCCAAAGGAGGAGGGTATTCAGACATAAAATTTGTGAAGAGGCCAAGAAACAATAATGATAATGGCAGTTAAGCTTACTCTGCCAAGCACTTTCTGACACCATTATTATCCCCATTTTACAAATGTGGAGACTGAGGCAAAGACAGGTTATGTAACTTGCCTAAAGTTGTGGGCAGGTAAGTGGGTGGGCCAGGAGGTGGAGCTGGACATTCTAATCTAAACCCACTGTCCCCCCATCTGGGGTAGCAGCACAAAGACCAACAGCTCTGGGATGCAATGAATGAAGAAAGGGATTTGTTTCCAGCCTAGTTGAAATGTCAAAGACTGAGAATTTTAGCCCCAGGTGGGATTTTAAAATGTCAGTACTTGATTACTTTTGGTTCCACCAAAGCAGAGCAACACCAGCCCTCCCAGGTCTTCCCCTCGCAACTATAAATCCCTGGATGTAACCCAACAAATGCACCTGAGAGGGCTAGCAGGTAGGAAGAGGGGAGGTGCTGGCTAGGGGCCTGGGACCCCACATGTGTTGTTGCTTCCCAGAGCCCTGGTAGGGCTACAGAGCCTCCCCTGGACCATTGCAGGCATAGACACAGAGAGCCTTGAGCAGGCTGGCCCTCCAAGCCAAGAGCTGGGAAGGCTGAACTAAGGATGGAAAACCTTTTGGCAATATCCACATTTCTTCAGCCAAATGCCAAGGGAAAGAACTGCTCCTTCCCTGGTTTCAGTTGATTTTCCACCTACTCCCTGCACCATGGAGCAGGTGACTACCATCCTGTCATAGGGCTGATTGGTACGCTCACTGTCCATCCCTTGCCCAGGGATGCGGGCGGGACACCAATTTCCCCCACTGCAGTCTCTTCAGGATAAGCTGTCTCTACCCCAACAATATGAGTCAGCTCTCTGCTTCCCTTCCCTCGGGTCAGCACAGCATAGCCAGGAGCTGAGCTTATATACCTCCCCCCACCCCCCAACTAGGAGGCAATGCGCTGGTGTGAGTTATACAACATTTTCCCCCAGAAGGGGTCAACGGTGGAAGGGAGGCTGAACTTTCACCCATACCTCCACAGGGAGGCAGGTGACTCAGTGTGCTCTACTTTTGTGGTGAAGCATTGGCAGGACTCAGTGGAAAGATGAATACACACAACCAGCAGGACTTTGTGCTGCACCTCTATAGGGAGATGCCTACTAAAATGATGATTAAATAGGATTCAGAGCCTCGTAATATAATATCGCAAAAGGATAGGATACAAGTGAAAATCGTGCATCAAACTAAGAACTAGGAAAATCAGAACTTGAATGAGAAAAGGCAATCAACAGACCAATACCAACATGAATCAAATGTTGGAATTCTCTGACAAGGATTTTAAAGCAGGCATCATAAAGATGCTTTAATAAACAATTACTGATTCTCTTGGAACAAATTGAAAAAAAAATAGAAAATTGCCAAAAAGAAATAATAGTTATTTAAAAAAGAATCAGGTGCAAATTACAGAACTGAAAAAAATACAATAACTGAAATAAAAAAACTAACTGGATAAACTTAATAGTAGAGTGGAGATGACAAAAAGTAGAATCAATGAACTGGAAGACAGATCAGTAGAATTAACCCAAGTTGAATAAGACTAAAATAGACTGAAAAAAAAGAACAGAGACTCAGAGAATTGTGATATGGTAATAATAAAAAGAGCTAATGTTCGAATCATCAAAGTCCCAGAAGAAGAGGAGAGAGAGAGAATGAGACTGATCTTGGGTGGCCTCCACCTGCAGCAGCTTGAAGCAGGATTTCTGTTCCCCAACCAGAGACTGAAGTCAGGGTGCAGCAGTGAGTGCGCTGAATCCTAGCTACTAGACTGCCAGGGCCAGTGGCCAGTGACAAGGCCCTAGGCCATCGGCTTTGTAGATATGAATTCCCACAAAGAGATGGAAAGTAGTGAAACAAGTAAAGTGTTTATTAGGAGGAAAAAGAGTACATGTGAATAGGCACACAAAGATGGTCTCCGAGAAAGAGTCGCACACCTGTAGTAGTTTGAATCACTTATATGGGGCATTTCTTCTGGGCTTCCTTTGGCCAATCATCTTGCTTTGCCTGGCTCTGAGTCTGTATTTGGTTTATCTCAGGGTTCTCCCATGTGTGCGTGCACATCTCTTAGCCAAGATGGATTCTAGCAAAGAAGACTATGAGTAGGTTGACATCACATACTATGGGGTGACACCCCCTCTCTTTTGGTCTCTGAGGAACTTTTCTGTGCATGTGTAGTTGGGAAGGTCTCCTTGACCTTGAGAATGAAGAATATGTGGTCTCTTGTCTGGGCAGGGCTCAGCTCCTCCTCCTCTTCATCTTGGAATATCTGTCCACAGGAGACAAACTCCAGCTGCTCAGCCTGGGGCCCATCTATCTCCTGCCTCAGGACTGAAAAGCATTCAAAGAAATAATGTCTGATAACCTCTCAAATTTGAAAAAAGGTATACATCTATTATATTAGTTTCCTGTGGTTGCCATAAGAAATTACCACAAATTTGATGGCTTAAAAGAACAGAAATTTGTTCTCTCACAGTTCTAGAGGTCAAAAGTCCAAAATCAGAATCGCTGGACCAAAATCAAGGGGTTCGCAGGCTGCAGAGGCTCCAGGAGAGAACCCATCTCTTGTCTTTTCCAGCTCGTGAAGGCTGTCAGTGTTCCTTAGCTTGTGCCTACATCACTCCAATCTCTGCCTCCATGGTCACACTGTCTTCTCCTTTCTGTGTCTTCTTTGTGTGTCTATCTTCTCCTCTTTTTTCTATAAGAATATCTTATAGATGATTTACAAGGATTTAGGACTCACCTGAGACAATCTAGTATTATCTCTTCCTTTCCAAATCTTTAACTTACAGGTGCAAAGACCCATTTTCAAATTAAGGTAATGTTCACAGGTTCCAGGGGTTTGACGTAGATCTCTTTTGGAGGTGGGTATTTGTCAGTCCCCCATGCCTACAGATTCAAGAAGCTGATTGAACCTCAAATAAGATAAACCCAAGGACACCATGGCAAGATGCATCATTATTAAACTTCTGAAAACTAAAGACAAAGAAAAATCTTCAAGGCAGCTAGAGAGAAATGACATATTACTTTTAGGGGAAAAACAATTTGAATGACAGTGGATTTCTCATCTGAAATCATGGAAGCCAAAGTGAAGAATTCAATATGTGACAGCCAGAGTGTAAAAGAGCAGCACTGTTCTTGCTTTTGTCAGGGGTAGATACCACGCCTCACCTGCTCACCTAACCAACTCTTACCTCCCACCCCCAAGGACTGTCACCAAGACCTCTTTACAACACATAAGATTTAGCCAAGCACTTTTACACAGGTATCTAAAATTATAAAATTTTAAACCATCTCCATTTCTTTTTTCAAGATCTGCTGTTCAAAATGACTTTCATTTGTACTTTAATATACCAACTTTATCTCATTCATAGTGTGGTCCAATAACATACAGAGTGAATATGGAACTCATAGAAACAACACATTGGGCAGTGAGCACAGTGCTTCTCAAACTTTAATTTGCTAAGCAACTCCTGAATCTCATCTAATTCAATGGGTCAGGAGGGTGGTGGAGCTGGGAGCTGAGTCTGCTTTTCTTTTTAAAAAAAAAAATCTACGTTTTATTTACGTGTAAGGTTAGAGTTTTACTTTATTTACATATTTTGCATTTATAAACCCAGTAAAGTCAGACGCATGTATACAAATTAGGAGTGATCTAAAATTAAAACAAAAAACCACAATTGGAAAAAAAGGTTATTTCTTTGATATTAACTATTTAATATAAGCCTATCAACTCCATATAAAAAATTTTACCAACAACAAAAAGGCAGTACATATTTTTTCTATAATTTATACCTTTAATTCATTATCTGAATGTCAACAATTAAATTAAAATCTGTTGAAAACTTGTTAACATGATATTTATAATTCCATAATAGTGGCATCTTCGATTTTTTTCTTGCATAATTTTCTAATTTTATAATTCAATGTTGCTTTTTTCTATGTATTTTTAGCTTTATTGTGATATAATTGGCAAATACAATTATAAGATATTTAAAGTGTACATTGTGATTATTTGATATATGTATAAATCATGAAAGGATTCCTCTCAGCTGATTAATTGACACATTCATCACTATATATATTTGGTGAGAACATTTAAGTTCTACTCCCTTAGAAAATTTCAATTATACAATACAGTGTTATCAACTATAGTTGCTCTGAACTTATTCATTGTGTAGCTAAAAGTTTGTACCCTTTTACCAACTTCTCCTTATTTCCCCCAACCCCCAGGGCCCTGGCAAACACTTTTCTACTCTCTATTTCTATGAGTGCCTGTTTTTTAAGATAGATTCCACATTAAGTTATGCCATGCACTAGTTATTTTTCTCTGTCTTACTTATTTCACTTAGCATAATGCCCTCGAGGTAAATCTATGTTGTCTCAAATGGCAGGATTTCCTCCTTTCTCATGGCTGAATAGGCAAATCTGATATTGAATCTTACCTTTAGCTCTTATTAGCTAACTGGCCTTAAATAAGGTATTTATCTCTCTGAGTCTCAGTTCCAACATACATACAATGAAGATATTTCAATAAAAACTCATGGCACTACCTGATTTTAAGGCTTCATATAAAATATCCATTAAAAAGATATATAGATCAATGGAACAGAATGGAGAATCCAAAACTACCCACACATATATCTTCAACTGATTTTTTAAATTTTTTATTTTATTTTTATTTAATATCTTCATTGGAGTAAAATTGCTTTACAATATTGTGTTAGTTTCTGCTGTATAACAATGTGAATCAGCTACATGTATACATATATCCCCATAGACCCACCCTCTTGCATCTCCCTCCCACCCTCCCTATCTCACCCCTCTAGGTGGTCACAAAGCACCGAGCTGGTCTCCCTGTGCTATGCGGCTGCTTCCCACTAGCTATCTATTTTACATTTGGTAGTGTATATATGTCAATGCTACTCTCTCACTTCATCCCAGCTTACCCTTCCCCCTCCCCATGTCCTCAACTCCATTCTCTACATCTGCATCTTTATTCCTGTCCTGCCCCTAGCTTCTTCAGAACCATTTCTTTTTTTTTTTTTTTTATAGATTCCATATATAAGTTTTAGTGTACGGTATTTGTTTTTCTCTTTCTGACTTACTTCACTCTGTATGACAGACTCTAGGTCCATCCACCTCACTACAAATAACTCAATTTTGTTTCTTTTTATGGCTGAGTAATATTCCATTGTATATATGTGCCACATCTTCTTTATCCATTCATCTGTCAATGTACACTTAGGTTGCTTCCATGTCCTGGCTATTGTAAATACAGCTGCAATGAATATTGTGGTACATGACTCTTTTTGAATTATGGTTTTCCCAGGGTATATACCCAGTAGTGGGGCTGCTGGGTCATACGGTTGTTCTCTTTTTAGTTTTTTAAGGAACTTCCATACTGTTCTCCTTAGTAGCTGTATCAATTTATATTCCCACCAACAGTACAAGAGGGTTCCCTTTTCTCCACACCTTCTCCATCATTTATTGTTTGTAGATTTTTTGATGATGGCCATTCTGACTGGTGTGAGGTGATACCTCATTGTAGTTTTGATTTGCATTTCTCTAATGATTAGTGATGTTGAGCATCCTTTCATGTGTTTGTTGGCAATCTGTATATCTTTGGAGAAACGTCTATTTAGGTCTTCTGCTCATTTTTGGATTTGGTTTTGTTTTTTTTTTAACATCTTTATTAGAGTATAATTGCTTTACAATGGTGTGTCAGTTTCTGCTTTACAACAAAGTGAATCAGTTATACACACACATATGTCCCCATATCTCTTCCCTCTTGCATCTCCCTCCCTCCCACCCTCCCTATCCCAACCCTTCCAGGTGGTCACAAAGCACTGAGCTGATCTCCCTGTGTTATGCGTCTGCTTCCCACTAGCTATCTATTTTACATTTGGTAGTGTATATATGTCCATGCCACTCTCTCACTTTGTCCCAGCTTACCCTTCCTCCTCCCCGTATCCTCAAGTCCATTCTCTAGTAGGTCTGCATCTTTATTCCCATCTTACCCCTAGGTTCTTCTGACCAGTTTTTGTTTTTTTAGATTCCATATATATGTGTTAGCATACAGTATTTGTTTTTCTCTTTCTGACTTACTTCACTCTGTATGACAGTCTCTAGGTCCATCCACCTCACTACAAATAACTCAGTTTCATTCCTTTTTATGGCTTAGTAATATTCCATTGTATATATGTGCCACATCTTCTTTATCCATTCATCTATTGATGCACACATAGATTGCTTCCATGTCCTGGCTATTGTAAATAGAGCTGCAATGAACATTTTGGTATATGACTCTTTTTGAATTATGGTTTTCTCAGGGTACATGCCCAGTAGTGGGATTGCTGGGTCATATGGTAGTTCTATTTTTAGCTTTTTCAGGAACCTCCATACTCTTCTCCATAGTGGCTGTATCAATTTACATTCCCACCAACAGTGCAAGAGGGTTCCCTTCTCCCCACACCCTCTCCAGCATTTATTGTTTGTAGATTTTTTGATGATGGCCATTCTGACTGGTGTGAGATGATATCTCATTGTAGTTTTGATTTGCATTTCTCTAATGATTAATAATGTTGAGCATTCTTTCATGTGTTTGTTGGCAATCTGTATATCTTCTCTGGAGAAATGTATATTTAGGTCTTCTGCCCATTTTTGGATTGGGTTGTTTGTTTTTTTGATATTGAGCTGCATGAGTTGCTTGTATGTTTTGGAGATTAATCCTTTGTCAGTTGCAACATTTGCAAATATTTTCTCCCATTCTGAGGGTTGCCTTTTGTCTTGTTTTTGGTTTGCTTTGCTGTGCAAAAGCGTTTCAGTTTCATTAGGTCCCATTTGTTTATTTTTGTTTTTTTTTCCATTTCTCTAGGAGGTGGGTCCAAAAATATCTTGCTGTGATTTATGTCAAAGAGTGTTCTTCCTATGTTTTCCTCTAAGAGTTTTATAGTGGCTGGCCTTACATTGAGGTCTTTAATCCATTTTGAGGTTATTTTTGTGTATGGTGTTAGGAAGTGTTCTAATTTCATTCTTTTACATGTAGCTGTCCAGTTTTCCCAGCACCACTTATTGAAGAGGCTGTCTTCTCTCCATTGTATATTCTTGCCTCCATTATCAAAGAAAAGGTGACCATATGTGTGTGGGTTTATCTCTGGGCTTCCTATCTTGTTCCATTGATCTATATTTCTGTTTTTGTACCAGTCCCATACTGTCTTGATTACTGTAGCTTTGTAGTATAGTCTGAAGCCAGGGAGCCTGATTCCTCCAGCTCCGATTTTCTTTCTCAAAAATGCTTTGGCTATTCGGAGTCTTTGCGTTTCCAAACAAATTGTGATTTTTTTTCCTACTAATTCTGTGAAAAATGCCATTGGCAGTTTGTTAGGGATTGCATTGAAACTGTAGACTGTTTCAGGTAGTGTAGTCATTTTCACAATGTTGATTCTTCCAATCCAGGAACATGGTATATCTCTCCATCTGTTTGTATCATCCTTAATTTCTTTCATCAGTGTCTTATAGTTTTCTGCATACAGGTCTTTTGTCTCCTTAGACAAGTTTATTCTTAAGTATTTTATTCTTTTTGTTGCAATGGTAAATGGCAATGTTTCCTTAATTTCTCTTTCAGTTTTTTCATCATTAGTGTATAGGAATGCAAGAGATTTCTGTGCATTAATTTTGTATCCTGCTACTTTACCAAATTCATTCATTAGCTCTAGTAGTTTCCTCGTAGCATCTTTATGATTCTCTATGTATAGTATCATGTCATCTGCAAACAGTGACAGTCTTCTTTCTTCTTTTCAGATTTGGATTCCTTTTATTTCTTTTTCTTCTCTGATTGCTGTGGTTAAAACTTCCAAAACTATGTTGAATAATAGTGGTGAGAGTGGGCAACCTTGTCTTCTTCCTGACCTTAGAGGAAATGGTTTCAGTTTTTCACCATTGAGAACAATGTTGGCTGTGGGTTTGTCATATATGGCCTTTATTATGCTGAGGTAGAGTCCCTCTATGCCTACTTTCTGGAGAGTTTTAGAATAATAACAGTGAGAGTGGGCAACCTTGTCTTGTTACTGATCTTAGAGGAAATGGTTTCAGGTTTTCACCACTGAGAACGACATTGGCTGTGGGTTTGTCATATATGGCCTTTATTATGTTGAGGTAGATTCCCTCTATGCCTATGTTCTGGAGAGTTTTTATCATAAATGGGTGTTGAATTTTGTCAAAAACTTTTTCTGCATCTATTGAGATGATCATATGGTTTTTATCCTTCAATTTGTTAATATGGTGTATCACACTGATTGATTTGTGTATACTGAAGAATCCTTGCATTCCTGGGTTGAACCCCACTTGATCATGGTGTATGATCCTTTTAATGTGCCGTTGGATTCTGTTTGAAGTATTTTGTTGAGGATTTTTGCATCTATGTTCATCAGTGATATTGGCCTGTAGTTTTCTTTTTTGGTGACATCTTTGTCTGGTTTTGGTGTCAGGGTGATGGTGGTGTCATAGAATGAGTTTGAGTGTTCCTCCCTCTTCTATATTTTGGAAGAGTTTGAGAAGTATAGTATTCTCTCTAAATGTTTGAGAGAATTCACCTGGGAAGCCATCTGGTCCTGGGCTTTTGTTTGTTGGAAGATTTTTAATCACAGTTTCAATTTCACCGCTTGTGATTGGTCTGTTTATATTTTCTATTTCCTTCTGGTTCAGTCTCGGAACTTTTCTAAGTTGTACTTTTCTAAGAATTTGTCCGTTTCTTCCATGGTGTCCATTTTATTGGCATATAGTTGCTTGTAGTAATCGCTCATGATGCTTTATATTTCTGCAGTGTCAGTTGTTACTTCTCCTTTTTCATTTCTAATACTGTCGATTTGAGTCTTCTCCCATTTTTTCTTGATGAGTCTGGCTACTGGTTTATCAACTTTGTTTATCTTCTCAAAGAACCAGCTTTTAGGTTTATTGATCTTTGCTATTGTTTCCTTCATTTCTTTTTCATTTATTTCTGATCTGATCTTTATGATTTTTTTCCTTCTGCTAACTTTGAGGGTTTCTTTTTTTCTTCTTTCTCTAATTGCTTTAAGTGTAAGGTTAGGTTGTTTGTTTGAGATTTTTCTTGTTTCTTCAGGTATGATTGTATTGCTATAAACTTCCCTCTTAGAATTGGTTTTGCTGCATTCCCATTGGTTTTGGGTCGTCATGTTTTCATTGTCATTTGTTTCTAGGTATTCTTTAATTTCCTCTTTGATTTCTTCAGTGACATCTTGGTTATTTAGTAGCATATTGTTTAGCCTCCATGTGTTTGTATTTTTTAGTTTTTTTCTTGTAATTGATATCTAGTCTCATAGCATTGTGGTTGGAAAAGATACTTGATATGATTTCAATTTTCTCAAATTTATCAAGGCTTAATTTGTGACCCAAGATATGATCTATCCCGGAGGATGTTCCATGAGCACTTGAGAAGAAAGTGTGTTCTGTTATTTTTGGATGGAATGTCCTATAAATATCAATTAAGTTCATCTTGTTTCACGTGTCATTTAAAGCTTGTGTTTCCTTATTTATTTTCATTTTGGATGATCTGTCCATTGGTGAAAGTGGGGTGTTAAAGTCCCCTACTATTGTTATGTTGCTGTCAATTTCCCCTTTTATGGATGTTAGCATTTGCCTTAAGTATTGAGGTGCTCCTATGTTGGGTGCATAAGTATTTACAATTGTTATATCTTCTTCTTTGATTGACCCCTTGATCATTATGTAGTGTCTCTTGTAATAGTCTTTATTTTAAAGTCTATATTTTCTGATATGGGAATTGTTGCTCCAGCTTTCTTTTGATTTCCATTTGCATGGAATATCGTTTTCCATCCCCTCACTTTCGGTCTGTATGTGTCCCTAGCTCTGAAGTGGGTCTCTCATAGACAGCATATATATGGGTCTTGTTTTTGTATCCATTCAGCCAGTCTATGTCTTTTGGTTGGAGCATTTAATCCATTTACATTTAAGGTAGTTATCGATATGTATGTTCCTATTACCATTTTCTTCATTTTTGGGGGTTTGTTTTTGTAGGTCTTTTCCTTCTCTTGTGTTTCCTGCCTAGAGAAGTTCCTTTAGCATTTGTTGTAAAGCTGGTTTGGTGGTGCTGAATTCTCTTAGCTGTTGCTTTTCTGTAAAGGTTTAATTTCTCCGTTGAATCTGAATGAGATCCTTGCTGGGTAGAATAGTCTTGGTTGTAGGTTTTTCCCTTGCATCACTTTAAATATGTTCTACCACTCCCTTCTGGTCTGCAGAGTTTCTGCTGAAAGATCAGCTGTTAACTTTATGGGGATTCCCTTGTATGTTATTTGTTGCTTTTCCCTTGCCGCTTTTAATATTTTTTCTTTGTACTTAATTTATGACAGTTTGATTAGTATGTGTCTTGGCATGTTTCTCCTTGGATTTATCCTGTATGGAACTCTCTGTGCTTCCTGGACTTGATTGATTATTTCCTTTCCCATATTAGGGAAGTTTTCAACTATGATCTCTTCAAACATTTTCTCAGACCATTTATTTTTCTCTTCTTCTTCTGGAACCCCTATAATTTGAATGTTGGTGCATTTAATGTTGTCCCAGAGGTCTCTGAAACTGTCCTCAATTCTCTTCATTCTTTTTTCTTTATTCTGCTCTACGGTAGTTATTTCCACTATTTTATCTTCCAGGTCACTTATCCGTTCTTCTGCCTCAGTTATTCTGCTATTGATTCCTTCTAGAGAATTTTTAATTTCATTTATTGTGTTGTTCATCATTGTTTGCTTGCTCTTTAGTTCTTCTAGGTCCTTTTTAAACATTTCTTGTATTTTCTCCATTCTATTTCCAAGATTTTGGATCATCTTTACTATCATTACTCTGAATTCTTTTTCAGGTAAACTGGCTATTTCCTCTTCATTTGTTTGGTCTGGTGGGTTTTTACCTTTCTCCTTCATCTGCTGTATATTTCTTTGTCTTCTCATTTTGCTTAACTTACCATGTTTGGGGTCTCCTTTTTGCAGGCTGCAGCTTCATAATTCCCATTATTTTTGGTGTCTGCCCCCACTGGGTAAGGTTGGTTCAGTGGCTTGTGTATGCTTTCTGGTGCAGGGGACTGGTGCCTGTGCTCTTGTGGGTGGGGCTGGATCCTGTCTTTCTGGTGGGCAGGGCTACATCTGGTGGTGTGTTTTGGGGTGTCTGTGAACTTAGTATGATTTTAGGTAGCCTCTCTGCTAATGGGTGCGGTTGTGTTCCTGTCTTGCAAGTTGTTTGGCTTGGGGTGTCCAGCACTGGAGATTGGTGGCCATTGGGTGGACCTGGGGCTTAGCTTTGAGATGGAGATCTCTGGGAGAGGTCTTGCTGACTGATATTATGTGTGGCCGGAGGTCCCTGGTGGTCCAATGTCCTGAACTCAGCTCTCCCACCTCAAAGGCTCAGACCTTACACCAGGCCGGTGCACCAAGACCCTGTCATTGACATGGTGTAGAAGAAAAGGGAGAAAAAAAAGAAATAAATAAATAAAAAATATTAAAAAAATAAAATTATTAAAATAAAAAATTTAGAAAGTAATAAGAATAAAAAGAAAAAACAGAGATCAAACCAGTAAAGAAATCCATCAATGATAACAAGTGTTAAAAGCTATACTAAGGTAAACATAAGAATCAGAAAGAAGTCAGCCTCAGACAGCAAACCCCAAGTTCTACAGCTTCTCCCAAAGTCCACTGTCTCAATTTGGGATGATTCTCTGCTTATTCAGGCAAGGGTAGATTCAGATATCTACCCTTACACAGATGCAGGGTACATCAAGTTGATTTTGGTGATTTAATCCACTGCTCTTGAGGCTGCATGGGGAAATTTCCCTTTCTCTTCTTTGTTTGCACAGCTCCTGGGGTTCAGCTTTGGTTTTGGCCCCATCTCTGCATGTAGGTCACCCTCAGGCATCTGTTCCCCTCTCAGGCAGGAGGGAGTTAAAGCAGCAGCTGATTAGGGGACTCTTGCTCACTCATGCTGTGGGGGAGGGACCGGTACTGTAGTTATAATTGGAATGCAGGGCGAGCCTGTGGTGGCAGAGGCTGGCATGACTGTTGCAACAGCCTGAGGCACACCATGTGTTCTCCCAGGGAATTTGTCCCTGGATCACGGGACCCTGGCAGTGGTAGGCTGCACAGGCTCCTGGGGGGGTGGGGTGTGGATAGTGACCTGTGTTTGCACACAGGATCTTGGTGTCTGCAGCAGCATCATTAGCATTTCATGCCCGTCTCTGTTGTCTGAACTGATAGTCGCAGCTCATGCCCATCTCTGGAGCTCGTTTAGGCCGTGCTCTGTCTTCTGTGGGCAGACAGGTAAGGAATCCCCTCTCCTCGCACACCCCAAAACAATGGTCTCTTTCCTCTTAGGCAGGTCCAGACTTTTTCCTGGATTCCCTTCTGGCTAGCTGTGGCGCACTAGCTCCCTTCAGGCTGTGTTCACACAGCCAACCCCAGTCCTCTCCCTGAGATCTGATCTCCAAAGCCCTAGCCTCAGCTTGACCCCCCACCTACCCCGGCAGGTGAGCAGACAAGCTTCTCAGGCTGGTGAGTGCTGGTTGGCACTGATCCTCTATGTGGGAATCTCTCCGCTTTGCCCTCTGCACCCCTGTTGCAGGTCCCATCCCTATTCTTTTGCCTCTGTTTTTTCTTTTTTCTTTTGCCCTATCCAGGTACGTGGGTATTTTCTTGCCTTTTGGGAAGTCTGAGGTCTTCTGCCAGTGTTCAGTAGGTGGTCTGTAGGAGTTGTTCCACCTGTAGATGTATTTCTGATGTATTTGTGGGGAAGAAGGTGATCTCCACGTCTTACTCCTCTGCCATCTTGAAGGTCTCCCTTCAAACTTTTTATTTTAAAATAGAGATTTGCAGAAATTTGCAAGGGCACTACAAAGATCTCATGTAATGTTAATCCAATTTCCCCAAATGGGCACATCTTACATTATTACAGTGTAAAGGAAAAACCAGGAATTTGACATTGATATGATGTGACTGTATAGTTCCATGTCATTTTATCACATGTGTGCATTTGTGTAACCACTACCACATACAAGGTACAGAATTTTTCCACTACTACAATGATATCCTTTTTTTCTACATTTTCCTCGCCTGTCATCTGTTTGCTATCTCTATAATTTGCTGTCATTTCAAGAGTGCTACATAAGTAGTATTATACAATGTGTAACCTTTTGATGTTGGCTTTTTTTCACTCAGCACAATGCCCTTGATATACATCCAAGTTATTATATCAATAATTCACACCATTTATTGCTAAATAGTATCCCATGGTATGGATTTACTCCAATTTGTTTAGCCATTCACCTATAAGGAATATTATGGTTGTTTCCAGTTTTGGGCTATTACAATATAATGATGCTGCTAAGAACAATTATGTGCACGTTTTTGTGCAAATATAATCTCCATTTCTCTGGGAAAAATGCTAAGCATTTTGTGGTACTGTTATATTTATTTTTTAAAGAAACCATCAAAATGTTTTCCATAGTAGTTGTACTATCATACATTCCCACCAGCAACATATGAGAAATCCAGTTTCCCTGCATACCTTGCAGGATTTGGTATCATCACTATTTTTTATTTTAACTGTTCTAATATGTATGTAGTGACATCTAATCGTGATCTTAACTTTCATTTCCCTAATAGCTCATGATGTTGAACTCAGTTTCATGTGCTTATTTGCATCTCTATATATCTGTGTACTTTTTTTTTTTTTTTTTAGTGCAATGTCTCTTCAGGTTTTTTGCCCATTTCCTAAATGGTTTTTTTTGTCTTTCAATGTTGAATTTTATATATTCTAGGTACGATTCCTTTGTCAGATACATGATTTGCAAACCATGTACTTTCTCCAGTCTTCACTTCATCTTTTCATATTTTTAACAAGGTCTTTCCCAGGTCAAAATTTTTAATTTTTTTATGAATTTCGGGTTTTTTTTAAAAAATTTATTTATTTTTTTATACAGCAGGTTTTTATTAGTCATGAATTTTATACACATCAGTGTATACATGTCAATCCCAATCACCAATTCATCACACCACCACACCCACCACCCCACCGCTTTCCCTGCTTGCTGTCCATACATTTGTTCTCTACATCTGTGTCTCAATTTCTGCCCTGCAAACCGGTTCATCTGTACCATTTTTCTATGTTCCACATATACGCATTAATATATGATATTTGTTTTTCTCTTTCTGACTTACTTCACTCTGTATGACAGTCTCTAGATCAATCCACGTCTTAACAAATGACCCAATTTCGTTCCTTTTTATGGCTGAGTAATTTTCCATTGTATATATGTACCACATCTTCTTTATCCATTCGTCTGTCAATGGGCATTTAGGTTGCTTCCATAACCTGGCTATTGTAAATAGTGCTGCAATGAACATTGGGGTGCATGTGTCTTTTTGAATTATGGTTTTCTCTGGGTGTATGCCCAGTAGTGGGATTGCTGGATCATATGGTAATACTATTTTTAGTTTTTAAAGGAACCTGCATACTGTTCTCCATAGTGGCTGTATCAATTTACATTCCCACCAACAGTGCAAGAGGGTTCCCTTTTCTCCACACCCTCTCCAGCATTTGTTGTCTGTAGATGTTCTGATGATGCCCATTCTAACTGATGTGAGATGATACCTCATTGTAGTTTTGATTTACATTTCTCTAATAATTAGTGATGTTGAGCAGCTTTTCATGTGCTTCTTGGCCATCTGTATGTCTTCTTCGGAGAAATGTCTATTTAGGTCTTCTCTCCATTTTTGTATAGGGTTGTCTGTTTTTTTAATATTCAGCTGCATGATCTGTTTATATATTTTGGAGATTAATCCTTTGTTCATTGATTCATTTGCAAATATTTTCTCCCATTCTGAGGGTTGTCTTTTCATCTTGTTTATGGTTTCCTTTGCTGTGCAAAAGCTTTGAAGTTTCATTAGGTCCCATTTGTTTATTTTTGTTTTTATTTCCATTACTCTAGGAGGTGGATCAAAAAAGATCTTGCTGTGATTTATGTCAAAGAGTGTTCTTCCTATGTTTTCCTGTAAGAGATTTATAGTGTCCGGTCTTACATTTAGGTCTCAAATCCATTTTGAGTTTATATTTGTGTATGGTGTTAGGGAGTGTGCTAATTACATTCTTTTACATGTAGCTGTCCAGTTTTCCCAGCACCACTTATTGAAGAAACTGTCTTTTCTCCATTGTATATCCTTGCCTCCTTTGTCATAGATTAGTTGACCATAGGTGCGTGGGTTTATCTCTGGGCTTTCTATCTTGTTCCATTGATCTATGTTTCTGTTTTTGTGCCAGTACCTTATTGTCTTGATTACTGTAGCTTTATAGTATACTCTGAAGTCAGGGAGTCTGATTCCTCCAGCTCCGTTTTTTTCCCTCAAGACTGCTTTGGCTATTCGGGGTCTTTTGTGTCTCCATACAAATTTTAAGTTTTTTTGTTCTAGTTCCATAAAAAAATGCCATTGGTAATTTGATAGGGATTGCATTGAATCTGTAGATTGCTTTGGGTAGTATAGTCATTTTCACAATATTGATACTTCCAATCCAAGAACGTGGTATATCTCTCCATCTGTTGGTATCATCTTTAATTTCTTTCATCAGTGTCTTATAGCTTTCTGCATACAGGTCTTTTGTCTCCTTAGGTAGGTTTATTCCTAGGTATTTTATTCTTTTTGTTGCAGCGGTAAATGGGAGTGTTTCCTTAATTTCTCTTTCAGATTTTTCATCATTAGTGTATAGGGATGCAAGACATTTCTGTGCATTAATTTTGTATACTGCAACTTTACCAGATTCATTGATTAGCTCTAGTAGTTTTCTGGTAGCATGTTTAGGATTCTCCATGTATAGTATCATGTCCCTGAAAACAGTGACAGTTTTACTTCTTCTTTTCCAATTTGATAAATAAAATTCCTTTTATTTCATTTTCTTCTCTGATTGCCATGGCTAGGACTTCCAAAACTATGTTGAATAATAGTGGTGAGAGTGGACATCCTTGTCTTATTCCTGATCTTAGAGGAAAGGCTTTCAGTTTTTCACCATTAAGAATGATGTTTGCTGTGGGTTTGTGATATATGGCCTTTATTATGTTGAGGTAGGTTCCCTCTATGCCCACTTTCTGGAGAGTTTTTATCATAAATTGGTGTTGAATTTTGTCAAAAGCTTTTTTGGTATCTATTGTAATGATCATATGGTTTTTATTCTTCAATTTGTTAATATGGTGTATCACATTGATTGATTTGCGTATATTGAAGAATCCTTGCATCTCTGGGATAAATCCCACTTGTTCATGGTGTATGATCCTTTTAATGTGTTGTTGGATTCTGTTTGCTAGTATTTTGTTGAGGAGTTTTGCATCTATATTCATCAGTGATATTGGTCTGTAATTTTCTTTTTTTTGTAGTATCTTTGTCTGGTTTTGGTATCAGGGTGATGGTGGCCTCATAGAATGAGTTTGGGAGTGCTCCTTCCTCTGCAATTTTTGGGAATAGTTTGAGAAAGATGGGTGTTAACTCTTCTCTAAATGTTTGATAGAATTCACCTGTGAAGCCATCTGGTCCTGGACTTTTGTTTGTTGGAAGATTTTAAATCACAGTTTCAATTTCATTACCTGTGATTGGTCTCTTCATATTTTCTATTTCTTTCTGGTTCGGTCTTGGAAGGTTATACCTTTCTAAGAATTTGTCCATTTCTTCCAGGTTTTCCATTTTATTGGCATAGAGTTGCTTGTAGTAGTCTCTTAGGATGCTTTGTATTTCTGTGGTGTCTGTTGTAACTTCTCCTTTTTCATTTCTAATTTTATTGATTTGAGTCCTCTCCCTCTTTTTCTTGATGAATCTGGCCAATGGTTTATCAACTTTTTATCTTATCAAAGAACCAGCTTTTAGTTTTATTAATCTTTGCTATTGTTTCCTTTGTTTCTATTTCATTTATGTCTGCTCTGATCTTTATGATTTCTTTCCTTCTACTAACTTTGTGTTTTGTTTGTTCTTCTTTCTCTAGTTCCTTTAGGTGTAAGGTTAGATTGTTTATTTGAGATATTTCTTGTTTCTTGAGGTAGGATATATTGCTATAAACTTCCTTCTTAGAATGGCTTTTGCTGCATCCTGTATGTTTCAGATCACTGTGTTTTCATTGTCATTTTTCTCCAGGTATTTTTTGATTTCCTCTCTGATTTCTTCAGGGGTCTCTTGGTTATTTAGTAACGTATTGTTTAACCTCCATGTGGTTGTGTTTTTAATGTTTTTTCCCTGTAATTGATTTCTAATCTCATCGTGTTGTAGTCAGACAAGATGCTTGATATGATTTCAATTTTCTTAAATTTACTGAGGCTTGATTTGTGACCCAAGATGTGATCTATCCTGGAGAATGTTCTGTGTGCACTTGAGAAGAAAGTGTAATCTGCTGTTTTTGGATGTAATGTCCTAAAAATATCAATTAAATCTATCTGATCTATTGTGTCATTTAAAGCTTGTTTCCTTATTAATTTTCTGTTTGGATTATCTGTCCTTTGGTATAAGTGAGGTGTTAAAGTCCCCCACTCTTATTGTGTTACTGTTGATTTCCTCTTTTATAGCTGTTAGCAGTTGCCTTATGTATTGAGGTGCTCCTATGTTGGGTGCATATATATTTATAATTGTTATATCTTCTTCTTGGATTGATCCCTTGATCATTATGTAGTGTCCTTCCTTGTCTCTTGTAACATTCTTTATTTTAAAATCTATTTTATCTGATATGAGTATTGCTACTCCAGCTTTCTTTTGATTTCCATTCGCATGGAATATTTTTTCTCATCCTCTCACTTTCAGTCTGAATGTGTCTCTAGGTCTGAAGTGGGTCTCTTGTAGACAGCATATATATGGGTCTTGTTTTTGTGTCCATTCAGCAAGCTGGTGTCTTTTGGTTGGAGCATTTAATCCATTCAGTTTTAAGGTAATTACTGATATGTATGTTCCTATGACCATTTTCTTAACTGTTTTGGGTTTGTTTTTGTAGGTCCTTTTCTTCTCTCATGTTTCCCACTTAGAGAAGTTCCTTTAGCATTTGTTGTAGAGCTGGTTTAGTGGTGCTGAATTCTCTTAGCTTTTGCTTGCCTGTAAACCTTTTGATTTCTCCATCGAATCTGAATGAGATCCTTGCCCGGTAGAGTAATCTTGTTTGTAGGTTCTTCCCTTTCATCACTTTAAGTATATCATGCCACTCCCTCTGGCTTGTAGAGTTTCTGCTGAGAAATCTGCTGTTAACCTTTTGGGAGTTCCCTTGTATGTTATTTGTCATTTTTCCCTTGCTTCTTTTAATAATTTTTCTTTGTCTTTAATTTTTGCCAATTTGATTACTATGTGTCTCAGTGTGTTTCTCCTTGGGTTTATCCTGTATGGGACTTGCTGCGTTTGCTGGACTTGGGTGGCTATTTCCTTTCCCATGTTAGGGAAGTTTTCGACTATAATCTCTTCAAATATTTTCTCGGGTCCTTTCTCTCTCTCTTCTCCTTCTGGGACCCCTATAATGCGAATGTTGTTGTGTTTAATGTTGTCCCAGCGGTCACTTTGGCTGTCTTCATTTCTTTTCATTCTTTTTTCTTTATTCTGTTCTGCAGCAGTGAATTCCACCATTCTGTCTTCCAGGTCACTTATCCGTTCTTCTGCCTCAGTTATTCTGCTATTGATTCCTTCTAGTGTAGTTTTCATTTCAGTTATTGTATTGTTCACCTCTGTTTGTTTTTTCTTTAATTCTTCTAGGTCTTTGTTAAACATTTCTTGCATCTTCTCAATCTTTGCCTCCATTCTTTTTCCGAGGTCTTGGATCATCTTCACTATCATTATTCTGAATTCTTTTTCTGGAAGGTTGCCTATGTCCACTTCATTTAGCTGTTTTTCTGGGGTTTTATCTTGTTCCTTCATCTGGTACATAGCCCTCTGCCTTTTCATCTTGTCTGTCTTTCTGTGAATGTGGTTTTTGTTCCACAGGCTGCAGGATTGTAGTTCTTCTTGCTTCTGCTCTAAATTTTTAATGAATTTCTATTCATCAATTTATGTTTGCAATAGCCTACAACTTTGCTAAAGTCACTTATTAGTTCTATGAATGTTTAGTGTATTCTCTGAGCTTTACTATGTAGATGATGTCTTCTGCAAATAGGACAGTTTTATTTCTCCCTTTCTGATGTGTATAGTTTTAATTTCCTATTCTTGCCTTATTGTGCTGCCTAGAATTTCCAGTACTATGTTGAGTAACAATGGCAAGAGTGAACATCTTTGCTTTGTTCTCAAACTTAGAGAAAGAATTCAGTATTCACCATTGCATATGATGTTAGTTACAACTTTTTTGTAGATGATTTTTAACAAGTTGAAGAAATTCCCCTCTATTTCTATATTTCTGAGGGTTTGTATCCAAAAAAGGGTATTGAATTTTGTCAGATGCTTTTTCTGCCTTAACTGACATGATCATGTGATTTTTCTTCCTTAGCTTATTGATATGATAAGGTTTAAATATTGAAGGAACCTTGCATCACTGGAATAACTCCCTTTTGGTTATGGTTTATAATTCTGTTTATATATTTTTGAACTACAATTTGATAATTTTAAAGAATTTTTATATCTATATTCACGAGGGATATTGGCCTGTAGCTTTCTTTTTGTACTGTGTTTGGCTGGTTTTGGTAACAAGGTAATACTGGCTTTATAGTTTAAGTTAATAAATTTTCTGAAAAAGACTGTGTAGAATTGGACTTATTTCTTCATTAAGCTTTTAGTAGAATTCCCCAGTGAAGCCATCTGTACCTACAGATTTCTTTTGGGGAGGTTTAAAAATATGAATTCAGTTTCATTAATAGTGATAAGGCTATTCAAATAATTACTTCATTTTGGGTGAGTTGTGGTAGTTTCATATGGTCTGTTTCACTTAAGTTGTAAAATTTATGTATGTTGAGTTGTTTCTAGTATTCCTTATTAGTCTTTTAAATCTGCATGGTTTGTAGTGATATCACTTGTTTCATTCCTACTGTTAATAATTTGGATCCTCTCTCTTTTTTGCTGCATCAGTCTTACTATATGATAGCAAATTTTATTGAACTTTTTCAAAGAACCAGATTTTGGGTCTTTTGATTTTCTCTATAGTTTTTCTGTTTTAATTTCATTGATGTCTCCTTTTATTATTTTCTACTTCTGCTTTCTTCGAGCTTATGTTGTTCTTCTTTTTCTAATTTCTTGAAGTGGGAGCTGAGATTAATGACTTGAGACCTTTCCTCTTGTCTAAGTATTTAATGCTATAAATTTCTCTCTTCTTGCTGTATAGCTGTTTTCCACAAATTCTGATGTGTGGTATTTTCATTTCTATTCAGTTCAATGTGTTTTTGAAATTTCCATGAAAGTTCCTCTTTAACCAATAGAATATTGAGGTGTGTGCTCTTTTGTTTCTATGTTTTGAGATTTTCCTTTTATCTCTCTGTTACTGATTTATAGTTTTGTTCTGTTATGGTCATAGAACATACAGGCACACCTCAGTTCCAGACCACCACAATAAAACAAATATTGCAGTAAAGGTAGTCACATGAGTGTTTTTGTTTTCCCAGTGCACATAAAACTTGTGCTCCTGATCTTAGAGGAAATGCTTTCAGTTTTTTACCATTGAGAATTATGTTTGCTGTGGGTTTGTCATATATGGCTTTTATTATCTTGAGGTAGGTTCCCTCTATGCCCACTTTCTGGAGAGTTTTTTTTTTATATATATATATAAATGGGTGTTGAATTTTGTCAAAAGCTTTTTTCTGCATCTATTGAGATGATCATATGGTTTTTATTCTTTAATATGTTAACATGGGGTATCACATTGATTGATTTGTGTATACTGAACCAGATTTTGGGTCTTCCATCCCTGGGATAAATCCCTCTTGATCATGGTGTATGATACTTTTAATGTGTTTTGGATTCTGTTTGCTAGTATTTTGTTGAGGATTTTTGCATCTATGTTCCTCAGTGATATTGATCTGTAATTTTCTTTTTTATGATATCTTTGTCTGGTTTTGGTATCAGGGGGATGGTGGCCTCGTAGAATGAGCTTGGGAGTGTTCCTTCCTCTGCAATTTTTTGGAAGAGTTTGAGAAGCACAGGTGTTAGCTCTTCTCTAAATGTTTGAAAGAATTTGCCTGTGAAGCCATCTGGTCCTGTACTTTTGTTTGTTGGATGATTGTTAATTGCAGTTTCAATTTTATTACTTGTGATTAGTCTGTTTACATTTTCTATTTCTTCCTCGTTCAGTCTTGGAAGGTTATACCTTTCTAACAATTTATCCATTTCTTCCAGGTTGTCCATTTTATTGGCATATAGTTGCTTGTAGTAGTGGCTTATGATCCTAACAAGGATGTCCACTCTCATCACTATTATTCAACATAGTTTTGGAAGTCTTAGCCACAGCAGAGAAGAAAAATAAATGAAAGGGATCCAAATTGGAAAAGAAGAAGTAAAACTTTCACTATTTGCAGATGACATGATACTATACACAGAAAGTCCTAAAGATGCCACCAGAAAACTACTAGAGCTAATGAATGAATTAGGTAAAGTTGCAAGATACAAAATTAATGCACAGGTATCTCTTGCATTCCTATACACTAACAATGAAAGATCAGAAATAGAACTTAAGGAAACAATTCCATTTACCATTGCAACAAAAAAGAATAAAATACCTAGGAATAACCCCACCTAAGGAAGTAAAAGACCTGTACTCAGAAAACTATAAGATACTAATGAAAGAAATCAAAGACACACACAGATGGAGAGATATACCATATGTTCTTGGATTGGAAGAATCAACATTGTAAAAATGACCATACTACCCAAAGCAATCTAAAGAGTCAATGCAATCCCTATCAAATTACCAATGGAATTTTTCACAGAACTACAACAAAAAATTTTACAATTTGTATGGGAACACAAAAGACCCCGAATAGCTAAAACAATCTTGAGAAAGAAAAACTGAGCTGGAGGAATCAGGCTCCCTGACTTCAGACTATACTACAAAGCTACAGTAATCAAGACAATATGGTACTAGCACAAAAATAGAAATATAGATCAGTGGAACAGGATAGAAAGCCCAGAGATAAATCCATGCACCTATGGTTACCTAATCTATGACAAAGGAGGCAAGGATATACAATGGAGAAAAGACAGCCTCTTCAATAAGTGTTGCTGGGAAAATTGGACAGCTACATGTAAAAGAATGAAATTGGAACACTTCCTAATACCATACACAAAAATAAACTCAAAATGGATTAAAGACCTAAATATAAGTCCAGACACTCTAAAACACTTAGAAGAAAACGTAGGCAGAACACTCTGACACAAATCACAGCAAGATCCTTTTTGACCCACCTCCTAGAGTAATGAAAATAAAAACAAAAATAAACAAATGGGACCTAATTAAACTTAAAAGCTTTTGCACAGCAAAGAAAACCATAAATGAGACAAAAAGACAACCCTCAAAATGGGAGAAAATATTTGCAAATGAAGCAACAGACAAAAGCTTAATCTCTAAAATATACAAACAGCTCATGTAGCTCAATATCAAAAAAACCAAAACATAACAACCCAATCAAAAAATGGGTGTAAGACCTAAATAGACATTTCTCCAAAGAAGTCATACAGATGGCCAAGAGGCACATGAAAAGATGCTCAACATCACTAATTATTAGAGAAATGCAGATCAGAACTACAATGAGGTATCATCTCACACTGGTCAGAATGGCCATCATCAAAAAATCTACAAACAATAAATTTTGGAGAGAATGTGGAGAAAAGGGAACCCTCTTGCACTGTTGGTGGGAATGTGTATTGATACAGCCACTATGGAGAGCAGTATGAAGGTTCCTTAAAAAATTAAAAATAGAACTACCTTATGACCCAGCAATCCCACTACTGGGCATATACCCTGAGAAATCCATAATTCAAAAAGCCACATGCACCCCAATGTTCATTGCAGCACTATTTATAATAGCCAGGACATGGAAGCAAGTCCATCAACAGAGGAATAAAGAATATGTGGTACATAAATACAATGGAATATTAGCCATAAAAAGAAATGAAATCATGCCATTTGCAGTGACATGGATGGACCTAGAGATTGTCATACAGAGTGAAGTAAGTCAGAAAGAGAAAGACAAATATCCTATAATATCACTTATATGAGGAATCTATAAAAATGGTACAGATGAACTTATTTGCAAAGCAGAAATAGAGTCATAGTTGCAGAAAACAAACTTATGTTTACCAATGGGGGAATGGGAGGTGGGATGAATTGGGAGATTTGGATTGACATATATACACTATTATATATAAAATGGATAACTAATGAGGACCTACTGTATAGCACAGGGAACTCTACTCAATGCTCTGTGGTGACCTAAATGGGATGGGAATCTGAAGAAGAATGTATATACGTATATGTATAACTGATTCACTTTGGTGTACAGCAGAAACTAACACAACATTGTAAAGCAACTATACTCCAATAAAATTAATTTAAAAAAAAAAGAATGAGGACGAAGATAGTCTTCTCCCCCTCCCCACTTTTCCTTTGATTATAAAACTGTAGCCCACTAAGTTCTCGGTGCAGCACCCTCCTGCTTGCCTGCTTGTAAACCTCACACGCGTCCTATTCTAATAAATCACTTCTTATCTATCACTTAACCTCTTGCTGAACCTATTTGCAGGACAGGAATAGAGATACAGTCATAGAGAATGGATGTGTGGACACGGTGGGGGGAAGGGGGGATGAATTGGAAGATTGGGATTGACATATATATTGACATAATTACACTACCATGTGTAAAACAGATAACTGTTGAGTACCTGATGTATAGCGCTGGGAGCTCAGCTCATTGCTCTGTGGTGACCTAGATGGGTGGGATGGGGGTAGGGTGGGGGGAGGTACAAGAGGGAGGGCATATATGTATACATATAGCTGATTCACTTCATTGTACAGCAGAAACTAACACAATATTGTAAAGTAACTATGCCCCAATTTTTAAAAAAAAGTTGTGCTTATACTATTCTGTAGTCTATTAAGTGCACAGTAGCATTATATCTTTAAAAAACAATGTATAGGGCTTCCCTGGTGGCGCAGTGGTTGAGAATCTGCCTGCTAATGCAGGGGACACGGGTTCGCCCCCTGGTCTGGGAAGATCCCACATGCCGCGGAGCGACTAGGCCCGTGAGCCACAACTACTGAGCCTGCGCGTCTGGAGCCTGTGCTCTGCAACAAGAGAGGCCGCGATAGTGAGAGGCCCGCGCATCGCGATGAAGAGTGGCCCCCGCTTGCCACAACTAGAGAAAGCCCTCGCACAGAAACGAAGACCCAACACAGCCAAAAATAAATAAATAAATTAAAAAAAAAAAAACAGATGGTGCTTTTCTTTTAAAAAAAAACAAAACAAAACAATGTATAAACCTTAATTTAAAAATACTTTATAGCTAAAAAATATTAACCATCCTCTGAGCCTTAAGCAAGTCATAATCTTTTTGCTGGTGGAGGATCTTGCATTAATGTTGATGGCTGAAGACTGATCAGGATGGTGGTGGCTGAAGGTTTGGGTGGCTGTGACAATTTCTTAAAATAAGACAACAGTGAAGTTTGCTGCATTGATTGACTTTTCATTTCACAAATGATTTCTTTGCAGCATGCCATGCTGTTTGATAACATTTTACCACAATAGAACTTTCAAAATTGGAGTCAATCCTCTCAAAGTCTGCTGCTGCTTTATCAACTAAGTTTAGGTAATATGCTAAATCCTTTGTTGTCATTTCATCGATTTCACAGCATCCTCATCAGGAGTAAATTCCATTTCAAGAAACCACTTTCGTTTCTCTTTCATAAGAAGCAACTCCTCATCCATTAAAGTTTTATCTTTAGATTGTAGCAATTCAGTCACATCTTCAGGCTCCACTTCTAATTTTAGTTCTCTTGCTATTTCCACCACATCTGCAATGACTTCCTCCATTTAAGTCTTGAACCCCTCAAAGTCTCCCATGAGGGCTGGAATCAACTTCTTCCAAACTCCTGTTACTGTTGATATTTTGACCTCTTCCAATGAATCACAAATGTTCTTAATGGCATTTAGAATGGTGAGTCCTTCTAGAAGGTTTTCAACTGACTTTGCCTAGGTCCATCAGAGGTATCACTATCTATGGCAGCTATAGCATTAAGAAATGTATTTCTCAAACAATAAGACTTGAAAATTGAAATTACTTTTTGACGCATGGGCTGCAGAATGGATGTTGTGTTAGCAGGCATGAAAACAACATTCATCTCATTGTATATCTCCATCAACATTCTTGGGTGACTAGGTGCACTGTTGATGAGTAGTGATATTTTGAAAGGGATCTTTTTTTCTTAAGCAGTGGGTCTCAGCAGTGGGCTTAAAATATTCAGTAAATCATGTTGTAAACAGATGTTCTGTTATCCTGGCTTTGTTGTTCCATTTAGAGAGCACAGGTGGAGTTAGCAGAGTAGACTTAGCATGATTCTTAAGGGCCCTAGGATTTTCAGAATGGTAAATGAGCATTGGCTTCAACTTAAAGCCACCAGCTGCATTAGCCCCTAACAAGACTCTAGTCAGCCGTCCTTTGAAGCTTGGAAGTCAGGCATTGACTTCTCCTCTCTAACTATGAAAGTCCTAGATGACATCTTCTTCCAATAGAAGGCTGTTTCATCTACATTGAAAAATCTGTTGTTTAGTGTAGCCACCTTCATGAATTATCTTAGCTAGGTCTTCTGGATAACTTGCTGCTGCTTCACCTTGAACTTTATATTATGGAGATGGCTTCTTTCATGCATATGAGAATAATTTTCCCTTCATTTCAGAATATTTTCATTGGATATAGAATTGTGGGTTTAAATTTTTTTTCTTTTAGTACTGGAAAAATGGTGTGCCACTTCCCCCTGGCCTCCATGGTTTCTGATGTGAAATGAAATCTTCTGTAATTTGAATTGTTTTTCCCCTATATGCATGCATCATTTCTCTCTGATTGCTTTCAAGAGTTTTTCCTTGTTTTTCAGTTTCTACTGTCTGACTATGATGTGACTTGGCAGGGACTTATTTGAGTTTATCCTGTTTGAGGTTGTCTCTGTTTAATGAACCTCTAACTTTATGGTTTTTACCGTTTAGAAATTTTCCAGCCATTAATTCTTCCACCTACATTATCTTCTTTCTCTGGGACCTCTAATGACATGAAGATTACACTTTTTTTCTTATAGTCTCACATGTCTATGAGGTTCTATTTATTTTTATCTTTTCTATCTATTTCCCCTATGTTGTTCATACTGGGTAATTTCTTCTGTTCTGTCACCAAGTTCACTGATTCTTTTCTGTCTCCTCCTTATTCTGCTGTTGGGATATTCCTGGTTCTTGGTACAATAAGTCATTTGTTTATTGATACTTCGATATTTTGGTTATCATGTTATGAACCTGTGGATCTTATTTAAACTTTCTGTTTTAATTAGCTTTCTTTGACATCACTCCAGCAGGGGAAGAAGCGACGCTACCTCATTACTGTCAGAAACGAGCAAAATCCAGATTTATTACTTGGCCTCCACTGACACCTGAGGAAATGACTCCCCTTTACTACAGGATATTTGTGGGGGTACCAGATGCCAAACAGGCTTCTACTAGTATGTCCCTAGCTGGGAAGGAGTGGAACATCTTGTTACTGCCCCTCTTGTGACCTCCACTGAAACCATGTGTGGGTGTGGCCTTCATACCACTGAACAGTGGTGAAAGTTCTGACTCTTATCTAGGCTGTTTCTGACGCCACCCCCGTGAGGAGGGGTAGAGTTGCCTCGTCAGCACCAGGTGAATGAAGATGGACATCTAGGCACCTATATGGTCTCCACTGACACTGTGGGGGAGTGGTGATCTGGATCTCTGCTTGGCCGTCTCTGACACCACCGTGGAAGAGGAGTTGGAATGCATATGTGGAAGTCTAGACTCTTCATTCTATATTTGCTGGTGAGGATAAGGGTGGGGCCTCACTTTTTTTTCCTGTATTGTATGACTGCAGTAAAGTGTTTATTTTCTAAAAGTTTTTGGTCTGGCAAGGTTCTAATCCTTTGTCTAGAAATCAAGCTTTTCTTGGGCTTTTGGTTGTTGTCCTGTGACAGTCGGTATTTCTGGGTTGCCAGCTTCTCCAGTTTTTAGTCTGGGGTGTATGAGGCAAAAATAAAACCCAGGTAACTAACTATCATGTCCCCTTTCCCGAGTTTTAAGCTGTGCTTAATAGGAGAAATACAGAAATGTACATCTATCCCATCATTCAAGAGATGAGATCATCAACTGATTGAGATTGATTGATCAAAAATGCCAAGGTAATTCAATAGGGAAAAGATAGTCTTTCCAACGAATGGTGCTGGAACAAATGGGCATCAAAATGAAAAATGAACCTTGACCCTTACTACACCATATACAAAAATTAACTCAAAATGGATACTAGACTTAAATTTAAGATCTTGAACTACAACATTTCTTGAAGAAAAACTAAGAGAATATTTTAGTGACTGTGGATTTGAGATTTATTAGATACAATGCAAAAGTCCAAACTGTAAAAGAAAAAAATCAGTAAGTTGTTCTTATTCAAAAAATTTTTTTTAATTTTGCTCTTCAAAGATACAGTTAAAAAATGAAAAGGTCATCCAAGTCTTTGCAAAACCTATATCTAACAAAAAAACTTTTATTTAATATATATAAAGAACTCTCATAACTTAATAAGAAAAGACAAACATCCTAGTTAAAAATGAGCAAAATATTTGAGCAAGCACTTCACCAAAGAAGATACACAAACGGCCAATAAGCACATGGAAAGAGGTTCAACCTAGTAAGTCACAGGGAAATGCAAATAAAGACCACACAGAGATAGTACTACATACTCACTAGAACAGCAAAAATGAAGGAGTCTGATCATAGCAAGTGTTGGCAAGGTTGTGAAGCAACTCTCCATACACTGCTGATTAGAATGAAAAATGAAACGACCACTTTGGAAGACATTTTGGCTATTTCTTAAAAACTTCAATATTCCCCAACCATATGACTCAGCAATCCAACTCCTAGGCATTTACCCAAGAGGAATGAAAGCATATGTTCACACAAAAAAATTGCAAAAACATTCATAGACACTTATTTGTAATAGCCCTAAACTGGAAACAACCCAAATGTCCATCAAGAGGTGAACAGATAAATAGAATTGTGGTTCATGCATATGACAAAATATCACTCTGCAATAAAGATAAATGAACTATGGATGCACACAGCAACATGGATAAATCTCAAAATAATTATGCTGATTTAAAAAACCAGACCAAAAAAATACATAGAGTATGATCACGTTTACATAAACTTCTAAAAAATACAAGCAAATCTACAATGACAGCATGAAAATGAGGTTGCCTGGGGATGGGGAAAATTGTTGCTAGAAGAGGCAAAAAGGGGTTTACCAAGGAACATGAAGAAATTTTTGTGGATGGATATATTCATAATATAGATTGAGCTTATTGTTTTATCAGCTTCATCAAGTTGTACAATTTAAATTTGTGCAGTTTAATATCAGTCAATTATACCTCAGTAATGCCAACTACAACACAGTTAGCTCGTGGGTTTGGGCTGAGGACCAAATGTGACAACATGCAAAGAAACTAGCTAAATGTTTCTTGCCTCTTTTCATTTTTATTCTTCTCTTCCTCCACCACTTCTTCTCCCTCTCTCCCCATATTGGAGATTCAATAAAGTACAAGAAGAGTGTGTTTTCCTTCATTTTCTGTGGGATCTGATAGAACGTTCTGAATACTACAGATAATACATCAAAGCTGAAACAACTGAGTGAGTGAAAGCACATTCATTATGCTGGTTTATAATAGGAGTCACAGAGTAAGTAAAACATCACTGTTCGGACTTAGCCTCTCATTAAAGCATTTTAATTTAAGGACTTATATTTCCTTTTTCTCACTTTTAATTCCTTTCTGCTGACTTAACTTCTTTAAGTCCTCATCTTCATTTTTCTTTCCAATTCTACAGCTACGCTACTGGGTTCTGTTGGGATTTGTCTTGATATCCTTTTAAATTCTTCATTCCTGATCTATTTTCCAAGTGCTTGTCACAGGAGACTTTAAACAAATAACATTTAATTTTACAGCACAGTGCTAGTATCTTATTCACTGACATACAGCCTTTTTTCCTGTACCATTCATTATTCTCTTTATCGACTTTGTCCTCTCTTGGCTGCCCTCTCTTTCCTAGTGAAGCATCACATGGATGTGCAGATGCCCTCTGAAACCACAGAACAGCAGCATGTAGGAGGAAGGACAGTGACTCATTGGCCCATGAAGAGTGAGTTCTGAAAAATCAGATGAGTGGTGCACAGGTGGGCATTTAATCAACACTACTGGAAAATAATCCAATCTGGTTAATTGATGCACTAGGTAGAGTCAGCCATCCTCATTTATTAATCACCTGCTTGAGATGAGCCGGCACTGTGACAAACTCTCAGGAGATGCAAATCATATAAATGTCCCTAGAATTTTTAATATGTTCATATTGTCACAAAGTATGTACATTTAAAAGCAGGGTTTGTTTGTTTGTTTGTTTGTTTGGGGCTGTGTTGCATAGCATGTGGGATCCTAGTTCCCCGACCAGAGAACAAACCCATGCCCCCTGCACAGGAAGTGTGGAGTCTCAACCACTGGCCCACCAGGGAAGTCCCTAAAAAGCAGTTTTAATCCTTTGCACCATCAGAAACCTGGAGGTTATAGTTGAAGGGGATTGATTGGGATACAATTTCCCAGCAAAATCAGTAATTCTATGGATCCTAAACCAAAACGCATAACTGCATAGAGTAACTGTGTTGATTTTGCCAGGAAATTTCATTAACTTGACAGTGTACTATATGACATATTCCTTGATAAATGCAGAAGGTTCCTGATAGGGTTACAATATTTATTGTTTAAGTGGTTCAACAAAATAATTAAATTGTTCAAAAGTTACTTTCTCTGAAAAGGAAGGCTCCTACACAGTTGGTGGGAATGTAAATTGGTGCAGCCACTTTGGAGAACAGTATGGATTTCCTGAAAAAAAACTAAAAATAGAGTTACTATATGATCCTGCAATTCCACTCCTGGGCATATATCCAGAGAAAACTCTAATTTGAAAAGATACATGCACCCCAATGTTCATAACAACACTATTTACAATAGCTAAGACATGGAAGCAACTTAAGTGTCCATTGACATGTTAATGGATAAAGAAGATGTACTTATACCTGATGGAATATTACTCAGCCATAAAAAGAATAAAATAATGTCATTTGCAGCAACATGGATAGACCTAGAGATTATCATACTAAGTGAAGTAAGTCAGACAGAGAAAGACAAATATCATGTATCACTTATATGTGGAATCTAAAAAAAAAATAAATAAATAAACTTATTTACAAAACAAAAATAAACTCACAGACAGAAAACAAACTTATGGCTACCAAAGGGGAAAGGGAGGGGGAGGAATAAATTAAGAATTTTGGATTAACTTATACACACTACTATATATAAAATAGATGAGCAACAAGGACCTACTGTATAGCACAGGGAACTATATTCAATATCTTGTAATAACCTATAATGGAAAAGAATCTGAAAAAGAATATATATATATCTGAATCACTTTGCTGTACACCTGAAACTAATGCAATATTGTATATCAACTATACCTCAATTTTAAAAAAAGAAAGAATAGTTACTTTCTCTGAAAGGATAACAGGGCCATCTGAGTCCCGGCTTACTTCAGACCTTATCTAAAAATTTCAAAAGACGGATAAAGGTTGCATCATATGAGTATATTTAAAGGCTTGTGGAAAGTCTTACCTCATTATAAAAAGTCATTTAAAGAATTCTGTGTAAACTTCTGAAAGTGGCCTCAGGTCACCTATGAGAGAATATAATTCAATTGGGATCCCATCCAGATCTTCTCTATTCTAATTTAATTGTAAACTTTTTGGCCTAGAACTGTTTCTTGTTGCTTGTGGTAATGATCAAATTACTGGGCATTTGCTAAAATCATTTAATGACTGTATGTGTCAATGCTACATCCCACACCTATTGCCCTTGTTTATTTAAAGTATATGAGGATTGAGGAGACCTTCAAGATGGCAGAGAAGTAAGATGTGGAGATCACCTTCCTCCCCACAAATACATCAAAAATACATCTACATGTGGAACGACTCCTACAGAACACCTACTGAACACTGGCAGAAGACCTCAGACTTCCCCAAAGGCAAGAAAAAACCCACATACCTGGTTAGGGCAAAAGAAAAAAGAAAAAACAGAGACAAAAGAATAGGGACAGGACCTGCACCTCTGGGAGGGAGCTGTGAAGGAGGAAATGTTTCTACACACTAGGAAGCCCCTTCACTGGTGGAGATGGGGGTGTGGGCAAGGGGGAAGCTTTGGAGCCACGGAGGAGAGTGCAACAACAGGGGTGCAGAGGGCAAAGTGGAAAGATTCCCACACAGCAGATAGGTGCCGACCAGCACTCACCAACCTGAGAGGCTTGTCTGCTCACCTGCCAGGGTGAGTGGGGGCTGGGAGCTGAGGCTAGGGCCTCGGAGATCAGATCCCAGGGAGAGGACTGGGGTTGGCTGCGTGAAAACAGCCCGAAGGGGGCTAGTGTGCCACAGCTAGCCGAGAGGGAGTCCGGGAAGAAGTGTGGACCTGCCTGAGGCAAGAGACCATTGTTTTGGGATGTGCAAGGAGAGGGGATTCCTTCCCCATCTGCCCACAGAAGGCAGAGCACTGCCTAAATGAGCTCCACAGATGGGTGCGAGCTGCGGCTATCAGCTCGGACCACAGAGACGTGCATGAAACGCTACCGCTGCTGCTGCAGCCACTAAGAATCCTGTGTACAAGCACAGGTCACTATCCACACCACTCCCACACCCGGGAGCCTGTGCAGCGCACTACTGCCAGGGTCCCAATATCCAGGGACAACTTCCTGGGAGAACACATGGCATGCCTCAGGCTGTTGCAACATCATCCTGGCCTCTGCAGCCACAGGCTAACCCCGCATTCCAATTATAAGTACCGTACCCCTCCCTCCCCCGGGCCTGAATAAGCAAGAGAATCCTAATCAGATGCTGCTTTAACCCCCTCCTGTCTGGGCAGGAAACAGATGCCTGAGGGTGACCTACACGCAGAGGTGGGGCCAAAACCAAAGCTGAACCTCAGGAGCTGTGTGAACAAAGAAGAGAAAGAGAAATTTGTCTGTGCAGCCTCAGGAGCAGTGGATTAAATCCCCACAATCAACTTGATGTACCCTGCATCTGTGGAATACCTGAATAGACAATGAATCATCCCATAATTGAGGCAGTGGACTTTGGAGCAACTGTAGAACTTGGGGTTTGCTGTCTGCGACTGATTTGTTTCTGATTTTTATGTTTATCTTAGTTTAGTTTTTAGCGCTTGTTATCATTGATGGATTTGTTTATTGGTTTTGTTGCTCTCTTCTTCTTTAAAAATTATTATTTGTTTTATTTTTTATTTTAATAATTTATTTATTTATTATTTTTAAAAAATTTTCTTTCTTTGTTTTTTTCTCCCTTTTCTTCTGAGCTGTGTCACTGACAGGGTCTTTGTGTTCCGGCCAGGTGTCAGGCCTGAGCTTCTGAGGTGGGAGAGCTGAGTTCAGGACATGGGACCACCAGAGACCTCCCAGCCCCACATAATATCAATCAGCAAGAGCTCTCCCAGAGATCTCTGGCTCAATGCTAAGACCCACCTCCACCCAACAGCCAGCAATCTCCAGTGCTGGACACGCCATGCCAAACAACCAGCAAGACAGGAACACAACCGCACCCATTAGCAGAGAGGCTGCCTAAACTCATACTAAGTTTGCAGACACCCCAAAACACACCACCAGATGTGGTCCTGCCCACCAGAAAGACAAGACCCAGCCCCACCCACCAGAACACAGGCACCAGTCCCCTCCATCAGGAAGCCTACACAAGCCACTGAACCAACCTTACCCAATGGGGGCAGATACCAAAAACTATTGGAACTATGAAGCTGCAGCCTGCAAAAAGGAAACCCCAAACACAGTAAGTTAAGCAAAATGAGAAGACAGAGAAATATGCAGCAAATGAAGGAGCAAGGTTAAAACCCACCACCAAACAAATGAAGAGGAAATAGTCAGTTTACCTGAAAAAGAATTCAGAGTAATGAGAGTAAAGATGATCCAAAATCTTGGAAATAGAATGGAGAAAATACAAGAAATATTTAACAAGGGCCTAGAAGAACTAAAGAGCAAGCAAACAATGATGAACAACACAATAAATGAAATTAAAAATTCTCTAGAAGGAATCAATAGCAGAATAACTGAGGCAGAAGAATGGATAAGTGACCTGGAAGATAAAACAGTGGAAATAACTACTGCAGAGAAGAATAAAGAAAAAAGATTGAAAAGAATTGACGGCAGTCTCAGAGACATCTGGGACAACATTAAAAGCACCAACATTCGAATTACAGGAGTCCCAGAAGAAGAAGAGAAAAAGAAACGATCTGAGAAAATGTTTGAAGGGATCATAGTTGAAAACTTCCCAAACATGGGAAAGGAAATAGTCAATCAAGTCCAGGAAGCACAGAGAGTCCCATACAGGATAAATCCAAGGAGAACCACGCCAAGACACATATTAAACAAACTATCATAAATTAAATACAAAGAAAAAATATTAAAAGCAGCAAGGGAAAAGCAACAAATAACCTACAAGAGAATCCCCATAAGGTTAACAGCTGATCTTTCAGCAGAAACACTGCAGACCAGAAAGGAGTGGCAGGACATATTTAAACTGATGAAAGGGGGGCTTCCCTGGTGGCGCAGTGGTTAAGAATCCACCTGCCAATGCAGGGAACATGGGTTTGATCCCTGGTCCGGGCAGATCCCACATGTCACGGAGCAACTAAGCCCGTGTTCCACAACTACTGACCCTCCGCTCTAGAGCCCATGTGCCACAGCTACTGAAGCCTGCACGCCTAGAGCCCATGCTCTGTAACAAGAGAAGCCACCACAATGAGAAGCCTGCACACCGCACCACTCGCCGCAACTAGAGAAAGCTCGCATGCAGCAATGAAGACCCAACACAGCCTAAAATAAAAAATAAATAAATTTATAAAGTGATGAAAGGGAAAAACCTACAACCAAGATTACTCTACCCAGCAAGGATCTCATTCAGATTCGACAGAGAAACTAAACTTTAGAGACAAGCAAAAGCTAAGAGAATACAGCACCACCAAACCAGCTTTACAACAAATGCTAAAGGAACTTCTCTAGGCAGGAAACACAAGAGAAGGAAAAGACCTACAAAAACAAACCCCCAAAAATGAAGAAAATGGTAATAGGAACATACATATCGATAACTACCTTAAATGTAAATGGATTAAATGCTCCAACCAAAAGACATAGACTGGCTGAATGGATACAAAAACAAGACCCATATATATGCTGTCTATGAGAGACCCACTTCAGAGCTAGGGACACATACAGACCGAAAGTGAGGGGATGGAAAACGATATTCCATGCAAATGGAAATCAAAAGAAAGCTGGAGCAACAATTCCCATATCAGAAAATATAGACTTTAAAATAAAGACTATTACAAGAGACACTACATAATGATCAAGGGGTCAATCAAAGAAGAAGATATAACAATTGTAAATACTTATGCACCCAACATAGGAGCACCTCAATACTTAAGGCAAATGCTAACATCCATAAAAGGGGAAATTGACAGCAACATAACAATAGTAGGGGACTTTAACACCCCACTTTCACCAATGGACAGATCATCCAAAATGAAAATAAATAAGGAAACACAAGCTTTAAATGACACGTGAAACAAGATGAACTTAATTGATATTTATAGGACATTCCATCCAAAAATAACAGAACACACTTTCTTCTCAAGTGCTCATGGAACATCCTCCGGGATAGATCATATCTTGGGTCACAAATTAAGCCTTGATAAATTTGAGAAAATTGAAATCATATCAAGTATCTTTTCCAACCACAATGCTATGAGACTAGATATCAATTACAAGAAAAAAACTAAAAAATACAAACACATGGAGGCTAAACAATATGCTACTAAATAACCAAGATGTCACTGAAGAAATCAAAGAGGAAATTAAAGAATACCTAGAAACAAATGACAATGAAAACATGACGACCCAAAACCAATGGGAATGCAGCAAAACCAATTCTAAGAGGGAAGTTTATAGCAATACAATCATACCTGAAGAAACAAGAAAAATCTCAAACAAACAACCTAACCTTACACTTAAAGCAATTAGAGAAAGAAGAAAAAAAGAAACCCTCAAAGTTAGCAGAAGGAAAAAAATCATAAAGATCAGATCAGAAATAAATGAAAAAGAAATGAAGGAAACAATAGCAAAGATCAATAAACCTAAAAGCTGGTTCTTTGAGAAGATAAACAAAGTTGATAAACCAGTAGCCAGACTCATCAAGAAAAAATGGGAGAAGACTCAAATCGACAGTATTAGAAATGAAAAAGGAGAAGTAACAACTGACACTGCAGAAATATAAAGCATCATGAGCGATTACTACAAGCAACTATATGCCAATAAAATGGACACCATGGAAGAAACGGACAAATTCTTAGAAAAGTACAACTTAGAAAAGTTCCGAGACTGAACCAGAAGGAAATAGAAAATATAAACAGACCAATCACAAGCGGTGAAATTGAAACTGTGATTAAAAATCTTCCAACAAACAAAAGCCCAGGACCAGATGGCTTCCCAGGTGAATTCTCTCAAACATTTAGAGAAGAGCTAACACCTATACTTCTCAAACTCTTCCAAAATATAGAAGAGGGAGGAACACTCAAACTCATTCTATGACACCACCATCACCCTGACACCAAAACCAGACAAAGATGTCACCAAAAAAGAAAACTACAGGCCAATATCACTGATGAACATAGATGCAAAAATCCTCAACAAAATACTTCAAACAGAATCCAACGGCACATTAAAAGGATCATACACCATGATCAAGTGGGGTTCAACCCAGGAATGCAAGGATTCTTCAGTATACACAAATCAATCAGTGTGATACACCATATTAACAAATTGAAGGATAAAAACCATATGATCATCTCAATAGATGCAGAAAAAGTTTTTGACAAAATTCAACACCCATTTATGATAAAAACTCTCCAGAACATAGGCATAGAGGGAATCTACCTCAACATAATAAAGGCCATATATGACAAACCCACAGCCAATGTCGTTCTCAGTGGTGAAAACCTGAAACCATTTCCTCTAAGATCAGTAACAAGACAAGGTTGCCCACTCTCACTGTTATTATTCTAAAACTCTCCAGAAAGTAGGCATAGAGGGACTCTACCTCAGCATAATAAAGGCCATATATGACAAACCCACAGCCAACATTGTTCTCAACGGTGAAAAACTGAAACCATTTCCTTTAAGGTCAGGAAGAAGACAAGGTTGCCCACTCTCACCACTATTATTCAACATAGTTTTGGAAGTTTTAGCCACAGCAATCAGAGAAGAAAAAGAAATAAAGGAATCCAAATCTGAAAAGAAGAAGTAAAAGTGTCACTGTTTGCAGATGACATGATACTATACATAGAGAATCCTAAAGATGCTACGAGAAAACTACTAGAGCTAATGAATGAATTTGGTAAAGTAGCAGGATACAAAATTAATGCACAGAAATCTCTTGCATTCCTATACACTAATGATGAAAAAACTGAAAGAGAAATTAAGGAAACATTGCCATTTACCATTGCAACAAAAAAAAATAAAATACCTAGGAATAAACCTACCTAAGGAGACAAAAGACCTGTAGGCAGAAAACTATAAGACACTGATGAAAGAAATTAAAGATGATATAAACAGATGGAGAGATATACCATGTTCCTGATTGGAAGAATCAACACTGTGAGAGTGACTATCCTACCTGAAGCAATCTACAGTTTCAATGCAATCCCTAACAAACTACCAATGACATTTTTCACAGAATTAGAAGAAAAAATTCTCAATTTGTATGCAAACACAAAGACTCCGAATAGCCAAATCATTCTTGAGAAAGAAAAACGGAGCTGGAGGAATCAGGCTCCCTGGCTTCAGACTATACTACAAAGCTACAGTAATCAAGACAGTATGGTACTGGTACAAAAACAGAGATATAGATCAATGGAACAAGATAGAAAGCCCAGAGATAAACCCACACACATATGGCCACCTTCTCTTTGATAAAGGATGCAAGAATATACAGTGGAGAAAAGGCAGCCTCTTCAATAAGTGGTGCTGGGAAAACTGGACAGCTACATGTAAAAGAATGAAATTAGAACAGTTCCTAACACCATACACAAAAATAAACTCAAAATGGATTGAAGACCTCAATTTAAGGCCAGACACTGTAAAAATCTTAGAGGAAAACATAGGAAGAACACTCTTTGACATAAATCACAGCAAGATATTATTTGACCCACCTCCTAGAGAAATGGAAGTAAAAACTAAAATAAACCAATGGTACCTAATGAAACTGAAAAGCTTTTGCACAGCAAAGGAAACCAAAAACAAGACAAAAAGACAACCCTCAGGATGGGAGAAAATATTTGCAAATGATGCAACTGACAAAGGATTAATCTCCAAAATATACAAGCAGCTCATGCAGCTCAATATCAAAAACACAAACAACCCAATCCAAATATGGGCAGAAGACCTAAATAGACATTTCTCCAAAGAAGATATACAGATTGCCAACAAACACATGAAAGGATGCTCAACATCACTAATCATTAGAGAATTGCAAATCAAAACTACAATGAGGTATCACCTCACACCAGTCAGAATGGCCATCGTCAAAAAAGTCTACAAACAATAAATGCTGGAGAGGGTGTGGAGAAAAGGGAACCCTCTTGCACTGTTGGTGGGAATGTAAATTGATACAGCCACTATGGAGAACAGTATGGAAGTTCCTTAAAAAACTAAAAAGAGAACTACCATATGGCCCAGCAGTCCCACTACTGGGTATATACCTTGGGAAAACCATAATTCAAAAAGAGTCATGTACCACAATATTCATTGCAGCTGTATTTACAATAGCCAGGACATGGAAGCAACCTAAGTGCCCATCGACAGATGAATGGATAAAGAAGATGTGGCACATATATATAATGGGATATTACTCAACCATATAAAGAAACGAAATTGAGTTATTTGTAGTGAGGTGGATGGACCTAGATTCTGTCATACAGAGTGAAGTAAGTCAGAAAGAGAAAAACAAATACCATATACTAAAACTTATATATGGAATCTATTAAAAAAAAGAAATGCTTCTGAAGATTCTAGGGACAGGACAGGAATAAAGACACAGATGTAGAGAATGGAGTTGAGGACACGGGGAGGGGGAAGGGTAAGCTGGGACGAAGTGAGAGAGTGGCATGGACGTATATACACTACCAAATGTAAAATAGATAGCTAGTGGGAAGCAGCTGCATAGCACAGGGAGTTCAGGTCGGTGCTTTGTGACCACCTAGAGGGGTGGGTTAGGGAGGGTGGGAGGGAGATGCAAGAGGGAAGGGATATGGGGATATATGTATACATATAGCTGATTCACTTTGTTATACAACAGAAACTAACACAACATTGTAAAGCAATGATACTGCAATAAAGAAGTTTAAAAAAAAAAAAAAAGCATGAAGACTAATTGGGCAACTCTGGGAGAAAGGCCATAAGAATAAACTTAATGTCCTTCCAGAAGAAGTAACATCTTCATATTTGTATTCCAGCACCTGGTACAGAGTCTGGAAGAAGCAGGACTCAATCAGTATTTAGCAAGGGGAATTAATGAAACAAATGCATGGCCACAATCATAACTTTGATTTATTATCATAATCCTTCCAGTGGCCTGTCTTCATGACGTTGGTCTGGGCTTCATGATCTTTTGGTTCTTGTCCCCAAGCACCAGGTAGAGGCTGATTTAACTGTCTCCAGAGGTCTCTGATGATTCTGAGATTCCACATTTCCTTTAAGGTCCACGAATGATACTAGCAGCTCTAATGCACAAAAACAGAGAAAGATCAAAGAGCAAATGAGAAGAATAGAGAATCAAGGGGAAGGACCATGAGGAAGGAGGGGGAGGGAAAGAAGACCAGAAACAGGGAAAGGGAGGGACACTAAACTGGAAAGATAGATGGGAAGAGGAGAGGAAATGTAAAAACTGGATAAATACTGGCTTGAAGGATGAGAAGTTGAAATCTGATAGGGGGCCAGGGGAAAATAAAAAATCAGGGAGCAGGTTTAGGGAGAAACCAGTGGGTGACTGGGTAATGGGACTGTCCCATTGGCTCATGAGCAGACTAGGGTCCCTTGTTAGCTCTATTTCAAAGGCTAGCAACATAGCAGATAAATGTGTCCTCTTTGCCTTATCTGCCACTTACAGCCAGACCCAAACAAAACAGCGAGGAGGAATGAGACTCTTTCCTCTTGAGTTACATTTTACCAAACCTTGGCTCATAGCCCAGATCTTAGAAATAGGCCATCTTTGATAAAGCAATACAGCCTGCAGATGAAGAACAGATCTGAGGATCTGGCTAAACTAGAGGGACACAAAACAAAGGCAATAGGGATATGCAGTCAATCAGTCAGACAATCAATCTGTATCCTTCAAGTAGTTCAGAACACTGCCCCCTTAGAATAAATTCAGAAAGAAGCACTCTTGTTCCTACTTCAACTCAGGCATTGTGAGATGGAAGAGTCTACCTAAAGTTTGTACAGTTAGTGATGAAAGTAGAAAAGGAGGTCAAGAGTCCTCAATTCTAAGCCATGGTTTTTTTCCCCTTTTCTGTTCCTTTCTTTCTTCTTCCTTCCTTCCTTCCTTCCTTCCTTCCTTCCTTCCTTCCTTCCTTCCTTCCTTCCTTCTTTCCCTCCTTTCCTTTGTAAAATTGATCAACTCTCTCTCCTCATCACAAAGTCATGCTGAGTTTAAAATCACCACCATCAATTATCCACTTCATGAAAAAACTCAGAGGATTTTGAGATATCACCCTGACTTCATGTTACCACCAGGCAAAGACTCCTCCTCTCTGTCCTTGTGGAACATGCAATCTAAATTATCCTTGTGCTCCATAAGTTGATGTGAAAAGCATGTTGAAAACCCCATGTGAACAACCGCACTCCAGTCCTGCATTTTTATACTCTCTTCTGTGGAGGGAAGAAGATTCATTCTTTGAAGTAGTTGCTTCTGACTGGGTCACAGATACTCACGAGACCAAATTCTTGATTAAAAGGAGAGGTGGGGAGAAAAGATGGGAGGTACTATGCTGATGACCAGCATAAAGAAACTTTATACTTTGTGAAAACTTTAATCCTGAGATAGTTTTCAAAGCTCAGGTAATCGATCTACATTTTGTTTGTCACTTAATATAAATGATTTTATGTTTTCATTGTCCATCTTTATCCAATGTCTGTATCAAAGACATCATTTCTTTGCCCTACTTTTACATAAATTCAATTGAAATCAATAAATGTTTACTGATCTTCTGTCTAGGACTCTGCTGCGCTTATTTCTGTGGGGAGTTACAGAGATAAACACAAGAAGTTCTCTGCTTTTGGAGTGTCAGAGCAAATTTCCCAATGCAAATTTCTGATGAATCAAATTAAGTTTAATTTAAATAAAGAACCAAGAAACTTCAAACTTTTCACTTATAGTAAGAGACTTGAAATTTTTGAGAAGAACTAAAAGGAAATGGTAGTTTTCAGCGATCACCAAGTTACAGTCCATTCTAATGTGAGGTTTTGTTGCGGTGCCTGCCAGAGACCTGGCACAAGTCTTGGAAGTTGAGACCGACTCTGTGGAGATGCTCAAGTACATCACCTCCCTTCTACAGTCTCCCTCCTTCACCAGTACTACAGAAGAGCAACTTTTCTGGTAGAGGGACATGTTTGCCTGTTGCAGGTAGTGTGTGTGTGGGGGAAACCATCCCTATTAACAAAACAGACATTGCTGGTACCACCCTTTCCCTCACTTTGTCCTGCCTGCCATGCAGATGGCATGAAGCCTGGCAACCATCTTGTGAACATGAGAGAAAGACTAAGATAATGACAGAGATACAAACTGTGACCTGGAAATTCTGAACCACTGCCAGCAGCTGCCTACTTCCAGATTCCTTTTTCATTCAGAAAAAAATAAATCTTAATTTGTTTAAGAAAAATGTTAAAGGCAATGCTGTGTAAATGGCTCAGGAAAGCCACTCTTAAGCCAGACTTCCCGGCTTCAAATACCAATACCATGGTACCCATGGATCTATGTGTAAAGTCAGGGTCTCTTTTAGTGATTTAGAATTGTGGTATTTTAGATATTATTGACATTTTCTCCTTTATTTCAAAACAATCTCATATTGAAAAATAAAATACTGTTAAAAATGTAAGTTCTTCCTAAAATGATTTATGAAATCTCAATAAAAACCCCAGCAAATTTTGTGACGGTCATTAATAATATAATTCTGAAATCTAAATGGAAATGCAAAGAGCCAAGAACAGGTAGCACACTCTTTATTTTCTGTTTGTTTGTGTTTTTTTGTTTGTTTTTTTATACTGCAGGTTCTTATTAGTCATCAATTTTATACACATCAGTGTATACATGTCAATCCCAATCGTCCAATTCAGCATACCACCATCCCCACTCCACCGCGGTTTTCCTCCCTTGGTGTCCATACGTTTGTTCTCTACATCTGTGTCTCAACTTCTGCCCTGCAAACCGGTTCATCTGTACCATTTTTCTAGGTGCCACATACATGCGTTAATATACGATATTTGTTTTTCTCTTTCTGACTTACTTCACTCTGTATGACAGTCTCTAGATCCATCCACATCTCAACAAATGACTCAATTTCGTTCCTTTTTATGGCTGAGTAATATTCCATTGTATATATGTACCACAACTTCTTTATCCATTCGTCTGTCAATGGGCATTTAGGTTGCTTCCATGACCTGGCTATTGTAAATAGTGCTGCAATGAACATTGGAGTGCATGGTAGCACACTCTTAAAACAAAACAATGAGGGAGGATTTCCTTTTGCACATTTCATAATTTACTATATAGCTGCAGTAGTTAAGGCAGAATGATCTTGTTCCAGAGATAGACAGACTAATGAAGCAGAATAGAAAGCCTAGAAACAAACCAATGCATATTTTAACACTTGATTTTTGAAAACTTGGTACAGCAAACAATGAAAAAAAAAGGATAGTATTTTAGATAAATGGTGCTGAGTCAACTATATATCCTTTTGAAGAAAAAAATTCAAGTCAGCCACTTTACACAAAAATCAAGTTGCAGTATATTGTAGACCTACGTAGAAAAGGCAAAACAATAAATCATCAAGAAAGTAATAAAGGAAGATATTTTCATGATCTTTTGGGCAGGGAAAGATTTCCTAAATAGGACACAAAATGGGCTAATTATATAGGAAAAGATTGATAATTCAAAATACATTCAAATTAAGAGTGAAAAAGCAAACCATAGACTGAGAGAAGATATTTGCAATTCATGTAAACAACAAAAGACTCATACCCAGAATATGAAAAGCATTCCTAACAAATCAATAAGAAAAAGATAGATGAGTCAATTGAAAAATGGGAAAGTGATTCAAACAGGGATTTCCTGAAAGATTTATTGTTCCAAATGGACAGTAAGTATATGAAAAGGTTCTCAACCCTATCAGTAATCAGGGAAATGCAAATTCATTTTGCATTTTGAAAGATGGTTGATCATAAGTGTTGGTGAGGATGTGGAGCATAAATTACAGTCAGATTGGAAACTATCTGGCATTATTTCTTGGAGTTGAAAATAAGCATTCACTATGACTAGGGTGACCATATTTTGGAGAGCGAAGGGAGTCTCTAACTGGATAGGACACTAGGACAGCAGGCATAAATCAGGACAGTCCCAGGCAAATCAGGGTGTATGTTCACATCAGTTGTGGTGTTTTCTCTCACCCAACAATGCCACTCATAGAAACACCAAGACACAGGCTCAAGAAGGTGCAGCATATATAAAAGCACAGAACTGGGCACAACCCAAATATCCATCCACTTAAAATATATACATAAACTGTGGTGTATTCACACAGTAGAATATTACAGTAAGGAATCAATGAACTAGAATTACAGAATGAATCTCACACCACGTTGAGAAAAAAAGGCAGGCACACACACAAAAAGAACATACAGTGTAATTTCAGGCAACACAAACTATAATGCAAAAAGTTAGGATAGTGTTAAGGTGGTTGGCAGAACCATGGCTCCCCAAAGATGTCCATGCCCTAATGTTCTAACACCTGTGATTTTATAAACATGGCAAAAGGGACACTGCAGATGTGATTAAGGTTAAGGAACTTGAGGTGGGGAGATTGTCCTGAATTATCCCACAAGCCCTATATAATCACAAGGATCCTTAAAAAGTGAAAGGAGAGTCAGAATCAGAGAGGTACCAACAGAAGCAAGGTCAGAATGATGTCCTAAGAGAAATACTCAACTGGCCATAACAATGGCTTTAAAAATGAAGAAGAGGCCATGACCCAAGGAATGCAGGTGTCCTCTTGAAGTTGGAACAGGCAAGAAATAGATTCTCCCTTAGAGCCTCCAGACAGGAAGGCTGTTCTGCCAACACCTTGATTTTAGGACTTCTGACCTCCATAACTATAAGATAACAAATTTGTGCTGTTTCAAGCCACTGAGTTTGTGATAATTTGTGACAACAGCAACAGAAAACTAATATAGTGTCTTTTCCAATGGAGGGAGTGTAGGGGGAGGAGGTTTGGGGATGTCATGGAAGTATTCTATTTTCGGATTTTAGGTGCTCCTTACAAACTTTTGCTGAATCCTACATTTATTTTGTGTGTGCTTTTCTCCAAGTGTGTTATATCACACACACACAACTTCTACTTAATGAGGAACAGAGGCAAGATACTCAGAGCCACCCCCACAAGAAGTTTACTGCCTGAGACCCAGGCATATATTTGTCCCAGGAAGGCACAGTTTCCCCAAGGATTCAAATTAGATGAAAGCAGCTCAAACCTGCCTGACAGACAGAAGAGTGTGGATGCCTCACTTCAGAGCCTCCAGCAAATGACTACCTTATAAGAAGATCCAGGGTCTTGTCTTTCTGTTTTTAATTGGCTCACCTCTGTAGGAAGTCAGGTTGAAGTGCCCCCAGCACACTAACTCCCAATGGCAAATGTAAGAGTTTGGATTTTTTTTTTTCTGCTTTGGGATCCTATAAGGCAGGAAGTCAGCACTTACACCTCAATTTACCAACAAAATAATAAGTGCACAGTGTTTGCCACACTGGTTTCTAAAAACCCTTCTCTGTAGAAATTACCTGACTGATGCACGTTCCACGTAGAAGATACAAAATGGAAAGGTTCACGAGAGGCCATTCTTATGAAGCAGAGGAAGGCATACAGGAACTAGGAAACATTATGCCACAGTGGTTGGCTCCATTGAAACAAACTCAAAATATAAAAAATATAAAAAATTCAGATAGGACATGAGATACACTGGTAATAATAAAGGAATTCTCTGGCCTAGCATACTGCTCCTGGGAATTTAAGAAACTTATTCTACAGAAGACATAAAAAGGATGGGGAGGTCTTTTCATTTGCAGCCAAGTGTTTTCTATGTATCATCTTGGTGCCCCACTGAGCGGTCTTAGTATATTCATGAAATGACAATGCTGAAACCATTGCTTCTGCTGTGAGCTAATTACAGGTGGGGGCGGGGTTTGGGGGGCTTAAAACATTCACCACATTTACTACCATGGTAACAAACTATAAACAAGTTCAATGTATAATAGTAAAAAAGTGGATACTACTTAAGGTATAATGAAGTACTTTGGGGGAAAAGAAAAACCTGATGCTAATCGATTCTGTCATTTCAATTAAGTAAAACATATACATCTAATACACAAAAGTTAGAAAAAAGCATAATTGAAATGAGTCACATTTGAGTTAGGAGATGGCAGATGATTAATTTTTATCATTTTTGACACTTCCTGTAAGACTCTTGTATGGATTTTACAGTCAAATAAACATAAAAGATGTATTGCTTTATAAAGAGATCTTATCATAAGATTTATTTTAATAATAAGCTCCCCATTTGCAAAATAATTTAATGGCAAACATTTAAATTCAAAAACAGTATTTAAGTCGTGCATATATCACATGCAATAAGGGGTACCTTGTCCCCTGCCCAGTTCTATAAAGAAAGAATCTGACAGGGGTGATACTCCAGCCATCACACCATTTGCTGTATCCAGGGCTTAAATACCTTGTTTGGGATTTGGAGGTAAGACATCTGCTTATCTTGGCTCAGCTTGTTCTATTTTTGGTGGTCAGGAGAGAATTGGGGACTGTATCATCTGGGACCTACATAGAGAAAAATGTGGGGTTTTTTTGCCAGCAATGGAGCTGGCAAATTTTCTTTAAGCAGTCTAGTCCAAAAGGAAAAAAGTCCTGTCTAATATACATTGCATGCTCTGATTATCCAGTAGATTTCAAAAAGGATAAAAGGATATCGTAGACTCAAGTCAGCAGATGCACTTTGTAATGCACAGCTAGCTCTGTAAATATGTTGACACTGTTTTCTGCAGGGAAATGAAGACAGCCCTGTGGAGAGGTGTTTCCTGCTCACCCTGTCTATCCAATGGCCTGGCGTCATTTTTTGTTGACTGTGTGGAGGCTAATGGCATGATTGCCTTAGGGAAATTAGGAGCATAATGTGGAGGATGGGGAACTAATTGGCCAATATGTGAGCAAAGTGCCTACTGCCAGCTCCTTCCTAATAGCCAGAAGCAAGACCACAAATCAAAAAGAAAACAGTTCAGGAATCTCTAGGTCCCTTTAAAAATAAAGACTAAGAGAAAGCAGTGGTAGCTTAATGGGCAGCAGCCAGCTATTTTACATCTGGGGGATTTCTTTCTTAGAGGCAGATTCAATGAAATGAATGTGAAAATGCAGACTTGGTCAGGGTGGGCTGGCCGGGTGCTGTGTTCCTCACCAACTCCCAGCTGAGGCTGCATTGTAAAGACATGTAGTAGGAGCTCAAAAAACAGTCATAATACTAAACTAAACAAGATTTTTTTTTTAATGTACGTGGCATTTCTTATGGAAAAAAAAGTGAAGACGTTTTGAAAATGTGCTTAACAGAGAAAAAGAAGAGGATAAATACCCAGAAGTGGGATTGCTGAATCACAGCAGATGGGTGGATAAAGAAAATGTGGTATATACTTACATGGAATATTATCTAGTCTTAAAAAAGAAGGAAATTTTGCAATATGTGACCACATGGATGAACCTTGAGGACATTATGCTCAGTGAAATAAGCCAGTTACAGAAGGACAAATGCTATATATTCCAGTTACATGAGGGATCTAAAGTAGTCAAATTCATAGAATCGAAGGGTGGAATGGTGGCTGCCAGGGCTTGGGGGGTGGCGGGGAATGGGGAGTCACTAACCAAGAGACATAAAGTTTCAGCCAAGCAGGATGATTGAGTTCTGGAGATGGGCTGTGCAGCATCATGCCTGAGACAATGACACTGCATTGCATGGTGGAAAATGCGTTAAAAGGGAAATCCCATATTACCACAATAAAATACAATTTAAAGAAAGGAGAGAGAGAAGGAAGGGAGGGAGGGCGGAAAGGGGAGGGAAAGGAAGGGAAGGGAAGGAAAAAGGGCCTGCAAGAAAGACATTTAAGGTTTATGAGGGAGAAGCTTGTGTGTTGTATGTGGGGAAAGAACAAATGGCTGAGTCCTGCTGTCAGGCAGGGGCAGAGGGAAGGCTAGTGGGGCTCATATTGAAATGCTGAAGGGGAGCTGACATATAGAGACCCCTCCAGGGCATAAATACCACATGCCCCAATACTGTGTGCCCTCAGTCACTTCAATGGATCACTCAGAACCTACAGAGGTTTGTCAAGACTGTCTCTTTAAATCCAGCTCAGGGTTCTCCCCAGTAGTCTAGCCTCTTTCCACTGAAGGACCGAGTTTCTTTTCTTCTCACTCCAGGTTGGCAAGAAAAAGAAGGATCTTTTGCAATGTAAGAAAAGAGGGTCAGGCAGAGAGGTGCTTATTCCAGCCTCTGCTTTGACTCTTTTCAAAAGAAAGAAACAAATAAGATGAAATGGACCCAGCAAGGAAGCAAAAGGTTTATCCTTTGATGGAATAGATTTCAAATAGCATCCTAAAATAGGAACAGGCTGTGCCTTATGTGGGTTATAGAGTTCATGTGCTTAAAAGAAATGTTTAATTCTATAACTACTTGAAAAAGTGAGCAGAAAGGAATCCATTTCTCTCACAAGCACCAAAGTTCTTTGCTTTTCATCCTATAGTTCTTTGCTTTTCATCCACATTTAGCATACATTTATTTCTGAAACTTCAAGGGTGGTGCAACCCCCCAGGAAGCACAGATGAGCAGAGAATAGACAGTAAATTTATACTGTGTGTGGCTCATCTCCTCTGAAAAATGGAAAATGTACCATGCTCTCTCAGGTCAGACTGGCTTGATTATCCATCAGTCTAAGCTGATTGTGGACCCAGCAATAGACCAGACCCTGAGGGGCCTGCAGGGATGTCCAGAGACAATGTGCTGGTTTGGAAATAAGGACAAGAGCTGGAAGAAAGGATGGTTGTGTTAAATGGAGACATGAGTCAAACCCAACATGGTGGGCCAATGAATCTACTCGTTGCTGTGTCTCCCGGGCCTCTCCTTCCTGCCCCTCCTGTGAGGCTCCAGGACCACCATGTCAAGCTGAACTGGGGTTCACCCAGGTGCTGTAGGAGACAGCCTCCCCCAGCCCACACCTGACCTTGCCACTGCCCACCTGGAGTGATTGCCGCCATCTCACTTACGTGTTTACTCACCAGCATCTTCTTGGCTTCCTTGCCCATCTCCTTCCCCGTTTTCCATTTTATTAATAACTTTTCTTTGTTCCCATGTTATTCCAACTGGTTTGGAAGTTATATATCCCATTTGTATTCTTTGAGAGATTATTTTTAGCTGTTTAACATGGTTGTTTAACACAGTTGAAAGCTAATAGAGATCTCTTTTCTGGCCCCATAGAATATAGGACTCTCAGAATTTGTTCCCTATAAAGTCCTATATTTATCGTTTCCTAATATTTTAGTTTTACCACCTTTTAAAAAATAAATGCAAATAACCGAAATCTGCAGCAAAGTAATTTTACTCTTCAACCACATTGCTGAATAGAGAAGTCACAAATATTAACCTTTCTGTAATAAATAATAACAATTTCATAAAGAGACACTAGATTAATCTTTTATCAAAAATAAGCTGGATATTTCCTTTCACTATTTTTTTCACCTAGCTAGAAAAGTCGTCTGACTTAAGAATCAGTTTAAAGCAGGTACTTCATTATATGCTTCCTATTTTTTCAAAATACAACTAATTTTATTTATTTATATAAGCTAGTGAGTAGTTGCCACAGATGTTGATTTTGAATTTCTCTCAAGGAATCTCCTTTTTTATTTTATGAGTATTAATAAAACCATGGTGCCTTGGATAATTCAATTTCAGATTGTTTTCCACTTGGAGAGCTTTAGAATTCTTCTAATTTTTGAACATGAGCATTGTTCCATTCGACAGGTTTTTTTTTTTTTCTTACTGTAGTTTCATACAATAAATATTCTCAAAAGAGACTTAAGGACAGGGAAGCATTACAGTGTCTCCACACAAATCATTTTTGAGGAAAAGAAAGTAATGACCTTTCTTAAAAATTTTCATGATGAGTTTTGTCTGCGAATCACATTAAAAGTTGAATGTGTCTTTGGGAATAATATTAATCTCTGCTGGAAATTAGAAAATACTAGATTATTTCTTCCTCTCTGTACTCATCAGATTGACCCATCTCTATAAACTACATTTTTAATATTATCTCAAAATATTGACATACTCTTTTTGTACAGTATTAATAAATGTTTTACATTGCCACAAATAAAAGCTTACTGCAATGCCAAAAAAACAAAACAAAACAAAACAAAAAACCTACCCAGATCAGTTTTTAATGTTATTATTTTTAATTAATACATATTTGGATTTTCCAACATGTTCATGGAGCTCTTTCTTCATCATTTTCAGTGTTCCACTCTCTTCCTTTCAGATGAATTTCTTTTTTTTTTTTTTTTTTTTTTTGCTGAAGTTCAAGCTATAGTTATTTTTTATATTCAAATGGAGACCTTGTCTAGTGTTCACACTTGAAGAATCTCTGTGCCTGAAAATATCTTTTGTGCCCAGGAGTTAGTTTTTCCCCAGCACTTGTAAGATCTGATTCCATTTTTCTTCTTGAATCTCTAGTTGCTGGTCTTCTAGGAGCCACAGTCCTTGAAAGCCCGCCGGCCTCCTTTCACCAATCTGTCATGTATCTCAGTGGCTTTTCTGATTTCCTCTGTTTTTGAAATTTGGAAATTCCACTACAGTATAACTAGGTATGGATTTGTCTTTATTCATTCTGTTCAGGACTAAGTGAGTTCTTTTTTCAATATTCTCTTTCCATGATCTCAATTCTGTCCTCTCCAGGTCTCTTTTAGGTCTTAAATCTGGGTCTCGGGATGCAAATTCTCCCATTTGTGTGTCTACTGACTCTCCTTCATATAATTTATTTCCTGCTACAGTTTGTCACTGTTTTACTATGAGCGCATACTCAGTGGAGACAGTGCTCTGTGGAGGTGCACCCTGGAGCACAGAAGATTTCTTCAGGATTCTTTTGTGTTCACTCTGCTGCAGCCTTACAGGTTTCACCTCCACCTTCAATACCACCACTGCCTTTACCTCCACGTCTGCCAAGCCCACCACCTTCATCACTGCCACCTCCACCAATACCTCCACTTCCACCAACACCACCGCCACCTCTACCACCTCCCCTACCTCTATAACCACAAACACTTCAAACACCACCACTTTCATCAATATCTCCACCACCAGTACAACCATTTCCACCATCACCACCACCCAAACATTTCACCTTGTATGACTGCAAAGAAAACTCCTGAGATTCAGTAAGTTGTGTGACATGAGAAACCTTTGTATACCTGTTAAGAAGGAGTATCACAAGCAACATGGTGCTAGGTCAGAAGTTGACAGAACTATGACAAGAGATGGTAAGACACAGTCCTGAGCAATGAGGACAAGAAAAACAGCAACTAGATTCGGAGTGAAGGGAATACTCAGTAGGGGCTTTCTAGAGGTGAATTTCAGTGGTACAAGGTCAGTAATATTTGGTATAATCTTGACTGAGTAAAAGAAAAACATGGATAGAGATATATATGCTTCTGTAATATGGTGTTAAGCTGGAACTGCTTTTGTCTTAGTTCCAGCTGAAGAAAATAGAATAAAATGGCAAATACCCTTATAACTTAGACCGAGGTGCTAAAGCACCAATGCTGAATTTACTAAGTGATTTTAAAATCAGTTCTGCTAGCAGGAATCCTTCACCCTTCCCTTGGCTATGAGTGACTACAACTAAATGGAGAGAGAGAGAGCATTCCCATGAGGATGCTGGGATGCTTCTCTCTATCCCATGGTGGCAGAAAGAAGTTTCATCTCCCTCATCTCTTGCCAAGTGAGAGGTGCTTGGCACCAAGGAGAGCACATGGATAGCATATGTCTTCTGGAGTCTGGGAGAAAAGGACTTATACAGGAAAGAGACTGTGTCTTCAAAAACCTGAGACCAGGGAGAGAGAGAGGTTTCTTATTTATTTATTTGGTTACACTGTGTGGCTTGCGGGATCTTAGTTCCCCAACCAGGGATTGAACCCAGGGCCATGGCAGTGAAAGCACTGACTCCTAACCACTGGACCACCAGGGAATTCCCTGAGAGAAGTTTCAATGGGAGCAGCTCATTTCTCCAGTGTGCACTTTTCCCAGGGACTAAGCATGGGATCCACAGAGGCAACTGGCCTGAAGCCACTTGAAGGATACTTTGCCCAAGAAGGCCATCAGGAGGGGTAAAATGAACTAGAAGAGGAAGGTGGCAGAGGTAGCTGAGAAGCCCAGAGAACAAAGCACTGAAAGTGACTGCGTGTGGATGCATATCCTGCATTACAAGATGCCCTGAGAGTTCTCCAAAATAATCCACAAAATCACCCATGAGAGAGTCAGCAGAGCATACAGTCACCTAGAAGTTCCAATGCCAAAATGACACCTGCAGCCAGGCAAGCTGTGCATTTTTCATTTGCCCTGGGCACCACCCCAGGGGTGGGGGTCAGAAATTACATCTTGCAAAAGATATGAGGCCCCTGCCCACACTGCAGACTTCCAAGCCTCAAGCAGGTATGAGCTCTAGCCTGGATGGAGTTCACAGAGTTGATTCCTACACAGGATTAGACATTTTAATTATTGAAATGAAACTCTTCTAGGTATGGTCAGAGGACATATCATAACAGAAACACATTCCATTGTTCCCCACAACAGAAATGTATGGTCAGTGAAATATTCAGACCTAACCCTGAGAATAGTAAGTGTTAAGAGCTCATTATCATAGACAAGTCAAAATAGAATGTCTCTTTTCTCAGAAACACACTTGATAAGGAACGTAAACCAGATGGTTTTTTTTTTCTTTTTTGACAAGAATTGCACAAAAGAGTATTAATCAGAATTCCTATATTTATAAGCTTGTTTCAGTCAGTACCAGAAACAGGATATCTGTATGTAGAGTTGCATGTTTTATGCATCCTGTTTTATGCATCCAGTAATAAATAAAAATGTAAATCAATGAGAAGAAATGCTGAATTATCTTTTTAAACTCTCTATAAAAATGGCATTACAAAATTTATCAAAGAGCATGTAGTCAAAAAATGTAGGAAACAAATATGATACAGGTATGACAGGGGGTTAATAAAAATATGATGTTTTCCTGGATTTTGTGATATTTTTCAACTTCTTAAAATGTGTAATGTGTTGAAATTTATTTTCTCAACATAAATAAATATTCTCTTTTGTACCTAGTTTTGTATTTGTAATTTTCTATTCTTTTTGTTAATGAGGATTACAAAAGTTGTATGAGCTACAGGCTTCCCAAAACTTGGATCCACCCTGAATAAAAACACTGTAGCAATATGAGGTATTAAATTATACATTTTCAAATAAAGAAAAGAAGTTACTACTCGATAGAGGAATATGCTGAGTAAGGCTTCAACCAAAACATCTCCAACCTTCTGGGCTGATAAATAGACTTTGGCCTTTAGCCCTTGGCAGAAAAAAACCTGTATCCCAGGCGTTGCTGTGTGGTAGAATACATCTTTCATATTACAGGTCCATCCAGGCAGCTGCATATGGGTTATGATACTAATTCTTCACACCCAGCCATGCACACACCAGGCTACAATACAATTTTGTCTAATGTTTAATAAACTAGGATGGCTAGTTTATTTTCCTGTAAAATCAGCACTTAAAAAAATAAAGACATAATTTATTTAAATGGATAAATTGATTTTATGTACAAAAAGTTGGGATACAGAGGGCTTATTCAATTTCCCCTGACTTTTTTCTTTTCTAAACAAAACATTCTTTCCTTATATTGCTGCCAGTTCTTGGTCAGGTCAGAATGTCTATCACATTGCTCTGAATCAATTGCTCTGAATCATTGAGAAGCAACCTTCTTTAGCAACGTTCAGATGAAATGGTATAGTCTGTATGAATACAATTTGAAAAATGACTGAATTGGACCAGATTATCTTTATGGGTCCTTTCAAGAGTCAATGGTCTATCACTCCTTCCTAACATTGTTTCTGGCTATTTTTGTTGTTGTCATTCAAATAGGTATATATTTATATTAAAGTTTGTTGAAGAAACATAACTAGCACACCAAACCAGTGAATTCAAAGATATTATATAATCCCTTTTGAAAGGAATTAGATGATTTAAATGAAAGTATTAAGTAATGGTGGTTGGACATCAGGTGGTACATAGATGGGGCAAGCAATCATGCTGGTAGTACAGGAATAACTGAATCATGGAAAACAGGAACAACTGGAGCCTGCCTGGATCTATCATAGTGATACCTTTTTTTTTAAACTTTTCAATATACGTACAGTAAAATTTACTTTTGGCGGTTACAGTTCTTTGAGTTTCTACAGATGTATAGATTCTTGTAATCACTACCACAGACAGAATACAGAAAAAGTTTAATACTCCAAAGAATCCCCTCATACTACCCCTCTGTATTTATACCCTCACCCTAACTCTAACCCCAGGAAACTACTGATCTATTTTCTATTTCTGTTTTTTTTTTCCCTTTTCCAGAACACTGTATAAATAGAATAATACAGTTTGCAATATTTTGAAACTGGCTTCTTTCACTTAGCAAAATAAATTTTAAGATTCATTCATGTTATTCTAAGTACCAGTAGTTCATTTCTTTTTATTGGTGGGTAGTGTAACATTGTGTGGATGTACCACAGTTTGTTTAGTCAGTGGCACATTGAAAGACAATTGAATTGCTTCCAGTTTGGGGTGATTATGAATATAACTGCTATAAACATTCACAAAAAAGTTTTTCCATGAACATAACTTTTTATTTCTCTGAGAAAAATACCTGGAAGTGGAATTATTGGGTCATATTATAAATGTATGTTTAATTTGTAAAATTTATTAGACTTTATTTTTGGCACACTATTAAGTTCACAGCAAAATTAAACAGAAGTTATGGAGATTTCCAATATCCCCTTGACTCTACACATGCATGGCCTCCCTCATGTGTAATAACCCCCACAAGAATGGTATGTTTGTTACAATTGATGAACCTATACTGACACATCATTATCATCCAAAGTCCATAGTTCACATTTGAGTTCACTCTTGGTGTTGTATATGTTTACCATTTTAAGACATTTCCAAACTGTTTTCCAGAACGACTATACCATTTTGCGTTCCTATTAGCAGATTCCCGTTGCTTCACTTGTCAGCCCTTGGTATTATCAGTATTTTTTATTTTAGCCATTGTAATATGTACTTAATTGTTCCTTATTTTGGTTTTAATTTTTGTTTCCTAATGACTAACGATTTTGAGCATCTTTTGTGTGATTTTGAACTCTTTTAACTTTTAATTTTTTCCAGGATCTTATTGTATTTATTTATTTATAAAATAACTTTATTCTATTATAGTCTGTAATAGTTCCTCAGTCTTGTTTACTTTGATCACTTGGTTAAGTTGGTGTCTGCTAGATGTTTCCACTGTAAGGTTACTGTTTTTCACTTTGTAGTTGGTAAGCATATTGAGGGAGATGCGTTGAGACTATACAAATCCTCAGAGTTTCTTCTCAAACTTTTACCACTAATTTTAACATCCACTGATGAATCTCACTTTTAATTCTGTGGTGTTTGCCTAATGATGATTCTCTATTTCCCTCTTTCTGTCTACATTAATTAATTGAAATTCTATGGTAAGGAAGAGTTGTCTCTTCTCTTCTATTTATTTATTTGATTACACATTTATATCAGTACTGACTCATGAACAGTTTACTCTATGGGTTGGGTCACAAAAAAAGAACATTAGTAACTTTCATGCAGAAATATTTCACACAACACACTCTGATCACAATACAATAAATCTGAAATTTACTAACAAAAAACAAATAAACAAATAAGAGAAAGACTTTTTCTTGGAAATTTAAAAACCAAGGAGCCAACCTGAAGGAGCCTCTAATTGCCAAAGCCAGAACAATTTGAACAACAAAATTAATAATAATAATAGTAATAATAATAATGGATTTTAACCCATAAAACAAGATAAAACATATAGTCATGAATCAATGCTGAGATATATATATATATATATATATATATATTCAAATAAATAAATGGGAGAGAAGAGACATCTTTTCCTAATAGTAGTATTCCAATTAATTAATGCACACAGAAAAAGAGAAGTAGAGAATCCTTGACTCATACTTTCTTTCATTAAGCTTTTAAAAGATACTGCTCCATTATTGCCTGGTTTTATAAGTTGGTCTTGAAAAGTTTGTTGTCAGTCTAATTCTTTTGCTCTTTAAAATTATTTGTCCTTTTTGCCTGCAGATCTTGAGGATTTTATCTTTATATTTGAAATCTAATAGTTTTACTAGAAAATGCCTCAGAGTTGATCATTCTTTGTTAATTTTCTGAGGTAGCCAGTCAGTCTTTTCAATACATGGAACAGGTCTTTTTATAATTCTGGAAATATTTCTTGGGTTATAGCTTAAATATAGTTCTGCTCTGTTGATTTGTTCTTCCTGCTTCAGGGACTTCACTGAAAGGAATATTATTTCTTCTTTGCCTGTTTTCCATTTCCACTACTTTTTCTCCCATCCATTTCAGTTCTTTCTTTATGCCATTTTCTTTGTATGTGCTGTATTCCTGCTTTTCTCTGTTGCCCTTATTAAATTTTCATTTGAGTCTGTTCTTTCATATCTTGTAATTTATTTTTCATTTCTGAGATAATTTTGTATTTTTATTCCATTTCTTTCCTGAATTCAATCAACTTTAAAAAAATTTCTCCTTGTTTATGGTCTATTTATGTTCTTAGTTTCTGAGCTAAAATGTAGATTTACAGTTTTTTTTCTGCTTTATGATTCCTTTCTGAGGACAAATTTCTGTAAAAATTTATTTCCTGATTTTCTGCAAATCCATAGTTCTCTATGGATTTAATTTTCTTCTTGCCCATTTTTTATGATATTGAGGTGTCTTACAAGATTTCTAGCTTAGTGGCACTTTTTTTCTGTCTAGCAAAGGCTGAGTACTTTAATAGGGTTTTTGTTTCTTTGACTCCTTGTTTCTATGGTGGTGGAGGGTTTACGAGTCCTCAGATATTGTGATTATCTGTTGTCTTGCAGGCAAAGCTATTTTTTCCCTTTTATTTCTTTCCCCCCTCATTGTTTAAGTGCCAAGATGCCCTTCTTTCTTCTTTTTTTCTTTTAATCTCCCCCAGTAGCTATATATTTGGAAGACTATCCCTTTAATCATGTATTCTTCATTAAACTGAATCTATCTTTTTAAATCATTTGCCTGACCCATTAAATGGTAGGTACTTTGTGATTCCTTTCCTACATCTGTTCTGATGTATTTCCTGCAGTTACTTTTTAAAGTATTTTCATATTTAGGGTGGATTTAATCCCTCTGTCAGTGTCTTCACTTCTGGTGGGCTCCCTCCGAGCCCCTGTCTGCATCCCTCCTTTGTCTCCCTAGCAGTTTATCTTATCTGTCTGACTGTATTCTGCATGTTTCATTTGCTCTCAATGAAAGTGCTGATTCCTAAAATGTAGAGGCTGAGGCTGCTTCTGGTTCTCCTACAGCAGCTCCTGCAGTTCTACGCATAAAGTTAGTAAAGGACTTCTAAAAAGTCTCTTTTTAACTTGTAAAATCTCTTGATTCTAAGAGAACAGATATTCCTTCTATATCTCTACTCTCTGCTGTAAGAAAACTATAACCAATTGAAAATATTGTCCCCTTAGAGTTAACAGAAGCATAGAGTATTGTGCCAGTTTGGGGAGAAAAGTAAATGAGAGATTAGATTGGGTACTGAGTGCTTTGTTTTGATAAAAGCCTAAGAAGATTATTTTCACCTTCTCTCTGCCTGGACCCTAAATTGGAAGAATAACAAAGAATATCAGAGACAGTTTAGTTGGAGAGCAACTTTAAAAAAGGAATCTTCACTGACTTTTGTAAGAACTGAGATCTTGGTAACTCATTGGTATTTTCCTGTGCAGTGTCCTAAGTCTCTGCTTGTACAGAGTTGAAAAATCTGAATGTGGAAGAGAAACAATTTTTACAAGTCAAAGTTTTAGAAACATCTTCCAGTCTTTCCTAGGTGATCCCCCGGCCACCATTAAACACTGAACTGCAAAGGAATGAATGGTAAATTTCTGCTCCAAACTCATTTCCCACCAAGCCCCCTGCTTTGAATTCTCATTAGCAAGTCCCACCTCTTTATTCATTCTATTTTTTAAAATACTTAAATCTATACTTCTGAAGTAAGATCAAAGCCAAAAATAAACCAGGAACCCACTCAGGATCAGAGAGTTTTTAAAGCTGTTATTGGCCCAAGTACATGGAATTTAATCTTCTGAAATCTGAAAAGCTGTTAGAATCACAGATAATTTTATCAGCTTTATCCTGGGAAATAAAGCTGGCAGCTCGAACTGTCCGCAGCAAGCTGGGGCTATATCCACCCCTTAACAGTAACTCCAGCACAGGGCTGTTTCACATTAGTAGGTTAAAATAGGCCTCTCTCAAAGTCTAAATGCAGTTGAGCATGCATGCCTGGTGGTAGAATGCTGTATGAACCACCTGGAATTCTCCTACTGTCAGCTGATTTTAGAACAGAAAATTAGGAAAATATTTTTTTCTTTTGTTTGTGATCATACTACCTCTGATTCCAAGTTCAGCCACTACCTTGTAAATAACATGCCTGGGACACAGTTCCCCTCTGTAGTGAATAATATTTGCCCATTAACTGGTAAATTTGTTGACACCTGTTCATTATAATCTCTAAGAGTAAACTCATCTAGCTGGGTGTGAAATGAGTTCTTTCAAATCAAAGAGGTGTGTTCCTAATTTCTCACCCAATAATTTGCTACATCTTATAAATTATAAAATGCTAATAAGTTTAATGTGAGAAGCAGACTCAGTGTCAGTGAATTTCACAAGAGAAAAATAACAAAAGTGACATATTCCAGTTAGCTGTTATTTAACAGGTTCTAATTCAGAAGGTTGAAAGGCAGTAATATCACTTAACCATCTATTCTATTCTAGTGATTTTAAGGGGTTTTAAGGGATTGCACAGTTCTCTTTATATTGAAGAGTGAAGTGCTCATGGCAAAAAAGACCAACCTAGAAAAATATTCCAGTTGTGTTACATTCAGATACTTCAGAGATGAACAAGAAAATTGTTATGGACTGAATGTCTGCATCCCCCTCAAATTCATATGTTAAAATTCTAACCCCAATATGATGGTGTTAGGAGGTAGGGCCTTTGCGGGATAATTGGGTCATGAGGTGGAGACCTCATGAATGGGATTCATGCCCTTGACCCTTCAAGGTTCTTTGGTTAAACTGACATGAGACAGATTAACAGGAGAATATCAAAGAAAAGTTTAATAACATGTATACATTGGAGAGATCCAGGAAAACTAAGTAATTTGCCCAAATGACTGAAGCCCTCACCTTAAATACCATCTTCAGTTAAAGACAAAAGAGGATTTGGAGAGGGGGTGTAGATGTTTGGAACTTCAAAGGGGAGGAAGGCAGTTGACATGGAGATGGAAAAGTAAATATTTGGTATCCAAGTGTTTGCTGGGCCAGGCAGAGACAGTGGGACTGTTGATGAATAAGTGATCAGTCCCTGGCTCCTTACACCTCAAATGACAGGCTTTGCTGCATCTGTGAGGACACCTTTGAAAGAGGTCACCGTATTTCTCCAGTAAAATATTTAAGATACCTAAAGAGGTCACTGAGTCTGCCCAGGAAAGTAAGACATTAGGAGTCTCCCCATTAGCCTAGATTCATAGTGTTTAGGACACATGACCACAAGTTGTATTAATCACGGAGGCTGCATACCTTCCCCAGGCAAAGTTGCATGCTGTTCACCCCTGTCCTATTCAGCTCTGCATCACCAGCACTGAGAAGACTGCCTGGCACATGATATGACTCATAAATGTTTGTTGAATTCATTAACATTAACATTGTTGAATTATCTTCTATAAATAAACTGGATGCATAGGAAATGGGGGGAGATCTTTAGCGTTAAAGAAGGCTACAATTAAACGTATTTGCTCTTTTTAAAATTTATTTTATTGAAGTATAGTTGATTTACAATGTTGTGTTAATTTCTGCTGTACAGCAAAATGATTCAGTTATACATGTATACACATTCTTTTTTTTTTTAAACACACACCACTGTTTTTTTTTTTTAAGTCTTTTGAATTTGTTACAATATTGCTTCTGTTTTATGTTTTGGTTTTTTGGCTACAAGGCTTGTGGGATCTTAGCTCCCCCACCAGGGATCAAACCCACACCCCCTGCATTGGAAGGCGAAGTCTTAACCACTGGACCACCAGGGAAGTCCCTATACACATTCTTTTTCATATTCTTTTCCTTTATGGTTTATCACAGGATATTGAATATATTTCCCTATGCTATCCAGTAGGACCTTGTTGTTTATCCATCCTATATATAATAAATGCATTCCCTCTTTACTTAACAGACAGATGTGTAGAAGGAGGTGGTCTGGAGAAGCCCCTTTTCCCCATCTCTAAATATAAATGAAATGGAGCAGGAGCAACTCAACTCCTAGGGACACTGAGGAAAGCTGTGTGACTCCTGTGTGTGAAGGGCGGATGGGCAGGTCCTGGTTCTGTGTCTCACACGTGGGCCCCCTTGTGCTGCATTTCACTCTATGGGTTTCCCTGGCCATTGCTAACAAACAAGGGACTGTACCAGTTACCGTCCCCACCCGGGTCCCTGGCGTTAGGACGGTGGCAGCACCTGGCATTTAGGAGCAGGGTGTGGCGGGACACGTTGGCTTCTCCTTACAAAATTTTCCCCAAAGAAAGTCCTTAAAGAAAACTACCGTTTGGACCCCAGAGAAATAGCCACTTGCCACCTACGCACTTTTCGCTTTCCGGTACTGCAAGATGCATCAGGGCAAACACATCACATGAGGAAGAGGCATCTGGCAGGATTTGTCATGGGCACTTACCCCGCCGGGTCACCATCACAACCGCTGCTTTGCCAGAGCAGGTGAGAAGCTGCAGGGAGGCAGAAACTCGTGTGCAGCGCCCCCCCTCCCCCACCCCGGGCCAAGCCTGAGCAAACAGGAGGCCCAGGGTGGGTAAGTGCCCGTGACAAATCCCCCTATTGGCCTGGCCTAGTCGCTCTGGATCCCACACTTTCTGACTCAGGTTTTGTCCAGTCTTAGGGGAACAAATAGCATTACCCTAATGCACGAGCATTAACAAGCTCATAAACATGACCCGCGCCACTGAGCCCTTGACTGTTTACCGAGAAGCTCATTTGAGCACACACCCCGAGCCCGGCCAGGGTCTCCAGCAAAGGTGGGCATTTACAGCTGGACTCATTACTTCCTCTATTGGTATGTAGCGCTCCGAGTTCAATATTGACTGCAAGCATTTGATTCCGATTTAATTATCCTTTCCAACAAGTGCAGCTTGGGCTTGACGGGCGACAGAAAAGGCAAATTCATCACAGGCATCTGTCATTAGCATATTCTTCCCATAATGACTGCGGTGCTGCCACCGCAGCTGTGCCCGCCCTACAGGTGCAGCACCGAGAAGGGGCGCCGGAGGGGCCCCAGGAGGGTACTGGGTTGGCTGGGGGAGGGGGGAGCCCACTCAGAACTCATCTCAGGGCCAAGGGCAATGCCCAGGAGCACAGATGCCTACCTCTGCCAGCCTCAAAGAGGAAGCTGTTCCCAGTGCCCTTAGTGGGAGGGGGAGGAGCCCAGGCCCCACCCCCACCTGTATTTGCAACCCCTGAGAGCCCACCTGGGCCTGTTCTCCTGGTGCCGAGGAAAACCTGTCTCATCAGTTTTCTTTGCTCCACCTTTGATCTTGTGGTTAAAAGCAGACCAGCCTATAGCTCTTCAGTCCTCTTCTTGCTAGATCTTTTGATTAAAACACACACACACACTTAAAAATATTTTCAAGATATAGAGAACAAACTAGTGGTTACCACTGGGGAGAGGGAATGGGAGAGGGGCATGACAGGGGTATGGGATTAAGATGTAGAAACTACTATATATAAAATAAATAAGCTACAGGTGGGCTCAGCCCCACCTGACCTTCCTCGGTTCACCTCCCACCACCCCACTTCCCGCACTTGTGCTCAAACACAGTGCCACAGGGTTCCTGTTGTTTGGCAACAAGCTACTTGGAGGCAGAATGTTTTATATTACTCATCTTTATCCCCTGCAGAATGCTGGCACAACTCTGGGAACATAGAAGGCTCTGAAACCCACTGGTTGCATGAAGAAATGAATGAACAAATTGCTGGGGTGTTTGTCCGCTGCACAGAGAGTTTAGGAGCAAAAACAGAGGGCAAATCCAAGACTGCTCCCCAATTCCACAGTTACTGCAAGGAACCCAGACCTCTTCATTAACCATGCTGCCTTTTGATCACAATCACAATAGTCTGCCATGGTTTAGGGAAAGAAAGATATTCTATGCTCTTATAAGTACAGTTTAAAGCGTCCTGTCCTTGTCAAAACAGAAGCATATTCAGTTACCTTAATAATTTGCCATTTTGGACCAAGTAAATCAATTGTGATAGATTCATACAACAAAATGTTTACACAATTGTTTAAAAAGAATGAGGAAATACCTGTATATACATATGGAAAGATCTCCCAAAATTTAATTTTTAATGAACAAAAAGGAACTGTGTGATGTGAATGAATGATCTGGTTTGTGTCTAAATGAGTAGATGTAAATACACTTCTATTCATAATAATTTAAAGAAGAATATAAATACAGCTAGAGGACTGCCCTCTGGGAAATGAATAGAGGACACACTTTGTACTTTACTGTAGTGTTTGGCCTCTTTTTCTATGATGAATGTATTTTACTTTTATAATAATTTTGAAAACTATTTTTAAAGATTCTCTTCTTAGTTAGCAGAATGTGAATAGAATGTAGTTATCACCCCAGTAGCATCTGTGTAGGACACAAGCTTGTACCTGACATTGTAACAAGGCGGAGTTTGGTTGTTGATGAGGAAATGGCTATGTCTTCTGTATTTGTTTTTTGTGGCTGCTCTAACAAACTACCACACACTTGGTGGCTTACAACAGCAGAAATTTATTCCTCACAGTCCTGGAGGCCAGAAATACAAAATCGGTTTCACTAGTCTGAAACCAAGGTGTCAGCAGGTCACCTTCCCTCCTGGGGCACTGAGGAGACTCTCCCCAGTTTCTGGTGGCTGTCGGCAATCCTTGGCTTGTGGCTGCTGCATTACTCCAGTGCCTGCCTCCCTTTCCACATCACCTTCTCCTCTTCTATCTGTAGTTAAATCTCCCTATGTCTCCCCTCTTATAAAAACACATGCATATAAAAACTGAACTTAGGGTCCACTCCATAATCTAAGATAATCTTCTCATCTCTTGATTGCATCTCCAAAGACCCTTTTTCCAAAAAGCCAATAGGTACAAGTTCCAAGGATTAGGATGTGGATATCTTTGTGGGGGGGTGCATTTCTCAGCCTACCACATCTTCTATTTGCTAGAGTACAGGTCCAAAGGCATGCATAAAGTCATTCATGAATTCCACAAATATTTAAGTGTCTGCTCTATCCAGAAACTGAAAAAGCTCAGACCTTGGACTTCAAGGAGTTTGGACAGGTGAACTTTCATGAACTGACATCCCCCCACAAATTTCCTGGAAGGAAGCAGCATCTAACTCTAGAGGGACCAGGAAAGGGACATCTGATTTAGTGATGGCCACCGGCGCCTCCCAGCACACAGGAGGTAAACTGGGACTTCTCGGTCATCCATCAGAGGAAGGTGCAAAAGGTCATCTGAGCTTTCCTGGGGCTACTCACTCATTTCCAACCTAACGGGGCTTCACGTACCCAGTCACCATTAAAGGGAGCTAGCTACACCCTGGCCTCCCTTCACAGGGTTGCTTCACACCTCCCCATCCTGCAGGGGCTGGTGGATGGCAAGGTCTAAAAACCACAAACACTCAGGGCTCATGCATGTATGGGGTTTTTGTTTCATCTAAAAAATCATTGTATAAGCCAAGTACTCCTCTGTGGGAGAAAAAAAAATGAGAGTTTTGAAAGGGGTTCTTATTATCTCCCTAGCAACAGTTTGCTATAAATAAAAGTGCCCTGTTTTGCTATTTTATGATTAATAGCCCAACATTCTCACAAAAACATTGGCTTTGCTGGCATCCCAATTTCTTGTTTGCAGTGGGCCTGGATGATTCCACAACCTTCCTTTGAATGCAAATTGAGTACACAGTGTTTTAAACAAAAGAAATGCTGCCTCTTACTACACACATAGGCTATGTGATCAAAGCTGTGGTATTCATGCTTATAAATTTCTTATCTCTGGTCAAATATTTAACTTGCATTTTCACTAATTATGCCAAATGCAGATTTACTGTGGGATTCTGTCATTTGCACTCTGCACCCTTCCCCATACCCACTCAATGTGAAAACCAGAAAATTGGTGCTAACGCATATGACTACTAACCATGCACCCCCGCTGGGCTTGACATGTCTCACTCTTTACTCCACCCTGAGAGGTAGGCATTATTCTTCCCATTCTGCAGTTGAGCAAACTAAGGTACAGATCTATTCAGGCACTTGTCAGGTTCAGAGAGTGAATCAGTAGAAAATGTAGGATTAGAGCTGAATTTCAACCCAGTTCTGTCTAACTTGAAGGCCCAGTTTCTCAATCATCAACCCTTACTGCTCCATCATCAGTTGTCACAGAACCCATGGGCATGAGATTGCCATCCTGAGATAAGAACATGGAAACTAAGATCCAGAGCAAATAAGCTTTTCCTCACTCTCTGAGCAGAAGAGGCTGATCACCTCACTTCTTTACAGAAGTAAAAATATGTTTCTTCCAAGATAGATAGAAAATATGTCTAATAGTGAACAATTATAACATCAGATGCATAATTTTAGGAAGTCTTTATTGTCCTTAGGGCTGCTCCCAGCAAAAACCTGGAGGTATAGTATTACTAGAGAATTATGAGCATTTTGTGGAGAAAGTTGACATAATCTTTGCATCCTGTAGGTGTTAGCTGACACTGATTAAATATAGTCAGCCTTCCATATCTGCAGATGCAGAACCCACAGATATGGAGGGCCAACTGTAAGGGACTCGAGCATTCATGGATTTTGTTATCCATGGGGGGTTCTGGAACCAATCCTCTGCATGTACCAAGAGATGATTATACTAACAAAGCATTAAGTACCACAGGATGGAGGAGCAGTGAACCTTTCCCAACAGCAGGGTCTGGTAATCATGGAAATGAAGATGACCATCAATCCACTCACATTACTCCCTGATCACATGCTGAGTGCTGCTCCTCTGAGACAGGATCAGATTAGGGGCTTCTCCTTACCTGCCTGTGAGAAGGGTGTTAACATTCAAATAGGAAAAGACATATCTGTGACCTTCCAATGGAAATGGAATTCCATTCCAAGGAAATGGAATCTTAAAAAGAAAGAATCCTTCCTCATAGGATTCAGGAAGTGAACTATATCAAAAACAAGACTTTCCACATTGGATAAGAAGTCACTTTCCCAGAGGTCTGAAGGGGTGAGCAAGTATGATGGGCACCTGATTAGTAGAGGGAACTTTGGGGGTTACAGGTAGTTGTAGTGAAACCCTGGAGTGGGTAGAGGAGTGCAAGTTGAAGGCTTCTGGCTATGAATTCCCATGATATAAATGCAGCAAGGAAAGGGGATTGGAGGGAACATCTGCTCTTAAGAATGCATCCCAGCTTGTTTTCAAAGGTGGAGTAGGAAGACGTTGAACTACCTCCTCTCCACAAGCATACCAAAATTACAACTATGTATAAAGCAACTATCCATGAGAACAATCTGATGGTTAGCAGAAAAAAATTTTCCACAACTAAAGATATAAAGAAGGAACTGCAACAAGATGAATAGGAGGGGTGGAGACACATATCGTCAGGACCCACACCCCTGGGTCAGTGACCCACAAATTGGAGGAATATCACAATAGTAGAGGTCCTGCCCAAAGAGCAAGGGGTCCAAGCCCCACATCAGGCTCTCTAGCCCAGGGGTCCTGCATTGGGAAGATGAGCACCCAGAACATCTGGCTTTGAAAACCAGCGGGGCTTATGTTTGGGAGAGTGACAGGGTTATAAGAAACAGATCCTCTGCTCTTAAAGAGCACATGTAAATTCTTACACAGTCTAAGTCCCAGAACAGAGGCAGTAGTTTGAAAGGAGCCTGGGTCAGACCCACTTGCTGATCTTGGAGAGCCTCCTGGGGATGGAGATGCTGGCAGCAGCCATTTTGGGGAGCTCATTCTTCCATAATAACACCACCACTGGCAAGCATCATTTTGTAATCTTCCCTCAAGTGCCAGAGGTTTATCTGCCCACCAGCAGGCTGCACCAGCCCCAATCCCCCTGGGTATATAAGGAACCACACAGAGAACCCAGCCCCACCCTCCAGCAGGTTGGCACCAGCCCATGTCCCCCTACCAGGTCAAGCAGACAGCCATGTGGAGACACAGCCTTGTTCACCAGCAGGTCAGCAAATGCCCTGTGCCATCCTGGGCCACACAGCCAACTACATGGGAAGTCTATTGCACTCTTCAGCAGGCCTGCAGCTACCACATGACACATAGCCTCACTGCCAACCAGGCGAGTAGCAAGCCTTACCTACTAGTGTGCCCATAGTAGTCAGCCCTGCCACAACAGAAGGGGGCATGCAGCCCACATAGGGAGCACCCTAGAACATATAGTTTGGTGACCAGAGAGGAGCATGCTACTGGGCCCCATAGGATGTTTCCTACATAAGTCATTTCTCCAAAATTGGGAAACATAACTGGCCAACCTAACACCTAGAAATAAACACAGAGAACTGGGCAAAATGAAGAGACAAAACCTCAGAAAAAAAGAACTAAATTAAGTGGAGATAAGAAATCTGCCTGTTAAGGGTTCAAGATAATGATCATAAAGATGCTCAACAAACTCAGGAGAAAAACAGATGAACACAGTGAGAATGTCAGCAAGAAGTAGAAAATAGAAAGAAGACCCAAACAGAGCTAAAGAATACAATAAATGATATAAAAATACACTAAAAGGAATCAACAGTAGATTAGATGATACAGAAGAACAGATCAGCAAATGGGAAGACAGAGTAGTGGAAATCACCCAAGCTGAACAGAAAAAAGACTTCTGGAAAAACATCAAGCATACTAACACTCACATTACAGGGATCCTAGAAGGACAAGACAAAGAAAAAGAGGGAGAATTTATTTGAAGAAATAATAGTTAAAAACTTTTCTAACCCGGGGAAGGAAACAGACATATAAGTCCAGGAAGCACAGAGAGTCCAAAAAATATGAACCAGGGACTTCCCTGGTGGTCCAGGGGTTAAGACTCCATGCTTCCACTGCAGGGGGTGCGAGTTCAATCCCTGGTCGGGGAACTAAGATCACATATGCCAGGTGATGGCCAAAAAAAATAAATTTAAAAAAAAGAGATGAACCAAAGAGGTCCACATCAAGACACCTTAAAATTAAAATGACAAAAATTAAAGATAAAGAGAGAATCTCAAAAGCAGCAAGAGAAAAGCAACTAGTTACATACAAAGGAACTCCCCTAAGACTATCACATGACTTCTCAGCAGAAACTTTGCAGGCAAGAGGAGAGTGGCATGATATATTCAAAGTGATGAAAGGAAAAAAACTTACAAAAAGAATACTCTACCTAGCAAGGTTATCATTCAGATTTGAAGAAGAAAAAGAGTTTAACAGACAAACAAAAGCTAAACGAGTTCAGTACCACTAAATTGAATCTACAAGAAATGTTAAAGGGACTTTTCTAAGCAGAAAAGAAAAGCCTACAACCAGAAATATGAAAATTAGGAGAACATACAGTAAAAATAAAAAGCTAGTCGGGGGGCTTCCCTGGTGGCGCAGTGGTTGAGAATCTGCCTGCCAATGCAGGGGTCACGGGTTCGAGCCCTGGTCTGGGAAGATCCCATGTGCTGCGGAGCAACTAGGCCTGTGAGCCAAAATTACTGAGCCTGCGCGTCTGGAGCCTGTTCTCCGCAACAAGAGAGGCCACGATAATGAGAGGCCCATGCACCGCGATGAAGAGTGGCCCCCACTTGCCTCAATTAGAGAAAGCCCTTACACAGAAATGAAGACCCAACACAGCCATAAATAAATTAATTAATTTAAAAAAAAAAGCTAGTAGGAAGACTAAAAGACAATAGTAGTAAAATCATCAATATCCACAAAACAAAAAGATGTACAATATGATGTCAAAAACATTAAATTGGGGGGGAGGGGTTGGAGTAAAAATGTAAGGTTGTCAGAATGCATTCAAACTGAAAAGATCATCAACTTAAAATAATCACATATATGTTTATGCTGTTACACATGAACCTCATGATAACCACAAACCAAAAACCTATAATAGATACAGACACAAAAAAGAGAAAGGAATCCAAACATAACATTACAGAAAGTCATCAAATCACAAGGGAAGAGAACAAAAGAAGAAAGGAACAAAAATAACTACACCAATGAGAAAGCAATTAACAAAATGGCAATAAGTGCATACCTGTCAATAATTTATTTAAGTGTAAATGGACTAAATGCTCCAGTCAAAAGACATAGAGTAGCTAAATGAATTTTAAAAAGATTCAAATCTATGCTGCCTACAAGAGACTCACTTCAGATCTAAAGACACACACAGACTGACAGCGAGAGGATGGAAAAAGGTATTCCATGCATTTGGAAATACAAAAAAAGCTGGGGTGGCAATACTTATATCAGACAAAATAGACTTTAAAACAAAGACTGCAACAAGAGACAAAGATGAACACTACATATTGATAAAGGAATCAATCAAACAAGAAGACATAACAATTGTAATCATATATTCACTCAACAAAGGAACACCTAAATACATAAAGCTAATATTAAGAAACATAAAAGGAGAAGTTAACAGTAATATAATAATAGTAGGGGACCCCACATACATGAATGAATAGATCACCCAGACAGAAAATCAATAAGGAAACACAGGCCTATTGGATCAAATGGAATTAATAGATATATAGACAGAGTATTTCATCCACAAACAGCAGAATGTACATTATTTTCAAGTGCACATGGAACATTCTTCATGATAGATCACATGTTAGGCCACAAAAAAAGTCTTAATAAGTTTAAGAAGATTAAAATCATAGCAACATCTTTTCTGACCACAGCAGTATGACACTAGAATTAAACTACAAGAAAAAAACTATTAAAAAACACAAACATGTGGAGTCTAAATAATATGCTATTAAACACCCAATGGGTCACTGAAGAAATCAAAGAGGAAATTTTAAAATACCCAAAGAGAAATGAAAATGGAAACACAATGATCCAAAATCTATGGTATGAAGTAAAAGTAGTACTAACAGGAGAGTTTATAGTGATACAAACCTACCTCAGGAAATAAGAAAAATCTCAATTAAAACATATAACTTTCTGCCTAAAAGAACTAGAATAAAAGAACAAACAAAATCTAAAACTAGTAGAAGGAAAGAAATAACAAAGGCAAGAGCAGAAATAAATAAAATATGGACTAAAAAACGATAGAAAAGATCAATGAAACTAAGAGCTGGTTCTTTGAAAAGATAAACAAAATTAATAAAACTTTAGCCAGACTCATCAAGAAAAAGGGAGAGAGGGCCCAAATAAATAAAATCAGAAATGAAGGAAGAGATGTAATAACAGACACCACAGACATATAAAGAATCATAAGAGATTACTACAAGCACTTATACACCAATTAAATGGACAACCTAGAAAAAATGGATAAATTCCTTTAGACATATGATCTGACAAAACTGAATCAGGAAGAAACAGAAAATATGAACAGACAAATTACCAGTAATGAAATTGAATCAGTAATTTAGAAAACTCCCAACAAACAAAAGTCCAGAACCAGATGGCTTCACAAATGAGTTATGCCAAACATTTAAAGAATTAATGCCTATCCTTCTCAAAATATTCCAAAAAATTGAAGAGAAAAGAATGCTTCTGAACTCATTCTATGAAACTGGCATTGTCCTGATACCAAAATGAGATGAAGACACCACAAAAAAAAAACAGAGAATTTCAGGCCAATATTGAAACCAAGCAGGACCATGTGGGGATCCTGGTCATGGAAGCCTTTCTATTCCCTGTTTTCTTATTTGTAAGGAACAGACCCCAGCCTCCATGACCTTCCCTGAGTTCCAAAGGGCAGATAAGAACAGTTGTTAATCAAGGGAGGAGCAGCCAAGAAAACATCTGAGGCAAGATTAAAGGAACCAGAGAAGCTCATCAAAAAGATTACCTGAGACCAATTAGAGGAGTGCAGGCCCTGCACACACCCTAATCTTATCAGCAACCCCACCCTTGAATCATTGTCATAAAACTCCTCACCAAGGGCTTCCCTGGTGGTGCAGTGGTTAGGAGTCTGCCTGCCAATGCAGGGGACACGGGTTCGAGCCCTGGTCTGGGAGGATCCCACATGCCGCGGAGCAACCGGGCCCGTGAGCCACAATTGCTGAGCCTGCACGTCTGGAGCCTGTGCTCCGCAACAAGAGAGGCCGCGATAGTGAGAGGCCCGCGCACCGCGATGAAGAGTGGCCCCCCGCTTGCCGCAACTAGAGAAAGCCCTAGCACAGAAACGAAGACCCAACATAGCAATCACTCAATCAATCAATAAATCAATAAATCTTTAAAAAAAAATAAAAAAAAAACAAAGGGAATATGTTCTCTACCTATCCTCACCTAAACTGTGTATTTTTAAAAAAAACAAAAAAAACAAAAAAAACAAAAAAAAAACTCCTCACCAAACTCCCTGGGTTGGGACACATAGGTTTCAAGGGCAGGAGCCTGCCGTGTTTCCCTTTGCCTGGCAAAGCAATAAAGATATTCTTTTCTACTTCACCCAAAACTCTGTCTCCAAGATTTGATTTGGCACTGGTGCACAGAGGTGGAGATTTTGACATCAATATCACTGATGAATGTAGATGCAAAAATCCTCAACAAAGTAATAGCAAACCAAATTCAACAATACATCAAAAGGATCTTATACCATGATCAAGTGGGATTTATCCTAGAGATGCAAGGATGGTTCAATACTTGCAAATCAATCAATGTGATACACCACATTAATAAATTGAAGAATAAAAATCATACAATCACCTCAATAGATGCAAAAAAAGCTGACAAAATTCAGCACACATTTATGATAAAAACTCTCAACAAAGTGAGTATAGAGGGAACATACCTCAACATAATAAAAGCCACATATAACAAACCCACAGGCAACATCATACTCAATGGCAAAAAGATGAAAGCATTTCCTCTAAGATTAGGAATAAGATGTAGATGCCCACTCTCATCACTTTTATTCAACATAGTATTGGAAGTCCTACCTACAGCAATCAGACAAGAAAAAGAAATAAAAGGAATCCAAACTGGAAAGAAATAAGTAACACTATCACTATTTGCAAATGACATGATACCATACATAGAAAATCCTAAAGACACCACCAAAAAACTATGAGAACTAATAAGTGAATTCAGTAAAGTTACAGGATACACAATTAATATACAGAAATCTGTTGTGTTTCAATACACTGATAACAAACTATCAAAATGAGAACGAATAAAATCTAAACAAGGAGGGTAAAGACACAGATGAAAGAAATTGAAGACAACACAAACAAATGGAAAGATATACCATACTCATGGAATGGAAGAATTAATATTGTTAAAATGACCACACTACCTAAGGCCATCTACAGATTCAATGCAATCTCTATCAAAATACCAATGACATTTTTTCACCAGAATAAATAATTCTAAAATTTTTGTGGAAACACAAAAGACCCTGAGTAGCCAAAGCAATCTTGAGAAAGAAGAACAAAGCTGTCACATTTCATGATTTTGAAATATGCAATGAAGTTACACTAATCAAAACAGTGTGGTACTGGTACAAAAACAGACACAGAGATCAGTGGGACAGAATAGAGAGCCCAGAAATGAACTCACATTTATATGGTCAATTAATCTATGACAAAGGAGGCAAGAATACATAATGAGGAAAAGACAGCCTTTTCAATAATTGGTGTTGGGAAAACTGTACAGCTACATGCAAAAGACTCAACCTGGACTACATTCTCACACCATATACAAAAATAAACTAAAAAATGCTTCAGGGCTTCCCTGGTGGCGCAGTGGCTGAGAATCCGCCTGCCAGTGCAGGGGACATGGGTTTGAACCCTGGTCCGGGAAGATCCCACATGCCATGGAGCAGCTAAGCCCATGCACCACAATTACTGAGCCTGCGCTGTAGAGCCCACGAGCCACAACTACCGAGCCCACATGCCACAACTACTGAAGCCCGCACGTCTAGAGCCCATGCTCCACAACAAGAGAAGCCACCGCAATGAGAAGCTGGTACACCACAACGAAGAGTAGCCCCCGCTCGTCGCCTCAACTAGAGAGAAAGCCCATGCACAGCAACGAAGACCCAATGCAGCCAGAAACAATAAATAAATTAAATAAGATAATAAAGTAAATAAATTTATAAAAAAAAAATGCTTCAAAGACTTAAATGTAAGATGAGACACCTTAAAACTCCTAGAAGAAAACACAGGCAGCATGCTCTTTGACATCAGTCTTAGCCATATTTTTTTAAGTATGTTTCTTCAGGCAAGGGAAACAAAAGCAAAAATAAACAAATGGGATTACACCAAACTAAAAAGTTTTGCACTGCGAAGGAAACTATTAACAAAATGAAAAGACCACCTACTCAATGGGAGAAGATATTTGCAAAAGATATATCTAATAAGGGGTTAATATCAAAACTATACAAAGAACTCATGCAATTCAACATCAAAAACCCAAACAACTGTATTTTAAAATTGGCAGAGGACATAAATAGACCTTTTTCCAAAGAAGACATACAGATGGTTAACAGGCACATGCAAAGACGCTCAACATCACTAATCATCAGGAAAGTGCAAATCAAGACCACAATAAGATATTACCTCAGAATGGCTATCATCAAAATTCATCATCAAATGTTGGTGAGGATGTGGAGAAAAGGGAACCCTTGTTCACTGTTGGTGGAATGTAAATTGGTGCAGCCACTATGGAAAATAGTATGGATATTAAAAATAGAGCTGCCATATGATCCAGCAATTTCACTTCTGGGTATTTACCCAAAGAAAACAAAAACCTATTTAAAAAGATACGTGCACCCCTATGTTCATAGCAGCATTATTTACAATGGCCAAGATATGGAAGCAACCTAAATGTCCATCAACAGATGAATGGATAAAGAAGATGTGGTATACATATACAATGGAGTATTACTCAGCCCTAAAAAAAAGTGAGGGACTTTCCTGGTGGTCCAGTGGTTATGAATCCACCTTCCCTGTGCTCCGCAACTACTGAGCTCACATGCTCTGGAGCCCGTGCACCCCAACTAGAGAGCCCACGCACTGCAACTATTGAGCCTGCATGCTCTGGAGCCTGCGCACCACAACTAGAGAGGAGCCTGTGCGCTGGAATGAAGAGCTCACATGCCACAATGAAAGATCCTTCATGCCACAACTAAGACCTGACACAGCCAAAAATAATAAATAAATATTTTTTAAAAAAATGAAATCTTGCTACCTGTGACAACATGGATGGATCTAGAGGTATTATGCTAAGTGAAATAAGTCAGATGGAGAAAGACAAATTTTGTATGATTTCATTTATATGTGGAATTGAAAAAACAAAATAAACAAGCAAATGAATCAAAACAAAAACAGACTCATAGATACAGAGAACAAACAGGTGATTCAAAAGGGAAAGGAATTGGAAGTGGGGGGGTGAAACAGGTGATGGGGATTAAGAGGTACAAATGTCTAGTTATAAAATAAGCCACAGGGATGTAATACACAGCATAAAGCATATGGTCAATGATATTGTAATAACTCTATATGGGGAAAGATGGTTACTAGACTTATGGTGGTGATTATTTCATAATGTATGTAAATGTCAAATCAAATCACTATGCATTACACCTGAACTAACATAATGCTGTGTGTCAACTATATTTTAATAATAAAAAGAAAAAATAACATGCCACACCAGGGAGAAGAATGGCATTTCTAGTTATCTTTCTTCCTAAATATTCCTTATTTATACATGCAATTTAATAAAATGAACTGGTTCCTGAAAACATGAAACTTGGCTACTTTAACTCAATGGAGAGCAATGAGCCTTCGAAATGGTGATCTGTACTGCTTGGGGTATTTATCTGCACAACAAGAGCCATCCATGCCTCACTCATGAGCCTCCAACTGGGTGAAGACTCTTTGGTGACCCACAGAAAACGTGCAGGCATGCATTCATTCAACAAGCATCTATTGAATACCTACTAAGGGCCTCCCTTTCAGCAGTTGAAGATGAATACCTTTGCTCAGTAAAGCTATTGCAGGTAGGAAGGGGAAGGGACTGGGGGAGAGGATCCTACAGCCCTGGTAGGAATCAGCAAACCTGAATAATGACCCAAAGCCATGTTATGAATATGAACAGTTCCTATACTGTTAGTATACTGTTAGGGCTTAAGTATAAGGTCTTCAGAGACAAATGATCTTCCTTCAAGTCTTGGCTCTGTCACTTATTAGTGTGTGCTGTTAGGCAGGTTGTTTAACCTCTCTTAGCCTCAGTGTTCTCTTCTGTATAATTGGGAGCAGGGATAATAATGTCTATCTCACAATAAAGATTAATGTATGTAAAGCACAATGTCTGACATGTCTGATCAATAAAGTTTACCTCTTTATATTAATAGTAGCAAGGACTAGAGCCAGGTAGAATGGATTGACACTTTCCTAAATGTGAGTTTTCCTACATTGTGTGTCCCTAGGTCCGCCAGTACTGGGCTCCAAGAGAATTGGCATGCCCAATCTCTTCCGTAAGGCAAGTTTCATGCAACCAATATCTAGGGTGTGATGGGGGTGTTAAAGAAATCCTCAGACCAGAAGCAGTTGGATCTGTGACTCAGCGTTCTGAGAGGTGGGATGAGCCTTATGGATGAAGCTGCATGTAATAGAAGGACTGGCATGTCATGCACCCATGCAACCCAAACCAGGGCAGCTCTTAGCATGTAGGGACTGATGGGTCATCTGCTAGATGAAGCAATTAGGAAACAATTATCACAGTCATCATTATCATCGTCATCATGGTCAAAAGGCAAGGAGAGTTTTGCAGATAAATCCTGCATGACTAACAGTGTACAATTTTCCCCACAGTACATATACCACATGACAGATGCTGTCATGGACTTCATATCTTTATAAAGAAGGTCCAAAGGGATATTTTTGGAGCTCTCACTTAGTGCTGCTAAATTATAATGCCTTATTCAATAGAGTGCATATGCAGCAGAACACAAGGTACTTTCATGAATGGCATCTTATTTGATTTTGCAATCAACTTAAACTTAAGATCTGGTAACCGATAGCTTCTTTTCAGTTTTCTCTCTTTCTCCCTACTGGATGCCAAATTCAACAGATGTGCTTGTCCCTCTGAAGTAGTTTTGGTTCTTGGAACCATTTTGTCATGAAACCTCTGTTGTGTTAGTACCTCCCAGTATATAAGCACTCACTGTCAGCTAGCAAGCAGCAAAAATAGCATCTGAATCCAGGGGGAAAACTCAAACTGTCATCCTCTGAAAGCCTCTGAAATATCAGCTGCTGCTGCCATTGCGGCATCTCAAAAACAGGACCAATGTTTGCTCAGTGATTTTATACCCTATATCCTCAGGTTTGGGCAAGACAGGAACCAACATTTTAATTGGGGTCTCCTTTAAAGCCAAGATATCTTTAGCCTCAGAGCACTTTGAGAATATTCAAAGGAACTCAGCTTTGGAAGGAACCTTAACTGTTTTCCAATGCAGACCCTTTGCAATATTTAAACACTCTTGGGTATTCACACTTGGGAGGCAGGTGGCCAATGATAACCCAGTTTGAGTAAGGTCAAGTTTTCCTAAACAGACCAGGATCTTCTAATCCATCTCAACAGCCCTGTGGTGGCGTCTGGTCTCCCACCTCTCTGAGGTCCTTATCAGTGTTAGTCCTAACTTCCTTCCTGGTACCCACCCCTGTTTCCATTTTATGTGTAAACAGTGACATCTGCTGGTGAAAATACAGAAGTGTTTACATGGGGTCTGGAAGCCCACAAAGCAGTTTCCGGTTTAAGAAGCATGAATTTCTGAGACTTTTCATCATGGCCTTCTCGTCACCAGAACGCCCAAAGGCCCCTTGTGAAACCCCCAGAATAGAGGCGCATATCTGATGTTCATAGCGGTGTTATTCTGCAACATCAAACAATTTAATTAAGACAATGAATGAACCAATAATTAAAACAATTCTTCCTTTATCAGATTCATTAGCCTAGTTTCAACTTTCATCTTCCTTTGTGATACAGTTTTCACATGGTAGATGCCCACTTGGTTTCGCTGGGGGAAGTGGTTACAAGCACCCATCTCCTCACAGTTCAGTCATCATGAGTGAATTTTGTTCCCTCATTGTTTTTCAAGCATGGTTGTAAAGAGTGCCACCAGGGATAAAAGTGTTTGAAACTGAGGACTAATAGCCAAAAGTGGAAAATATGCCTGCTGAGGGCTGTTTTTCCAACACTGCTCCCACCACCGCTGTGTGCCAAGATGAAGCTCTGCTTTCAGGGTAAAGTAAATGTCAAGAGCCACAAAGTAGCATGCCTTCCATTCCAAGCAAAACAAAGGATAGTTTTCTGGCCAACCTGGCTTCATGGGAGGAAGCCAAGCAGCCCTGTGTGGTTCGAGCCCTAAGGAAAACCAAAAATCCTTTGCCACCTCAAGCTATAAATCTGGCATCAGATATCAGAAGCTTGTGTGAAAATAAGAACTCCTGGAATTTGCTCTGGCTTCAAATAAAAAGTCCAGCTCCACAGAAGGACTATTCTAGGCTCATGGCCCCCCTGTGACTCCATTGAGCTCAGTGCTGCTGGGAAGGCAGCCCCAGAATCCTTTTTGGTCACATCTGCTTCCACAGCCCCCTCACCCTACAACCACACCTCCCATCAAACTTCAATTTCCATCCATCCTTCCTTGTTTCTCAGAGCTGTCCCTGCTTGGGTTCCGTTTCCACTGCCACTGCCTGCAGGCCTCAGGTGCCTCCAGGACCATTGTAGTTCTGTTAACCAGGTTGCCAACCTCCTCCACCCACCTTGACAATGAGGCTTCCCAGAGCACTAGTCTCCTAACCCCATCAGAATGCTCCGTCTACAGAGTGTCCCCATGGGTCAGGCCCCCCCAGTGGACACTCTGCACACATGATTGCACTGAGTTCTCCAAACAAGACCACATAGCGGGCATCATTTCCTTCAAGTTACAGACATGGGAACTGAGGGAGAGAGCAACTTATCAGTGGACACCACTAAAATACTCTAGCCTGGATCTGTCTGACTCTAAAGAGCATGCTTCTCCCACTAACCCCGTGTCATGGATTTCCCTTGCTATAAAAGCTTTCATGGACCACACTCCTACTGAATTCAGCCTAAGCCATCTACCCTGGTGCTCGAGCCTTCTATGACCTGGCCTTAGCTTGCCTCTTTAACCTTGCTCCAGCTCTTCCCCTCCACTAACATCCCCAAGTCCCACACAAGTCCAAGCTTCCTTTGTTCATCTGGAATGTTCTCTCCACCAGCTCATCAACCCTGCCCATTTATCCAGACCTCTGTGATTCTCCAGGGAGAGCTCATTCTCTCACAAACTCTTCCACAACACTTGCTTACTCTCCCTTATGTTATACAGTCGTCCCTCAGTATTCCTGGGGGATTGGTTCCAGGAGCTCTCGTTCATACCAAAATCCACAGATGCTCAGGGCCCTTATATCAAATGGCATAGTATTTGCATATAACCTACTCACACCCTTCCCTATACTTTATTTATTTATTTATTTATTTTGGCCATGCCACCTGGCACACAGGATCTTAGTTACTCAAGCAGGGATCTAACCCTCGCCCCCTGTAGTGGAAGTGCGGAGTCTTAACCACTGGACCGCCAGGGAAGTCCCTTCCATATACTTTATTTTATTTTATTTTATTTTTTAAAATTTTTGGCTGCATTGAGTCTTTGTTGCTGTGCGCGGGCTTTCTCTAGTTGTGGCGAGCGGGGGCTACTCTTTGTTGCAGTGAGTGGGCTTCTCTTTGCAGTGGCTTCACTTGTTGTGGAGCACATTCTCTAGGCACCCAGGCTTCTGTAGTTGTGGCACGCAGGCTCATTAGTTGTGGCTCACAGGCTGTAGAGCGCAGGCTCAGTATTTGTGGCACACGGGCTTAGTTGCTCTGTGGCATGTGGGATCTTCCCGGACCAGGAATCAAACCTGTGTCCCCTGCACTGGCAGGTGGATTCTTAACTACTGCGCCACCAGGGAAGTCCCTCCCATATACTTTAAATTATCTCTAGATTATTGATAATACCTAATACAGTGTAAATGCTATCTAATTGTTGTAAATACAATGTACATGCTGTGTTAGTAGTTGCTGGCATACAGCATATTCAAGTTTTGCTTTCTGCGATTTTTTTTTAGACATTTTTGATCTGTGGTTGATTGAATTCATGAATGAGGAACCTGTGGATACAGAGGACCAATTGCAATGCTCTGTGTAGATGTTCTCCCCCAGCTAGACTCTGAACACCTTTGGAGAAGAAGTAATGCTTGATTTTTAATATCTCTCTATGGCCTTTAATCTTTAGCAAAGGTACTTGAGACTAAGTCAAAATCAACAAATATTTGCTGAATGTATGAATGAATGATGGATAAGTTAATAAGGAAAGTACTATTTAAGTTGTTATCTCTCAGGATTCAGGGAAATATATTTATTCGATTTCAGACATACAAATAAAGAAATCAGTTATGGTATAATAGAGCAATATTGTTTATTGAGTAATAGTAAATGATTAATAAATAGTTATTATTTTACATCAGTGTGTGTCTCTACCATTAGACAAACAAGTCTGTAAGTTTCATGAGGTCAGGAACTACATTTATAGATACAGCTACATCTGCCAAACGAATTTGGAGCCTGTCACTGATTTAGTACCATAATGTAGGAGCTCTCACTCACCATAGAGGGAAATCTATAAGCTGCTTGCTAGAACCCCTAGGAAGGAGCAGAACTCCCCATCATAGATCAAAGCTTTGGGATCACAGTACCTGAATCCAAACCTGGTTCTGCCGTGTGAGCCTCTCTTGGGTCTCAATTTTCTTTCTGAAAATGGGGATGGGAATCCCAGTCCCATGAATTGTATTGAGATATAAATGTGATAACCACGTGCACTCAGCACAGCAATTAGAAAGGCTCCATGAGTGGCAGCTATCACGTTCCTACAGTGACTATCATTCATGTCTCAGCTTCTGTCTTACTGGTGACGACTTGTTGGTGATGACTATAACTCTGTTCTTAGAGTGGTCACCAGGCCTTGTCAAAGTAGAAAAATACGGACTTCTGATAAACTCAAAGTTAACCTGTAGGCAATTTTAATAGAGAAATCTGATTAATTGTAGTTTAAAAAATATTACAATGAGATATAATCTAAAAGAGGATTCCATAAGTAGAATAGAGAGCCCAGAAATAAACCCACATATATATGGTCAATTAATTTAAGACAAAGGAGCCAAGAATATACAATGGGGAAAAGATAGCTTCTTTAATAAATGATGTTAAAAAAAACCGGACAGCTACCTGCAAAAGAATGAAATTGGACCACTGTCTCACACCATACATAAAAGTTAACTTAAAATGGATTAAGGACTTGAATGTAAGACCTGAAACCATAAAACTCCCAGAAGAAAACATAGGCAGTAAGCTCCTTGACATCAATCTTGGTGAAGAGTTTTTGAATTTGACACCGAAAGCAAAGGCAACAAAAGCCAAAATAAACAAGTGACACCACATCAACCTAAAAAGATTCTGCCCAATAAAGAAAACAAAACAAAAAGGCAGCCTACCGAATGGGAGATAGTATTTGCATATCATGTATATGTTAAGGGATAAATATCCAAAATATATAAAGAAGTCATACAATTCAAATAGCAAAAAAACAAACAATTCAATTTAAAAATGGGTGGAAGATATGAATAGATATTTTTCCAAAGAAGACATACAGCTAGACCATAGACACATGGAAAGATGCTCAACATCACTAATTATCAGGGAAATGCAAATCAAAACCAAAATGAGATGTCACCTCACACCTGTTAGAATGGCTACTACCAAAAGACAAAAAATAACAAGTGTTGGTGAGGATGTTGAATAAAGGGAACCCTTGTGCACTGTTGGTGGGAATGTACATTTGTGCAGCCACTATGGAAAAAACTGTGGAGGTTCCTCAAAAAATTAAATATAAAACTACCATATTATCCAGCAATTTCAATTCTACATAACAAAAATACTGATTTTAAAAGATATATTCATCCCTCCATGTTCATTGTAGCATTATTTGCAATAGCCAAGATGTAGAAACAACCTAAGTGTCCATCAATGGCTGAAGGGATGAAGAAAATGTGGGATGGATAGATAGATAGATAGATAGATAGATAGATAGATAGATAGATAGATAGATAGATGATAGATAGATAGATAGATAGATAGATAGATAGATAGATAGATAGATAGAGATATAGGTGTTATTCAACCATGAGAAAGAAAGAAATCCTTCCACTTCCAACAACATGGAGGACTTTGAGGGCATTATGCTAAGTGGAAAAAGTCAGAGGAAGACAAATACCATATGATCTCACTTATGTGTGGAATCTAAAGCAAAACAAAACAAAAACCTCATAGATACAGAGAACAGATTGGTGGTTGCCAGAGGCAGGGTGAGGGGGTGGGGGAAGGAGGTCAAAAGATATAAACTTCCAGTTATAAAATAAATGTCATGAGGATGTAATGCACAGCATGGTGACTACAGTTAATAATACAGTTTTGCATACTTGAAAGTTGCTAAGAGAGTAGGTCTTAAAAGTTCTCACCACAAGGAAAAAATTTTTTGTAACTATGTATGATGATGGATGTTAACTAAGCGTATTGTGGTCATCATTTTGCAAAGTATTCAAACCATGATACTGAAACTAATATACTGTTGTGTCATACCAGTGACATATAATGTTATATACCTCAGTAAAAATACATACATACATACACAAAAGAGAATTCCATAGACTTCAAGTCAAAATCCTCATTTAATCCGTTAAAACCCTACCTCCCTCGCCCATATTAAAATATTATATTATATTCCATCCCATAATTGTGTTTTAAAGGCACTGGAGTGCCTGAATACTTCAGGTTGTCCCCCATCTCCTGCCAAGATATCCCCTAACAGCGTAGATCCATGGATGGGGTGGCTACTCTGCACCCACAGTGCCCAGGTCCATCCAGGCACCACATGCCAGTGCCGTCAGTTCCTACAAACCAGGCATCTTTGCACAGGGATGGCACTAGAGGGCAGCACAGCCTCAGGGACGCTTCTGGCTTCTCAAGCTCTAGCAGTGTAGAACTGCCTCCATGTGCTGGAAGATGATTATCTCCACAGACTAGCCCTCAAGAACTGCTCCTCCAGTACAGAAGGTACTAGAAACAAAAAAGCCACACTCCTCTGGGCATGGATTTAGAGCCATCCATCCCAGGGGAAGGACCTGATGAGCATTTGCCCTAGTGATATGTTCTACGCCATGAAGACTGTGAGTGACAGAGATGCTCTGGCACCAGCAGAGGCAATATGACTTGGAGTGGATGGACTCGGTTCCCGGCAGGCTCATTTTCTATGCTGTCAAATTGTCAAAGAAATGTTCATCCTCTTCCTCAAGCAAAGCTGGAGAGGACATTGTTGACATATGGGACATCCTTAAAGCATCCTCCCCACCCAGCCAGTGTTTGGAGACATGCACTAGGTCTGGAGGCTGGGAATAGGGCATTGCTCATTGCTTTAATGAGCATGAATGCTCAGAAAAAGCATATATATATATATATATATATATATATATATATATATATATATATACACACATACATACATACACACACATATGCATACATGCACATACATATATATATACATACACATGCATACAAATAAACATATATGTGTGTGTGCACATGTATGTGTATATATACATATACATATATACATATACATACATATATATATATATATGTATGTATATGTATATATGTATATATTGCCTGTACACTTAACCTAAGGAGGCTGGTGGTGGTAGAGCTTTGTTATAATAGTTTGGAGTTTTGTTTGGATAATTTCTTTTTTAATGTGACAGCTCCATTTTACAGTTTTCTCAGTACAGTGTTGTTGGTGATATTACCAAAGATGACAAAACAGTACATGCTGATCACTCAGAGTCACTTTGTCGCCAGATATAGAAATGACTTTTTCAAATTCCAGCTATAATCCTCCCAAACCTCTACTGAGGAAATGAATGAATCATCATCACCAAATGCAGAACTTGCTGTTACTCTCCGTGGATGACAAACAAGATCTCTCTTCTGCAGACCTCCTCTGGGGTGGGCCTCATGCTGGTTACACCACTGGCCATTCCCTTCCATCGCCACCGCCTGGAGTCCTCTGAACCCTCTCTTCACTGACAGCACTGGTAAGAGACAAGTCTAGGTAGCTCCCCAAACTTTTTGTAAGGAGAAACTGTTTTTCATTTCTGTGAAAGTTTGAGTGCAGGCTGGCTGCACTCCCTTCCTCCATAGCAAATCTCAGCACACCCAGAAGAGGAGGGTGGGCAGAGAGCAGATGAGTGGCAGTAAAGGGCCATGAGAGCCCTCCTACCCCAGGGAAGGTTTTGAGGACAACCTCAAGATTGGTCTGCTGGAGAATTAGCCCTGAGTGAAGTACAGTCCCACTCTCAGGCTCTCATTCTGGCAATGCCCACTGAAGTCTCAACCAAGACTTCATCCTCAGAGAAGAAACCTTAAAGGAATTTCTCCGAAATGGTCCCCTTCCCTGATCTGGTATAAATGAATGGAATAACTGACTAATTGAGTGAAGGGAGGAGAACAGGAGAAAGTGAATAAACTCTTGGTTTTCTGGACATCAAATTTCAGGAAAGAAAATTAGAAATGAGTTCTATAATGACCCCAATCTTTCTTTCTTCAGCAATGCAAGAGGAAGGAATAAAATAGCCTCTACGTTCAGAAATCTCCAATCCAAGGGAAACAAATTCTATCATGCAGTTTTTAACCAGGTAATTCTGCTATTGGTGCTGTGGTCATATCATGCACAGGGTTGAAAGCTCTTGGTGGGTGGGTGCTTGGTGATGTGTATGAGTTTCCAACTGCTCCTTTCTCCCAAGACCTATATGAAATGTGTTTCACCTCATTCAGCTTCTCCACCTGTCCCTACCTCAGAGAAGAGGCTATTTCTCCAAGACTGGTTCTTGGAACTTTGTCATTCAGAATCTGAGAATGGGAAGAGAAATATCTGAGGGGCTAGATGAGAAGGTAAGGACTAAGAAAGAGGCTGAACAAGAGTGAGAATGGGAAGGAGAGAGAAAACAGCCACGCTTGGAGAAGGTGTGGGGAGGGGTGATGACAGAAGATTGGTGGGCCATCAGAGCATGTGGAAAATAGGAAAATAAGATTTGAGGAGGAGAGAAACGGGGCATGGAGTAAGATGTGTTTCCCATGGATTGGTTCTTTTTTCATGCTTTTCAAGAGATGCAGATTGGCATTTCTTCTTAAATTTGTATTTGCTGTTGTGACTGTCATTCTTTGAATGTGACTCCATAGAGAGAACCACGTGGATCTTGAGCTTGTAACATTTTCTCAGTTCTAGTCCAGCCATCTCATCTTATGGCTGAGAAAACTGAAGCCAGAGAAGTAAAATCACTGGCTTCAAAAATGCAGGACAATCTAACAATGGAACTTTGACTGATTCCTCTGCCATTAGTCCAGTGTAGGTTCTACTACCCTGTGTTAAAAATATGGTTGTTCCTAAAAATACTCACATACAGCAGCCCCTCCTCCACAAGCCTGCCTTCTTACTGAGAAGATAAAAACCTCACACTCTCTCTTCAGCAGAAAGAATTTAAACTTCTGAAGAGAAAGCATCCCACCACAATAGAAGATGTTCGCTAAATAAATTAGGCTCCAGGGCTGGAAGTCAGCAGCCATGCCTCACATCTACAGAGTAAAGGCAGAATCTTTCCTTTGGGAGGCAAGCTGAAGTTAAAAGGAAAGGACAGATATTTGGTTGTTTAAAAGGTCCCTGTGTCTAATTAGCTCTTACGTTCCATCCAACAGATGGCAGTAGCAACATATTTTTTTAAATAAGCACCTAGAAGTCCAAAGTTCAGAAGAAAAGGATTGCCAGTGAAATGAGATGTAAAATCTTCCTGTCCTCATCAAAAACCAAGTTATCCACCCACCCTTCCTGAAGTAACATGGAATTAAAACAAACGAACAACAACAACAAAACACACCTACCTAATCGCTACTAGATAAAATCAACCAACAGTCCATTAATAACATGTTACTTATTACAAATTATCAATAACAACTGCTTTTGTGTTTTGTTTTTATTAGAAGAATTAGAGGTAATCCTAATTCCCCTTGTCTGTTGAATTTAGCTAGACTTAAATGAATGGTTGTAAATAGCTTGTTTTCCACACACCAGCATTCTTGAAGGGAAAAATAAATGGAACCCACAGGTTGCTAACAATTGTTAAAGAATCACCTGATTCTTGGAGTTTATTACACTTGTGAGCATTACTAGTTTTCAAATTGAGAAAGCATTTATGTTAGAAAGCAGTGTCTCTCTCTCCCTTTGGGATTACACTTCACTTATTATTTGAGTTATAGAAAAGTCAAGTAGATAATGCAATTTATCTCAATTGTAATTGTATTCAATTGAATACCTTGTAAAAAAATATAAGCGTATGTGTGTGGTACTGCATAAAAAATACATTTCTTTAGCTCTTTTTAAAATTCTATTTGTATCCCCCCACCCTGGCCTTTTTTTCCTTTCCTCTATTCCTATCCACGATTTTCTCCATATCTAATATCATCATGTAGAAGAAAAAGGACTACCTACAACCTGTTTCCCAGCATTAACAGACCGTGTCCTGGGGTAGCCACCTCAGGGAATTCACAGAGCCTCCTGGATATTTTAAATTTTGGAGGGAAACACAGTGATGGCTGTTGGACACATCGAGAACTGCTAGATCAAGGTAAGTCAGCCTTAACATTATATCTTTTCTTCTGTTTACTTGAGATTTAATTTGCACTTCTTTTTCTAACTTCCAAAGGTAGAAGCTCAGATGACTGATTTTAGGTCTTTCTCTTTTTTTAATATATGCATTAAATGCCATAAATTTTCCTTTAAGCACTATTTTCACTGCATTCCAGAAATTTTGATAAGTTGTATTTTCATTTTCATTTCTTTAAAAATAATTATTTTAATTTCTCTTGAGACTTTTCCATTGACCTATGTGTTATTTAGAAGTGTGTTGTTTACTCTCTATGTATTTGAGGATTTTGCAGCTACTATCTGTTAATGATTTCTAGTTTAATTCCTTTATGGTCTGAAAGCAGACGTTGTATGATTTCTATTCTTTTAAATGTATTAAGGTGTGTTTTGGCCCAAAATGTGTTCTATATTGGTGAATGTTGCATTTGAGCTTGAGAAGTCCGTCTAATCTGCTGTTATTGGATGAAGTATTCTATAGATGTCAACCATATCCAGTTAACTAATGGTACTGTTGAATGCAATTATTTCCTTACTGATTTTCTGCCTGTTGAATCTGTCCATTTCTGATAGAAGGATATTAAAGTATACAACTATAAATGTGGATTCATTTACTAGTCCTGTGGTTCTATCAGTTTTTGCTTCTAGTATTTGGGGTGCTCTGTTGTTAGGTGCATACACATTAAGAGTTGTTATGTTGGGCTTCCCTGGTAGTGCAGTGGTTGAGAATCTGCCTGCCAGTGCAGGGGACACGGGTTCCATCCCTGGTCCAGGAAGATCCTGCATGCTGTGAAGCAGCTAAGCCCATGCACCACAACTACTGGGCCTATGCTCTAGAGCCCACGAACCACAACTACTGAGCCCACATGCCACAACTACTGAAGTCTGTGCTCCTAGAACCCATGCTCCACAACAAGAGAAGCCACCACAATGAGAAGCCCGCTAACCGCAACGAAGAGTAGTCCCCACTCGCCACAACAAGAGAAAAGCCCACACACAGCAACGAAGACCCAACGCAGCCAGAAACAATAAATAAATAAAATAAAATAATAAAATAAATAAATTTATATTAAAAAAAGAGTTGTTATGTCTCTTTGGACATAACACATCACTATGTAATGCCCCTCTTTATCTCTGATAACTTTCCTTGCTTTGAAGTCTAATCCATCTGAAATTAATATAGCTATTCATGTTTTTTTTGATTAGTGTTAGCATGGTATATATTTCTTCATCTCTTTACTTTTAATCTATATACAACTTTATACTTAAGGTAGATTTTTTTTTGGCTGTGCCACACGGCTTATGGGATCTGTTCCCAACCAGGGATTGAACCAGGCCACAGCAGTGAAAACGCTGAATCCTAACCATTAGACCACCAGGGAACTCCCTAAAGTAGATTTTTTGTAGACCATACATAACTGGGTCTTGGTTTTTGATCCACTGTAATGAGCACTGTCTTTAGTTGGTATATTTAGATCAATGAAGTTTAAAGCAATTGCAACATAGTTGGATGAATATCTACCATAGTTATTACTATTTTCTATTTGTTACCAATGTTTTTTGTTCTTATTTTTTTCTTCCGCACTCTGCCTTCTGTGGTTTTAATTGAACGTTTTATATGATTCCATTTTCTCTCCTTCTTCACTTATCAATTATGCTTATTTTCTACTTTTTAATTTGTTACTCTAGAGTTTGCAATATACATTTGCAACTAATCCAAATCCACTTTCAAATAACACTATACCACTTCATGGGCAATGCAAGTACCTTATAATAACAAAATAATCACACTTTCTCCCTCCAGTTCCTTGTATTATTGCTGTCATTCATTGCACTACATACATAAGCATATATAGAAGCATATACATAAACATACATAAACATGTAATGTATTGTTCATAATATTGTTAATAGTCTAATATATTGTTGCTATCATTATTTTTGAACAACTGTTATCTGTTAGATCAATTAAGAATAAGAAAAGTAAAGTTTTTTATTTTATCTTTACTTACTCCTTCTGATGCTCTTCCTTTCTTTATGTAAATCCAAGTTTCTGACCTATTTCATTTTCCTTCTCTCTAAAGAACTTCTTTCAACATTTCTTGCTCACCTTGTCTACGGGCAACAAATTCCTTCAATTTTTGTTTGTCTGAGAAAGTCTCTATTTCTCCTGCACCTTTGAAGGATAATTTTGCAGGGTACAGAATTGGTGACCTCACTTCTCTGATGGATCTGAAAAGAGTTGTTGATTTTTTTTAATTTGTTCAGCTCTTTCCTTATTGTTAGAATGGACTGGTGACTTCTAAGCTCCTTACATGGAAGTCCCATGCTCTTTTCTAAATGTTGTCTTTCTTTCATAAAAACAGTGTAATGATGATTGACTCAGTTCACAAATCTCTCCTGCCTCAGATTGTCCTAAATGTGCAGAAGTAGTCTTTGGACAGCCTAACCCACACAAAGGGTGGGCACTGACTAAACTGAACGACTAAGAATCTCCACCCTAGGAATTGGGTCAGAGAAAGTCAGTATCCCCTAATAGACTATCTTTCACCTCCTTGTGAAGGTTCAAAACAAAAATTGGTCTCCAGTGATTTTTTTTTTTAATGAATAAATCAGAAAGAAAGAGATGCAAGACAAATTCAGGATGATTTTCCTGTTCTTGGGTCAGTGCAAGCCTGGTCTCCAGCTGTGCATCCTTATTTACTCAGGACATAAAAGGACTCACCTTTTTTACTCAGCTTCCCCAAGAAAATTTCTGTTTCTTACAACCAAGAAGTCAAATTCAGTGAGTCTGAATCTGTCCATAAACTAAAGTGGGCATGAATACCACATTTCCATATTGTCTGAGGTAGTGGGAAAGTCATCCACCATCTGGGTAGCTCAAAGGTCTAGGGTCTTCCCTAGCTCCAGACAATGGGAAAGAGCCAGCTTCCAAGACCAGAGGAGCCAGGGTAGCCACACACACAACTCCAGGATCACCTACTGTGTGAAGTCAGTGGGAGTCATGAACATAGATTGTGTGGCCATCAAATAAACTACTCTGGAGAGAAAGCAGGAAGACTGTTTCCCAGAAGAGAAAACCATTTCTAGAAGGAAACCAGAAGGCTCTGCCTAACTGGACATCTGAGTAATCCTGAAGGTAAGGGAATGTAATTGCCCATGGTTTTGCTGAATCTGAAGAAATAATAGATATATCACGGCAGGTCACATGCAAGAAGAGAATTGCAAGAACTACAAGGGACCTAAGACATCTTGGAGTTTGAAGGTTTAGAAAAATACAGAGACCGCAAAGTCTCTCAGTCCCACAAAACTCTAGGCACTGTTTCTCTTCTCTCAGATCAGATACCATCAGCCAGGAAAGGGAACGAGGAAGAGGCTGGTACATGGTGATGCCACCATGCAGGCTGTGGGGACTGCTCCCTTCCAGCCTCACCCCTAAGTGTCAGGACATTTAATTTAAACATTCATTTGTGTTTGGTTACCTAATGTAATCGTATTCCCTCCCTCTGTTTCAACAGGCAGAGGGGCCCTTAGTCATCAAAAATGCTGGGAGGCTCTTCTCATTTTCATAAGAGCTACACACTCATTGAATAGGTCATTCTTAGGGTCTGAGTGGAGGTGGAGGCACAGAAAAGAGCATGTATTAGTACTTCATTCCTTTTTATTTATTTATTTATTTTTTAAAATGATGAGTTGGGTTCCTTTTTTAAGAAAAATATTTATTTATTTGGCTGTGTCAGGTCTTAGTTGCAGCACGTGGGATCTTTCGTTGCGGCGCACGGGCTCTTTGTTGCAGCGTGTGGGCTTCTGTCTAGCTGTGGCATGCAGGCTCTAGGCTAGAGCGCGCAGGCTTAGTTGCCCCATGGCATATGGGATCTTAGTTGCCTGACCAGGGATTGAACCCACGCCCCCTGCATTGGAAGGCAGATTCTTAACCACTGGACCACCAGGGAAGTCCCAACTTCATTCCTTTTTTTTTTTTTTTTTTTTTTTTAAACATCTTTATTGAAGTATAATTGCCTTACAATGGTGTGTTAGCTTCTGCTTTATAACAAAGTTAATCAGTTATACATATACAATATGTTCCCATATCTCTTCCCTCTTGCATCTCCCTCCCTCCCACCCTCCCCATCCCACCCCTCTAGGTGGTCACAAAGCACCAAGCTGATCTCCCTGTGCTATGCGGCTGCTTCCCACTAGCTATCTATTTTACATTTGGCAGTGTATATATGTCCATGACACTCTCTCACCCTGTCACATCTCACCCCACCCCCTCCCCATATCCTCAAGTCCATTCTCTAGTAGGTCTGTGTCTTTATTCCCGTCTTGCCACTAGGTTCTTCATGGCTTTTTTTTCCCTTAGATTCCGTATATATGTGTTAGCATACTGTATTTGTTTTTCTCTTTCTGACTTACTTCACTCTGTATGACAGACTCTAACTCCATCCACCTCATTACAAATACCTCCATTTCATTTCTTTTTATGGCTGAGTAATATTCCATTGTATATATGTGCCACATCTTCTTTATCCATTCATCTGTCGATGGGCATTTAGGTTGCTTCCATGTCCTGGCTATTGTAAATAGAGCTGCAATGAACATTGTGGTACATGACTCTTTTTGACCTATGGTTTTCTCAGGGTATATGCCCAGTAGTGGGATTGCTGGATCATATGGTAGTTCTATTTGTAGTTTTTTAAGGAACCTCCATACTGTTCTCCACCAACTTCATTCCTTTTTAATGCTGGGTAATTTCCATTGTGTGGATATACCTCATTTTGTTTATCTATTCATCACTTGATATACATGTGGGTTGTTTCCAACTTTTGATTATTATGAATAATGCTGTTTTGTGTAAAGTTTTATGTGAACATATGTTTTTACTTTTTCATTTGTAATTTTTCTTGTGTATATATCTGAGAGTAGAATTGGCAGGTCATACGGAAACTATGATTAACATTTTGAGGAACTACTAAATTGTTTTCTGTACTATTTTAAATTATGCCAACAATGTATGAGGATTCCAATTTCTCCTCATCCTTGCCAATAATTGTTATTGTTTTCTTTTTTTATTTTAGACAACCTAGTGAGCACAAATAGGTATCTCACTGTGGATTTGATTTGCATTTCCCTAATGAATAATGACTAATGCTGTTGAGAATCATTTCATGTTTTTATTGGCAATGTGTATATCTTATTTGGAGAAATGTCTATTCAAATCCTTTCCCCATTTAAAAAAATTGGATAGGATTTTTACTGTGGACTGTAAGATTTCTTTATATATTCTGGACACAAGACCCTTACCAGACATGATTTGCAAATATATTCTCTCATTCTGTGGGTAGTCTTTTCACTTTCTTGATGGTATCCTTTGAAGCATGAAACATAAAAGTTTTATTTTCATGAAGTTCAAATTAGTTTAGGATTTATCTGTGAATGGAAATTATTTTACTTTGTCCTGTCTACTCTGAACACATTTCTTTCTTTTTTTTAAATTACAAGATAACATGCATGCTATTTTTTTTACTGAAATATAGCTGATGTACAATATTATGTAAGTTACAGGTGTACAATATAGTGATACATAATTTTTAAAGGTTATACTCCATTTTTAGTAATTATAAAATATTGGCTATATTCCCCATGTTGTACAATAAGCTACAATCCTTGTGGCTTATTTTATACATAATAGTTTGTATCTCTTAATCCCCTACCCCTATATTGCCCCTCCCCACTTCCCTCTCTCCACTGGTAACCACTAGTTTGTTCTCTATATCTGTGAATCTGTTTCTTTTTTATTATATTTCCTAGTTTGTTATATTTTTTAGCTTCCACATATCACAAATACTGTGATGTCATACAGTATTTGTCTTTCTCTGTCTGTCTTATTTCACTTAGTATAATAACCTCCAAGTCTTTCTATGTTGTTGCAAATGGCAAAATTTCATTCTTTTTTATGGCTCTGTAGTATTCCATTGTTTACATATACCACATCTTCTTTATCCATTCATATGTTGAGGAACACTTAGCTTGCTTCCGCATCTTGACAATTGTAAATAAAGCTGCTATTGGGACTGACATATATACACTACTATATATAAAATAGGTAAATAATAAGAACCTTCTGTATAGCACAGGGAACTCTACTCAATACTCTGTAATGGCCTATATGAGAAAAGAATCTAAAAAAGAGTGGATATATGTATATGTATAACTGATTCACTTTGCTGTACACCTGAAACTAACACAACATTGTAAGTCAACTCTATTCCAATAAAAATTTAAAAAAAATAAAGCTGCTATGAACACTGTGGTGCATGTATCTTTTTGAATTTGTGGTTTTGGTTTTTTTCAGATATACACCCAGGAGTGGAATTGCTGGGTCATATGTGTCTCTTTCTTGACTAATTGCTGAGGCTCTAACCTCCAATAAAATGTGGAATAGAAGTGGTGAGAGTAAACATCCTTGTCTTGTGCATGATCTTAGGTGGAAGGCATTCAGTCTTTCACCATTAAATATGATGGTAGCTGTGGGTTTTTCATAGGTCCCTTGGTTAGTTAGAGGAATTTGCATTCTTTTCTTTGTTTGTTGAATGTTTTCTCAAGAAAGGCTGTTGGATTTTGTCAAACACTTTTTCTGTGTCTATTCAAATGATCATGTGGTTTTTGTCCTTTATTCTATTAAGTGGTATATTATATTGATTGATTTTTAAATTTTAAAACAACACTACATTCTGGGAAAAAAATCTCACTTGGTCATGGTGTATAATCCTTTTTATATATTTGTGGATCCAAACTGATAGTAATTTTGAAGAATTTTTGTGTCAATATTCTTGTGATGTCTTTGTTTGGTTTTAGTATCTGGGTAATAATTGTCCTTGTAGAATGAGTGGGAAAGGTTGCATTCTTTTTATTTATTTATTTTTTGAAGAGTTAGCGAAGGAAAAGTATTATTTTTTGCATGTTTGGTAGAATTCACCAGTGAAGCCATCTAGGCCTGGAATTTTCCTTGTGGGAAGTTTTTAAATCACTAGTTCAATCTTTTTACTTTTTAATAGGTCTATTCACATTTTCTATTTCTTCTTGAATCAGTTTTCGTAGTTTGTATCTTTCTAGGAATTTGTCCACTTCACCTAGTTTATCTAATTTATTGGGATACAGTTTTCACAGTATTCCCTCACAATGCTTTTTATTTCTGTAAGTTTGTTTCTGTATTTTAAAACTTGTGTCTTCTCTCTTTTCTCTTGCTCAGTCTAGCTAATGGTTTGTAAATTAGATCTATTTGTTTCACAGTGTTGTTCAAGTGTTCTATTTCCTTGTTGATCTTCTCCCTACTTGTTCTTACTATTATTGAATGTGATACTTCAAAAGAAGTCTCCAACTATTGTTGGATTATCTGTTTCTTCATTCTATTCTGTCAGTTTTGCTTCATGTACTTTAAGGTTTTTTTATTGTGATCTGTTATATATTTGCATATATAGGTAATTTTGTTGTGTCTTCTTGAGGGATTAACACTGTGTCAGCATTAAATCCTTCTTTGTCTTTAGTAACAAGTTTTGTCTTAAAGTCTATTTTGTCTGTTGTTGGTAGAAACACTCCAGCACTATTTTGATTACTGCTTGCATTGTATACATTTTTCCAAGTTTTCATCTTCAATCTGTTAGACTTTTTAGTCTAAAGTTTCTCTTGTAGACAGAATAGTTAGATTATGTTTTTAAATTTTTCTTCTAGACTCTGCCTTTTTTGCTTAGAGTGTTTAATTCATTTTTATTTAATGTAATTACTGAAAAGGTAAGGTTTATGTCTGCCATTTTGCTATTTGTTTTCTATATGTTTTATGTGGTTTTTGTTCCTGTACTCTTTCATTACTACCTTCTTTTATATTAATATGCATTTTCTAGTGTGCCATTTAAATTTCCTTGTTGTTCCTTTTACTGCATATTTTTTAGTTATTTTTGAGTGGTTAATAACCTGATTACTTAAAACAATCTCATTCAGACTAATATCAACCTAATTTCAATAGTATGCAAAAGGTTTGTTCCATTATAGACCCATTCTCTTTTTTTGCATTATTATCATATAAATTATATTTATACATTATAAGCTCATCAGTACAGTTTTAGAACTGTTGCTTCATGAAGTTGTCTTTTAAATTAGACAGGAAAAGGAGTGTTACAAACTCATGTGGATTCAAGTTACTCTCAAGTGTTTTTTAATTTTAACTGAAAGACTCCTTTCTTATTTCTTGTAGAGCAGCTCTGATAGTGATGTACTCTCTCAGTATTTATCCACGGTTCCCTTAACTGCTCCTTTGTTTTTCAAAAATACTTTTGCTGTATATAGAATTCTTGATTGACATTCTTTTACTTTCAGCACTTTGAATATATCACTTCAAGGCCTTGGTTTCTTATGGAGAGTCTGTCATTAATCTTATTGAGGATCACTTGTATTTGATGAATCATTTTTCTCTCTCTCCAAAATTCTCTCTTTATCTTTTAACAGCTTGACTATGATATGTATATGTATCAATTTATTTCTATTTATCTAATTTGATATTTTTGGATGTGTCCATAAGTGCTTTTCATTAAAATTTGTGAGTTTTTGGCCATTATTTCTTCAGATATTTCTTCTACCCTTTTCTCTCTGTTCCCTTCACCTGGGACTCCTATTGTGGACATGTTGGTATCCTTGATGGTGTCCCATAGATTTCTGCAACTCTGTTCATTTTTTTTTTCTATTCTCTTCTCTTTCTTTTTCTCAGACCGAATAATTTCAGTTGCCCTGTCTTTCAAGTTCATTGATTCTTTCTTCTGTCACCTTAAACTTGAAGTTGAATTTCTCTAACGAATTTTTTCATTTAATCTATGTATTTTTAGCTATAGAATTCAATTCGGTCCTTTGTTTTTATAATTTCTGTCTCTTTATTGAGATAGAAATTTGAGGCTTGGTGAAACATTGTTCTCATACTTTCCTTTCATTCTTTAAACATGCTTCTTTCAGTTTTTTGAGCATATCTGTGATTTAAAGTTTTTGTCTAGTAAGTCCAGCATTGAGGTTTCCTCAGAGACAGTTTCTATTGACTGCCTTAGTCATGTATGTGTCATACTTTCTTATTTCTTTGCATGACTTTGTAACTTTTTGTTGAAAATTGATCATTTAAAATAATGTGTAATGTGGTAAATCTAGAAATCCTATTCTCCCCTCCCATACCCCGAGTTTTTGTTTGTTTGGGGTTTTTTTTGCTGTTTGTTGTTGCTGTTGTTAATTTAGTGACTTCATGGAATAATTCTGTAAATTCTGCATTCCTTGTAGTAGGCAAGGAATGTCATATGCAAAGCGTTGCGTGTGTGTGTGTGTGTGTGTGTGTGTGTGTGTGTGTGTGTGTTTGTTGGAGAATGCCTTCTTTCAATGTCTGGCAGTTTACAACTCTTCCTTAGCCTTCACTTAAAGGTCCCAAGGTCTTTCCTGAGCACACGCACATGCTTACACATGTGCGCACATTTTAGATCCCCTAGATCAGAGTTTTTTAAGACCCCTGTGACATCTTCATCTTCCTGACCTTGATCTTCCTTTTAAGTTCTGGCCAGGTTCTTTTTGTCCCAACTTGTTCTACAGTGTTGGGCAGCTGCAATGTTAAATACTTGCTGCTGTTTGTTTTAGACAAATGCCCTGGGAATAAGATTTTCCCATGGAGCAGAGGTCCAAGTCAGGTCAAATAAAAATAATACCCTGAAAAATGGGGTTTTCCAGGACATTGTGAGACAAACCAAATAGTGATACTACTCTGAGGATGGGACTTTTTAAGGAGCTCCAAACCTGGTCTCTCTTCTCCAGTGGCTACAAGGTTACTGGCTTTGACAGCTACCGTGGTTGTAAGGCTGCTGGTTTTCAAGTTTACTGCCCAGCTGCATAGAGGGAGATGGGTTTAGATTACCTTACAAAGCCTAAAGCCCTCCTGTTCTTACACATTTTCAGCAGTTTTTCCTGAGTAAATCCTCTTCGCTTAATGCAGGACTCTGGTTAATTTCAAGAGTTCTTTTAAAGGTTGATTTTGACAGTTTTTGTCAGTGCGTTCATCGCTTCTTTGGAGAGGTACATTTGCAGAACTCCTCACTCTACCGCTCCAGAAAAAAATTTTTAATTCATTAAATTGCAAGAGAATAGACCCACAAAGAGTATGTATTTTACTTAATAAATGTTTGTTGAGCAGCTAGTATTTGCTGGGCACTGGGTTAAGTCCTAGAGATTTTAATGTGAGAAAGAAATAGCACTTTCTCTCAAATGTTCACCATTCACAAAGGAAATGGACATGTGGATGGAGATAAGTGAGCTGAGGAAGGAATCAAGGCTTCTCCTTCCAGACTAAAAGAGCAATAGTCTGACCAGGGAATGGAGTAAAGGGGCTGACATGTCCACTTCTATTTCCATTTTGTGCATGCCAAAGAATAAGAACTATAGGGACATTGTGAGTCTATTTACCTGTTGAACTTTGCCCACATCTTTGTATTTTTCACTTTATTTCTCTTTATTTCCACCTAAAGGATAATAAAATTCTTAAAATTTAAAAGTCTACAGTATGCTTTGATCAGAACAGCAGAAAAGGACTGGTAGATGCAGAAAAAGGAATTTATTCCATTGCTAGACTTAGAGGAGACAGAAACCTCAAGAACAAAGAGGAAGTGGCAGCAGCTGTAGAATACAGATAGAGAGAAAAGGTAATGGGTTTGATGCTCCATGTGTGGAAAACAGCACTTTGGGTTCAGCCATGAATGGGGAGTTTGCTCCAGGGGCTTAGCAGGCCAAAGTAGCTGTGGTTCCCTGATTCAGAGGTCCAAGTGTCATCTAATTTCATTTTGAATTGATTTCACTTTCACCAATTCAATATTGTACAAAGGTGCAGTTTCCTTTGTCACAATTTGACAGAAAGTATTTCTGCATCCTCATAAAAAAAACCAGGCTATCCTTTCCTCAGTACAAATTACATTAGGAGCATTACAGAATATCTCAAGGCCAGCTTAACCTAATAAACACCACCTAGTAATAACATAAATGCTGTGGGTTTACCTAAGGGTTCCTAGAGGAAACTTGATTTCTCTCCTCTAAGATGGTATACACTTTCCCTACCTATGGCTGTGTTCATACCTGGAGGCTGTACTTGTGGTCTGGTATAAGCTGAACTGATCCTGTCACTGACCTGTGGAGATCCCAAAACAAGCTATGAGATGGAGACAGAATTTTGCAGAAGAATGACAAAGAAATGCAAATGCTATGGGTGGAAAAAGTTGGGGGATAAGCACAGAATCACAAAGTCAATGCTGGAGTCCATCCTGGGAGTAGTATCTTAGTCCATTTGGACTGCTATAACAAAATACCAGCGATGGGGTGGCTTATAAACAACAGAAATTTCTGGAGTTCTGGAGACTGGAAGTCTAAGATCAGGGTGCCAAAAGAGTCAGGTTCTGGTGCTGCAGATGCCAACTTCTTGCTATGTCCTCACATGGTGGAAAGGAAGGGAATTCTCTTGGGCCTCTTTTATTGGGGCATTAATGTCATAATTAATGCAGAGCCCTCATGACCTAATCACCTCCCCACTTCTTAATACCATCACATTGGGCTTTAGGGTTTAATATATAAATTCGGTGGTGGGAGGACACATTTAGACCATAGCAGGTGGAGACAGAAATAAAGCTTTCCTGGAAAATAGTCCTGCCCTCCATTCTCCAACTGGAAAACACACTATATTGCAAATGTCTTCATAGACCTCTCAGGGACTCTAACATAGACAGATGTTGCCACACCAAATTTATGGATTCTCATTTCTCTACAGTAAAATCCCATTTGTTATTGTAAACTAAGGAACAGAAGCTAAATTATAAAATGTTTAGTTTATGTAATATTTAAGATGTATGGTTTTATGCATTTCTAATACCCTCCAGGGCTATCAAGATTTGCTTCTTCCCTCAATTTTTTCTTTAAGCAAAATTCACTGCAGAATAAGCCAGGTGATGTGGTGGTGACAAACAATGCCCCAGATCTGCACAGTTCACACACAAACGTTCCTGCTCATTTACATCACTCATATCACATGTCCTCCCAGCCCTGCGGGGGCTCTGCTCTAAGCTGTCATCATCCCCACTCTGGGACGTGGGCTGATGGAACAGCTGCCATCTGAAACATTGTCAGTGATCATGACAGGGAAGAGTACGAAGCGAGCTCCTCCTGGCTCTCAAAGCTTCCGCCTGTAAGTGACATTCATCATTCCTGCTTGCTTCTCATTAAGCAGGTGAGTCACAAGAATAAGCTGAATCTCAAAGAGGCCCTGGGTGTTGGGGAACAATACACAGCCAACTTACCACACACACCATCACACAGTCTGTCCTGTGCCACACACACTGAGGCTACAGCTGCACAACTACAGCCAGACGTGGATTTCCCCACAAGTTTACAGCCCAGGGAAAATGCAAATAAGAGACCCCACTCTGCAGAGACTCACCCAGGTACCTGGTGTGTGGGCAGAACCAGAAGAGGGCTGCTACCATGGCAAGTGGCCCAGCTCAGGAAGCTCCTTTGTCCCCATATACCTGAGACCACCCCCTCCTCCAAGACACTTGGTAGTCCAACTTGGGGAATCCTGTTCCACTCCCTCAGACAGCATTAAGACGGAGAGGGAGCCCCAGCACCAGCAGATAAATCAGGAGACCAAAGATTAAAATATAACTGATTTGGAACCACAGCCTGGAAAAATAAGCCAGAACTTGAGTGCTAAACCTAAACAGGGTGACTGCCTGCTAAAATTAAAGGTTTAAATAGGACCCCTAGTCTCCTAACACTATAGACAAAATGTCCAGGGTACAATAAGAAAAATCACCTGTCATGCCAAGAACTAGGAAAATCACAACTTGAGTGAGAAATGACAATGAACTAACATTAACACTAAGATGAATAAGATGCTGGAATTTTCCGATAAGGATTTTAAGATAGCTGTTATAAAAATGCTTCAACAGTCAATAACAAAAACAATTACAAAAGCTCAGCAGGTAAACAGAATTACAAAAAGAGAACCAAATGAAAATCAGAGAACTGAAAAATATAATAGCAGAAAATTTTGAAAAACTCACTGGATGGGCTCAATTGTAGCATGGTGATGGCAGAGGATAGAATCACTGAACCTGAGGAAATAATTTGCCCAATTTCAACAACCAATCTAAACAACAGAGGAAAATAGACTTCAAAAAATGAACTGAGTCTCAGAGACCTAAGGGGCTATTAAAACAAACAAACAAACAAATGAACATTTCTGTCATTGGAGTACCAGAAAAAGAGGAGAAAGAGAGTGGAGCTGAAAGAGCATATGAAGAAGTAATAACTCAAAATTTCCCAAATTTGGTGACATGCACAAACCTAGATTCAAGAAGGTGAGTGGATCCCAAACAGGATCCATGAAAGAAACCCATGCAGAAGACAAAGAAAAAAAAATCTTGAAAGAAGCTAAAGAGAAATGATGTGTTATTACCTGGAGGGGAAAATGATACAAATGACAGTAGAGTTCTCCTGAAACAGTGGAGCCAGAAGAAAGGGCACAACACTTTTCAAAGGAAAACAATTCAACCACAAATTATGTCTGGCAGCACTATCCTTCAGGAATGAAAGGAAAATAAAGACATCCTCAGGTGAAAGAAAACTAAAAGAATTTGTTGATAAGCAAAACTACCCTTTAAGACTGACTGAAGTAATTCATCAAGCAGAAAGGAATGGATGAAAGAAAGAATCTTGGAGTATCAGGAAAGAAGGAACAACAGAAATAACAGAAATGTGTATACACAGTGAACTATTCTTCTCCTCATGTGTTTTATAAATCATCAATCATGTTTGATAACTGAAACAAAAATGTTAACACCACCTGATATTCAAGCCAATGAAATTTAAAACAGGAGAAAGTAAAGAGATCTAGATGGACGTGAAACTCCACAGTTAACACAAAGTAAAATGTTGTTACTAGTAGACTCTGATAAGTCACATATTTCTATTATAATACCCAGAATGACCACTAAAAAAAAAACTATACAAAGAAATATACTCAAAAATATTATAAATAAATCAAGGTGGAATAAAAAAATTTGTTCAAGTAACCCCAGGAAGGCAAGAAAAGAGAAATAAAGGAACAAGAACCAGAGAAACAAACATAAAACTAATAATAAAATGGCTGACTCAAGCATCAACATATATTTACCTTCAGTATAAATGGTTTAAATAACAGTGATAGACAGAAATTGGCAGAACAGATAAAAATCACATAACCCCTTTATATGTTGTCTGGAAGAGACTCACTTCAAATATAACATAGGTAGCTTGAATGAGTGAATGATTAAAGAAACTGGTTTATCCATACCCTGGATAACTATTCAACAATTAAAAGGAACAAATTATGTATGTTCACAATGACTTGCATGGATCTCAAGAGAATTACGCATGCTGAAAAAAAAAACAATCTCACATGTTACATACTGTATGATTCCATTTACAGAATAGTTTTTTAAAAATATTTATTTATTTATATATTTAGGCTGTGCTAGGTCTTAGTTGCAGCACGTGGGATCTTAGTTTGCAGCATGCGGTATCTTTAGTTGCGGCATGCAGACTTCTTAGTTGCGGCATGCATGCGGGATCCAGTTCCCCGACCAGGGATCGAACCCGGGCCCCCTGCATTGGGAGCTCGGAGTCTTACCCACTGGACCACCAGGGAAGTCCCTACATAATAGTTTTGAAATGACATAATTTTAGAAATGGAGAGCAGGGGTTGCCAAGGGTTAGGGGGCGGCAAAAGAGTGGAGAAAGAGGTGGTGGTTATAAAAGGACAACATAGGGGATTTTAGTGATGATAAGGCATTCTGTATCTTGACTGTGGTGGTGGACACACAAATCTATACATGTACATGTACAGTAGTCAAACTGTATAGAACTAAACACACACACATAAATGAGTACAAGTATAACCAGGGACTCTGAACTAGATGGTGGATTTTATCAATGTCAGTATCCTGGCTGTGATATACTATAACTTTGCAAAATATTATCATTGGGGAAAACTGGGAAAATGTATATGGGGGGGTCTCTCTGTATTATTTCTTATAATAATTTGCATGTGAATCTATAATTATATCAAATTTTCAATTAAAAGTAATTTGTATGTTCAGTTGTTTTAAAACACATGTGTGCATGTGCTCTCGCACTCCCCATCTTCCCCCTCCCTCCCCCACAGTAAAGCCTGCAATCTTCCCTTCTTATTGAAACAGTATTTTCCCCTTGGGAGTTCACACCTATCTAATTGTCCCTGCCCTCTCCACTCAGGCATCTATAGGAGTCTGAACAAAGAGAAGCTCTCTAGGAAGCAGGCCTGGCCCAAAGGTTTGGTCCCTTTTCTGTCCTCAGTTCTAGGTACAGTGCTGATCTGGCCCTTTGGTTCTGAGTCAGCATGAGTTGGCTCCTTAAGAGCTGCGGTATTACCACCACAGCACTGACTAAGCCCAAATTTGGCAAGCCAAAAAAGAGGGAAAGAACAGAGAGAGGAAAGCCAAGACAGCAGGGAGGCAGGGTTGAGAATAAGGATTTAAAGCCCAAGCTGCACCAGGCAACAGAGCTGCTTTTACAGGTCTTTCAGGGCTGCTGGCTCCTTTCCTGGCGACAGGAAACAACAGAAGGACCGACACTGTTTGTTCAGCCACATCTTTATGATTAATTACAACCTTCTGTATTTTCAGGACAAGCAGAAGGCACAGGTTTCCCCTCAGGCCACTTAAATTCTCCATAAGCCTAACAGGTTAGATCAGTGACTTGGTGCATATGTAACTATGGTGCAAGACTGTATCCCCAGTAGGATAGGATTGTTATTAATTGCCTTTATGCATTTGGTAGTTTATTAACATTGACAGTCATTATGGATATGGTTTATTCAATCCCTGCCCCTTAATTAGGGCAGTAACCTCTCCTGCAGTACAGACATTGGTATAAGGCAAGGGAGACGCAGGCATTCCAGGGAAACCACCACCAGGAATATGGGCTTCTCTAGGCTGATTCTGGCTACAACCTGCTTGCCACCAACACCTGTGAGGAGGAAGGGACAAGCAGATAAGGGGGAAGGGGAAGCATCACTGGCCCTTGAAATAACATATCTCCTTCCAAGGATATAGAGGTCTTAGTCTCCTAGTCTCCTGTCCTTAAAACCTTTCTTGTTCCCCCCTGGTTTTTCTTGCCCTTTCTGCCATCACTTATCTCCCCAGCCTAGGTCATTTTAAATCACTAGACTCTTTGGATCCTACAATTTCTGCTCTTCCAGCCTACCATCCTTTTCTTGTCCAAGAATTTCTGGAGGAAGTCACAGAGCTCTGCTGTTTTGATTCTCAGAATGTGTACCGACTATAATTTGGCCCTCAGAGGAACTGCACAGCTTTGTTCATCTTTTCTTGACTTTCTTGTGCATTGTCTAAAGTGACTGCTCCAAGCACGTGTCACTACCTTCAATACCCCCAGTGACACCTCTGCCCTTTCCATTTCTATCAAATTACCTGTCCTCCCAGTTTTGTAAAGTGATCGAGGACACCCAAGGAAGGCCTTCCCTCTTTTCTCTTCTCTCTATCTCATCTCATGTCTTCTTATCTCTACCAATCTTTCTCCTTGCTTTCCACAGCAGTCCAGCCTCCATGTGGAGAATCACCCATCATCTCCCAGCATCATCAGTCTCACTTACTCCCACATCCTCCCTTCCATCTACCACCAACATCGCCCAGACCAGAGCCCTTGCAGCCTCCACCCTTCGAGCCTTGACTCCTTAACCCTTGGCAGAGACTTTTCCCCTCCTCCCTCTGATGAACAACTGTCTCCAGCATCTCTCATCACAACATCAAAGCCATTCTCTGGCCTTGCTGCCTTACCTGCTACTGATGTGTCCTTGTGCCCGAGCCTTCATGGAACTCGCCCTGGCCCTCACAACTTATCTAATGACCTTGGCTTCTTCTCTACTGTTTTATTTCTTCCTGCAGCCCCCAACTCATAAGCTCTATTCAAGTTCTGTTCTCAGGAATTTCTCCCTTTTCTGTGTGAATTTCCTTAGGGAACTAGCACCAACTAACAGAACTTCAGTGACGGCTTTGAGCCTGGCTCCGGAGTCCATCTCAGGCTCTGGCCTCTGTCTCTGATCCAGTCCCTTGTTCCCAGTTGTTTATTGGGCATCACCCTCTGGATTGCTCTTTGGAAATGCAAGTCCTTGGTGTCCAAGTCTGAACTCACTACCTTTCCCCAAAACTCTTTCTTACTCTGTGAATCCTATTTCTGTTCCCATCACCAAATCTGGGAGTTTCGGCACACCTTCCCCTGTGTGTCCCTGAGGTAGCACTGGGTCTTTGTCACTCCAGTCCAGGCATCTAGCACAGGGCCTAATACAGAGCAGTGATGTTAAGTACATTTATGAATGCTCTTTTGTCCTCATTTGATCAGCTATTAAGTCTTAGTAATGGGAATATTTCACTTCCAATAATTCAGATAAAATATATGAAGGACCTGGATTAAGTTGCCAGTGATACTGGAAATTGCAAGAAATATCAAAGACTTACAAGGAATTGACTTGTGTAAGTTTTGAGCTCCTCTATCTGTTCAGCACAATAGAATGATATCTATAAGCATATAGTAAGTAAGCCATGTTATAATGAGTTTTAATATTTGTTTTATTTCTCATCCAGCCACTCTACTAAACTAGTTCTAGGCAAGTGATTCTTATGGGTTTTCCAGCCTTGTTATTTAGCAATAGTGGTCATTTACTTTCTTCTTTTGAACAATTATATGTCTTATTTCTGTTTCATTTGTATTACATTTCAAAACATTCCTGAATAATAAAGGAAACAACAAAGTGCCCAGTCTCACCCAGAGTGTCTCATCTGCTAAGAAAGCATCTTGAAGGGCAGTTCTAATGATCTATTAAAGTTTTTGTTGTAGGATGTGTGTGTGCATGCACTTTAGGGATCTAGGCAGGCTCAGCTTTTAAAAAAAAATAGCTTTTTAAGGGTTCCCTTAAAAATAGCAGTTAAATTCCATCAACATTTAACATTGTTAGGAACACTGATAATGTACATTGCATATGTTATTACCTGGTTGGATATTTTTATTGCTAGCAGATTTACATCCCCAAAGAATGAAAGGTAAATGCAGCAAAAATGAGAACCTTGTAGGCACTGCACTTGGGAGCCAGGGTGGCACATGCAGGGATGCTGAGAGTCAAAGCCCTCGAACCCAGCAACTCTTCACTTCTAAGGGGACCATGGGAATCACAGCTCCACATGGGAGGATGGCACCTGGTGGGTGCTGCAGTGCTCCCTTGGTTTCATTCATTCATTCGTTCTGCAAAAACAAGCAAACCAAAATTTCAAAAGATTTATTGAGGTTATCCTGTAATCACAGTGTAACGTCAGCAGTACCATCTTTCTGTACAGAGGAAGAAACCAGAATTTGGGATTTTTTTTTTTTTAAGAGTGAAATCATTAAAAACAAAACTCCCAAAGGCTTTTCCAGCTGGGCGGGGGTTGGGGGTTGAGAAGGTGGGGTGTTGCTGAGTCATGGATTTTCTGCTAGCTCACTTATGCATCCAGGCACAGAACCTGGAAATGATGGGGTCCTTGGTGGCCTCTGACAAAACAGCTTAATTCGCTTGCTCTTTCTACAAGTAAGGCAACTACTGTGTTCTAAGAACCGGGCAAAGTACAGTGATAACCAACACTAATGTAGCCCCTACCCTTTTGAAGTTCATAGTCTAGAAACAGACAGTATAGATGAACAAGTAAAATATATATAAACTAGGAAGTGCACTCTCAAGGAAAAGAACAGGAGCTGAGCTGAAAAAAAGGAGAATAAAAGGGAACCTTACTTTAAATCAGATGGGCAGGCAAGGCCTCACTCTGCTATCCAAGTGACAAGCTGGGAGGAAGAAGCAGGGAGAGGGCATCATAGTCCTGACAGTAGCAGTGCAAAGGCCCTGAGGCAGGAAAGAGCTCTGCACATCAAGAAACTATAAGAAAGCCCAGGACTGTAGGGCAGCAAATGATGGGAAATGGGACAGAGCTGCATGAGGGGAGGGGGCAGGCTGAGTCATGCAGGGCTCTGGGGGCTTCATTAGGGGGGTTGGGTTTGGGTTGGTTGGCAGATTTTGTTTGTTTTAAGTGTATCAAGAATATATGTGAAGTGGTGGGGACAGACACTGGATTGCAGAGAACTGAAGAGTGAATGAGAACTGAAGAGACAAACAACATGGGTTTATTTTTCAATAGATTTTGGCTATAAAAGAATACAGAGCAAAAAGTTTGAGCAAGGATTCTCTTTTTAGTGGGGAAAATTTGAGCATACTTACAGTCCAAGGAATGAGTCAGTAAAAACAAAAAGAATGCAGAATGGATGTTCCCCCTCCGGGGAGCAGGAAGTGTTTCTCAAAGAAGGCCACCAAACTCTGTGTGAGGATCCCCTGAGGGGCTAGTTAAAAATAAAAATCCCTGGGCAACTCCCAATATCTAATGAATTTGATGAGAGTGAAAAAGAAACAAAAGTCATAAATGACTCTAAGATCCCCAGTTTGAGTCGCAGGATAGATGATGGAGTCAGTAACCAACACTGGGAATAAGGGACAAGAATAGGTTTGAATGGGAAGTGTCATGAATCGGGGTTTGGATGTGTTGAGCAGGCTTTGAAGCACGAATGCAAGTTGTAAATATGTATCAGGAGCTTAAGAGAGGGATGTGGGCTGGAGCTACAGATTTAGTGTAATTGAAGACAGAAGAGCATATGTTTTAAAAGCTTTGAAACAACGGGATGAAAATACCATATGACTATTCACTTAGAAATACTTCTCAGAACAATTTTTTTTTTTTTTAGATTCCGTATATATGTGTTAGCATATGGTATTTGTTTTTCTCTTTCTGACTTACTTCACTCTGTATGACAGTCTCTCGGTCCATCCACCTCACTACAAATAACTCAGTTTTGTTTCTTTTTATGGCTGAGTAGTATTCCATTGTATATATGTGCCACATCTTCTTTATCCATTCATCTGTCAATGGACTTAGGTTGCTTCCATGTCATGGCTATTGTAAACAGAGTTTCAGTGAACATTGTGGCACATGACTCTTTTTGAATTCTGGTTTTCTCAGGGTATATGCCCAGTAGTGGGATTGCTGGGTCATATGGTAGTTCTATTTTTAGTTTTTTAAGGAATCTCCATACTGTTCTCCATAGTGGCTGTATCAATTTACATTCCCACCAACAGTGCAAGAGTGTTCCCTTTTCTCCACACCCTCTCCAGCATTTATTTGTAGAGTTTTTGATGATGGCCATTCTGACTGGTGTGAGGTGATACCTCATTGTAGTTTTGATTTGCAATTCTCTAATGATTAGTGATGTTGAGCATCCTTTCATATGTTTGTTGGCAATCTGTATATCTTCTTTGGAGAAATGTCTATTTAGGTCTTCTGCCCATATTTGGATTGGGTTGTTTGTTTTTTTGATATTGAGCTGCATGAGCTGTTTATGTATTTTGGAGATTAATCCTTTGTCAGTTGCTTCATTTGCAAATATTTTCTCCCATTCTAAGGGTTGTCTTTTCATCTTGTTTATGGTTTCCTTTGCTGTGCAAAAGGTTTTAAGTTACATTAGGTCCCATTTGTTTATTTTTGTTTTTATTTCCCTTACTCTATGAGGTGGTTTGAAAGGGATCTTGCTGTGATTTATGTCATAAAATGTTCTGCCTATGTTTTCCTCTAAGAGTTTTATAGTGTCTGGCCTTACATTTAGGTCTCTAATCCATTTTGAGTTTATTTTTGTGTATGGTGTGAGGGAGTGTTCTAATTTCATTCTTTTACATGTAGCTGTCCAGTTTTCCCAGCACCACTTATTGAAGCGGCTGTCTTTTCTCCATTGTATATTGTTGCCTCATTTATCAAAGATAAGGTGACCATATGTGTGTGGGTTTATCTCTGGGCTTTCTATCCTATTCCATTGATCTATATTTCTGTTTTTGTGCCAGTATCATACTGTCTTGATTACTGTAGCGTTGTGTATAGTCTGAAGTCAGGGAGACTGATTCCTCCAGCTCCATTTTTCTTTCTCAAGATTGCCTTGGCTATTCAGGGTCTTCTGTGTTTCCATAAAAATTGTGAAATTTTTTGTTCTAGTTCTGTGAAAAATGCCATTGGTGGTTTGATAGGGATTGCATTGAATCTGTAGATTGCTTTGGGTAGTATAATCATTTTCACAATGTTGATTCTTCCAATCCAAGAACATGGTATATCTCTCCATCTGTTTGTGGGCAGGACAGCAATAAAGACGCAGATGTAGTGAATTGACTTGAGGACACGGGGAGGGGGAATGGACGAAGTGAGAGAGTGGCATAGACATATATACACTACCAAATGTAAAATAGATGGCTAGTGGGAAGCAGCTGCATAGCACAGGGAGATCAGCTCGGTGCTTTGTGTCCACCTAGAGGGGTGGGATAGGGAGGGTTGGAGGGAGATGCAAGAGGGAAGAGATATGGGGATATATGTTTATGTATAGCTGATTCACTTTGTTATACATCAGAAACTAACACACCATTTTAAAGTAATTATACTCCAATAAAGATGTTTAAAAAAAAAGAAAAAGAAATACTTTTCACCCTGTTATCTAGCTTGCTATCATAAAATCATGTGAGCTCTTCCATGGTTCTGTCCAGCTCCTCCATGCTATCAGCACAGCACCAGGACTCTACGGCCAGTTCAGAGTTTGGAGCTGGATTTCTGTACCTTTAGGAGCAGAGAAACGTGCAACTGCAGCTGTGGGAGGAGAGGTGGGAGCTGGAGAGAACCAGGTAAGTTCCACTGGAATGGAGGAAAACTAGAACTTGGCTAGTGCACAGAGGGCTTCTCTCCCCACCTGTCTGGGCATTCCTCTCAATGCATATATCAGACTTTTTTGGCTGCAGACTGATTTCATATTTAACCAACTAGCGAAGAGCCTCTTTATACAGACTTAGGATTGGTTATAGTTTTCTCAGGACTTAGATAGGCCTGAGTGAAAATTACAGCTCTCAGTTCCTAGAGCTGAAAGCAGCTGTGGAAAGAAAGAATTCATAATCTTTCCATCAAGAATTTTTTTTCAACATTTTCTGCCAAGTTTACACACACTGTTTTTGGTTTTCTATTAAAAGACAAAATATGGAAAAATTATATCCAATTCTCATACTGACAGGCTATACTATATTTTATAATTTCTGTTTCTCAGAATGTTTTTAGAAGGAAGAATCAAGGCAATACTTTTAGTTATAGCCCTTTTCTATAATTTTATTTTATTTTGTCTTTAAACCACTTTATTGAAGTATAATTGACATATAAAAAGCTATACATATTTACTGTATACAACTGGATGACCTTGGGGATAAGGATACACCTGTGAAACTATCACCACAATCAAGGCCATAAACATATCCATCACTTCCCAATGTTTCTTCCCATGCCTTTAGTATTATTATAAGCTTTTGTGGTAACAACACTTAACATAAGATCTACTCTCCTAGCAGAGTTTAAGTGTACAACATGCTATTGTTAGCTATAGGCACCATGCTATATAGTGGATCTCCAGAACTTATTTATTTTGCATACCTGAACACTTGTAGTCCTTTTTTTTTTTTTGGCTGTATTGGGTCTTCGTTGCTGCACGCGGGCTTTCTCTAGTTGCAGCGAGTGGGGACTACTCTTTTTTGTGGTTCTCTTGTTGCAGAGCATGGGCTCTAGACACACGGGCTTCAGTAGTTGTGGCGCACGGGCTTAGTTGCTCTGCGGCATGTGGGATCTTCCCTGACCAGGGCTTGAACCCGTGTCCCCTGCACTGACAGGTGGATTTTTAACCACTGCGCCACCAGGGAAGTCCCTGTAGTCCTTTTTCTTGATGAACTTATGACAGCACTCCTTCTCTTTCTAGTTTTATTCCATCACTAAAAAATTAGCATTTAAAAATAACCCAGAGATTAATGGTGAAAAGCATTTCCTCTAAGATCAGGAACAAGACAAGGATGTCCACTCACGCCACTATTATTCATCATAGTTTTGGAAGTCCTAGCCACAGCAATCAGAAAAGAAAAAGAAATAAAAAGAATACAAATTGGAAAAGAAGAAGTAAAACTGTCACTGTTTGCAGATGACATGATACTATACATAGAGAATCCTAAAGATGCCACCTGAAAACTACTGGAGCTAATCAATGAATTTGGTAAAGTTGCAGGATACAAAATTAATGCACAGAAGTCTCTTGCATTCCTATACACTAATGATGAAAAATCTGAAAGAGAAATTAAGGAAACACTCCCAGTTACCATTGGAACAAAAAGAACAAAATACCTAGGAATAAACCTACCTAGGGAGACAAAAGACCTGTATGCAGAAAACTATAAGACACTGATGAAAGAAATTAAAGATGATACAAACAGATGGAGAGATATACCATGTTCTTGGATTTGAAGAATCAATATTGTGAAACTGACTATACTACCCAAAGCAATCTACAGATTCAGTGCAATCCCTATCAAATTACCAATGGCATTTTTTACAGAACTAGAACAAAAACTCTTAAAATGTGTATGGAGACAAAAAAGACCCTGAATAGCCAAAGCAGTCTTGAGGGAAAAAAACGGAGCTGGAGGAATCAGGCTCCCTGACTTCAGACTATACTACAAAGCTACAGTAATCAAGACAATATGGTACTGGCACAAAAACAGAAATATAGATCAATGGAATGGAATAGAAAGCCCAGAGATAAACCCACGCACATATGGTCAACTAATCTATGACAAAGGAGGCAAAGATATACAATGGAGAAAAGACAGCCGCTTCAATAAGTGGTGCTGGGAAAACTTGACAGCTACATGTAAAAGAATGAAATTAGAACACTCCCTCACACCATACACAAAAATAAACTCAAAATGGATTCAAGACCTAAATGTAAGACCGGTCACTATAAAACTCTTAGAGGAAAACATAGGAAGAACTCTCTTTGACATCAATCACAGCAAGATCCTTTTTGAACCACCTCCTAGAGTAAGAGAAATAAAAACAAAAATAAACAAATGGGACCTAACGAAACTTAAAAGCTTTTGCACAACAAAGGAAACCATAAACAAGATGAAAAGACAACCCTCAGAATGGGAGAAAATATTTGCAAACAAATCAGTGGACCAAGCATTAATCTCCAAAATACATAAACAGCTCATGCAGCTCAATATTAAAAAAAAACACACACAGTCAAAAAATTTTAAAAATAAAAAAATAAAAATAAAAATAACCAGAGTATGAATAAATTCTTCAAAATAAAAAATAGGTTGTTTTCCTGTTGTCTCATATTTGGTGTATAAAATATCTACATTTCAGACTTATCATCAAGCCATTGTTGCCCAGCTTAGCCATGGTAAGTCACTGTCTGAGGAATTACTCCCTGGTGAAGAACTCATGGGCTGGCTCACTTTATAAACACATCCATCATGCTGCAAGCACTGAAAAGCCCAGATGCGTGCATTTTACCACAGCACCTTGACTACTGCTTGCAGTGTAATTGCAAGCATTCTTTGGATCCAACACATTTGGATTTGAATGTTTTTACTGTTACAATTGTGCTCCTGATAACTAAAAGCCTTATTAAATGGAGAGATTAATAGTACCCACTGGGGTATTGGGAGTCTGCTTTAAAAGCCACAGATAACACATAAGTACGTTAAAGAAAATGTAAGTTTTTTTCTGATACAAGTGTTGTTCGTTAGCAGCATCATTTACAAATATTTTCCATCAGTACAATTTTGTCATCAAAGAGGTGCTTTGAACTGTTTCCTAAGGTTTCACTTCACAGAGAGAAATAACTTTAATTCATGTGTTTTGCTGATAAAGTACTATTCAGTATGAAAAAAATACCTTTTAACTGAGAAGATTTCCACTTAGAATCATTTATCACTGGAAATTTGGGGTAAAAACACATTTCTTTTTCTGGTTAAATAAGACAGAAAATGTCTTATGAATCCAGAGCTGCCTGTCCAATATGTTAGCCACTAGCTACATGTGGCTATTTAAATTTAAGCTACTTAAAATAAAATTAAAACTTCAGTTCTTCAGTCTCACTCGCCACATTTCAACTGCTCAGTAGCCACAAGTGGCTCATGCTACTACATTGGACACTACAGTAACAGACCATATCCACCATCTCAGCTCACTGGGCTGCTCCAGACACTACATTTGACATTGTGTCTCTGCCCAGGTGGGTTACCTGGGAGGTGTGAGTTGCATCACATTGTGGACACTGCTGCTTTACCAGGCAGTCCTCAACGATAGCTGCACAGTAGAGTCACCTGGGGAGCTTTTGAAAAAGATTGATGCCCAGGACTCACCCCTAGAGATTCTGATTAATCAGTCTGGAATGTGACCCAGGCATCAGCATTTTTAAAGCTCCCAGATAATTCTAGTATGTGGCTCTAGCCCTACACAAAATGTGTATGTGGTAAAATCAAGTTAAGTGGAATATCAAGAGCAGTTGTAATGAGGACACAACACCAAAAGCTATAACATTAATAATAGAACTACCAGACAGAAAATTATTAAGAATATAGAAGAACTGAACAACAGCATCAGCCAATGGGACCTAATAGATATCTATAGAACATAATGATCAATAACAACATAACAGTCAATATGGATAAGATACAGATGGTCCCTGACTTACAATGTTTTGACTTACAATTTTTTGACTTTACCATGGTGCAGAAGCTATACACATTTGGTAGAAACTGTACTTTGCATTTTGAATATTGACCTTTTCCTGGGCTAGTGATGTGCAGTACAATACTCTCCCACGATGCTGGGCAGTGGCAGTGAGCCACACCTCCCAGTCAGCCATGCACTCATGAGGGTAAACAACCTATACTTAATAATAATTCTGGTTTTCATTTTCGGTACAGTACTCAGTAAATTACATGAGATATTCAGCACTTTACAATAGGATTTGTGTTGGATGATTTTGCCCAAATGTAAGCTAATGTAAGTGTTCTGAGCACATTTAAGGTGGGCTAGACCAAGGTATAATGTTCAGCAGATTAGATGTATTAAATGCATTTTCAACTTACGATATTTTCAACTTATGATGGGTTTATCATGGTGGAACATCCACCAAGGTAGACTATAGTTGCTCCTTGCTATAAATGGGGGATTGGTTCCAGATGCCCCACCCCCACACAACAGATACCAGTATCCAAGGATGCTCAAGTCCCTTATATAAAATTGTGAAGCATTTGCATATAACCTACAGCAGCCTCCTATATAATTTAAATCATCTCTATATTACTTATAATACCCAATAAAATGTAAATGCTATGTAAATAGTTGTCAGCCCACATGGCAAATTCAAGTTTTACTTTTTGGAACTTTCTGGAATTGTTTCCTTTTTCTCACATATTTTTGATCCATGGTTGGTTGAATTTGCAGATGCAGAGCCTGTGAATATGGAGGGGTGAATGTATCGATATATCCTGGATCATGAAACAAACCTCAACAAATTTAAAAGAATCAAAATCATGTAGAGTATATTCTCTGACCATAAAGAAATCAAACTAGAAGTCAATAAACAGAAAGATATGAGAAAAATCTCCCCAAACTTGGAAATTAAACAACACACTTCTAAATAATCCATGGATGGAAATGGAAGACACAGAGGAAATTTTAAAAATACATAGGGCTGAATTAAAATAAAAATACATCATCACAATTTGTTGGATGCAGCTAAGGTGTTGCTGAGGGAAATTTATGGCTCTAAGTGAACTAAGAAAAAAAATTCTCAAATCAATAATAATAAGCTTCCACCTCAAGAAATTAGAAAATGAAAAACAAAATAAACCTAAAGCAAGCAGGAAAAAAGAAATAGAGCAGAAATCAATGGAATTGAAAACAGAAAAGCAATAGAGAAAATCAATACAACAAAAAGTTTGTTTTTGAACACTTCAATGATGACATACTTCTGGCAAAACTGACAGAAATAAAGAGAGAAAAGATACAAATTACCCACCTCAGGAATGAGGCAGGAAACATCATCATCTTATCCTGATTGTGATACTGTGTCTATTCATACAAGATCTTACCACTGGGTGAAACTGGGTGAGAGGACCTCTCTGTACTATTTTTTGCAGTTTCCTGTGATTCTACAGTTATTTCAAAATTTTTTAAAATTCAGCTTAAAATAAAAATTTCATGACATTCCAAAATACTTTATAATAAAATTAAGATTAATTGAAGATTTATTGAATCAATTGAAGATTAATAAACTTTAGAAAAAGGTGAATGAATTTTCTTCTTTTTCTTCATTTTTTGCAATTTGTCCAGCTGATTAAAGACAGAGTGATGTGCCTCCTTCCCCAGGAGCTGCCTTCCAGTGCAATTCCTGTCCACCAACAACAGGAGACTGAACCCTGAAACACAGGGCCCAGAGGAACCCCAATTCTCCATGCTTGATGCATAACTCTGTCCCAGTGGAAGGGGGTTCGCAGGACAGAGGTGTTCCATCCCCCCATATGAACCCCTCAAACAGCATAGCTATCAGGAAATCGTGTAGTAGCTATTTTTGTCATAGACCTTACAATTTAGCAGCTGGAAAGGCCTGTCCTCATCCTCAGAAAGTCCAAGACCAAGTCCCGTCTCCTTGGCCAAACCCATCCCCCCAGTCAGGTGGACACTAGACCTTGAAGAGGTGGTTTCCTGCTGTGGCAGTTGTTGGCTAAGCCCTGGACAAGATGCTGCAATAACATGATGATCAGTTAGCCCTGGTCTGTGTCCTGGAGGACGAACAATCACATCAAAAAGACAGAAAGAGAATTAATTACACTCTGTGTTTAGTTCCAGAGGGGAATGACAGTGTGTCTCAGAAAACAATGGGAAAGGGCTTCTTAAGTCCCTACCAGAAAGTGGAGTGTTCCTTGCTATGAGGTGTTTCAAGGGGAAAAAACAAAAACAGAAACTCTGAGCATTTCTGGCTAAATAAGATTTAAGAACATTTCTTAACCTGAGGACTTCTCAGGGCCCACTGTGAATGTCTGAGGAGGCTTCTAATGCTGCGGTCAGTGTTATTCGACAGGATCTACCCCTGGGGCGATCCAGGGGCCACTGGTGTGGAGAACACAATCGGGAGCACGCTGGAGACCACCCCAGGGTCTCCACGGGAGCTCCGCACACCTGGGCTCCGGGTCACCACATCTGTGGGAGGAGCCTAGTGTTGTCAGGCCAACGTGACGTCTACCTGCATTGATTGAACAGTAAATCTCTCTTTTTTTTTTATCAGCAGCTATATTTCGTCTGCATATCACGCCAATAAACCCTGAAACGGGATACAAAGATTGTTTTAAATGCAGTCCTTTCCTGAGTCTAGAAATAGTGTAATGGCTACTGAATCCATTTAGTTGTTAAAACATTGGTTGAACATGTTCTTTCTGAAATTTTATTAATTCTGTCCTGGGGAAGGGGGATCTGAAAATAGTACTCTCTCAGTAAATAAACTCTTTCTCAGGAGAGCAGTCTTTTTGTTGATTTGGTCATTGACTTTAGCACCTGTCCTGAGGAAGCCACCTATGGCCACATCAGGACAGGTCTTCAGATGTCTCACCAAAACCATGGGCATCACGTTGACCTCTGGCCTGGTCTGCGTTCAAACACAGTCAGGCTTCCCCAGTCACATTAGGAAGTTCTTATTCACGTGACAAATGTTTCAATCAATTTTTGCTTCACTTTAATGCACCTGCCCTTAGTTTGAATGGGCTGTAGCAAACGATCATGACCTTGTCTTTAACAGGGAGGTGTTTTCCTGATGCTGCAAGCCTGCCTTTCCTTAAGTCATCTTGGGCCAGGCAGGCAGTTGGCCCATCTGCCAATTTCCCTCACAAGGACCCCAGCAGCCACCAGCTGCTTTGCCAGCTGTGGTACTTATCGGGACCATGAAACAAACTAAAAACTGTGCCAAGCTTTAGGCTGAATTCCAATGGTTGTAGAATTCCTTGCTCAGTCATAAATGCATCATCTCTCAGGTGTTAGTAACATAACCTCTCACTGAGCCTCCATCAGCCTTTGATCACAAAACAAGGCCACCCTTGAGGGCTTGAAATGGGTTGACCTCAAGGTTTGCCCTGTTATTCTGGGTCCTGAAAGGGACCTCACTCTCACCCCCACAGGAGCTGTACCTGCCCTGGTCTTCAGCTGCAGCTCCCACTTGTCCAGACACCTGCCCAAAGGGGCCTCACTCTGACCTTCTCACCGCAGCCTTGCCTATCATCTGACAATGCCCACACCAAGCCTGTGGTCTCAGGATGCTCTGATGCCAGACAATTACTTGGCTCTTGCAGAGGGGAGAGTGGGTTCCTCTCACTGCTCTGCCACCTTCAGTCCCTCAAGCCCGTAAACAGTTCTCCTTATGGCAGGCCCAACCAAAGTTTTCCTTCGGTAGTTCTATCCACTTCTGACCTCTCATCTCTACTGAGTCTCCCATGGAAAGTTGCTCTGTCCACTTCTTGTGTCCCTCCTCCAGCTGCAAAAACTCAAATCCAGCCTCTGTCCACTGACTCAACCAAGAACTCCCCTCTAATGATAGAACAAAAACTCTTGTGCATAGCAATGGATACAAATAAATACTTAGAGTTCAATAGTTTAAGGGGCAGTTAGAGAAATAATGGAGATTTTTTTTTCATTTATAGTTCTGGGCTCCAATTCAGCCAGATAAAATTGTCCTCTTATAAAAGTAACAATTTTATGATAAAAATCATTTGTTTTCATCCTAGAAGAAAGGTCTAAAGAAGGAATAAACATTGCTTGTCTCCCACCTCCCAGAGATAAACAAATTTGTTCTTTAATGTGCCTTTCATACATAGACAAAATTAGACTCACACCATCCCCTGCAGGTATCATTTCACTGGGATCACTTTCATCTCCTAATTTTCTTAAACCTCCTCACATTAATAGAATAAAATGTTCTTACTCTTGCACTGAGCCCCTTTATCATCTTTTGTAGAGTTACAATGAGGCAAGCAGTTGCTCAGGCATGAGTATCTCATGGAAACTTGTCCAGCACCTGGCACGCAGAAAATGCTCAGTAAACATCAGCTGTTATTATTTAGCCACAAAATTGACCTATGATTTGGGAGATAGTTTAAACAGATTAAAGAGTGATTAAAATTTGGAGAGAGGGGCTTCCCTGGTGGCACAGTGGTTGAGAATCTGCCTGCGAATGCAGGGGACACAGGTTCGAGCCCTGGTCTGGGAAGATCCCACATGCCACGGAGCAACTAGGCCCATGAGCCACAACTACTGAGCCTGCACGTCTGGAGCCTGTGCTCCCAACAAGAGAGGCCACGATAGTGAGAGGCCCGTGCACCGCGATGAATAGTGGCCCCTGCTTGCCGCAACTAGAGAAGCCCTTGCACAGAAATGAAGACCCAACACAGCCAAAAATAAATAAATAAAATAAATAAATAAAAATTTTAAAAAAAGATTTGGAGAGAATCCAGGAATTTCTGTCCCAGTACTAGTTCATTATCGTCTTATTTTTTTAACTCTGAGTAGTCCCATTTCCTATTAATGATATCTCTCCCATCATTGTCTTCTCTTCAGGTGGGACAGGTATGGTTCCTTGGATGTTCAGCCTGAGGCTGAACATTGAGACACTGTGTTTTTCTGGCTTGTTTTCTGTGTTAAGGTTTCTTTTGGTGGAAAGATGCTAACTGTAGGGTGCAATGGTACTGCCTTGAATTGGGTTGGACACAGAGGCTACCGCAGCTCACACATTACAAAACCCAGATTAGTCAATGGGATTAGGAGCAAAGCCTAGAACAAACCTATGTTCTCTATGTTGGAGAATGGCTATGTCATCTGAGTCATCTGTCAGAAAGTTCACTTTGCATCTGAAATCAGGTTCATGCTCTTGAGCACACAGTGCCCTTCACAAGCTGGCTCTCCTGATTCACTTCTCCAGCCTCATCAAATGCTAGTGTCCCTCCTCCAGCCAGAGAAAATGACTGCTTGAACTTGCCAGATTCTCTTGCACCTCCACGCCTTTTCACATGCTGTTCCCTCTGCCTGATGGGGCTGTCTCCTCCCTATCATGTCTCTTCTTTGTAACTTGTTTCAAATTCTCTCTGCCCCAAGAAGCTTCTCTCACCTCTCGCTCTTCTGATCTTCCTCTCTGCTCTCACAGCATGGCCAATTCCAGCCTGTATCCTCTGTAGGATGCACACTTCTGAAAGATGAGAATGGTGTCTTTTAAAGTTTGTATCCCAGCATCTAAGAGCGCATCTAGCACACAGTAGAGGATCAGTAAATACTTGTTGAATGTGTGAATGCTCAAATACATTATTTTCTCTATATTAAGGAAGTAGATCTCTTTGAATATATTTTCTTACTTCTTTGGAATGAATTACTGTTCTACTTTTAAAATCAGAAAAGCATAATAATATAAGCCTTTATTGCTTTTCTAATCAGATAAATTATTTTTATAATAAACATCTAAAACTTAACGATAATCATTTATAACATTTACAAAATTTGTCCTAAAACTGGACGATTATTTCAATGTTTGTGGCATTTTTAACACTTATGCTTCAAAATGTATTCCTCTAAAAATAGGAATATAAAAAATGTTCTGATAACTAAATATTACATGACACAGTCTAAACACATACCCACATAAATCTACCCTTTCCAACCTAAAATTTTCCCGATAATCCTCATTGAGGATAAAGAATTTTGTTCCAAAGTCTATTTTATTTTCTTTGAACACATCTTTTCTCTTTACTCTTCCATTTATTATTACATGTTCAAGTCATATCCTGGACAGTTCTTTTCAATAAGTGCTCTGAGAAGGTGCATGTTGCTGGGGAATTTTGTGTACTCAGGTAGATGTTAAACTTAGCTAACTGCTTTCTTAGAGTTTCTAAAATAAGTTTCTTTAATTACATCAACATCTTCTAACATGCCCTGATAGACTCATCTGCTGACTCCAGAGCAGACACCAGGATGACTTCCAGGATTCTGATGAGAAAGAACTCCAATTGCTCTGTGCTACAGAAGCTGCTGCTGGTGGGCATGGCCACTACAATGAGGTCCTCAGGCAAGGGTGACCCTGCCGAGCCATCACTGTGATGCCCCTCGGGGCAGTGATGCCTTTGAGGGCAGTCTTATTGCCTCGAGTCGGTTCCCTTCCCTGAGATCTACTGATTCCAAGTGCTGTTTGACACGGTCACTGATTTAGACACACTGTGTGCTCTGCGCTGACCTGACCTTCACAAGTCACTGGGCACTGTATCACTCAGGATATGGAGCACTGGAGAGTCGTTTCTGTTTCCAGCAATTCCACTACAGATTTTAGTGTGAGAGTCATAATATATCACTAATCTCTTAACCTCTATTTAAAAATCCACCAGTGGCCAGGCTGCTGTAACCTGTTCCTCATCTAAGAAAAAGTATAATCATCAATACAAGCCACCACAGCCAGGCCTGAAATAACAGCTCAGAGAAAGTGCCAGCAGACACACCATTCCTGCAGGCTGGTCCTGTCTGCTTTGTGAGCCGCTTCACGCTGGGTCCAGTGGAATTATTTTGGGATTATTTCTGAGGGTGGAGAGAACATTAGACACCCAGCCTTCTCTCCTGGTTTCTGTGCCAGAGGTTGGCTGGGTGCTTTGGCAGTGGATCAAGGAAGTGTGATGCATTCTTAGTAAGCTAAGATGGCTGGGTGATGTCAGGGTTTATTCCCCGGGCACAGTTTTCAGCAATGTGCCAAACTCAATGGCTTCACCTGCTACTTCCTAAAATACATGCTGGGGACTCAGATCTGATTCTAGACCATGGTTAAAGTCACATTCCACATAATACAAAACATCCCAGGGCTTAGCTGGCAATCTAATATAATATAAATTAACTTTCAATACTATAGGATTTCAGTCCCCAAAACTAATGTGGACAATACATTAAGCTTCACTGACTTCCTCAAGACCATTTCCACTGGCACAACCCTCACATTTTACATTATATAAACTTTATGCTTACTTTTTTTTCCCTATTGGGATATTTAAGATTGGAGAAAATGTTTAGGCCTTATAAAACCAGTCTCCTGGAATCCATGCCCCAGTTATTCTCTTTTTCCCAATTCTCCACCTGTACATGCAAAGCAACTGTTCTGTCCCCTGCTGACAGGTGCTCCTGTCCTATGCCACTCACGACCCTATCAAAGATGCTGGAACCTGCCCCACCATGCACACCATGCCCTGTGGAGATGCTCCCTCCTTCCTCCCTCCCTCCGGTGGTCCGAAGAATAATAATTCATAGTTTATAATCAACACATGTCTCCCTGGTACCATCTCCATGAGGCTGCATGAACAGAGTTATCACATGGGATCTCAGTGCTCACCAGTCAGGGCCTCCCAAGATGGCAGCCTCTGCCAATGGCATTCTCATGCTCTTTGTCAGTCAGTCAAAGCTTTGATGGGACCTTGAACTCTCTCCCTCCTTTTTGTCCAAATATGCCATCAGCCACCCGTGTTGGCAGTTCTCCCATCAAAAACGCTTGTCATATCTCTTCCTCCAACCTCAGGCTTCCTCTCTAATTGAGAACCACATCTGTTAGCTCCAGTATCATTCCCTGAGTAGTCCTGACTCCAGCCTCTCCTTTTAAACTGTCATGATGATTATTATTTTTTTATAAATTTATTTATTTTATTTTATTTTATTTTTGGCTGCATTGGGTCTTCGTTTCTGTGTGCGGGCTTTCTCTAGTTGCAGCGAGCATGGGCTACTCTTCGTTGCAGTGTGTGGGCTCTAGGCACGCGGGCTTCAGTAGTTGTGGCACGTGGGCTTTGTTGCTCCATGGCATGTGGGATCTTTCTGGACCAGAGCTCAAACCCGTGTCCCCTGCATTGGCAGGCGGATTCCTGACCACTGCACCACCAGGGAAGCCCCTATAAACTGTCATGATTATTATCACTTTCCTCACACCCCTTCTCCATGCAACAATCTGGGCTTCTTAATTTCCACTGCTTACATTTATATAATAATTTCATATCATGAAGAAAAAAATTTAATACCCAATCATTTTGGACCTAGAAACAATTTTTTCCAGGGGCCATTCTACCCTCTCTACAATAGCTTTAATGATTTAAATACCTTAAGGACCTGGAGAAGCTCTGCTATAAACATGTTTTATAAATTGTATGCATACTATGCTGGCCTTTCAACTTAACTATTTAATCTGCTATTCTACATTATTGAATTATCAGCTTGCAATATTTTGAAGCTGTTTTATCAGGTGCACACATGTTTAAAACTGAGATAGCAACCCGGTGTGCTGAAGTTTTTACCATTATTTAGTGACCTTTCTTATCTAATAATATAAGAATAGGGTTTAAGACCATAAATATTAGTAGAGTTGGAGAGGGTCACTATACAATTGTGTCTTTTTTTCCATTCTTATATTTTCAGCTTTTACACATCCATGTAGTTTTCACTGTAGGTTTATTTCACTTATATTTATTGACATTATTGATCAATTTGGACATTTGTAGCAGACAATGTCATGTTCTGTCCAGATCCATTCTCATATCAGAGTGTGCTTTGGGGGAATCTGATCTAACAAAACCTATTTTTACAGTCTCAGTGTATTATTTTAGTTCTCTCACACATTTTCCATTATTTTAATTTGTCTCCCTTTTTGGGGGGGATATTGATGTTTACATCTCCTCCACCCCCCAAAAGAAAGAATTTTAACACACTTTCAAATATTCCAGACTCTTCACTCCTTATGTTGGTAACACCTAGATTTAAAATTCATAGTTATTACGATACATTTTTTCTTTCTCTTTGATCTTATTTTTAAAGACAAATATTACCAAGGCATGAAATATCTTGTTCCCTCATATATCTCCTATAGCATCTCCTAGACTGTTCTCTCCACTTATACAAATATTTCACCCTAGTTTCCAATGCAGGTCTTTGTTTGGCAAACCTTCTAAGACCTTCTATTCAGAGACTATCTTATCATGTCTCCAAGTTTGAATGACAGTTTATTTGGACATAAAATTCTAGTTGTTTCCCTTCAATATGTTGAATATACTACTTCATTGTCTTCTTGCAACTAGTTGGTAGTGAAAAATAAATCTAATGTCAATCTGATTCTTGGGCTCATCTGTGATTTGTTTTGTCTGTGAAGCCTTCTAATTTCTCTTTACTTTTGATATCTTATGTTTTACTATAAGGTACCTACATGTCAGCTTTTCTTTACCTCTCTTTGAGAGCACTCTATGAGGCCTTTGAAGCAGAGGTCTTTCATCTTTATTTAATTTGGGAAAATTTAATCTCCATTATTCCTTCAATTATTTCCTCATCTCCATTTATATTTTCTCTTTCTGGGACTCCTATTATCTGGATATTGGCACTTCTATTTTTCTCTCCTTCATATATTTAAAAAAAATTTTTTTGGCTTTTCTTCCAAGAGATTTCCTCAGTCTGTCTCCTCATTCATTAACTCATTCCTCAGACACATCCCATTGAATGTGTTCTTTATTGTAAGTATTATTTTTGTTACCTAATATTTCTGCTTATTTTCAGACTTTTTTTGTTCTTGTTTCACATTGCCAATTTTGTCTTTTGTCTCACTGAGTATGTTTATTGGGATAATTTAATTTATTTGTCCTCTTTTAATATTTCTACATCTGACACAATCTATAATAGAGTATGTTATTTTTAGTTTTGAAATAATTATGTCCCTCAAATGACTTCTTTTGGTGTAAGTACATGTAACATTAAAGTTTTAGCTCATCTACCAGGCAATGTGAAAGGTAAAACCCTAACTTGCCTCAGCCCTGGTATGGGAGGGAGATGTGTCCAGAGTGGAGAATCCTGGGTACTAATCACTTCACACAGTCAGGACTTCACCACTGTGACCAGAAAGAAGTACAGTTGGTTTTCTTGTAATCTTCCTACATCTTTTTGGTCTATTATGGTTTTCTCCTCCTGTTTTTGCTTATTGACAGCTCTGCCACAACAGGGTCCAAAGAACACTTGCACTGATGTCGCCTCTGGGTGCTTGTTAAAAATGTGTTTTCTGGGCTCTACCTCAGACTTGCTGATCCAGACTCTGAGTAGAGCCTGGGAAGCTGAATATCAGCAAACTATCCAGGTGAATCTTACAGATGTCTACAATTCAGTCATTGCTAGTTCTTACTATTAATTTTGCTCTCAGAAGCTTTATTGAGAAAGTTGGAGGAGAATATACTGTATGACTGAACTGTATGACTGAAATGAGATTTTAATGTGTTGATATCATGTATCTGTCCTACACCTGGATCCCATTAGTATAAATAAGCAGGGAGTGAATCTAGTGCATGTCTCCCAAGGGGCTCGAAGGACTTCAAGAATCTTAAATCTCCTTAATTCTCAAAATATTCTCTAGTGGGCAAACATATTAATAGAACAATAAGGAAAATAAAGCTTATTTTGTGTTGATGAATTATGCTGTCTGTGGAAGAATATAGTCAGTCAAATAGCTATTGAAGATCATAAAACTGGATGGTAAGCCTGGAGAACCTGGGGCACTCTTTCTGTGGCAGAAGAGTCCTTTTGTCATGATTCAAGCAGACGCAGTTTACATCCACTTCAAGAATCTTCCTAGCAGCATATTCATTATATCCAAAAATAAGAAAGAACTCAGATGCCCATCAACAGTAGAGTGGATTAGCAAAATGTAGTATATTTGCAGTGTATGACAATGGAGATAAACTACAGACCCATGCCACAACATGAATGAATTTCACGGACATAGTTTTGAGTGAAAGAAGATAGGATTCCAATTCCATTTATACGAAGTTCAAAAAACAAGAAAACTAAACTACAGTGTTTAGGAATTCAAACTTGGGTAGCTAAAGTATAAAGAAATGCACGGAAATTATCTCCATAAATGTCTCCTTTAGGGAAGAGAGAGGGTTATGTCAAGTTTGTCTATCATTCCATACTGGCCTTTCCTGGACAGGGATCTTGCCTGTTTATGCCGATGGGGGAGCTGAGGATACTGTGTTTGGGCTATATCAGCAATTCTCAGTGAATGTCCTCCGGACTGGAAAGGGAATTCGAGTCCTCCTTTCCTTGTATAAAGGAGAGCGCAGGTTTGAAGTGAGCAGTCAAAAATCTGCCATGGTTACCACAGAGCACCGAGTAGGGTTCCCTGTGCAGTGTAAAGCAACTATACTCCAATAAAAAAAATACATATATAAAGAAAGAAAAAAAAATCTGCCAGGGTTTACTTATCATGTCCCACTTCTGAGGCCACATTTCTTACAGAATGATTGAAAGTGACTATGAGTTGTTCTTCATTCATGCACATAACTTAATGTCACTTCTGGGGCTTTTAGGACTTTCTAACTTAAAGTGCTCTTCCCCATCATTTATTCACAGACTCGACTGATAGTTATGAGCACCTACCCAATGCCAGGCAGTCTTCTGGCTGTGCTAAAGATACAGCATTGGAAGAGACAAAATTTCAGCCTTCATAGAACTTGCAATTGAGATGGGAAGATAAAAGGCAAATAATAAATAATAAAAATTATGTATGGATGTAATTTAAAGTAGTAGTTAGACTAGAAAAAATGTACTAGGGAAAAGAGGTAGAAGTAAAAGTGTGTGGGGGGAATATGATTTCGATTTTTACAAGCCAGGGGAGACCTCTCTGAGGAGGCAATGGAAGTTTTCCATGATTTCCTTGTATATGCTATGAGGTGATTTTGTTCATTTTTTCGCCCTAGTCCTTAGGGTTGGTCAGATAAACTGCTTTAGATCACTAGATCTAAAATGTGTGCATTATTCATAGTTCTTTTTCATATTAGCCTGCAAACTATGGCCTGTGGGCCAACCACCTGTCTCCTTAATGTTTATGAATGTTCTTACTCTACAATGGCAGAGACGAGTAGTTGAGACCGAGATCATATGGCCCAAAAGCCTGAAACATTTACTATCTGGGCCTTTACAGAAAAATTTTGTTGGTTCCTGGCTCAGATCATTGATTTTCAAATTTCATTGTATTTAAAGCCATTAATCTCCCTCTAAGCACTGCTTTAGCTGCATTTAACTGGCTTTGTTATGACCTACATGTTACCATTCAGTTTAAACTATTTTTTAAATATTCACTATAATTTATCCTTTTAATCATGAGTTAATTAGACGCAAGTTGCTTAATTGCTAAACTATTAAGGATTTGTCTATTTATCTTTCTGTTCTTTACTTCCAGTTTAAATTCAAAGTGGTCAGAGAGCACACCTTAAATTTTTTCATTTATTTTTTTTTTCTGAGACTTTGATTGAGGGACCAGCATATGGTATACTTTGGTAACTGTTCCAACTAATAAAAAAAAATGGATCTAAGTCTCCAATAAAAAGAAAATTGATATGCAGCTGTTAAGCACGGTATTTTACATAGGTAAGTTTGATTAAGTTGATTAATTATGTTGCTCAAATATTTTATATCCTTGTTGATTTTTTGACTGCTGTTCTAATACTTACTTAGAGATATGTCTCAAAATCACCAACTGCTATTACATGATTTTAGCTGTTCGTTCTTTTAGTTCTGTTAAGTTTTGCATTGTATATTTTTGAGTTATTAGGTACACATATGTGAAACATTAAGTACAGAAAATTTTAGAATGACCACCTGTTTAGTTGATATTTTTATTATAATGAAATATTTCTCTTTGCTTCTAGTGATTTTTTTGCCTTAAAGTCTATTAATTTGATATTATATACAAACAACCAGTTTTCTCTTGGGTACTGTTTACATGATATAATTTTTTCTATCCTTTTACTTTCCATTTACCTGTGTCCTTATATTTAAACTTCTTCTCTTATAGATAGCACATACTCAAGTCTTGGTTTTGTATCCAGTGTGACAATCTCTGTCTTTAGTTGGAATATTTAGTTATTCATACATGATGCAACAAATAAAATAAATGGATCTAAGTCTCCAATATTGCTATTTATTTCTGTTTATACTATCTGTTCTTTGTTTCATATTTTTTCTTAGCAGGCTTCTTTTGTATTAGTTAAACATTTTTTTGTTATTCTATTATTCATCTCTATTAGCTATTCTCGAATATTTTAGTAGTTACCTAGAGATTCAATATGAATCCCTCATTTACTACAGTTTGCCTTAAGGTAGTTATTTTTACCACCTGAGCAATGCAAAAACTTTGTAGCATTTTTAATCTATTTAATGTTCTTGTTTATTGTGCTATTGTTGTCATATATTTTTATTTTTATTTATTCTGCTTGAGGTACACCAATCTTCAATCTGTGGGTTGATAGCTTTCAACAGTTTGAAGAAATTGTTGCTAGTCTATTTTCAAGTATTCATTCTGCTTCATTTTTTTCTCTTCTTTTCTGCTGGAATTCACATTAAACATATAGTAATTAGTTGACTGTTTAGATTATTTGATTACTTATTTCACATATATTTTATGCTCTTATCTTTATTTCCATTCTTCTTTTCTCTGTGCACTTTAGTTTGGATACATTTTATCGACTTATTTTCAACTGCATTGTTCCTGTCTTCTGCTATGTCTGGTTTGCTGTTAAATCCATCCAACTAGTTCTTAATTTTAGACGTGGTATTTTTCATTTCTAGAATATACATTTCATCTCTAGAATATTCATTTGTAGAAATGTATATATATTTTAGAGTTTCAGGTCTCTGTTGAAATTATTCCTTCTATAGTTTCAATTCTCTGTTGAAAAGCTCCAATTTTTTGGTCTTTTCATCTCTTACTTTTTAAAAAAAATCTATTAATCATAGATGGTTCTCCCAGCCCTTTGATTAAGAGACTGTAAAATTTTCCATCTCCTCAAACCTGGAAATTTTGCCCTTTGTAGGTTTTGAACTTAGCTATTATTTTACCCTGCGCAGGGTCAAAATCTGGCCAATGTCATGAGGTTCAAAATCTAGACCAATTATCTGTTTATTGCAGGCCTCTCTCTCTAATGGAATTTAGCACCATGAGACCATGGGAGACTCCATTCTGCCTTTCAGACTCAAGTTTCCAGTCACATACATTGCCTCATAAATCAGCAACTGTCCTGTGAGGAAAACCAATATATATGTCAATTAGGTTGGATTTGCTAATTGTGTTATTCAAATCTTCTATATGCTTATCAATTTTTGGTCTACTTGTTTCATGAGTTACTGAGAGGAGTATATTAACATGTTCCACTCTGATTGTGGATTTATCCTTTACATATTTTGAAGCTCTATTATTAGATACATAAATATTTAGATCAATTCTACCCTCTGGGTAACTTGATATTTTATTGTCATGATGTATCCCTGTTTATCTCTATTTAGGATTTTGCCTTAAAGTTTATTTTATCTGGTATTAATATGGTAATATTAGCTTTCTTTTCATTAGTGTGTATGAGTTTTCCTTCCTTTAACTTTCTCCTATTTCTTTTTATATGTATTCTTATATTTAAGATAATAGCATAAGTTGGGTTTTATTTTATTCAGTGTGACCATTTTTTTCCCCTTTTCTGAAACATTTGGTCTATTTTCATTTAATGTATTTACCAACAAAATTATTTTTGTTCTCCCATCTTTTTTTTCCATCTTTTCTGCTTCTGTTTTCTCTTTTTTTCTTATAATTAATTGGTTGGTTTTATATTGCATTTTTCACTCTAAATTTTGAAGTGTTGTTTTTTTTTTTCAACTATTCTGTAAGTAGTCATGCTGGAAATAATCCTGCATCCTTGCCTTGTAACTTATTTTTTTTGTTTTGGTCATCTTTCTGGACTCTACAGGGATTGTGGAACACTTTAACTCCATTAACCCTCTCCAAACCTATAGGTACTGTTGTCATGTATTTTAATTCTGTACATATTTTTAAACCCCACTAGATTTTATTATTTCTTTATTAATTCATCATCCATTTAGATTTGCCACTTGCATTATATTTAAATCCTTCCTGAGGATACTAGTATTTCAGGCTTGCAATTTTATGGAATATCTTGGTTTACATATGTTTGCCCTTACATGTAAGGTTCCATCCTTCAGGGTCTCATCTCAAAGCATGGTGACTCCATCCATGATAGGCCCTGGATTCTAACTTTTGTCTCCCAGGCTTACAAGTTTTTAAAAAGTGATGCTTATTTTCAGCCACTTCTTCTGGTATAAAAGGTTCCCTGGTAAGAAGTTCAAAATGCCAATTTTACCTCTCTAGATTTCTGTTTATTCCCAGATACTTCTCAGCCCTCTGATGCCTTCAAGAATACACTCTTCCACTATAAAAGAATTTGGGGAGACTGTGAAAAAGATTGCAGATTACTAGAGGAATTTTGGGAGAGAGCTGTTGGTAGGCTGCAGAGCACCGCATCCCACTTCATCATAAGTCAAGAGATGAGCTTAATGTGTCTCCTCACAGTCTCACAGAGTGACCTGGTAGCTAATTGTTATGCATTGAGTTGTGTCCCCTCCAAAAAGATATGTTGAAGTCCTAACCCCAGTACCTTAGAGTGTGACCTTATTTGAAAATAGGATCATTTCAGATGTAATTGTTAAGATGACGTGATACTGGAGTAGAGTGGTCCCTTGGTCCAATATGACTGCTGTCCTTATAAGAAGACGACCAACTGAAGACAAAGAAACATAGGAGGAGGCCATGTGAAGACAGAGGCAGAGACTGAATTATGCTGTCACCAGCCAAGGAACACCTGGGGCTACCAGAAGCTCAAAGACTCAAGGAAATGTCTTCCCTTGGAGACTTCAGAGAGAGCACAGCCCAATCAACACGTTGATTTCAGACTTCTAACCTCCAGAACCATGAGAAAATAAATTTTTGTTGTTTTAAGCCACTCAGCTTATGATATTTTGTCATGATAGCCCTAGGAAACTAATACACTGATTCATACCTAAAAATCTTAAAAGGGAAAATGGTTGGCTAGCCACTCTGTGTGGCAAGAAAGTGTGACTGGGTTGGACAACCTTCAGGCCTATATTTGTCAGGGAAAAGAATGGATAAACATTTCCCAGGGATTAGAGATGGGTCATACCCGAGAAAGAGCGGTTGTGGAGTTATCTTAGATCCTGTCCAAGAGAGCCACCAATATGTTAGGAACTCAACAGCAGAGCAAAATTTCAAAATCTCAGAAGCTAAAAAACAATCAGTCACAGAAGATCTATTTTCCTATATCAAGGGACCTACAGGGGAGAGATCCTCAATGATGTGGATCAACGGTCTCAAGGCAACCCACTGAAACATCCCTGAGATACTGACTTAAAAAAATCCACGTATCTCAGGAAGCACTAATGCCATCTCATAACTAGTCAGGTAAGAACTCCCTGCTCCTTTTGTCTGAGTGAAGTAAAAACAGATTTGAGAGATGGAAGGAGGGACAGTAGAAGGAGGATCAGTAGAAGTTCAAGGCGATGAAGACAGAAGATGGAAATCACACCCCCTTTTCCAATGCAGTTGGTCAGTCTACAATAAACCTAAGTTGAAGAAGGAGAAGAATATGCCAAAACAATAAAGTTTGGCATTTCTAATTACTACCTTGGATTAGACATTTTAATTATTAAACTGAGCCTTTGGAGGAACTGGAGTGATCGAGGAATATTTTCTTACCCAAGAAGTCATTGAATCTTCCATAAATTTCATCCAGGGACAGGGGAGAAACAACCCTACATTAAAAAATGCAAGGAGAGAGAGAGAGATAAAAATAAAAGCAAATTTGCCTGCTTCTTGAATGTAACACCTACATGAAGCAAGTAGAAAATTTTGGAGTCAGCCTACTGAGAGAAGTAGGTAAGAGACAGAGTCCAGTGACATTTGAATTTCAGCTTCTGGTTGTCCCTGCTTCTAAGTTATGCCCCTCCCACCTTGGCGCAAGATAATTGTTCAAGTGGTCACAAATAATCTATAATAATTTTCCTCTTTGGGAAATCACTCCTTTTCTGTTATGGGCTGAATTGTGTGCCTCTCCCCACCCCTCCACCCGCCATTCATATGTTGAAGCCCTAACACCCAGGACCTCAGAATGTAAATTTACTTGGTGATAGAACCTTTAAAGAGGTGATTAAGTTAAAATGAGGCACTAATCCATTATGACTGCTGTCCTCATAAGAAGAGGAAATTTGGACAGAGAGACACCAGGGATGCACATGCATGGAGGAAAGACCTTGTGAACACACAGCAAGAGGATGACCATCGGCAAACCACAGAGAGAGGTCTTGGCAGAAACCAAACCTGATGACAACCTGATCTGGAACTTCTAGTCTCCAGAACTATGAGACAATAAATTTCTGTTGTTTAAGCCAACCAGTCTTTGGTACTTTGTTATGGCAGCCTGAACAAACTAACACATCTTCCATGATTCTATCCATGTGGTCTGAATGGCAGCTTTCATTTTCATAAAGATCTTATTCTCTTAGTCACAGACATAAGACATGATGTGGGTCAATCATGGTATTTCATAGGCCCCAGTGATTAAACCAGGATATGGGTTTGTGATCCAAATTAGGACAATCAGGGACATTTTCTGTAATTTTTCAAACTGGAGCTGTGATAAAGAATTTCCAATTTCCTTTCAAAAGTTGGTATCTAATCCACTATTCATTTCCCTCTCCATGATGGAATAGGACAAATATATTTTATTGCCATCAGGTGGCTTTTGCCTTTTTGCGGGGCTCAAAGTTGTTCAGTTTTTCTTTGCTGCTGACAGATTAGGCACCCATTACTAATTATAGCCAGACAGCCCTGGTGAGGATAATTTCATGTTGTTGGGTCCATGCATAACGTCCACCCTTGCTACATTTGCTGATTGTTCATGAGTCCATTGAGGAAGCACTTGAGGTGGCTGAGGAGAGAGGAAGACTGACTTCTACAGAATAGTTCGCTGTGTTCACCAGGTCGTTGACAACTTCTCCTAGGCCTACGATTTATTGCCTCTCAGCTCCAAATTTACTCTTTTTGGCCTGCTCTGTGAAAATGGATCTGGACCCTTTAAATTTTCTTTCTTTTCTCTTCCTTTTATTTATTTATTTTTTTGCCAGCTGGTACATGTTAAGCTTTGTCAGTAAAGGGTACTGAAGAGATGTTTCAGGAGGACAGGCTTCTAGTGCTGACTCGGTGGGCTCCTGCAATGTGGGCAACTTTTCCATTGCCCAGTTTCTGCAGTGCTTTGTGGTCAGCAGCCCAGCAACTTCCATCAGCATCACTCTCCATTAGGTGGTGCCTCTGGTTAGACACCTTTCCTGAAGAGCAGAAGGTTCCATCAGCACAGCACCACAGCAGCTTCTCTGCTCTCCAGTGAGCCATGGCCATGCCATCTCCAACAAGGTCTGCATCCTCAGGCCCTGGGCTCTTTGTCAGCCCAGGGTCAGCAGATCTTCTCTTTATCCACTATCCCTGTATACTTTAGTGTTCTTTTTACTTCTAATTAGCCAATTCCTCAGCACTCCAATCCCCTATATAGTTAATAATTCTTTACACTAAACTTTCCCTGTTCCAATTAAGTGGATTCTCTCCTGATTGGACCCTGACTGACACACTGCACAAGGAGTTTCTTTGGTGGCATTCACAGGGGACACTGACATGCTCACAATGTAGATGCATTCTTAGAGTTCCACCTTCAAACCAAACAGTCTTGTCACTGATATATCCATGTTGTTCCTTACAAGTCCCTGGCCATCTAGCTATCCTTTAGCCACTGCAATTGGCTCTATAAGTAGAGGAACAACTCAGTGAGCCACTCAAGCTTCTTCCCATCTGAAAGATTTATTTCCCACTAATCTTCAGAGATTCTCTGAAGTAGAGATAAAATAATGCAATGATCAATCATTTCTGGCTGGTAAGAGCATCTCATGCAGACAAACTGTGTACTAGGCTCAGATCAACTGGTAATGGTAAAATCTCCATAAGTCCATAGGTGAGAGTTGAATGAGAGGTGGCAATGGGTCAAGAATTGGCCTACTGGGAATGTGAGCCAGCTGCTCAAGCAACTTACCAAACCCTCATGGGCTGCTTGAATTCATTGTCCTGTAGACCACCCATTTGGTGGAACTTTATTGTTTAGTGGGCCAGATAACATGTAGTACAGGAAGGCCACTCAGAATGCATGGACATATGATGTCCCATCTACCTAAGCTCAATTACAAGAGAAGAGCTCTTTCTGAAAGGGAGAATATTTACCAAAGAAAACTTAGCTTTGTTTCAAAACCCTGGGTTCTTGGCAGTGATTCTCTAACTGTGAGTTGCCACAGACTCCATGTAGTATCTAGTCAATCACAGGCACTTCAAGTTTAACTGGATCCATTGCCTCTTAACGGCTAGATGGCAGAGATGCTTTCTTGAAGACTCCAGCTGGAGAGCCTTCTCTTGCTCAAGATTACTAAGAGCTGGCAGCCTAATGGATTCCTCAGTAAATAGTTTTTGGAGCAGCATGCTCAAATGTGGCATATGTTGCCTCCAAAACCCAAAGAAGCCCGACAACCACTCTTTCATCATAGCCCTTCCAGTTAGGAGATTATTTTCAGAAAAAGCAGATAGTCAATAAACATGCAAAAAGATGCTCAATTTCATTAGCAATCACAGGAATGCAAAGCAAAGTCATAATGATATAAAATTACTACCCTGCCAACTTGGCAAAAAATTTAAAGTCTGAAAAAAACAAGAATTGGAAAGGCTGTAGACTAATGAGTATTTTCATGCTTTGCTGGAGGGAGTATAAATTGGTAAATGACTTTGAAAACAGTATGTCATCACCTAGTGATGTTGGACACGTACATAACCTATGAATAAGCAATTCTACTTCTGGTTACTTATCATAGAGAAACTCTTGCACAAGAAGTTTGTAACAAGACCTGTAAATAAGAATGTTCATGGTAACTTGTTTGTCATAATAAAAATCTAGACAATAACACAATTGTAAATCAACAGTAGAATGGTAAATGAATAATATAGATATAATGGAATAACACAGCAATTAAAATAAATGAAGTATAAATATCATGTTTAGTGCAGTAGGCAGAATTCTAAGATAGCCCCAAGATTCCAAACCCCTAGTATACACACAATAGTCCCCTCCACTTGAGTGTTGATGGGACTTGTGAATATGATGGGATAGTCACTCCCTTTATTATGGTGTGTAATATGACTCCACTGTAGCAGACTGGTGAGAAATTCTCCTGCTGGCCTTGAAGAAATGAGCTGTCATGTTGTGAAAGGAGGGACCCACATGGCAGGGATGTAAAAACTGAGAGTTGTGTCCAGTTGGCAGCTAGTAAAACAATGGGAACCTCAGTCTTATAACTGCAATAAACTGGATTCTGCCAATAACCAGTGAGCTTGAAAGAGGATTCTGAATTTCAGATGAGACTGCAGCCCTGGTTGACACCTACATTTCAGCCTGGTGAAACCCTGAGCAGATGACTCAACTAACTCAGATGATCTGACCCATGGAAACTATGAGATAATAAATGTGTGTTTTTAAGTCACCAAGTTTGTGGTAATTAGATACAATGCAATAGAACACTAATATATTAAGGTAAAGAAAGAAATCACAAAGCAAAATATATAGTATGATTTTATTTCTGTAGTGTTCAAAATACTATGTTCCCTGGAGGCACATATATGGATAACAAACCTATAAAGAAAAGCAAAGGCATGATTGTCACTTAAGGCAGCGTAATGATTCCCTCTAGGTTAGAGGGAAGGTTTACCATTAGAGAAGGGCATGTGGGAAACTTCTAAGTTTCTAGCACTAGTTCCTATACTATCTTGGGTAGTGTTTACATGGGGATACACTTTGTTGTTATTACTGATGAAACAGTGCTTATAGCGTTTATACAATTCTCTGTAGGTATGATATATTTTACAATGTAAAATTTTAAAACGTGAGAGAAGGAATGGAGGAAAAATTAGGTAGGAGAGAGACAAGGGAGGGAGGCAGATAACCATTTTAGGAATGGCAACTGCAATTGAAATCACCATTTGATTAGACCTATTATAATCACAATGTGACTCCCCAATATCCATCTGATTTTTGCACAGGACATACAGGCAAGTTAAATGGGAGAGGTGGTAGAAATCAATACTTCTGTATCCTTCAAGTTTTAGGTGGTAGCACTAACCACCAACATTCCCATTGTAAAATGGCACTACTTTGGGTTTATTTTTTGAATACAGGGTAGGTGCATATGTTTATACCACAATAGCCCCTCACTCCATGGGTCAGGGAGCTGATGTGAGAATCCTGCCAGATGACAAGCATGCTTATTACAACTGACATTCAGAATCTGGAGAATTAATCTCAGGATGGCTTGTGGACCTACTGGAACCACTGAGAAATGATGCAGCTGGTGCACACAAGTCCCCATTCTGATTGAGGGACCATAGTGTCTTTCTAGGAAGTATGTTGCCTCTATTGAGATGGCATCAGTCAAGCTTTGGTTAACCAGAACTAGCACTGTACTTATCAAAAAAGGCATAGTAGACTGCACAACTATTTCAGTCCTTGGTATTTTCTGACCAATTAGCCTCTGTTAAATATCCATGTAGGCCAAACCATTCAGATTTCTATTCTAGCTCTTTTATGTAAGACTTCTTCTCTTAAGTTGGACTTTGTAAATGTCATCTAGGAGCCCTTTTAATGATATGGACAAAGAATCTCTTGGTTCATCAAAGTCTTTTTTTCAATACCCACTTTAGTCCAGTTGACTACAGGCTATCATTTAAGTAACTACTTGGTTACTAGCTCCTGTGGACTACTGTCCCATTCTCTAACACTACCTAGTGTTCTTACTGCCTTCAGCCAACCATTTCAGACACTAGTCCCAGATTTCTATTTCTTTGAGGATCTTTCTGGATCAATTCTGTGTCAGTAATAGTTCTTGACTGAAGACAACAGAATCCACTGTAACCAGTTTAGGCAGGTGTGTCAGAGTTTCCCTAGACTACCCTCAGTCTCGATGATTTGCTACAAGGACTCACAGGACTCAGAAAACCTGTTATATTCATGGCTACAGTTTATTATAGCAAAAGAATACAGATTAAAATCAGCAAAGAAAAAAGGAGATGGGACAAAGTCCAGGAGAAACCAGGCACAAACTTCCAGGTGTCCTCTCCAGTGTATTCACATGGGGATGTGCTTAATTATCCCAGCAACGATGTGCGACAACACATATGAAATATTGTCAACCAGAGAAGCTCAGCCAAGCCTTGGTGTTCAGAATTTTTATTCAGGGTCTGTCATGTAGACATGTAATGCCTTAAAATTCAGAGTGTTACAAGGGCTCAAAGATTATTTCCCAGGGTTCCAGTCAAGGGTTAGTCTTGAAAGCAGACCCTTCTTTAGAATGTGCAGTGTTTGAACTACCCAAGCTTATTGAGTTAGCCCATTCCTGCCCAGCAGTTAAAGATTTATAAAGAAATATTGCAAAGATCACAGTACAATCAGAAGGGACTGCCTCTAGGTTAGGTTTCTGAGAACATTTCTCAGAACCATATCATAGAAATGACCTGCTAATGGAGATGCTGTCCCAGACAAGACTATTTTTGCTGCAAATGGAAGGCTACCACTATCTAATATGTACAGCCTAAGTACCCCTGCACAGAAAAACAGAAAATTGGGGAATGTAAGATTGTTTCAATTCCACTTTGGGAGGTAGAATTCAAAATGTCGGAGCATATCAAAGAGACTGTAGGGAGTTCAAAAGAATTGGGGGCAGTCATTAATGATTAATGACAGTTGTTCTCTGAAGCGAGTTATGGTTGGGGGGGATGAGTGGTGGGGGGTGTCTGGATAATTACCATTGAAATCACCTAAAGCATTTGGCAAAAATTCAGGTTCCTGAGATTCATCTAAGACCTACTGAATCCCAATCTACCGCGTTAAACTCCCCCGTTCCCAAATATTTTAGTAAGTTAGTCCAGTACTACAGTGTTTGAATTTCTAACTTCATTAATTCTCTGCTTTCACTCAGATACTTATTATAGCAAAATGATAAAGCAGAGGCAGAGTAGCAGCAACTCACTGCCAGAGACAAGGTGAGTGTGGAGCTACAATATGTAACAAGGCCAGAATGATAATTAGCAAGGCTTGCCTACAGGGTGTCTTTAGTGTTGGGCAATCAATCACAAGGTACATAAAAGAAAAATATAAGAACAATCCATGAAGCAATTTAACTTAATCCATATTGCAAAAGGAATTCTTAGTTGGGGAACAAATACCATGAGGATTCAAAATCCTTCACCAAGTCCCAAGTTGTAGTTATTTCACAGACCCAGAGCCCCTTGAATTGCTTGAGGAAACAATTTCTGATAATATCACAAGTACAAATGGTAAATATTCCTCCTAACATTTCCCAGTCTGAGTAGCAGACAATTACAAGGCCAATTGTGTGCTGAAGAAAAAGAAAACCCCAGGTCTTCTGTGGACACTTGGAATTAATTCTGTGGTTCACTAAACAGATAGGGAACACTAAGGATCAAAAAAAAAAAAAAAAAAAAGACTTTGAGCCTGTGTCTAAGTCTCAGAGGATCATGAAAACAAGCTAAAATTATTTTCCTAGATCTTGAGAGTATGATTGGACTAACCTTAGCAATTGACAGAATCCTCAACTGGTTCCCTAGTCAGTGGAGCAAAGCATATTATTGGATGAAAGACCAAAGGAAACTATGGAGCTGCCTCTCTAACAAAACAGAAAAACACATGCTTGTGAAAATTTCAAAGATCATACCACTTTCAAAGGCTTGAAATATATAGTAGTTGGTGATTCCTATCACATCTCCGTAGATCAAATTGTTAGGGGAACCACTGACTGAAACTTCCTACCCTTTCCAGGCCCACAGTAACCATTTGCATGAGTTATCTTATGACAGGAGGTCCTGGTAAGGAACGCGGAACTAAGAAGCCACCACCAACCGTAAGAATTCAGGAAAGGTCAAAAGGAGAGAGAAGAGGCCAGTCCATATGTCCTACCAACCTCCCAGAATCCTTCTTGCTGGAATCCATCTTGGCTGAGTGATGTGCGGGCCACCAAGAAGGACTCTGAGTCAGAATGATTGGCCAGAGACAACCGGGAAACTAATCCCATCACCATAAAACCTGAGACTGCAAGCCATGTGGCAGAGCAGTCCTCCTGGGTTCCCTTATCCTGCTGCTCTCCACCTGGGTGCCCCTTCCCAACAAAGTCTCTTGCTTTGTCAGCACATGTGTCTCCTTGGACAATTCATTTCCGAGTGTTAGACAAGTGCCCACTCTCGGGCCCTGGAAAGGGTCCCCCTTCCTGCAACAAAATAGGTCTTGAAGAATGACAGCAGATTACTGTAATGTCAATCAAATAGTGATTACAATTACAGCTGCTGTCCCAGGTATATTTTCTTTACCAGAGCAAATAAGTACAGTTCTTGGTTACTGGTACATAGTGATGAATCTGCAAGATGATAATTTCTGTGTCTCAATGACCAGAAAACATCTGAATGAATTCACTGTGTCTGGCAGGAGTAGTGAGACTCCTTATTTCCCTTACCTCATGGCTACATAACCTCTACAACTCTGTGCCAGAACAACCTGCAGAGGATTTGCTTATCTTGTCATTCTACAGGAAATCACCCTTGTCTGCTACATTGATGACATTTTACTGAGAGACACTGGAAACCTGGGAGTGGCAGATACCAAAGATGCCTGGATAAGACATAGAGATAATAGAGTAGATAAGTGAGATTTCATTTAAAAAGGAAGGCCTTTCCCAACATTTATCACCTTGGGAGGTGCATGTTCTCAGTCAGGAACTGTAAGCCATGGTGACTCTTGAGTAGACAGCAAATGATATTTATCCTATTCTGAAATTTTCCAATTAGCTTGCTACTTGGTTCCAAAAGAGACTAAATGCCTGATAAGGGGACATCAAGTGACTTCATGAACTGAAATTTCCATGGTGGACTATTATTTAATCTACCAAGCCATAAAGTTGGCCGTGCCCAGCTGCACTCCATCAGAAATTGGAAGCAATTTATATAAGATCAAAAGCCTGATAAATTAATCTTCCTGCAAATAATAGTTATGAACTCTGAACAGTAACAATAATACCAAAATGCCTGAGGGCTCTAGAGACTGAACAAATAGATTTGGGGAAAGAGCTGAAATTGGGAACAAGTGACCTGAAAGGAGAGAGTTCCCAAGTTTTCCAGCTTTGCCCCGAGGGCAGCCACAGTTAGGGAGATGACAATGTGGGGCAGGTAACATTTGATAGAAAGGTTGCTATCTTCTGGAGAGAGGAACCAATGAAAGGAGACCAAAGTAATCAGGGTCATCAGAGAATAAGGAGGAACCCCATAAAGAAGAAAGAGAAGGTGAACCGCAAATTCCATGTTTAAACTCAGCCAAACTTTCTTGCTGATCACTGAAACAAGAATGGATGAAGCAAACTGAAAACAGTGTGCACATGCTCCCCACATCAGCTATGACAGCTTTCAGTTTGAGTATAACCAAGTTAAATGCCTGCGCTATTCAGAACAATATAACATGAACCAGAGTCTCCATAACATAAGTCTTCCTGATGTCCAGGATATAATACAAAACTATTTGATACATGAAGTACCAGGAAAATATGATTTAGCCTCAGGGGAAAAGAAGTTGACAGATGCCAACCAGAGATGACCCAGATATTATCAAACAAGAATTTAAAAGCAGCTGTTGTACCTTTGCTCAGTGAAGTAAAGGAAAATACTCTTGCAATGAATAAAAAAAAATTTAATTTTTGTTTGAAAAAGAAAACTTTAGAACTGAAAAAGTACAGTATCTGAAATGAATTAACTACATGGGTTTAATAGCAGAATGGAGATGACAGAGTAAAGAATCAGTGAACCTGAAGATAAATCAGTAGAAATCAGCTAATATGAAGAAGAGAGATGAAAGAGATTGAAAAACAAATGGATAGAGTTCCAAAGAGATGAAGGGTAATTTCAAAAGGTTTAACAGAAATGGAAAGATATCTGGTGCTCTTGGATTGGAAAAATTAATATTGTTAAAATGAACATACTACCCAAAGCAATCTACAGATTTAATGCAATCCCTATCAAAATGACATTTTTCAAGGAACTAGAACAAATAATTCTAAAATTTATTTTGAACCACAAAAGACTTTGAATTGTCAAAGCAATCTTTTTTTTTTTTTTTTTTTTGAGCAGAAGTAATTCAGCAAGAGGCAAAGTGAAGGCAAGAAGTAGATATATTAATATAGGACGCTAGTGAGGGATAAAAGCAGGCAGGTGAGAGGGCTCTGCCTGCCAAAGCAACCTTGAGAAAAACAGAAGAAACCTTCCCAGACTTCAGACTATACTACAAAGCTACAGTAATCAAAACAGTATGGTATTGGCACAAAAAAACACACAATGGAACAGAACAGAGAGCCCAGAAATAAACTCACACACCTATTGTCAATTAATCTATGACAAAGGAAGCAAGAATATACAATGGAGCAAAGACAGTTTCTTCAATGGTGCTGGGAAAACTGGACAGCCACATGTAAAACAATGAGCAACCCAAGCGCCCATCAACCGATGACTGGATTAAGAAAATGTGATATATATGTGTGTGTGTGTATATATATATATATATATATATATATATATATATATACCTCCAATTAAAGATAGCTCTAGGCTAAGGCCATGAACCATTGAGGTACAATCTCACTCTACTCTCAAAATGAAGGTTCTTTCTTACTAATCCAACCCTAATTATGTACCTGCTGGTGCCACTAGCAGTCTCAACTTCTCCTCTTGGTACTTGTTTCCAAATACCAGTCCCTATGCATGTATCTTCTCAGCCCAACATTGTGGTTAAGAAGGATATTATGGTGTTTTCTCATACTATATCTCTTAGGAACCCAGGCATGCCCAAATCCTGCCTTACCGATCTCCCTTGCCTGAATACTATTTTCCTACTGTGGTAATCAACAATGGAATCCTAACTAAAATAGAATCATAGTGTGTCTTTATTAACACACCAACATATTCCTAATAACTCTCAGTATAGATTCCAACAAATGCTATATTAAAGAATGAAGCTTAGACTACCTATTGTCCTTTATATTTAAACTCCTGTGACCAGTTTGGTCAGGCTATAAGCAAGCAAGTATAAAAGCAAGCATATATACAGAGTATGATGGTTGGGACCCCAGAGGATCCCCAAGTGAACGTATATACCCTGGCACATGGAATGAGACACAGAGACAGAGAGAAAAAGAGAGAGAGAGAAGCAACTTTTAACATACAATGACCCTGGGACTTCCCTGGCAGTCCGTTGTTAAGACTTCACCTTTGGGGCTTCCCTGGTGGCGCAGTGGTTGAGAATCCGCCTGCCAATGCAGGGGACACGGGTTCGAGCCCTGGTCCGGGAAGATCCCACATGCTGCGGAGCAACTGGGCCCGTGAGCCACAACTACTGAGCCTGCGCGTCTGGAGCCTGTGCTCCGCAACAAGAGAGGCCGCGATAGTGAGAGGCCCGTGCACCGCGATGAAGAGTGGCCCCTGCTTGCCGCAACTGGAGAAAGCCCTTGAACAGAAACGAAGACCCAACACAGCCAAAAATAAATATAAATAAATAAATAAATTTATTTAAAAAAAAAAAAAAAAAGACTTCACCTTCCAATGCAGGGGGTGTGGGTTCAATCCCTGATTGGGGAGCTAAGATCCCACGTGCCTCGTGGCCAAAAAAACAAAACATAAAACAGAAGCAATATTGTAACAAATTAAATAAAGACTTTAAAAGTGGTCCACATCAAAAAAAATCTTTAAAAAAAAACAAGGGCTTTGCCTACTAGTAAAAATAATCTAATGATTGTCAAATATTTTATGTTTTCATGTCTCTTTACTGAAGTATAATTTACATACGTGAAATCCACTCATAAGTGTACAGTTAAACAATTTTTAGTAAATGTATACAGTTCTGCAAACATCACCACAGTATAATTTTAAAACAATTCCATCACTCCATGAGGTTCTCTCATGTCCGTTTGCAACCAATCCCTGCTCCCACTCCCAGCCCTAGGCAGCCTTTGATCATCTTTCTGTCTCTTCAGTTTTGCCTTTTCTAGAAATTTTATATAAATGGAATTCTATATAATTTATATAAATGGAATATACAGTGTCTTCTGTCTGGCTTCTTCCACTTTAGCATAATGTTTTGACATTCATCCATGTTGTATGTATCAGTAGTTTGACCCTTTTTATTGTTGATTAGCATTCTGTTGTACAGATATACCAATTGGGGGATATTTGCACTGCTTCCAGTTTTTGCTATTATGAATAATGCTATACAAGTCTTGGTGGGTTTGTATGTTTTCATTCCTTGTGGATAGAAACCTAGAAGAATTGCTGGGTTATATGACAAGCACATGATTAACTTTTCAAGAAAGTTCCAAACTGCTTTCCAAAGTGACTGTACCATTTTATATATCCACCAGAAAATTTTCCACATCCTGGACAATAGCCTTATATTATCAGCCTTTGCGATTGTAGTCATCCTAGTGGGCATGAAGTGGTACCTCTTTGTGGTTTTAATTTGAATTTCCCTAGTAACTAATGATGTTGAATATCTTGTGTTAATTAGCAATTTGAATATTATATTTGGTGAAAGGGCTATTCAAATATTTGGCCAATTTCAAATTGGATTGTCTGTCCTCTTATTATTATTATTAATTTATTTATTTATTTTTTGGCTGCACCACGGCATGTGGGATCTTAGTTCCCTGACCAGGGATCAAACCCGTGCCCCCTACATTGGAAGTGCAGAGTCTTAACCACTGAACCACCAGGGAAGTCTCTCTGTCCTCTTATTTTTGATTTGTAAGAGTTCTTTATATGTTCTGAATATATCCTCTATTAGATTGATAATTTTCAAATATTGTCTCCAGTCTGTGGCTTTTCATTTTACTAATAGTGTAGTTTGATAAAAAAATTTTTAAATTTTGATGATGTTCAATTTGTTGTGTTCTTTTATGGATTGTGCTTTTGGCGTTGTCACATCAAAGAAATCTTTACCCATGCTGGGGACAAAAATTTTTCTCCTATGTTTTCTTCTAGAAGTTTTATAGTTTTAATTCTTACATTTAGGTCTTGGTTCATTTTGAGTTAATTTTTGTATATGGTATAAGGTAAGAGTATAAGTTCATATTTTGCCTATGACTATCCAATTGCCCCAGAATCCCATTAGTTTAAAAGACTATGCTTTCCCCACTGAATTGCTCAGGCACTTTTGTTGAAAATCAGTTGACCATAAAAGTGAATTTATTTCTGGACTCTCTATTCTGACACATCCATCTATAAATCTATCCTTATATTAATACCAAACTGTCTTGTTTACTTTAGCTTTATCACAAAATTCAAAATCAGGTAGTACACAAAAAAAACAAACAGAAGAACTATTTTTCAAGAAATTATTTTGGCTATTAGTTCCATATAAATTTTAGAATAATCTTGTTAATTCTACAAAAAAAAAGTTTCATTGCATCCATAGATTAATTTGAGAGAGACTTGACATCTTAAGAAGATTGAATCTTCCAATCCATGAACATGATATATCTCTCCCTTTATTTAGTTCTTGTTTAATTTCTTTTAGCAGTGCTTTGTAGTTTTCAGTGTACATGTCTTGCACTCCTTTTGTTAAATTTATCCTAAATATTTTATTCTACGTGAATTTTAAAATCAGCTTGCTAATTTCCACAAAATAATGCTGAGATTTTAAAATCACACTTGCATTGAATCTGTACATTGATTTAAAGATAATTGACGTCTTAAAAATAGTCAATTAATCTATAAAGATGGAATAAATTTCTATATATTTAGGTCTTTAATTTCTCCCAGCAATGTTTTGTAATTTTCTATGTTAAGGAGTAGTATATCTCTTATTACACTTATTACTAAGTATTTGTTGCTTTTTCAATGCTATAATCAATAACGTTTTCAAAATTTTTCATTTTCTAGTTTCTTGTTGCTAACATATAGAAAAAAACATTGATTTTTATATATTGGCTTTGTTTCAAACAATCTTGCTAAATTCCTTACTAATTCTAAAGGTAGGCTTATAGATTCATTTGGATTCTCTTTATTATAGCAGAGTATATAATTTTGTCATCTATGAATAATAATAGTTTTACTTCTTCCTTTCTAATTTGTATGTTTTCTATTTCTTCATCTTGCCTTATTTCACTGGCTAGGACCTCCAGGAAAATATTGAATAGGAATAATGAGAGTGAAAATCCTTATCTTAATTTAGAGGGAATGCTCCTAGTCTCTTGCTATTTAGAACAATTTTGTCTATAGCCCCTGCAATCAGCTAAGTCATTTGCTATTGCCCACGAGTCCAGGTGTATCTCTCTCCCCCAAAATGGATGACGTACCACCCAAAGCTCTACCCATTGAGAGGCTTTCCACTACCCTACACCACTGTTTTTCATTTTCTGATCATACCAACCTCACAAGTTGACCCATAGTGAATCAAGCTCAGGTCTTTTTCTTCTTTGCTAGCTGGCTATAGGGAATACTTTCCTGGGTCAAAGGTGTGAGCTCAGGGAGTGGGAACAGTGCAATAGTGTTGAATAACATGGGGGTGAGAGACAGATGTTCTTTCAGCTTATTTGTGATGTTTGGATCTGCTTAAGACTGATCTTGGATGTATCACTTCCACTGTTGTGATGAATTGATGCTAGTCCTATCTGACCCTATGACTACATTTTAAAAAAATATTATGGAAATAAAAGAAGATCTGAATCTGTATGTTGAAAAGGGCCTCACTGTGAACTTGGAAAACTGGTCATCTCCAAATCATATCTTAGTAAAACTTTTAGACATTAAAAATAAAGAAAAATCTGGACTCCACACTAAAACACCAGACAAAGGACAGAAAATCCAGTTGCCATCAGATTTCTTAAAAGCAACAAAAGCTAAGAAGGAGTGGAGCAACATATACATGAAGATCAAAGATAAAATGTGAACCAAAGAATTTTTTAGAGCCAACCAAGCTGTGCTTTGAATATCAAAGCTGTAGGAAAACAGTTTTAAACATAAACAAACTCAGGGAATACTGTATGCCTGATCTCTTCCTGAGGAATTTACTAAAAGACAGCCTTTATTAAACCAAGATACGACTGAGGAAACGTCAGTAAAAGGACTGATCATAAGATTTAAATGTATTTAATTATAGCTCTAACCCTAAAACAAACTGTTGATTAGGTGTAAGAATAGTATGTAAAAATATGTTGTTACAAAGTAGAACTAACACCATTTTTAAAATAAGAAGAGAAGGGAGAGAGAACAGGGAAAGAAAAATATGCTCATTTATTGTTACATAGACATGTAACATATGTTACATTTATTGTTACATAGACAATAGGTAGAATTCAAAGGATATTGCATAGCTGTTGAAATAGTAGAAATCAAATAGTAGAAATCGCAATAAAGGATCCTAAGGGGATTATATAAAGTATGAGTGTAAAGTTTTCTCTGTCATAATTTATGTTTCTTAAATACCAAAAGAGATAAACTTAAAAGGGACAATAATTTTAAGGATATATACATATATATTACATATACATATAAAAATGTGTGTGTTTGTAGGTTTATTTCTGTAAAAGGAAACTCAGGAAAGATAACCTTAAAAAAATAAAAGTGGCTACCTATAGAGAGTGGGTGGGAATGGGGTTGAAGGGGTGGGAATTAGAGTGAAACATCTCCAGGTATATCTTTTATGTAGTTTTCATATTTGAAACATCAAAATGTTTTACATATTCAAAAACTAAAATTAAACTAATGTAGATGAAAGAATCAAGCCCTAAAATTCCTACATACAGAAACAAAAAAATCTAATTATGTATCAAACTAATAAGAATTAATTCAAGAAACTACTGAACGTAATACTCTGAACATCTTTATGGGAATTTAGTTTAAGGACTAAAAGAATTGCAAAGAAATCTTGAACTTAGTAGATTTGTTGTTGATAGTGGTATTGGTAATTTGTGTGTATTGTAAGATAGAGCATGTGATAAATATATCGGGTTCTCACTGTGGGAGAAGAGAGATAAATATGGAATGAGAGGAAATGCAAAAGAATCCAGCACTGTTGGATATGAAATATCATTATGAATATATATTTATATATATATATATATATATACTCCATAAGTATGGCCATTGAAGAAATGACAAGTTAGATGCAATGACTAGTGCCCAGATTTACTAAAAGGAACCAGGTTTCTGAGAAATGACTGAAATGGGGCAAAATAAGTCTGAACATTATATTGTGCCAAAACCAAAGAAATGCTCAGGCAGGTAGGGACATGTCAAAAGGATACACAGTTGGCTTGAGGGGCCCCAACTGGACAAATCTGGGACAATTTGAGCACCAAAAAGAATAATGATGTAATGTATTATGCCATATGGATAAAAAGGGAAGCTATGAATCCATATTAATACTAAAGAAAAGCGGTGGTTAGGTGGACAATTTCTTCTTTTCTGAAGAACATGACTAATAAACCTAGAAGGAATGGAGGAAAATTTATCATTGTGCAATCACCAGTGTAAAGTTAATTTAGGCAATGATCACCCATGGATGCTAAAACTAGTGGGTAAAATACTGAAATATTTACTCAATTCTCAAAGTATCACCACTCAGATTACTTATTAATTACAACATATACATACTAGTTGCCCATACTGGATGCTTGATTGATAATCCACCCTTTATTGGTTGTCTCCCTTCCCTAAGTTACTTCCTTACTTCCCTACTAATGTTTTTTGGGGATCAGTTCCCAAATAAACTACTTGTACCCAAATCATTTTCTCAAGATCTGTTTCTGGGGCAATCCCAAATTGAGACAATTTCATCCATTCACCCATTTATTCATAAACATTTATTGAGCATTTATATTGTGCTAGGCACTGAGCCAAGTCATTAGCAGCACATTGTCTCTTTAATCATCACAATATCATCCCCTTTATAGATGAAGAAATTGAGGCTTAAAGAAGATAAGCAGCTGGCCCCAAATCACACAATTAGGACTGAGTACTGGAAGGGAATGGTGGCAGTGCTGGCTGGCTGAGGCTCTCAGAAGCCCAGTTTTGAACTGAAGAGTATGGAAAAGGAGCTTTCTATTCAGGTAACAATTTGAGAATATTGTTCTTATAATACTTTTAGGAAGCAATGAATAAAAGTGATGACTGGAAAATTGAGAAAACACTTCAATGAAACATATTTTTGAAATTCAAAAAACTTATCTTTGTCTTCTGGGAAAGCAGCAACACACACACACCACCCCCTCACCCCCCGCCCACGGATTTACACCCTAGCTCTACTAGGTTTTATGTGTGGGACATGGGCAAGTTACTTATTTTAAGCTGAATTTCCTAATCCATGAAATGCATAATAGCAAAGATTGTTGTCAGAATTAGTACAATTTATTTAAGCAACTAGCACTTAATAGGTGCAGAAATGCAATTTGTGGAAATAAATTCATTTTCAGGAACTTTGCATTAAGTACTGAAATATAGATGCAATCACTATCTTGCTTAGCAGGAACTAAAAAAAGAAGCAATATAAAATATTTTATGTCAAGAATAATATCAGCGTTAGAATTTTAAAAAACCTTTGCCTTTTTATATTGTAATGATGGTTTACTGTCACAAAGAAAAAATAAAAACAACAAAAAGAAGGCAAGCTTTGTTTCAAGGAATACCAAAAAATTCCAATAGTAAATTTTATCATTTTGATAATTTTTTATTCTCTTGTGTCAACCAAGAATAAAAAAATATTGCTTATCAATTGCAAACTATATTCATGATTCTTCCCTTGCTAGATATTTTCTTTAGTTGAGGTATCCCAAAGAAAAACAGTAAGTATAGTTGTCTACATTATTTTTACTAACCAAGATTTTATTTAACCAACGCACTTCCTTAGATTTAAAAAATTGTTAGAGTTCCTGTTAGAATCAGTATGATATGTCTTAAAAATGTTATTGGATGCATGAATTCAGTGTGAATGCAGCAACCGCTGTTCAATAAAACTCCTCTTTTCCATCTACTCTCCAGTTGGGTAAGGCAGGCACAAAGACTGAAATGACCATAGTCAAAGCATGATTTAATGACTTGCAGGTTTTTGCTTGAATGACTTCTTAAGTAGTCTTGGATATATGTGCAATTAGTGAAATTTAGTGGTTGAATAAGTTGTAGATTTAAGAGAATTTTGTAGGTTATCTTGCTCACTATCTTAATTTTATACAAATAATACTAAGGTCCCAAAAGATTAAAAGATATATATTGTTGCTTACTTAGTTGCTGGAGTTCACAACAAGTTAAAATATCTTACTTTGATAATTTATCAAAACAAATTTATTTGCCTGATTTTTCTGTCCCCACTAAATTGTATAGGCAGGCACTTCTGCACCTTGTATCTCTGCTTGGCACAGTTGAAAAGTGAAATATCCAAAGATACGCTACTTTACCATACATTAGCTCATTCATTCAAACACTTTTTGAGGACTTGCCAGGCTTTAGCTACGGAGATAGATACTGGGAACAAAAAGCAAACCAAAGGCACTCTCCTCTCTCAAGGAACTTCTTAAGGGGAGACAGAATTGTAAGCATAGCACATAAACCAACAGTATGTGAAAAGTGACATGATAGGAAGAAGTGGCATGAGCAACAAGCCTGCCTGGAAAGATTAGAGAGGCTTCTCAGAGGAGGTGCTTTAAATTGTTTAAAAGACAGAATGAATTGCAGGCAAAAGGGCTCCAAATGACTGTAAAGTACCGCTCCAGGAAGGGATCCATGAGGGGAGTGGAAGGAAACGGGGCTGGGAGGAAGGGTCCACCTCCAGTGGGCCTTGTTCTTGGAGTTTGAACATTTTCCAGAAAGCTATGAAGAGCCACTGCTATATTCAAGCAAGGGAGCAATAAGATTCACATTTGTTTCTTTAAAGAACATTCCATGATGAGATGCTTCAGTAGGAAAGTATTGGACCAGCATTGGGGTGTTGGGGATACAATAATGAGTAAGATAAAATGGCCCTGCCCTTCTGGAGTTTATATTCTGGTTCAAGTAAGAAACACTAAAGTTCTAAATTATGGTAGCAGCAGTGGGATTATATAGAAGGAAATGGATGTTATAATAATAATGACAATAACACCTATTAATAGTAATAATAGTGCCTATTCCCATTTATTGGACGCTTCCCATATGCCAGGCACTAAACACTTCACATGTACTGTCCCTGTTCACTCTCCACAGTAGCCGGATGAGGTCAGTACTATCATTTTTCCTGCTTCACTGATGAGGAAACAGAGAGATTAATTGAATATTTAATTTAAGTTTCTATATCTGGTAAGCAGCAGAACTGGAATTTGCATGGGATTAAAAAAAAGCTCACCTTTACTGAGCTTGTACTACGTACCCAGCATTACTCTAAGTGCTTTTATGTATACTAACATGTAATCCTTACAGCAACCCAATTTTACAGATGAGAAAACCAAATCACAGAGGAGTTTATGATTTTGCCCAGCATTTTTGCAGTTGTTAATAAATTGTGAACCTATGCTCTTAACCACTCTGCTATGCTACCTAATTCTAAAATCAATTCTTTAAGGAATATATAACTTTGCCTCCTAAGTGAGGAAGAGGAAGAAATCTAGGATTATTAACATTATGATTGGGGACTGCCACAGATGGTAAAGTCATCAATCAAGTCAAAGAATGTAGCATGATTTGGTTTCATTCACCCCTAACTCCAGATGACTATGTCCACCTGCTTCCTTGATTTCTTCATTTGGATATTAGGATACAAGGTCAGCTGCAGTGAAAGGTATCTAGAGTAACCATGGCAGATTATAGAAGTTAGTAGCTGTCTCACACCAAAGTTCACTGGTATACAAACTGTGACTCAGGAAGTCCTCAGGGACACATATTATTGCTCTAGCTCACAACCCCACCACATTCCAATCATCAGAAAGGGACAAAGGGAAAGGAGCATCTCATTTCTTTTAGAGTATGATTTGGAAGTTGCTCACATCATTTCTGCTCACATCTCACTAGCCAGAACTTAGTGACATGGCCACACTTAGAGAGTTTATTACAGTCAACTGTGTATCTGGCTAGATATTCCATTATCATGGATGAAGAGTAGAGTGCATATTAGGAGCCAACTAGCAATCAGTCTGTACTACAGACATATAGGCATCTCAAATTTAACATTTGCAAAAACCAATTCCTGCTTATTCTTCCAAAACCTGCTTCTCTCCACAATTATCCACATCTCAGTTAATGATGATAAATGGGACACAGTCAGCAGTTCGATTTCAGACATGGATGAATTTGAGGTGCCTGTAGGATATTCAATACAAATTTTCAATAAGGGGCTGAAGATACATGTCTCAAGTTTCTGAATGAGGTCAGTGTTCAAGATTCAGATTTCATTCCTGACTTATATAAGTGATAGAGAAAGAGTATACATAAACAGTTCTGTGAGAGACTGTAATAATGGAGGGTGAAGAGAACCAAAAGTAGAGAGAACAAGCATTCTGTAATGAAGAGAAAGAGTGGTCCAAGACACAGAAGATGGAGAATTCAGGGTGATGGAACCAAGGGAGCAGTTTCCAGTAGGTAGTAGTTAGCAGTGCAGAAGGCTGCAAAGTGGTCAGATACCATGAAAATTGAGAAGCAACTTTTAAATTTGATCATTATGCCATTACTGACATTAATACTAGCAATGTATATATTGATAGTAAAATGGGGGCACATGCTAAATTTCAGTACTTGAAGAGGGACTTGGAAGGAAATGGCAATCTGATAGCATTTCCAAACAGAAAAGACAAAGTTAATAGGAGAATTAATGAACAGGAGAGGGAATGACTGAAGGATTAAGTCTTGAGGAGCACCTCTCCCCATATATATATAATATATATATTAGCTGTAGAAAGGAAGAAAGATGGCTCATACTTTAGGACAGGAGATCAGGGGGAGTACAGATTTGGGTAATCTGTAGGAATAAGGGTGAAGGTGTGAAGGAGTTAATGCCTGAAGTCCGTAATGATAAACAATGATACAGATAATGCTAGTATCACTACAGCTATTACTAAGCACTAACATTTACTGAGCACTTGTCATATGCCAGGCAATGTTTTTCATGGAATTAATTTTGCTACAACAGTATTTCTTAAATACTGAGAGCTACTCATATACTGAAAGCCTAGTCTTTTTCAATAGTTGAGTGTGTAACATTTTGATGCAACCTAAATATAGCAACAGTAACTTTTATCCCACCATATCCGACCATTTTTTGTTCCATTCTTTCAGCTTCTTCCTGATCCCAGGGGCATGCTAGGTAATAAAAAATTGTGTTTTTGCATTTTGATTCATCTGTTGTGACTCACATCAAAAAGAAATCTTGAGCAGCAAAACAGCCCTGTTGAAAAACCAACTTCATCAGCAATTTGGGGCAAACTGTTCCATAAAAACTGTTGGGTTACTCTGAAATAAATTTCGTTTTACTGGTGATTTCCTCTTGGACTGTGAGTTCTTGAGGGCAAGGATAGGGATTGATGATCTTTTATTGTTTTCCAAAGCCTGGCACAGTTCTGGGTAAATAGTAGAAGTTCAAAGTTTGTTAAAGGAATTAATGCACTATGCTAAAAAAATTAAACTGCTCCTTTCACTTTACACCTGAAATGAGAAACTTAGAAACTACTGGGTCTCATTTTGCCTACAGTAGTCTAACAAATTTACTACTTAACTTGGTAGCTACTAAGTTGTTTCTCTGGGAAAACGTACCTGAAGAAAAATATGGGTTTGACTTGGGGAAAAAAATTATTCATAAAAACTGATATATATGGAGATGGAACGCTATTATTCTAAGGATTCCTGACAATGTTCCATACTGGTAATTTTTACCAGCAAACATTTTGAAATTTGAACATGGACAAGGCAAACAGCACAGTGGGTTCTTGAAACAAGCCTGACACTAGCATCACACGTAAGAATGCCTATTTAATATTAACGAGCTAAAAGGGCTATGGGTAATTTCTCCAGATTTCAAGGAGGAATTGGGATCCTCTTTGATCTTAGTAAAGAATTGGCATTTAACTGACATTTAATTAAGAGGTTTATTTCTCTTGTCTTTAATTTTCTTGGAACTCATGGTTTTCTGCCACATTTGATATACCAGGTTATTATAAAATAAAATTACATTTAATTATTCAGACAATTTTTACTTAAGAGGAAGTAGAATCGCTAAAAGACTCTTCATATGCTAGATATTGTAGTAATATTTTACTTTAATAAAGTCTTTAAAGATTTACACTTGCCTATTTTGAAAATATGCAAAGATAAATCCTTAAGAGACTGATTTTAACTAATCTCTCCCATAAAACATAACTGCAAAGTTTCCAAATGAGAATCTGTAATGGAAGAAAATGAAAAAAGAATAAGGAACTGAGTTAAAATTGGTCATGATTTAATACTGTTATCATCAGTTGTCCTAGAATAATTTAAATTCCACTAGCTTATTTTTTTTAGTTGGGAAGCAGTATATATATATATACATATATATGTGTATATACATATATATACACATATATATGACTATATAAAAAAGATGTTCTAAGAATGACAGCTAAATTCACTGCTATGTATTATTGTTGATATAAAAAGTTTCAATACTAAATGAATGGGATCTCATATGGTATTCTATGGACTTATCAGCAAAAGCCACAAACCGTAAGGATATGAATTGTTAGTGACCCCATTACAGATTTGCTAGTAAGTGTTGCAGAGCCATAAAAAAATCCTTTTAAATAAGATGGTGACCTTGGTGCTAAATATGAAGGCGCACGGCTTTAAATGGATTCAGTCGTCATACGGATCAGAATTAGCCTGTATCCAGCTGGGGTCAACTAAGGGGCCACGTTCTCTTTATCGACAACCTACTGAAGGTCAAAATTGCAGGAGACAGGCTTTCACCTTCATGTAAACTAGTGACACATCGTGTGTTGGCAAAAGTCCTACGCATATGACCTTGGTCCCCTGAAAGCTGGTCCGCACTCTTGGGCTACCTCTGCAATGTTTACAAAGCAGCTCAGGGCGTAAAGGGGTTGGGATCGGAGACCTAGAATATGGAGTGTTCTGCCCGACCGCGGGGCTGGCAGCTATCAAAGCCCCCTTGGCGCAATTTCGGAGCCGATTCGTTCCCCAACAAAATCGGGAGCGTCCAAGTTCAGGCACGTTCCTCGGTTGGGTAGACCACGGGACTCGCCAACACTCCAGAGGGCTCCAGGGGGTTTCCGGAGTGTACCGCCTGCTTTCTGTCGGGCCACAGACCACGGTGGCTCAAAAGAGGCATCGCCCCCACTTCCCAGTGCCAATATGGCGACCAACCCTGGTGGGACTCCGAGGAGGCGCTAGCTACTTCCCCTTCCCAACAGCCCCTGCGCTGGCGACGACGGCAAGCTGAAGGGGAGCGGAGGCGGCGGTGGAGGGCGGGGCAGAGCGCGGCGCCCTCCCGCGCGCACACCGGCCCCGCCCCGCGTCCGTGCGTCCAGGCCTGGAGCCCTCGCCCGGCCGGGTGGCGCGCGCTGCCTGCCGGGATACTCGGCCCGCCCAGGCCGTCCTCCCCGCTTGCGCCGCGGCCGCGAGATCCGCGTTTTTCCCAAGATGGTGGCGCTGGGCTCGGGGTGACTGCAGGAGACGAAAGAGCCTGACTCCCCTTCGCCGGAACCTCGACACACCGCCCTTCTCTTGCTCGCGCACCCCGCCTCCGCGTAGCTTTCCGCCGGCTCGGGCGCCCGCCATCCGCCGCCGCGCCGACTTGCGCTTCACCTCTGCCGACCCGGCGCTCACGGCCGCGGGCGGCGGCGCCTCTCTCGGCTCCTCTTCGGGGCTGTGCTCCGACCACCTCGCACCTAGCCCCGGCCAGGCGGGCCCCGTAGCCCCCCGGTGCGGACAGGCAACGGCGGAGCGGCGGCTGGCGACGAGCGCGGGGTTTTCTGCGGCCTCTGCGCCTCCTTTCCCGGTCTCGGTCTCCGGAGAAGGAAGCGCGGGTCCCGCATGAGCGCCGGCGGTGGCGGCAGCGAAAGGGAACGAGGCGGTGGCGGGCGGAGGCGGCAGGCGAGGGCTGCGACGACCAGTGAGGCGGCTCCTGCTGCGGGGGCCGCAGCCCAGGCGCGGGGGCGACGACAGGTCAGTGTGGCTGAGGACCGGGCCTGGGCCGGGGCGGCCGGGTGGCACCTCCCATCGTCTCCTCGGCCGCCCAAGTTCCCTTTCGGGGCAGGCTCCGGCGAGGGTAGGGACGCCCCCACCCCCGCCGGGGCGAGTTTTTTGGGGGCGCGCGCGGTCTGGAGAGGCCGGTGCCAGAAGTAGGCCTCTGCTAGCAGCGGCTGCTGCTGCTCCTGCCGTGACTGTCAGTCCTGGCTGGGCGCCGCAGGGAGGGAGGGTTTTGTCGCCCGAGGGGACACGAGCGGGCCCGGGGCGGGGCGTGCTGGCCGTCGAGAGGTGGCCCTTCTTGGAGCGGGGCTCGCAGAGCCGGCCTGGGCCTCAGGCTGGGAAGGGCTGGCCTTTTCCTTCCAAGGGGAACTCTTCCTCGGGGTTTTCCAGGTTTTGGCCTTCTTGGTGAAGAAATATTTAGATGTGTGCTTTGGTGGGTTGGGGTTTTGGGGGTGGACTGGTGGGGAGGGAGGGCGGGTGAAGTGGTAAATCAAGCCCATGGGTTGTGTTCACAGATTACTCATGGCGATTCTGAAATTAAACGTGAGCTACTGGGTTTGCTGGAGACTATTAAATGCAAACCTGCAAACAGTTGGCCCTTTTTTTTCCAGTTGAGAAAATGAAAAGGACTCGTCATGGTGTGGAGGATTTTGTTGGTAAAGTCAGAATTTAATGCGACAGACGTTTTGGTCCATAAAATTGTTAAAAATAATTTTAATATGGACGCTGTTTGGTTAATCTTAGAATCCTTGAAAGATAATTTAGTTTCCGAATTTTTTAAAACGTTCGATGGATATGTTAAAAAAAACATTACGAAGTCTGTTTGTTATTATATTTATTAAGTGGCTAGGGTGCCGTCGAGAATGTCAGCTAATAGCATATGGGGCTTACAGTCCAAAGTTACCCTCCATCAATCAGAAAGGAATACAGGTATGACCCATAATTTCGGATCATTCCACTATCTGCAATATTGAGAGAAGCAGCAGATTACTCCAGAATTTTGTCTGGGGGCAGGGGGGAGAAGGGGGATTGAAATGGAAATGACCTAAAGTTCAGAAGTACAACTGTTAAAAAGTTACCTGTGAAAGACCCTTGAGATAGCCAGTAAATGTTGTCAAGTGATTTGGACAAGAGGGCTGAGAAGTGTTTATTTCACACCTCTGACGAGTAAGTACCCTTACTTAAGAGATTATTTTGTAAACCATGTAAAAAAGTTTAGAGTTTAGGAAGATAAAAAGAAGTGGAAATAACTTTGGAATTAGATCCTGCTTGTAAATCTGAACTGCTTATCACATTTTTAATGAAATGAATACAGTATTAATGATGGTGCTGATAAGTCCAAAGAATGACCAGAAACCCATTAAAGAAGTTATTAATCATGATAAAACAGAAACAAGAAGTAGCTTGAAGAAATAATGATCTCAGGGCTTCCCTGGTGGTCCATTGGTTAAGACGCTGGGCTCACAATGCAGGGGGCGGGGGTTTGACCCCTGGTCAGGGCACTAGATCCCGCATGCCACAACTAAGAGACCGCATGCCGCAGCTGTAACCCGGCATAGCCAAATAAATAAATATTAAAAAAAAAAAAAAAACTTAAACTCCTGTGGCACTAAAGGAATGCTTTAAATAGCAAACCAAAAACAATTTTAAAAAAATTAAAAAATTAGAATGTAAACCATGAAAGTCTTATTGTGTCAGTATTTACTAAGTAGCATTAATGTGCTGAGTAGCATGTACACCATCTTCTGACATTGCTGGGTTACTGAGGAGTTTACACAGTTTACAATGTTCTGATTCCTTTTCACAGGTTTTACATGCTGCTTGTATTTCGTATCTCTTAAATTTACACTTTCTTTCATGGCTTAAAAAATAGCTTCTTAAGTAAGTAGTCAGAAGCGAGAGGAAGACACATTCTCATCCCACTTGCCCAGTCCATTTAACAAGATTTGTTGGGTACCTACAATGTCTTTGACACATAACATTTAATGTTTTATTCCTTAAACCATAGATCATTTCTAAATGACTCCTCCTCTCTCCCCTCCAAAAACAATCCCCTCTCCCCTTAAAAAAATATTTGGAATAATTTGCTGTTTCTCTCAATATGCAGTCAGTGGAATAATCTAAAACTCTGGATCATACCTAAATTTTTCAGCCCAAACACTTACAAGTAAGTGTCTGTTTTCTTAAATGATTACTGATCATGTTCTTCAGTCATGTTGTGCCCTTTTGTTTAGACCTGTAGTTGTATAGGTCAAAATGTAGAAACATGACATTAAGTATACATATGCAGCTGTTGAAAAATTAGTTTTATGATTTTTATGAGTGAAGACCAATTTTCAGAAGTGATTTTTCAAGTAAAATACTTGGGTAAAGTTTTAGATGCTCTTTTCATGATGATTCAGGACGAGAAAGTTTTGGCTGATTTTGACAGTCCCTGCTCTCTCCCCACTGCAAATGAAAAGGTAAAGTATAAAAACCAAAGACATTATGGTATGTATAGCGTAAATAGCTTTGGAGTTAGATCCTGCTTTTAATTCTGGCTTACCCCTGGTTGTCTGACCCTTGGCAAGTTACTTAATCTCGAGCTGCAAGTTTTGTCATCTGTAAAATGGGGTGGTGAGACTAACTCAGAGGTGTGAGGATTAAAGCATGTGAAATGCGTAACACATAGGCACTTAATAAGTATTATCCTTTGAAGTCTTCCTACCCAGTTTTTCTGAATGTTCTCAAAGCACCGTATAGACAGTGGAGTCTAACATATTATCCTTTACATTGTTATTTTGATTACTGGTTTTGAACTCACTTTTTAAGGACAGGGACTTCTGGTGTTTACCAGAGAGTGTGTTACCAGAGTATGGATGACTTAGTTATCAGCTAACATTTATTAGGTATCTACTGTGGCTACTCTGAGCTGAGCTTGGTGTAGGGGCTATAAAGACAAGACTCATGTCTCTGTCTTTTGGAAGTGTATAGTCTAGTGACTTTCTCCATATAACACTTTTTGTGAAACCCTGTCAAATAATGGAACCCCATTCTCCTGGTGCCCTTCCACTCCTCAGGCAGTTCTGTGGACTCAACACCTCCTACTCCCAGCTCCTGTTCTAAAGAATATTGTTTTACTGCTTCCATTATACACTGTCTGGCACATGTTAGATACTTCATATCTTGGTCCCAATCCTCCATCCAATATCTGGCACATAGTGTGTTAGTGTTTGTGTGTATGTATACGTATAAAAAAAATAAATTTACTTTGGCAAGTTGCCTGTAAATACTCTGGTATTTTTCTGGGACAGTCATCATTCTGTCTTCTGGTTATAAATTCACAGAAGTTGTGAGTCTGAGTAGGGCTATTCCTGTTTTACACATGAGGAAATTGAAGTGCAGAGCTTTAAGATGGTTTTCTTAAAAGTCACCAGGTGGCAGAGCCAGGGCACATTTTGAGCCTCTGGACTCCAGGTCAGGACTCTGCACACAATGGTACATGTTCTGTCTTACCTGTTGGGAGGAGTGTTACTTTGCTTTGAGAATGCCCACCCACCTTATTGCAGTTAAGTGAGTGTTTTCTATGATATTAGTAGAAGGCACCCTTCAACAAGATGCCTTTTCTGACTATAGCAGTTACTGGAGGAAGTGGGGCTTTTTCTTCTAATAAAGAAAATAAAGTAAAATTACAGTAAGTGGAAATAGTGTTAATCTACAAGCATATATCCTATGTCCAAAACATGAGATGTTTGAAATACTTAAAGATACTACATAAATAGTTTTTTCTTTTTTCTTTTTTTTTTTTGGCCGCACCACGCAGCATGTGGGATCTTAGTTCTAGGGATCGAACCCATGCCCCCTGCAGTGGAAGTGCGGAGTCTTAACCACTGGGCCACCAGGGAAGTCCCTATAAATAGTTTTTTAATGAGATGACTTACAAATACATGATAAATTTCTTTGCCAACTTTTCATTTTCATTTAATCTCAAAATTGTCACTTACAGTGCTTTAATCTGAGTTATCTGTTATCTTTAACACATAAATACCATTATGGATACTAAGTTAAAAAAAAAAAAAAGATCATTAAGTATAAGGTCTATCTGAAAATGAAATAAGGCTAGTACTTTTTTTTTTTTTTTTTTACTGCTGTTTGCACCTGAGATTTAGCTGACAGTTATTACTGTTTGATTCTAAGCCTTGTGACTGTGAACGCCCTAAAATTATATGTAAAATTTTAAGTGCTTCAGAGTCTCAACAGGTTCTGTGAACGAAAGCCATGGAGAACCATTGATGTGGAGGAAGAAGCACTAACTTTGGTATCAGAAGATTGTGGATTCATCCTTCTTCTCTAGCTTCCTAGCTGGGCATGAGTAGGCCATTTAGCTTTCTAAGCCTTGGTTCTGTTCCTTCTGTCAAGTAAAGGCGATACTTGCTTTGTTTCTGAGGAATGATTTTCAAATGAGATCATTCTTGAAAAAGTAAATTAATGGTACTCTATAAAGTGACCTTATAACTGATTTAGTGACTTGCCCAAGAAAACAGGTTGGTTAGTGGTGGACAGACGGTTGGAACCTTGGTATATTTTCATGCTTTTCTCTACTAACATTTTTAACCTTTCCATAGATATATTATTTTTGGAAATACTTAGTATGTGAATTTATTTTATATTTGGTAACTACATTTGAAATAAACAGTAGATCTTAATAGTTAGTGATGTGATTCAGTATTATTAGTCCAAAGTCAAATCACTTCTGTAATTTGCTTTACTTTTGACCTCTCCTGTTAATGTGATAAAGGCAAGTGAATCATAAGGTTGACCTGAAAGGAAAAGAGGTTTTGGAGACTTAGAACCTTACTAGATAAAATTATTCCTGAAGTTCAATTTTAGGAAATCTTCGGAATCTCATATAAGATGTCATATGTGGATTGTGGAAGAGAATCCTAAGTAAGACTTCATTAATTAAAGTCAACATCTGTGCTGCAAATAAAGCAAGGAGGTGGTGTACAAGCCCTGAACACTTAACCCAAGTAGGATAAAAATCTTTCAATGAAACTCTTGGCTTGCCAGTGTGGAGACTACTGTGGTGACTCTTAACAGTTCATTGTGTTCCAGAAGTTGATCTTCTGTACCCTTTGGGAACAGATGAGGTTAGTCAAGCACAGATCCCTTTATGTTACAGAAATAAAACATGAAACTTTTTTTTTGACCTGTCTCTTTGTGGTATGCAGTCTTGTAGCTCTTTTTAAGGTCTTAATAGGTGCCCATTTTTCATACTTGCAGTAATTCAGAATGTTCCTTTTCACATTTGAGACGAGTAGTGCTGCACACAAATTACATAGCTAGGGGCTGAATGAAGATGCTACCAGTACTTTACACATATTCTTTTCATTTGTTGACTTTTGTCTCCTTGTATCAAAAAGAATGGCTTATCCATTTCAAGTTTCTAATAGACTTCTACTTCAGCAGTCTCCTTCTTGAATGTGAGAAAGTAGTCTTAGGATTAATTGCCCTTGTGAGTTGTAGCCAATATGCTAACTCATTTATTTTTATATTCTTTGTGATGCAGCGTAAATTCTGAGTTTTCCTTCCAAATTAAATATACAAACAGTACAAAGAATAATATAACAACCGTGTATGTACCACTCAGTATGGACAAATGTCACATTTTGTCACTTGCACTCTTTAGCACCCTTTCTAAAAGGGATGTTCTTTATTTTCTTCTCAGATGATAGCTTTAGCACTGCAGGTACCACTACAGGAATTTCTTGATACAACAAATACTTTCCTATCTTTTATCATATGTAAAGCATAATCCTGTTTTTTGGAAGGGAAAGGATGAGATGCCCAGCAGTGTTTTCTATATAAAGCTAATGGGTCACAGGGAGAAATTTGGGTTATTTCCAGCTTATTAATTACTTTAGTACTTTTTTCTTAGGAATTCTATTTGTTGTGCCTTGTGTGTGTATTTGCCAATATTGATAACCTTACAGTGTGCCATGAATAAGGATACTAAATATTTACCTTTGCTAAATAAAGTTTTTGTTTTGAGAATTAAAAACTACCTGTCTTTTGAACACCTATTGTATGTGACATGTATACTAATTGATAAATCCCATTTCACACAAAGAATATTTAGGTAACATTTTTTCTAGTTTTCTGAAGTGAGCTGATAATGTGCCATATTCCATGTTGGTGATAGAAAACTATGCTGTTTAAGATAATCCAAATTTAGAGCTCCTAAGAAATGAAAAGCTTCCCTAATTAGTTAAGCTGCTTCATTCATACTCAATTTCTTACACATTTTGCTATGTCTGTAACATATTGTTATAGAATGTTTATGTCCCCCCCCAACCCCCAAATTCATATGTTGAAATCCTGACCCCCCATTGTGATGGCATTAGATGGTAGGGCCTTTGCGAGTTGATTAGGTCATGAGAATGGAGCCCTCATGATGGAATTAGTGCCCTTTAAAAGACCCCAAAGAGTTTCCTCCCTCCCTTCTGCCATGTGAGGATCTAGCCATAGGATGGCCATCTATGAAGCAGGAAGGTGATTCTTGCCAGACATCACATCTGCCGGTGCCTTGATTTTGGAATTCCTAGACTCCAGAACTGTGAGAAATTTTTGTTGTTTATACACCATCCAGTCTATGGTATTTTGTTATATAAGCAGCCTAAATGGACTAGGACACATATCAAACATGTTTAAAGAACAGAGAAGGAAAATAGAAAATTAAATGGATAAAGTTTGGTAGCTAACATTAGGGGTACATTGTCCTTGATAAAATGGAACTGCTTTTTTTTTTTTTTTTTTGAATTGTTGAATTTTATTTTACTTTTTATACAGCAGGTTCTTATTCGTTATCTATTTTGTACATATTAGTGTATATATGTCAATCCCAATCTCCCAATTCATCCCACCACCACCACCACCGCCCCCGCCACTTTCCCCCCTTGGTGTCCATACGTTTGTTCTCTACATCTGTCTCTATTTCTGCCCTGTAAACAGGTGGAACTGCTTCTTAAAAGTTGACTTTAATGCTGACATGAGAACACTTAAGTATAATATATTAGAAAAGCTGAGCAAACATTAGACTTTCATATACATAAAACTAGATTTCTGCATTTAAAAACATCTATTTCTTTAAATTTAATTATTACCCAGTGCACTATATTTCATATTATCTTCAAAATTAAAAAGTAAAATCTTAGAGTTTCATTTAACTCAGTATCTGAGTCAGTCTCCTCCCTCCTCCTCAAAATTCCTCTTCCATGTTTTGGGTAGATGAAGGGTAGGGAGGGGTGAACTTAAAAGTAGATGGATCTCAGTTGTAAAATATTGATAGGTAGGTCACTTAACCTCAGCTGAAATTAAACAATTTATTTACTCCTGGATTGAAGATTCTATGTGAACACTAAATATTTGCTGTCTCTCTCTCTCTTTTTTTTCTGTGTGCTGTTTTAGTTATTTATAAGTACTGGATGAATGAGCTACTTTTTAGTTAGTTCAGGACTACTTTTAGATATCTGCTGTGGGCTAATGCACTATGATCAGGATATAACGAAGTATCATCAGGAACAATCCTCTAGGCCTCAGAACTTCAAGTAATTTTAAGTAAAGATGGACTAGGGGTCAGCCTGGACAGTGGGCCAGAGACCAACTTTACTGCCTATTCCTGTGCTGAATTTGACAAGGCACTCCTAGGAGAGTGTGTGTGTGTGTGTGTGCGTGCGCATGTGCGCACACATGCCCATTCCATATTACTAGCTGACACCAGATTTTGAGAAATTGGGGCTGATCACTATTCAGCCTACCAAGGTTTTCTCTCCAGCGATCAAGGTCTAATACCCTTAAGTGCTTTTTTAGCTACATAGTATGTGTTTAAAATGGCGTTGACTACAATAGTATTTATTTTGTGTTCTTATTCTGATATCTTTCCTTAGTTCTTTTATAAAGGAAGTAGGTTGGATTAGATGATCTCCAAAGTAATTTTCGGCTTGGATAGTATATGCTCATTTTTTTCTTTTTAAAATATTTGTATATATTTTAATTAAAAAAGAAAACATTTAAAACAGAGTAAATAATGTAGCAGGTACTCATTTACCCCTCACTCAGAACTATAAATTATGCCAATTTTGATCCTCAGCGAACCAGATGCAGTCTTACATATGCACTTGTAGCCACCTCACCCCCAAGTCCTATTACCTTCTCTCTTTACCCAAGGTAATAACTATCCCGAGGTTCTTGAATTTCGTATCCTTGTTTATACTTTTACTCTATATGTGTACTTGTATCTGTAAATGCTATATATGATGTTGGATTTTGTGTTTTAAAATTTTTACAAAATGATATTGTTACTGTACAGCTCTTTCATCAGCTTTTTTTTTTTTTAAACTTTTTTGGGATATGTATGTTGATGCATGTAGCTCTAGTTTATTTGGTTTAACTGCTGTATAGTACTCCATTGTACGATATATCAAATAAATGTGTCCCACTACTAATGGATATTTTGAGTTGTTTCCTTTTTCGCTGTTATAAACGATGCTGCAGTGATCATGTTGACACATTTCTTTGTGCATGTATTTCTTTGGGAAGATTCATGGAAGTGAAACTGCTGCGAAATAGATTGTGAATAACTTTACTGGATGTTGCTAAATTCTTCTCTAAAATGGTTATGTCAGTATATACTTTATCAGCAGTGTACGGACATTTCTTTTTCCAGCATCCTAGCCCATACTTGAGATTGTCAGATTTAAAAACTTCTGCAAATTTGATGGGTGTGAAATTTTAGCAAAATATTACTCTCATTTTAGCATTTCCTTGATTATTAATTCTGGGTGGTGGATGTATGGATATGAATTTTATTATTTTCTGTATGTTTTAAATGTTTCATAAATTAAAGAAATGGTTTAAAAGAAAATAAGAGACACCGTGTTATGCAGCATTTATGTTGTAAAGGATCTTGGAGATCATCTCACCCAACATTCTTTATAATGCAGCCGGGAAAGTTATCAGAATAAGAATAAAATATAAAACCCTACTTATTGTTCATTGTGATATTCTCTTTTGGGATATATCTCAATTTTTGAAGTGAAGCTCATGAGTCTTTTCTTTTATGATTTCTGTTTTTTATTGAAGAAATCCCCCTTTAATATTGTCTGCTAATAGTTGAGAGGTTTTTGTTGTTGTTTATTTTTTTGCATTTAGGTCCATCTGGGAGGGAGTTAGGAATCAAATTTTTTTTAATATGAAAAACAAGTTGTCCCAACATTAAGTATTGAATCTTTTCCCCATTAATTTTTTAAAATATCACCTGTATCATCTGCCAAATGCTTGGGTTTGATTTTAATTTTTTAATTTTTTTTTTAAACATTGGTACTACATTGTTTTATTTCAAATAGCTTTATATTAAGCTTTAAGTCTGAGTCAAAGCCTACTCCTTTATTCATTTTCAGAACTTTTATTCTTCTTAGACTTTCACTCTTCCATAATAATTTAAAACCAGTGTATCAAGTTTCTTTGGGGATATTAATTGGAATTGCATTGAATACATAAATTAACTTGAGAATTGACATAGTTTATCTTGCCATTTAGTCTGTATTTTACAGTTTTCTTCCTAAATTCCTTTTATACATACCTTGTTAAATTTATTCCTAGATATTTGATCTATACATATTTTTTTGCACTGTAAATAGGATCTTTTTTCTGTTACATTTGATCATTGCTGGTGTTAATTTTGTATCCATTAACTTGGGTGAACTCCATCAGTTTTATTAGTTTATAATTCTTTTAGATTATTATAAACAAATAACAATTCTGTCTTTTCCAGTGAACTTTTAAAAATACAAGTCTAACTTTGTTACTTTCTTTTTAAAACTATTCTTTGGCTTTCTGTGACTTTTAGAATAAAATGCAGAATCCTTAATTGGTCTACAAGGTCCCATCTGATCTGGATTCTCTCTGCTTCCTCAGATTTAATTCACACTCTCCTTTGTTTAGAACCACCTAACAATATTAGCCTTTTTTCAGTTTTTTGAACTATCCAGGCTCCTTGTTGCAAACCTTTTGCCCAGTGCATTTCAGTCTGCCTAGAACACAGTTAGCCAACAAATTTTACCCATCCTGTAGGGCTCAGCCTAAATATTACTCAGGGAAGCCTTCCTTTTAGAATCTCTTTGTACTTACTAGTATTAGGGCTTTCTTGTATGGTATGGTTATTGAATTCTGTGTTTCCTGAATAAGTACTTAGCTCAACTGACATTAAATAATTACTTTTGAATTGAAGGTTCAATGAGAAAAATAAATGTCGATCTCATTTTTTTTCATGTGCAGTTTCAGGCATTTGTGAGTGTTGGATGAATGAATGTTCATTTACTGATAGATAAGAACTGCATTTTTTTTCCAGTTAGAGAAATATTACTCCAGTTGATAAACTGCTCAAAAGAAAATTTGTAATTAGGCTACACTTTAGTGTTTTACCAGACATTAATAGAAAATTAAATGTTCTCAATGTTTAATATTTACGTCCTTCGAGTATGGATGGTCTTTAGAAAAACAATTTTCTGTCTTTTAACAGATGCAGTGTAGTTCACTTAAAATTATATGTTGTGGAGTTTTAAAAGCATTTTGAAGTTAAATTAGAAGCTAATGGTCTTTTGTCCTTAATTCAGATTTTATGAGTTTAGATGCTACATTTGATAGATGAAATGTAATAAATTAAATGTAAAATAGTGTTCAGGATTATTTCTAGGAAAACTCACCTACCTTTAGTTATTTTAGTATATTGCATTATAAATATTTTTTGTGTGTGCACTGAATGCTAATGTAATTCTGTGTTTAATTTTAGGTTAAGCTCTATGTAAGATTGAACTCAATTTAACTATTGTACAGAAAGAACCCAGAGGAAAATTTCAGAATAATAAGTCATTGGGACTATGTGTGTGGCACATTGCTTCTGTTTTCAGATCATGGAATTGTTGATTGCAATAAGTGATTTATAATTAAAGTCAGGAAATTGAAATAATTCTGGTAATTTGGAATTTTTAAAGACTTTTCATAGATGACACTTGGGATGTACACTGAGATAAGATTTTCTCACTGCTAGTAAGTCACATAATAAACACAAGTAAATACTGGGGAAAGATAGCATTTTAATGTTGGCAGATCATGAGTTTACCTTTTATAGTTTTTCAAACAGGTAAATAGCATAGTTTGTTTACTTTTGGAAATGTTCACAGAACCCAGAGAGAGGGGAGGGCCAAGGGTCACATTAGAGAGTTCTGTTCTTTTCCAACGCACAGTGATTGTGATCCGAAAATTTTACTCCTGTTGACCATACACCTAGATTTGCCGGCGCAGCCTCAATTTTAAATGTTAGGTTATTCCTGTAAGTCATAAAACCAGAAATCCTGGAACTTTCATATTTCCAGAGAGCCTTTATATGTCGTGGTTGGTTGCCCCTCCCCTCAAATATTGGTGTGTAGAATTAATTATTTTTGAGAATAAGGAAATACAGAAAAAAAATACGTATTTTTAAAGTGTAAAAAGAAGTGAAAGTTTCCTCTTCCTTTCTTAGCCAGTTCCAAAACTTAACGGTTGTTCAATTTAAATGTAGAAAAACATAAGAACACCTGGTGAATACCAAACAAATACATCTGTGTAAGTACAGATACTTGTAATTTTTTTCTTTTTTGAGGTGGTTTATAAAAAATCATTCCATACACTTTTTATAATTTCCAGCTTTATTGAGATATAATTCACATACCATAAATTCCACCCTTAAGAGTGGGTCTTAGTATATTCAATTGGCAACTATCACCATTATATAAGTTTAGAACATTTTCATCATCCCCAAAAGAAACCCTGTACCTGTTAGTAGTCATTCACCATTCTTTCCTTCTTCAGCCCCTGAAGAGTGGCAACCACTAATCTGCTTCCTTACTTTATGGGTTGCCTATTCTGGACGTTTCATATAAATGGAATCATAAAATATATGTCCTTTTGTGTATGTCTTCCTTTACTTAAATGATATTTTGGAGGTTCATATTACATTGTATGAGTATACACATACTGTTTATTCAGTAATCAGTTGATAACTTTGGATTGTTTCCATTTTTTGGTTATTATGAATCATGTTATGAACATTCATATATAAGTTCTTGTGTGGACATATATCTTCATTCTCTTGGGTAAATACCTAGGAGTGAAACTGTTGGGTCTTAGCTAACTGTGTTTAACATTTTGAGGAACTGCCAAACATTTTTTCCAAAGTGGCTGCAGTATTTTACAGTTACATCAGCAGTATATGAGGGTTCTTTCTAATTATTTCCTTGCCAAACCAATTGTCTGTTCCTTTTATTTTAGCCATCTTGTGGACGTGAAGGTATCTTTGTGATTTTGATTTGCATTTGCTAAATGACTAATGATCATCATTTCATGCCCTGATTGTCCATCTTCAGAGATCTATTTAGATTCTTTGCTGTTTTAAAATTGGGTCATTTTTCTTTTTATTGTTGGCTTTTAAGCGTTTTTATATGTTCTGGATACAAGTCTCTTATCAGATATATGATTTCCAAGTATTTCCCCCCCAAAAGGTTGTTTTTTCACTTTCATGATTGTTTCCTCTGAGGCACACAAGTTATAAATTTTGGTGAAGTCCTGTTTGTTTTTCTTTTGTTGTCGTTGGTGTTATTTATTGTGTTGGCCAAAAAGTTTGTTCAGGTTTTTCCATACATCTTATGGAAAAACCCGAATGAACTTTTTGGCCAACCCAATAAGAAACCATTGTCTGACCAGTCATACAGATTTATACCCGTTTGCTTCTAAGAGTATTGTAGTTTTAGCTCTTACATTTATGTTTGTCATCTGTTTTGAGTTAATTTTTGCATATGGTGTTGTATAAGGTAGGGGTCCAACTTTATTATTTTTACATATAGATATCCAGCTGTCTCAGAAACATTTGCTGAAAAGACTATTCTTTCCCATTGAATTGTCTTGTTACCCTTGTTGAAAATCAATTGGCCATAAATGTAACAATTTATTTCTGGACTCTCAGTTCTCTTCCATTAATCTGTATGTCTGTTCTTCAGCCACTAACACACATTCTTGGTTACTGTAGATTTGTAGTAAGTTTTGAAATTCGAAAATGTGAATATTCAAACTTGGCTCTTCTTTTTTTGGCTGTCTGGGTTCCTTGAATTTCTGTGTGAATTTTAGGGTTAGCTTGTCAATTTCTGCAAAAAGGGCAGGTGGGATTTTGATAAGGTGTGTGTTGAATCTGTAGGTCTATTTGAGGAGTATTGCTACCTTAGTATTATGTCTTTTGATCCATGAACATGGGATGTCTTTCTGTTTATTTAGGTCTTTAATTTTTTTGTGTGTTTTGTAGTTTTCGTTGTACATGTCTTACACTTCTGTTCAAAAGAAATGTATTTTGTTATATATTCTTAAGATTCATTCTTTTTGATGTTATTGCTTATGGAATTTTTCTTAATTTTATTTTCAGATTATTCATTGCTTGTGCATAGAGTTTTGTCCTGAACTTGTATTCTGTACAACTTGTTTTTTTTCTCTCTTAACTATTTGTTATAGAAATCTTTTCCATGTGAGTGGTTACATGTGCATCTACCTCATTCATTTAGCAGATATTTATTGAGCACCTACTATGTCATAGGCATTTTTCTAGGTGCTAGTGGAGACAGCGGTGTACAAAATCCACCAAAACTCCTGTTTTCACGGAACTTACACTTAGTAGGGAAAGAGAGATCATAAACATCAAAAACAAGATATGTAGAATATATCATATGTTGCATAGTACTTCTAAGGAGAAAAATAAGGGAAGTGGGATATGAAGTATTTGAGAGTGCAGGGGTTGAGTGCAAATTATAGTGTGGCCAGAGAAAACCTCACTGAGATGATAACTTGAGTAAAGAACTGAAGGAGATGCGAGAGCTAGACATGTGGATGACTGGGGGAAGAGTATTTCAGGCAAAGGGTGTAGTGAATAAGGAAACACTGAAGTGGGAGAGTGCCTGATGTGTTTGAGGAACAGTGAGGTGGCCTGTGGGGCTGTAGAAAAGTAAATGATGGAAATCGAGTCAGAAGGGGAATGTAGGATACAGATCATTTGGTCATAATAAAGAGTTTGACGTTTACCTCTGAGTGAGATGGGAAGCCATTGAAGGTTTTTGAGCAGAGTGGAAAGTTCTGATTTAGGTTTTAGCACGATCACTCTGGCTGCCATGTTGGTCGTAGATTGAAAGAGAAGGGCAGAATCAAGAGACCAGTTGGCAGGCTATTACAATACAGATAGGAGGTGATGATGGTGAGTTGGACAAGGTGAGGCCTATCAGGTTGGTGAGAAGTGGCTGAATTATTGATACGTGTTGAAATTATAGTCTGTAGGATTTGGTAGTAGGTCAGATATAAGTGTGAAATAAAGGGAGAAGTAAAAGATGACACTGAGGTTTTGGCTAGAACAACTGAAAGTATGGAGTTGAACAATACTTTTTAATTACTGCATTAAATCTATGTATGGTATCACATGCCCACATAACTACAGGTAATTTTACCCTATTAGCTTGGTGGAAAGGGGAACAAAAGAAAAAACTCAAGAAAGAAAAGAATGTTTGATGTGGAACATATGTCCTGAAGTAAACTTGATAGAAGACTATCAATCTTATGACTTCTATCAGTCTTTAGAACTGAACTAGGAAACTAACTCAGAGTTCATAATATATTTTGGAACTCTTTATTGTGGAATTTAGGTTGTTTTCAATTTTTGATATTACAAATAATGGTACATGTTATTTCTGTAAGGTAGATTTCTATAAAATGACTGTTAGACCATGAGGCTATGTCAGCTTAAAGATTTGATAGATACTGCCAGTTACTCTTTAAAAAAATCTTTTTAAGCAAGTTTCATTCCCAACACATTGTATAGGTCTGCTGGTTTACCTCATTGTTTATTATATAGTATCTAGTCATGAAATTAAAATTTTTTGGTATAGGTAAATCTATCTGTCATTTTTGGCTTCTGAGTTTCACCATGCTTACAAAGATAATACAGAAATCTCATACTTTCTAGCACTTCTATGAGGTTACTTTATAGGTTTAGATTTATAGATTTAGATCTGAGTACATTCAGCATTTTTTTGAATATTGTATGATTTAGGTTTAGATTTGGATTGCATTTGGCATATATTTGGATGTTGTGTGAAAATATCTAACTTTTCTAAGTTCTAATGTTTAAATATCCCCACTTGGGAAGCTAATTCTCTAGACCAGCGGTTCCCAACCTTTTTGGCACCAAGGACCGGTTTTGTGGAAGACAGTTTTTCCACGGACAGGGGGTGGAGGTGGGTCAGATGGTTTAGGCGGTAATGTGAACGATGGGGAGCTGCAGATGAAGCTTCTTCGCTTGCTCGCCTGCCGCTCACCTCCTGTTGTGTGGCCAGTTCCTGACAGGCTGCGGACCAGTACCGGTCCGGGGGTTGGGGACCCCTGCTCTAGACCACCTAAGGGATCCTTTCCCCACTGATTTAAAATGCCATCTTTTTATATATTGTTTTCATAAATTAAGAAAAAAATCATGTTTATTGAAGTAGTAATTTATATATCCAGTAAAGTGCACCTATCTTTTTTTATTTTTAAAATTTATTTATTCATTTATTTAATTTATTTTTTTGGCTGCGTTGGGTCTTCATTGCTGTGCGCGGGCTTTCTCTAGTTGTGGCGAGTGGGGGCTACTTTTCGTTGTGGTAGCTTCTCGTTACGGGGCACTGGCTCTAGGTGCACGGGCTTCAATGGTTGTGGCATGCGAGCTCAGTAGTTGTGGCTCACGAGCTCTAGAGCGCAGGCTCCGTAGTTGTGGTGCATGGGCTTATTTGCTCCGCGGCATGTAGGATCTTCCTGGACCAGGGATTGAACCCGTGTCCCCTGCATTGGCAGGTAGATTCTTAATCACTAGGCCACCAGGGAAGTCCCCATGCGGTAGTTTTATGTTTAAATTTATAAGGAACTGATGAACTATTTTCCCAGTGGTTGTACCATTTTGCGTTCTTACCAGCAATGTATGAGAGTTCCATTTCTTCCAAATCCTTGTCAGCATTTGATACTCTCAAATAAATTGCAGATCTTCTCATGGGTGTGTAGTGGTATCCCACTGCAGTTTCTTTTTCTTTAATTGTAGTATAATATGCATAACATAAAATTTACCATCTTAACCATTTTAACTGTACAGTTCAGTGGCATAAAGTACACTCACATTGTGCAGCCATCATTCTTAACCCATTTTTGAAACTTACTCATCATCTCAAACTGAAACTCCATCCCCATTAAACAGTAACCCCTCAATTTCTTCCTCCTCCCTCCAGCCCCTGTTCTACTTTCTGACTCTACGAATTTGACTGTTCTAGGTACTCACGTAAGTGGAATCATATGATGTTTGTCCTTTTGCTTTTGGCTTATTTCACTTAGCATAATGTCCTCAAGGTTCACCCATGTTACATTATATTTCAGAATTTCCTTTTTAAAGCTGAATAATATTCTATTGTGTGTATATACCACATTTTGTTTAATCATTCTTTCATTGATGGAGACTTGAGTTCTGTCCTTCCTTTGGCTATTGTGAATAGTGCTGCTATGAACATGGGTGTTAAAAATAGATCTCTTCAAGTCCCTGCTTTCAGTTCTTTGGGGTATATATCTAGGAATGGAATTGCTGGGTCTTATAGTAATTCTGTGTTTAACTTTTTTGAAAACCAATGTACCATTTTCCATAGCAGCTGTACTGTTTTACCTTCCCACAAGGGTTCCAGTTTCTCCACGTCTTTGCTAATACCTTGCTAATATGTTGTTTTTATTTTTTAAAAATAATTGCCAGATAATGAGTGTGAAGTGTCTTTGTGGTTTTAATTTACATTTGCGTGATGACTAATGATGTTGATGTTTTCATGTGTTAATTGGTCACATGTATGCCTTTTTTTGTGAGTATCCAAATATTTTGCACATTCTTTTTCTTTTCAGGATACAGGTCCTTTTTTAGACAGGCATGTATTCTGTATCATTACTGATTTTTTTGGGGGGGGGGATACTTTATTAATTAACGAGAGGAGTGTTGAAATCTTCAACTATAATTGTGAACCTGCTATCTTTTCTTTCACTTCTCTTCATTTTTGCTTCCATGTATTTTCTTTATTCTTTTTAGTTTTTGGCTGCGTTGGGTCTTTGTTGCTGCCTGTGGACTTTCTCTAGTCGCAGCGAGCGGGGGCTACCCTTTGTTTGTGGCACGCGGGCTTCTCATCGCGGTGGCTTCTCTTGTTGCGGAGCACGGGCTCTAGGCGGGCTTCAGTAGTTGCAGCACACGGGCTCCATAGTTGCGATATGTGGGCCCCTAGAGCGTGCGGGATGCAGTAGTTGCGGTGTGCGGGCTCTGGGGCGTGCAGGCTTCAGTAGTTGTGGCACGCAGGCTCAGTAGTTGTGGCTCGTGGGCTCTAGAGCTCAGGCTCAGTAGTTGTGGCTCATGGGCTTAGTTGCTCCACGGCATGTGGGATCTTCCCGGACCAGGGATCAAACCCATGTCCCCTGCACTGGCAGGCTGATTCTTAACCACTGCGCCACCAGGGAAGTCCCCATGCTTCATGTATTCTCAAGTTCTGTTATTAGATGCATTCACATTTAGGACTGGAAGATCTCCTTGATGAATTGATTCCTTATCATTAAGAAATGTCTCTGTTCTTTGGTAGTGTTTCTTGTCCTAAAGTCTGCTTTGTCTGGTATTAATAGAGCTACTTCTCCTTTCTTATGATTCGTGTTTGCATATTATATCTTTTGTTATCTCTTTACTTTCAACTTATATGCTATTATATTTAATAAGTCTTTTAGATAGTGTATAGTTGCATTTTTTTGATTTTTTACAATCTCTGCTTTTTAATTTGAGTCCACTTATATTTATTGTAATTTTCAATAGTAACACTACCAGGTTACTATTTGTTTTCTAGTTGTACAATCTATACTACTTTTTTTTCTTCCTTTCCTGCTTTGTTTTGGATTGAGCATTTTTTCGGAAGTCTGTTTTATCTCCACTATTAGCTTATACCTACCTCTGTTTTTTTTCCAGTGGTTGCACTAGTATTTACAGTATGCACCTTAGTTTATCTCAGTCTGCCTTCAAAATTAGACCTCTTAGAGTATAATGTAAGAATTCTAATACATTATAAATTCGTTTACCTTTTTGCCATTGTAGTCTTCCATTAATTCCCCAATAGAATTTCTGATTATTTCTTTAAACAGTCAATTGTTTTATAAAGAAATTTAAAAACGAAAAGCAGCATTCTTTGATGTTTTGCCCATATTTTCCATTTTCATTTCTTTTCCTTTGTGTAGATTTGTGTAGACTTTTTTCATGGACCTAAGTTTCTATGTGGTGTTGTTTTCCTTCTACTTGAAGAATTAAAAAATTTCTAAAGCACCAAGTCTATTGGCCAAAAAAACATTTCAGCTTCTATTTATATGAAAATGCCTTTATTTCACTCTTCAACATTTTATTAGGAAAATTTTCAGACTTACATGGATGTGAAATAATTGTAGAATGTAATTCCACAATTAACATTTTACTGTATTTACTGTCTTATATCTATCCATCTATTAATTTGTCTTACTATTTTTGATGTTTTTCAAAGTAAGTTGTAGATGTTAGAATATCTCATCCTTAACTTCATATATAGTCAACTAAAACTTAGAAATTTAGTATTGTTAACTGAATTTAGTATATTGTTCTGGTTATCTATTGCTCCCTAACAGATCACTCCAAACTTAGTGTACCCCAAACATCAGCAGTCATTTATTTTGCTTATGAATCTGTACTTTTGGCAGAGACTGGCAAGGATAGCTTGTCTTGACTTCAAACATGTCAGCTGGAGTTGTTTGATAACTGAGGTAACCTGATAAGTCGAGGCTGTTATCATCTAAAGGCTTGCTCACACATCTGGATATTGATGCTGGCTGTCAGGACTTCAACTGGAGCTCTGGTCTAGAACACTTAGATGTTGCTTTTGTATATGGTTGCTTGACTTCATTGCCAAGTGGCTGGCTTCAATACTGTAGAGTGGCTGCGTTCCAAGAGTGAGTATCTCAAGAGACCAAGGCAGAAGTGCATGGCATTTTTATAACTTAGCATCAAAAGTCTAGCTTATAAAAGAGCACAGACTTCCACCATACTTTATTGATTGAAAGTCACCGAGGCTGCTCAAATTCAAGGAGAAGGCACATAGATCCCCCCACCAGCTGATGGGAGAATGCCAATGTTAACCTTGTAAGAAGAGCATGTGGGATGGATTATATTGTGGGTGGCCATCTTTAGAAAATACAGTCTGTCACATATACCATTCCATGTGTGTTGACAAATGCTTACATCTTTGCAACACAAAGTCCTATCAAGTTATGGAACCTGTACCCCTTCCTAGCCATTTCCTGTCCCCACATTACCCACACCCCCAAGTCAATCATTGTTCTGATCACTTTAACATAGATTAGTTTAGCTTGCTCTAGAATTCCATATAAATATAAATCATGGTACTTATTTGTATAAGGTTTCCCTTAGCATAATGTTTATGAAATTCATCTATGGTACTGCATGTGTCAGTAGTTTGTAACTACATTCTTCTCTTGAGGGACACCTGGGCTATTTTCAGTTTCTAGCTGTTGTGAAAAGCCTTCAGTGAACAGTTGTGTGAAAGACTTTGTGTAGATATATTTGGTTTCTTTGCTCTTGGGTAAATACCTAGGAGTGCAGTTTGGGTTATAAGATAGTTGCCAGATCTTTTCCCCAAATTGGTTGTTTTGTTTTATACTCTTACCAGCAATTATATGAGAGTTTCCAGTTGTTCTACATTCTTGTCAGCATTCGGGACTGTCAGTCTTTTTGACGTAGCGATTCTGGTAGATGTATAGAGGTTTATCTTCATATTTTGAAGGATATTTATCACTTGATATATAACTCTAGGTTGACATTTTTTTTTCAGCATTTGTTTCTGATGAGAAGTCTGTGGTTATACTTATCTTTCTTCCTCTGTACTTAAAGTCTTTTTATTTACCTCTGGCTTTTCTTTAAGATTTTCTCTTCATTGCTGGTTTTCTTTGTGATTATCCTGCTTAGGATTTATTGAGTTTTTGGTTTTGTTTTTTTGGTCTGTGTTTATGTTTTCATCAAATTCGGAAAAGTGTCAATCATTATTTCTTCACATGTATTTTTTTAAAGTTAGCTCTCTTCCTCTACACTCTTTTTTCCAGGGTTACTCTGGTTACATGTATAATGTTAGACTATTTGATATTATCTTCAGATCATTAACATTTTTAGTTTTTTTTGGTCTCTCTGTGCTTTAGTTTACTTTGTCTTGTATTTCACTGTCCTTTTTTTTTCCCCTGCAGGGTCAAATACTTTCAGATATTTTATATATTTATATAAATATGTATATATTTATTTACTTTTTGTATTTCTAGACGTTCCATTTGATTTGTTTTCATGTATTCCTTTGAATCCTTGAACGTATTTATAATAGCTATTTAAAAGTTCTTGTCTACTGATTCTATCAATTCTTTCATTTCAGGGTCTATTGATTGGTTTTTCTGTTGGTTATGGGCCGTCTTTTCCTGCTTACATATTTAGTACTTTCCTATTGGATACTGAACATTGTTATAGTCTGTTGTTGAGTGGTTGGATTTTGTTGTCTTTTAGAGTGTTAAACTTTGTTTTGCCAGCAAGCTAAGTAACTCGCTGGTCAGCTTGATCCCTTCAAGGCTTTATTAGGGTGTATCTAGAGAAGACTTTACTTTAAGGCTGGTAGCTACTACAAATGCATGGCCCTTCTTAGTTCTCTACTAAATGTCCCCAGTGTCAGCATATTCTCTTCACTCTGGTTGGGAGGAACTTAGGAATCTCCTAGTCCTGTATGAGCACTGGGGATATTTCAGCTCACAGCTCCTCTTTCCCCAGCTTCATATAGTCTTTCCCTTTATTCATGCAGTTTTGTATACAGTGGCAGACTCAAAAGGACCCCCAAGTGACAGATTTCTGGAGACTTTCCTCTGCATAGCTCCCCTCTGTGGCAGTCTGTCTTATTAAAAATTCCACCCACTTCAGCCTCAACTCTGACCTCTTGCTTCTTACCTCAGTGAGACTGCTGTCCTCTGACTGTGTTTCCTCTCCATTGACTCAGGTTGGAAAGCTGCCTCCATGAAGAAATTCAGGCATTGGAAGGGTTCACCTCATTTCTGTTCGTTCTCATGGATCAGTCTCACACTGCCTGTTATCCAGGGTCTGAAAACAGCTGTTTCATATGTTGTCCAGTTTTCTTGTTTATGACTAGAAGCAACTGTTATATACTTTTGGATCTTTCTCTGGACTTAACTTTCTGTTCCACTTAAACATTTAGTTAATGCTCATACCATACTGTGCTTTTTAAAATAAACTTGATTGAAGTATAATACACATACAGAAGTGTGTAAGTGTGCACGTAGCTTGTTTAACTTTCACACACTGAGCACACACGTTTAGCCAGCATTCAGATCAAGAAACAAGATCAGCTCTTCTGAAGCCCCTTGTGCTCTCTTTGTCACTACCTCTCTTTCCCCAAGAGTAACCACTATCCTGACTTCTACTAGCATAAATTAGATTTTTCTGTTTTTATATTTTATGTAATTAGAAACAGTCACATTTAGTTGTGTCTGGCTTCTCTCACATAACATATTTGTGAGATTCATCCACATTGTTGGTTGTAGTCGGTTGCTTAATAATTTCTGTATAGTACACTTGACCCTTGAACTAGGTAGGGGGCTGGGGTACCCATCCCCTGCATAGTCGAAAATCTGCATATATAACTTTACAGTAGGCCTTGAGAACTTTACAGTTCTGTATCTGTGAATTCAACCAATTGCAGATAGTGTGGTACTGTATTAATGTATTTACTGAAAAAAATAAAATCCACGTATAAGTGGACCTGCATGGTTCAAACCTGGGTTGTTTAAGGGCCAACTATATTTTGTTTATCATTTTGCTGTTGATGGACATTTTAGTCATTTTTGGTTTGGGGCTACTAAGAATATTGTTACTCTCAATATTCCACTGAACGTCTTCTAGTGAACATATGTACTCATTTCTATTTGATATGTACTTAGTGGAATTTTTAAGTCATAGGGTAAATGACTAAACTAAATGATTTACATTTAATTTTAGTAGATACTGTCAAAGTTTTTTGAAGGGGTTGTATTGATTTTAATTATACTATTTAATATTTTATGCTTTAGTCCCTGGTAGAACAAGTTCTTGGGAGAGAGGCATTATTCTTTGAGAAAAATGAAAGTTTCGTGGTTATTCTTACATGTTTGAGCTTCAAAATAAACTTTTGTTAGATTGGCATTGGGTTAAATTTGTGTTAATTTGGAATTAAAGGATACCCTTGTTTGTTCATCCATGAATTGCATTTGGAGCTAGTTTAGAATCCTTTGTCAGGCCATGATCCTTATTCCTTTTTTTTTTTTTTTTTTTTTTCCCTTGTAGAGGGAGGTGTGGTGTCAAGAAAACAGTCCCATTACTATGAAAATAAACATGGATGAGATGAGCCCTACCCTCCACCAGCTTACAGCTAGAGACACTGAGAAACGTATTCAGATAGCTATAATGTATAAAATAATAAATTTAGGGTGGAAATTAAGAAATTATTTTATAGTATTAGGAACATATAGTTCCCAGACAAGACAGTGGTTATTTACAGAAGAGCTTAGAGAACTCTGTGAGATACAGCCTTTAAAATGAATAGAGTTTTTTTAAACAGGGCATAATAGGTGGGTGGGGGATGGAGGTTAGCAAAGGAGAGAGAAGTATTTCTGAGTGAAGTGTCGTGAGAAACAAAAGCATTGAAATCAGAAATACAGATGGCCAGTATGTGATAGCCAGTAATCCAATGATGGGACTAGATCAAGTACTTGGTAATGATTTCCTAGAGTGGCCAGTAAGGCTTGTATGAATGGGTGGAAGCCGGTGGCAGGGACTTCATATGATAGTTTGAAATTTATCCTGTGGGCATTGGGAAAGTATAGATTTTGAGTGTGAGAGTGATATGCCCAAATTTGGGTTTTTAGGAAGATAATTCTAGTGGCAGAGTCAAGGGTAGAGGAAAAAGTAAAACTAGATGAAGTAATGAGCATCTGTAACATGACTATGCATGGAGAAAAAAGGATGCAAGTGATATTTCAAAGAAAAAATTTACAGGATTTGGGTATAAATTAGAAGTGTACAAGGGAAGGAGCATGGCCTTTACAATCAGACAACTTGTTTTTAATCTTGTATTCACTAGTTAAATGACCTCTAAAGCAAGTCACGTAGAAGAAAACTTTCCTGTTCATAAGATGTTTATCCTGTGAAGTATATTTTGTGAACATTTTCAAGCACTGGAAGTATAAAAATGAATGATATATATGTTCTCTAAAAGTGTGGTCTAGTCTGAGAGAAGAGGCTGGACTGGCAGGTTTTGGCCAAATTATGTATAGTTTCATCAGAAACGTTACTCTGGAACAAAACCAACAAAGGAATAATTGGGGGCAGTGTTGGAGTGTGGGGGAATTTCTGAGGTAGAATTGATAGCACTGGGTGAACGGTTTGTTGTACTGGAAAGAGAGGGGCCTTCTCTTTAGAATATGACTCAGAATTTTCTAATGGGTGACTGGACTGGTAGTGGTACCATTACCTTCCACGGTTTTTCTTAATATATCTGGGATAAACCTTGCTCATGCCTCAAAGCTCAGTTTATATGTTACTTCATGAAGAACGTCTTTCCTTTTTCCCCAGACTAAGTCAGAATACTGTATATGTACACTTACCATATCCTGGTTTCTTCTTCACAACACTTAACTATGCATTGCAGTTACCTAGTTTATTGTGGTTTTTATTGTGCGCATTTCCCCCATTACATGAGGATACAAGATTGTCTAGTTTCTTTACCACTATGTCTTCATCCACTTAGTAAACACTCAAACATATTTTTAAACTGAGTTATAATTGATATATAACATTGTATTAGTTTTAGCTAGTAGACATTCTTTGAATGACCTTTAGTATCAAACCATACATTGGTTAGGCTAATTAAAAATGAGGGGGAGTGGGGCTTCCCTGGTGGTGCAGTGGTTGAGAATTTGCCTGCCAATGCAGGGGACACGGGTTTGAGCCCTGGTCTGGGAAGATCCCACATGCCGCGGAGCAACAGAGCCCGTGAGCCACAACTACTGAGCCTGCGCGTCTGGAGCCTGTGCTCCGCAACAAGAGAGGCCGCGATAGTGAGAGGCCCGCGCACCGCGATGAAGAGTGGCCCCCGCTTGCCGCAACTAGAGAAAGCCCTCGCACAGAAACGAAGACCCAACACAGCCAAAAATTAATTAATTAATAAATAAATAAATAAAAAGAGTAGCGATTAAAATACAGATTTTCCATCAAAATTTAGAACACTCCTACCTTTTAAGAAAAAAAAAATGAGGGGGAGAAAATAAAGAATGGCACCAATTTTTTTCTTTCTGTAACTAGTAGGACAACAAGATTAGGCACATTCAGGGTGAAGTAAGTTTTTTTGGGAATAATTGAGCTTGATTTTAGATGCTAATGAAACATCCAAGTGCATGTGTACTATTGGTAATTGAGAGTAGCAGGCTTATGACTCAAGACATGAAGTCTTAAAGATGTAGAGTTAGGGATTGTAAGTATAGAGAGGTGCTATAGGAATGAATGATGACATTGCACAGAAAATTAATTCTTAATCTATGAAAAGGGGCTACTGATAGAAACTTGGACAGTGGCTGTGATTGAGAGGTAGGAAGATGAACTAGCAGAAGACTTAGTTCCTGTCAGAGGTAGAAGAATACAGGCAAGTACAGCATTATGGAAGTCCAGGAGGGGTGAGAAATGGTTAGCAGTGTGAAATGCAGCAGAGAAAAAGTAGGATTAAGAGGCAATAGGATTTAGGACATACAAGAATGATGATGACTTATATAAGAAAACTTTCAGTATTTGGAAGGTTTTGTATATTAGCATCTGAGCTAATGGTTTTCAGGCCTTTCTGGCAGTTAAAGGAAGGAGAGTAAGGAAATGGTACTGTAAAGAGTTAATGGAGTTGAGGGAATTATGTTGAAAGTACTATATGAAAGCAGTGTTTTAAAATTTTAGTCTAACTGCAGAATGGACTAGAATGAGGAGAGCCTAAAGACAGGAAAATTTACACCAGAAAGTTATTGGAACAGCCTTTTGTTGTGAAATTTACAAATGTACAAAACTTAATGACTTTCAACAAGTAGCTTTCCCATAAATTTAAGACACCATAAACATGGCATAAAGGAGAACAAGATTGCTGAGTGGACACAATAAAAAAGTGATAGAAAAGGTAGTCTGAAATTAAGTTTGACCTAGGGTTATAAGGAGGTGAAGGAAATAGGCTGTTGGAGAGGAGATAAAGGACATGACAGATGTAATAGTAATATATATGCACCTGTGTAGAGAGGGAGAGAGAAAGAGTGAGAGCAGGCAGATGGACTATTTTAAGGATAAGTGAAAATGTTACAGGGACAGGTGGATGTAGATTGGTACAGGCATTTCTTATTATTTGATTCATTTCTTATTCTTAGATTATTAGACTGAGCCCTCTGTTGGAGAGGAATGCGGATATAAATAAAATAAAGGCACTAGGTCTGGTGTAAGAGTGCTAATGGTTAAATTTGCAAAGAGTGCAGCTAACATTTCTGGTGCTTACAGTTTCTGTTACTTATCCTATATCTTCGTAGATTTGGTACATTCTATAATTATGTGTTCCTAATCTTCTAAGGCAAAGTTTCTCAAATTGGGGTATGCATATCACCTGAAATGTATGTTAAAAATACAGATTCACACAACCCCATTTTATGTACTGAGTCACAGTCTCTGGAGGTTGAGATAAAGTAAGTATCTGCATTTTTTACAGGTTCCTTAGGTGATTGTATTATAGAACAGAGTTTGAGACTCAGGCCTCTTAACACTTGGTTAATTTTAAAAAAAATATTTGTATGCAGTATAGTATATTCATTTTCTGCCATCAACCTGTAGGATGCTGGGTGGGTTTCCTGATTTGGTGGGGGACTTGGTTTCTTCATATGCAATAAAAGGAAATGTATTAAGAGACTTTAGTTCCTGTTCAGCTGAGAAATGATCTGATTATATACAGATGAGTTAAGAATTTACAGTGATTATTTGGATGCATGATTTAAGCTTCAGAATTTGGTTTTTAATAAGAGTTAAGTTTTGATAGATGTATTAAATGTTTGATTTAAGAAATAATATTTGCTACCATACACTGAGGCCCTATTATGCTCCAGGCAGCATTGTCCTACATACTTTAAAAATATTTTCTCTATTACAACAACCTGACACCGAAGACTTACAGGTCAAGGGACCTGCCAAAGGCTGCTACTCCAGGAGGTAGTTGGGCAGATGCCCATATATGTACCTAATATAGCAGGTCCTCAGCATATGGAATTTAATTAAAAGCTTAATTGCTGTAGGTATCTGAAGGAATTAGAGGCATGTAGTTAAACAGTTTTCATATATTTTCAGGCCTTTTGGAGGGAGGGAAGAGTAAAGAAACAGCAAGCAGTAAGTTCTGTGGATGAAAATGGGTATCATGGTTCTGCCAGCTGAAAGCACTCAGACCACAGGGCCTGTCTAACCACCTTTCCATGCGTCCTGGCAACAGCATTAGGGGCATTTGTCTCTTAATATGTTTCTGGATATTCATAAGTATTACAAATGAATTTGCTTTTATAATAAATTTCAGAAAAAATTTTTTCTGTGAAAGTTGTCCATCCAGTTGTCTGTGTAAAAAGAATTGAGTGAGGTGTTTTATATTTTAGGTTAAAAATCTGTAAGAGCCTGATTTTAGAATTCACCAGCTCCTCAGAAGTTTGGCGAAATATGGTATGTTTCTGTTTTATTTTTTGGAATTCAAAATTGCATGTATATCTTAATGTCATGGTTAGGATAATGACAAATGTATTCAGCAAATTTGGGTGTCTGCCATTTTTAAAGCATGTGCTAGGTGCTAAATCACTGTGCTACCAGGTAGACTGTATGAGGAATCCAAGTGGGATTCTGAAGAAGTTTAGAAGAGGTTAGTATGCTATGAGAAGTAAAATAATTGCATAAGAAGGTTGAGAGGGTGAGTTTGGCTGTTAGGCTATGAGTTAATAATAGCTTCCATTTGTTGGGCTCTTACTATGTGCCAGACACTGTTGTGAACAATATATATGTTTGTTCATCCTCATGACAGCCCTCTGAAATAGATACTACTGTTATCTTAGTTCTGCATATCAGGATACTTAGGCTTGGAGAGGTTAAGTAACTTGCCCAAGATTTTCCATCTAGTAAGTGACCAAACAGGGACTTGAATCCAGACTGACTCTGGAACCTGTTTGCTCTGTGGATCGCTGGACCTCATGAAAACGGAGGTCTAGAAGAGAGGACTTGCCTCAGTAATTTTCACAATACACGTAGCTCTTTAATGAATTAATTCATCTCAATTAATTAATCAGTTAAAAGGTATTTTGACTTTCTCATTTTTATGTTTACAGGTTGGAAAGTTAGACTTGCATCTTTTAAATCCACATACACTATTAGTCTTTTGAGGAACCCACAGGAAACACTGTTCATTTCAGGGGCGCCTTACCTCTTTCCCATATGACCTCAGGAATATTCTAGGTTTTTATTAGAAAACATGCAACTATGATAGGAAAATCTGGAAAATTTGAATTATATCTTCCAGGGATTAAAAATCTCACTTATAGGCATACCTCAGAGGTATTTCAGGTTTAGTTCTAGACCACTGCAATAAGGCAAATAAAGCTAATCATATGAATTTTTTGGCTTTCCAGTGCATATAAAAGTTACGTCTACGCTATACTACAGTCTATTAAGTGTGCCATAGCATTATGTCTAAAAAAGTAATGTACATACCTTAATTACAAAATATTGCTGAAATATGCTAACCATCATCTGAGCCTTCAACGAGTTGTTGTAGTAACATCAAAAGTTACTGATCACAGATCACCATAACAAATATAATAATGATGAAAAAGTTTGAAATATTGTAGGAATTACCAAAATGTGACACAGACATGAAGAGAGCAAATGCAGTTGGAAAGATGGCACCAATAGACATGCTTGATGCAGGGCTGCCACAAACCTTCAGTTTGTAAAAAAACACAATATCTGTGAAGCACAATAAAATGAAGTATGCCTGTATTGGAGTCCCCTAAAGTTAATGTATTCTTAGGCCAACTCTCACCCTTATCTGAATTTGAAGCCCAAGTTCCTAGGCTGCAGAGGTATGGGCTTAAGCATTGATGTTTCATCCCTTCTCTTGGGGTTCTCAGATAACTTGCTGTTTTATATAGGGCTCTGGATCCATGCTGTAAACCACCTTCTGTGGTTGTCTGTTGTCACTTGGAAGGTGTTAACTATCAAGGATCTTTTTTTTTCTCTCCTAATTTTCTCATCTTTCCTTAGTTCACTTTTCAGATTTGGCCTGGATATATAGTTTGGTAGGGAAATCATCAGGGGAAAAACTAGTTGCAGGACATGAGCTCTTGATTCTGGGATATTTCAGATGTGTATCTTTGCCTGAAACTACAGTGTGATTAGGATGCCTGATAAATTTGAACCATGATAATCAGGAATCAGGAACGTTCAGCTAAGGCCAAGTAAGAGGATCAAAAGATACTAGGTTGAGGGAGGAGGAAATGTTTTCATATTTTGCCATTCTCTCTCATGAAATTGAATATTAGTGGATTTATGGCTGATGTGGAGAACATGTTTTCATGAAATACCCAAGGAGTTTTGGCTAATGTTAGATTATCCTATTTAAATATGGAATAAGTAGGAATAGACTGGGGGGTGGTGGTGTGTGTGTGTATCTGTGTGGGTGTGGGTGTATAACTATTCCATTAAGCATTTGACTACCTGGAAAACTCTACTACTGTTAGTCCCATTTAAATTATTGTAATTGTGGGGTGTCAATCCATATTTTAAATCTTTGTTCATATTTTTAAATCATGAGACTCTATAGCAAAACTAAATGAAATTACAAAATACTAACTCTGGATAGGCAGTCAGTATATCTGGGTTTTTAATCCTAGTCCTGGCTTCAACACTAATACTAAAATCTTGGGCAAGTCAATTAATCACTCTAAGGCTGCTTGGTTTTTTCTTTTTCTTTTTCTTTTTTTAAATTCTTTCTATAGTATCTGCTCTGAATAGGTAGAGCCCAAATTGTCTTTAGACTTAAGATGTCGTTGACCAAAGTGCTTTGTAAACTGTAACACTTCATAAAAGTACAGGAGATTATTATATTTTCTCAAGTGAAGAAATCATTTAAGGAAAAAAAAATGCTGGAAAATAGTCCTTAAAAACATTTCTATAATTACTCTTCTGATGAATGTTGCATTGGCACCTAATTTGAACCTTTGAAGATTATTTTTGAACAATGAATTGGGTTTATATGTTAAAGTGTTCTAACTAAAGATTTGTTTAATTTATTAGAGTTATTAAACCTACGCTCAGATCAAGTTAGCAGCTAGACTGGTGTGACAACCTGTTTTTAATCAGTGACTCAAAGCTGTGATCACCCTGATGTCACCGAATGGCCACAGCTTGTAAAAGGTAATTTTGAATGTTATTTTACAGCCTTTAAAAGGCTGTCGTTGTAAAATACATGCTGTAAAAAAATGAAGAAAATATATAGTTGGCAGGAATACTGACTGCTAAGAATAGTGGACCTAAGAGTTGACCTGTTTCTCCATTTAATCTCCTTCCTAAAATACTTTGTGCCTTTTCCCCAGACCTATCTGTATGAATAAACAGGAAAGTATTTCTAAAAAATTTCAAGCTTTTAAATAAACATTTTATTATGAACATTAAAAAAACTATGAAAAAAGTCTTAATATGCATTTTAAAGTGTGCTTATGTGGTGAGAGTTTTAATAAATATAGTATACTTGTCTCTCCTAGAGAGTTACAGTGGAAGGGCTTGCAGGCTAGAGAAGCTGCACCTCATAGAAATCTCTTTTCTGATTTGTTATTCTGACGAACTTTAGGTTAACCTAAGTCAATACTTTTTGGGTTTTTTTCTCCTTTGATTATATGTCCTCAATTTGGTAAAATTACAATGTGTACCAGATCCTTACTTCCAAGAACTTGAGAGTAAAGAATAAAGAGACTCTTCAGGGGCTAAATTAAAGCTTGGAAACTATTGTTAGATCTTAGGTATTTTATAATTTTGAGAGTTTGGATCCTAATTTTAGGATATTCTTTAGTAAATTATTTAGAAAATCAGTAAAATATTTAGAATAAATAATATTCTAATTATTTAGAATATTTAGAATAAAACAGACAGAATACAATAAGCAGAATGACTAGAAATTTATTCAGGCAGGTACTATTACTTATTGCTCACTGTAAGGTAAAAGGTGCTTCTATTTGTTCAGTGTATATTCACCTTTCTCTGATTAAAAAACGATTTTTGTTTTGAGTAAAAAACAATTATGCTAACTCTGTTTAAGAGACCTAGGATAGATTGTTTTAAGGTAATAATCTTCAATCCTTATTCTTTTGTTCTTCTTGTTGACTGAATTGGTTTAAATTACTTGGTTTGACTTAAAAGTGGTTTTTGGTAGCTCACATTAATATATGTTAATGTTATATGATCTAGTTTATTTACAGTAATTTGATGACATTTTGGTGCTAATGTTTACATATCCTCTTGTTTAGAGAATAGACTTTGGAAAATAGAATGTAGTTACCATTTGATGTATTTAACCTCTATCCCATTTCAGAATCTCAAAACTTTGCAGCAGTTACAAATTGTGCTTCTGAGACTTGGATTTGTTTTTCCTCTTGCTTGCATCTTACCTTTTTGCAGTAGCAGTTTAATTTCCCTGTCATTGTGTCCTCATTTTTTCCCCTCTCTCTCTTTCCCTGTTAATTTTAAAAGTTTTGCCGCCTACATGTATGAAAGCTTCTAATCTGCCTCTCTTCCCTTAGTGCCAGCAGGTTTATTTTTTGTTTTGCAAGCCTGCTCTGCCTCCTTACAGTATGACATCTGATGCTGGAGGGTCGCACTTTCAAAAATGAGTCAGCTGGTACATGGGGTTATCATCACTTTTTAGCTCTTCTGTCTGAGAGATACAAGTTTGGAAGCAATCTTGGGGTACTTACCCACAAGGCTGGTGGAGACCAGGTGTGTCACAAAGGTGATTTGCTTGCTCCCTGGGGGAGAGGGTGGAGTGAAATTTTTGCATTTGTGTCACTGCCAAGTCACTGCCACCTCCAGCATGCCCCAGTTTTTAGTTCTAATATCATTTTGTGCAAAATTGAAAATGTAAATATACTGCAAAGAAGATCTAAAATAAATATTTGAGCTGCTGGATTTTTTTTTTTATTTTTTATTTTTATTTTTTGCATTCTTGTCCTTGGACCCCTCAGTGAGGGGTAATTTTGAAAGTCTGATAAAGAAGTGAGTTTTTTAAAATCTAAGAAATATGGAAAACAGATTCTTTTCTATTCTGGTGGCTCTGATTTTAAGATTCTCTTGTTAAAAGTTGTTTAGAATTAGAAGTCTCAAGTCAGTGATAAATTTACAAATCAAGTCCTTGTAATGTCAGTTTGAAAATTTAGCTTTTGACCTCTAAAAAATATTTTACCTGTTTTGTGAATTGAAAGTGTCAGAAATCAGTATTACGTTGATTCACCTTAATACAATATATATTGACTGATGCTGGTTGTAAAAGTGAATAGAGTAACAGGAATTTATTTTTAACAGCATGGTGGGGTTGGCAAAATTGGTTCATGCCCCAAAATGAAAATAAAAGGCTTCTTAGTGTCTTAGAATTTTCAGTATTTCCACTTAAAATAGCAGCAGTATATTAAAAAAAAAAATAGAAAATAACTGGGAACTATTTATAACTGAAGTCAATTCACAGTTATCCACAGCAAAATTTTAATACCCTAGGATGGTACAATTTTGACAGGTAGTACATCCTGTCAGTGTATTTTCAGGGAAAGCTACTTTGATTGTTGAAATAAGGTAATCATGGTCAGAATGGTAAAACAGACTTAAATGTCTCAAAATTCATAAGGGTATTAGATTGAAATTTGAATTATCTACAGCAGAGGTTGGCAAACTTTTTCTTAAAGGGCTAGGTAATAAATATTTTAGGCTTTGTGTGCCACACGTCTCCGACAGAGTTTCTCAGCTCTGCTTTTGTAATGTAAAAGCGGCCGTAAATACATGAGCGTGATTCTGTGCCAGTACAACTTTACAAAAATAGGCGGCCAACCCAGGCCTTAGTTTGTCATCCCAGGCAGTAGTTTGCTGATCCCTCATCTAAAGCTTGGGACTGTTAATACCAGTGAATACTTTTGATATTGTGTGGATAACCAATACTTGGCTGTAGAAGGTTTCATAGTTGTGGGTTTTTATTATAAGTATTTGACTTTGTGAATAATTATGATTTATTACACTGGTTTGTATGTTGGTATCTAAATATAGTGTTTACAGTTTCCTTTCCTTAAAAAAAAAAAAAATTGAGTTTTTATTAGTCTAGCCCTTACAATAAATGTGTTGTATGGCAATCTGATTTGATCACTTTTTTCTCATGTTGAACTTTTAAAACTGTTAACCATTAAATCTTGTTTTCAAATTTGTCTTCCAAAATAAAATGTTTGCCCCTTTTTGAAATATGGAATATTTTGCTTAACTTTCCTGAATTGCATTTTACAGATCATCAGGAGAACCTCAGTCTGACGACATTGAAGCTAGCCGAATGTAAGTATAACTTGGTTGAGGCTGTGGTGTCTTTTAAGTTGCCCTAGATTGCTTTAAATGGTATCACATAATTTGAAAATAATTTCCAGTTAAAGAGAGCATAATGCTTTAAAAAGTAAATTGGAAGATAGGAATACGCATGTCTAATATTTTCCCTACCAAATAAATACCTCTAAATCTTGGTAACATGCTACTAGATTACTGCTTCTGGATAGATAATTGCATGCCCCTGGATTCTTATATATTTTTGCTCACCTAGCAGTTTTGGGGAAAGAGTTCAGCTTAACAATCATTTATTAAGTGCCTGCTGTGTATAAGATATTGGGTGCTGTGTTGTGGATACAGAGATGCATAAGATTAGTTCCTAACCTACAGAAATTTAGTCTACTCAGTGTGAAAGACCCAGAAGCAAATCATTTCAATCATTGTGGTAGAAGGATACCCAGGATGGAACATGAACATAAAGAAGTACCAGGGTACTCAAGTACCCTGATGCAATAGGGACCTAATCCAGATGGCAGGGAAATAGGGGTGGTCAGGGAAGGCTAAGTTAAGTCTTGAAGTGTGACTGGGAGTTAGGTAGCACATTCTAGGCAGAAGCAGGAGCAGAGTTACAGAGCAGCATAGTGAATGTAGGGAACAGTAGGCAGTTGAGGATTCTTAGATCATAGACTGACTGAAAGGTAGGAAATTGAAGGAGATGAGACTTGAAAGAAAGGACTAGGTGCTTGCATGCTATGTAAAGGACCTTGGCCTGTCTCTCACAGGTATTTGGGAGTCAGTAAAGAATTTGCTAAGTAGGGGTAGTAACCTTGTTAGGTGTATATTTTTAATAACTTTGCCAACAGGGAAGCAGGATTGAGGAGAAATCATGTGGTGGTACGTTGACCAGGGCTTCAGTCAATGAGGGCCTAAATAAGGGCAGTGGTATATTAGGAATTCAAGATAAAGTTTTCTGGATGAAAGAAAAATGGAAGGTGAAGTAGGTAAGACTTCAGTGATTAGTTGTGAGAATATAAGAAGTTCAAGATAATATGAGAAGTGGTAATTGTTGAAGCAAGGTTTTTAAGATAGTAAGGGTTGGAATGAAGAATATAGGTGTAGGGATTTCTCTTGAATAAGAGCAAAGACCCTCATCTTACGAAACTAGAAGAAGGAAGTAAAAATGCATATGTGATGTTAAATGTGTTGGTAGGTAAGAATGGGGAAGTCAAAGTCATTTGTGTCTGAACTGTCAATTTTCTTAGTAAATTAGGTCAGCTACACCACTGTGTGCTTCTTGAAAAAGTGGTTGTGGATTAAACTTGGGGCATGCAGACTTAAACAGCAGATATCTTTACCGAAAATAGTGGAAATCCTTTAAAATGCTGATGTACATTGTGCATCTCCAAGAAGGGGCTATAAAATGTATTTCTCAAATTTATGTGTCCATGTAACCTTTAAAAAAATTTTTTTTGTGGTAAAATACACATAACAAAATTTACCATCTTTACTGTTTGTTTTTTTTTTTTTTAAAGATTGATTGATTGATTGATTGATTGCTATGTTGGGTCTTCGTTTCTGTGCTAGGGCTTTCTCTAGTTGCAGCAAGCCGGGGCCACTCTTCATCGCGGTGCGCGGGCCCCTCACTATCGTGGCCTCTCTTGTTGCGGAGCACAGGCTCCAGACGCGCAGGCTCAGTAGCTGTGGCTCACGGGCCCAGTTGCTCCGTGGCATGTGGGATCTTCCCAGACCAGGGCGCGAACCCGTGTCCCCTGCATTAGCAGGCAGATACTCAACCACTGCGCCACCAGGGAAGCCCTTTACTGTTTTTAAGTATACAATTTAGTGGTATTAAGTACATCCATATTGTTGTGCAGTCATTGCCACCATCATCTCCATAACTCTTTTCATCTTGCAAAACTGAAACTGTACCTGTTAAACAATCACTCCCCATTCACCCTTCTCCCTAGCCCCTGGCAACCACCATTCTACTTTCTGTCTTTATGATTTTAACGACTCTACCTCATATACTCTGAGCGCCCACAATATTTGTCTTTTTGTGATTGGCTTATTTTACTTACGTAGCATGATGTCAAGGTTCATCCCTGTTGTAGCATGTCAGAATTTTCTTCCTTTTTAAGGCTGAATAATCTGTTGTATGTATGTAACATATTTTGTTTATCCATTCATCTGTTGATGGACACAGGTTGCTTATGTTTTAGCTGTTGTGAATAATGCTGCAATGTACAAATACCTCTTTGAGACCCTACTTTTATTTCTTTGGGTATATACCCAGAAGTGGGATTGCTGGATCATATGGTAGTCCTATTTTTAATTTTCTGAGGAACCTCTGTACTGTTTTCTACAGTGACTGCACCAAATTAGCATTCTGACCTAATAATGCACAAAGGTTATAATTTCTCCACATTCCCATCAACATTTGTAATTATCTGTTTTTTTCATAGTAGCCATCCTAATGGGAGTACGGTGATATTTCTTGGTAGTTTTGTGACCCTGTAACTTTTTTTTTGTAATAAATTTATCAGTCTATCTATTTATCTATTTATGGCTGTGTTGGGTCTTCGTTGCTGCGTGCGGGCTTTCTCTAGTTGCGGCGAGCAGGGGCTACTCTTCATTGCTGTGCGCGGGCTTTGCATTGCGGTGGCTTCTCTTGTTGCAGAGCACGGGCTCTAGGCACGTGGGCTTCAGTAGTTGTGGCATGCGGGCTCAGTAGTTGTGGCTTATGGGCTCTAGAGGGCAGGCTCAGTAGTTGTGGCACATGGGCTTAGTTGTTCCGCAGCATGTGGGATCTTCCTGGACCAGGGGTTGAACCCATGTCCCCTGCATTGGCAGGAGGATTCTTAACCACTGAGCAACCAGGGAAGTCCTGACTATGTAACTTTTTAAGAAACATTTTCAAGTAGTTCTTGTGGAACATGGAGTTTGGTTAGGGGATTTGAGAAGACTGAAAACTTGGAAAGTTATTGGGGGAAATGGGTGAAGAAGTGGACCAAATATTATTGAGAGTCTCATGCTACTGAGTGGCCAGCTAAGGTTAGCTTACTGCATACTTGCAGTTTAAAGACTTTTCTTTAATAGCTAGAAGAAGATGCATGCTATTTCAGGGTTGGCTATTAGAGCATATGGGAAGTGGCATGTGTGTAGAGTGTTAACATTGGAGTAGTTGAACTTATATGTCATTGGCGATGGCCACTGTTGGAAAGGTTGTGATGCCAGGTGAAGATGTTGGGTTGGTTACAAAAAGCCTGATGGGTCAAAGAGATTGTTCAGTATAAGTGAAACTCTTACAAGGATAGATGATAATGATCAGAGCCTAAGGTAGTGATTGGCTGAAATTGAGAGGAGGTGAGGGACCCTCAAGTCAAGAAAGTCAAATATTTTGGGGGCTAGAGTGTTGGGATAGATCATGTACACAGACATGGAAGTCACAATGCCAGCAATATAACTCGGGAAAAGTAGAGCCTTTAGTATATGGGTATAATTTACCAGACCAGAGAGGGAAGGAAGAAGGATTTCAGGTAGATAACGTGAGTTTCAAAGAATAAGTTGTGTTTGTGCTGTGCTTTGTTTTGTTTGGGGGGATGGGCATTATTTTTAATATAAGCAATTAGAATAATAATGGTGCACTTAGGGGTTTGAGTTGTCTATGGAACTCTCACCTAAAAAGGTTGCAACATAAGAAAAGCCTTTGGGGGTAAATCAGGTTTTAGTGAAAGCTAAGAGATTGAGGAACCATTATATAAAGCAGTTGAAGATAGGTGACAGCCTATATCATAAATGTATTTCTAGAAATCTTGGTGGAGGAGGTTAGATGGATAAATCAAGAGTAAAGAATGGAAAAGGAAAGATGGAGGCTTGCATTTTGTAGTAAAAACCAAGGATGGCAAGAATGTGAGGTTGATACAGTTTCTCAAATTCCTGTACCTGTAGAAATTGTAACCAGGCAGTAATTTAGTAATATTTGTTCTACCTTAATCTTGTGGGTATTGATTTACAAAATAGGTGATGAAGGAGTCTTGTTTTTACCTAAGAATTAGCTAGTGTGTTTTATTAATGGCAACATCTTAAATTTATTAAAGCATGATTTTTTTTTAGCACTTTGAGATGCATTTGCATTTGACATCCTTTAACTAGGGAACACCTTGAGTACATTTAAAATAGTAATTTATATAAAATTAAAGAATATGCCTGTTTGCTTTTAGGAATTCCTAGTGTCACCCATTTCCTAGAGTGGAGAAAAACATAGTAAAAGTTTTTAAGAGCTGCATGCTAATTTATAGTTTAGCCTAGAAATAGAACTAACACAATAACCCAGATCTTGTTATTCAATTATATGTATTATGTACTTGGATTTGGTTTAAATTTATATATACCATGTAGTAGTCTTTTTGCACATATTAATTTAGACTCTTTAATTTTCTTAATGTTTTCAAAGCAGTTTCTAGTAACTTCAGATTTCTTTTCTTTGGTAGTTACTCCCCAACCCTATCTCTAACACTTAGGCTATGTTTTCAGGTATATAACTAATACAGTAAATGGAACCAAGGGTAAATGTATCAAGTGATTTATGGTTCAGTGTTTGGAAAGCCTATTTTTTCTAAATGTTGGAATGACCAAGGACCTAGATCTCAGGCCATCATTATCTATTCTCTCTAGGTAAGAACTTTACCATATATACTGTGACAACTTGCATATTTTCATCTCCAACTCTGACTTACCTTCTGAATTGTAGACATATATATACAATAATTGGATGTCTGATTCTCACACTTAAGTCCAAAATAAAATAGAGCTCTTGATTTTCATCCTCTCAAATCTGCTTCTCTTGTAATCTTTTTGCCATTTTAATCAGTGGCAACTCTTCTTTTCTTCCATTTCATCCAAAGTTTTGTTTTGGAAGCATCCTTGTTTTCTCTTTGTCTCACTCAGCTCATCAGCAAATCCTATTGACTCCACCTTTAAAATAAATTGATACTTCAACAACTTTTATTTTTAAACACCATTTCCACCTCAACCACTCTGATTAAAGTCATCAATTGCCAAAAGAATGAAGTTGTTTCCCAGTAGTCTTGCTGCTTCTGTACTTACCCCTTACCAAGGTATTTTCTATGTAGCAGCCAGAGTGATCTTTTTTAAGATCGAAGTTAAACCGTGTTACTTATGCTCAAGACCTTTCAAAGGCTTCCCGTCTCTCTCAGAGTAAAATCAAAGGATCTACAAGGCCCTGTATGAACTTCCTTTCACTTCTGTGACCTTTCCATTTTCTCTTGACCATTTTTGTCTACACTGGCTTTATGCTCTTGCCCTTAATGTTTTGGTGTTCTTAAGACTTGTGCCTGTTTTCTCTGACCCTTCTCTGTGATATCCGCATGACCTCCTTTCTTACTTGCTTTAGAGCTCTTAAATGATGCCTTATCAGAGAGGCCTTCCTTGACCAACTTTCTTCAAAGAATGGTCATGCTCTGTCTTCCCTATGCCCCTTCCTGTGCTGTATTTATCTTCATGGGATTTAATGTCATCTGACTGGTTTCATATTGATTTCTTTGTTGTCTGGCTCATTTAATACTATCAATAGCATGGCAGCCTAATGAGAGTGCCGGGCATACAAGCAGTAGTCAGTAAATATTTATTATGTAAAAGAGTGAAATGACTACAATTATGTAAAATGTTTATTTCTACCTTTTCAATTCCCTTGTAGAAATGTAGGAAGAATTTTCTGGGGTCAGCTAAATATAAATAAACTGATATATATGTACACAGCCTACAGAACTTGGGTAATAACATCTTCTTGAGTACTTACCATATGACAAGCCATTGTGCTCAGTACTGTACATGCATTATATCATAGGAGAAGTAAGCCTTTTATCAGAATAGACTATGGTGATATAACTTGTGTCCTCTGAAAGAGATTTTAGAGAATTGGTATAGTTTCTTCCTTAAATTTTTGTTAAACCCTTCTGCTGGTGGTGCTTTCTGTTTTGGAAGGTTATTTTTTAATTGATTTAATATCTTTAATAGATATAGGCTTACTCAGGTTGTCTATTTCTTCTTGTGAGTTTTGGCAGATTGTGTCTTTCAAGGAATTGGTCCATTGCATCTAGGTTATCAAATTTGTGGGCATAGAATTGTTCATAGTATTCCTTTATTGTTTTTTTAATGTCCATGTGATTTGTAACAATGTGCCCTCTTTCATTTCTGATATTAATAATTTGTGTGCCTTCTCTTTTCCTTAATTAGCCTGGTTAGAGAATTACCAGTTTTACTATTGATCTTTTCAAAGAACCAGCTTTTGATTTTGATTTTCTCTGTGGATTTCCTTTTTTCAATTTCATTGATTTCTGCTCTAATTTTTATTATTTCTTCTGCTTACTTTGGATTTAATTTGCTCTTTTTTCTAGTTTACTAAGGTGGGAGCTTAGATGATTGATTTTTTTTTTTTTAAGATCTTCTTTTCTAATAAATGCATTCAATGTTATGAGTTCCCTCTAAAGCACTGCTTTCACTGCATCTCACAAATTTTGATAAGTTGTGTTTATTTCAAAATATTTTTTAGTTTCTCTTGTGAGTTTTTTCTTTGACTTGTGTTACTTAGAAATGTGTTGTTTAATCTCCATGTATTTTGAGATTTTCCAGTTATATTTCTGTTACTTATTTCTAGTTTAATTCCATTGTAGTCTGAATGTAGACATTGTATGATTTCTGTTCTTTTAAATGTGTTAAGGTGTGTTTTTTGGCCCAGAATGTGGTCTCTCTTGGTGAATGTTCCATTGGAGTTTGAGAAGAATGTGTAATCTGTTGTTGGATGAAGTAGTCCAGAGATGTCGATTATATCCTGTTGATTGATGGTGCTATTGAGTTCATCTGTGTACTTAATGATTTTCTGCCTGCTAGATCTGCCCATTCCTGATAGAGAGGTATTGAAGTCTCCAACTATGGTAGTGGATTCATCTGGTTTTCCTTGCAGTTCTATCACTTTTTACCTCATGTAATTTGATGCTCTGTTGTTAGGTGCATACACATGAAGGATTATAATATCTTCTTGGAGAACTGACCCATTTCTCATTATGTAATGCCCTTTTTTTAACCCTGATAACTACTTTGCTTTGAAATCTGCTCTGGCTGAAATTATTTATTTTATTTTATTTTATTTTTGGCTGCATTGGGTCTTTGTTGCTGTGTATGGTCTTTTCTCTAGTTGCAGCGAGCGGGGGCTGCTCTTTGTTGCAGTGCGCAGTCTTCTCATTGTGGTGGCATCTCTTGTTGCAGAGCACAGGTTCTAGGCGCGCGGGCTTCAGTAGTTGCGGCACACGGGCTCAGTAGTTGTGGCTTGTGGGCTCTAGAGCACAGGCTCAGTAGTTGTGGCACACGGGCTTAGTGGCTCTGCAGCATGTGGGATCTTCCCGGACCAGGAATTGAGCCCGTGTCCCCTGCATTGGCAGGTGGATTCTTAACCACTGTGCCACCAGGGAAGCCCTCTGGCTGAAGTTAATATAGCTACTCCTGCTTTTTTTGATTATCATTAGCATGGTATATGTTTTTTCTATCTTTTTAAATTTATATGTGTCTTTATATGTAAAGTATAGACAACATATAGTTGGATCTTATTTTTTGATCCACTCTGACATCTCTTTTAATTGGTGCATTTAGACCGTTAATGTTTAAACTGATTATTGATACAGTTGGTTTGATATCTAACATGTTTGTTACTATTTTCTATTTGTTGCCCTTGTTTTTTGTTCCTATATTTGTCTTCTGTTCTTTTTCTGCCTTTTGTGGTTTTTACTTGAGCATATTATATGATTCCATTTTCTCTCCTTTGTTAGCATATCAGTTATCCTACATTTTTACTTTTTTCAGTGGATGTCATAGAGTTTGCATTTACATCTAATCTTAGTCCACTTTCAAATAATGCTATATCACATCACAGGGAGTGTGAGTACCTTGTAATAACAAAATAACCCTAATTCCTCCCTCCTATTCTTTGTATCATTGCTGTCATACATTTCACTTGGATAATAGCATATATACACATATATACATATATAAGCGTATATATACACATGTATGAGCATATATGTACACACTCGTATATGTACACACACATAAGTATTCGTAACCAAATACATAATGGTATTATTTTGAACAAACTGTTACCTGATAGGTCAGTTAAGATTAAGAAAAATAAAAGGTTTTACTTTACTTTCCACTTATTTCTTTTTCAGTGCTCTTCCTTTATGTAAATTTGAGGTTCTGATCTGTATCATTTTCCTTCTCTCTAGAGAACTTCTTTTAACAAGAAGGCTGGTCTACTGACAACAAATTCCCTGAATTTTTATCTGTCTGAGTCTTTATTTCTTCCTCACTTTTGAAGAAGAATTTCACAGGGTACAGAATTCTAAGTTGGTGTTTTTTTCCCCTTAATACTCTGAATATTTCATTTCACTCTCCTTTCATAGTTTCTGAGGAGAAGTCAGATGTAATTCTTATTTTTGATCTGCTGTAGGTAAGGAGTTTTCCTCCTCTGGCTTCTTTCAGAATTTTTTCTTTACCTTTGATTATCTATAGTCTGAAAATGATATGCCTAAGTGTAGGGTTTTTGGGGGGGCATTTATCCTGCTTGGTGTTTTCTGAGCTTCCTGGATCTGTTGTTTGTGTCTGATATTAATTTGGGGACATTCCCAGTCATTGTTTCAAGTATTTCTGATAGTCCTTTCTCTTCTTTTTCTGGTATCCCCTGTATGTGTATGTTACATTTTTTATAGTTGTCCCACAGTCCTTAGATAGTCAGTTTTGTGTTTGTTAGTCTTTGCTCTCTTTGCTTTTCAGTTTTCGGTGATTCTATTGATATATCTTCAAGTTCAGAGAGTCTTTTCTCAGTCTACTGAGAAAAGTTGTTTCCAGTCTACTATTAAGCCCATAAAAGACATTTTTAAATTCTGTTTCAATGTTTTTGATCTCTAGGTTTGTTTGTTTTAGTTCTTTCTTAGGATATCCATCTCTCTGTTGACATTGTTCATCTGTTCCTACATGCTGTCCACTTTATTCATTAAAGCTAGTAAATTATATATTAACTAGCTCTTAGTTGGTTTAAATTTCTGGTGTGTTAATTCCAACATCCCTGCCATTTCTAGTTCTTATGCTTGCTCTGTGGTTACAAATAGTTTTTTTTGCCTTTTAGTATGCTTTGTAATTTTTTCTTAATAGCTGGACATGATTTCCCAAGTAAAGGCATTGCTATAAATAGGGCTTTAGTAATGTGATAGTGAGATGTAAGGGGAAAGGAAGCATTTGATAATATCCCATCAGGGTAGGCTCTGGTAAACTAGTTTGCCTGAGGACAGGCCTTGGTAAGAAGAATAGAGGGCTCTGGTGTGTCTCAAAATGGTTCCTTTCCTCCTCCCCCTGCTGGAAGCATGAGGGGATTTTCCCCAGTACTTGCTTTGAGAACCTGCTTGAGCTTCTTGGGGTAAGTCTCATAAGAACTGTGGGGGCTCCCCTGTGACTGGCCCCCCTTAGAGTTTTTAACTCTAGACTTACCTATGCTCAGTCTCCTGTCCTGTCACAGGTTCCTGCTTGTGGATCTCTGCTTCAGTAAAACTGTGACTCCCTGTATTTGCCTGTCTCTTCAGTATTAGGGACAACAGTTTGCAGTTTATGTTCTCCCTCCCTAGGGATTCAAGAAGAGTTGTGGATTTTTTAGTCTCTTTAGCTTTTTACTTGTTATTGGATTGGAGAAGTGACTTCCTAGCTCCTTACTTGTGGAACCAGAAATCAGAAGTTGAGATATAGCTTGGATGCTGTTTTCAATATGGAGTGGGAGAAAATATTTCTATACAACTTCCAACTCAAATATACTTACATGTGTATAAAAACATTTATGGATTAAATAACATCTTGAAATACATTCTGAAGTAAAAGATACAAATCTCTTCAACCAAATAAAGATAGCTCTTCTGTTTTCAGGTTTCTCTCCTATGGGTTCTGAGATAGCACGTTCTTCTTCTTCAGACTGAGCCTTTGCATATTCTTTTGTGTGCATCTGATATACCTAAGAAAGTGGGAGGTATCCTGACATCTGTTTCCCTTTATGGTTAAGTACTAGAAAAAGATAGAGTTAATTGACACTGTTATCTAGACAATATCAGGAGAGAAATTGAAGACTCCTCATTGAGGCTCTGAAATTCACTAGGTTATTTATTAATTTATTAATAAATAAATTATTGGATCATGTGTCTCAGGGAGCTTACCATGTAATTAATAGGCAGTTATTATAAGGTGTACTGAGAGTAGGTACAGGTTACTGTGGGAGCAGCAGTCGTGATCCTGGAAATGATAGCTAAGCTGAATCTTTGAGGATGATTAGTTATAAATGTAGAGATCATAGTATTCTAGGCAGGAAGAAAAACTTTTTTAAGACCTGGAGCCAAGGAAGACAGCAGAACAAATCCTCTGAACTGTTATGCTGGAATACAGAGTTAAGAGACGGGAGAAGTGGCAAAAAATGTAGTTGGAATTAGAATGCTAGAACCATATAGTGAAAGGCCTTGACACTACTGAAAAGTCCCTGGTTTTCTCGTGATAGACATAGGAACTAATGAAAGGTGTTAGGCATAGAAGTGACATGAGTCATAGTCTGTCCACTTTTCTACCACAAAGTATTGTATAAACCTATATATTCTGTTTTAAATACAAGGAAGCATGCTCCTGGTTCATGGTAGGGATGGATGAATAGATGAACTGCCTCTGACTGAGTCTTCTCAGAAGGCAGAATGAGCAAAATTCTGCTATTTTGTTGAAGTACTCCAATGAAGCAGTTTTTAGAATCAATGTGAATTTTGTTTTTTTTTAAATCTGAGAATCGGGTCCCAGACTTAATTAGTATGTTGCAGAGCAGTTTAAATTTATTTATTTATTTACTTTTGACAGTGTTGGGTCTTCGTTTCTGTGCGAGGGCTTTCTCTAGTTGTGGCAAGCGGGGGCCACTCTTCATCGCGGTGCGCGGGCCTCTCACTATCGCGGCCTCGCTTGTTGCGGAGCACAGGCTCCAGACGCGCAGGCTCAGTAATCGTGGCTCACGGGCCCAGTTGCTCCACGGCATGTGGGATCTTCCCAGACCAGGGCTCAAACCCGTGTTCCCTGCATTGGCAGGCAGATTCTCAACCACTGTGCCACCAGGGAAGCCCCTGAATTTTGTATTTTATTCATTATATCTTACACGTGTCCTTAAAAAAAATTTTAAGAAATGTTAGTGGGAATAGTTTACAATCCTCGCTCCTAGGATAATTTGTGAGGATTAAAGGACATAATGTACAAAAACCACTCACTGTATGTTAATGAATGTTTATTGTTTTTGTTATCATTTCAACTTGTAGCACTACCTTCTACCCAGGTGCCCATCTTAGAAACCTAGGTATTCAGCTGTTCCCACTCATTTGCCCCTACATACTGCATCTTTTAAATGTTTCTTGCATCAGTTTCCTCTTCTTTCCTGCTACTTCTTCATTCTTTGCCTGGTCTGTAATAGTAGTCATCACTTAACTGGATTGCCTGCTTCCAGTTTTGCCAACTTTGGTCCCAGTTTCGAAAATGGAATTACCATAAAGGCAGATTTGACTTAGTCACTGACCTGCTTAAAACCCTTTAGTGACTCCTGCTGCAAGTGTTCTTATCTAGTGGTTTATGAATAGTGTGTGAACATTCTGAAACTTTTTGCCAGATGGAGTACATGTGCATGCATTTTTATGTGGAGAAAGTTATTAGCCTTTGTAAGATTACTCCTCTGCTGGCTAAAATCTGAATTTCTTATCATGTCTTATAAAGTCTCCCATAATTTGGCTTCTCCCTGCCTCTTCATATTTTTTGAGTTCTTCTTTGAACTTTTTACTGTTGAACTGCTTCCAGTTGTCATAAGACCATGTTCTTAGGCTCTTCTGCCTTCACTCACTCATTTCCCTCTTATCTCAACCGGTCTTCCCACCCTTTGTGTTGTCAGTTCCTAGTCATCCTTTGTGATTCATCTTGGCTAAATTGCCTCTCTTTATATTGCCATACCTCTTGAGTCCCTATGATGTTAAAATCTGGCTTTTTTTCCCTTTAAACAGTAAGTTCCTTGAAGAAAGAGCCCATATAAAAATAGCCATAGGAGCTGGAATAGTACTAGTTTCTCAAGCAAAGTTTCAACTATACTGAAGGAGACATTTGGAAGTCATCAGGTGTTTCTAAAACCTTGAAAGATGAAACTGTCCAAAGAGGAATACAAAAGAAAAAGTGTCTAATGGCTGGTCCCTGGGGAGTATAATAAGCATTTCTAGATGAGGAAGGGAAGTATCTGAAGAACAGCCAGGGAGAAAGGAGGAAATCAGGAAATAGTGTCCTGAAAACCCACAGTCAACAATTTCCAAAAGGCCTACATTTCGCAGCAAGGTTAAGTGAAATAAGGAGTGAAAAGTGGTGACTTGGTGAGAACAGTCTCTATATTACTGGATACAGGGTGCTGTAAGCCTTGACGTTATTTCCTACACACTGTTACTCTTTTTCCACTAATGCTTCTGGACTGTTTCTGTTATTTTCTCAATATAAGAATCCCTGTTCCTTTGAGGCTGTGCTTTCTGGCTGTGTCATCTTCTCTCTCCATTATCTAATTATCTCCCAGGCCTTTCTCAGTCTTTGAAGAACTCATACTTTTGTACTCTGCTGCAGATCCCCTGCTGTCTTTGTTTACATGGGTAACCTCTAACAACATCTCAGTTCCCCACCCATTTTATCTTCAAAAACCTTCACCGCTGCTTCCTGCTCCTTCCCATTCCCATAGGCATACCAGTCTGAACTGTTCTGCCCCTGAAACCTTTAATTAAAACACCCGCCTCTGGTTGCAGACTTTGTGTGCTTTCTTACTTGCTTTCTCTCATCCCATCTGTCCTTCCTTGTCTTTGAGAGATGTCCCTTGGCCCCTCTACTATCTTCCAGCCTCAACCCTCTGGTTCCTGTACTCCTGACATAGACTGTTGAGCCCAGAAGATTGAATAGATTGTATTCCATAGGTTGCCTTTTCACTCTGTTGATTGTTTCCTTTGATATTTCTTATTTTTAAGTTTGATATAGTTCCATTTGGCTATTTTTGCTTTCATTGCCTATATGCTTTTGGTGTCATATCAAAGAATTCATTACCCAAATCCAGTGTCCTGAAACTATCCCACTATGTTTTCTTCTAGGAGTTTCATAGTTTAAGGTCACATATTTAGGTCTTTAATCCATCTTGAATTAACTTTTATATTGTATAGTATAAGCTAAGGGTCCAACTTCATTCTTTGCGTGGGGATGTTCAGTTTTCTCAGCACCATTTGTTGAAGAGACTGTTCTTTCCCATGTATACCCATGGCAACTTGTTGAAGATCATTTGACTGTATGTGTAAGAGTTTATTTCTGTATTCTCTGTTGTGTTCCATTGGTCTGTATGACTTGTCTTTATACCAGTACCATACTGTTTTAATTACTGTAGCTTTGTAAAGATGTTTTGAAATCAGGAATTGTGAGGCCTCTGACATTGTTTTTCTTTCTCAAGATTAGTTTTGCTATTTGGGGTCCTTTGAGATTCCATATGAATTTTAGGATTTTTTTTTCTATCTCTGAGAAAATGCCATTGGGATTTCAGTAGGGATTGAATTGAATCTGTAGATTGCTTTGGGTAGTATGGACCTTTTAACAACATTAACTAAGTCTTCCAATCCATGAACACAGGCTGTCTTTCCATTTGTTTGTGTCTTCTTTAGCTTCTTTCAGAAATTTTTTGTCATTTTCACTGTAAAAGTCTTTTGCCTCCTTGGCTAAGTCTGTTCATAAGTATTTTATTTTTGATGCTGTTGCAAATGGAAATATTTTCTTAATTTCCTTTTCAGATTGTTCATTTTTAGTTTATAGAAGCACAACTGATTTATTTTTAAAATAAATTTATTTATTTATTTTTAGCTGTGTTGGGTCTTCATTTCTGTGCGAGGGCTTTCTCTAGTTGCCGCGAGCGGGGGCCACTCTTCATCGCAGTGCGCGGGCCTCTCACTGTCGCGGCCTCTCTTGTTGCAGAGCACAGGCTCCAGACGCGCAGGCTCAGTAGTTGTGGCTCACGGGCGTAGTCGCTCCGCGGCATGTGGGATCTTCCCAGACCAGGGCTTGAACCCGTGTCCCCTGCATTGGCAGGCAGATTCTCAACCACTGCGCCACCAGGGAAGCCCCACAACTGATTTTTGCAAGTTGATTTTTGTATCCTGCAACTTTACTGAATTCATTTATTAGTTCTAACATTTTTTTTTGTGGGATCTTTATGGTTTCCTGCATATTCATGTCATCTGTGAACAAAGATAATTTTGTTTCTTCCTTTCCTATTTGGATGCCTTCATTTGTTTTTCTTGCCTGAATGCTCTGACTAGGATTGCCAGTACTATGTTGAAAAGAAATGGTGAGAGTGTGCATCCTTCCCTTGTTCCTGATGTTAGAGGGAAGGTTTTCAGTTTTACACCATTGGGTATAATATTGACTGTGGGCTTTGCTTATATGGACTTTATTATGTTGAGGTAATTTCCTTTTGTGTCTAGTTTGACTTTTTGTTTTGAAAGGGTGTTTGTCAAATGCTTTTTCTGCATCAGTTGAGATGATCATGTTATTTTTGTCCTTCATTTTGGTAATTTGCTGTATGACATTGATTGATTTTCATATGATGAAGCATCCTTACATTCCAGGAATAAATCCCACCTGGCGATGGTGTATAATCGTTTTCAGGTGTTGTCAAATTCTACTTGCTAGTAATTTATTGATTTTTGCATCCATATTTATCAGGGATATTGGCCTGTATTTTTCTTGTCTCGTAGCTCTGTCTCATTTCAGTATCAGGGTAATGCTGGCCTCATAGGTAAGTTTGGAAGTGTATCCTTCTCTTCATTTTTTGGAAAGAGTTTGAGAAGGATTGGTGTTAATTCTTCTTTAAATCTTTGGTAGAATTCTCCAGTGAAGCTATCTTATCCTGGGCTTTTGTAGAAATATATTCATTTTTTTCTAGGTTATTCAATTTGTTGGTGTATACTTGTTGTTAGTAGTCTCTTATGATTCTTTTTATTTTTGTGGTATCAATTATAATTTCTCTTCTTTCATTTCTGATTTTGCTGTTTGAGTCATTTCTCTTTTTTCTTGGTCTAGCAAATGATTTGTTGATTTTCTTGAAATTCTCCAAAAACAACTCTTACTGTCATTGATTATTTTTTCAGTTGTCTATGCTCTATTTCATTTCTCTATAATCTTCGTTTCCTTCCTTCTGAGTTAGTCTGTTTTTCTGGTTACTTGAGGTCTAAAGTTAGGTTATTGATTCGAGGTCTTTTTTCTTTTTCAATGTGGGTGTTTACCACTATAAACTTCCCCAGTACTGCTTCTGCTGCATCCCATACATTTTGGTATGTTGTGTTTCATTGTTGTTTGTCTCAAGATATTTTCTAATTTTTCTTCTGATTTCTTCTTTGACCCATTGGTTGTTCAAGACTATGTTGTTTAATTTCCATAAATTTGTGGATATTCAAGTTTTCCTTTTGATTTTGATTTTTAACTTCATTCCATTGTGGTTGGGAAAGATACTTGGTATGACCTCCGTCTTCTTAAATTTTGTTAAGACTCGTTTTGTGGCACGACATGTGCTCTTTCCTAGAAAATGTTTTATGTGCAACTGAGAAAATGTAGATTATGCTGTTGTTGTGTGGAGTGTCATTTATTTGTCTGTTAGGTCCATTTGGTTTATTATGATGTTCAAGTCCTCTGTTTCCCAAGTGATTTTCTATCTGGTTGATATATCTACTATTGAAAGTGAGGTACTGAAATGTCCTACTGTAATTGTGTTACTGTCTATTTCTCCCTTTGATTCTGTTAATGTTTGCTTAGTATGTTTCAGTGCTCTGCATATATATTTATAATTGTAGTGTTTTTCTGGTGAGTTGACCCTTTTATTATTATATAATGTGTCCTTTGTTTCTTTTGACAGTTTTTGACTTTATTTTCTTATATATAAATATTTTCTTTATTTTCTGATCATATGTATCTCTTCCCTCTTTCGGTTATATTTGCATAGGATGTTTTTTCTGTTCTTTCACTTTCAGTTTGTGTATGTCCTTGTATCTAAAGTAACTCTCTTGTAGACAACATATAGTTGAGTCTTTTCTTTTTTAAATCCATTTAGCCAATCTGTGTCTTTAGATTGGGAGTTTAATCCATTAACATTTAAAGTAAGTACTGATAGGGAACGACTTACTATTGCCATTTTGTTAATTGTTTTTTGTATATATTGTAGTTATTTTTTCCCCTCTTTTTCTCTGAGATGCCTTCCTTTGTGTTTTGTTAATTTTTTTTTTGTAGTGACATGCTTTGATTCCTTTCTTTCTTTTGTGCATCTTCTATAGGTATTTTCTTTGTGGTTACCATGGCAATTACATAAAATCTTACAGTTGTAATGAAGTATTTTAAACTGATAACAATTTCAGCTGCATACAAAAACTTTACTTCTTTACATCTCTCCCCTTTTTGTTGATGACACAAATCACACCTTTTTATATTTCATATCCGTTGATATATAGTTGAGTTTTTAAAATGTTTTTATATTTTAACTCTCTACCTGAAGTAAAAGTGATTTACTCACCACCATTACAATATTACAGGATTCTGTATTTGTCTATAAATTTACCTTTACCAGAAAGCTTTATATTTTCATATGCTTTTATGTTGTGTTTTGTGTCCTTTTGTTTCAAGTTGTAGGACTCCCTTTTGCATTTCTTGTAAGGCAGGTTTAGTGGTGGTGAACTATCTCAGCTTTTGTTTATGCTAGGAGGTCTTTATATCTCCTTCATTTTTAAAGTCAGTTTTGCCAGATAATAGTGTTTTGGTTGGAAGGTATTTTTCTCCAGCACTGTGAATATGTCGTCCCACTCCTTTCTGGTGTGGAAGGTTTCTACTGAGAAATCTGCTGATAGCTTCCTTGTACATGACCAGTAGTTTCCATTTTGTTGCTTTCAAGATTTTCTCTTTATCTTTGGCTTTGGATAGTTTGATTATAATGCATCTTAGTATGGGCCTCTTTCGGTTCATCCTAGTTGGAGTCCTTTGAGCCTCTTAAAATTAGATACCATTTTTTTCTTCCTCATATTTGGAAGGCATTTGGCCATTATTTTTTCAAATAAGCTGTCTGCTTCATTCTCTCTTCTCCTGCTGGTATTCCCCTAATGCATATATTGGTCATCTTGATGATGTCCCATAAGTCCCTTAGGCTTTCTTCATTTTTCTTTTTTTTTTTTTTTCTTTTTCTTCTTTTTTCCTTCTGACTCAAGAATTTCAAAGACCTGCCCATCAGGTTCATTGATTCTTTTCTTTTGCTTGATCAAATCTGCCATTACCTCTTGAGAATTTTTCAGTTCATTTATTGTATTCTTCAACTCTAGAATCTTTGGTTCTTTATATGTATATTTTTTGATATTCTCATTTGTTCACGCATCATGATTTCATCTAGTTTTCTCTTTGTGTTCTCTTGTAGTACTATGAGTTTCTTTAAAGCAGTTAGGCTGAATTTTTTGTCATTTAATTCGTAGAGCTCTGTTTCTTTAGGTCATTTTCTAGAGCTTTATTTTGTTCATTTGACTGGGTCATGATTCCCTGTTTTTTTATGTGCCTTATTTTTTTGTTGTTATTGATGTGGATTTTGCATTTGGAAAACAGCTTCTCTCCCAGTCTTTATGGTCTGGCTTCATAGAGGAGAAGATCACCATCATTCAGCCTAGCTAGAGATTCTTGGTACCTCTAAAACCTTTTAGGGAGTGCATCTTCTCTGGACTTGTGCTTGTAATTTCCCAATTGAAGAGGTTTATTGGTTTTTTTTCAAGAGCTTATAGTCTTTTGCCTTCTCTTGTGTCTTTCTGTAGCACTTAAGGTTCTCTGAGGCTACAGCAAGCCAGAGAACTGTCTTTTGTTTTCCCTAGGCATCCAGTCAGTGTATGCTAGTTCCATCAGTTTTCTGAGTTAGGCAAGACAGAAAGTAGTTCTTTGGGCAGCCCCCTTGAGAATGTTGGACATAATTCTTCTCTTTTTTTTTTTTTTTTCTGTTTCCAAGGGTGATGCTGCAAGTTGGGCTTTTCATCACTATTGTGAACTTGTGCCAGTTTGAGGAGGGGTTGAGGCAATTGATATGAAACAACTTTTCTTACACATTTCTGGCTGGTTTAGGCTTTGAGCTTGCCTGAGGTACTGCAACTTTCTAATTGGTTTTGGAGGTTTCCTAAAAGGTTTTGGGATCACATGTAAGTCAGAGTTTCTGTGGGGGAATCAGTTCTGGTGCTTCTTTTTTCTCCGTCCTGCTGTCCTTTCTGGTTGGCTGGTTAGTTTTTTTATCTTTGTTCAGATAGATGTAGTAATTCTACAGTTCAGTTGATAGGAATGCACCTATAGGCTCATTTATCACCTATACAAAGCTAACTTTGATGTGTATTGAATAATCTTTAGTATAAATTCAAAGTTAAGTCTTAAGAATTTTCTCACCCTAACACTGAAAGAACTCTAGGTGTTTCTCAACAATATATATAAAAGCTCTTAAGTTTTTAAATAACTCCAAGGTTTTCTCAGCTCCCTAACCTCCTAGAAAAGATTATTTTATAAGAGTGATCCAGCTATCTAGAATGCAAAATAGTCAGCCAACCAGATCTTTATCACAGAATTTACAGCATATTGCCTGATCCATGGTAGACACTCAGATGTATAATTAGTCAAGGTACAAGTTTTGTCTTGATTGTCTTTGAATCAGAAATAAAAGTCAAAGACCATATTTCATGATCATCACAGAGAATTAGTAGTTGCGCTACACTAATGCCAGCATGTACTTTGTATTCCTTTCCCTTTAGGATCTTAATTGGAGGGAGGTGGATGGATATATTTTGTATTTTGTTTATTCTTCATTCTAAAATGTCACACTGTTTTAAAAAACAAAAAGTTTCTTTAAGGTGAGTAATTTTGAATAAATATTTAGTTCTACAGTTGTGTTTACTGTATAACAAACTCTCTAGGCATTGAGATTAAAGCCTCAATAAAAGAATACTGAGGACTTATTATTACAGTAAACATATTTCTAACAGTAAAAAAATAACAATTTAAATAAAAACTTATTTTTGTGAAAACTGTATCTTATTCTATAGTTAATGGCTTGTTGCTTGGATCATGGTAATAATGAGTTCACAATTGAAATAATTTAATAATTCACTCAAATCCATTGTAATAGACCCAACCTTAAACCTGATCGTGGCTGTGTCACAGATGTTTTTTTGTCGGATCTATTTCTGTAAGGCCTAATACTATCTAGGATAACATTGGTCGTTCTTAAAATTTTTTTATGTTAAATAAAACTTTGGGGAAGGGGGTGGAGGATTTACAAAGGCAACATCCTAGAAGGAACAAAGCTGTTCTACTTTCTTTGAGGCTAGTAAGCAGTGGTTATTAGCTTTATAGACTGATTATATAAGCCTTGGGCCCTTTCTGTTTTATCTTTGGCTTCTTGATTCCTCACATCTTCATTTGACTTCATTTTCAATTAAAGCCCCTCTACTTAACATTCACATGTTCTTTTGATCTTTGCCTTTTTATCTCTTTTCATTATTCTGTACTTCCTCCACCAATAGTTCTTATGTTGCACATCACAGTTACTATTTCTTTTATGTTCTGTCGTTTTGTATTATAATTAGTCTTGTTTGCTCACTGTTCACTGATACAATCTTCACTTTCTGACAGTTGCTTTTTTTTTTTGGCCATGCCATGCAACATGCGAGATCTTAGTTCCCCGACTAGGGATCAAACCCATGCGCTCTGCGTTGGGAGCTCGGGGTCTTAGTCACTCGACTGCCAGGGAAGTCCCCTGACAGTTACTATTTTTATTTCTTCATTTTCTTCGTTCTTGTATTCATTGTTTATTTTCCAACTTCCTACTAAGTTCAATTTAAGATCATTTTCCACTTCCATCTCTTATGTTGTTGGCAGCCGTTTCAGTGGTTCTGATTCCAGTGGTTTGCCATTGGTATAGGAACATTAAACATACTTTCCTAGTATTTGTTTCCTTGACAGGCAAATTAAGTTGCTGTGCATAATGTGGTCAGAGTTTAACTCTTGTATTTATCATTATTATTATAGGGTTTTGTTTTTTTGTTTTTGTTAAGTACCGGACTGTTCCAAAAACAGAGTCGGCAAATGTGGTATTAGTACCATTGATGATGTTGACATTGGTTTTCCTTTTCCTCCCCTGATGGCTGAAACCATTTCCTCTGCCATTTGATCTGCTGTCTAAAAAGTTACAATATGGCAACAGTATTTTACCCCAGTGTTTTACTTTGAAAACTTCCAAACATGCAGGTAAATTGAAAGAATTGCACAGTTGATGCCATATGCCTGTCATCTAGATTCTACCTTTAATATTTACGGTGCTTTATCATATATCCACCCTTCTATTTATCAATCCATCTTTTTTCCCCCATACATTTCAAAGTTAATTGCTGACATCAGTACACTTCCCCCTAATGTGAAACCATTTTTAAAAGATTTCCACCAAGTTTTCTAGAGTAACTCTGGCTCTCCATATTATTATTCCACAGAACATTTATTTGTAGGACTGTCTCATTGATTCAGTCATAGAAATAAAAGAAGTCAATGGAAAGTATTACCTGTGTAAGTAATCTCAAGAGTGTTGAGAGCGCTATCACTAAATGGTTTCACTTGACTTGATAAGAAAAAATCCCTTTATAAAAAATCAGTATATTATAAAGTATAATACTTGGTTTGTTTTTTACATAGAAGAAAAGGCAGTGAGATGTGAGGAAATTATAGAAAGTTAGCCATAGCCCCTCTTGGGATGGTTTTGAATGACAGATAAGGTGTCACTAAAGGGACCCCGTTGGGAAAAGACATCTCTTCATTTCTTTCCTTTTTTCTATTTCATTTTCTTCCTCTTTTTCTCTCCTCATCTCTTCTTTATCTTTCTTTTTCCCTCTTTCCTTTCTTTTTTGAAATCATACTTGACGGAGTTATACATTTTACTGCATAAAATGATTTGCTGAGGGAAAAGAAAGAGTAGGAGGCCATGTGATTGGATGGAAGTGTCACTGGAGGGCAGAAAGCACAGTCTCTAAATTAAGAGTTGGGAAGTTTTTTCTGTAAAGGCCAGGTGGTATTTATTTTAGGCTCTGCAGGCTGTACAGTCTCTGTTAAAACTACTCAGCTCTGCTGTTGTAATATGAAAACAGCAGTAGACAATATGTAAATGAATGAGCTTGGCTGTGTTCTAGTAAGACTTTGTGGATGCTAAAATTTGAATTTCATGTAATTTTTACATGTCACAAAATGTTATTCTTATACTGACTTTTTCAACCATTTAAAATTTAAAAACCAAACAAGCTATAAAAAAATAGGTGGCATGCTAGATTTGGTCCATAACCTATGATTTGGCAACTCGATGTATAGGGTTTAATCTTGTACAGGTTATTTACCAAAATGTCATTATTAATGTACATATTCCCAATGTAGAGGCTTTTTTATGTGCTCTAAATTAGATGGGGATACAGAATTATATACAGGTAATTCAAGGTGTCACTGAAGTGAGGAAAGAAGAAAAATGCTTGGTGTGGTTGATTCCACTAATAACACGGAGGTTCTGTCTTGGCCTCCTTTCAGTCCTGTTTCATCAGTCTAGCTGCCGTTTCTAAGTCTTGGGGCAGTGAAGCAGATCAAATAGAGGGGCCTACTTTTATATTAAATCTACCCTTAGTGGTATTAAAAGCCCAAGTTTTGAGTCAAACCTGGGTTCAGATCTCTTATTAGATATGTGACTTGTTAGGTAACAGCTCTGAGCATCAGCAGAATGCAGGTTAATATAGCTAATCATAGACTTGTGAGGATGCTAATAAAAATTGTAACAATAAATGGTGGCTAACTATGTGCCATAAGTTAATGGTGCTTACTATGTGCCATGCAGTGTTCTAAGCACTTTTTATATATTAACTCATTTAATTCTCTCACAGCCATAATAATTCTGTATGCCATCATTTTTAAGATGAGGAAACTGAGACACAGGAAGTTAAGTAAACTCATTCAAGGTCACATAGTTAATAAGTGACGGAGCCAGCATGTGAACTTGGGCAATCTGGCCTCAGAGTGTGAGCTTTTAACTTCTAGGGTTTATTGTCGTCTAAAGCGAGAACATCTTGTAAGCCTAGCACGTAGGTCTTCAACAAATTATAGATATATTAAATTTACAGAATATAGTGCTACCTGTTCCTCAAGAAACTTTTGTGTTTTGTGTGATACCAGATATGCATAAATTTGAGATTCAAATTATGATTTTTCAGAAGGCATTTTACTTTTTCAATTACACATTATTTATGGGATTTTTTTTCCATAAAAGTTTTTAGTACTACTATTGTTAAGAATTATTTTGAAATGTATCACCTTCTGTAAGACAATATAGTAGAAACGACTTAGACTCTGAAGCCAGAAGACCTCTGGACTCCTGCTCTCATCCTAGTTCTGCACTTTCCTTTGTGCGACCTTGGATATGTGATTTGACTCTTTCAGTTCTGTCTCCTTTTTTGGCTGTGGACTGAAGATCATCCTCAAAGTTATGGGATTCAGATGAGATAACCTGTGTAAAAATCCCTTGCAGTGTGTCCAGTATGTTACCAGGCATTCAACAAATGATAGTTCCTTGCTCACCTCCCTATTAACAGATTTAGAACTGAAAGGAGTCTTAAAGATGGGAAACTGAGGTCCAGAGTTGTTCAGATAGTACAGCTACTTTGATTCTTAAAGCCGGTTTTCTGATTTCTCAGTCTTGTTCTGTTTTTCATGTTCACACTTGTTTATGTATTACATTCAGAAGCATTTTATGTGTATGACCGGTATTTTTTTGGTTTGTTTGTTTTTTTAGGACAATAAGAAAAATAGCTAGACTGTTTTGGTATTTTGATTTTTGAAATTAATCTTTAAAAACTCATACGGACAATTTAGTAAACCCTGAGGCCATTCAAATCACGTATATGAAGTTTTGAAACCACTAACATTTTCCCCTTTCATATTCATTAATTTTAATATATAAGTAACATGTTATAGAAAAAATAAATTGCAAACAAAATGATAGAATAATTTAAAAAACTCATTCAATCACATTATTCAGGGAGATGACTGTTGACACTGAAATAAAAATGGCTTCATATGACAGTACTTTGTAACAGACTTTTACAATTAAAAGATCAATTAGTGATCTATGCCAAATTCATATCTTGATAATTTTTGTTTATTCCATTGTGTGAATGGTTATCAGTTCATTTTAGTAATCTATTTTTGGGCATGTCAATTTTTTTCCAGGTTTTGTAGAAACAAAATTGTCCTATTATTTTCACCCAAAATGGGATCTTTGATTCATATGGTTCATCCTCTGATTCATTTTTAAGACTTTTGATAAAAGTTCATAATTTTCTTCCAGAAAGGAAATACATACTTATTTACATTCTCACTAGGGAAAGCTATTGCATTTTGGAAGAAGAATAGCAGTGTATGGTATAAACCTTATAAATTCTATATTTCTTTTTCTTCACATGTTGTCACTTAGTATTTTGCACAGTGATACATCTGAAATAGTATGTTTTAATTTTCAGGAGTGGAATTGTTTATAGCTACATATAATAAAATATCTAAGTGCGTTTTGTGGGTTTTTCTTTTTTCTCTGTTCGCATGCATTGAGTGGTAAATTTGCATGGAACATATGAAAAACAGAGCACCAGAATGAATTGAATGTGTTTGAGTTATTACTGTTTGTCACTTACCTTGATAGTTTAGAGACAGAGTCCTACTTTTGAGACAAAATTTGACTTATTAGTGTGTCCCTTATTTGTCTTCTTGTTAGTTGTTCAGTTTCTCATGATTAACAAGATGTATCTCATGATTAACAAGATGTATCTCACGATTAACAAGATGTAAACTCTAATGCCATTTGCCATTTAGTCCTACATGTTTGTGAGATCATTGTAGGAACACTTTGAGAATTAAATTAGGTAAATTATTTTTTAAATTGTTTTGATTATTTGTAGTTTTTATTCCTGTATGTCTATTTGGAAACAAAAGGAATAGCTATGAATTATGTTTTTTTGGATCCAGTAGACTACTCAAGTTATGGTGATCTCATATCATCAGTAGTAGAAGTATAGATCTTAAGAGTTGGAATAAGCCATAGAGATAGAAATGTAGTCCAGCTTCTTGCTTGATGAAATAACCCCTTCTTCAGTATCCTTCCTAGGTCTGCTAGAACAGCCATAATGGAACATTAATTCACATACTTTATGTTCACAAAGTAAGAAGAATATAAGATTTTGCTCTAAAAGGAATTTAAAATATTCCATGTTCCTATGACATGATATTAATGAGGAAGTTTAATGATACCTTTTGGGTTCAAAATTGTATGTTTTGAGCCACTTTCTTATAATATAACATAAGGTTTGGATATTTTATTTATAAATTTCTTTTTAAATCTCCCATATAGTAGATAATGGGGGGGGGGTGTCCTTCTTTGTTCCACATAGAAGTTCTGTGTTAACTATAAGTCAAATATTTACAGACTGTTGAAACAAAATGGTGATTATATAAAGGAAAGCTGGATTGATACTTTAAATAGACTCTCATTTTCTTAATGTTAATTTTTAAAGTGATAAAATACTAAAACTCTTAGTCATAAAACTTGTGATTTTCAGCTGTGGTGCTAAACAATTGAAGCACATCAAACAAGCGCCCCTCCACTGCACCCCAAACCAAAGGAAAGCATATTCTATTAAAACAATGATTTTTGACAAGCATTGGTATTCTTTATCATATGTCTTAGGAAATAAGTATCAAATATTTCACCAGTTAAAAGTTTTGTGTAAATAGTGTATCTCCATTTTCTATACCTCATCTTAATATGCAGGTTTATTACTTCAGTGCTTGACTAACTTCTGCCTTGCTGATGATCTGTTGAGCTTTGTATCTGAGAGCTCTACTAATCACTGTGCTTATTGTTTGAATGTTTGGTACAGGAAGCGAGCAGCTGCAAAACATCTAATAGAACGCTACTACCACCAGTTAACTGAGGGCTGTGGAAATGAGGCCTGCACGAATGAGTTTTGTGCTTCCTGTCCAACTTTTCGTCGTATGGATAACAATGCAGCAGCTATTAAAGCCCTTGAGCTTTATAAGATTAATGCAAAACTCTGTGATCCTCATCCCTCCAAGAAAGGAGCAAGCTCAGCTTACCTTGAAAACTCTAAAGGTGCCCCTAACAACTGCTCTGACGTGAAAATGAACAAGAAGGATGGACAAGGAGCAAGAGATGATTTTAAAGGTAAGATGTTCTATTTTTAATTGAGAATTTTGGACTGAAAACCACATTGGAGATTTTCAAAATGTGTGAGGTTGTTGCTGTTTGCTTTTTTTGTCTCATTTTGTGACCTTAGGACATGATAGTATAGTGGAATCGATTTTTTATTGTGATAGAGGACAGAACTAATAACTGAGTTAATGATTTCACTCTATTTTACTGTTCCGATGATCTCTAATTAGAAGCAGATTATATTCCCAAAAGTTCCTTTGCTAATGGATTGATGAGAAATTTTAAATATTTTCCACTAGGAAAAATGTATTAAGTAGTAGCTAATAACCTAAACTAGGCCACAAAGTCATTTAGATGTTAGAATAGCTGGACTAAATATCTGGCATGCATTTTGGAACCCGAGCACTATACAGTGGAAGTAGCAGAAAGAGGAATCAGTGATCTTTTTCTGTTTCTGAAGGCAAGGCAAAATGTTGTTAATAGTTACCTGAGAAATAATCAATTTTTCTTCCTAATGTATTCTTCCTGTATCCTGCTCACCTTCTCCCAGGCATTTGGCACACTCATACTGCCAAGAATCATTACCTAACAATGGTAGTCTTACCCAAGCCTTATTTTTCTTTCTAAATGCTCCTGTATTCCAAAACTTTTAAAACTTTTTTTCTTTTTAATAAACTTCAAGCTTTCTTTCTCCCAGTGAAGGCAAATCGGTATTAGAAACAAGTTAATCAGATTTTTGAATGACTGACAGTCCTGCCAGAGGTAATTGTATTTTAAAAGAGGAAGCTTTTTGTTTAGAATATATAGAAGTTAGATACTACCTCTGAAGTTTTCAGTAACGTCATTTGAATCAAGTTTAAATTAATTAGTGAAATGGAATTGTGTTAATAGCTTCTACTCTGTTTCCATAATAAAGCTGTTTTCATAACTTTATTGCAGCTTTATTGCATGAATATTTCTATTCCATGAATTAGCTCACACACTAGATAAATAAGTGAACGTTGTCAATATGTTAATGTGGAAGTTGCATTATACATATTTCCCCAGCAGGTGTGCACCATAAGAACAACTGTTACTGTGAATGTAGGATGTGCTGCCACAGTTGAAGGCAGCAAGCCATTTGGGGGTTATAGTATAGGATGGATGTACCCATCTTCTTTTTGGCTATGTGGTTCATTTTAGAGGTACTTATTGGGTGATTATCCCCAGTCTTTGTGTACTGTTTAAGCTCAAGTCTGTATAATTTAGCAGTTCATTGTACTTTCTTCCAATATACTACAGTCTTTCCCCCTGCCCCCTTTTTCCTGCAACACCTGTATTTACTATAGTATATTTTTACTAGGAATTATAAATATAGTAACTGCACTAGTACTTTTATTTCGAGTGTTAATTATATATGTTAGCTGTAGTTACAAAGTTTCAGGTGTTGAATAGTCTGCCCCAAACTCTTTTCGCATAAGAATTTAAGTTTAAAATTTTATAGATTAAGAGTATTTTTCAAATACACATATATCATAAAATATACAGGTATGTCATACAAAAATGTCTCATTTATTGTTTTCTCAGTAGAGTACCTCCTTTTATTGATACTCAAACGTTAATGAATGTTTATATTTCAAAATGCAATGTTTTTTAACTAATTTACATTTATGTCTGAAAAACTCAGTTTAACATTTTAAACAAAACACCATGTGAATAAAGTATTAGTACATTTTATGTAGAATTAGTAGAATGTCAGAATCACTTGAAGATGTTCTGAAGAGCATGTCATGCCAACAGAGGGTGCGTGGGTCTAGAACGCTGCTTATCTGTAAGATAAGCCATATTTACTGCATGCAAGGCAACTCTTTGTTAACAACTTTATTATTTGATGATTAGGAAACAGAATGTCCTATGTCCTAACTGGATAGTTATTTATTATAGATAGTTACTATGTTCTGGTTATATTTTAAGAAATTAGGTGTTTTTTGTTTTTGTTTTTTTTGGGGGGGCCTGGTCTCATAAGAACATATTATAATTTTTTTCCAATTAAAATAGTGCGAAATAAGCTCCCAGTTAGCAGTTTCACACTCTTCAGGAAGAGGTTACTGAAGTTTAGCAGAAGATGCCTAAATATCCTGAATAGAACAAATCTTAAGGATTCGTTCTTAAAGAGTTATGACCCATAAAAGAAGGTGTTGACAGTCTGGTAGCAAGGACCAAAGATTAGATTCGTGGTGTGATAAAACTTGGTATTTTTGTGGTTCGGTTTTTGGAAGCTGCTCATTCACTAACCATTTGCATTTTGTATTGTCTTTTACTATGAAGCAAATATAAAAGCAGAGGTAGGAATCATATTAAGAAATTTTATATGTGTTCATTACAAGTATAAGGGTCCATTTGACACAATGAAGATAGGATTATCTACATGACTCTAAAATTATCTTCTGCTTAAGTATTTGATGACAAGGCTGTCACTCTTTTGATTAAAAGGATTAAGACTTTTGTCAGTAATATTGTTTTACCAATACATCTTCTTAGAGTTAACAGACAAAATACATCATTTATTCTCTTTCCTGTAAAATAACATATCTGAATAGTTAATTCAAAATGACAAAAGCTCTTTATTTGGGGTGCTCCATTTTTATTTCTTCCACAGTTCGATAATTTTTACTGGCCTGTATGAAAAGTGGTCTCAAAATATTAGTAAACACGTTTTTTTTTTTTAAATTTGAAGGACAGTTTTATAATTTATGGAGACCTGTATAGTCTTTGCTTGGGTAATTTGAAAATGATATTAGTTGGCTTATTTTGTACATCTGCTAATAAGAATAAATGATTTTTTTTTCTACTCAAAGTATGAGTTAGTCATATTTGTCTCATTTATCAGGAAAACAAATACTCAGAAGTCCACCAGTAGGCTTCCACTTAGGTCACTGGCAGACCTGTGTCACGTACCGTCCCCAAATGCAAGTGAGGATTGGAATACTAGTGTTTAGTTTTCAGTTTCTATCACAATGGCATGTTGGGGTAAAGGTGGTGAATAGATTTGGAGTTAGCCAGCCTAAAGTGTCTGCCCAGATATATTAGAGAGCTGGAGGAAAGAGAGCAGTTTCAGAGGATCACATTTCAGATACAGAACAATTATAGCACTTGCTTTGGAGTTAGAAGTAATCACAAGAGAAAATTTAAGTTGATACAGCCATGTAAACTAAACTGCTATTAATCAGGACACAAAAGTTTTGGGGTATTTCCCAGCATTACTCAACTTTCTGTTAGTTGAGAATGAGATCTTGTGGTTGGTCATTAGACGTTTCATATACTTTTAGTAATCGGTTAGTCTTACCTGTCAAACATTTGAGTACTTTGAGTAATGCCAGACATGTTTTATAGTCATTAGGGATCACACACACACACACACACACACATGCCCAGCCACCCCCTTTCAGGGTTTTTGAATTATCTCTGCCCAGAGCATTCATTCTTTTCTTTGCTATTAGAATTGATTTGTAAAGTGAAATTTGGTTATCTTCTGTTTAAAGGCTGTTTTCACTTCTTTTATTAATGTAGTCATTTGACTACAGGATTGAAATATTTTTACTTCTGTATTTTCATTTAAAATACAATCGTTTATGCTCCTGTTTATTGTATGCAATAAATTGGTGACTATTAAAACATTTTATTTTATATCTAGTAATCTAATATTCATGCAAGTCATAACAAAAAATAGTGTTATTGGGGTATATTTCTCAGCTTTGGTAGGTGAAATTTTGTAATTATGTAGGCTTATCTCAGAAAATAAGTGAGAGAATGTAGGGTGGGTTTGGTTCTTTTTGAGTTTTTTTGATAACATCATGAGGGTGAGTGCATTATATCTAAACTAATTTTAATTTTAAAATTGTTAGTTTTTTTCTTCTTCTTCTTCTTTTTTTTTTTTTTTTTAGCTGAAACTCATGGTAAGTGCCCGGGAGTTTTATGATATGAGGTGTTAAATCAACACATTGCCTGTTGTATGATGTTCCCAAGCATTGGGATTTACTACTCTTTGAGTTTGAATGTTTTACATTGTTTTTCACTCCAATCATTGTACTCGGTAACTTCTTTGAAAAAAGTCAAACATTATGAAAGCTCATATTAAACTGCACAAAATAAATCAACATTTGAGTAAGATGAGAACTTGGAGTTTTAGAAAACAGCATGTTAAAATTCATTTTTGTGTGTGTGCTTGTATTTTCTTCTCGAGTAAGAAAAGTGAAAGAGAAGGAACACATGGAGTTTTTCTTTCTTTTTCTAATGTATTTCATGCAGTGGCACTCACCTTAAGCACTCATGCATTCTGTAACCTCCAAACTTACTCTGTTCCTCTTAAGGGAGTATATGTATAGATTTAAATTTTGTTGTTAAAGAGAATGGGAGGTATAGGTTTATCTCGTTTTGTCTGAAAGTGAATAATAACGAATGTAAAAAGTCTAATGGCAAAAGCTGACAGTGGAGGCCTAAGCCACTATATTTAAAGACAGATATGAGAAGGAAGTAAAATGAATTCCAGCAAACTGCAACAAACTCTTTCACCGCTGCAACTGCCCATGGCTCCAGAGATTTTTATCTCAAAAAGTCCTTGAAGTATTCTCTTCTTTGTTTCTTCTGTGATTTCATTAGAATTTTAATTTGTTAACATTATGGTAACTCTGAAAATGTGTAATAAGTTGATATTCAGTCTGGCCTTTCAGGGCCTCCTGTCATTTTTGCCTTTTATGATGTTATTTCTTTATGGGGAAGAATGGATATAATAGAAAATCATAATAAAACTCCCATGGATTTAAATACTACAAGCTGCAAAAACAGTGGTAATATATCAGCTTAGGGGGAGATGGTCATTACTTGTATTTTAAAAACTCTGAAGGCAAGATGGAGAAAATGAAAGGCTTCTCTACTTGTAAGGATCAGCTAGAATACAATATTAAGTAGACCCCAGAAAGAATACTAGCTTATTACAAACAGTGGAAATTTGTTTCTAGCTCATCTAACAGCCATAATATTTTAGATTGGCAGAGAGTTCTGGTTCATGCAGTCATTCAGAGTTGCAGCTGTAATGGCACTATCTTTAACACGATTTTCAGAACCATCCTGGAAGCATCATCCCATTAGCCAGAAGGAGAAAAGCATTAGCCTGAAAGTAGCACTTATCTCAAAAAGCTGGGAAAGCTGGAGAATGTGTCCAACTCTGTGCCCAGGAAGGAGAGGAAACAGATTTTGGTGACTACGTAGTAGTCTGTTTCACTTGTCTGCTCATAAGTTGTCTTCTTCCTATCCTATTGTTTTCACTGCTTTGTAACTATTTCCTGTCACTGTGTAAGATTTATTCCAACCTGGCTGCAGATGGCAGTGTCTGTCAACTTCAGAGCTTATGGGAAATGATACATTAATCCTTCTCGGTCACCCACAGAATGGCCACCCTGAAAAAAAAACTTAAGACTCAGAAAGGAAGACTCAGAAAGGAACTAGTCTGGTTTTAGGACAAGGGCTATTTCCAAAAGAGGACTCTGAAGAAATCTTTCTTAAAACCTTGCCTTCCTAGTCTTTTGAAAGCAGAGTAGTGAAATAAGAAAGAAACCTCTCAGAAAAATAGTGGTGTTTCTGCTCTAAAATAAAGCGAAGTTGTAAGCGGTATATTGTGATGAGTCGGCACATCATATCTTGGTTCATATTTACAGTTAAAACTGCCCGTTAATATATACCATCATTGTGAAAAGAGCTTGAGCTCATTAAAAGCTATATATAAGAATATATATAAAATATAAAAGAATGAGTAAAGTTGTTAGTAGTACATTGAAAAAAATAAGTAAGCATATTTTGTTGGTTGAACCTAAGTATTAAGATACTTTTTAAAAGAGTTGTAAATCATAAATGGTATTTATTGCAACATGTTTGGTGATTTTATTTTTCACTAGAACTTATTTAAAGAAAGCAAACATACATATATATTATGAAAATAAATGTTCTCTTTTTTCCTAATTTTCTAGATGTGACTTACCTAACAGAAGAGACGGTATATGAAATTCTAGAATTATGTAGAGAGAGGGAGGATTATTCCCCTTTAATTCGTGTTATTGGAAGAGTTTTTTCTAGTGCTGAGGCATTGGTGCAAAGCTTTCGGAAAGTCAAACAACACACCAAGGAAGAACTGAAATCTCTTCAAGGAAAGGATGAAGACAAAGATGAAGATGAAAAGGAAAAAGCTGCATGTTCTGCTGCAGCTATGGAAGAAGATTCAGAAGCATCTTCCTCAAGGATAAGTGATAGCTCACAAGGAGATAACAACTTACAAAAATTAGGTCCTGATGATGTGTCTGTGGATATTGAGGCCATTAGAAGGGTCTACACCAGATTGCTCTCTAATGAAAAAATAGAAACTGCCTTTCTCAATGCACTTGTGTATTTGTCACCTAATGTGGAATGTGACTTGACATATCACAATGTATACTCCCGAGATCCTAATTATCTGAATTTATTCATTATTGTCATGGAGAATAGAAATCTCCACAGTCCTGAATATCTGGAAATGGCTTTGCCACTGTTTTGCAAAGCAATGAGTAAGCTACCCCTTGCAGCCCAAGGAAAACTGGTCAGACTGTGGTCTAAATACAGTGCAGACCAGATTCGGAGAATGATGGAAACGTTTCAGCAACTTATTACATACAAAGTCATAAGCACTGACTTTAACAATCGAAATCTAGTGAACGATGATGATGCTATTGTTGCTGCTTCCAAGTGCTTGAAAATGGTTTACTATGCAAATGTAGTGGGAGGGGAAGTGGACACAAATCATAATGAAGAAGATGATGAAGAGCCCATTCCTGAGTCCAGTGAATTGACACTTCAGGAGCTATTGGGAGAAGAAAGAAGGAACAAGAAAGGTCCTCGAGTGGACCCACTAGAAACTGAACTTGCTGTTAAAACTCTGGATTGTCGAAAACCACTTATCCCTTTTGAAGAGTTTATTAATGAACCACTGAATGATGTTCTAGAAATGGATAAAGATTATACTTTTTTCAAAGTAGAAACAGAGAACAAATTCTCTTTTATGACATGTCCCTTTATATTGAATGCTGTCACAAAGAATTTGGGATTGTATTATGACAATAGAATTCGCATGTACAGTGAACGAAGAATCACTGTTCTCTACAGCTTAGTTCAAGGACAGCAGTTGAATCCATATTTGAGACTCAAAGTCAGACGTGACCATATCATAGATGATGCACTCGTCCGGGTAAGTTGGGCTACTGTTTAAAAATTAGTACTAGATTGAATACCTAATGATGGGGAGACTGTGATACAGTTCAGTGAATTCATTTTATAAGTGACTCTTTGGGGGGAAAATGTATGTATATGATTATATAGTATAGGAACACGTGGACTTTTTTATTGTAAATGTAAGTACTATATTTTTGTTGCTCCTGTCCAAGTTCATAAATGTTCCACAAAATATTGATTGTCTTGTGTCATGATCACTCTCTCTTTGAAAAAGAATAAATTTTCTAAATTTTGACAACTAACCCCAAAGTTTTGTCATTCAGAAGAGAAGTGGATGTTGCAGAGCACAGAAACAAGGGGGTTGTGGAGATACCCAATAATAAGTGAATGTCAAGTCTTAATGGGGAGAAATGGTAGAATAAAACCACACCATGAAATAATAAGTGGTGTCTAAAAATGCCATACTGTGAAGTTGAGTATTGCATTATTGTGAGGTTAATGAAGTGACCCGGGCAGGTGGTGCATGCTGCTGGTAGGAGTTCCTTCAGGGTCACTCAGAAGGTCCCTGTTTGGCACTGCCTGATGGTGGTAGTTTCTTCCTACTTACATATACATATGGACTACACTGGGCCTTGGAGTTGGTTGGAACTTCTGGGAAAACAGCAACTATTCCAGGAATCTTGTAATTAATGGTGCCTGTATTATCAACACAATCCAGGGAGACTGAACTGGGAGAATACTGAGAACACAGGTACCCACCTTCTAGCTCCCTGTTTCTCCAGATGGGTTGCTTTTTGTTCACTCCTTCCCTCCACAGAAAATAAGAATTTTAGTGCCCCCATTTAAGAATGTAAGCCTGGCCAGAAGACAGAAACCAATTGCCAATCACATTGTACCAACATTTACATTTGTTATAGGGTTCTTTATCACAGGATTTTATTGTATTTATAATATTAGATGTACCTGGCATTGCTAGTTCTTTTTCATCAACTTCAAGTAAAATTTAATGGCAACTAAAATTAAGATATAGTCAGTCTTCTATACTAATAAAGGAAAAGAACCCATGACACAGATAGCTAGAAAGTAATGAAATTTATTTCAAAATATATTTTAGTTTTAGAATGGATTTGTCTAAATCTGAGAATTTATAAAACTAAACCAGTGGAAAAAGTTGTTTGACATCTTAGAAATTTAAAAGTTGCAGAGGTTCTGTGCTGCTTTTCTTTGTTACCTTTTTTTTTTTTTTTTTTTAATACCAAATAGGTTTCTAATGTTGAAAAAAGATTCTTCATTATTTAAGCAACTCAGGCAATTTTTCACCGGAGACAGAAAGGGGCAGTAGTTGCTTGGAGTAATTATCATTGCTTACTTGCTTTCTGGTGCCCTTTTAATTTTACTTTAGTAGTTTTGAGCTACATGAATAACTACTGACTTAATATACTTAATAACTGATCATCACACAGCCAGCAACTTATTTTCCATAGTTTAGCAGAATGATAGGGTATTGTATAGGGGTGTGATGATATTTTATGGAAAGCATGTTGAGGTCTATCTTATGAATTTCCGTTGTTAGAGCAGAACTGCAAATCCCCAAACTACACATTTTATCTTTGTCTTCTTGGGTTAGGATCTTTTCATCTGTTTCCAGCAAAAGCTGTACCTGGCCTTTAAAAACAATGAAATTACTCTCTGTAACATTCAATCCAGAGTTTTAAAAAATTGTCTACCTTACTTAGCTGCCTTCTCAGAAATCTACTGAGCCTTACTGTCTTCCCCCACAGCATCCCATTTTCCCCCCCTAGTAAAGCAAGACTAAGAACCTACAAAAGTTTAGGTGCTTATTGTATACTTACTTTATTCTGTTTTAAAAATTATCCTCTAGAATTTTGAGGAAACAACCATTTTAGTTTATAAGGATGTCCTTTGAGCAAGTGTTAGGGTAAAGTTAACTGTGAGCTTTTAAATTATGCTAACAAATTGTTTTTTTAGTGAGTTCAGCTTAATTATGTCAAAGCTAAATATTATCAATTGACCTATTATAAATTAGGATTCACTAGATAATATCTGTACTTGAATATTACCACTTCAGAAACCCTTTGTGTGAGGTAGTTTGCTAAGCAATAGAGATGTAAAGATGAATCATGACCACTGAGGAGCTTCTTAGGGGTACACATTAAGCAGATTTTACTGCTAACTTTCTTCCTCCCTTCGCGTCCCTAACTCCCTTCCTCCCCCCTCCCTCCCTCCCCTTCTTTCCTTCTTTAATAACACAGTGTGAAAAGGTTAAAAATAAAAAGCATCAAAATAGGTCTTGGAAGTCAAATTGATAATCTGCCAATTTTTTTGGAAACATTCATAGCAGATGATGATCATGATAAAGTTATAGTGTTTTAATAACAAAAAGTAGTTTAAGGTGATCCTCTCAGGTACACTCTCAGAAGTACTGATGGATTTTCAACATCTTATTCCCCAATAAGATCTACTTTGCCTTTTTTAAGCCTCATCTTTTTATATCACAGTTTGACAAACGAAATAAACCTATTGACCACTTTCTTATGACCTGCTAATTTTGAACTACAGAGTAGGGTCAGGAAGAGAAGAGGAAATGAGAAACTTTGTGGTGTGCTCAATATTAATAATTAAATAATCAAGGTTATATAGGGCCTTAGACTTTAAGAGCTAAAAGGAGCCTTGGAGCTCATCTACTCGTTGGTTTATAAATGAGGCCTGGAAGATAGTGACTATTTCCTGGAAAATATGGCACTCTTGAGTATTTCTATTGGGTCTTATTTTTCAGTTATTAATTGTAAGACTGACTAGCTTGGAGGGAGTGGTAGTAAATTAATGATTATAGATTTTTTTTATTTAAAGAAAAATACATTCCTTGCTTTCATGTACCATATAATTCAAACCAGAGTAGCAAATTGTTTCCTAACTGGAGTTTTTAGAGGAACTGTTTTTGATGACAATAAGAGTATTAGTGTTTACAATATTTTATCAAACCTAAGATATCTTCACTGGTTGTAGGACACACTATTATTTTATTACAGCTAAAAAGAACAAATGCTGCCAATTTAGTTTTGAGATGCTGTCAATTTTATGTTATATCCTGATTTCAGAGATGTTAAAATATGAAAACAGAAAAGCAAATTTTAAAAATCAATGAAATATATGTTATCTTTCCACAAATAGATATCAGAATCGTTTAAAAACTACCCCTACACCTTTAAATTACTGGAATATTTCTCCCTACGACTTATTTTTACTGCTTTTTGTTGTTCCGTAGGAAATAGTACAGTGATAAACGGGCTCAGAACTCAGCTTTCATTTGAATGAGAACGATCCTAATGCGATGAGGTTTTTACAGTATTTTGCTAATAACATTTATCTATTTGTATGTTCTTTTAAATTATCTTTTAGATAATTTGTCATTTTTTTCTTAGACAAAGCATCTTCAAGGGAAGAAGATGTAAAAAAATTTTTTTTAATTACCTTTTATGTTAGGAAATTGAGTTGAGGGTATGAGTATTTTGGAAGACAGTATTGCTGTCTGTGAGGTGCCCCAAACTGCCTTCGCATCTGAATGAGAGATTTGTTTAAAAAAAAAAAAAATCCTAAATTCTACCCACTAGAGATTCAGATTAGGAGCTCTCATGTATAGCCTAGGAATATATATTTCTGTTAGTAACCCCAGGTATTCTGATAAAGCCAGACTGGAAACCAGTATTTGGGAGATGGCTGTTGGTACAGTTTACATATACATATTTATTGAGGCCATTTTTATATACAATTACATGTTTAGGAACTGGTAGGCTTTAAGAGAGTGATGAGGATTGTAGGCATAGGGGTAAGGGGTGATGGTGGTATGAGACTTGGTTCAGATTAGTCAGGGAGTCCTAGAATTTTGAGTAGAGATCTAAAGACCAAAAGAAATGGCTAAGATGTAGAATTGGATAGGAAAGTGCAAAAATAAGAACTAGAACATATTAAAGGTGATAGGTACAAATGCAAGCCCTACTGCCAAGAGGTTATGCTCAGTCTCTTCTAAAAATCACTCAATCATTTATTTCTGGGCCCTGCTATACTAATACTGTCTAACCCAGTCCCCAGCATTTTCCTTGATAGACACCCTTAGTTATTATTGAAACAAAACTTGATTCTTTTACTTGTCAATTGACCTACAGTGCTTTAGGAGTAAGATTATTCTGTGCTCCTTTAGGTAGGTATGTTTAATTGTATCTTCTACATTCACTATATTGTGCTTAATGCAATGGCCATTGCAGTTTCTTAAGATTTATTCTAATTGAATTGAAGAACTTCATACCTGATTTATGTCCTTTAAGTAGAGCAAGAGAGTGAAGTAGATCTACATAGATTCATCGTAAAATAATTTAAAACAATGAAACTTGTCAAACTCCTTAGTTGTTACATGTGAGGAAAATGAAACTCAGATTCTGACCTACAGAAATTAATAACAGAATTGGAAGTAGAACTCAGGGTTCCTGGTCTCACAGGCAGATGTGAGTATATGATTTGGCTGTTACCCAGACATCTAAACTTTATATTTAAGATAAACAACTTTTCCTCATCTCTTTATAGAGAAATGAAAAAACTAAATATATCCAGGTAATCTAAAAATCTCATTCTAGTCAATAGTTTTAATGTACTCACTAGCAAAGTGTTTAAACGTAGATTCTAGTAAGTTGACTGAAGTAGTTTAAGCCAGCCATTCTTACGGATCCTAAGTATTCTTAAGTATTAGAGAGGTCTATTTTATCTGAATACTACTACTTCTACTTAAATATCCATACCATTAAGGAATTTTTTTTTCGACTATGAATCAGGATACATTTGACATAATCTGTCTTTTGCCAGTCTCCATATTAAATTAATACAAAGTGTACCCTACTTTAAGAAAACCTATATGTAAAAATCCAGGTCTATGTACTAATAAATGAATTTAATTAAAGGATGCATGCAAATTCTCCTTTTAAAGACTGTTCATTGACATATTCTTCCAATTTCCAAATATTCTCCTGCCTTCAAGATAGCTTTTGATTAAAAAAATTCAATTTTAAATGGTATGTGTCTATTACATAAAGTGATATACCTTTACTATTTAATTCTTAAGTCTTCTCTAATTGAACAGTGAATTAGAAGTGCTTGTTTTTAAGAAAAAATAAATGCAGTCCGTTAATAATGGCCTTTGTCAAAATAATTATTGCTAAGTTTTGTTATGTGTTTGTCACCACAAAAGTAAGTTTTGTAAAAGATAGGCTACTGATGTCATAAATTATACCATAATTTATAGAACCACGTAGTATATCTGAGAATGATAATCTAAAATTAATAATGGGAAATTTTCACCCACGGAATTCAGTTTCAGTCTATTTTTCAAATCATTCTTTCTACAAATATTTACATTTGAATATGTCCTTATTCTAAAAATAATATATATTTATTGTAAAAAAAAAGATTGAAACATACAGAAGAGCATAACAATGAAAATCACTCAATATTTTAAAAAAGATTGTTGCTAGTCATTGAGGAGAGGCAGTAAAGCATAGTAAAGAGCTTGCTGCCTGGACTAGAATTTCTGTTCTACCATTTACTGACTGACTTGAGCAAGTTTATGAATCTCATTACTTCAGGGTATGCATCTGTAAAATAGGGTTAATAATATTACCGACCTGATAAGATTCTTATGAAAATTAAATGAGTTGATACGTGTAAAGTGTCCTGGCATATTAAGTGCTATATATTGTTTTGTTGTTAATACCGGAATGTTTTTGTTCCGTTATAGCTGAGTCGTTAAATTTTCAGCCAAGCCTGAAAAAAATTTGAGAGCCAATAAAATAAAAGTAATAATAAGAGCTAGTATTTATAAAGAATTGTTGTGCAGGGAATTCATCTGTGCTTCACATACATTAACTTATTGATATATTTTTATGCTCATTTTACAGATGAAACTAAAACAGATAAAGTGACTTGTTTATAATTATCATAATAATAGAACATATTGCATTCAATTCTTTTGGCATTCAAGGCGTGGAGTGGAGTGAAGATTGGTGGGAATGGACAGACATGTAACATTTTATTAAGAGTGAAGATAAATTTGCTTCACTTGTGATATGAAGTGTCTTACGTGGAGCTAAGACTAGAACACAGGGCCTCTGAATCCTTTAGAAACTACACCAAATCCTTTAAAAAGTATCAGTCACATTGACACAGAGTCAGCTCTCAGTTATGAATGTTAGTGAGGAAGAGATACAGGACACATAAATAACAGAAAATTATTTTTTCCACCTTGGAATAGCTGTACCTGATAGAAGCCGGTTTGTCTTTGTGTTGTAAGGGTGTACATAAACATTGATGTACATTTCTATAACACCTAGGCAGGTGGAAGCTGGGAGAAGGAATTAGCAATGTGTTTCATGGCAATACGGGATATTGGCCTGATGGGTAAACCACATTTGAGCTAAGATGATAATTCTGACTTAGTCCTTGGAATTCTTTATAGCCAGTGACTTGAAACAGGTTTCCAACTGGAACTATTTTTTTTCCCCTAAGTTATTTCCAAAATTTGAGACTAGGCTATAAAATCAAATTGAGAATTTTTTGTTCAAAGAGCAGAGGTGTTTTAAAAGTTAACGATATGATGTGTTATCTTAACAATATCACCCACTCTAGAACTCTTTCTCATACATTCTTTCTTATTAAGCCTTCACAACTTTGCAGTGTGAAGAATACCATCCTATTTTTTTTCCCCCTTTGCAGATGAGGAAACAGGTTCAACTGAGTTCCTTGCTAAAGTTTAAAGGTTAAAAATTATGTTAAGTGACAGTTGGGACTAATACAGAGTATTTGACTCAATCTTTCCACAGCGACACTGTCTCAAAAATAAATTATCTTAATACAACTTGGCATAAAAATGATTTTGCAAATGGTAGATACCACTGTTGTACGGGATAGACATTCCTTAAAGCTAAAGATTCTAAATTCACAGAATCATAGAATCCAAAAGTCGAAGATATCCAGGAGATCATTTTGGCCTTTGTTCAAATGTTTTTGATTGCAACCCCTAGTAAGAGATATTTTACATAGCATTCCAGTACTCATGTGCATATCTGCCTGTACATATAATTGAAGCAAAAGTTTCACAGAACAGTAGGTGCCAGTACTATGTGGAATGCACTCTGATTTTTTCCCTTATTTGGTTTGCATTAAATGGATTGGACTACCCGCTAATGAATTGCAGTTGGCAGCTTTAAGAACATTGATCTAGGGCAACTGACCTGAATCATGAATTTGTGAGATTTTATTTTTTATAGACACACTAGAATGTACAAAATAGTGTGTTACTTAAAGTAATTACTTTAGGACTGACTATAGTACACTTACTCTGATGATGTTTGCATTGCTCAAAACCATTTTAAAGATTCTAGTTGGAATAGTTGCAAAAACCTGAACACCCTTAAATATATTCTGTTTTGGCAGATTTAAAGTCACTTTAGCAAATAAGGTGGATGATCAGTCAGGCATGCTGTTATTAAATTTCCGACACATAAGACAACAAATTGCAGTATAAATATTTCACGTTAGAATACAGTGTTGATTTTATGATTAATCTCAATAACTGAGTGCAATCATTATATTATTCTATAGATACAAAAAGTATTTGGTAAAGATTTACAGTTGAAGAAATGTTGAAACTGGGGTTTGATAATTTAGTAAGAAGTTAAGAGTAAGGATATAAGCAAGTATATGTCTCATCTGCTTTCAAAAAAAAGTGGATATAAATTATGTTCTAATCCATTAAAATGGTAATTTGTACCTAAGGTGCTATTAGGAGACCATAAACTGCTTCCCTAAATGTATTTTTCTTAATTGAAATTGTTTTATTTATGGTTTAATAGATATTAAGACTTAATTCTTGAGCTTCTATTCTAGTAAACATAAAGAACTACAAGTGAACAGTTTTGAAGTCAAACTTCTATATGCCGTTGTTTTTCCTGAAATAATTTGAGTAGTTACTTAAGGCATTTTTGTTATCTTGACCTTTTTCCATGTCCTAATCTTACTGCCCAGGTTTGTTATATACATAATTACAGAAAACCTAATTCTAATTTTCTACTGTATGTTAATTTCATGACAGATCAGTAGTTAGAAAGTAACCCTTTTAGAATTCTATGCCGGTTTTTTTTCTGTCCTATTTTTCCATTATCTATGAGACTGAATCTTTGCCTTCACTGGCTTTTTACCAGTTTGCTTCCTGTTTCCATTTAAAATATATCAAAAACGTTATCTTTTATTTGCTCCCTACCCCTACACCTTATTTTTATTTTCTTTCATCCTAATACTGGCATTCACCTTTTCACTTTATCTTTTCACTCACTAGCTAGAGATGATCGCTATGGAAAATCCTGCAGACTTGAAGAAACAGTTGTATGTGGAATTTGAAGGAGAACAAGGAGTTGATGAGGGAGGTGTTTCCAAAGAATTTTTTCAGCTGGTTGTGGAGGAAATCTTCAATCCAGATATTGGTAAATATTTTAGTGATGTGATCATGGTGTCATATCTTTTTGAATTAAGAATTTATTTACCTAGGTTTATAAATATTTTCAGTTATGAAGAGCAACAGAAGGAGATTTTGGTATGGATTACCTAGAGTCACAGATAATGACTGAATTTGTGGACTTCGGGGATTGATCCTGCATCACTCATTTATTCAAGTTCTTATTTAGATAACTTAGACAAATATTTTATTTTTTATTTTTTGGCCACATTGGGTCTTTGTTGCTGCGCATGGGCTTTCCTCTAGTTGCGGCGAGTGGGGGCTACTCTTTGTTGCGGTGCGCGGGCTTTTCATTACGGTGGCTTCTCTTGTTGCGGAGCATGTGCTCTCGGTGCGTGGGCTTCAGTAGTTGCAACATGCAGGCTCAGTAGTTGTGGCACGCAGGCTCAGTAGTTGTGGCTCACAGGCTGTAGAGCGCAGGCTCAGTAGTTGTGGCACATGGGCTTAGTTGCTCCACGGCATGTGGGATCTTCCCGGACCAGGGATTGAACCCATGTCCCCTGCATTGACAGGTAGATTTTTAACCACTGTGCCGCCAGGGAAGCCCCTGGAAGGTGGATTCTTAACCACTGGACCACCAGGGAAGTCTGACCCATAGCATTTCTGAGACAAGAGTTTCATAAAATAATGGTCTGAAGACTGTTGGGAATGTCTCACAAGTGTATCATGCTCAAAGTTTGGAAACACTGGCTGATATCAAATTAATTTGGTTTATTTGCTACAGGATTTCTTGGGCTTAATATTGTAATGTTTTCCCAGACTTTTTGAACTCCAGAACCCTTCTTCCATCCTGCATCTAATAGTATTTGCTTCCCAGAAGAGTTTTCATTGAACACAGTTTGGGAAAAACTGATCTATAATATATCAGTCTAAAAGTGAAGAATTTGGGTTTCACTGATAGACAATGTAATAGACAAACTTGGCAAAGTAGGACAGGAAAAAGACAACAGCTTCTTAAGTAGTATACTATTGTATAATTCTGATCTGATTCAATTTCTACAGTATAACTACTTGATTACTGGGTTTGCTTACTTTTAAAATTGAATGCATGACAGTTATAGGAAAAGAATTTCTCAAAAGCTACCATCATAATTGTGAAGAATGTGGCAGAGAGTACTACAGATCATTTCCCTTAAGCTTTGAGAATTGAACCGGTAAAGTCTATTGATTCTCAGTATGTACAGTGAATTGACTTTTCTGTAATTGTTCTTAGTCTACTTGCAAATGAAAATAGACATTCTGAGTTCATGACTAAATATAAATAGTTAAGACTTTGTATTTTAGCTAATGTTTGTTAATCCGAAAACTATGCCATTTTGTATGTAATTCATTCAAAGTAAACCTAGACACATAGAACCATGCCCTTTTTGAGATAGAAAAGAAAATTTATGAGCTTCATAAATTTGGTAAACTTTAGCTGTAGGTTCTGATGTATCTAAAAAAGTTAAACATTAGCTATAAAGTATATTTACATTATATGCAGAAATACTTTTAAGAAAAAACATACATTAAACAGTTCCACTTGATAGTAAAACAATTAAAATGCTGACAATAGAAATATCAAAAAGGAATATTTTAGAAGAGCCACCCTTTATGGAGCTTTTCTTCCAGGAACCTGAAAATAAATGTGCCCCAAATGGTATCTCCTTGAACTTTAAGATTATTATCTTTCACACAGAAAGATGAGAGTAGTGACCTGTGTAATTTACATTCTGATTAATTTGTAATTTATTACCCTTGAGACCAAGGACATACATTTGTGATATTTCATCAAAGTTATTAATTGTAATTATTTTTAACTGTTCTGACCCTGTTAATACCATATTTATAATTAAATGAAGTTTTTAAACACTTCAGTGGGTATTGTAACTTAGGCCTGTAAAAAAAGTTGGATGTAAACTGTGAAATTCAAGTATGAATTGGATAATTTATAAAATGTTATATCATGAACATTAAATTGCATTAGAAAAATGTCTTAGTTTAATTCATGTTCTTATGATCAAGGGGACCTTTTAAATTTACCTTTATATTTAACTTAAACTGAATGTGAAAATGAAGAAACATTTTCAAAGCTTTTAAAAAACTTATAAATTGATTTATATGCTCTATTGATTTCTAAAGTTTGTTCTATTGGAACTTCCCCCTGTTTTCCAGACCTAATTCTTAAAATATTTTCATTCAGTTTCACAGTAGCAAGTGAAAAACATTTTACTAAATTAAATTGTTAATTCAATTAAAATATCATTTAACTTTTATCTTAGATATTTCTTTAAAGGGAAGGAGATAAGTCTACCTTGTTAATGGTTATTCAGTTTCCTGTTTTTAAATGAGTGATATCAAAAAGGTTTCCAAGCTTGCGTTTAAAATAGTGAAGACCATGTGAAACTGAAAGAAGACTACAAATACAAATTACTTTTGTTTTACTTATTGGCTCACAGTTAATGTGTGTATTAAATGGGTTTGGTTTTTGGGCATAATCTAAGTTTATCAAGTTTACCTGAGTTTAAGTACTTGGCATCTTTGTTAGAAAGGTGCTGGAAAAACTTCATGGAACCATTGTGCAATTTGGGGAAAACACAGACTTTTCCTTAATGAAATTCAAAATTGTTTTTTAAAACAGTATGTATGGATTGAATATGTTTTTATAAGTGAAACATTTTCAAAGTATGATTAGCCTTTTTTCCTTTTACATTTATTTTTCAACGATTGAGTGGATAAAGTGTGAATGCAGATTAACTTTTCATTTGTGTTAGTAGAAGATTAGAGAACTTGAATTTAATGAACATTTTCCCTAACTTCTTAGAAAATGCCACCAAAATGCCTTATTACTTTATTTCCTTGGCTTCTTAAAAATATATGCTACCATTTGCCACAATTTATAACATTCATATGTATTTGAACTTTGTTTTCTCAAGTGCTAATGTAAGAGAAAAAATATTTCTATACGTAGTGCACATAAACTTACATGTATAATTATTGTATATTTTTATATTTTATACATATAAATATTTGTTCATCACTCTGTAATAAAATGTGAAAGTAATGTATTTTTAAAAATCATTTCTTATAGGTATGTTCACATATGATGAATCTACAAAATTGTTTTGGTTTAATCCATCCTCTTTTGAAACTGAGGGTCAGTTCACTCTGATTGGCATAGTACTGGGTCTGGCTATTTACAATAACTGTATACTGGATGTACATTTTCCCATGGTTGTCTACAGGAAGCTAATGGGGAAAAAAGGAACTTTTCTTGACCTGGGAGACTCTCACCCTGTAAGTCTTTGGTCATTTTTTCTTCTCTCTTTTAGATCTTATTTAAAAGCAAATATAGAGTTTCATTTACATAAAAATTTTAAAGCTTTCATTTGGAATCTTTGTTAATATCTATACCTAGTAAGATAAAGTTGCTTTAATCTGTCTGAAGTACCATAAACACTTAAAAACTCGAAGGGGAACTTTTTTACATATTGCTGTCAGCAAGCTGGCTTTGTAAAGATTGATTCTGTAGGAAAGTGTTTTTAATTTTTTGTTTGTTTGTTTGTTTTTAATGAAATCATGAAATTGCCCAGTTAGATCAGAGCTGCGCTGAATAAGGGGCTGGTGGCTACAGCCGCTCTTTAACCTTGAGACACCTCTAAGGCTCTCATAAGAGCACAGTGTGAGATCCATAGCTAAGTAGCTGGTGTGGGGTTTCTCAGCAGAGAATGGGACATCACCAATGACTGACAGTCTTTCTTTAGTTTCTACATATAAACTCTTGGGGCAAGAATACTATCTATGCTTTAATTCTTATTGTTAAAGGTTTTTTTTTTTTTAATCTTTTCCCAAGAAGAGTGATACAAACTGTTGTATTTTGTAGTTCTGTGGTAGCCTTAATTTTCCATTTCTGATTGTTAGGTTCTATATCAGAGTTTAAAAGACTTATTGGAGTATGAAGGGAATGTGGAAGATGATATGATGATCACTTTCCAGATATCTCAGACGGATCTTTTTGGTAATCCAATGATGTATGATCTAAAGGAAAATGGTGATAAAATTCCAATTACAAATGAAAACAGGAAGGTAATAAATGTTTTTATGTCATCCTTGTCTTTCCTCTTTATTAACAGAATTTTAAATCATACATGCTTGCAGTTTTTAAAGGAGTATCTAATATCATCCATACAGAGACCCAAGAAATCAAGTAACCAAGTTATTATAAATGAAATAACCACAGTTTTCTAAATCTTGGCTGTAAGCTGGTATGAGAGCACATGGTTGGGCACTAAGCCCCTTTTAGAGAAAGAAGGCGTGCGTAGGAGGTAGTGAATGGCTCAGTGTGGCTGTGGTATAAAGCATGAAGTGGGGTGTTTCTCATATTAAGCTGTAGAGGGGAGGGAAACAGGGACCTTGTAATTAAGGTCCTTATAACCAAGCAGATGATAATTGCATTTAATGTACTCACACATATATGTGCCTTAAGTATATGTCTGAAAAGTATTAAAGAATACTTTAAAGAAGTCAGTTCTGTGTTTTCTGTTGACTAGAAAAGTATGCATCTGGAAACAGGGGAATAACCCAGAACATAACAAGGAAATTATGATATGTATAAAACCTTTAATAAGTGTGTGTTTATATTAATATAATTTTTGATAAAGTATTATATTCACTAAGTTAGGATACAAAAGTATGTTTTCCATTTATGATTTGGTATAGTAGCTTGTGCATCAGTTAAAACACCAATATTTTTGTTGAACTGGATACAGTAGGCAGCTCCCCAAATGTTCTAGAATAGAAAATATGCGACCTCCTTGTTTGCTTATACATATCCAGTACATTGCACTTTATTAAAAATGTTAGCTTTTATAAATTGATGTATAAATGGTTTAAATGTCTCTTTGTTTGCATACCTAATTGAGAGAACTTTAAAATTGTATCAACTTATTTGTGCATGACCTTTTTACAGTTTAATATTGACTATAATAGAGAGCTGTGAAATTGTTAAAGGTATTTTCCTTTGTGTGTGTAAAGTTTGAATTTTAAAAAATATTCTTGAATGTTTTTTCTTTGGGAAAATAAAAACAAAAAAGTTATGCAGCCCTGTAGCTCGTTGTGTTTTGTTGTACTGCATATTATAAGATGTTCTTGTGGTTAATATTTTCTGCAGGAATTTGTCAATCTCTATTCTGACTACATTCTCAATAAATCAGTAGAAAAACAGTTCAAGGCTTTTCGGAGAGGTTTTCATATGGTGACTAATGAATCTCCTTTAAAGTACTTATTCAGACCAGAGGAAATCGAATTGCTTATTTGTGGAAGCCGGGTAAGAAAGCAAGGGTTTGCAAAAATATCTTCTATTGATTAATTGTTTGTAATAGTGTGGTATAGATGTTAAGACATGTTTTCTTGAATTTGCAGAATCTAGATTTCCAAGCACTAGAAGAAACTACAGAATATGACGGTGGCTATACCAGGGACTCTGTTGTGATTAGGTAAGGTGCTTAATTCTTAAAAGGAAGATTTAATTCACCAAAGGGGTGTGTGCTTTATGCTTTGGACCTTTGTCTCCAGGTTTTACTTCCCAAATAAGCAAACTCACAAATTCTCAATCTATAAAATTGGAGGTATATTTGTAATATAATCAATCACCAGTTCTTATTGTTAATCTTGTGATTTATTTCCTGACTGATGTGTTTTATGTAAGTGGCATGCTTTTTTCTGCATTGGGGGTATAAAATATCTAATATTCCTAGTAATTCTGGTTAGAATGTGCTTACTGCCGGTTACATGATGAGGAAAATAGAACTATCACTTCCGAGTATTTCTCCTTTCTTTTGAACTCTGTGAAATGTTACTTACCTACCCTATATGAAGCATCTTTTGTGTGAAATGGTACATTCTTTGATTTAATCCTTACAACATGGCAAGATACATACTAGAATTGTTACTGTACATCTGAAGACTCCAAATTCTCACAGAAAGAAGCAGAGATTCCCAGTCTTAACTGCTTCCTAGCAAATGCTATTGTCTTCTTTTCTTTACTACTGTCCAATCCTGAAAGACATAGACTTCTTCCTCTCCTGCTAAGGTGGGTTTAAGGGGACAAAGATGCCCTTTTGGCAGTCACTGGTGGAGTGAGATGGGAAGGCATTCCTGGAGGTTGTCTCTGAAGGTTATTACTCTAAGACTCAAGTGTGTGAAAACCGTAATGAATATCAATTGTATCTAGAAATAAATATTTTATATTATTTTATGTTCTATTATTTTCTTTTGTTCTGTTATTTTATTCTTCATTCTGGTTTGTGGGAGGTTACTGATATTTCCTCTATTTAGCACACCCTTGGTCATTTCTAGCAGCAGTTGTGAGCTTTTTTACTTTTAGCAACCACGGTTCTGCTATTTACTTGAAGTTCAAAGGTGACCCATAAAAGGGTTGAGATAACATGATGAAAGGATAACCTCACTTGTGAGTATTATCACAGCAGTATCTCTATTAGTGATATTATTGACCACAGATAGTTATGACTCTGTAGCATCTTAATGTTTCCCTGAGAATAGTTGAAGATATCTTGTGCTCCTCCTTATGGAGAAATTACTTTTTAAGTTAAGGTCTTAATTTTATTTCTATCTTTTATATAACATAATTCCTACTTGATACATATCTTAAGATCATATGTGAATGCTTTAAAAAAAATTTTTTTTGAAGTATAGTTGATTTGCAGTATTACAATATTGTGTTAGTTTCAGGTGTACAACATCGTGTTTTTTTTTTTTTGCAGATTATATTTCATTATAGGTTATTATAAGATTGGGTATGATTCCCTGTACTGTACAGTAAATGCTTGTTGCTTGTCTATTTTATGTATAGTAGTTTGTATCTGTTAATCCCATACTTCTAATTTGACTCCCCACCCCACCCCCAGCCCCCATCATTATGTAAGGTCTCTCTTTATGTCTTGTAATTTTCTTTGCTCTGAATCTGATACAACCATTCCTGGTTTTGTATTGCTTTGCTTTTTGTTTGCATGATATATCTTTTTATGTCTTTCTACTTTTCAACCTATCTTTGTTGCTGAATTTGAAATGAGTTTCTTAAAAATAGCTGACTCATGTCTGTCAATCTTTGCCTTTAATTGGTATATTTAGGCCATTTGTATTCAAGGTAATTATTGGTATGTTAGGGCTCAAGTCTGCCATTTTATTTGTTTTCTGTTTCTTTATGGTTCCTTGTTGATGCCTTTTTGCCTTCTGTGGGGTACTTAGTTACTTGAACATTTTTAAGGATTTCTTCATGACTTTAGTGTTCTTTTTTTGTGTGTGTTGCTTAGTATAGTGTTCTTCATGGTTGCTGTTGGTATTACATTATACATATGTGATATTGCTATCAAAATCTCTTCCCGTGAAGTATGGAAAACCCCACTTTTAAATATCGTCTTGAATATTAATGCTGTTATAATTTTTGTAGCAGTCATCACATATGATTTATAAAATTCATGAGGAGGATGGTAGGCTGTTGTATGTACCTGTATTTCTACTATTTCTATTCTTTCTTCTATTTGCCTCAGAGTCCATCTTTTATCACTTCCTTTAGTTAGTCTTCAAAGGCAGATCTGCTAATGACAAATTCTTTTAGTTTTCGTTTGCCTGAGGGTGACTTCCCCTTTATTTCTGAAGAACAGTTTTGTTTGTGCTATTTGGGGTTTCTTAGCTTCTTAAGTCTGGGTTTGTGTCTTTTTCCAAACACGGGATGTTTTCAGCCATGATTTCTTGAAATACTTTTTCAGTACCACTCTGTTTTTCCTTTTTTTTTTTTTTTTTTAAGTATTCCTTTATTTATTTGTTTTGGCTGCACCGACTCTTAGTTGTGGCATGCAGGATCTTCATTGTGGATGTGGGATCTTTAGTTGTGGCTTGTGAACTCTTAGTTGCGACATGCATGCAGGATCTAGTTCTCTGATCAGGGATCAAACCCAGACCCCTTGCATTGAGAGTACGGAGACTTACCCACTGGACCACCAGAGAAATCCCTCTTTTTCCTTTCTTTCTATGCCTCTATAATGATACCAACGTTCAGTCATTTGTCATTGTTCCACATGTACCTGAGGCTCTATCTTTTTTCAGTCTATTTTCTCTTTTGTTCAGATTTTTATCCTTGGTCATCTTGACTCTACTATTGAGCCCATCTCATATTTTTCTCTTACTCTGTTTTTTAGTTCTGTAATTTCCATTTGGCTCTTTTTTATTATAACTTCTAATTTTTGCTGAGAGTTTCTAATGTTTCAGTTTTGAAACACTAGAACTTGTAATTGCTTGTAGAATCATTTTTATGATGACCTCATTAAAATCTTTGTCAGTTAATTCCAGTATCTTATTCATCCCAGTGTTGACATTGGTTGATTCTCTTTCTTTCATGTGATTTTCCTGGTTATTGGTTTGAGAGGTGATTTTGGATTGTATGCTGGACATTTTGGCTGTGTTGTTAGGAGACCCTGGGTCCTATTACGTTTTTTACTTCAGCAGTAAAAAATAGTGTGGCTGAATACTGTCGTATTGTGTAGACAGACATGTTGGTTATTTCCAGCCCTGTTAGAAGAATGTCACAGTGAATCATATTGCATACGGATTATTCCATACATATGTAGAGACATCATTAAATTGGGAAGTGGTGCTAAAAGTGGGATTGTTGAACCAAATGGTAGATACATATGTAATTTTGCTAAATACTGCCAAATTCTCCTTCACAGAAATTGTGACATTTTGCACTCCCACCAGTAATATATGAGTATCTCATTTCTTACAATTTTCCCAAACCCAGTGTGTTGTTAAACTCAGCTGTTTACCTGTCTGTTAGTTGAAAAATGGCATTTCAGTGTAGTTATAATTTGTGGTTTTCTCGTTATGAATGAGGGAGGTTGGGCATCTTTTCTTATACTTAAGAGCTATTAGTAATTTTTATAGTTCTGCTCATTTTGCTGCTCAGTCATTTTAATTTTTAGAAACTTTATATTTGTATTAGGGAGATTAGCACTTGAATAAATTGGCAGATATTTTTTCCTAGTTTGTCATTTGTCTTTTGACTTTGCTTACAGGGGTTTTTTTGCAAATGAAAACTATTATGTTTATGCAGTTAAATACTTTATATTTCTTTAGTTTTTTAAAAATACTTTTTATTTTTGCTTTTATGTTTCTGACCTCCTACGTCCATAGTAGAAATTTTAGTCATATTGTTTCTTTAGTCACCACATAAATTAGCTTTATTTCCAAGTTTATTTTGCATATTTCTTGAGTATTTTAGAGAATTCTAATTTCTATTTCAGATTTGTCCATCTCTCACTGAGTTCCATGTGTGTTTATGTGGCCCAGTGCCTTCTACCTGACTAGTGCCAATTTTTGTCAGCTGCTTTCATCCCTTTACAACCAGAAGCTACTTTCAAGGGACACCTCTGCTTTCCATGGTGTCCCCTATCCCTTTCAGGCATGATGTCTTCCTAAGACTGCCATATTTGGTCCAAGATACTTTCCTGTTGCCAGTGCTCTTACCTGCCCTTAGTAGTTCACTCTTGGGGTGGGGCTCTGCCCTTTTCGGGTGAACAGTAGCCCATGTTATTCTGCACACCCCGTTCTTCCACATAGCTCCTGCTGAACTCTGCTAGTGTGGACTCAGGTGTATATAAGCTCCAGTTTACGTGTCAGTTTGAGTTTTCCACTCTGTTTTTCTAGTTAACTTAGGCATAGATTATGGGTGTTTTTATTGGAATTTGTCTCCTTTACGTACTGGATAGGTTTTAGAAGATGTGAGTGGGATGCAATCCATACAGCTACCACTTTAATGTAGAAACACAACAACTTCTTTTTTTCATCTTCAGTTTTCTAAATAGTTGCATTCTTAGTTCACAGTTTTAATGTAGAACATAACACTTATAGGAAAAGAAGAATTTTGCTCAGTAAGTGTTTTCATTATATAAACTGATACTAACCTAATATTTTAAGTTCTAATTTTTTAGAAAGAACCAGAGAAACAGCTAAACTTGTTGTCACAGTGACCACTGCTGGTCTGCTACTTCCTTCAGGGTTTGTCTCCTCTACTCAAGGGCACCCGTTGGTCTGCCTCTTCAGGTGTAGCTGATTCAGTTTGGCTTTAGAACACTCCTGAAGGGTGAGGAAGCTTTTCTGCCCTGACAAAGGGCTCTGGGTTACAGCAGACTTGCTTTTTCTTGCCAGCCACCCAAAAGGAATGACCTAAACTGTGGTATGATTTCACTCCTTCCTGAGAGTTGTGCCTGTACGTTCCATGTCCAATTTCCTGTTGTGTAGTTTTTTTTAAATTCTTTTCTCTAGGTGAATGGGGGGTTTGCAAGAACTGAAGGGTGGGGAGGATATTAGAGTGTCAGGGAAGGGAAGTGGAGAGAGCCAAGAATTCTAATAAAGCTGCTAAGCTATGTTAGAAATAATGGCATTACACCAACAAAAATACTAGCATTTTGGTAATAGAAATTGTATTCTGGAATACTAGAATATCAAAAACTAGAATTGTAATTATGGATGTAGGAAGTGTGACATTCTCTGCCAAGCTTCTGGAAAGAACTTTCAAATAAATATTAAAATGCATTCTTCTGAAAACTAGAGCTTATCAATGAATTCGGTAAAGTTGCAGAATACAAAATTAATATACAGAAATCTCTTGCATTTCTATACACTAACAATGAAAGATCAGAAAGGGAAATTAAGGAAACAATCCCATTTACCATCGCATCAAAAAGAATAAAATACCTAGGAATAAACCTACCTAAGGAGAAAAAAGACCTGTGCTCTGAAAACTATAAGATGCTGATGAAAGAAATCGAAGACACAAACAGATGGAAAGATATACCATGTTCTTGGATTGAAAGATTCAATATTGTCAAAAATGACTATACTACCCAAGGTAACCTACAGATAATCCAATTCCTATCAAATTTTCAATGGCATTTTCTAGAAGAAAATTTTTAAAATTTGTACAGAAACAGAAAAGACCCCAAATAGCCAAAGCAATCCTGAGAAAGAAAAATGGAGCTGGAGGAATCAGGTTCCCTGACTTCAGACTATACTACAAAGCTACAGTAATCAAAACAGTTTGGTATTGGCACAAAAATAGAAATATAGATCAATGGAACAGGATAGAAAGCTCAGATACAAACCCATACACCTATGGTCAATTAATCTATGACAGAGGAGGCACGAATATACAGTGGAGAAAAGACAGTCTCTTCAGTAAGTGGTGCTGGGGAAACTGGACAGCTATATGGAAAAGAATGAAATTAGAACATTCTCTAACACTATACACAAAAATAAATTCAAAATGGTTTAAAGACCTAAATGTAAGCCTATACTATAAAACTCTTAGAGGAAAACATAGGCAGAACACTCTGTGGCATAAATTATAGCAATATCTTTCTGAAATAATGAAAATAAAAACAAAAATAAACAAATGGGACCTAATGAAACTTAAAAGCTTTTGCACAGCAAATGAAACCATAAACAAAACAAGAAGACAACCCACAGAATGGGAGAATATATTTGCAAACGAAGTGACCAACAAGGGATTAATCTCCAAAATATGCAAACAGCTCATGCAGCTGAATATCAAAAAACAAGCTAATCAGAAAATGGGCAGAAGATCTAAATAGACATTTCTCTGAAGAAGACATACAGATGACCAAAAAGCACATGAAAAAATGCTCAACATTGCTAATTATTAGAGAAATGCAAATAGAAACTACAATGAGATATCACCTCACACCGGTCAGAATGGCCATCATCAAAACTACAAAAAGATAAGTGCTGGAGAGGGTGTGGAGAAAAGGGAATCCTCCCGCACTGTTGCTAGGAATGTAAATTGATACAGCCACTATGGAGAATAGTATGGAAGTTCCTTAAAAATTAAAAACAGAGATACCATATGATCCAGCAATCCCACTCCTGGGCATATATCTGGAGAAAAGGATAATTCGAAAGGATACATGCACTCCAGTGTTCATTGCAGCACTATTTACAATAGCCAAGACGTGCAAGCAACCTAAATGTTCATCAGCAAAGGAATGGATAAAGAAGATGTGGTACATATATACAGTGGATATTACTTAGCCATAAAAAAGAATGAAATAATGCCATTTGCAGCAACATGGATGGACCTGGAGATGACCATACTAAGTGAAGTAAATCAGAGAAAGACAAATACCATATGATATCACTTATATGTGGAATCTAAAAAAAAATGATACAAGTGCACTTATTTACAAAACAGAAACAGACTCAAAGACTTCTAAAACCAACTTAATGGTTACCAAAGGGGACAGGTGGGAGGAGGAATGAATTAGGAGTTTGGGATTAACATATACACACTACTGTATATAAAATAGATAATCAACAAGGACCTACTGTATAGGGCAGGGAACTCAGTATTTTGTAATAACCTATATTGGAAAAGAATCTGAAAAAGAATGGATATATGTATAACTGAATCACTTTGCTGTACACCTGAAACTAACACAACATTGTAAATCAACTATACTCCAATATAAAATAAAAATTAAATTTAAAAAATGCGTTCTTTCACCAATTAAAAATGTTTTTGTTTTCTAAAATCTTAAAAATTTTTATCTGAGAAGTAGTGTGTATGTTAAATTTATGGATTATTATTCAAACAAGCATGCCAGGATTGTTCTTAATGTGCTTGCATTATGTTTTTAGAGTAAGTTTAACAAGCATCATTATAACATGACTTTTATCACATAGGTTTTAGGAATGCCAGGGATTAAATTATTCTCTTAAAATAACTGCAGATGACAGATATATCAGAATAATCCCCCATCTCCCCTTCCACAGCACACACTATTGATATTGATTATATAATAATTGAATACTTTTTTATTAGTACTTTTAGGTGTGGGGTTTGTTTTTTATTTTTTTTTCTTTTCCTTTTGTCTCTAATCTGTATCACCTTCTCCCCCAAAGTTGTGTAAGGTATGAGCAGACAAAATAAAGGAGGGGTAGGGCTTCCCTGGTGGCGCAGTGGTTGAGAATCTGCCTGCCAATGCAGGGGACACGGGTTCGAGCCCTGGTCTGGGAAGATCCCACATGCCGCAGAGCGACTAGGCCCGTGAGCCACAATTGCTGAGCCTGCGCGTCTGGAGCCTGTGCTCCGCAACAAGAGAGGCCGCGATAGTGAGAGGCCCGCGCACTGCGATGAAGAGTGGCCCCCACTTGCCGCAACTAGAGAAAGCCCTCTCACAGAAACAAAGACCCAACACAGCCATAAATAAATAAATAAACAAACAAACAAACCCAAAGTTAAAAAAGGAGGGGTAAATAAAATATATACACACACGCACACACGTAGACAAAGAAAATAAAGAAGGAGGGGTAAATAAAATACACACACACACCTGAAGACATCCAGAGTTAATTTTTCACAGTACACACATTTTGTCTTTTGTTTGTTACTGATTATATATTTACAACTTACATAATTATTTCCTTTTGTTGGACACTTAGGTTTACCAGTTTTTACTGTTGTAGGTAATGTAGTGATGAACAAGAGCTCTTATATTTTTAAAAACTGTTTCCTTCAGATAAATTTGTGTAGTGGAATTCCTAGGTCCTAGATGACCAGAAAAGAATCTTCAGGATACTTGATATTAACTTCCAGGTTATCTCCTATTATGGTTTTAATGCAAATCATAGACTTACATTAGTGCTCGTTATAATGAATGCCAAACTAAAATCAGTATTTTATCTTTTCTCATTAGGGAGTTCTGGGAAATTGTTCATTCATTTACAGATGAGCAGAAAAGACTCTTCTTGCAGTTTACAACGGGCACAGACAGGGCACCTGTGGGCGGACTAGGAAAATTAAAGATGATTATAGCCAAAAATGGCCCAGACACAGAAAGGTAATTATTAAATTGTGACTGTATACTGAAAACCTTGCATTCCACATTACACGTGTGTGATCTATCCAGAAGCTTCTGAGCACTTTTGCAATTTTATATAGAAATCTTCAAACCACATGAAATATTAGTTCAGAGAATATTTTGCTGTTAATGTTTGAGAAAATTTTTGAACACTGGCCAGGTTAAAAATTATTATGGAGTTCACTTGATTTGAAATTTTATAAATTGGTGTGATTCATTTAGTTTTTGGTTGAGAGTTTTTTAATTGAAAGCCATATTATGTCATCTGTTTAGAATGGTAAAGTTGAGGCTCAGGAGATTGTCTCTTCAGTCCTAGATTATGCTAGAATCACCGATTTCATAGTCTTTACATTAATTGTGTTTCCTCTCCATCGTGTAAGTTAACATTTGGTGCATAGCGACCGTATGTGAGCAGTAGTATATTTAATAGCTTGAATGTATAGAAACATTTCTATTAGTTTTCTACATTATTTGATATTATTTGGTATTGTCTGTATTACTTGGTATTAATGTAAATTTATTGGTTATCAAATCAATTACATAGTCATACAGGAATATTTCTAATAAGCATTAAAGAGCCCAGACTTTGAAATTTTGGAAACGAGGTTTGAATATATTACCTCCACCTTTGAGTAAGTTACTTAACTTCTCAGTGACTTCAACTCTACAGTGGGGAAACTGACACCCAGTCTGTAGGTTTATTGTGAGAAAATTTAGTTAAATGAGCTCTCAGGGTTAAGTACCTAAAACAATATCTGGTATGTGGTAATAATTTTGTGGATGCAATATGTTATCATCGACCATCATCATTATTAGCATTGAGTAATTTATGAGATAGAGACAAACTGCTGTTTGGTAGTTGTATGGCAAGAGCAGAAAGTTTATCCGTGACTTGCATTAATGTATAGTCTGCATTGCAAACCATCTCAACATATATGCCATCTAAAGTAGGATCATTTAATACTGAGCGTATTTCCCATGACTTATTTTCCTATTTTTCCCCTTTCTCTCTATATAGGTTACCTACATCTCATACTTGCTTTAATGTCCTTTTACTTCCGGAATATTCAAGCAAAGAAAAACTTAAAGAGAGATTGTTGAAGGCCATCACTTATGCCAAAGGATTTGGCATGCTGTAAAAAACAAAAAAAAAGGGGGGAGGGAAAGAAAAAAATTTAAAATTTTAATAAATATAACAAGAGGGATAAAATTGGTGGTGATAGTGACCCAGTACAAAAAGGCTGTAAAATAGTGAACCACAGTAGTCACCTATGTCTGTGCCTCCCTTCTTTATTGGGGATATGTGGGCTGGAACAGCAGATTTCAGCTACTTACATGAACAAATCCTTTATTATTATTATTTTTTTTTTTTTCTTGCGTGAAAGTGTTACGTATTCTTTCACTTATATGTACAGAGAGGTTTTTCTGAATATTTATTTTAAGGGTTAAATCACTTTTGCTTGTGTTTATTACTGCTTGAGGTTGAGCCTTTTTGCATATTTAAAAAATATATACCAACAAACTACTCTCCCAAGGAAAATATTGCCACCATTTGTAGACCATGTAACCTTCAAGTATGTGCTATTTTTTTGTCCCTGTATCTAACTCAAATCAGGAGCTGTATTTTTTTTTTTAAACAATTTGCTTTTGAAACTTGAAGTCTTGAAAACAGTGTGATGCAGTTGCTGCTGTTCTAGTCCCCAAAGAGTTTTCTGTGCAAAATCTTAAAATCAATAAAGATGGAAGGGAGAACTTGGAATGTTTAACTGCAGCCCTCAGAACTTTACTTTAGTAACAGCACAACAAATTAAAAACAACTCATGCCACAGTATGTCGTCTTCATGTGTCTTGCAATGAACTGTTTCAGTAGCCAATCCTCTTTCTTAGTATATGGAAGGACAGGGATTTGTTGTTGTCGTCACTGTTGTTGTTGTTGTTGTTTTAAGTTTACTGGGGAAAAGTGCATTTGGCCAAAAGAAATGGTAGTCAAACCCTTTGCAAGAAAGGTAGGAAGTTTGCTGTTTATTATAAACATAAAGCATGTGAAAGTGCACTTAAAATAAATTTTTTATTAATTGCTTATTACCCGCATTTTAAATAGACAATCCAAAGTCTTCCCTTCATGTTGCCATCATCTTATCTAATCAGCCATTTTATCAAGGCACATGATCAGTGTTGGAACATAATGGAAAGGATGGCTACTGTGCCTTGTTTTACCTAATCATACAGTAAGCAGAGACCTGGAAGTGAATGGAACTGTTACTCTTAAGTCCTATTTACATTGTCTATCCCCAAAGATTAAAGTTTATTTCAAAAAGTAAGTGTTAAATAATACTTTCATGTACTATGGAAAAGTACAGGTTGGTTTAAATTACTGGACATTCAGAAGTAAGTAGTTTCTTCCCCTTTCTAGTCTTCTGTGTCTGTGTTGTTAATTTCTTTTATTGCAATATAAAATAAAAGGATTATGTATTTTTAACTGAGAAGAGACATATTGATATATCCTTTTACTACAAGTTACAGCTAATGTGCTGAGCTTGTGCCTCTGATTGTTTTAACTGACTATGACAGATCAATTTGATGATTTGTTTGAAATTGGCAGGAAAAATACAGCTTTCAAATCATTGGAGGGGGAAAGAGGATGTCTTTAAGAATTATTTTAATTCTTTTAGTAATTGAGACTTAACTGTTATGTACCATAATGCTAAATAAAAGTGACATTTTTCACCATAATTTAGTGGAAAAAGAAGACATTGCTTTCCATATTGTGATAAAGTAACATGGGGTTTTTCTGGGCCAGCCTTTAGAACACTGTTAAGGTATGTACACTACCTTGATGCAAGGGACCCTCATGCTACTACAGTCATCTTAAAAGGCCTCTCATTCCTGTGCTTCTTGTGTATAATGAAAGTGAGAATAAGAGAAATCAAATACTCTGGGGGCGTTTTGTATAATAAATTCATGAAGAAATTTGTGTTCTTTGGTTCTCAAGTTTTATTATCACTACAGTATTGAAGTTCTACAGTTGTAATAATATGTGTGAAGTTTTTGAATAGTAATTGAGTATAGGTTATCAGACATAGAATTCGCATCAAATAGACTTTTAACAAACAGTTGAAAATAAACCTACCCTTGAAAATATTTTAAGAGAAAAATTCATTGGTTGTCTAGACTAATTGCTCTCACTTGCTTAGTAACTAATTATCCTGGACATGTTACCACTTCTTTTTATCATTGCCTCCTTTTCACTACTGTTTACAAAAATGTCACGGAACAATATCTTTAGGAAGAGGAAAAAAATAGAAATTTTGACTATAGCAGATATCTACCCCAGATGTCGTGTTATAAAGTACTCTTTTGCCTGGATCAGCAGGAAGCTCTGGAGGAAATAAAGAACCATAAACTAAAGTAATTGGTTTTCCAAATAAAATACAAACTTTCTCTTACATATCATTGTTACTGAATATTTCAAACATAAAATATAAACACGGCCTGTAGCCAAACTTTTCTGGAGCCTGACAGCTTCAGCAAATTGAGTTGGATTTCCTCCCCTATATACTTTCCTGGGCTGTGCTTAGTTGTGTGATAAAATCCAATGACAACTTCCCTAGCTTTATTTTGGGATACATACCTAAGCAGGGAGATACATGAAATGAGGCTCCAAACAGAACTTGCTAATGGTATTCATTTCCCCATTGGCACAGGTCCATCTTATTAGAAAAGACATGATTGTAACCTGGCAACATCACTCCCTGTTCCCATAATACCATGACTGTGCTGGGATTTCAGGCCCCTTTAAGGGGTTTTCTCAAGAATTTCATGCAAACTGTCATTGGAAGGAGTGTCTTCCCAAGGCTGCTCTATGTGTAGTCATGCTCTCCTTACCTGTTTACCTTAAATTTCTTTTTTGACCTTCCACTGGCTTCTAAGGACCATCTTTACCCTCCCTACCCCTTCCCTGAGCCACGAGAGAATTCAAAGCACAGCTTCCTCTGGCTCCCTCTCGTCTTCTTTTACCCACAGTGTTAGTGTATAATTTCCTGGGGAGGCTAGAGAGTGTTACTAGTGCAGAGTCCCAAGACTTTTTCTTTTCCCCTATTCAAATCCAGTAGTTGACTTTTGTTAACCACTGTAGGGAGATTTTGGTGCAGATGTGTTGTCCCTGTGAGAAATGCTGCTAAACTATTGCTGTGCCGCTAAAAATGCTCTCCTGAAAGATACTCATAGCCTCCTACTTGCCAGTGAGAACTCTAACCTCGGCAGCACCCTGAACTTGGTTCAGCTGCTACTGTCCTTTTTTCAGTTGGATGGATACTACTATAATTGTAAAGTTCTGGTCTGTACTTGCCCAATTCTGTCTGGTACACCTCCACCACTCAAAAAGATTCTTCCTCAAATCCATGTCTTCTGCTCAGTCTCTATCCCCAGAATATCTTTCTGGTACCTCAAAATCAATGCACTTAAAAATGAAACTCTTATGTCTGTACCTACCATTTATTGTTTCTTCCTTAAAAGCATCATTTTCAACTCAGAATCCCTCATCCCTCAATTATCACAGCTTGTATCATTTCTTTCCCCCTCCATCATTCATCATACTTCCTTTCAGCCCCTGATCCTCTGACTCACCTGGATGCTGTTAGTAGCTTCCTAACTCATCTGCCTGACTAACGTCCTCTTGCATTCTTTTTTGTTCTGCCAAAACACAATTTTGCTAATTTAAATATCCTTTGCTTCAAAACTTGTTCCCCTTTGAATAAATCTGCAAGCCTGTATCCAAAACCCTCCATAGGCTCAGCCCCACCTTTTCCAATTTTACCATCAGTTACAGGCATGTCTCCCTGCAAACCCACCCACATCTTCACATGCTGTGTTTAATTCATATTTCTCAAGTAACCTTGAAGACCAAAATTTTAAAAGCCCCTCACCCATAAAGACTTCATCAATCCCCAGAGTGCCTCTGTAACCTAACAGCAACCCAAACTTCCATTTGGTAGTACATGAATGGTTGGGCACATCGAACAGTGAGGAATCACTGGGATTTTTCTTTTTTTCCCATAATCATTACCTGACGTGGGCAGATTCATGGGGAAGATTGTTTATCTTTGTGCCTCTGCCATGTAGTAGTTGCATAATAACTTTGTTAAAGGATTAGCTCTATTTTTCCACTAGCTTGTCAATCACCACCTGATGAATGATTGAAAATGACTCAGCGTGCCATAGAACGTTCAATGAAGCTTCTCTTTTTTCCACTAAAAATGGCCTCAGTCTCCTATCTCCTCTCCCTCCTCCCCCAAAAAGGTTTTTATTTTTAAATATTTGAATATTTAGTGGCTAAAGAACTTGCTCTTGGAGGAAGTGGCTCCCCAGAATGACCGGCTCTGTCATTTCAGCCTGTGAGAAGGTAGATTACTAAGAGGGGAAGGATGAAAAGAACAAAGTCCTTGAAGGCAAGATTTTCCTGCTTTATGGATGTGCTCTGGCAACCAGGAGCCTCTGTGCAGCCAGCCTCTGTGGCTACACTCCTCTCCCAGTGGAGATGGGAGCGGGTGTCTTACACCATCCTGCTGTTGCCAAACCCTCATATCAAGGAGCTATTCTTTGCTAAATACTGTGTTTTTTATACTAAATGAAGCACTCACCATGATGAATACCTGTTTTGTCAGAACCTTATAACCATTGCTACAAATTGACCCTTAAATCAGGATTCTTAATGTTCAGCTGAACAGGACCTGGAATAATTATCCTATCCTTCAGTCTCCAGGAAACCATAGAAAATGTGATGGGCATGTGTCTAGTAAATAGTGCACAGATTGAGGGCACAACCTTCAGAGTTGGATGACTGGGTCTCAGTCCTGGCCCTGCCCTTCCTTCAGCTTGGATTATCATATCCAAGACTCAGTGAAGTTGAGATACAGATGCTAGGCAACCTGTTGCAAGACAGAAGAGGGAATCCATTGAGAGGCTGGAGATGCTTGTAGTGATTTCTTTTGCAGGAGTTGACCCTTCCTCATCTACCTCAAAATGGAGGAGGGGTGTTTTCCCTCATCTTTGTTTTTTTAATTAAGATAATTCACATAATAAAATTCACCCCTTTAAGGTATATAATTCGTGGCTCTTAGAATATTCACAAAATTGTGCAAGCATCACATTATATAATTCCAGAGCATCTTCATCACTACAAAAAAAGAAAAAAATCTTGTACCCATTAAAAGTGACTATCTCTCCCTGCTCTCCAAGTGCTAACCACTAATCTACTTATCTACTTTTTGTCTATAGATTTACCTATTTTGGACATTCCATATCAGTAGAATCATACAACATGTGGCCTTTTGTGTCTAGCTTTTTTCACTTAGAACAATGTTTTCAAGGTGCATCTATGTTGCAACATGTATCGATACTTCATTTCTTTTTATAGCTGAATAATATAGTATTGCTATACCATATTTTTGTTCATTTGGTAGATATTTGTGTAGTTTTCACTGTTTGGCTATTTTAAGTACTACAACCATGAACATTGTGTACAAGTTTTTATGTGGACATAAGCTTTCATTTCTTTTGGCTGTGTACACACCGAGTGAATTCCTGGGTCATATGCCCAATCCTTTCAAGGAACTGCCAACTGTTTTCCAATGTGGCTGCACTATTTTACATTCCCACCAGCAACCTGTGAGTTCTTGTTCCTCCACATCCTGGCCAACACTTATTATCTGACTTTGATTCCAGCCATCCTAGTGGGAGTGAAGCGGTATCTCAGTTTTGATTTGCATTTTCCTAATGACTAATGATGTTGAGCATCTTTTCATGTGCTTTTGGCCATTTTATCATCTTTAGAGACATGTTTATTCAGAGCATTTCCCCATTTTTTGATTGAGTTGTCTTTTTATTATTGAGTTCTTTAATTCTGATGCAAGTCCCTTACCAGATAAGTTATTTGCAAATATTTTATCCCATCCTTTGGATAGTATTTTCACTTTATTGATGGTGTTCTTTGAAGTACAAAAGACTTCAATTTTGGTGATGTCCAAATTATTTTTTCTTTTGTTGCTTGTGCTTTTGGTGTCATATCTTAAAAAATCATATGTGTCTTGTAGTTTTAGCTCCTATATTTAGATCTTTAATACATTTTTGCATGTGGTGCATTGTAGGAGTCCAGCTTCATTTTTTGGCATGTGTATATCCAATTGTCCAAGCACCAGTTGTTGAAAGACTTAACTTCCCTGTGAATAGTGTTGGCACCCTTATGGAGAAATAATTGACAGTAAATATAAGACTTTATTTCTGGACTCTCATTTTCATTCCATTGACCTATATGTCAGTCCTTATGCCAGTACTACATTGTCTTGATTACTGTAGCTTTGTAGTAAGTTTTGAATTTGGGATGTGTGAATCTTCTTTGTTCTTTTTCAAGGTCATTTTGGCTATTCTGGGTGCCTTGCAGTTCCATGTGAATTTTAGGGTCAGCTTATCAGTTTCTACAAAACAGGCAGCTAGGATTTTGATAGGGATTGTGTTGAATCTGTAAATAAATATGGGGAATATCGCTAATTTGACAATATAAAGGTATTCAATTCATGAACATGGATGTCTTTGCATTTATTTAGGTCTTTAATTTTTTCATTGATGTTTCATAGATTTCAGTGTACAAGTCTTGGTTTCTTTGGTTAAATATTTTCCTAAGTATTTTATTCTTTTTGTTCTTTTGGATTTTCTATATACAAGATCATGCATCTGCCAAATAGAAATAGTTTAACTTCTTCCCTTTCACTCTGGGTTCTTTTTATTTCTTTTTCTTTTCTAAGTGCCCTGGCTAGCACCTCTAGTACAATATTGAATAGAAGTGGCAGAAACAGATATCTTTATCTTAGTCCTGATTTTATGAGGAAAGCATTTAATCTTTCACCATTGAGTGTGATGCTAACAGTAGGTTTTTCATAGCTGCTTCAGGTTGAGGAAATTTTCCTTCCGTTTCTAGTTTGTTGAGTGTTTTTTCTCAAGAAAGGATATTAGATTTTGTCAGATGCTTCTTCTGCTTCTATTAAGATGGTCATGTGGGTTTTATCCTTTATCACATTGATGGATTTTGGTATGTTGTACCAACCCTGCATTCGTGGGGTTATCCTACAGGTCCATGGTACACAAACCTTCTAATATGCTGCTGGGTTTGGTTTGTTTGTATTTTGTTTAGAATATTGCCGAATAAAGGGCACATTTACCAATGATGAGGCTGAAGTGTATGTTTCCTATAGGCCACATGGGGTCGTTGTAAGAGACTGGTCACGAGCCATCTTGAAAATTACCCTGCACAAGTGGGCTTCCTGCTCTGGAGCGAGGCATCCAACATCTGAATACCATCAAATGTAGAAGCTGTGCGAGGAGAAGAAATTGGAAGCTACCAACCAAGCCAGAGGTTCTCAGTTGGGATTCCCTGTAGAGTCTACTTCATGAAAGAAAGACATTAACCCCCACCTCTGCCTGAAGGCTCAGTATCCTATTATAATTGCACCAACTGGATAAGGCAGGATTCTTTCCTCTAATTCCCTCCTTTCCAGAAGGGCCAGAAATAGCTTTTGAGTGAGAAAGAAGGTAAAGTGAGGAAGAGCCTATCTTCAGGCTTCCCACCAAGAAGAAGGCCTGAGCAAGAGTTATGTTTTCAATTAGGAGAGAGAGTGGCCTTTTGATGTTTCACTAGTGTGGACTTCATACCCAGAAAAATAGATGCTCTGTTTATTACCTGAAAGTGACCAGAAAAACTACATGACCTGAGATTTCATTCCTAGAAAAACAAATCCAGAGCCAGAGAGCAGACTTGCAAAAAGAAAAAAGTTGTGTTCTGCACCATCCCCCTTACTTTCCTCCTTCCTGACACACACGTTCCTCATTATTTAGTAAATCAGACCTATAGAAAGGACTTAGGCACACTTAGGATGGTGCTAAGGAAAGATCTCTAAGGGAGATTTCAAACCTACCTCTAGTCCTATTCCAAATGAAGTGTGAAGTTTTTTCTGTTCACTAACATTTACCTGGCAAATGCCAATTGAATGCTAATCATGTTACAGGTTTGCTGAGGTTTCAGATTGATTTCAGAGCTGCTTTGTTCAATCAAGGAATCTTTTATGGGGAGACAGAATCTAGTGGGCCAGACATACATCTAAACCACTAAGCGTAATAGAAGTATGTAGAAATACAGCTCGGACAGAGAATTCAGATCCAAAAAATTTTCAATTAGGAGGTGAAGGATTAGCTGAATCTTAACGGATGGGTGGGTGTATACTAGGCAGACAAGTGGAGGGTGTTCAGTATGCCTGAGTGTAGGGCTCAAAGGGATCAAGACAGGATTGGAAAGGAAGACAGGTCAGATCATGAAAGACCTTGTAGACTGTACCAAGGACTTTAGACTTTTATTTTGCAGATACTGTAATACAAAGAATTCATTTTGCATTTTATATATGTTATTTTATAACATGGACTGGAGGAGCATAAGTGCCACGTGGTCTTTGTAGTTAGGAGACCATTGCCATAATTCTAGAATGGTATATAAGAGCCTGAGGATAGAAGGGAGGGGACAGTCTAAGACATATTAGGGACTGGGACTGGGTGACTGATTAGATATTCCTGGGAGAAAGTAGTCAAAGATAACTCCCACATTTCTGGTTTGGGTTAATGGGTCAGTAGTGGTGGTGTGGGGTCTACAGGGAAGAGAAGCAGGTTTTGGAGGGAACATTAATACTCTTGGGTCATGTTTTAGTTGAAGTGTCTGAGAGATACACAAGTAGAGCTGTTCAGAGGCAGTTAAAAAAAAGGGTTTAAAGAAAAGCCTACACAAGATTAAAATGTATGGTTCTTCAGTATAGATGAACCTTTAGGTAATCACCAGGGAAAGGGAATAAAGGGAGGAAGAAAGAACATGGACAGAATCCCTGGAAAATGCTAGCATTTGAGGGTTACACAAGGAAAGGAAAATGAAAAGCAGTTCACTTATTTGCTCATTTTTATCTGTGCTCCACTAGAAACCAAGCCTGATGAGGGCAGGGACCTTGTCTTAATCATGGCTGTGCCCCCAGTGCCTAGAGCAGAATGTAAACAAGCTTTGTAGAGCTACAGAGCAACCAGGTTGCCTCAGAAACCTCCTTCCCATCCTCTTCCCTTCTGTCCCTCGCACACTTCTGGCTGATACCCTCCCCCACTTCAATTCTTACTGCAGTTTTAAAGAAGGTCATCCCAGGAAATATATCAGCTATGTGAAAATATTTCAAAACTTTTGAAATGTGATATATATTAACTTGAAAATCATCAATTACAGCAAATGTCCACCTTTCAGGACTGATCACTGCCTAACACTGCTGGGTTCGGCCCACTTACCAGTGGGTCAAAAAGTTCACAGTAGCGAGATCAAATCGGTTTCTTGAGGCAACTAAGAAGGCAGCCTTGCTCTGGAGATAATCACCAAGGGCAGGAAAATAACCTCCAATGCTTCAAGCTGAGATTGAGCAGGAGAATGCCAGCTCACCACAACTACAGTGTATACTTGGGCCTGTCAAATGGAAGTTAGCCTATTACCTAAAAATGCATTTCAGAATTGCCCCCATGTGCTTGCATCCTGTACCCAGACCCAAAGAAAATGCCATTTGCCTTCAATATGTATTGTTAAAAGGACTGAAATATTTTTCAAATTTAAACTATAGTCCCTAAAATATTCATAATTCCAAAGTACCTTTCACAGTGTATTATTTTGCTTACTTCATTATTGCCTAACTCCTCCCTTAAATTCTACTCCATGAGAGTAGGAATGTGTCTGTTTTTTTCACCCCAGTGTTCAGAACGTATTTGTTGAGTGAATGTATGAATGAAATTATGCTTGTAAAACCAAAGGGCCTGATTTGTCAACTGGACTTCCAGATCTCCACAGAAGCTACCAGTAAAAGTATTGTAAGAGCTGTTCCTGCATGTGAAGAGGGGGTCCTGGATGGAGCTTTTCTGGCATTCAGGTGCTCCTCACACATTCCACTGCTCAGGGATAGCACAACCTTATACTGCTTTTATAAATGTAGCTGGTTTTGGAAAGCAATAAGAGGGAAACCAGTTTTCCATATATTCCTAAGAAGGTGGTGAGTAAACAATCATGTTTTCCTAAGTAACTTTAGTTTTATGAGCTTCTTTCTCTCTACTGCAGGTCCCCACCCCACTCCCCACTCTAAAACCATGCTTGTAATCCCATTATTTATATAAGAGTGGCTTTTTGTTTCTCATCACAACCACCTGTGTGCTTTCAACACTTCTATGCAAGTAACCCATAGAGGAAATTAGTAGAATTCACACTGAATCTACATGAAGTGGATGCAGTCATTTGGGACAGTGCAGACCACTGCAGTGGACAGGAGTAGCCTCTGCCTGCAGATCTGATTTCAGGTGACATTAGCCTGCAGTTATTTAGCCATGTGCTTTATAACATGAATTCCACTTACTTAGGTTGCTGTCATCATGGGACTTAAGTATTTAGGAAATACAGAGAAATAACATTTAAAGAGAGCCCTACCATTATTCATTTTAATGTAAAATTGCCACTTCTCTATATGTTTACCTCATGACCATCTAATTGATAACGAAGACTTTAACTTCCTTATATTACCTCAGAAAAAAGTCTGAAATGTTAACCAACCACTGGACTGACCACTGGAAGGAAAAAAGACTGAAGATGTTTTATTTTGCTCAAGGGCAGTCATCCAACATCTGCTTTTGTGACAAGTTAAAGTAATTGTATTGTAGAGGTGTAAGGGTAAAAATGACCTTCTAAAAAATCATCTTCTCCAACCCTCATTTTATAGATGAGGAAACTTAGGTCTCAAGCTGTGAAGCACTTTGCCCAAGATTACTCTGGTCATTACATTTATATGAATTTATATGAAGCTAGAAAGTAGAATCTCTGCCTCCCATTTGGTGCTCTTATCACATCATCAGGCGACTTGCTTGCTTCAGTCAGCATTTCTTTGCTTAACTAAATGTAAGGAGGCTCCCCATAGGGCTTGCCTGCTGAGGATGGGGTGCAGAGGGAGAGTAAAAGAGAGAGGTCTCTCCTAGTTTTCAAGTCGACTAGTTTTCATTGGTTTGAATTTATTGAAAAAGGTCAAAAATTAGAGCCAGGTTCCTATTCTTGTTCCCTCCCCAAGCCACTGAAGAAACAAATTTGCTAACATTCCCCAAATTATTGTCTTTTACTCTCTCTTTTTACAGTAAGAGCATTACTGGCAAAAAGTTTCCCAGAATCATGTTCCTCTTAGATATTCCTCCTTGATGTGGATATGAAGGCTTGCGTGGGAAGCTCCAGATGCGGGCCCAGCCCAGCCTGCTCTGCCTCTGCTGCTCGTGCTCGCTGCTTGTCTCCGTGTCTCCATTTGAAGGGCTGCAGGGCGAGTCGTGACCCAGGTCCACTTTCTTACTGTTAAATCCTGCCTTGGTTGTCATGTTTTTATAGAAGAGGAAAAGCATTTTCTCCCTGAGTTCCGGAGCAGTCTTGAGGTCAGGGGTAAGATTTTTCTTGGTAAGTATTAAGAAGTAGTTGCTGATTGATAAAGGGGTGGAAAGGGGAAGGGTGCCTTAGGAAAAAAGATGTTCTTCTTGGTGGTGGGATTGCTTCCAGTTTGTTTTCCAGTCTCTTCAAGAATGATTTTCTGCCCTCTTCCTGCACCCTGTGTTCTGATTCCTGGAGCATGCAGTACTCCTTCACTTCCTTTCTCCCAGGGGCTGTTAGAAGAGTAACCTTGAAAGAGAAAACGTGGGCTGTGGTAGACTTTGGATTCTGTCCTCCAGATACTTGGCTCTTTCACTCATGAGAAACTCCTGCCTTAGGCTAACTTGGATCTGGGTTAGCAGTGCCTAGTCCATTTGCACATCCTCTGGGCCATGTGGGCTGTTCTGGGGTCTTGACCTTTTCTTCTTGGGGTGCACCCCACTCCTGTTGCCATAGACTATATATTTAAGAAGCTTACCTTTCGATTTCCTGCCAATGGCTGGATCTTGGAAATGACTCTGCACAGTGCTCAAGGGCCTGCTAGGGGAGTCTCTAAGGATCACTTCTCCCCTGAATGGTGGCCTGCTGTCCACAGGAAGCTTTCTCTGTTTTTCTTCCTGCTCTGGATTATCCAAAGACTCTAAAGATAAAACCAGAGCTGGTTTGCCCTCCCCTCTGGAGGGAGACCCCCTTATTTTTACAGTTGCCTTCCCACTCTTCTCTTTAGAGTCTGCCTTTAAGGTTGCTCTGGAAGCTGTGGTTGGGTAGAGTCTGTCCTTGTCCAGGATAAGTCTGAAGAGCATCTAGTTCTTCTCCCCCTCTCTCCTGTTCTGGATTATTGCCTTCACTGCTGCCTCACTCTCATCCACCAAGGTGATGGTGTAGTTACACAACATATTCTTGGAGGTGAGCTGTTTGACCAGGTCCTTGTTGCCTAGCAACCAAGCATACGCCAGCTCTGACTTTCAGAGCTTCGAGTGGCATCGTTCATAAAAGGCTTTCTGCTCCATTAGCCAGGCATTAGCTTCGTATTTCTTCATGGAGTCCAGAAAACTGAGGTTCTTTTTCAGCAAATTCTCTTCTTTCCGGTTGAAGGACAGAAATGAGTAGGACTTCTGTTTCCATAAGCTTTATGTTCTCTTCTAATATGGAATAGCACCTATGTCCCTGATTTTTGGTGCTAATAAGCTCTGATGGTCACTCTGTTGGTGGCTTTTCCAGGAAATGCCAAGTTGGGTCTGGGGATCTGACATTTCTCCGCCCACTTGGAGACCTGGCAGCCAGTGTTCTGTCAGCAGACCTGTGAAGGAGCTTAGTGATGTGTGGGCACTATGACCAGAGGGTTCTTTCTATTCCAGGCTCCAGTGTTTGTTGTTAAGAACTGTGGATCATCAAGGGCAAGTTCTTCTCCCAAGGACAGAGGTCCTAGGAGGCTTCTTCACTGACCTGTTTACCACAGGCCCAGCTTCTACCTGAGAACTGTCCCCATTCTAAGGGGAAGGAGACTTAAACGCCATCTACCGTCTCTGAATGATAGGACCTGAATTGGCAATATCTCCCTGGCAGGTGGTAATGGGGAAGTTTTTAATAAGATTAACAACAGAGATATGAGATTTAGAAGTATAATCTAATAGGAGAACTTTTATGTAGGTGGTTGAAAAAAGATACTTTTCATAGTTTTATTGTATGAATCTCTCAAGGATAGAGTTGGTCAATTGGTTAAAATTGAGCCCTTTCTTTAATTGTGTTATATAAGAATTTTATTCAAAGATGAGACCTCCCAAAAGTTAAAAAGGGGGGCGGTGGGGAGGAGGGAGGTAGAGGAGGAGGAAGAAGAGAAGATAATAAATGAGGATACCTTTGCTGAGGGCGCATCAGCTGTTGACAGACTGTCCCTGGATCCTGAGCTCAAGAAATGTGGCCCTAATTGTAGACCTTCTCTAGATAGACTCAGAGAGGGTGACAACAGGGTGGCTCACAGAGCCTGCTAGAAGGTGCTGGTGCCAGCCTGCAGAAGTCCCAAATTCCTAATCCTGGCTCTGTTATTCCTCAAACCATAGCTCCATTTACCTAAGCACCTTCAAATAAACTGCTGCGTTTGTTCTACCAGGAATTTAGTGTGTTAGTGACCCAGCCACTTTGCAACTCAGAATGTTACTTGTTATGGTTTCTTTTTTTTAACAACTGACCTTTTAACAACTATTATCTTCCTCTCCTTAGGGGTCCATTGATTGTTGCCCATGTAGTACGTAAATCATCTTTCCTCTTCCTCTTCCTCCTATCCCTTTTACTCCTGTTTCCCAGTCTATCCTCCACTCTCCTCAAGAGCAGCAGACCCCAACCTCTTTTATGTAAACATTGTATTCCTGAAACAGTGCTGAGCCTTCCTTCAGCATACCAAACATTCTCTAAATCTTAGACTTCCTCTGTGTTTGTTCCCCTTAAGAGTTACTGCTTTGCCAAACCCTGCCGTGTAAAATCACAAAGTTTTGATAGCTCCCACACCTACCTGGACCTTATCCTTTACTTACATTTAGGGTAAAAGTGGTATTTTTATTAGTAAAATTAAATTCTATAAAAGTGATGTCTAAATTAGAAAATATTATGTAAATCTAAATGAATTTTCATGAATTCAGGTTGCCTCCCAAATATCCAGGCCATGTTTCTCCAACTGGATGGCTGTCATGCAGTTTGGAGGGCAGGCCCAGCCACAGGGGTAGATAGATCCATCTAAGCCAATCAGAATAATGCCACCTGCCTTACCACAGTGATTGGCTTGGATTGGGTCTGGCCAAAACCACTATGACAGAATGTTTACTATAGCTTGAGGAAAAGAGCATGCTTCTCTTACGTGGGTTTTAAGAAGCAACAAGCAGCCTGAACAAGGAAGCATGTTGTTCCAGTTGCTATTAATGCCAGGTGCTGTCATGCCTTCCTACCAACATGCACACCCAGCCTTGAGATGATGCTGACACATGGATGGTTGTGTGGTGGGACAAAACCCAGATTTTAAATCACATGGCTGAGCCATTTCATCAAATCATCCTGGAAGTCTTCAGCTAACGGTATTTTAACTGACATAAGAAAATTTTACTTCTTAGCAAAGTATCAGAACTCCTTTGTAAGGGTAAGTGGCTGTGGGAGAATGATGTTGACCCATTGCACACTGTACAGGAAGGTCCCTCTTTCACTGACTTTAAATAGCAGGACAACCATCACAATGGTTTGGGTGGTTTGGTTGTTTTATCACAACTGGTGAAGGAGCTGAATTAACCCAGTTACTCGTTTATTGACTGTCTTTCCCTTCTCCATCAGGGTTGTTTCCCCTAGTTTGAGCCCCTACAAATTAGAAGTGCTAGTTTGTTTTATAGTCAACAGAGCCCATCCAGGGATAATCTTCAAATATTTAACAATGTGGCACCAACCAATTGGAACAGATGCCAGCTGTAAACAACCATTGAAGCTGAGAACACTTCTGTACCTGGAACGCTACTGCCTTTAATTATACATGTTTTATAAAAGTATATAACTTTTAATTTAAAAAGTATTATAAAGTATTATAAGGCTTTTAAACTATACACTGTGATAGGTATAATATCACTTGTAGGTAGACTGTAATAAAGAGGTATATAATAAACCCTAAGGCAACCACTAAATTAATAAAACAAAATTGTAATTAGTAAGCCAACAAAGGAGATAAAATAGAGTCATATAAAACACTTGTTATGGGTTGAATTGTGTCCCCCAAAAAGGTATGTTGAAGTCCTAACCCCTGATATCTGTGAATGTGACCTTATTAGGAAATAAGATCTTTGCAGATGTAATCAAGTGAAGATGAGATCATTAGGATGAGACCTAATTCAATATGACTGGTGTCCTTATTAGAGGATGAGAACAGCACACACAGGGAGAAGATGGCCATGTGATGATGGAGGCAGAGATTGAAGAAATGAATCTAAAAGCTAAAGAATACCAAGGATTGCTGAAGAATATCAGAAGGTAGAAGAGGCAAGAAGAATTCTCTCCTACAGGTTTCAGAGAGAACATGACCCTGCTGACACCTTGATTTCAGATGACTAGCCTCCAAAACTGTGAGACAAAAAATTTCTATTATTTTAAGTAACCTGGCTTGTACTACTTTTTTACAGTAGCTCTAGGAAATGAATACAATACTCAACCCAAAAGAAGGCAGAAAAGGGAAAGAAAAAAAAAAAAGAACTGATGAGACAAATACAAACCAGATAACAAGATGATAGACTTAATATTAGCCATAACAATAATCATATTAAGTGTAAATCATATAAAAACTGCAGTAAAAAGGTAGAGAATATCAGATTGGATTTTTTAAAAAGATCCATATATATATATATATATATATATATATATATATATATATATACACACACACATACAGGAAGGGATAATAAAGTTTTACTTCATAATCATAAAGGAGTCAGTTTAATAAGAGGACATAACAATCTGAAGTATTTATGTACCTAACAGGCCTTCAAAATGCTTGAAGTAAAAATTGATAGAAATGCAAATAAAAACAGATCAGCTCCATGCTTTGTGACCACCTAGAGGGGTGGGATAGGGAGGGTGGGAGGGAGACACAAGAGGGAGGGGATATGGGGTATGTGTACATATAGCTGATTCACTTTGATATACAGCAGAAACTAACACACCATTGTAAAGCAATTATGCTCCAATAAAGATGTTAAGAAAAAGATAAATCCACAATTAAAGTCAGAAATTTTAATACATCTTTTTCTATTATTGATAGAATAAATGGACAGAAAATCAGCAAGGTTATAGAAGACTTGAACACTACTATTAACCACCTTGACTTAAGTGACATTTCTAGAACACGCCACACAATAGCAGCTTAATACACATAATTTTCAAGTGAATGGGATGTTCACCAAGATCGATCATATTCTGGGCCATAAAATAAGTATCAGTATATTTAAAGTTGAATACAGAATAGTGATTTCAGCAAAATGGTGAACAAGGAAGCTCTAAACTGTTTTTCTCCCATGGAGATGTAAGAAAAGAACCAGAAACTGGCTAAAATAACTTTGTACGAGCTCTGGAAAGCAGACAAAAGTCTATAGCAAACATGCAAATGCTCAATCAAGGAAAAAATCACAGTCAAAACGGTAGAAAGTTTTATTGCTGTTTTACTCCCACATGCACCACCAACTCCCTCGTGTGGTGTGGTCTTGCTTTGATAAGGTGAAAGTTCAGTTCCCAATTCCCTCCTTTAAACCAGAGGGAGCAGAACGGACCTCTTTGCAACTTTCTAACCTGCCTGGGGGCTTCCTGAAGGACTGCTGTCTGTCTCAACTAACTGAAATCTCAGATGGGGAAAAGTGGCAGCCACTGGTCATGAAAGTTGCAATGATACTACAGCTGTGCAGACATCCAGAGCAAGAGATTATGGATGGAGACATAGAGCAGACCATTTAAAGTCCTGGGGAGAAGCTGAGGTGAGACTCTTTGAGATATTAAGACATGAGAATTGAGAAGGTTATAAACAGGCATGAGCAAGGTGCATGCTCTAAGAAGACCTTAAGCTTTTATCTCAGCTGATCCCTAGGTTCAGAACGTGCCCAGCTAATCAGTGAAGGACTGCTCTGGCACAGAAACAGTCTACAAAGACTGGGAAAGCTGGCTGTTCTTACAAATGCAAATTTTCAACAAAGAACTTACAAGGCATACAAAGAAACATGGCCAATTACAAAAAAAGAAAAGAAATTGGCAGAAACCACCTCTGAAGAAGCACAGACATTGCACTTACTAGGTAAAGACTTTAAAGGAACTGTCTTAAATAAGCTCAAATAGCTAAAGGAAAACACACACACACAAACTAAAGGAAATCAGGAAATTATATATGAACAAAGTGAGAATACCTACAGAGAGATAGAATTATAAAGAGGGACCAAAAAGAAATTCTGGATCTGAAAAATACAATATCTGAATTGAAAAATTTACCAGAGGGGTTCAACAGCAGATTTAATAAGGCAAAAGAAAAATTGGCAAACTTGAAGGCAGGACAATTGAAACGAGTCAAGTCTGGCAGGCAGAAAGAAGAAAGATTAAAGAAAAGTGAACAGAGCCTTAAATACTTGTGAGCCATCATCAAATAAACCAATATAGGCATTATGGGAGTCCCCTATGGAAAAGAGAGGAAGATTTAAAGAAATAAGGCTGAAAACTACCCAAATTTGTTGAACGACATGACTCTATAAATCTAAGACTCCTAACAAACTCTGTAAGATAAGTTCAAAGAGACTTATGCCAAGACACATTATAATCTAAGTGTCAAAAGACAAAGACAAAGTATCTTCAATAAAATTATCAGTTGAATTATTTCAACAGAAGTTTTGGTGGCCAGAAAGCAGTGGAATTATATACTTAAAAGGCTGAAGGGGAAAACAAAAAACAAAAACCTGTCAACCAAGATTTCTATATCCAGCAAAACTGTCCATCAAAAAACTGAAGGACAAATTAAGACATTTGCAAATAAACAAAAGCTGAAAGAGTTAATTATCATGAGACCTGCTCTATAAGAAATACTAAAGGCAGTCCATCAGGTTGAAATGAAAGGATGCAAATAATTCAAAGCCATATAAAGATATAAAAATCTCTAGTAAGAGTAGATACATGGACAAATATAAAAATGTCTGCTCAGAATATCTAAAGAACTCTTAACAATTCTACAATAAAGACAACTCAGTTAAATAACAGGAAAAGTACATAAATAGACATTTCTCCAATTAAGGTGTACAATGGCCACCAAATGCCTGAATAAATGCTCACCATCATTATTCATTAGGGAAATACAAATCGAAACCATGATATAACACTTCACACTCACAAGATGGTTATAATTAAAAAAAAAAAAGGAAATTAACAAACGTTCATGAGAATGTGGAGAAATTGCAACCCTCATCCATTGCGAGTGGGAATATAAAATGATGCAACCACTGTGGAAAACAGTTCGGTACTTCCAAAATAAACTAAATACAGAATTACCATATGACCCAACAATTCCTCTAATAGGTATATGCCCAAACGAATTGAAGTTTTAAACAAAAACTTGTACACTAATGTTCATAGCAGCACTATTCGCAATAGTCAAAATGTGGGAAAAACCCAAATGTTTATCAATTAATGAATGGTTAAACAGTATGTGGTATATCCATACAATGTAATAGTATTCAATCATAAAAAGGAATGAAGTACTGATATGTGCTACAACATGGAAGAACCTCAAAAACATTATACTAACTGAAAGCAGCCATATGCAAAAGGCCACATTTTATATGATTCCATTTATATGAATTGGTAAATCTATGGAGACAGAAACCAGATTACTGGTTGTCAGGGGCTGCGGGAAAGAGGAATGAAGATTGACTGCTTAATGGGTATGGGGTTTCCTTTTACATTAATAAAAATATTTGGTAACTAGATAAAAGTAATAGTTGTAAAAAGTTGTGAATGTACTGAATGCCACTGAATTGTGAATTGTACACTTTAAAATGGTCCATTTTGGTAATTCCCTGGCAGTCCAGTGGTTAAAACTTTGCGCTCTCACTGCCAAGGACAGGGGTTCAATCCCTGGTCGGGGAGCTAAGATCCCACAAGCCACGCAGTGTGGCCAAAAAAATGTTTAAAGTTCATTTTATGTATGTGACTTTTTACCACAGTAATAAAGATTAATTCTGAAGGCATACAAAGCATGTTTCCAGGCCACAATGGAATTAAATTAGAAATCAATAACAGAAAAATCTCTAGAAAATCATGGATATTTGAAATTAGTTAACCAAATGCACACATACACAAAAATCCAAAGTGAAATTAAGAAAAATTTTGAACTAAAGAAAAATGAAAACACAACATGTAAAAATGTATCTGTTTTTTTTGATACTGAGCTGCATGAGCTGCTTGTATATTTTGGAGATTAATCTTTTGTTTGCAAATATTTTCTCCCATCCTGAGCATTGTCTTTTTTGTCTTGCTTATGGTTTCCTTTGCTGTGCAAAAGCTTTTAAGTTTAATTAGGTCCCATTTATTTATTTTTGTTTTTATTTTCATTACTCTAGGAGGTGAGTCAAAAAGGATCTTGCTGCGATTTATGTCAAAGAGTGTTCTGCCTATGTTTCTTCTAAGAGTTTTATAGTGTCTGGCCTTACATTTAGATCTTTAATCCATTTTGAGTTTATTTTGGTGTATGGTGTTAGGAAGTGTTCTAATTTCATTCTTTTACGTGTAGCTGTCCAGTATTCCCAGCACCACTTATTGAAGAGGCTGTCTCTTCTCCATTGTATATTCTTACCTCATTTGTCAAAGATAAGGTGACTGTAGGTGTGTGGGTTTAACTCTGGGCTTTCTATCAAAATGGATGGAAAGCCTAGACGTTTCTCCAAAGAAGACATACAGATGGCCAACAAACACATGAAAAGATGCTCAACATCACTAATTATTTAGAGAAATGCAAATCAAAACCACAATGAGGTGTGGACAATGAGTGCATTGACATATATACACTACCATGTGTAAAATAGATAGCTAGCGGGAAGCTGCTATATAGCACAGGGAGCTCAGCTCAATGCTTTGCAAATGATGTGGCTGACAATGGGTTAATATCCAAAATATACAAACAGCTCACAAAACTCAATATCAAGAAAAACAACCCAATCGAAAAATGGGCAGAAGACCTAAATAGACATTTCTCCTAAGAAGACATAGAGATGGCCAAGAGGCACATGAAACAATGCTCAGCATCACTAATTATTAGAGAAATGCAAATCAGAACTACAATGAGGTATCACCTCACACCAGTCAGAATGGCCATCGTCAAAAAATCTACAAATGATAAATGCTGGAGAGGGTGTGGAGAAAAGGGAACCCTCTTACACTGTTGTTGGGAATGTCAATTGATACAGCCACTGTGGAGAACATTATAGAAGTTTCTCAAAAAACTAAAAACAGAACTACCATATGACCCAGCAATCCCACTACTGGGCATATACCTTGAGAAAACCATAATTCAAAAAGACACATGTACCCCAATATTCATTGAAGCACTATTTACAATAGCCAGGACATGGAAGCAACCTAAATGTCCACTGACAGATGAATGGATAAAGAAGATGTGGTACATATATACAATGGAATATTACTCAGCCATAAAAAGGAATGAAACTGGGTCATTTGTAGAGATATGGATGGACCTAGAGTCTGTCATACAGAGTGAAGTATGTCGGAAAGAGGAAAACAGATATAGTATATTAGCGCATATATGTGCAATATAGAAAAATAGTACAGATCAACCTATTTCCAGGGCAGGAATAGAGATGCAGATGTAGAGAAAAGACATGTGGACACAGGGGAGGAAGGGGATGGTGGGATGAATTGGGAGATTAGGACTGACATATATACACTACCATGTGTAAAACAGATAGCTATTGAGAACCTGCTGTACAGTGCAGAGAACTCAGTTTGGTGCTCTGTGGTGACCTAGATGAGTGAGATGGGGTAGGGGGCAGGAGGGAGGTCAAAGAGGGAGGGGACATATGTATACATACAGCTGATTCACTGTGTTCTACAGCAGAAACTAACACAACATTTTAAAGCAATTATACTCCAATAAAAAAAAATTGTTGAATTTCACCAAAGTAATAATTAGGGCAAAATTTATAGCATTAGCATCTATATTAGAAAAGAAGAAAGATCTCAAATGAATGACATCAGCTTCCAACTCAACAAACAAGTTAAACCCAAAATAAGCAGAAGAAAGGAAATAATAAAGAGCAAAGCAGAAATCAGTGAAATGTAAAACAAAATAATAGAGTAAAATCAATATAAAAATCAATAAAATTGACAAACTTCAAGCCAGATTGATCAGGTTAAAAAAATGGAGAAGACACAAAATTGCCATTTTAAAGACTAAAAGTGTTGACCTCACTTCAGATTCTACTGATGCTGAAAGGAGAACAACTGAATATTGTGAACATTTTGTCAACGAATTTGACAACTTAGATGAAATGATCAAAGTCACCCAAGAAGAAATAGATAAACGTGAAGAGCCCCATGTCTATTAAAGTAATTGAATATGTATTTGGAAACTTATCCACAAAGAAAACTTCAGACCCAGATGTCTTCCTTCCTGAATTCTACTCAACAGTTAAAGAAGAAATAATACAGATTCTACACAAAATCTTCCAGAAAACTGAAGACAGTAGAATATTTTTCAAATTATTGAGTCCAGTGTTACCCTTACAGAAAATCCAGACAGTTTTTAAAAGAGAGAAAATTATAGAACTATAACCCTCATGAATATAGATACAAAAATTCTTAGAAAAAGTCCATCAAATCATACCCAATAATATATTAAAAAGGTAATGTATCAAGACCAAGTGAAGTTTATCCCAGGAAAGCAAATTTAGTTTACCATTTGAATGTCAATCAATGTTATTCACCATATTAATAAACTAAAAAGGAACCCACATATTCATTTCAATAAGCACAGGGAAGGCATTTTAACAAAATCCACTTTCAATCCTCAGTAAGCTAGGAATAGAATGAAACTTCCTCAACCTGATAAAGATTATCTATAAAAATCCACAGCTAACATCGTACTTACTAGTGAAAGATTGAATTATTTCCTCCTGAGACAGAATAAGACAAATAAGTCCAGTCTCTCAATTTTGATTTAACATTTGTACTAGAGGTTCTGGCCAGTCAAATAAAGAAATCAAAACAAGTCATTTAGGTAAGAAAGGAAGAAATAAGAATGTCATTATTCACAGATGATATGATCATCTCTGTAGGTAATCTGATGGAATCTACAAAATTGCTATTAGAACTAATAAATGAGTTCAGCAAGGTTTCAGGATACAAGATCAATATAATAAAAAATTATATTTTATACACTAGCAGTGAACAATCACAAGTTGAAATACAAACTACCATTTACAATACCATCAAAAATCTGGAATACTTAGTGACAAATCTGAACAAAAGGTGTGAAAAACATGTATAACAAAAACTAAAATCATCACTGAAAGAAATTTAAGAACAGCTAAATACATGGGGAGATATGCCTTGTTTATGGGTTGGAAGACTCAATATTTTTAGTGTCAATTCTCCCCAAACTGATCTAGAGATTCAATGAAATCCCAAACAAAATTGCAAGAAGTTTTTCGTAGATATCAATAAGATGATTCTAAAATTCATATGGAAATGCAATGGACTTAGAAGAGCCAAAATAACTAAAAATAAGAAAAAAGTGAGTGGACTAAAACTGGCTTTGAGACTAGTTATAAAGCTACAGTAGTCAAGAATGTGCTTTTGACATAAACATAACAAAATGGAATAGATAATCTAGATATAGACCTAAACAAATATGGACAGTTGATTTTAAACAAGGAATCAAAGGTATACTTCAGTGAAGAAAGGTTAATCTTTTCAACAAATTGTACTGGAACTATTGGATATCTACATGCCAAAAAAGAAGAAGAAGAAGGAGAAGGAGAAAGAAGAAGAACTTTTATCTGTACCTTGTACTATATAGAAAAATTAAGAAAAAAATGGATCACTGATCCAAATATAAAACATAAAATTCCTAGAAGAAATATTTATGACCTGGGGCTAAGCAAAGACTTAAACATGACACAAAACTCCATTGCACAAAAGAAAAAAGTTTGATAAGTTGGAATTAATAAAAATTAAGAACTTCTGCCCTTTGAAGACAGCAAGAGAGTGAAAAGACACTAGTTTCTTCTAGTAAACTAGCAGAAAATTTTGTGTATCACATATCTAATAAAGGACTTCTATCAAGAACATATTTAAAAACTATTAAATCTCCACCATAAGAAAACAACCCAATTAAAAAATTGGCAAAAGATGAAAAAACATTTCACCGAAGAAGATATATGAATGGCAAATAAGCACATTTAAAATACTCAACATTATTAAACATTCAGGAAAAACACATTAATGCACAATTGAATACCACTGCACACTTACTGGAATACTAAAAAAGACTGACCATATCAAGTATTGGCAAGATTGTAGAGAAACTAGTTCTCTCATACACTGCTGATGGAAATGTAAAATGATATAATTTCAGAAAACAGTTTGCCAGATTCTTAAAAAATTTACACATACACCTACCATATACATAATCCAGCCATTCCCACTCCTAGATATTTACCTAAGAAAAATGAAATCAGATGTCCTTACAAAGACTTGTACATGAATGTACATAGCAACTTGTATAACTCCAAATTGAAAAAATCCAAATGTCCATTAACAGGTGAATGAATAAATAAATTGTGGTATATCTATACATAAAAAGGAATGTACTGCTGATTCTCATAACAACATGGATGAATCTCAAAATAAATATGCTGAGTGAAAAAAGCCAAACCAAAAAGTACATACTGTGAGATTCCAATTATATAAAATTCTTCACTAATATATAGTGACAGAAAGTGGCAGTGGTTTCCTGGGGAGGGGAAGAAAGAGGAAACTTAGTGGAAGAAAAGAAGTTGTGGAAGAAAAGAAGTTGTGATAATAGTGGAGTGATGGATGTGTTCAGTATTAAATATGTGTAGTTTATGATATGTCAATTATGCCTCAATTTAAAGAAAAATGTTGAGGTATAGCTTGGTCTTTGGCACAGCTGCATGCAGGGCTTTCATGAGGTCTTCGGAAGTTTATCCCTCTGGGTTTTTTCCCACGTGGTGAGTAGGACGGCCAGCAGCTCAAGATTTACCCCAGGAGAAAGAGAGTTTCTTCCCTGATGGTTTTTTTGGGCGGAAAAAAATCCCTGCAAAGACACTGAATGCTCTACCTTGTGTCATGTGCCTATCCCTAGACCAATCACTATGGCCAGGGCAGTGAGCAGACCTAAATAGCCTACCCATTTCCCCTGGCTAAGGCTATGAAAGTGGATTGTCTGCTTTTCTCCTGGCACACACCTATATCCAACAAAGTAAGTATGTTTAGGGATCATGAAGAGGCACAGACCATAGCAGAGGCAGCAGTCTCTCCTCATCACACTCATTTCATCCAGAAGCTGTGGACCTGCTGCCACATGGCATCAAGAGTGGATTCTTTCTAGACTGTATTTGTTCCCCACAAAGGGACCATGCTCTAGTACTGAGTCCTATAGGTGTGCTAGACTGAGGTAATCCTTGAGCCAAAGGCACCAGAAGCTCATGCTATATAGGTGATTTTGATTAAGCCACCATTAAAGATTATCTGCATTCCCATTAGGGAAGTTGTTTGAATACCGACCCCACCTAGCAATTTTATGTTTATGTACTTAGCACAGTGAGGTCTGCATCTTAACTGAGAGCTGTTTTGCCTGTAAATAGGCAAATACAAAGGTCTGCTCGATTTAGAAGTTCTTGCAGTAGATGCTTAATCTTTTGCTTGGGCACTAGCAAAAGAGGTGAGTGACATTAACAATCCATCAGTATTTACAGAGCTCAGCTTGATTTCCATCTCTGAATTCCATTCTCCCAGAACCTGCTTGATTAAATCACTTTTGGGGGTAAGTTCAGTGTCTGAAAGTGTATGAGAACATTGTCAATCCCCCTGCCTAGGGCTTTCAGTGACATCTCTTGGCAGTGGGAAGCATGAAAGCAGGGGAAGAGGACTGGTAGCTCTCCTTGGAAATGATATGCCTTTTTCTCAGCTCTCTCTCACCCCAGTGTAACCAGAGCCCTTAGCCCTGAGGATTATATCCTCAGTATGGCTTTGAGGAACACTTGCAAGATAATGGCACATGAACATCATATGGGCATGGGCAGTGGATTAAGAATTGTACTTAGATTTTAATTCCAGATCTACCCTTCAGATTGGCATGGCTTCTATAAAGTTACTTTAACTTAACATATGTCATCCATAAAATCCATTTTATTCAGCAAATAAATTTTTAGCAAGTATTCATTGATCTCTTACTACAGCCACATTGTACTAGACACTGGGAACATAAATATTGTATTGTATTTGCTTTCAAGAAGCCTAAAGTGAAGTTGAGGGAAAATGTGCCAGTTTTTAATTGCACACTTGAATGTGGCAAAGTGACCCATCCAGTGTGTTTATATGAGGCAATGAAAACATAAAAGTGGTGTTCAAATCTGCCTCCAGTAGTGGGTGTCCAGGGGAATCAATGTCTGCCCTAGTTTTGAGAGAGTAGGGAGGAGTTGGAGAGAAGTTACTCTAGGCAGAGATGCTCATAGACGATCTTGGAAGGGCAGTTGGTTAAAGGGCCTGGATAGGATGGTGTATGTCAGGAGGTATGGTATATGATAGGTAGGCAGAGGCAGATGATGAGTTCACATATTCTGCGGGATTCAGGTTTTATTTGGAAGCAATTAAGAATCACAGAGGGTTTCATTGGTCACCCTGGCAAGAGCATGTAAGACTGCAGCAGGAATGCAGGGATAGAATCAGGGATGCAGAGGAAGGGGGGGAAAATCTTGAAATTCTAAGGTAAGTTTCCTGTGAATGTGCATAAGCACTGTTTTCTGAGAGATTGTCCAGAGACTCCATCAGATCCATCAGATCCTGTCAGTTAATCTCCATGGGACTAGACACAGGAGACCAGAGAGAATGCTGTTGTAATAATACCAGTGGGAGATGATGAAACTGAGGACCAAGGCAGTGTCACTGGGGTGGGAATGTTCTCTGTGAACTGAAGAGCATTCTATAAATGTTAGATGCTGTCACAACTGACCAATCTCATTCATTCAGACTAGTTGAGGGAAAGGCAAATTTAATTCTGTGCAAATGCAAAATGAAAACTATAATTCCTCCACATCTGTCGGTTAGCCATCCATTTAAACCCTTTAATTTTTTATAAGAGAAACTATTTGCTTGAATCTACCTTCTGCCCCAGTGAACGGGAAAGCAAAAAACTTCACCCTTGATTAGCAACAAAGAAGAGCTGTTTTTCCTCTCCCCCTCCTCCTCCTTCTCGTTCTCCTTCTCCTTCTCCCTCTCCCTCTCCTTTTTCTTCTTCTAATGCTGCTGCTGCTGCTGCTATTACTACTACTTTTGCCAGCAGCATTACATTATTTATTGCTTGCATTTCTAAATCTTAATTTTGGAAAATGATAGTTAAGGAGGATTTTTTTTGGAGAACACACAGTCCAGCTGCTCCACTAGTATCCTAAGTTTACCCTTAGATGAAACTATATCACCAGAGAGTTTTTGTTCAGTCCTTCATAGAAGTGTCACGATGATTGTGCTCTGGAGTGATCTTGTTGGTTTGCCCTAAGAAATGTGCATGTTGGCAGTATGTAAGTAAAGCTTTAGGGAGTGAACCAGCAATTCAGCATACATGAATTCATCCTAATGAAATAATTGGATAAAAGATAGTAGATGAAAGAGCAGAACTTAAACCTGACCTTACCTTGGACATTGTTCTTGGACTTCAGATCTAGATAATGATGTTGGAACTGGACCTCAGACCTGGACCTGGTCCTTATATTTGCATTATGATTCTTGACCTTGGCCCTGGTCCTGTCCTTGGACCTGGACATTGTACCTGAATTTGGATGTTGGATCTAGAACTTTCACATGGATTTGAATTGGACCTTTGATCTGGACTTCAGACAGGGACCTGAACCTTGGACCTGTACTTGTTCTTGGATCTTGACTTTGGACCTTCAACCTGAATTTTTGATCTGTACCTTGGATATTCTCTTCTTTTCCATCCCCAATTCCCCATTCTGACATCTGCCAATGTATCAACATTTTCTCTCACATCCTCACCACTTCTTTCCCCTTCTTACACCTGTGATTCTCCCAAATTTTCACTACCTTCTTTCCCTCTACTCGACTTCTGTATTTGGTACCTGCCAATTTTACATGATTATCTCTAGTATTCTCCACCCATCTCCTTTTTCTAGAGCAAGTCAATTCTCCAAGAATTTCTCCCCCCATTTTCCCAATGGTGTCTCCAAATTTCCCTTCCTACTTCTTCCCTTTTCTACCCCTACTTGTCCATGCCACTTTTATAAGATTTTATCATCCCTTTTTCTCATTCTCACTCTGGAAAATTCTCCATGATTTTTTCCCTCTTTGTCACCCTTCACTTGTCTTCTAATCGCGGCCAATCTTCACTATTTTCTTCCTTTTGAAATAATGAAATCTTCTGATTCTTTAAGATTTTCCTTCCTTTTCTCCCTCATCTTCCCATTATGACACCAGTTGATTCCCCAAGATTTTACTCCCTTCTTTTACCTCATCTAATACATGCTGACTCTGCAGAATTTCTTCCCTCTCCCTTTATTTTCTGCTTCTGCTATTTGCCTATTCTCCAAGATTTTCTTGTTCCTTCTCCCCTTTGTTCCTCTTCCTTCTAATACTTGCCAATTATAAATATTTTTGTAAGTTTTATATTAGCAATTAAATTTAAAACAATAATCTCACATTTGCTTTCTTACTGTAAGAAGAAATCAAGATGAATCTAAGCAGTATTTATGAAAATGAACTCAGAATCATACATTGTCCTCATAAGTTCATCCTTATTTTGAGTTAGAGAAAAATGAGTCAAAGTAGTATTTAAACAAACAATTGTAAATGATCTCAATATCATATGTTTTTCTGATAAGTATCTTTTTATTGCTAATAGAAGAAATTTGGATGAAACAAGAAGTGTATGTGCACCAAAAATAAACAAAAAATCCACCAAAAACCCCAAATAACAACAACAAAAAACCCAAGGCGAAATGAAGCTCAGACTCAGACCTTTCTTGCTAAAGAGAGAAAGGTCTCTTTAGCCATTAGAAAAAAAAAAGAAATGACATGACTCTAAGTTTTACATGAGCAAAATAGCTCAGAAACACACATTTGTATCAAATGAACTTTCTTGTTAGAGCAGGTTGAGATGAATGTAGCAGTGTGTTTGAACATCATCTCAATTCTTATGTCGTGCTCAATACAAAGGTGCTTCTTACTACCATTTACAGCAAATGCAGTGTTTGTGAAAATAGGCAGTATTAGAGCAAAGAAGTCACATCTCAGACAGTCTTCTCAAAATTAATTTATTTTTGCTTCTTAGAATAGAGGTGAACATGAATAAAGATGGCCAAAAACACACCATTGAAAGAGCAGTTTTATAAAAAAACGGACAAAACCTTTACTCATAAAGCTTATGTGTTTATAAGGTGATAACCTTATAAACTTATATGCTTATAATCTGGCAAGATAGTTATCAAACGGCATATCAGATTGTGACAAAAGCTCTGAGGGAAAATAAACCAGAATAAGGGAGAGGAAATGCTGAGCTTCCAAATTTATGTAGTGAGAGCCAAGGAAGACTTTAATGAGAAATATATGTACATATATCCTTGTACTGAGCATCTCTGACTGGACTGTAGCCTCAGTGTGAAAACTCAAGAAAATTGTGTCCATTGGCCAGAAATTATAGAATTGTCCTCAGGCTCAACTATGCCACTGTAGAAAAAGAGCATAATATTAATCAATATTTTATACCTACATTAATCATAATAGTATGAGGGGGAAAATCTCAATATCTATATGAAGAGGTACTCTGACAGATTTCAAAATAATGGAACATTCACTATCTACATAAGGTGAAAATTCTACATATTTCCACACATTATCCAATCATATGATGAACTAAAAAGAGAAAATTGGGAAGAGAATATGCACACAACTTTGGAAAAACTGTATACCATCAAAGAGATGGAGGGATTCGGTATGAATTTTTTAATAAAGTTTCTTCATTACTCAAGAAACAATTTCTCTGTAAAAGAAAATTTTGTTCTCTTTACCTATGATCAGAACTAATCTTAAAGTATTTTCTTCCTTGCAGAATTATTTAGGACCATGATTTTCTTTCAACTGGCGTACTGAATTTATCTGAAGCCTCAATACTCTAAACTGTGCCATAGTTTCTAGAAGAATGGATTTACTGAAGGCATAAAGTACTGTCCTGCTGGATAGTTTTATGCCAGCGACACTGATCATTAGTTCACCTTGACTTGAAGTAAAAAGACTGTCACAGGCTGGAGAAATTTCTCCAAGCAAATGTGCTGCTCTTCTGGAGTGAAATACATAGAGTGTCTAGAACAACTGGAGGAAGGAGACCAAGATTTAAAAATAATGCTTAGATTTGCCAAGGAGAAATTCTGGAACTGTGAATTTCTCAATCTATGCAATATGGTATGCTACTGAATGTGTCTGTGGGGACTTTGGGAGCTCTGGGAGGCCTGCAGCATTATGTTTGAACATACTGTGTTGTTCCCTGCTTTGATGGACACCTCTGAATGGAGGTGATGTCTGAATTTCTTAGAAGATTGTAAAACATCCATGAGCTTTATTACAAAGTTGAGTCAGAAAGTCAATGAGACACAGCAGTGAAGGAAGTCACACCAGAAAGGCCAAAATGATGTCCAGTTGGCTTTTACATAAAACTTCAAAACTTTTTGCTAAATCACAATGAATCATTTCAGTAGAATGTGATCACAACTTCCTGAGTTCAGGCAATTGACATATGGAAGGGAGATAAATTTTAAGCCAATAAAGTAGTAAGAGATTTCTGATTAAGGCCAAAAGAGAGTATCCCCCTTATTCTCAGATTCTCTCCCTTTCAATCAAAACTCCCTAGACATAACAAACAAGCATAGGAGGACTCCAACAGTCCTACTGTGTGGAAGGAAGAAGGTGGACTACCTAGGAACCTTGAGACTTGAGGAATGTTGTAGTGAGGTCCCCGTGTTTCTTTAATACTTCCCATATATTCTAGGCAGGGCACTGCTTCAAGCCTCCAACTTGAACTGCCAATAGGCACAGACATAAGGAAAAAAAATCTGTTCCTATTAGACAAAGAACCTAATAACAGACTCTTTGGCAGTATCCGTCTTACTTCAGCCACATACCAATGGAACAACTGTAGACCCCTTCTCTGAAATTTCATCAGGGTTGAATGGGGATTTGTTATTCCATTACATTTCCCTGCACCATGGAATAGGTGATAAGACTTTGATTACCTGGCAGGGTGGTATTACTGTGCTGATCTTCCATCCTCTATCTGGTGGAAGCATGCAGTGTACATCAATTCCCCAGCTAGAGTAGTGTTAGCAAGACTGAACAGAGAGCTGAACTTCCATTACTTGCCAGGAGGAAACAGTGATGCCACGTTCCCAATTCCCCACCCCCCACCCATGGTAGTGTCAATGGAGTTCAGTAGCAAGCTGAGCCACCATGTAGCAATGAGACTTAATAAGATAGTGTGAGGCAAGGCTAGTCACCACTCTTCACTTTACCCCATATAAAGTGCACCTTGATAACAATGGGCCCATTGGGCATCTGAGATTCTACTATCACCTGATATCAAGTGAGAATGAACAGGGCAAGGTGTGATTGGGCTAGTTTTTCCTCAGTGGGATATCAGCAGGGTCCAGTGGGGAAGTGACCTTTCACCCCCACTTGGAGACAACAAAGTGGTGTGAGTTGGCACCTTACTTTTGCAGAGAAGGTGTCAACAGGGCTAAGAGGGAAGCTGAACTTCTCACACATCATAGCAGTGTGAGTCATCACTCCACTTTTGCTGAAAAGGTATATGTGTATGAGGAGTGGGCAATAGAAAGCCTACCATACACCCTCACCAAGACCTTGAGCTATACCTAAATAACGGAACTGCCTAATAAAAAAGGATTAAATAGGATCCAGAGTCACAAAATATAATATCTAAACTGTTCAGGATAAAGTTGAAAGTCACTAATCATACCAAGAACTAGGAACACCCCAACTTGAATGAGAAAAGGCAGTCTACAAGTGTTAACACCACCATGGATGAGATGTTGAAATTATCTGACAATTTTAAAGCAGCTGTCATGAAAATGTTACAAGAAGGGCTTCCCTGGTGGCACAGTGGTTGAGAATCTGCCTGCCAATGCAGGGAACAGGGGTTCGAGCCCTGGTCTGGGAAGATCCCACATGCCGCAGAGCGACTAGGCCCGTGAGCCACAATTGCTGAGCCTGCGCATCTGGAGCCTGTGCTCTGCAGCAAGAGAGGCCACGATAGTGAGAGGCCTGCACACCACGATGAAGAGTGGCCCCCACTTGCCGCAACTAGAGAAAGCCCTTGCACAGAAACGAAGACCCAACACAGCCATAAATAAATAAATAAATAAATAAAATTAAAAAAAATAAAGTTACAGCAAGCAATCATGAATTCTTTTAAAACAAATAAAAAATAGAAAATCTTAGCAAAACTATAAGATTTATAAAAGAGAAACAAATGCAAACTTTAGAAAGGAATAATACATAACCAAATTAAAAAACTGATAGATGGGATCAAATAATAGAGTGGTGATGACAGAGGAAAGATTTAATGAGCTTGAGGGCAGATGAAAAGAATTTGCCCAATTAATCTGAACAATAAACAAACAAAAAGACTAAAAACAAACAAAAAATAGTAGTCTTGGGGACCTGTGGACAATAACAAAAGAACTAGCATTCAAAACATTGGAGTATCAGAAGAGAGAAGAGAGTGGAACTGAAAAATATTTAAAAAAATAATGGCTTAGAATTCTCCCAAATTAGAAAAACACATTAACCTATAGATTTAGGAAGCTAAACAAACCCAAATAGAATAAACCAAAAGAAATCCATGCCAAAAGACATCATAATCAAACTCTGAAAGTTAAAGAAAAAGAAAAAATCTTGAAAGAAGCTAGAGAGAAATGACACATTTAAGTGTGTTAAGGAAAGTAAATAGATTCAAATGACAGTACATTTCTCACTTGAAAACATAAAGGCCAAAGGAAGTAGCAAATGTTAATGTAGAAAAATGTTAATTTTTCAGGTACTAAAAGACAATAATCATCAACTACTTTTTTTTTTTTAACCCAGCAAAACAATCAGGGAAAAAAAGAGAAAATAAACACATTCTCAGATGAAGGAAAACAAAGAAAAATTCTCTAACAAACCTATCATTAAAGAAAGATTAAAAGAAGTTCTCTAAACATAAAGGAAAGAATAAAAGATATCTTAGAACTTAAGAAAGAAAAGGAGAACATTGGAATGGGTGAATACAAGAGTAAAAATATAATAGATTATCCTTTTCATGAGATATTTAAACATGTTTGATGGTGGAAATAAAAATTATAATACTATCTGATTTGGTTCTTAAAATAGGTAGAGGAAATACTTCAGATATGTGTATTTTAAAAGTGTGGATGGTAAAGGAACCTAAATGGAAGTAAGGTTATCACTTGAAGTGGCAAATGCCAATATCAAAAGATTATGACATGGTATATGTTTATACTGTTATGCCCAAGGAGGGGTAAAACTACAAAAAACAACTATAAAAACTCAAAGACACTCATAGATAAATCAGATTGTTCCTTAAAACATATGTTCAAGTGATCCATAGGAAGGCCAGAAAAGGGAAACAGAAAATAAATAGGAAACAAATAAAGTGGCACATGTAAGCCATAAAATAATAATTTCCTCAAATGTAAATGGTCTCAAATACCAAGTAAAAGACTAAGGAACAACATCACCAAAAATTGCAAAGTAGAGAAATACAGGGCTCCAGCCCTTCAAAGAAGAAACTAACAAGCTAACAAAAACTTGCCTGTAAGGAGCTTAGAAACCACCATTCCTAACAACAAGTAAAAAGCTGAACAAACTGAAAAATCAACAACTATTCTTAGATCCATCAGAGAAGAGAAACCACAAGGCAGACCACTGCCTGAAAAATTGGAAAGGTATACAGGCAGATACAGAAAATCACAATTTACTACAGCAGAAATCCATGAGCAGAAACCTCTGTGGGAACCAGTGCTGAGTTAGGAAAACCTGAACTGTAATTGATGAACTGAAGGAGGTTCAGAGTGGACAATTTTGAGAGTTCAAATCTCCAGTGGAACCAAGTCATGGGGGGAGGTCCCCCATACTTTTGTGAGTTTTCTCTCCAGGAGCTCAACTTCGTTCTTATAGTATATATCAGAGAAAAATCCCCTTATATTTTTCAGCAGAGGAAGGGAAAAAGAAACCATTTTGAAATTGGCCAGAGCATTCTTCTTTTCTTAGTAAGGCCTGCCAATAGGAGAAACTATTTTACCTACATTGGGAAAGGGAAATATCCAACTCCAGACTTCTCTAGCTCTCCTGTTCCACTTAAGGGAGAAAAAAACTGAGACGCACCTGTGAAGTTGACAGTCCAGGGACACAGGCTCACCAAATGACTGAGACCTAATCAGAGAAGTATAGAATACTTTTCCTCCTAACACACCACACCACCACATTACTACAGGCCTGTTTAGTGCAATTCCTTTTACCCAGTATATCAGATTCACCTTTCAAGAATAAATTACAAGGCACACTAAAAGGCATAAACACAATCTGAAGAGACTAGGCATCAGAACCAGAGTCAGCTGTGGCAGAAATGTTGGAATTATCAGATGAGGAATTTTTAAAAACCTGTGATTAGCATTTTAAAGACTTTAATAGAAAAAGAAGATAACATGCAAAAACAGATGGATAATGCAAACAAGAGATGGAAATTCTAAGAAAGTTTTAAAAGGAAATATTAGAGATAAACACTGTAACAGAAATGAAGAACACCTCATTAGTAGGCAGGACATGGCTGAGGAAATAATCTCCTATTTTGAGAATATGAAAAACTTTCCACAGTGAAAGACAAAGACAAAAAAGATTTTTAAAAACATAACAATATCCAAGGACTATGGGACAACTACAAAATGTGTAACATGCACTTAGTAGGAATAAGAAGGAGACAAAAGGGACAGAAACATATTTGAAACAATAATGACTGAGGATATCCCCAAATTAATGTCACGCACAAAACCACAGATCTGGGAAGCTTAGAGAACACAAATGGTAAATAACAACAACAACAACAACACAGATAGGCATATCATTTTCAAACTACAAAAAAATTGAAGATTAAAAAAAAGTCTTGAAGGAAGCCAGAGAGGAAAAATACCTTACCTATAAAGGAGCAAAGATAAAAATCATACCTACTTTTCCTCAGAAACCTTGCAAGCAAGAAAAGAGTGGAGTGAAATATTTTAAACATTGCGGAAAAAAATCCCAAACTAGAATTCTGTACCCTGTGAAATTATCCTTCAAAAGTGAAAGAGAAATAAACACTTTCTTAAATGGTTGGTAGAATTCACCAGGTTCTCTACAATTTTGTTCAGAAGATACAGGCCAAAGAAATAGTTCCTAATCTACTGTGTGTGGCCAGCATTATCCTAGTACCAAAACCAGAGAAAGGCATTGTAAAGAAGGAAATTACAGAAGAATGTCTCTCATGAAGATACTTGCAAAAATCCTCAACAAAATATTCACAAGTTAAATCCAAAAATGTGTAAAAGAAATTATACATCACAGGGACTTCCTTGGTGGTGCAGTGGTTAAGAATTCACCTGCCAATTCAGGGGACATGGGTTCGAGCCCTGGTCTGGGAAGATCCCACATGCCACGGAGCAACTAAGCCCACGAGCCACAACTAATGAAGCCGCGAGCCTAGAAACCATGCTCCACAACAAAGAGAAGCCACCACAACGAGAAGTCTGCACACTGCATTGAAGAGTAGCCCCTGCTCGCTGTGACTAGAGAACGCCTGTGTGCAGTAACGAAGACCCAACGCAGCCATAAATTAATTAATTAATTAATTTTAAAAAAAGAAATTATACATCACAACCAAGTGGGATTTATCCCACATATGCAAGGCTAGTTCAATGTTCAAAAATTAATTAATGTAATCCATCAAATCAACAGACAAAAGAAAAGTCTCATGATCATATCAACAGATGCATTGATGCATAAAATGCATTTGACAAAAATCCAATGTTCATTCATGATAAAAACTCTCAAAAAACTAGGGGTAGAGAACTTTCTCAACTTTATAAAAAATATCTACAAAAAACCTTACAGCTAACATCATACTTAATGATGATAAACTCAAAGCTTTCTCACTAAGATCATGTACAAACAAGGATGTGGTCTCTCACCACTGCTCTTCAACATCATACAGGATGTTCTACATAATGCAAGAACAAAAAAAGGAAATAAAAGTTATACAGGTTGTGAGGGAAGAAATAAAACTGCCTTTGTTCACAGGTGACATAATTGTCTTTGTAGAAAATCTGAAAGAATTGAAAGAAATTTTTTTTCCTGGTTTATAGAAAGGTTGCAGAATACAAGATTAATATACAAAAGTCAATCTTTTCCAACATACCAGCAATAGACATGTGGAATTTGAATAAAGACACAGACCTACTAGAGAATGGACTTGAGGATATGGAGAGGGGGAAGGATAAGCTGTGACAAAGTGAGAGAGTGGCATGGACATATATACACTACCAAATGTAAAATAGATAGCTAGTGGGAAGCAGCCACATAGCACGGGGAGATCAGCTCGGTGCTTTGTGACCACCTAGAGGGGTGGGATAGGGAGAGTGGGAGGGAGGGAGACGCAAGAGGGAAGAGATATGGGAACATATGTATATGTATAACTGATTCACTTTGTTATAAAGCAGAAACTAACACACCATTGTAAAGCAATTATACTCCAATAAAGATGTTAAAAAAAAGAATACATTACGTTTACATTAACATTCCCCCATATTAAATACTTAGGTATAAATCTAATAAAATGTGTAGAAGATCTATATGAAGAAAACTATGAAGCTCTGATGAAAGATATCAAAGAAGAACTAAATAAATGGAGAGATATTTCATGTTCATTGATAGGAAGACTCAATATTGTCAAGACGTCAGTTCTTCCCAACTTGATCTATAGATTCAATGTAATTTTAATCTGAATATTAACATTATTTTGAGGATATTAAAAAATAATTCTGTAATTTATATGTAAAGGATAAAAGCCCAGAATAAGAGATAACATAGGAGAAAACCTAGATGACCTTGAATATGGCAGACTTTTAAGACACTAGGGTTATAATTCATGAAAAAGACAATTGATAAACTGGGCTTCATTAAAATTAAAAACCTCTGTTCTCAGAAAGAAAATGTCAAGAGAATGAGGAAACAGTCCACAGACTGGGAGATTGTATTCCAAAAGACACCTCTGGTAAAGAACTCTTATCCAAAATATACAAAGAACACTTAAAACTCAACAATAAGAAAATAAACAACTGATTTTAAAAATGGGCCAGCTCAGTGCTTTGTGACCACCTAGAGGGGGTGGGATAGGGAAGGTAGGGGGAGACACAAGAGGAAGGGGTTATGGGGATATATGTATACATATAGCTGATTCACTTTGTTATACAGCAGAAACTAAGACAACATTGTAAAGCAATTATACTCCAATAAAGATGTTTTTAAAAAAATGGGCCAAAGACCTTAACAAACACCTCACCAAAGAAGACATACACATGGCAAATAAGCATATGAAAAGATGCTCCACATTATTGTCATCAGGGAAATGCAAATTAAAACAACAACGAGATACCACTACAAACCCACTAGAATGGCCAAAATCCAGAACATAGACAATACCAGATGAGACTGGTATTGATGATGATACGGAGCAATAGGAAACTCAGTCATTGCCGGAGGAAATGCAAAATGCTACAGTCAGTTTGGAAGACAGTTTGGCAGTTTCTTATAACACTAAACATACACTTAACATACAATCCAGGTATTGTGATCTTTGGTATTTAACCAAATAAATTGAAAACTTTTGTCTACACAGATGTTTATAGAAGCTTTATTCATAACTGCCAAATTTGGAGCAACCAATATATGCTTCAGTAGGTGAATTTATAAACTGTGGTGCCTACAGACAGTGGACTATTATTCAGCAGTAAAGGAAATTATTTGTCAAACCATGAAAAAACATGGAGGAAAATTAAATGCAATGTGAAAAAGCTCTCTTCTGTTATATTCCAACTATATGGTATTTTGGAAAAGACAAAACTATGGAGATAGTAAAAAAGATTAGTAATTGACAGGGATTAGTAGGGAGGAAGTGATGAATAGGCAGAAAGTAGAGAATTTTTAGGGCAGTAAAATCATCCTGTAAGATACTACAATGGTGGACACATGTCATTATATGTTTGTCAAAGCCCATAGAATATACAACTCCAAGGCCAAACCCTAATATAAACTATGGGCTTTGCATAATAATGATTTGTCAATATAGGTTTATCTTATAAACCTTTTAGTACATTTTACATTGTCTTTATAGTACATTGTAAAAAATGTACTAATCTGGTGAAAGATGTAGATAGTAGGGAAGGTGTGCATGTGTGGGAACAGGGGATGTTTGAGAAATCTCTGTATTTTCCACTTAGATTTTCTGTGAACCTAAAACTGATCTAAAAAACAAAAATTTTAAATTAAAAATTGTCATAATCAACTTGACTAGAATTCTGGATTTTAGTTAAAAAACTCACAAAAGCCAAGGGAAGGCTTGTTGAAGAAAGGAGCAGGTGCTTTGGGGTAAGAGTATTATGGCATTTTTAACTGCCTACCTACCATCCCACCACATGCCAGATCTGTAGTAGAATTATGGACTGAATTGTATCCCTCCCAAATATGTTGAAGTTCAGTTCAGTTCCTCAGAATGTAACTCTATTTGCATATAGCCCTCAAAGAGGTAATTAAGGTTAAATAAAGTAATATGGGTAGCCCCTAATCCAGTCTGACTGGTATCCACATAAGAAGAGGAAATTTGGACACATAAAAGAGACACCAAGGAAGTGCATGCACAGAGAAATGGCCATATGACAATGCAGTAAAGGGACAATCTGCAAGCCAAAGGGAGAGTTCTCAGAAGAAACCAAACTTACTAACACCTTGAACTTGACCTTCAAGCCTCCAGAATTGTGAGAAAATAAATTCCTGTTAAGCTACCCAGTTTGTGGCATTTTGTTATGGCAGTTCTAACATAATAATACAAATTTTGGTGCCATGAGTTGTGACAAATGTAACAAAAACCAAAAATGTGTAAGTGGCTTTTAAACTGGATTATGGGTAGAGGCTGGAAGAATTTTGAGGTACATGTTAGAAAAAACCTAGACTGTCTTGAAGAGACTGTTGGTAGGAATATGGACGTTAAATGTGATTCTGGTAACGTCTCAAATAGAAATGAAAAACATGTTATTGGTGACTGGAGGAAAGTTGATATTTGCTACAAAATGGCAAAGAAGTTAACTGAATTGTGTTCTAGTGTCTTGTCGAAAGTAGAAATTGTATGTGATGATCTTGGATCATCACATAACTGAGGAGATTTCTAAGCACACTTTTGAAGCTATACTTCGGTTTCTCTTTGCTGTTTATAGGAAAATGTGAGAAGAGAGGGAAAAATTGAAGAAATTGTTAAGCAAAAAGGAACCAGAACTTGAAAATTTGGAAAATTATCAGCCTATCCATATTTCAAAATACAAGAAAGCATGTTCTGGAGAGAACACCAAAGTGTGGCTGGAAAAAGACTCCATAAAGAGACTTACAGGTATGACTCACTGACTAACAAGCCATCTCTGCTGAAGCCAAGAATTGAGATGGGTTTTAACAGCAGAAACACTTCCAGGTTGGACGAAAGGAGATAGAGATGGAGCAAAATGAGGGAAAGCTTTTGGACTTCTGGGATTCTACAGGATATGACAATAGACTTATTTACCTGTGAACATGATTTTTCCTTCAAGAAAAGGGAAAAATGACCCAAAAGGTAATTCAGTGATCAACACGGCTGCAATCGAGGGCCCAGAACCATCACCCTGATAGTCCAGGAAGTCAGAACACTGAGCTAAGGATGACTATTCTTGAATCTTAAAATATAATGGAATTTTCCCTGATAGGTCGTGGACTTCTTGGGACTCATGATTCCATCTTTCTGATATCTCCCATTTGGAAAAGGAATGTCTATTCTATCCCTATTTGTATTTTGGAAGCAGATAACTTGCCTGGTTTCACAGGTTCACAGCTGAAGAGAAATTTTGCCTCAGGATGAATTATACATAAAGTCTCACCCATACCTGATTTAGATGATATTTAGATGAGAGTTTGAAATTAGAGTTGATTCTGAAATGAGTTAAAACTTTCGAGTCTCTTTGGGATGGAATGAATGTATTTACATGTTAGAAGGAGATGAATTTAGGGGATCCAGAGAGTGGAATGTTATAGATTGAATTGTGTACCCTCAAAATTAATGTGTTGAAGTTCTAACCCCCATTATTTCAGAATGTGACTGTATTTGTAAATAAGGTCCTTAAAGATGCAATTAGGTTAAATGAGGTCATATGAGTTGAGCCTAATTTAATCTGACTGGTATCTTTATAAGAAGATAAAATTTGGGCACACCAGGGATATGCATGCACAAAGAAAAAGCAGTTTGAGGACACAGAAAGAAGATGGCTATCTGAAAGCCAAAGGGAGAGGCCTCAGAATAAACCAAAGAGGCTGATATCTTGATCTTCGACTTCTAGCCTCCAGAACTCTGAGAAAATATAAATTCCTGTTGTTTAAGCCACCCAATCTGTAGCATTTTATTATGTAGCCCTAGCAAACGAGTACAAGCAACCATGAGAAGGGCAGCCCCAATCTCCTAATGCAGGTTATTAGGGCCACAGAAACCAATTCAGACCTTATTTTCAAAGAATTGTGGTTGTGAGCTTTGGTTTGTCTTGTGCCTCCCTGAAAGTACAGTGCATGGACTTGCCTTTGTTTTACCCAACTCAGAGCAGACCCATGGCTGGGGAAGCTTCCAGATGGTTTGTGCTGAAAACATTTAAAGACACAATATTTTCTGCAGCAACCTGGGGGCAAGAAACAACAGTTGGGACAAACAATAAGCAGACTGAATATGGTGGAAAGGAAGAGATTAGGAAAAGAGATATATGGAAAATGAGGCCTTTTAAAAGCTCCTGCATATACGAAAAAATTGAAAAGACCATGCACGTACCCAAGGGAAGAATCATGCTCAGAAAATACCTGAGAAGATGCTAAGCTTTTACCTCTTCAGGTACCTCACAAATAGGAAGTGAAGGCTAAGGCAGAGTTGTAAATGGCCCGGCTATATTTTGGAGAAAATCCCACACACAGAGCCAAAACTGGGAGAGTTTTTGTAAAGTTCTTTTTTTTCTTATTTTCTTTTAAACTTTCATTTAATTTCTTCTTTGCTCCAAGAATTTGAGAAAATTAAAAAAAAACACTAGCTTACCATGAAGTTAACAGAACACAGAATTCAGTAGCCACAAATGACAAATAATATGGTTTTTCAAAAATGGTTTAGAAAAATCACTAAACAAGCAAACAACACACAAAAAGCAGTAAGTACTAAGATGAAGGGATCATCTGATTTCCAGAATGAACATATTAAATACTAGAAATGTCCAGTTTTCAAAAAAAATATTACATGGGCCATTCACAGAAGAAAATAATAGAAATTATCTTTGAAAAAGCCCAGCCATTAGACTTAGTAGAAAAATACTTTTAATCAATTGTCTTAAATATGCTCAAAGAGCTAAAGAAAGTTACACACAAATAATTAAAGGAAACCAAGAAAATTATGTCTCTCCAAATAGAGAATATCAATAAAGGCATGAATATTATGAAAAGGAACTAAATAGGAATTCTGGAGAGGTAATGTACAATAAATGAAATAAAAAACTCACTAGAGGGATTCAAGCAGATCTGAACACCAGAAGAAAGAACAAGTAAACTTGAAAAAATAGATCAATTGACATTACCCAGTCTGGGAGGCAGAAAAAGAAAAGGGTGAATAAAATGAACAGAGCCTGAGACTTGTATATATCATAACCAAGTGGAATTTATCCCAGGTTTGTGAAGGTGGATCAACATATGAAAATCAATCATGTAATATAGCACATTAATAAAATATAGGAAAAATACATGATAATCTCAATTGATACAGAAAATAATCTCACAGTATCAAACCCCTTTTCTTGTAAAACCACTCAACAAACTAGGGATAGAAAGAAACTTACTTAACGTATTAAAGGATATTTAACAAAAACCCACAGCCAACGTTATATTCAATGGTGAAAGACTGAAAGTTACTCCCTTAACATTAGAAACAAGACAAGTATGGCTGCTTTTACCACTTCTATTCTATTTTATACCAGAAATTTTAGGCAAGGAAAAGAAATTAAAATATCCATATTGAAAATTAAGAAGGAAAAGTATCTCTATTCACAGATGGCATAAGTATATATAGAAAACCCTAAATAATCTTTAAAAAACTTTTAGAGATAATAAATGAATTCAGCAAAGTTGCAAATAAGTAGATCAACACACATTGTATCAGTTGTATTTGTATTTATACACCTGCAATAAAAAATCTGAAAGTAAAATTAATGGAACAATTTGATTTAAATAGTACCAAACAGGATAAAATACCTAGGAATAAATTTATTCCAGGAGGTACAAGACTTGTACGCTGAATATTACTAAATATCGCTGAAAGAAAGTATATAAGACCTAAATTAAGACAAAGATATACATGTTCATGCATTGGAAGACTTAATATTGTTTAAATGGCAATACTATCCAAAGTGATTTACAGATTTGATGTAATTGCTATGAAAATCCCAACTACAATTTTTTGCATAAATTGGAATGCCAGTCTTGGAATTCATATGGAATCACAAAAGACCCCAAATAGGAAAAAAATCCTAGAAAATGAAAAACAAAAGTGGAGGATACACACTTCCCATTTTCAAAACTTACAATAAAGCTACAGTAATTAAAATAGTGTGGTACTGGCATAAAAATAGACATATTATCAATGGAATAGAATTTAGAGTCTGAGATAATCCAATATACCTATTGTCAATTGATTTTTGACAAAAGTGCCAGACCATTCAGTACTGTAAATAGTCTCTTCAGGAAATGATGCCACATGTAAAAGATAAGGTTGAACTCACTTCTTTATAGTATGCACAACAATTAACTCAAAATGGATTATCAACCTAAATGTATGAGGTTAAGCAGACTGAATATGGTGGAAAGGAAGAGATTAGGAAAAGAGATATATGGAAAATGAGGCCTTTTAAAAGCTCCTGCATATACCTGTAAAACTGTAAAAACTGTAAAACTCTCAGAAGAAAACAGGGAAAATGCTTCATGACATTGAATAGGGCAGAAGCACAAGCAACAAAAGAAAAAAGAAATTGACTCATCAAAATTAAAAACTGTGCATCAAAGGACACTATAACAAAGGTGAAAAGACATTCCATAGAATGGGAGAAAAAATTTGCAAATCATAGATCTAATAAGGGTTTAGTTTACAGAATATATAAAAAAACTTTTAAAATTCAACACAAAAAGACAAACAACCTAACTTTTTATATGGGCAAAGGACTTGAATAGACATTCTGCAAATAAGATATACAAATGACCAACAAGTACATTAAAAGATGCTCAGCATCATTTGTCATTAGTAAAATACAAATCAAAATCACGATGAGATACCACTTCACACCCACTAGATGGCTATAATTTAAACAAAAATGGAAAGTAACAAGTGCTGGTGAAAATATGAAGAAATTGGAACACTTGTCCATTACTGGTGGGAATGTAAAATGATGCAGCCACTGTGGAAAACAGTTTTGCAATTCTTCAATAAGCTAAACATAGAATTACCATATAACACAGCAATTACACTAATAGATATAGACCGAGAGAGAGAGAGAGAGAGATTCAAACATAGCTTGTACACAATTTTTCTAACAGCAGTATTCACAATACCCAATAGGTGGACACAGCCCCAAAGCCCATCAAATGGTAAATGGATAAACAAAATGTCATGTAGCCATTGAATGGCATATTTTTGAGTCATACAAAGAAATAAAGTACTAATAGATGCTACTACATAAATGAACAACAAAAACATAATGCTAAGTTAATAAAGTCAGACACAAAGGTCACTTATTGTGATTCCATTTACATAAAATATTCAGAAAAGGCGAATCCATAGAGACAGAAAGCAACTTCATGGTTGTCAGAGGCTGGAAGAAGGAGAAATTGGAATAAACTGTTTAATGGGTATGAGGTTTTCTTTTTGGAGTGATGAAAATTTTTAGGAACTCGGAAGAGTTAATGTTGCATGTCATTGTGTATTACTAAATGTCACTGAATTGTACGTTATTTTTATGTTATGTAAATTTCACCTCAGTATAAGAGAAAGAGATTGGCAGAGAGGATTAAAAAACATGATTCAATAGTATGCCTAATTTTTATGTTAGAAGACTTGTTATATTAATCATAGTCCATTTAAAATTCATGATCTGATCATTTCTAATTTCTGCCATATCTGAGTATCATTCTGATGCTTGCTTTGTCTCTTCAGACTGCGTTTTTTCCTGTCTTTAGCATGCCTTGTAATTTTTGTTGAAACAAAACATGATATATTGAATAATAGGATCTGAGATAATAGGCCCTTGTGTGAGGTTTCCTATTTATCTCATTAGGGGTTATGCTATGTTTAATGTTTTCTGTAGCTATAGGTGTAAGAAGCTTCAATCTCCTCTAGTATTTTTGTTCCCACATTGTTTTGTGGTTTTCCTAGAAATTTCTTCTTGAGTAGAGTCTGTGTCTTGCATCTCTCTCAGTAGTAATCCACTGCTATTAAACTAAAGACCTGTTGATGTCGTAGTATGGTATTAGGGATGAGTGTTCTATAACCTTATGATTAAATCCCTCTGGACTATGACTTTCAGAAGAGTGACTTAGACTATATTTTTCTTCCCTTATGTGATAAGTGGAGGCCAGAGGGGGCTCATGTCATCCAGTTGCATTTCCCCTAGTTCAGACAAGGCTCAGGTGAAGTAGTTTCTCCAGAGGGCAGACCACTGCCATGGGGAACGGAATGCTCTGAGACTTTTTCAAAATGGCTGCTTTCCTTGTAGGCACATTTTTAAATGGTTGCTTTTCCTTAAACATGACTGAAGTATGAGGGCATTTTTCTGCATCTTAAATGTGAGACTCTCTTTGGGCTTCTCTAGGAAAAGCTCACAGAAATGTGGAGCTCTTCTAAGACTGGGCTTTCAGTAGTTTTTAAGTGTCTACCGAGTCCATACTCCAGCAATTCATCAATTATCCTTTAAATGTTTCTATCAGTTGCTGTCTTCAGCAGTTTCTACTCCCAGCAAGCTGATTCTCTGTATTTGCCTATCTCTTGAGCTTTTGCATGGTGGTTTGCCTTCTGACCTCAATTCTCTGATTAGTTTAAAACAGTTATTCACTTTAGTTTGTTCATACTTTTTCCCATGAAGGTGGTAGTAATGACTTCTAATCTCGTTATATGTCAGAGCAGAAACCATAGTCTGTAGTTTTCTTTCCTTGTGATGTCTTTGTCTGGTTCTGGTATCAGGGTGTTATGGGCCTCATTGAATGGGCCACATAGCTGTGAATTGTTTCTTCCTCCTCTATTTCACTTGAAAGAATGTGTAAAGTATTAGTATTATTTCTTTAAATGTTTGTTAGGATTCAATCTCTTGAATTGTAAATTATCTATTCTGATTTTTCTATTGTTTGAGTTTTGTCAGTGTGTGCCTCTCAAGAAATTTGTCCCTCTCATAAATTGTCTAATTTTTTAACATTGCTCACAATATCCTTATATACTTTAAAAAATTTATTGGAGTATAGTTGATTTACAATGTTATTTTAGTTTCAGGTGTACAGCAAAGTGAATCAGTTATACATATACATATATCCACTTTTTTAGATTCTTTTCCTATATAGGTCATTACAAAATATTGAGTAGAGTCCCCTGTGCTATACAGTAGGTCCTTATTAGTTACCTATTTTATATATAGTAGTGTGTGTTAACCCAATCTCCCAATTTATCCCCTCCCCCTTTCCTCCGGGTAACCATAAGTTTGTTTTCTACATCTGTGACCCTATTTCTGTTTTGTAAATAAGTTCATTTGTACCATTTTTTAAGTTCCACATATAAGAGATATCATATGACATTTGTCTTACTCTGTCTGACTTACTTTACTCAGTATGACAATCTCTAGGTCCATCCATGTTGCTGCAAATGGCATTATTTCATTCTTTTTTATGACTGAGTATTATTCCATTGTATATATATACCACATCTTCTTTATCCATTCATCTGTCGATGGACATTTAGGTTGCCTTCATGTCCTGGCTATTATAAATAGTGCTGCAATAATCATTGGGGTGCATAATCCTTTCAAATTATGGTTTTCTCCAGATATATGCCCAGGAGTGAGATTGCTGGATCATATGGTAGCTCTATTTTTAGTTTTTTAAGGAACCTCCATACTGTTCTCCATAGTGGCTGCATCAATTTACATTCCTACCAACAGTGTAGGAGGATTCTCTTTTCTCCACACCCTCCTTGATATTTATTTTTCGTAGATTTTTTGATGATGGCCATTCTGACTGGTGTGACATGATACCTTATTGTAGTTTTGATTTGCATGTCTCTAATAATTAATAATGCTGACCATCTTTCATGTGCTTTTTGGCCATCTGTATATCTTCTTTGGAAAAATGTCTATTTAGATCTTCTGCCCATTTTTTGATTGGGTGGTTTTTCTTTTGATATCAAGCTGCATGAGCTGTTTGTATATTATGGAGATTAATCGCTTGTCGGTTGCTTCATTTACAAATATTTTCTCCCATTCTGAAGGTTGTCTTTTCATTTTGTTTATGGTTTCCTTTGATGTGTAAAAGCCTTCAAGTTTAATTAGGTCCCACTTGTTTATTTTTGTTTTTATTTTCATTACTCTAGGAAGTGGATCAATTGCTGCAATTTATGTCAGAGCGTGTTCTGTCTCTGTTTTCTCTAATACTTTTATAGTATCCAGGCTTACAGTTAGGTCTTTAATCCATTTTGAGTTTACTTTTGTGTATGGTGTTAGGCAGTGTTCTAATTTCATTCTTTTACATGCAACTGTCCAGTTTTCCCAACAGCACTTATTGAAGAGACTGTCTTTTATCCATTGTATATTCTTGCCTCCTTTGTCATAGAGTAATTGACCATAGGTATATGGGTTTGTATCTGGGCTTTCTATCCTGTTCCATTGATCTATATTTCTGCTTTTGTGTCAGTACCATACTGTTTTGATTACTTTAGATTTGCAGTATAGTCTGAAGTCAGGGAGCCTTATTCTTCCAGCTCTGTTTTTCTTTCTCAAGATTGCCCTGGCTATTTGGGGTCCTTTGTGTTTCCATACAAATTGTACATTTTTTTATTCTAATTCTGTGAAAAATGCTATTGGTAATTTGATAGGGATTGCATTGAATCTATAAATTACCTTGGGTAGTATAGTCATTTTGACAATACTGTTTCTTTCAACCCAAGAACATGGTGTATCTCTCCATCTGTTCGTGTCATCTTTAATTTCTTTCATCAGTATCTTATAGTTTTCTGAGTACAGGTCTTTTGCCTCCTTAGGTAGGTTTATTCCTAGGTATTTTATTCTTTTTGATGTGGTGGTAAATAGAACTGTTTCCTTAATTTCTCTTTCTGATCTTACGTTGTTAATGTATAAGAATGCAAGAGATTTCTGTGTATTAATTTTGTATCCTGCAACTTTACCAAGTTCATTGATGAGCTCTAGTAGTCTTCTGGTAGCATCTTTAGGATTTTCTATGTATAGTATGTCATATGAAGTTTTACTTCTTCTTTTCCAATTTGGATTCCTTTTATTTCTTTTTCATCTCTGATTGCCATGGCTAGGACTTCCAAAATTATTATGTTGAATAAAATTAGTGAAAGTGGACATCCTTGTCTTGTTCCTGATCTTACGGGAAATGCTTTCAGTTTTTTACTGTTGAGAATGATGTTTGCTATGGGTTTGTCATATATGGCCTTTATTATGTTGAGGTAGGTTCCCTCTGTGCCCACTTTCTGGAGAGTTATTATCATAAATGGGTGTTGAATTTTGTCAAATTATTTTCTGCATTTATTGAGATGATCATGTTGTTTTTATTCTTCAGTTTGTTAATGTGGTGCATCACATTGATTGATTTGTGTATACTGAAGAATCCTTGCATCCCCGGGGTACATCCCACTTGATCATGGTGTATGATCCTTTTAATGTGTTGTTGGATTCGATTTGCTAGTATTTTGTTGAGGAATTTTGCATCTATGTTCCTCAGTGATATTGGCCTGTAATTTTCTTTTTTGTGGTACTTTTGTCTGGTTTTCATATCAGGGTGTTGGTGGCCTCATAGAATGGGCTTGGGAGTGTTCCTTCCTCTGCAATTTTTTGGAAGAGTTTCGAAAGGATAGGTGTTAACTCTTCTCTAAAAGTTTGATAAAATTTGCCTGTGAAGCTATGTGGTCCTGGACTTTTGTTTGTTAGGAGTTTTAAAATCACAGTTTCAATTTCAGTACTTGTGATTGGTCTGTTTATATTTTCTATTTCTTCCTGATTCAGTCTTGGAAGGTTGTACCTTTCTAAGAATTTGTCTATTTCTTCTAGGTTGTCCATTTTATTGATATATATTTGCTTGTAGTAGTCTCTTATGATCCTCTGTATTTCTGTGGTGTCAGTTGTAACTTCTCTTTTCTCCTTCCTAATTTTATTGATTTGAATCCTTTCCCGCTTTTTCTTATTTTAAAAAATATATTTATTTATTTATTTTTGGCTGCATTGGGTCTTCATTGCTGCGCATGGGCTTTCTTTTAGCTGCAGTGAGTGGGGGCTACTCTTTGTTGTGGTGTGTGAGCTTCTCATTGCGGTGGCTTCTCTTGTTGCGAACATAGGCTCTAGGCACATGGGCTCAGTAGTTGTGGCTTGTGAACTCTAGAGCACAGGCTCAGTAGTTGTGGAGCATGGGCCTAGTTGCTCTGTGGCAGGTAGGATCTTCCCGGACCAGGGCTCGAACTCGTGTCCCCTGCATTGGCAGGCAGATTCTTAACCACTGTGCCACCAGGGAAGCCCTCCCCCTTTTTCCTAATGAGTCTGGCTAAAGGTTTATCAATTTTGTTTATATTCTCAAAGAACCAGCTTTCAGTTTCATTGATCTTTGCTATTGTTTTCTTTTTCTCTATATCATTTATTTCTGTTCTGATCTTTATGATTTCTTTCCTTCTACTAACTTTGGGTTTTGTTTGTTCTTTTTTCTCTAGTTGCTTTAGGTGTAAGGTTAAGTTATTTATTTATGATTTTTCTTGTTTCCGGAGGTAAGATTGTATTGCTATAAATTTCCTTCTTAGAACAGATTTTGCTGTGTCCCATAGGTTTTGGATCATTGTGTTTTCATTGTCATTTGTCTCTAGGTATTTTTTTATTTCCTCTTTGATTTCTTCAGTGATCTGTTGGTGGTTTAGTATATTGTTTAGCCTCCATGTGTTTGTATTTTTTACATTTTTTCCTGTAATTAATTTCTAATCTCACAGCGTTGTGGTTAGAAAAGATGCTTGTTATGATTTCAATTTTCTTAAATCTACCAAGGCTCAATTTTTGGCCCAAGATGTGATCTACCCTGGAGTATGGTCCATGCGCACTTGAGAAGAAAGTGTATTCTTCTGTTTTCAGATGGAATGTCCTAGAAATATCAGTTAAGTCTATCTGGTCTAACGTGTCATTTAAGGCTTGCGTTTCCTTATTTATTTTCTGTCTGGATGATCTGCCCATTGGTGTAAATGGGGTATTAAAATCTCTCACTATTACTGTGTTACTGTTAATTTCTCCTTTTATGGTTGTTAGCATTTATGTTATATATTGAGGTGCTCCTATGTTGGGTGCATATATATTTACAATTGTTGTATATTCTTGGATTGATCCCTTGACCATTATGTGGTGTCCTTCCTTGTCTCTTGTAACAGTCTTTATTTTAAAGTCTATTTTGTCTGATACGAATATTGCTTCTTCAGCTTTCTTTTGATTTCCATTTGCACGGATATCTTTTTCCATCCCCTCACTTTCAGTCTGTATGTGTCTCTAGGTCTGAAGTGGGTCTCTTGTAGACAGCATATATACGGGTCTTGTTTTTGTATCCATTCAGCCACTCTCTGTCTTTTGATTGGAGCATTTTGTCCATTTACATTTAAGGTAATTATCGATATGTATGTTCCTATTGCCATTCAATTGTTTTGGGGTTGTTTTTGTTGGTCTTTTTTTCTTCCCTTTCTCTTTTGTTCTCTTCTCTTGTGGTGCAATGACCATCTTTAGTGCTGTGTTTGGGTTGCTTTTTCTTTTGTGCGTGTGTATCTATTGTAGTTTTTCGTTTTGCGGTTACCATGAGGTTTTAACATAGGAGTCTATATATATACAAAGTTGTTTTAAGTTGCTGTTCTCTTAATTTCAAGTGCAATTCCCATTTCCTACACTTGTACTCTCCTCTTCTCACAATTGCTGGTTTTAATATCATATTTGTGTGTGATGATTTCCTACTTGTACTGTATGTTTGCCTTTACCAGTGAGCTTTTGCACTGGTAATTTTCTCATTTCTAGTTGTGGCCTCTTACCCCCCACCCCATAGAGAAGTTTAGCATTTGATTCAAATCTGGTTTGGTGTTGAATTCTCTTATTTTTTGCTTTTCTGTAAAGCTTTTGATTTCTCCATCAAATCTAAATGAGAACCTCACTGGGTAGCGTATTCTTGGTTGCAGGTTTTCCCCTTTCATTACTCTAAATATATTGTGCCACTCCCTTCTGACCTGCAGAGTTTCTGCTAAAATATCAGCTGATAACCTTATGGAGATTCCCTTGTATATTATTTGTTGCTTTTCCCTTGTTGATTTTAATGTTTTTTTTCTTTGTATTTAATTTTCGTTAGTTGGATTAATATGTGTCTCTGCATGTTCCTCCTTGGGTTTATCCTGTATGGATCTCTCTGCACTTCCTGGACTTTGGTGACTATTTCCGTTCTCATGTTAGGGAAGTTTTTGCCTATAATCTCTTCAAATATTTTCTCAGGCCCTTTTGCTTCCTCTTCTTCTTTTGGGACCCCTGTAATGTGAATGTTGGTGTGTTTAATGGTGTCCCAGAGGTCTCTGAGACTGTCCACATTTCTTTTCATTCTTTTTTCTTTATTCTGTTATGTGGCAGTGATTTCACCACTCTCTTCCAGGTCACTTATTCAGTCTTCTGCCTCTGTTATTCTGCTATTGATTCCTTATAGTGTATTTTTCATTGCAGTTGTTGTGTTGTTCATCTCTGTTTGTTCTTTAAATCTTCTATTTCTTTATTAAACATTTCTTGTATCTTCTTGGTCTGTGCCTCTATTCTTTTTCCGGGATTTTGGATTATTTTTACTATCATTACTATGCTAGATTGCCTATCTCTTCTTCATTTAGTTGTTCTTGTAGGTTTTTACCTTGATCCTTCATCTGCAATATTTCTCTCTCATCTCATTTTGTCTAATTTACTGTGTTTGTGGTCTCCTTTCCACAGGCTGCAGGATCATAGTTTCTCTTGCTTCTGGTGTCTGTCCCCTGGTGGGTTAGGTTGGCCCAGGAGCTTGTGCAGGCTTCCTGCCTGCCCTCCAGTGTGTCTTGTCCCTCTGGTGGGCAGGTCTGTGTCAAGGGATATGTTTTGGGCTGGCTGTGAACTTAGTACCATTTTAGGCAGCCTGTCTGCTGATAAGTGGGGCTGTGTTCCTGTCTTGTTGGTTGTTGGCCTGAGACGTTCCAGCAATGGAGCCTGCAGGCTGTGGGGTGGAACCAGCTCTTGGTGCTTAAATGGGGACCTCCAGGAGAGCTCATTCTGATTAATATTCCCTGGGGCCTCTGCTACCAGTGTCCTTGTCCTCACAGTGAGCTACAGCTGACCCGCACCTCCCCAGGAGACCCTCTAACACAACTAGGTAGGTCTAGCCCAGGTTTCTATGGAGGTACTGCTTTGTGCTGGGTCCCAGTGCCTGTGAGACCTTGTGTGCACCCTCCAAGAGTGGAGTCTCCATTTCCCTCAGCCCTGTGGGGCTCCTGCACTAAAGTCCCACTGGCCTTCAAGTTATATGTGCTGGGAGTTCTTTCTCCCAAAAGTAGACCCTCAGGCTGTCTTGGAGAGCTATTTTTATGTGGGAACATCACTGTTTAGCCTGAGTGGGATATATATATATATATATATATATATATATATATATATATATATATATATATATATATATATATATATATATTTGTTGTTGTTTTGTTGTTTTTAGTACGAGGGCTGTTTTTAGTGTGGATCACTGTCACCTCTTTCCTCAGTGTAGCTGGCCATTATCCCCTCGATAGTGGGTTTGACTGGTGTTCTGGTGACCACGGCCTGCCCTGGATATTGAGTGGGGCCTCCCCTTTGCTCTGTGGTTGTCCCTCACTGCCTTATCATGGGCAGGGTCTGCTCCCTAGTTGTTGGAGTAGAAACCCCCAAATGTGTTTCTTAGCTGTGTTTCTGATCTGTGATGTGAAGTAGGTGGGATTGGAGCACTCTCACTGGGAGAGAAGCCACTGAGTATTCCTTTTCTGGAGGTGTTCACCTGTGAATGTCCTCTGTTGTGTCCTCTTTGGCCTGTTGTGTGGGCTCACAAATACACTGTTGTTGACACTGCTCTCAGTCCCACCTTAATTGTGGGTATGCTGGCAATTGGCCCTAGTGACTCTAAAGTGTTGTTTTCACCAGGCCACTAGCGCAGATCCACTGAGGTCACAACTAGGACTGCACTAGTTGTGCACCTGTACCCACAGTGGGAGCTATAGAGGCAGCTCAGACTCTGGCCCGGCCCAACACCCACGGGTATGTGCCCACAAAGACCACAGCTCCTAAAGCCAGACCAATCTCAGCTGCAGGAGCACTTGTCCATTTGAATGTTCCACAGGCACTGAATTTACAAAGCCACCCGTGGAAGTGTAAATCCACAGTTCATACAGCCATGAGGAGAGATTTCAGCTCTTCTTCCTTAGTCACACAGCCCATGGGGCTCAGCTGTGGTTTCAGCCCCACCTCTGTGTGTGGGCCATCCACCTGCATCTGTTCTTGAGACTGCCAGAGCACATACACCCACCCATGGCTGGAGTGGCGATTAGGGTACACAAGCCCTCTCAGGCAGGAGGGGGCCAGAGTGGCAATTGGGGCACACGAGCCCACCCAGGTGGGAGAGTGCTGGGGTGGTGATCAGGACTGCAGGCCCATCAGGTGGGAGGGGGCTGAGGTGGTGACTGGGGGGAGCAGGCCACCCAGGCAGAGTGGGGACAAAGGAGGCAGCAGTCAGGGCACATGAGCCCACTCTGGCAGCAGCCCTCCCTAGTGCCTGGGGAGGCAGGGGCTGATGCTTGAGGAGAGAGGCTGCAATGGCAGCCTTGTCCTTTGCACATCACTCAACAATGGCCCTTCACTTCTATGCAGTCTGGTCTTCCTCCATGAGTCTTCCCAGTTGTTGAGTTCCTCACTCACATCCCCTTAGGCTGTCTCCTCACAGCCAACAACAATCTTCTTCCTGGATCTGCTCTCCAAACCCCATGTTCCAACACCCAGCCTCCATGTGCATCAGCAGACACACGTCTCAGGCTGGGGCATGCAGGGCTGTGCCTTGGACCATCTGTGTAAGTCTCACTCTGTCCTGCCTGCCACAGACCAGTTTCTGCCCCCTCCTCTGAGACCCCAAAGCTCCCCTTCTGTTCCAGATAATCTCCCCACTAGTGAGGGGGCTTCCCCAGATACAGGAACCTTTCCTCTCCTTCAGGGTCCCCCACCCCAAGGGTGCAAGTCTCGTCCTGCTTCTTCTCCTCTTCCTTTTCCCTTCTTCCTTCTTTCATCATACGTGGTTATGTGGGGATCTTTCTTGTCCTTTTAGGTGTCTGAGGTCCTATGCTAGTGTTTAGCAGGCACTCTTTGAGAACTGTTCCATTTGTAGATGTATTCTTGATGCACTTGTAGCGAGAGATGAACTCCATATGCTCCTACTCCTCTGCCATCTTGACTCCCTCCCCCCTATATAATTTTTATTTCTGTAAGGTGACTAGTTATGTCCTTACTTTTATTTCTGATTTCAGTAACTTGAATCTTCCCTCTTTCTTTCTTGCTCAGTCTAGCTAATGGTATGATAATTTGATTGATATTTCCAAAGAACCAACTTTAGTTTCATTCATTTTCTCTATTGTTTTCTTTTCACTATTTCTTTATTAACATGCTAATTTTCATTATTTCTTCCTTCTACTTATTTTGGGTTAAATTTGCTCTTTTATTGTTTCTTATGGTGGAAAGTTAGCTTATTGATTTATTTCCTCTTTTTAAATATAAGCATTTATTGTTATAAATTTCCCTTTAAGTACTGCTTTAGTACATCCACAAAATTTTGGTATGTTGTTTCTTCAATTTTATCCATCTCAAGATATTTCTAATTTCTCCTGTGATTTGTTCTTTACCTCATTGGGTTTTTAAGAGTGTATTGTTTAATTTTCACATCATTGTGATTTTTCCTAAGTTTTCTTCTGTTATTGGTTTATAATAAAATACATCTTTGTGGTCATAGAATATGAGTTGTATGATTTCAATTTTTAAAAAATTTATTGAGGTGGGTTTTATGGCCTAACATATGCTTATTCTGGAGAATGTTCCATGTGCACTTGAGAAGAATGTGTATTGTACTGTTTTGGGGTGGTGTATTCTACAGATGTCTGGTAGATGTTGTTATGTTTTCTATTTTTTTCTTCATTTGCCTAGTTATCTATCTTTTTTTTTCAGGATTTGTGGAAGTATAATTGACAAATAAAATTTTTATGTATTTAAGGTTTACAACAGGATGGTTTGTTATAAGTATACACTGTGAAATGATTACCACAATTAAGTTAATTAATGCATCCATCACTACATATTGTTACTTTTTGTGTGTGTGGTAAGTACACTTAAGATCAACTCTCCTAGCGAGTTTCAAGTATACAATACAGTAAAAACTAAGTCACCATGTTGTGACTTAGATTCACAGAACTTAGTCATCTTATAACTAAAGCTAGTACCCTTTGAACAACATCTGTCCACTTTATCCACCCACTAGCACTGGTAACCACCAATGCCTTTCTCTGGTTCTATGAGTTTGATGTTTTTGATTCCACATATAAGTAAGATTATACAGTATTTGTCTTTCACTTTCTGGCCTATTTCATGTAGCATAATGTCCTCCAGGTTTATTCATGTTGTTACAAATGACAGGGTGTCCTTTCCTTTTATGGCTGAATACTATTCATATATATGTATGTATGTGTATACATATATATATATATTTTTTTTTCTTTATTCATGAACAGTTTATCTGATGAACCAACTTTAGTTGGTTGTTTCCATATCTTGGCTATTGTTAATATGCTACAATGAACATGGGAGTGCAGATATCTCTTTGAGACCCTGATTTCAGTTCTTTTGGATATATATCCAGCAATGGGATTGCTGAATTTTATGATAGTTCTATTTTTAATTTTTACGGAACCTCCACACTATTTTCATAATGGCTGTACCAATTCACATTCCCAACAATACCAATGGTTTCAAGCCTTATGTTTCAGTCTTTAGTTCATTTTGAGGTTTTAAAAAATATGTTGTAAGAAATTTTATTGTTTTGCATGTAGATATCTAATTTTTACAACACCATTTATTAAAGAGACAGTCCTTTCTTCATTGTCTATTCTTGGTGCCCTAGTCATAGGTTAGTTGATCATATATGTGTGAGTTTATTTCTGTGCTATCAATTCTGATCCACTAGTCTATGTGTCTGTTTTTATGCCAGTGCCATACTATTTTGATTACTACAGCTTTGTAATATAATGTGACATCAGGAAGTGTGATGTCTTCAGCTTTGTTGCTCTTTCTCAAGTTCACTTTGGTTATTTGTGGTCTTTTGTAGTTCCATGCAAATTTTATGATTGTTTTTTCTATTTCTGTGGAAAATGCCATTGAAATTTTGATAAGAATTGCATTGAATCTGTAGATTGCCTTGAATAGTACTAGACATTATAACAATATTAATTATTCCAATCTGTGAACATGGATAGCTTTCCATTTATTTGCATCTTATTCAATTTCTTTCACCAATATTTTATAGTTTTTATTGTACAGATCTTTCACCTTCTTGGATAAATTTTTTCTGAATATTTTATTGTTGTTGATGCTATTGTAAACATTACTTTCTTAATTTATTTTTCAAATAATTCATTGCTAGTGTGTAGAAATGCAACTGATTTTTGTACATTAATATTGTATTCTTCAACTTTATTGAAATTGTTTATTAGTTCTAACAATTTCTTGGTGGAGTCTTTAAGATTTTCTATATAAGATCATGTCATCTGCAAAGAGAGACAATTTAATTTCTTTCTTTCTAATCTGGATAAATTTTATTCCCTTTTCTTGCCTATTTGCTCTGGCTAGAACTTCCAGTACTGTGTTGACTAGAAGTGGTGAGAGTTGGCATCCTTGTCTTGTTCCTAATCTAAGAGGGAAAACGTTCAGCTTTTTACCATCAAGTATGATGTTAGCTGTAATATTGTCACATATGGCTCAATATTATGTTGAGGTACATGTTTTCTATAGCTAATTTCTTTACAGTTACTATCATGAATAGATGTTGAATTTTGTCAAATGCTTTTTATGCATCTATTGAGATGATCATATAATTTTTATCTTTCATTTTGTTGATGTGATATACTACATTTATTGGTTTGTGTATGTTGAACCATCCTTGCATCCCAGGTATAAATCTCACTTGATCATGATGTATAATAATTTTAATGTGCTGTTGAATTTAATTTGCTAGCTTTTTTTGAGGATTTTTGTATCTATATTCATCAGGGATACTGGTCAATATTTATTTTTTTCTTGTAGTGTCCTTATCTAGCTTTCTCATGAGGGTAATGCTGACTTCATAAGATGAGTGTAGAAATCTTCCCTCCTCTTTATTTTTTAGTAGAGTTTGAGAAGAATTGGAATTAATTCTTCTCTAAATGTTTGATGAGATTCACTCGTGAAAGCACCTGGTTCTGGACTTTTCTTTTTTGGAAGATTTTTGATTACTGATTCAATATCATTACTCATTATTGTTCTGTTAAAATTTTCTATTTTTTCATGATTCTGCCTTGATAGGTTGTATGTTCCTAGGAATTTATCCATTTCTTCCAGGTTATTCAAAATGTGACATATAATTGTTCATATTGGTCTCATATTACTTTATATTTCTGTGGTATCAGTTGTAATATCTCCTTTCTCACTTATGACTTTATTTATTTGAGTCCTCTTTTTTCTTCTTGATTAGTTTAGCTAAAGTTTTCTCAAATATTTTATCTTTTCAAAAAACTAACTACTAATTTTGTTGATTTTTTTCTATTTTCTTTCTAATATCTATTTTATTTATTTCTGCTCTAATCTTTATTATTTCCTTTCTTCTGTTAACTTTGGGCTTAGATGTTCTTCGTTTTCTATTTATTTGAGGAGTAAATTTAGGTTGTTTATTTAGATTTTTAATTAATATAAGTGTGTTTTTGCTATAAACTTCCCTCTTAGAACTGGTTTTGCTTCATCCCATAAATTTTAATTTGTTGAGTTTCCTTTTTTTTTTTGTCTCAAGATGTTTTAAATTTCCCTTCTGATTTTTCCTTTAACCATTTGGTTGTTCAGCAGTTTGTTATTTAATTTCCACATATTGGTGAATTTTAAAAATTTTCTCCAGTTATTGACTTCTAATTTCATGCTATTGTGGTTGGAAAAGAAACTTGATATGATCTCAATCTTCTTAAATTTGTTAAGACTTCCTTTATTGCACAACTTTTGATCTATTCTGGAGAATGTTCCATGTGCACTTGAGAAGAATTTTGGTGCTGTTGGATGAAATTATGCTGTACGTTTGGCCTATAGTGTGTTCAAGTGTCCCAGTTCCTTATTGATTTTCTGTAAACATGATATATTCACTGTTGAAGGTGAGATATTTAAGTCCCCTTACTATTATTGTATTGCTGTCTATTTTTCTGTTAATATTTGTTTAAATATATAGGTGTTCCAAAGTTGGGTGCATATATATTTACAATTATTATATTCTCCTGTTGAATTGTCCCTTTATTATTATATAGTGACCTTTGTCTCTGACCAATAGACTGAAGGTCTATTTTATCTGATATAAGTATAGCCACTCCTCTTCTCTTTTGGTTACAATTTGCATGGAATTTCTTTTTCCATTCCTTCACTTTTAGCCTATGTGTGTCCTTAAAGCTAAGATGAGTTTTTTTACAGACAACATATTGTTGGATTAAAAAAATTAATTTAACCACTGTCTTTTGATTTGAGAATTCAGACTATTTGCATTTAAAGTAATTATTGATAGGTGAGAACTTACTCTTGCCATTTTGTTGTTTTCTGTTTTGTAGTTCCCTTGCTCCTTTCTCCTTCTCATTCTGTCTTCCTTCGTGATTTGGTATTTTTTTGTTTATTTTATTTTGGTTTTGTTTTGTTTTTGTAATGGTGTGCTTTTATTTCTTCCTCTTTATTTTTGTGTAACTATTAGAAAATTTTCCTTGTAGTTACCATGAGGCTTATATAAAACATCTCATAATTGTAACAATCTATTTTAAGTTGATAACATCTGACCTTCAATTGCATATAAATTATGTGTGCAAAATGCTCTATACTTTTAGTCCCCTTCCCCTCATTTTATGTTGTTGAAGTCACACTTTGCATCTTTTTACATTGTGCATCCATTAACAAATTATTGTAGCTATAGTTATTTTTAATCCTATTGTCTTTTAACTTTTATACTGGAGTTAAAATTTGTTTATGCACCAACATTACAGTATTGGAGTATTCTGAATTTGACTGCATATTTACATTTACCAGTCAGTTTTATACTTTCATATGTTTTTATGTTGTTTCTTAGCGTCTGTTCCTTTCAGTCTGAAGAACTCTCTTCTAGCTTTTCTTCTAAGCCACGTCTAGAGGTGATAAACTCAGCTTTTTTTTTTGGTTAGGGCTTGTCTTTACCTCTTTTTCATTTCTGAAGAAAAGTTTTGCTGAGTGTAGTATTTTTGTTTGCCAGTTTTTTTCTTTAAGCACTTTGAATATATCACCCCACACTCTCCTGGGGTTTCTGCTGAGAAATTAGCTGATCACCTTACGGGGGTTCCTTTATAGGTAATAAGTCACTTTAGTCTTGTTGCTTTCAAAATTTTCCCTTTGTCTTTGACTTTTTAAAAAAATAAATTTATTTATTTTATTTTTGGATGCATTGGGTCTTCATTGCTGCAAGTGGGCTTTCTCTCATTGTGGCAAGTGGGGGCTACTCTTTGTTGTGGTGCACATGCTTCTCATTGTGATGGCTTCTCTTGTTGCAGAGCACGGGCTCTAGGCACGCAGGCTTCAGTAGTTGTGGCACTTGGGCTCAGTAGTTGTGACTCATGGGCTCTAGAGCGCAGGCTCAGTAGTTGTGGTGCATGGGCTTTGTTGCTCTGCAGCATGTGGGATCTTCCCAGCCTAGTGATTGAACCCATGTCCCCTGCATTGGCAGGCAGATTCTTAACCACTGCACCACCAGGGCAGTCCCTGTCTTTGACTTTTAACTATTTGATTTTAATATATCTCAGGCTCATCTTCATTTTGCTTGGGTTCCTTTGAATTTCACATACCTTCATGTCCATATCTATTCCAGATTTTGGAAGTATTCAGATATTATTTCTTTAAGAAATCTTTCTGCTTCTTTCTCTCTTTCTTCCTCTTCAGGGGCTCTGACGAGGTAAATATTTGTTTGTTTGTTGATGTCCCATAATTCACGTAGTCTTTCTTCATTCTTTTTTGTTCTTTTTGTTATTGTTCTTGTCATTGTCTAATTCCAAATGATCTGCCTTTGAGTTTGCTGATTTGTTTTGTTCTGGTTTTACATAATCAAGGCTCCTGTTGAAGCTCTCTGTTGAATTTTTCAGTTCTATCATTGTATTCTTTACTCCAAAATTGTGTGTGTGCACGTGCATGTGTGATTTTTGTTTCTTTATTAAACTTATTGTTTTGTTCATGCATTATTTTCTTAATTTTTTGAGTTTTCTACTGTGATGTGATGTAACTCACTGAGGTTTTTAAGATGATTATTTTGAATTCTTTGTCAGGCAATTTATAAATATTCACTTCTTTGGAATCTGTTACTGGAGCTTTATTGGTTTCCTTTGTTTGAGTCTTCTTGGTTTGTATAGACTGCATTGGTGTGTGCATTTGAAGGAGAAAACACTTTTTCAGTTTTTCCAGAGTGTTTTTGGCAGGGAAATAAATTCTCTAGATTCCTTGTACTTATGGGATTACCCAGGGAATTGTAGGTAAATTGGGTTAGAGCCAGGTCATGTATTGCTGGGTCTGCAGTGGTGTTTGTAGCTGGTGGGCCTGTTACAAGGTGCTCTGGCAGACATAGATCCTGTCTTGTCCCTGGAAGATGGGACTGTCTCCAGGACCTTTTTCATAAGGTCTGGAACTGGGAAAAGGGTCCACAGTTGGATCCAAAGATGGTGGATCTGTTACCAAGTGTATGGACAGGGATGGTTCCCAAGAGGTTCTTTGGAGAGCTTCAGCCATGTAACTGGGTTAGTCCCTGGGTAGGCAGGACTAGCATTGGACCATGACTGAGAGGGGTTGGAACCAAGTCCAAGGGCTGCATCATGATCCACAGCTGGGATTGAGGTTTGTATGCCTGACTCTGGAGGCATGATGAGGTGTCTCTTACCAGGTCCCTGGGCAGGTACGACTACTCCCTGACCATATCTGATAAGAATGGGAGTCAAGTTACAGGGCCATTTCAGACCATGGTGGGCTTACTTCTGAGGGCATGGATGGGTCTTCTGGTGAATCTTTGGGTGGACAGGATTGCTTGTGGACTATGCCAGGGTGGGGCTTGAGCTGATTCACAAAGTTGTTTCAAGATCTGTTGTGGATTAAGGTTGGTTGGCCTGCCACCAAGGGACACTAACTGGCATGTCTTCTGGTAGGTCACTGGGCTAGCTGGACTGCTTGGAGAATGTGGCTAGAAGGATCTGGATCTGAGCCACAAGGCTGCTTCAGGGTCTACTGTCTGACTAAAGTTCACTGGCCTCCCTCCAGGGACAGTGACAGGTGAATTTTCCAGTGGGTCCCTGGGCAGGTAGGACTGCTCATGGGCAGTGGCTGGCTGGGTAGGGGGGAGCTGGAGTTGAGTTACAGGGCTGTTTCCCAATCTCCAAAAGTACAGATGGGTATGTTTCCAGCTTATTCCCTGGGATGGTAGGACTTCTCACAGACTGCAGCTAGAAGGAGCTGGAGTTGAATTACAGGACTATTTCAGTATCTTTGGGGACAGTAATTGGTGTGTCCCCTGCCAGATCCCTAGGCTGACAGTACTGCTTGAAGACAATGGCTGACAGGGCTAGAGCTGGGTCATGGGTCATTTCAGGGTCTACAGGCAGGACTAAGGTCTGTGGGCTTATTGCCTGAGGCAAAGTCATGTGTGACGTTTCCTGGGTACTGTGATATATGGTTATGGTGGCAGGACCAAAACCATATGGGGCTGTAGCTGAGCCCACTGGGGCATGGAGATGTTTTGGGTTCTGTAGTTGGGTCGATAGTTGGCAAGTCAGCCTCCTGGGCATTGGCTTGCTTTCTCAACATGATCCTCCTTGATCTTGAACCCCATTGGTGTTTTTTACAATTTCCAACCTCAGTCCCAAAGCTCCCACGAATGCACTTTTGTCTGTGAATGGCTGCCAAGTTACTGTTCCTGAGTGAGGATACAAGCAGGGGACTTCCTATTCTGCCATCTTGCTGGCATTACTGTTCTGTCTATTATTGAAAATTGGGTTTTGAGGTCTCTAACTTTAATAGCTGAATCATCGATTTTTCCTTGTAATTCTAGCAGTTTTTGCTTTGTGATTTTGTGCTTTGTTGTTCAGTATATATGTTAATAATTGTTATGTCTTATGGATTGATCGTTTTAAAATGCTCTTTGTTTTTAACAATAACTTTTGTTAAAGAATATTTTGTCCGAGCTGCTCCAGCTTTATTTTAGGTACAGTTTACATGATATATCTTTTTTTTTTATCCTTTTACTTTCAATCTATTTGTGCTTTGACTCTAAAGTATATCTCTTATACACAGAATACAGTTAATCATGGTTTTCCCCCCCAATTTGGAAATCTCTGCCTTTTGATTGGAATGTTTATTCATTTTACATTTAATATAATTACTTATAAGGTAAGATTTATGACAGCCAATTTGCTATTAATTTTCTATATGTCTTATGTGTTTCCCCCCCTGTATTTCTCCTTTATTCTTTTTTTTTTTGGTTAAATAGATATTTTTAACATCAATATAGCTTCATTTCCTTCCCTTATTTTGTGTTATTATTGTCTTATAATTTACACATATATAAATTACAAGACCATCAGCACAAATTTATAATTAAAATTATATTTTAATCAAATAGGAGAAGAAAAATGTTACAAACAAAACACATTTATTTTTTATTTTTATATTTACATATGTAGTTTCAGCTAAGGTAACTGATTAAAGTGCTCTTTATTTCTTCATGTAGATTTGGGTTACTCTCCTGTGTCTTTCTATTTCAGATGGAAGGAATCCCTTTAACATTTCTTGTAGAACAGATCTCATAGCAAGAAATTCTGTCTCTCTTTTTAAAATCTGGGATTGGCTTAATTTCTCCCCTTTTAAATGATGGATTTTGTGGCTATAGAATTCTTGGTTGAGAATTTTTTCTTCCATCACTTTGAGTATGTCATCACATTGCCTTCTGGTCCGCATGACTTATTAGAAGTTAGTTTTTAAGCTTACTGAGGATCACGTGTACATGTTGAGTCATTTTTCTCTGTGTTTATATTTCAACAGTATGACTATGATGCATCTGGGTCTGGATCTCTTTGAGTTTATCTTACTTGGAATTTGTTGATCTTCTTGGATGTGTAGATTAATGTTTTCAGCAAGTTTGGAAAGTTTTTAGCTATTATGTTTTCAAATATTTCTCTTTCTATCTTCTCCTTCTAGGGCTTCAATTTATAAGTACATTGGTACGTTTGATGATGTTTCCCAGTTTTCTGTAGCTCAGTTCACTTTATTATTTTTCCTTGTGTTCCTCATACTGGATAATCTCAACTAAGCTATCTTCAGATTCATTCACTATTTCTTCTGTTCACTCAGATCTGCTGTTGAAACCCTTCTTGTGTAATTTCAATTTTAGTTATTTTATTTTTTAAGTCCAGAATTTTCAAGTGGTCCTTTCTTTTTTTTTTTTTTTTTTAATTTTTATTTATTTATTTATTTATTTATTTATTTATTTATTTATTTATTTATTTTAAGGCTGTGTTGGGTCTTCGTTTCTGTGAGAGGGCTTTCTCTAGTTGCGGCAAGTGGGGTCCACTCCTCGTCGCGGTGCGCGGGCCTCTCACTATCGCAGCCTCTCTTGTTGCGGAGCACAGGCTCCAGACGCGCAGGCTCAGTAATTGTGGCTCACGGGCTTAGTTGCTCCGCGGCATGTGGGATCCTCCCAGACCAGGGCTCGAACCCGCGTCCCCTGCATTGGCAGGCAGATTCTCAACCACTGCGCCACCAGGGAAGCCCAAGTGGTCCTTTCTTATAATTTCTATCTCTTTATTGGTATTCTGTATTTGGTAAGATATAATTCTTATACTTCCCTTTAATTCTTTAGACATGCTTTACTTTAGTTCTTTGAATAGATTTTTAATAGATAATTTAATGTCTGTGTCCATTAAGTCCAACATTTGGCCTTCCTCAAGGATACTTTCTATTGACTTCTTTCCTGTGTATGTGCCATGTTTTCTTGTTTCTTTGCATGTCTTGTAATTTTTTTTGTCGTTAAAAACTGGACACTTTATATATAATGTGGCAACTCTGGAAACCAGATATCCTCAATTCCAAAAGTTTATTGTTGCAGTTGTTTGTTGTTATTGATGTTTGTCTTAAAAATGATTTTCCTGGACTAATTCTGTAAAGTCTGTATTCCCAGCAATACGTGGACACTGAAGTTTCTGCTTGGTTATCTTAGTGGTCAGCTAATAATTAGACCAATATTACCTAAAATGCCTCTAATCAATATGTCTCTTGCCCTTTGCTAAGAGGCTGTATGTGTGTGTGTGTGTGTTGGGGCTTACATTTAGTGCTCAGGTAGTTTACACCTCTTCCTTAGCCTTCACCTTTTGATTGCACAGAGCCTCAAAGAAAGCCAGAGGCAATTGATTAGGTCCTTCTCAGGTGTGTCCTGGCATGCAGCTCTGCACATGTATGTAGCTTTCTAGATCAAAAAAGAATATTCAGAGCTTTTCAAAACATAATTTGAATATCTCATTCCCAAGATTTCCTTTTTTAGTTTTTTGGCCAGACTCTTTGACCCAGTTCATATCAACACTTCAGGGACATGTCATACTCAGAAATTTCCATGGATTCCTTTTGACTAATGTTCTGGAATTGGGTTTACTCCACTGAGTGAGCTCTTAGTCCAAAAAAGTACAAGTCCTGTAAATGGGGCTTTTTCAGGGACCTTCCAGAGAGGTCAACTGGTAATAATTCTCTGAGGACAGGACTTTTTGGGGATCTCCAAACCTGTTCTTCCTCCCCTGATGTCTGTTAGCCTATTATTTTCAAGCTTGCCACAGTGCTAGGGAGAGAGGTATTGGAAGTTGGAACATTAAAATGCTATAAAACTTGCTGTTCTTAGTGAAAGTCAGCCAGTTTTCTTGAATAAATGTTCTTTGACATTCTATAAGCCTTTGGTTAATTTCCAAAGTTCTGAAAAAATTAATTCTGACCATTTTTGGTCATGGTTCTTGTTAATTTTATAGAGGAGCAGATTTTTTGAAGGTTTTTTTTATTCTGACTTTCCAGAAGTGCTTTTCCTACATTGATTGATTTTTAAATGTTAAACCATCCTTGCAGTCCTTGGATAAACCCTACTCCATCAGGCAATATTTCTATATATTGTTGGATTTCATTTACTACAGTTTTGATTAGACTTTTTGCACTTATGCTCATGAGGAATATTTTTGTGTATTTTTTAAATTGCATGTTTTTTTTTTGTTTAAATCAAGGTAAAGTTGTTCATATAGAATGAGTAGGAAAGTGTTCCCTTCTTTTAAATTTTATAGACAATTGTGTAGAATTATTTTTTATTTCATGTGAAGATATGGGCTTGGAGTTTTCTTTGTGGAAAATATTTTAATTACAAGTTATTATTTCACTGAAGGAGGGTTATTCAGATTATCTATTTCTTCATGATTGAATTTTGGTAGTTTGTATCCTTCAATAAATTTTTCCATTTCATTTTTTTAACTAAGCAGGACTCTATGGGGCCTTCCCAGGACAGGGCCCTCCCCCCATGTCCTCTGACTGCCTGTTGTTTGTAGAAAAGCTGTAGTCTCCCAAGGCCTCCCATGAGTCACAAAGGTCTGGCTCAAGAATTAATGATTGAAAGGATGTGAACATGTAGTGACAAAAGTAGTAGTTGGGCTAGGAGAACTGGTAACAATTTAAACAGTAAATCAGCCATATGGCAGTCTCAGAATTTTTAGTTCCTCTCTGAAGTACCTAAACAGTATCTGATGCACATTTACTGAGTTGTTTTACTGATGCTAAAACCTCCACAAGTGGAAGAAATTAACAACTTGATGATCATGAGCACGTAGCCCCCAGACTTACTAAAGTCTGAGGATTGATAATGTTAACCCTTGTGACAACACCCTGTTACCTCTTCATCAACCAATCAGAGGATTGTGCACAAGCTGATCACACACACTGTGACTCCTCTCCCTCACCTTGCTTTAAAAAATCTCTCCTTAAAACCCATCTGAGAATTGGGGTCTTTTGAGCATGAGCCACTTCTTTCTCCTTGCATGGCCCTTGCAATAAAATTTTCTCTGCTCCAAACTCTGATATTTTGATTTGTTTGTCCTCACTGTGCATTGGGTACATGAACTTGGGTTTGTCAAATTTATTGGCATACGTCTTTCATAAATTCCACTTTTTAACATTTTAATATCCATAGAATCTCTAATGATGCCCCTTTCTCACATTTCCAGATAATGGTATTTGCGTCTTCCCCCCCCCCCCCTTAATCTGGCTATAATTTTTTCAATGTTATTCATCTTCTCAATTGACCAGTTTTCAATTTCATTTATTTTTCTTTATATATATATTTATTTTCTATTGTATTGATTTTGCTCTTATCTGTATGGTTGCCTTTCTTTCTCTTACTCTGGGTTTAGTTTGCTCTTTTTAAAATGTCTTAAGGTGGAAAATAAAGTCATTGGTTTGAGATCTTTCTTCTTTTCTAACATAGGCATTTTAGTGCTATAAATTTCCTCCTAAATACAGCTTTAGGTGCATCCCATACATTTTGACATGCTATGTTTTAATCTTTTCCATTTCAAAATGCTGTATAATTTTCTTTGACCAATGAATATGTTAGAAATGCTAATTTCAATTTCTAATTATTTGGAGGATTTTCAAGAGATATTCTTTATTGATTTCTAATTCCATCACATTGTGGAATTAAACTAACATGGCTTATATTAATTTAATTGTTTTAAATTTATTAAGACACAATTTATGGTCCTCCCAGCATATGAAGAATTCCAAAAGGCACATGGATGGAGCTGCTTATTTCTATTCTCTTATGTGCTGATACTAGTTGTAGCAATTCTATGCAAAAAAAAAAGTTGTCAGAAAAAGTAAATATTAATTGAGAAAATGCATAAATGGTAATCATAATAAAATACAATTTGGTCTCATTGCCATTATGTAACATCTAAATGTCCTATATTCCCTTATAATTTCCCAATATTACTGATAACACTAATTATAGTCACTTGACCACTTTTTAAGTTATTTATATGTTTCTATATTTAAATTTTTATTTCAATATTTGTTCACAGTTAACAACAAATAGTTTAAAATATATGAAACACCAGACCTCTCTTTAATGTGAAACTCTAAGCATGAAGTCTGCCTAATGAAGGTATTATGACAGTGCAATTTGATAAGAGAATGGAAAAGCATGTGCATAGAGGCACTGTAAAATTACTGAGGAGGTCACCTTATTGGCCCAATTTTTAAAATGTTCTCGTCCTATGAATAGACATCCAGCTGGAACCTCTGATTAATGTCTGGAAATAATCTTCTAGAATCCCCAGAGAAGTATGCTTACCATTGATCTTGGTAAGGTAGCTCTTGACAAATGAGCATTTCTATAACTGGGTTACATTCCTACAGAGCTATTATTTGTATTAACAAGACAGTAAATGCTTCAGCTTTAGTAAATGCTTCAGCTTTAGTTTATTGAAGCTAGCAATTTGGCAACTGCATAAACTTCTGCAGAACCACTTTTCTCTTTGGGGATGGCACAGTTTGGAATACGGTAATGTTGACACATGCAAAAATTAGAACAGAATAAATAATGTGGCAGAAATCAATTTTCAATATTTATCAGATTATTGGAGCAAAAAGCAATCAACACCACAACAACATCCCATATAAGCTTGCTGTTAGCAACTTTATCTTTTCTCACTCTCCTAAGCAATATTAGTTCACATTGGAACAATACTATTATTGCCAAGTGCTGATCTACTGATTGTATCATTAGATCTAACTATATTTTTACTCGATCTGCACTTACAATTTTTTCATTAATTTTCTCTCTCCAGTAGTATTTTTTTAAAAAACTTTTACTTTTTCTATTTAGGGGCAACACCCATATTTCTAATCTGCAAATATTTAGCCAAACTCTCTAGATGGAATCATATTAATGCTTTCCTGCCATATGTGCTTTTCCATTTTTCTTAGACCTGCTTAACCAAACCAAGAGCATCACTAACTTACACTCCAATCTCTATTCAATCATGCCCACTTTGCCACAGTCTCTCAATCTAATTACCATTTTTTTGTAATTAAGTAAATAATGAGTTTACCACATAACTAAAGCTGGCCTGGAGAAACGACCTTGGATTTATCTTCACACAAACAGTATACTTAGAAGATACTGACAAGATAACTTGTGAATATTGAGGGCAAGGAGACTTTAACCTATGTTTATTGGAAATTCTTGACTTGTGGACACACTCCAGAGTTAGGTAAGCCATGTTTGATATGTAAGATTGATTCGACAGGACCCTAACCTTATATATACAAAGCACACTGGCAACCAGATGTTCTTGTGTCTCTGTGTCAAGTTCACAAACACACTCATACATACATAAACACACATCTAGGCTCTCATCTGAATAAACCACACAATGTTTATAGGGTGGTTGGTGCAAAATAAGAGTGTATCAGTAGCTATTAGACCTTTCAATGAAATGATAATAATTTTCAAGATTTACCACTAGATTAAAATTTTTTGTATTCTGTGTCATTAATCTACTACTTTAACATGACACCATAACTTACAGCTTTATATTTATTTTCTTATTTGTTCATTCTCAAGCATGAATTGCCAGCACAAAGGACAAAGAAATGAAAAGAAAAATCCATAAACCAAATATAAATCTTCTCAAGTTATCTGGAAAGAAACACACGTAGCACCAGAATCTTAAAAATTCCTACTAGGAAGCTATCCTGAGTAATTTCTTCATGTTAACACTCTTTTAAATACAGTGTAATCAATTTTGCCCTCTCATTGTCATCATAAATTAATTATCAGAATTTAAATTATTATTATAAATAAAACCTTATATGATTTATCTAAACAATAGCTTTTTCAGAACATCTGAACCTTAGTATACAAATTTTGTTTTGAAATTAATAATAGTATTCAAGTGATTGGAATTGAAAGGCTATCATGGCATGGCTGTGAGTATTTAACGTTATTGCAATGTTTGATTTACGAAATGTCTGTGTTTAAAAGAGAACTTCTTGACTTATCCTAAAGACATCGTTAGTCCCCAAATAACACATTATTTGGTAGACAATATTCCTAGGAAATGTATTAGCTAATATTTAGTCTATTTTGATGAGATATTTTAAACTTTCTACTAAAATATATGTGTAGAAAAGAGCATGCATTATAATTGTACAACTTAGTTAATTTGCCATCCAAACACAGCAACTAATCAACACACAGGTTGTAATACAAATATTACAAGCATTCCAAAAACAACCCAGGTGCCTTATTTCCATGACAATCTCCTACATGACTTTCAATGACTAACTCATTTTCAGATCATAGGTTAGTAAATACACATCAGATATGGATGGGGCAATTTCAAAATGGAAATAACTGGCAAGTATAGAATACTGCATCTACAATGATATAATTACATGCTAATGTAATAATCAGTGAAAATGGAATATTCACTAAATTCTGCCACCCTCTGGGCCATTACAGAGATACAAAATTATTCCAAAGTAATAAAATCTATTCAAAGTATTTTTTATCATATGGAATCAAGTTAGAAATCAGTAATAAAAATCGATAGAGAAAGTCCAGCTGCTTGGAAATTAAGCAATGTCCTTCTAAATAATACATAATTCAAAAATAAATCAATATGGAAATTAGAAAATACATTTATATGAGTAATAAGAAGGATGAAGAATGCCAAACTTGTGCTCTTGTGACTTATAGGGAAGTTTAGAGTAAAAAGCAATATATGAGAATTGAAGAAGGCTGAAAATCAATAGATTATATATCACAAGAGCTAGATCAAGGAGACTGAATCAAACTTCAGAAGAGTAAAGAAAAATTAATGAGATTAAGGGCATAAAAACACCAAAATAGAAAGCAGACAGGCAATAAGAAATATTAACAAATATTAGTAATTTGAAATAGTTAGTATGATTGAAACCCTCCTGGCAAGATTAATCAAGAATTAGAGATAACACAAAATGCTAAATCTAAAAGACATACTGCTATATTTAAATTAAAATACTTAAAAAATAAAGACATACTAAATAAGAAGAGCATATTACTAACACATTTACAACAATGAATTTGAGGTTTCAAATAAAATGTTCATCTGATTAGTAAGAATCTTGTGCAAATGATGTAGTCACAAAGGGAACAAAATTATACAGTCCATTTTTATAAACTTAAAAAATACATAAAAATAAAGTACATTTTTCAGAAGGAGCAGCATTTGGGGAGAAGAGGTTGGAGCTGGTCATAAGGAAGGGTTCTATTATGCCAGTCCTATTCTGCTTCTGTGTCTGAATCCTGTATTATTGTGGAGTAATAATATGGGCAATTTACTGAAAATATATTACGCATCAATATAGTGTTATACTCTTTGGATTGAGACAGTATCCCTGACTTCATGGCTCTGTGAATCTACTAATAGTAACAAATATGCAAATAAGGGTTTGCGAGAAGACATTTTTAAAAGTAAAAACGTCCCATTTTTTCCCGCTCTTCATATGCTTGCTCAAAAGTTTGTTAATGATCGAGGTTCTAGAGTTCATTTCAATATCTGGCTAAACCAATTTCCTTTTTTGATCTATGACTATTTTTTTTTAGTTATTACTCAACTTTTTAGAATTATCTTCTATGGTTCTATAGAAAAAATATAAATAAACAATAAATATAAACATAAGTACTTCTTGATGGAATCTGTGACCGAACTTTGTCAAGAAAAATGTTTACCTATCCTTAGTGCATTAATCTCAAAGTACCAGGTAACACATAATCTTCAACATAGCTTGCCAGGAAATATATGGACCACTCTTTTTGGTGATGCATATTCAAGTTTTAGAAATAATGATGCCATATATGATATTTCATATTTCTCCATTTGATATCTCTAACATAATACCTTTTCTTTTTAGCCCAACACAGTATTGAAAACTGAACTATTTTGGGTTTCAAAAGAATATGGCAACGTTTATTGTATAAAAACTTCATGGTCTTGAAGAGATCTAACAAAATTTCACATACAACTTTCCATGTTGCAAAAATGAGAAACAACTAATTTATGCTAATCCACAAAGATTAAAGTAGAAACAAAAATGTAATGCAATGTGACCACAAATGCCTATGAATAATTGAGTTTGTATCCTGAAATCCCAACAATAAAACAGATGAGGAAAATCTGATAATATTTTGGAAGATTTCGATTTTACTACAATAATTTTTTGATCCACTATAAAATTACCAAAAATTCTCTAAAATTCTACATTTTTCCATCAAAGCAGAAAAGAGTTAAAATGAAAGAAGAAATTATAAAGATTCAATAATGTAAGTGACCTTAGTGAGGGTCTCAAAGAGATAAAGGACACATCATCAAAATATTCTCAAATAAGCCTCTTAAAAGATAAACAGAGAGACCTCAGGACCTGGCACAGAACATATGAAATATGAATTTCAAAAAGCTACTCACCCTTATTCTCTGAATTGGAAGACCTGATTCCAGTCCTTCAATTTCAGCAAAACATGACAAAAAGAAAAGCAGAGTCTTAGAAAATATTCAGTAGTAAAAATAACAAAGAACTAAAGTTTGGTTCCATTACCATTATTTACTGTATACATGCAGTGTTCCCCTCTTTTAGTTCAACATGACTGAGACTTTCAGTACCCATCACAGTTGCTTGTTCCCTTCTTAATTCAATCCTTTTCATTTTCTCATTCATGACTCAAGAACATATTTCCTATATACATGTATATATAGTCATATTTGTGACTCTGTTCAAAGTGAGCAAAATAAAGCAAAATGGATCACTGATCATAAAGGTGCATACTGCCTTACAAGATAGGACACTAATGCCCTTTTCTGTGAGAAAGAAAAAAGCATGCTAACAGTGGCATTATGTTGTTACTGAGGGGTCACCAAATAGAGCCAGGCTCTAAGAGTCTTATTTGTCCTATTAGAGGGGCATTCATATGGACCTCAGATTGACATCTGGAATGAGTCCCTCAGCATCCTCAGACAGTTGTGCTCATCATCGATCCAGACAAGCACCCTCCCAACAAATAAGCATTTCCACAGCCAGGCTTATTTCCTTCAGGCTTATCTACTGCACTATGAATAAAGAACAGTACATGGTAGAGTAGACATTCTATTTAGTACCTGAATAATGGAATTCTTATATATATAACATCGAAAAAAGTGACCTTGGATTGTTCTAATAAAATTAGATAAAATCTATTGGGAAAACACAGAAAAAACTTAATCAACTAAAAATTTGAAGAGTAATTAGTGTAGCAAAATTATATGTGGTATAATTACAGTACAAGTATAAGTAGAAACATCTATGTTCTGAATGTTCCAGATATAGATTAAAAATATCAATGTTTAGCACACTTGCATTTAACTACAAGATTATTACCATTCAATACAAAATAGTGAAAAAAGGAATTACGGCAATGACTCTCCAAAATTATTCAGGTTACTTTTTAAAAACGTTTCAAAAAGGGAAGAAACAATAATGAGAATTCCTTGAACCATGTAGAGACATTCACAAGAAAAGATATATCTATCATAAAAATATTCTTTCTTGAGTCTCTGAATGATCTCACATCGACTACTGACATCACTAGTCATAAAACACATAAGAATTTCGAATGTACCAAAGTAGCTGCTCACTTTTCTTCCCTGAAAATAACTTGTTCACTTGAAAGAACAGTAACTTGTTCTAGTTTTTGACCTGCAGCAAAACATCACAAGGAAAATAGATCAGATCATACAATGCATTAAATTAATTAAAAATAAAGCATAACATTGGTTCCATTTTAATTAATCATATAGGCTTTCCTTGCCACAAACATCACAGTTGCTTCATCCATTGTCACCCTTGCCATTTCATTTATCCACTTGTTTCCTCTCTGAATTTTTAACTTTTTGCAAATAGTCTATAATCCTCTGTACTGAACTTTGCAAATAAGTAACATAGCAGTTATCTCAAATGGAAAATTCTAAAGTTGTATTCCACCCAATAAAGACTTTATAAATACCTTATGATGTAAAAATACCTCTGATTTAAAAATGCAAGACAAAAAAAATGCAAGACACATGGTAAGGGTATCGTGCGATTATTGAGGAGGTTAAAAATTAAGCCAGTTCTGAGAATGTTGTCTTATTAGAAGGCCACTCAGCAGGATCTCGGTGCTTGATACTTATGCTCATCCTTATCCAGACAGGACAACTACCAACAAATAAGCATTCCTTACACACACTAATGCTCTTGACAATTTACCACTTTCATCCAACTTATAGTGGATAATGGCACAGGTAGACATTTGACTTGATTTTAGTAACACTGGTTATAAAGGCAACTCGGGAAGCTTCTCAGTATTCTTCTGTCTAGAGTGATACATGAAGTGATATTGCACTGGGACAATTTTCAATGCTGATATATTTATCCAGTACGATAGAAACAAAGAAACAGTAGTTAACTGTGAACTTGGGTAATATCTTTTAAAAAATTATTAAAGTATGCAAAGTATACAATGTGATACTCCTTCTATCCAATAGATCTATACCCCTAGCCACAGAATATATGTGTTCATATAGAAACCATAGGATAAAAAATCCCCACAAAACAACCAGGAAACAATTAACAAAGTGTCAATA